>NC_071501.1:52154139-53600778 GCF_028408465.1 Anastrepha ludens | reverse complement strand
ATATATATATACATATGTGTGCATATAAAATTTTTTAAATAAATAAATATTTAATATTATTTTAATTAATAAAACAATTTAACTTTTTCTTTAAAAAATTTGCAATATATGTCAAAGCAAGGTACAAAATTCCCATATGTACATACATACGTGCTTACATACACGTATAGAACTTGTATGCTTGGCGAAGGCAAAAGGCAAAGGTAGTAAGAGTATGATTGTATTCCAAAGTTTAAGAAATAAATATAAATATAAAAATATAATATTAACTACATATATACTGACTAGGGCAACACAACGGACCCAACTTGCGGTCTATGTGGTACTCCGATGCGGGGTCACCCTTAAACCAACCAACCAACCAACTACATATATATTTTTAAAAAGTTGTATTTATGTAGCGAAAAAATTATTTAACAATTAAATATATCAGGCTAGAGGCTTGGGTGTTAAAATACAGTCATAATCTATTTAACACGTTCGCCGACACTAAAAATTTCAGGAAGCTGCAATAATAGACAGGCAATTATTTTTGAAACTAGTTGCAATATCCTAAATCTGATTACACATATATTATAAGTGTAGTCAGAACATCGTATTTTAACTGTTATATGAAAGTACTTAATGAATCAAGTGGTAATTACTTTAAAATGTATATTAATTACAAAAACTTAAAGTTACATGAAATTAAATGAACAAAACTTGGCTTTAAAATTTGAATGCTATAGCATTCACTTCCGCGAACGTGTTAATTGTATAATGAGTATGTACATACATATGTACTCGTGCACATCAAATATAGAATCACAACAGAATTGTGAGTTTGTTTAAAATTTTAATTGTACAAAATTTTGAATCTTTGTTAAAAGAATATTGTGGTCCTGAAAAGGACCGTTTTTTAAATATGTACGCAAGAAATTATTTAACCGCCGAAACCGTATAAAGTACGGCCTTGTCTCTTTAAAGCGTACACAACATCCATAGCTGTAACTGTTTTCCTTTTGGCATGTTCAGTATAGGTAACTGCATCACGGATAACATTCTCCAAAAATACTTTTAAAACACCACGAGTTTCTTCATATATCAAACCAGATATACGTTTTACACCACCACGACGAGCTAAACGTCGAATAGCTGGTTTAGTGATACCTTGGATGTTATCACGTAAAACTTTGCGATGACGTTTGGCACCACCTTTTCCCAAACCTTTACCACCTTTGCCGCGACCAGTCATTTTTTAATATTTACTATTTGCACAAGTAAGAATTTAACACTTTAACACTGTGAAACTTCACCACCAATGAAATAACAGAAGCGAGAGCACATCTATTTATACCAAAATCTCACAACTGCAATACCCAAGACAAAAGGTACACCATACATCTATCTCGCTTCAACACATGCCTACATAATACATGGACTTGTGAAACGTATTAGTTGAAATTGCTACTTAAGATGTGAACGTCATACAATTTGTTATTAGTACAGTGTATAGTGTTCTATAGTGTTCAAATCAGTGTGACAAATAATAAAAAAGTGAGTAGTGAGAAATGGCTCGTACAAAGCAAACAGCCCGAAAATCGACTGGTGGAAAAGCACCACGTAAACAATTGGCGACTAAAGCTGCACGCAAAAGTGCACCAGCAACTGGTGGAGTTAAAAAGCCACATCGTTATCGTCCAGGTACAGTGGCGTTGCGTGAAATTCGTCGCTATCAAAAGAGTACCGAATTATTGATACGCAAATTGCCATTCCAGCGCTTGGTTCGTGAAATAGCGCAAGATTTCAAAACAGATCTACGTTTCCAAAGTTCTGCTGTTATGGCTCTACAAGAAGCAAGTGAAGCATACTTGGTTGGTCTTTTTGAAGATACCAACTTGTGTGCCATCCATGCTAAGCGTGTTACAATTATGCCAAAAGATATTCAATTGGCTAGACGTATTCGTGGTGAACGTGCTTAAATCAATAAGAAAACTTGTGAAAAAACGGTCCTTTTCAGGACCACAATTTGTTAAACGAAATAGATCAAAAATTTTATTGGAATATTTATGTGTATACATACATATATGTGTAGATATTTTTGTGTTTTCGTTAATGTATGTAGTGCATACATACAAACATACATATACAGTTCTTTTGGCCTCTGGTGACGATACAGCATGCTTGACTGAGCTTTGAATGTGTTAGTGCAGTCGGGTGGCGTCGTGTCACACATACTTGTTGTCGGTAAAAATCAAAAATTTTAGATATTAGCGTCAAGCACCCGACACGCACACATATAAAGTTCTTGTCAAACAATGCTTGACCGTCACCAGAGGCCATTTATCTCCTCCACATCGTTTATACTCGTGTGTTTTTAAGTATAGTCGGCATGCATGTATACACGTTTATGTACGTATATGCACACATAACCAGTTAATAAGCAGCAATTTTGGCGCAATTCGGTAATATGTATAAAAATATAATACACCTAATGGGATGCCAGGTCCTTTTCAAGACCAAAATTTCTAAACGAAAAAGATCAAAAATTTTATTGGAATATTCATGCATATACATATATGTGTATATATTTTTGTGTTTTCGTTAATGTACGTAGTACATACATACAAACATACATATATGTACATTTCTTTATCTACTACACATCATTTATACACGAGCGTTTTTTAGTACAGTCTGTAGGAATGTATACACATGTATGAATGAATATGTATACATAACCAGTTTGTATGCCGCAGTTTTGGCGCAAATATACATGCGTCTATTCACATTCGATAATATGTATGAAAAAATAACACATTTAGTGAGAAATTATTTAAATCTCTTTGTAAATGTATTTTGTCGTCCTGAAAAGGACGGTTTGTTTGCGTCGGTATTTATAATTATAATTCGCCTATATTTTTCACTTTATGCTTTCTTTTCGGTCTTCTTTGGCAAAAGTACAGCTTGAATATTAGGCAAAACACCACCTTGAGCAATAGTTACACCGGACAACAATTTATTCAATTCTTCATCGTTACGGATGGCCAATTGTAAATGACGTGGGATGATTCTTGTCTTTGTCTTGTCGGCTGATCAATACCAGGACTTTGGAATTAGCATTGCGCTTTCCGTCACTTGTGCAAAAAAATCTTAGCACCAAGCTGGCAGGATCGCCATGTAATGAAATAATTTATAAATAATTACTTATCATTACATGCTAAATATTCCATAACTGCAGCTAGATAAACTGGAGCACCGGCACCAACACGCTCAGCATAATTGCCTTTGCGCAACAAACGATGAATACGACCAACTGGAAATTGAAGACCAGCACGATTTGAACGGGACTTTGCCTTTCCCTTAACTTTACCACCTTTACCGCGACCTGACATTTTCACTATTATAGATTGTTCACTTCACTACACTAAAAAGCACTGTACTGTATTATACTCAATGTATAAGCACACTATTCACTGATACACAAAATGTACGCTGCTTATATACTTTCTCGCTATGCTGAGCACCAACCCTTATACTGTGCTGTTGATCATCGTGCGTGTACTACTACTTCGTTTTGTCTCGCCGAAGAGTTGGTCGGAAAATATACACTTAAGCCTGCACACGACACATGGTAGGTATAATAAGTGACAAATAGTGTGAGTGAAAATAAAGTCATAAAATATCATCAAAGTTGTGAAGAAATTAAAATGGTGCCAAAAACTAGTGGAAAAGCAGCAAAGAAAGCCGGTAAGGCTCAAAAGAATATTACTAAAAATGATAAGAAAAAGAAGCGTAAGAGGAAGGAAAGTTATGCCATCTACATCTATAAAGTGCTGAAACAAGTACATCCTGATACCGGTATTTCATCCAAGGCCATGAGCATTATGAATAGTTTTGTGAATGACATCTTTGAGCGCATTGCTGCGGAAGCGTCGCGTTTAGCTCACTATAACAAGCGTTCAACTATCACCAGTCGCGAAATTCAAACTGCTGTACGTTTACTCTTGCCCGGTGAATTGGCCAAACATGCCGTCAGTGAAGGTACCAAAGCTGTTACCAAATATACCAGTTCCAAATAATTTTTCCAACTGAACTAATGGTATATAAATGTATTGACCAAACAAGGCCCTTTTCAGGGCTACAAAATATAAATTAACAAAGAGAATGAAAAAATGTCTTCATTAATATCTCTACATACATACATATGTATGTATGTATGCACATTGAAATTAATTTTAAAATTCCTTAATATTGAAGAATACCAGAGCTATGTTCATATGGTTTCATTAGTCTATTAAATATGATATTGGTTTGTTGAACTACTTGGTTTTTAATTTTTTAATGTTTTCTACACACTGTAAGAAATAAATTCACTTTTGATCTTTTTGTTAAGAGATTTTGTAGCCCTGAAAAGGGCTTATTATTAATTAACCATGAGGTTCCGTTTGTAACTCACTTACAAACACCGTAAATTATTTACTTTTTACCTGCTGCTGTAGGTTTTTTTGCTGCTGGCTTTTTATTAGATACAGACTTCTTGGATTTAGCAGCAGTTGCTTTTGCTTTAGCTGCTTTTGGCTTAGCAGTTGCAGATTTGGCTTTAGTTGGTTTCACTTTTAATGCACCACCCTTTTTTGCATCTTTCGCCTTAGCCTTTTCACTTTTCTTCTTTTCAGCTGTTTTCTTACTGGCAACAGCTTTTTTTACACCAAGTTGAGCAGATAAGCTTCTTGTTGAAACCCTTGGATTGCTTTGTATAGCTGCAGCTACAGCAGCGATCGTTTTCTCCGTCCGAACTGGTGAGTTTCGATGATAAGGCCTTCTTGCGATTGTTCCTTGCTCAGCAAAATTATTCACCAGTCTCATTATGGTCCATCTGCTCGGGGGATCGCCGCCAAACATCCGCCTGTACTCTCTCTGTACCAAAACTACGGACTCCAGTGCGTGATAGCGGCGGACTATCCAAATTCTTGTTTGCATGTCCCACTTATCCATTTTAATAAATTTTAAAGATGAATCTGCAAATTAAAACAAAAATGGAACAGATAACTTAAAAAGAAAAAAAGTTATTCAATTTTTTTTTGGTAGCGGCTTTCATCAGCCACCCTGTACAAATTTTTTCACTATACGGTCGATTGTCGAACGGGATGGCTTGTTAAATGGACCGTAAAATGGCCGTAATGCTCTTAAAGTAGCAGCAACAGAACGATTATTTTCATAAAAAATTTGCACGATTTGCAATCGTTGCTCAAGTGTGTAGCGTTCCATGATGAAATGTATATTAATGAAGTTTACAAATGACAAGCAAAAAATAAAAAATATTGCGTCGTTCGCCCTCCCTATAGGAAAAAAGTTGAAGCCCACCTATTGAATAACGCCTTATATATTGTAGATTAAAACCTCAATTAAAATTCCACGTATGTAGTATACACTTTCAACACTTCACTCACTTTATGCACTGTACGCACTAGACCAATAGATAATTTCTGGAATCCAATATGTTGTTTAACTCCCTTTAAAATTTGAGAAGCAGAACGAAAAGATGATAATCAAAATTTCACGTTCCAGTGCTATTTAGTGCTTCTATATGACAAACTTTAAGATTTATTTAATTCACTAAAATTCACTGAATTTACTAATTCAACAAATGAATATCTATAACGATAGTATGCATGTATCACTTCCATATCAATATACTTAAATTGGAATAAAGTCAATATTTTTCTTGTAACGAGTGTTTTAGTCGAAACTTTGTACTCAAAATATTAAATTTTCGCTAGTTTTAGTCGATTTTCTTAAAACTCCTTAATATAAATCAATTATAACTATTGAAAATATAAAATATATCAAATTATCAATCATCTGAACAGTTTATTTTATATATTACTTAAAATAATATGTTTGAAAAAATAAAATTAAATATCTCAATGGTATCACCAGAGCAATTCTCAGTGGCGTTAGTTGGATGCATGAAATAATCCAATATTTTGATGAATATTGAAAACTTAAATTTTGGTTGAAATGAATGATGGTAATGAAATAAATAAATTTCACTAATGTGAATTATGTAAATTTTATTTTAATATAATACTTAATTTTTTGATATTGAAGCAAATATTCACTAATCAATCGCGTTTTTAAATATGTATATATATATTGTATATATATATATATATACATATGTGTGCATATAAAATTTTTTAAATAAATAAATATTTAATATTATTTTAATTAATAAAACAATTTAACTTTTTCTTTAAAAAATTTGCAATATATGTCAAAGCAAGGTACAAAATTCCCATATGTACATACATACGTGCTTACATACACGTATAGAACTTGTATGCTTGGCGAAGGCAAAAGGCAAAGGTAGTAAGAGTATGATTGTATTCCAAAGTTTAAGAAATAAATATAAATATAAAAATATAATATTAACTACATATATACTGACTAGGGCAACACAACGGACCCAACTTGCGGTCTATGTGGTACTCCGATGCGGGGTCACCCTTAAACCAACCAACCAACCAACTACATATATATTTTTAAAAAGTTGTATTTATGTAGCGAAAAAATTATTTAACAATTAAATATATCAGGCTAGAGGCTTGGGTGTTAAAATACAGTCATAATCTATTTAACACGTTCGCCGACACTAAAAATTTCAGGAAGCTGCAATAATAGACAGGCAATTATTTTTGAAACTAGTTGCAATATCCTAAATCTGATTACACATATATTATAAGTGTAGTCAGAACATCGTATTTTAACTGTTATATGAAAGTACTTAATGAATCAAGTGGTAATTACTTTAAAATGTATATTAATTACAAAAACTTAAAGTTACATGAAATTAAATGAACAAAACTTGGCTTTAAAATTTGAATGCTATAGCATTCACTTCCGCGAACGTGTTAATTGTATAATGAGTATGTACATACATATGTACTCGTGCACATCAAATATAGAATCACAACAGAATTGTGTTTCTTTAAAATTTTAGTTGTACAAAATTTTGAATCTTTGTTAAAAGAATATTGTGGTCCTGAAAAGGACCGTTTTTTAATATATGTTTTTCAAATATGTACCCCCAAGAAATTATTTAACCGCCGAAACCGTATAAAGTACGGCCTTGTCTCTTTAAAGCGTACACAACATCCATAGCTGTAACTGTTTTCCTTTTGGCATGTTCAGTATAGGTAACTGCATCACGGATAACATTCTCCAAAAATACTTTTAAAACACCACGAGTTTCTTCATATATCAAACCAGATATACGTTTTACACCACCACGACGAGCTAAACGTCGAATAGCTGGTTTAGTGATACCTTGGATGTTATCACGTAAAACTTTGCGATGACGTTTGGCACCACCTTTTCCCAAACCTTTACCACCTTTGCCGCGACCAGTCATTTTTTAATATTTACTATTTGCACAAGTAAGAATTTAACACTTTAACACTGTGACACTTCACCACCAATGAAATAACAGAAGCGAGAGCACATCTATTTATACCAAAATCTCACAACTGCAATACCCAAGACAAAAGGTACACCATACATCTATCTCGCTTCAACACATGCCTACATAATACATGGACTTGTGAAACGTATTAGTTGAAATTGCTACTTAAGATGTGAACGTCATACAATTTGTTATTAGTACAGTGTATAGTGTTCTATAGTGTTCAAATCAGTGTGACAAATAATAAAAAAGTGAGTAGTGAGAAATGGCTCGTACAAAGCAAACAGCCCGAAAATCGACTGGTGGAAAAGCACCACGTAAACAATTGGCGACTAAAGCTGCACGCAAAAGTGCACCAGCAACTGGTGGAGTTAAAAAGCCACATCGTTATCGTCCAGGTACAGTGGCGTTGCGTGAAATTCGTCGCTATCAAAAGAGTACCGAATTATTGATACGGAAATTGCCATTCCAGCGCTTGGTTCGTGAAATAGCGCAAGATTTCAAAACTGATCTACGTTTCCAAAGTTCTGCTGTTATGGCTCTACAAGAAGCAAGTGAAGCATACTTGGTTGGTCTTTTTGAAGATACCAACTTGTGTGCCATCCATGCTAAGCGTGTTACAATTATGCCAAAAGATATTCAATTGGCTAGACGTATTCGTGGTGAACGTGCTTAAATCAATAAGAAAACTTGTGAAAAAACGGTCCTTTTCAGGACCACAATTTGTTAAACGAAATAGATCAAAAATTTTATTGGAATATTTATGTGTATACATACATATATGTGTAGATATTTTTGTGTTTTCGTTAATGTATGTAGTGCATACATACAAACATACATATACAGTTCTTTTGGCCTCTGGTGACGATACAGCATGCTTGACTGAGCTTTGAATGTGTTAGTGCAGTCGGGTGGCGTCGTGTCACACATACTTGTTGTCGGTAAAAATCAAAAATTTTAGATATTAGCGTCAAGCACCCGACACGCACACATATAAAGTTCTTGTCAAACAATGCTTGACCGTCACCAGAGGCCATTTATCTCCTCCACATCGTTTATACTCGTGTGTTTTTAAGTATAGTCGGCATGCATGTATACACGTTTATGTACGTATATGCACACATAACCAGTTAATAAGCAGCAATTTTGGCGCAATTCGGTAATATGTATAAAAATATAATACACCTAATGGGATGCCAGGTCCTTTTCAAGACCAAAATTTCTAAACGAAAAAGATCAAAAATTTTATTGGAATATTCATGCATATACATATATGTGTATATATTTTTGTGTTTTCGTTAATGTACGTAGTACATACATACAAACATACATATATGTACATTTCTTTATCTACTACACATCATTTATACACGAGCGTTTTTTAGTACAGTCTGTAGGAATGTATACACATGTATGAATGAATATGTATACATAACCAGTTTGTATGCCGCAGTTTTGGCGCAAATATACATGCGTCTATTCACATTCGATAATATGTATGAAAAAATAACACATTTAGTGAGAAATTATTTAAATCTCTTTGTAAATGTATTTTGTCGTCCTGAAAAGGACGGTTTGTTTGCGTCGGTATTTATAATTATAATTCGCCTATATTTTTCACTTTATGCTTTCTTTTCGGTCTTCTTTGGCAAAAGTACAGCTTGAATATTAGGCAAAACACCACCTTGAGCAATAGTTACACCGGACAACAATTTATTCAATTCTTCATCGTTACGGATGGCCAATTGTAAATGACGTGGGATGATTCTTGTCTTTGTCTTGTCGGCTGATCAATACCAGGACTTTGGAATTAGCATTGCGCTTTCCGTCACTTGTGCAAAAAAATCTTAGCACCAAGCTGGCAGGATCGCCATGTAATGAAATAATTTATAAATAATTATTTTTCTTTTATTTCATTACATGCTAAATATTCCATAACTGCAGCTAGATAAACTGGAGCACCGGCACCAACACGCTCAGCATAATTGCCTTTGCGCAACAAACGATGAATACGACCAACTGGAAATTGAAGACCAGCACGATTTGAACGGGACTTTGCCTTTCCCTTAACTTTACCACCTTTACCGCGACCTGACATTTTCACTATTATAGATTGTTCACTTCACTACACTAAAAAGCACTGTACTGTATTATACTCAATGTATAAGCACACTATTCACTGATACACAAAATGTACGCTGCTTATATACTTTCTCGCTATGCTGAGCACCAACCCTTATACTGTGCTGTTGATCATCGTGCGTGTACTACTACTTCGTTTTGTCTCGCCGAAGAGTTGGTCGGAAAATATACACTTAAGCCTGCACACGACACATGGTAGGTATAATAAGTGACAAATAGTGTGAGTGAAAATAAAGTCATAAAATATCATCAAAGTTGTGAAGAAATTAAAATGGTGCCAAAAACTAGTGGAAAAGCAGCAAAGAAAGCCGGTAAGGCTCAAAAGAATATTACTAAAAATGATAAGAAAAAGAAGCGTAAGAGGAAGGAAAGTTATGCCATCTACATCTATAAAGTGCTGAAACAAGTACATCCTGATACCGGTATTTCATCCAAGGCCATGAGCATTATGAATAGTTTTGTGAATGACATCTTTGAGCGCATTGCTGCGGAAGCGTCGCGTTTAGCTCACTATAACAAGCGTTCAACCATCACCAGTCGCGAAATTCAAACTGCTGTACGTTTACTCTTGCCCGGTGAATTGGCCAAACATGCCGTCAGTGAAGGTACCAAAGCTGTTACCAAATATACCAGTTCCAAATAATTTTTCCAACTGAACTAATGGTATATAAATGTATTGACCAAACAAGGCCCTTTTCAGGGCTACAAAATATAAATTAACAAAGAGAATGAAAAAATGTCTTCATTAATATCTCTACATACATACATATGTATGTATGTATGCACATTGAAATTAATTTTAAAATTCCTTAATATTGAAGAATACCAGAGCTATGTTCATATGGTTTCATTAGTCTATTAAATGTGATATTGGTTTGTTGAAGTACTTGGTTTTAATTTTTTTAATGTTTTTTACACACTGTAAGGAATAAATTCACTTTTGATCTTTTTGTTAAGAGATTTTGTAGCCCTGAAAAGGGCTTATTATCAATTTACCATGGTTCCGGAAGGTTCCGTTTCTAACTCACTTACAAACACCGTAAATTATTTACTTTTTACCTGCTGCTGTAGGTTTTTTTGCTGCTGGCTTTTTATTAGATACAGACTTCTTGGATTTAGCAGCAGTTGCTTTTGCTTTAGCTGCTTTTGGCTTAGCAGTTGCAGATTTGGCTTTAGTTGGTTTCACTTTTAATACACCACCCTTTTTTGCATCTTTCGCCTTAGTCTTTTCACTTTTCTTCTTTTCAGCTGTTTTCTTACTGGCAACAGCTTTTTTCACTTTTTTCTCACCACTTGCCGCCTTTTTGACTTTACTCAACGATTTTTTCTTTGATGCACCACTATCTGCTGCCTTCTTTTTAGCCTTAACCTTCTCTGCTGATTTTACGGCTTTTGATTTCAATTTTCCCTCGCTTGATTTACTGGCTGCAACTGATAGTTTGAATGAACCGGACGCACCTTTTCCATTGGTTTGAATTAATTTGCCACTTGTAACAGCCGATTTCAAATAGCGTTTAATGAATGGTGCCAATTTTTGGGCATCACATTTGTATGTCGCACTAATATATTTCTTAATCGCCAAAAGTGATGAACCGCCACGTTCCTTTAAATTCTTAATTGATGCGTCGACCATTTGTTGTGTTGGTGGATGGGTAGGGGTAACCGACGGCTTTTTGGGTGTAGCTGCCTTAACCTTTTTGGCAACAACTTTCTTTTCAGCAATAGTAGCAGCAGTAGCTACTGGGGAGCTTACATTCACAACAGCAACTGAATCAGACATCTTTATTTATATATTGTAGATTAAAACCTCAATTAAAATTCCACGTATGTGTTATACCCTTTATACACTTCACTCACTTTATGCACTGTATGCACTACACTAATAGAGCACTGGTAAATTATGATAATTTCTGGAATCCAATATGTAGGTTAATTCCCTTCAAAATTTGAGAAGCAGAACGAAAAGATGATAATCAAATTTTCACGTTCCAGTGCTATTTAGTGCTGCTATATGACAAACTTTAAGATTTATTTAATTCACTAAAATTCATTGAACTTACTAATGCAACACATTTATATTTGAAACGATAGTATGCATGAGTCACTTTCATATCAATATACTTAAATTGGAATAAAATCAAGAGAAATAAATCTTTCAATTCAGGAATTTCAGTTGGAATATCCTAAATCTGATTACACATATATTATAAGAGTAGTCAGAACATCGTATTTAAACTGTTATATGAAAGTACTTAATGAATCAAGTGGTCATTACTTTAAAATGTATATTAATTACAAAAACTTCAAGTTACATGAAATTAAATGAACAAAACTTGGCTTTAAAATTTGAATGCTGTAGCATTCACGTCATTTTGCATCCCTATAAAAATGAATGCTATAGAATTCACGTCCGCGAACGTGTTAATTGTATAATGAGTATGTACGTACATATGTACTCGTGCACATCAAATATAGAATCACAACAGAATTGTGCGTTTGTTTACAATTTTAGTTGTACAAAATTTTGAATCTTTGTTAAAAGAATATTGTGGTCCTGAAAAGGACCGTTTTTTATGTTTTTCAAATATGTACCCCCAAGAAATTATTTAACCGCCGAAACCGTATAAAGTACGGCCTTGTCTCTTTAAAGCGTACACAACATCCATAGCTGTAACTGTTTTCCTTTTGGCATGTTCAGTATAGGTAACTGCATCACGGATAACATTCTCCAAAAATACTTTTAAAACACCACGAGTTTCTTCATATATCAAACCAGATATACGTTTTACACCACCACGACGAGCTAAACGTCGAATAGCTGGTTTAGTGATACCTTGAATGTTATCACGTAAAACTTTGCGATGACGTTTGGCACCACCTGTTCCCAAACCTTTACCTTTAATAAAGTCGCCGAAAATCAAATGTGTCTTCTTACAGTTTATATATTTTATTTTCTATGAAACATGGACTAAGATGAAGATTCTTCTCTCTTAACCATTCCAGTGAAAGTAACGAATAGGGTTATTTATTCAAGTTCTTTACGAAACTCCCTTTCGCTGGTCTTGTTCGTTTAGCCCTTTCGTTTTTGCTGGATTGCTGAACAATTATAAAAAAAAGGTGGATAAATAACAACAATATCAAATACGTCTATATTTAGGACAAACATTTTTTATTTTTTGCCCGCTCAGAAAGCCAGTACCGCTGAAGAAGATCGAGCAGCGGTTTCACTGGGTAAATTGCAGAGAATCAGTTGCTGTATGGATTCGAAATTGCGCGGAGTGTATGGCAGCGATAGGTCCAAAAGAGAGAAGTCGTGGAAGAGTTGTATCAATACGCTTACCCTTTGAGAGAGAGAGAGGCCATGCATGTAACGGGTATGTTTCCAACAAGTGACTCCGGGAACAAATTTTTTTTTCGTTGCTATGGACTACTTCAGTAAGTGGCCAGAAGTGTATGCTTTACTAAACCAAGAGGCCAAACCCTTCCTTAGGGTGCAGAACTGGGTGAAACTTCGAGCCCGCAGTACTTAAAAGATATGTTGCTTTTAGGGAATTAAGAAAATATGTACAACACCTTTACACCAGCAATCGGTTGGAATGGTCGAAAGGTAGTTGAATAGTGCCTATTGGCACATCGCTCAGCTCTACATGATGTTAAAATTTAAATCTTTTTGCTGTACATATGTTTTTATTATAATTTATTAAACAAAGTATAAAATACAACGCTTAATGTCTATAATAGAGTACAAGCAGCTTAGCCCATATGTGGATGGCCAAACTTTGTAATCTATCATCCTTGCATAACCACGGCTATAATAGACATATAGCAGCCAGTCAGCAACAGTTTTTCCATAAAAGTGTGGAATATGTATAGAATACCGAATAATAAGTAGGTTAGGTTAGGTTAGGTTTGGCAGCCGCATCGCACATAGAGACAACGATGCCACTTAGACCACGAAATGGGTCCGTTGTGAAGCCGCGGGGGCTGAGCTACATTTCCCTCTCCATATTAAACCATCCTGAGCTTTTGACAAAGCGTAAAAGGTTGTTGATACCTAAAATGTATAGATTATCTATATTCGTTAAGAAGTAGGATTTTAAAAATCGGTTCCTGCTTCTGGCTAGAGCTGGGCATGTGCAAAAAAGGTGTTGAATTGTTTCCAACTCCTCCTCATTTCTGCAGCTACGACAGAAATCATGCGTGTAAACGCCTAATCTTTTTGCATGATTTCCTATGAGACAATGTCCTGTGAGGGCCCCGACTAAGGTCCTGATTTGAAGTCTATTCAGTTTTATAATGCTCTTGGACAGACGTAAATTTAGCCTTGGCCATGTTTGCCTAGCAATTTCACAGGTGTTAACGCTAATCCATCTCTGATTTGTAGACCTGATTAATGCGTCCTTAATGAGAAGCTTACAAGTTGCGAGAGGTATCTCCATAAGATTACTTATGTCTGGCAAGCAGGTACCTTCTCTTGCAAGTTGGTCTGCCCTACAGTTCCCTGGTATATCTCTGTGGCCTGGAACCCAGCACAAGATTATACGATATTGTTTGGCCATCTCATTTAGAGATTGGCGACAACGTAAGACACTCCTTGATGTTGTTTGGAATGCATCCAGGGCTCGTAGGGCAGCTTGGCTGTCTGATAGAATGCAGATATCCGTTGATGATATTCTGTTTATCTTTAGCCATTTTAAGGCTTCATGGATAGCGTTTATTTCCGCTTGAAAAACACTACAGTGATCCGGTAGTTTAAAGGATTCACTAATAGAAAGCTCTTCGCAAAATAACCCTGATCCTACACCGGTATCCATTTTAGACCCGTCCGTGTAGGGTGTTGGATCTTCTTCTAACCATTCCAGTCTAGAAGGGATTTTCATTAGGAAATTCCTTTCGAAGCAGAGAATGGGAGGATGATAATCGCAGTCACTGGGTATATCCGTGTAGGAGTCTAAGATGGTCGAATGTCCCTGTGTGACAGTCTTCCATTGTGAGCTCGCTTTGAGCCTTACAGCGGAGCAGGCCGCTAAGTATTTGCAGAAGAGATCTAGGGGTGGCAGATGTAGTATGATATCCAAAGCCATGGATGGCGTGGTTTTCATGACTCCACATATTGCTAATTCCGCTGATCTCTGCACCTTATTCAATAAATTAGAATAGGTTTTTTTCTGCATAGCACACCACCAGACAACATTTCCATATAGAAGAATGGGTCTGACGACAGCAGTGTAAAGCCAATGAGCAACCTTAGGTTTAATTCCCCAGGTCTTACCTAAAGCTCTCTTACAGGCATAAAAAGCTAGGTTCGCTTTCCTGACTCTTTCTAAGATGTTTGACTTCCAAGTTAGTTTCCTATCTATGATTAGTCCCAAGTACTTGGTTTCTTCCGAAATCACAAGAGCTTCCCCCTTGAGCATAATTGGACTTAGTTGAGGGATTTTGTGTTTCCTAGTGAACAGTATAAGTTGTGTTTTGTCTGGGTTAACTCCTAGACCACACTTTCCTGCCCACCTAGAAAGTATTTCTAGAGCATTTTGTAGGTCTCTTAATGTAGATACAAATTTACCAGAGACAGCAATGACAACATCATCGGCGTAAGCTATCACCTTACAGCCCACCGATTCCAGTATTAACAGAAGTTTATTTACAACTGCGTTCCATAGAAACGGTGAGAGGACTCCGCCTTGCGGTGTACCTCTACTTACCGATCTCCTGAGCACCGATTCTCCTAGTTCCGCTTCAATGATTCTGCTATTTAGCATTTTGCCAATGAAGCCTACCAAGCCCGGTTCTACCCCAAGATCAGTGAGTGCTGCAGTAATTGCCCCCCCTTCGACATTGTTAAAGGCCCCTTCAATATCAAGGAAAGCGGCTAAAGTAAACTCCTGTTTGTGCAGTGAACTCTCTGCCGTGTAAATAAGGTTATGTAGAGCCGTCTCTACCGATTTCCCTTTCGTGTAGGCATGTTGTGACGTAGAGATAAGATTTCTATCTATAGTTAGGCTTAAATGAAAT
This sequence comes from Anastrepha ludens, assembly GCF_028408465.1. NCBI lineage: Eukaryota > Metazoa > Arthropoda > Insecta > Diptera > Tephritidae > Anastrepha > Anastrepha ludens. The sequence goes on along the minus strand of NC_071501.1, from coordinate 53,585,174 downwards.
TCTATCAACCTCTCCAAAGTTTTCAATAGGAAGGAAGAAAGAGATATCGGTGTTAAGTCTTTTGGATGGGTATGTGAGTTTTTACCCGCTTTTGGGATGAAGACAATTTTGACTTGTCTCCACTTAAGAGGTATATAACCGTAGAGAAAGCAACCTTTGAAGATTGCTAGCAGCCAGTGTGCTAGATATCCGGCGGTCTTTTGCAGTTCCACTGGGTAAATTCCATCTGGACCCGGTGATTTAAAGGGTTTGAAACTTTCAATCGCCCATAAGAGCCGATCCTCAGATATAGCATCTATTCTGACTTCACGACAGTGTACTGTATCTTCCATATCATGCCCAGTAATGTCTGAGCAGCCTGGAAAATGACTGTCGAGTAAAAGTTCTAAAGACTCTTTACTGGTTGTAGTGAACGTACCATCACTTTTCTGTAGCAGTTCCCAATTTTGAGGACTTCCCGCTAAGATCCTACGAAGTCTGGAGGTCTCAGTTGCCCCCTCAACCTCTTCACAAAAGGATTTCCAAGATTGCCTTTGGGCCTTCCTGATTTCCTTCTTGTAGATTTTCAGAGCATCTTTATAATCTTTCCAATCTTCTGCGAGACGTGTTTTCTTTGCCTTATTAAAAGCACTTCTGCTTGTTTTTTGAAGCTTGCTTAGTTCAACCGTCCACCACTTAGGCTTGGGTTTACCCCTCAGTCTTCTTATGGGACACGCTTTCGCTAAGGCAGCATTCATGTTGTAGGTAATTTTGTGCACCAAATTTTCTAGTCCTTCTATGCTTTGCGGTACCACTGATGGACATGTTCCTAGGGTAACCCCGATACAATCTATATACCTTTCCCAGTCTGTTTTCCTGATATTTCTACCAGGCTTAGGATTCGGTAGATTTTTGCTAACCTCAAACGAGATATATCTATGATCAGAGAAGGAATGTTCTTCCAAAACTTTCCAGTTCCTAATTCTGTTAATAACGGAGTCAAAAGCAAAAGTAGCGTCTAACACTTCCTGTCTATTACTAATGACAAAAGTAGGTTTATTACCTTTATGGCAAATCTGTAGTTTAGTACCTATCAGATAATCAAAGAGACACTCACCTCTAGCGTTAGTATCAGTGCTGCCCCATATCTCGTGATGCGCATTTACATCCGCACCAATAATTAGCTTTGCGCCAAGCTTCTGCGCCTGCGCTACCAGATCTTTGAATATTAATCTCGGTAGCTCCTCGTGGTCATGTGCGAGGTAACAGGAAGATAGCCACATCCGTTCATTTCCCGACTCCAGGCTAATGGTCAATTGATCGGTGTCGCTGTAATTAGAGAGCATGAAAGCATTTATCCCTTTTCTTATTAGTACGCACGCTCTAGGATTACCTTTGCTGCGAGCATACATCAGTTTATATTTTTGAGTCCTTAGTCCGCACACAAGTCCATGTGATACCCATGGTTCTTGAATCAGGACAATATGATGTCCACCTTTGGCCAGGTGGATTATGAGGTTGGCGGACGCAACCTTTGAGTGGTGAAGGTTAATTTGAAGAACCCGTAACATCATGGTTACTGGGCTTCCTCTCCACCACCGTTTTGTTGGGCTCATCTGAATCTGACGCCAGTAGCTCTTCCTCATCAGTGAGAGTAGTATCAAGTACTCTATCTAACAAGGAAGAGATACTGCCGTCAGCAGATGCCTTCCTTAGCGCTGTAGCCGTGTTAGGACCGGAGCCAGATTCCGCCGTGGGGGCTATCTCAGCTCCAACCGGGTCCTTTAAATTAGACGTCTTGTCTTTGTTGTAGACCCTCAGTGTTATGGACGAAAACCCATAGCTTACTACACCGTCAGATCGCGCCAGTGCGTCCACGGAGTCCTTGCAGACTACGAAGGTAGCGCTTCGGTACTCACCTTTGGGATCGTCCAGCTTTGTGACCTTCCACGACGATGTAGGAAGCTCCGGATTACATACCCGAAGCATTTCAAGGATCCTCTGAGGGTCCGATGGCTCCGCTGGTAACCAGGCCCTAGCTCTTGGTAAACTGGGGATGTCATCCCTTGAAATTACCTCGAGTTTAGACCCAGGCCATACTTCGCCGATCCTTGAAATCGCTATTTTATATAGATCAGTTGATCTCTGATCGGCACAGGCGAAAAGTTTCACGTGGCTCTGATGCCATCCATTATCGCGACAGAAAGGAGCAGGACCAGGATTCTCCTTCAGGATTTGGAAGAAAACGCTTGAGAGCCTGGCTTCCACTTTCTTCCAGTTATCAGGCGAAATAGTGCCGTCAGGGTTGCTTTTGTCAACCACCGCCCATAGTTGTTGGCCTCTGACAGCTTCACTGTATGTGGCTGGAGAAGTCTTGGAGTTTCGGGGCTTCTTCAACGTGCTGGGGTTGCTGGGTGGGTCGTCCGACAACTGACGTTTTGGGTTCGGTTCAGAACCCCGAGGGGACTCCTCCGTTACCCTTGTCGCCCAGCTAAAAGAGTGCTTCTGCTTGTCAGACCACTCCCCCTCTGGAATCGTTTTTAGGCGCTCCAGTAGCCTGAAGGCAGCACGTCTCTCCTTGTAGCCATGCCGTGCAGGCTCTGCTACTGCGGAGGTATCAGTCGTTTCAGACTCAGTTTTACCACCTTTACCAGGGCTAGTCCCGGTATTGGTGGTACAGGAAGATGACTTCTTGGCCAGAGGTTTGTTGCAAGTACCGCCACTTCTGCTGTTGGCAGGTTTGTCCTCAGCGCCAGCTTCCGCCGTACGAAATGGGCTAGCCGTGAAGGGCTTGGATGTACTGACACTTCCACTAGGCTTGAGTATCCCAGCTTCCGCCGTACTAGAAAACATCTGGTTTGATCCAGATTTGGGGGTGGAAGCTATAGCTTCCTTTGCATTTAAGGACTGCTTGTCCATAGAGGTTTTTGGTTTGAAGGACTCCATCTGTTTCGTACGATCACCGTCCACCGTGGCAGACATGGTGATCTTATTTAAAGGAAGGGGAAACATAATGGTCGACCGTGGCAGCGCCCCATACCACGGCAAGGTCATGGTTATACCCCGAGGTGACCCGGTATCGAGGTAGCTCCGTAGAAATACAGTCGGACAGAAAACCCCCTGACTGCAAACCACCCAATAGGCACGGGTCGCATGACACCTTGGGTTAGGGGGGGTCGAGGAGAGGAAATGATGGAATGATGGGAGTTTAGGATTGACAGGGGATCTTCGTCGGTACGGTGATCTTCATATGGGGATTGGATGGCCACCAATTTTGCCGTAAAGCGGATGGATGGCTAGCCAATCCTCATATGAAGCTTCCCTCTTAGTTCGTGTTGGGTTGGTCCCCATGATATGGGGGTCAAACCACCACTTAAGCCTCATCCCCGCGGCAAGGAGACCAACATGATGAGGATAATAAGTATTGAGTACTAAAATTTTACAGAAAAAGTATCTCATCACTACTCATTTAGCAAATAAACTTCATATTTCTTTATAGAGCTGTCAAACTATCGATAATCATGACCATCGATCTTTTGCGATATTAATTTTAATTTTTTATGTAAACCCAAAGCAGCTTCGCCAATAGGATAAAGAATATTAAGAAGCTCTTTTGGTATATTTAAAAAACATTTATTTAATCAGCCTTCAGTAATAGCACCCCTTTTTATGATATCATTGATAAACGGCTGATGCATCTTGTATATTTAAGTTTAAGCGATATGTTTGAGCCCTGCTCAGCTTTGTCATGTCATGCATACTCAATATTTGCCTATTTCAATTTTAAGTACGACTCAATACAATCGTATTTTTAGAAAATGAGTTTGTCTTGTAAATACCTAGTTTTTGCTTGGTATTTCATACCTAGAGTCTAACACTTGTAAAGATTTTTGAAGCAGTATTGCCTGAATACGCGATGGAGGAGGATCTTGAAATGTGGTTTTTTAAATTTGTTGTTTTACCACTAGTTCGGTATTCTTCCACTATTCCACAATAGTTACATTTTGCAAATTTTTTTGTCCCTTGTTGTTTTAAATTTTCATTTTTCTAAGCCATTTCCCACTTAAAATAAAAACTACGCTTCTAAAAATATTGTCAGGTTTGGTTCTCTTCCAACCTATCCCTCCAAGTATCAAAAGCGATAGGTAGAGAATACGCTTTCAATGCAATAATAGTATCGATAGTACCAAAACTACCGATAATTATTTCAATTGATTATACTATCGATAGATTGTTTGACAGCTTTACTTTGTTATTATTACTCTAAGAGGGTAATTTTTTTATTTCATCATACCTTTTGTACTATTTACGTATTCAAATAACTATTTACGTACTTAGATACAATTTTAAAAGATATGGGAGTAACAGGCCTTTGGAAACTTGTTGAACCGTGTGGTAGTCCTGTACCGGTAGAAACATTAGAAGGCAAAATACTCGCCGTTGGTGAGTGCATTGATATTCATCAGAAATTCGTTTAAAAACATTACCGCATATTTTCAGATATTTCCATATGGCTGTATCAGGCTGTTAAAGGATTTCAAGACAACAAAGGCTCTTTGCTACCGCATGCTCATTTGCTTGGCCTTTTCCACCGTTTATGCAAATTACTTTATTATCGCGTGCGACCTGTTTTTGTTTTCGATGGCTGTGTACCACAGCTTAAACGGGATACCATTGTAAGTCTTTTAAATTACATACGGGCAATATTGATTTCGGAAAAGAATGAAACTATGAATATTTCAGGCTCGAAGGCAGCAACAACGCAGTAAATTAAATAATGAAGCTGATCGTATACAGGCTCTATTGCTTCAATCCCTTTCTAAGGAAAAAGTAGTACAACAAGCCCTAGGTATAAACGCTCAACTTTTATTAAAGTCACCTAGCAAAAGGCAAAGTGTGGCGATCAATGATGGTGCAGTGAAAGATGATATTTTCAAATTACCGGAGCTCCCAAATGAGGAGGAAGTGGGCATAGAGATCGAAAACAAAGATACAAGAAATACGAGCACAATATTTGAAACATCTACATCCACAGAAGATAGCTCTTTCGACGATTCAAACCCCTGGCGTGAATATAATGCAAATTTACAAGAAATTGATGTGCGTAGTGAACAGTTTAAAAGCTTACCGCCAGAAGTACGTCACGAAATATTAGTGGATATAAAAGAAACAAGAAAACAGTCGTCATGGGGTCGTCTTCATGAGTTGCCCTCATGCAGTGATGATTTCAGTTCTTTTCAAATGAAACGATTGCTCAAACGGAGAGCAGTCCAAGAAAGTATCGAGGAAACCGAAAAGGAAATGGGCGAACGCGCATTGACGTTTACGGATTTACAAAACCTCTTTACTGAAGATGGCACACTAGTTCTTGAAAACACGAAAAGAAGTATGTATCTTTGATGAATGTTAAACAAAAAGTTATACTAAAATTGTAAAATAAATAATTGTAGGGAGTGAGATAGTATGCTCTGATGAAACTCTGCGAGTTACTCTAGTACGTGATTTGAAGAAAAACATCGAAAAAGATGATAAAAAACCAGCAAAAGTATATGTGGAAGATAGTTCACAGAAAAAAGCAAAGTTGAATTTGCAGCCCGAAATAGTTGAAGAAAAAAGCGGTAGTAATTCAGGAAGTACAACTACACTTTCTATGGAAAGCGACACGCATATTTATAATCAAGGCTGCGAGTATGAGTCAAATGAAAACATTAAACTAAACCGGCAGCAACGAAAACAATTAAAAAATAGCGCTATTGGACCCGCGCGTGCTTATATGATCGAATATGGTGGAATGAACGAAGAAGAAGTAGAAGAAATAATGGACACAACGCAAGTAGAATATGACAGTGAAAATGAGAACTTCTTTATAGCCCAGGCAATAGCAGCATCTTTGGAAGATATGTGAGTAAAGTTTCGTACCGGGATCGGAAAACGATTGAAAATATTCGTTTTCACGAACCATTTTTTGTAGAAAAATATCACTAAAGTATAGGGTGGGCCACGTAAAATTTGCTTTTTGAATCGGCTATAAAAAAAATCGAATCAATATTTTTTTAAACTTTTTTTTTTATTTTAAAGATTGAACATTGCCATTTATGAATGAAAAATAATATCGTTCAAATGACTGCCACGACTGGCTTTACAGTAGGCCATTCGATCAACCCAATTTTTAAGCACATTTTAGATTGTTTGGGATCCAATTTCATGAATGGCAACTTCGATTTCGTGTTCTAAAGCATCAATCGTCTCTGGATGGTTCGCATAGCATTTGACCTTAACGGCTCCCCACAAAAAATAGTCCAACGGGCTTAAATCACAGCTCCGAGGCGGCCAATTGATATCGGAATTTTGGCTGATTATTCGGTTTTCAAAAACGGTAGCCAAAAGTACGACTGTAACTTTGGCAGTGTGACAAGTTGCACCGTCCTGTTAAAACCAAATGTCGTCCATGTCATCCTCTTCAATTTTTGGAAACAAAAACTCGTTGAGCATGTCACGGTACCGCTCGCCATTTACTGTAACGGAAGAAGATCGTGCAATGAAATGCAAAGTTAAAATGAAGTTAAAATGTGCCGAATTTCAAAAACGCGCTAAAGCTAAAGGTTTGTTCGTAAACGCAGCAATATAGTTCGATTGCACGATGGACGGTAGCAAAAAACTCGTGCAGAAGTTAAAAATATTTTATTAAAAGCAATAAAAGTGAATCAGTTAAAATCTGTACGCTTAAAAATGTCTATAACTTCTGAAAGAAAACTAAAACTCCGGAAGTTTTTATTTTGAAATAAATGAGTTTTATAATGTTTTCACAATTGTGCGACAAAAAATGTATAGTTCCTTGCTATGCAAAAATATTCGACCACTTTTGTTAACCCCTTTTCTTACGATTAAATCTCGAGGAGTATGAGCATGCAGACAATTAATTTCAGCTCACTTCATAAAATAAAACTTGAATATTTTTGTTTTTATTTAATATTTTTATATAAAAGTAAAAACTATTTCATTTTTAATGCAACAAGTTTATAAATAAATAAAAATGAAAAATTAAAAACTTTAAGTAACAATGAAATTACGATGAATTTCGTACAAAAAAAATCTCTCAGGCCCGTCGTTTCAACTCAAGTTGTTGATTGATTTTATTATTCTTTGAATGCGACCCCTGGTAACTTGTGCGGTATAATTGTTCCATTTAAGCAACATTTTTAGAGATCACATCCACGACATTGTCGAAGCACTATTTCACGGTTGCTGTGTAGGAATGTGCGCTGTCTGTGTCAGGCCAAAATTTGACAGGTGATAAGTGATTCTGAATTAGGACATACATTTCGTAAATTTTAAATTAACTTTGTTAACACGTAAAGAAGTCCAGTACGCCTTTGCTCCAAAGTTGTGCTTGTCAGAACGATTTTGATATTTGGCGGCACGATAAGATTTTAAGCCCTTTTACTTGATTAAGGCCAATACCTTCGCCCTTCGTTTTAGATTAAGCCTATGCTTTTAATGCTGCTGCGATGCGTACAGGTCTCAACTCGGGTAATGGGTAATTTTTGACGTGAGGCGATTTCGAGGAGTTTATAATTACTTTTACTTCCAACTTCTCTTTTTTTTAAAAGCACTTCCTAATTACCCTTAGAATTACGTTATTTGCCATACAAAATTTTAAGAGTGAATTAACTTCATTTTCATTTCTTCAGAAGACAATTTGGTTTCCCACAATACATCTTGAATGCCCTGCTGCGTCGTAAAACATGTGAAGTCGAAGACTTAATTTTGTTCATAGTCAGAAAGTCTCTCGGGTTAACCCCAGTTTTTTGCCGAAAAAATAAGTTACATTTTAACCATTATTACTTGGCTAAAAAAATACAGTTCCGAAAAACTATAAAAATAAAACAGATACAGAATTCTTATAAAGAAAGTCCTGGGGCCTTGTCTACAGCAATATGTGTTCATGACTTTTTATTAAAAAAAAATGTGGTAACTGTTATTTTTCCCGTGGTTTTTATCCCAACCCATACTCAAAGAAAAGCCTAAAGCTTACACTATAATAACTAATATATATAAACAGTTTTGAATAAAACGCGGTTAACATAGTGATTACGATCGAAATATAAAAATTACAATACATTAAGCCAAGCTCATAAAAATAACTTCTTTGGTATTCGATTTTTGGAATCGCTGATTACAAATCCGACGTCAGTTTTTTTTTTTTTTTCAAAACTTTTCAAAACTCAAAATGGGTGTAATCAATGACTCCAAAGGTTTCAGAATGTTCAATTTGTAGGGCATTTTGAATTTTGAAAAACTGACATCAAATTTGTAATCTGCGGTCTGAAAGATGCCCGAGTAGGCAAGAATTGCACTTGACTGTTGTCAGGGGCCGAACAGGTCTTAAGATAACACCACCCGTTGTACTTGTTTCACCTATCCGAGGTGGAGTTCGGGTGGAGACGTTTGTGGCATATGCCGCAGTAGAATACTTCTGGTCCAGGGTTAGGTTCAATACCAGCCCTCAAGAGATGTATTTGGAGTATATATGCTGCGAGGGATTGCTCCTGTGACGATAGATTGGGGGTGGGATACGATACAAGGCTAGTTTACGTTTACTGGGGCGGCAGCCCTTGGTCGGGGAAAACCGGCTGCCATGGGAATGGAATTTGTTGCTATTTTTGCTCTGGTTGGACAACGCAGCAATGCAGAAAATTCTCTTTGATTTAAATCAGTCTGCTGTGATTAAGCAAGTATTGGGTAAGATTTTTGATCTATGTCAAAATCAAATTAGGAAAAGTTGATTAGGCTTTGGACTGCTATTTCAATGATCATAATTTACTAATTTACTATAATTATTGAATTTCATCAAACAATACAATTCCAAATATATGCAAGCAGAAAATGTTTAAGCATAAATAACCTAAATAAGTATTTGTTATTACAACATAGGAAACGTGGGGAAAAAAATCCAGAGGAAATGAAAACCAACGAATCAAAGCAATGCACCCAACCGGTTGAAGAAGATATTTCAGAAAATGACTCGGACTTAGAAGAAGTTGTTGATGATGTTCAGGCGATTTCAACAACTGAGTCTGATGGTAATTTGGATATTATTATAAGGCCCGAAGACCAATTAGTAGCAGGAGACGATTTATTTGCGGATATTTTTGAGTCTTCAATAGAGAAAGTGACTAAAATTGATGTGAAAGAATCCAAACAGGAATGCCCCGAAATGTGGACTGAAAACGTTGAAACTATTATTTTAGATAATGAAGAATGTAACATAGGAAAACAAACCAAAAATTATGGCGAAGACGTTAATGAAGATAAAAACAAAGTAGCGCCAAGCGGTGAGGTTATAAGTGATAACACAAAAATGTCCTTTATATTGGATGAGTTAAAAAAACAAGCTAATGACGTCAAAAACATTAGATTAGGCGACGTTGATATTGGCAATTCGAGTGGAAAATTACCACCAAAAAATGAAATTATTGAAATATATGATAGTGATGACCAGCAACTTAAAAAAGAAATAACACCAAGTAAATCACCTAAGTTTAGAACGCCTTCGAAGAACAAAAGCATTAATGAGTATTTCGAAACAAAATACGTTGTGAAACGAACTCCAGAAAATAATCTAAATGTGCAAGAAGAAAAACAGTCTCCTACCGTTAAGTCTCCTTTTTTTGTTAAGAAAACACCGTCGTCTCACAAAAAACGATCCGTTGGTAAAATCAATGCATCTCCTGTCCAAGGGCGCAAGCTATCTAAGGTATCTAAAACACTATTTGAGAGTTCTTCACCCACATCTTCTAATAAAGTAGTGGAGTTATCGAAAAAAGATATGGCTCAATTGAAGGCTGAGGTACGTATGTGTAAAATAGATATGAAGTAAAAAAACGTGAGAAACGTATGTTCATTCGTAATATTTAGGTTTTACTGGAAAATGCGGCTAGTGCGCTTAAAGAGCAAAAAACGACCGAACAACTTCAAACATTGGCATTAGATTTAGCTAAAGAACGAAGTGATTTAGAAAACGAACGTAACCGCCAAGATCGATTGGGCACTGCGATTAACCAAAGCATGCATACCGAATGTCAGGAGCTACTGAGGCTTTTTGGTATTCCCTATATTGTAGCTCCAATGGAGGCTGAAGCACAGTGTGCATTTCTAGAATCAGTAAATATAACGCATGGCACCATTACCGACGATAGTGACATTTGGTTATTTGGAGGTAGAACTGTCTTTAAGAATTTTTTCGAACAAAAAAAACACGTTTTGAAATTCGAGGCTGATAAAATTAGAGACACATTTAACTGCGACCGCGAAAGGTTAATACAATTAGCCTGTCTAGTAGGAAGTGACTACACAACAGGTAACAAATTGTCCAAGCTTTCTCTATAACTAATTAATTTTTATTTAATTCTTACTTTAGGCATACATGGCATCGGTACTGTTACAGCTTTGGAAATTTTAGCAACGTTCTCAGCGACACCAAAAAACTTACAAGAATCTTATGCCGATCATCACTTACCTGGAACAGTTCTGTCAGCGCTTTGCCGTTTTCGGGACTGGTTGAAAACATACAAAGATTCATCTGAGCCCCCTGGTAGCTCGGCTCGCCTTAAGCTAAGAAAAAAATTAAAGAACATTGAGTTAAATGATGGATTTCCTAGCCCCGCGGTAAACTAAAATAGGGTTTATAGAAAAATGCAAATATTGAAAACTAATGTACGTTTCATATAATAGGTCGTGGAAGCATATTTGTTCCCAAAAGTTGACAATAGTAAAGCTCAATTCAGCTGGGGTTACCCCGATGTGGACTCTATACATGAATTCACGAAAAAGATATTCGGTTGGACAACAATTAAAACTGATGAAATGCTTAAACCTGTTCTCAAGCGAATCAACGATAAGCAAACCCAAGCAAGTATACGCAATTACTTTTCCGTAAAGAGTGCTTTAAAGTCGCGAGGTATAAAGGTAAGTAAGCGTGTCCAGAAAGCGATCGACACTATGGCTGGCAAATTAGATATAACAGAAGCTGAAAGCACTGCCAGCAAGATTAAAAAACGAAACCGCCGTAACAAAAAACAAGAGGAAGTTTCCAATAGCCAGCGACAGTTGGAGGCAGATTCTAATCAAACTTATCTTAATATCAATCTTGTGGAAGATGCTCCAAGCACAAGTACAGCTGCGTTGGCACGCCAAGCAAAGAAATTTACATTGAGACTTCCTGAAACCAAAGATGTTATCCCACAACGAGAAAGAGACATAAAAAATATGTGTGAAAAAAAGGCAAAAGCTGCAGCTGTGTTAAGGAAATCTGCTGCTAAAGCCACAAAAATGAGGCGAAAGAATGAATAGCCTATAAATTCACAACCAAGGTCATATAAAATTAAGAAGATTTAATATATTTAATAAAAAAAAAAAATTTTGTTTATGTTGTTTTATAAAAAATACTTTGGCGGTATCAGTTAGTGAACTTCGAAATGTGAGACACCTAAATCTTTCATCAGCGCCGGATAACTCCTTGCTCCCGGGCGAAATGTCGCACATTGAATTTAGGCACCACGTGCTCTATGTCGCTAAAGTCCATGCGATATAGTCTCTGTGTTGAGGCCCGATCCTCCAACTCCTCTAATTCATTAAGAGTGCCGGTAATGGTGGCGGTGTCGGCAACATTAGCAGAACTGCTAGGTTCGGGTGGTTGCTACTCTCCTAGAAGATGAGGAGGAGTTTACTTAAGTTTGGAGACTCATTGGGATACCACTAGTTTGGGCTCAAGTTTCCCCTCTAATCCTCAATATGATTAAACCAATTCGTCTTTCTAATAAACTATGAAATACCCAACGAAGTAAAAGTTCCAACCGCGATGTCACATTCTGGCAAGAGGCGGCTTCTAGTTCGTGCAATGTTCTGCAGCAGTGTTGGCCATCATCACTTGTTACGTCAGCAAATCAGCCGATTCCTTCAAATTCACTGAAGTTCGATTAATGGTCTGATATTTGCCACACCTTCTGAATGCATTTCACCATGGAATCGTCCAGAAATGCAAAATGAAATTGACCATTCTTGTAAAAACTTACATGCAACAATTTATGATGTATGTATGTACAATGTCACACACAAATATTCTTAGCTACTATAGACGTTGTAAGTCTATACTCTTTAGAAAATAAAATTTAATTTTAATGTTGTTTGGCCGTACTGTAGATCCAAAAAGAATGAAGTTTAATGTATTCATTTATTTTTTAATATCCATTGTCACAATTTATTCAATAAATATCGCATGTGTCTTTCCCACTTTTCAAAAATACCATATTTGCTTAATTTATGAATGAACTTTATTCAATAAAACATAAATTGTTGACAAATGAATTCCTTTAAAAAACCGTATCAGCTTTTTTCCATGTGGTCACTTTTGGCCTGAATTATAGCTTTAAAACAGCCTGTGAAGCCATCGGCCATTTGCTCTTTAGAGCCAACTTTGGTCTTTAAAATACCTCACAAAGAAAAATCCAGCGGATTTGCATTTTAGGAAACCCGATTGCCATTTTGTCGGCGAAATTAAGTTTGTTTTTAAGCCATTCTTCATTGGCGCGTGCTTTGTGTGGTGATGCTGAGTCCTGTCAAAAGGTTTACGGTCTGTGGCCGAAATGTTTGTCTGCTCAAGACTTTAGCACAGCTTCTAAAACCACATCCCGATCACCTGTGCATTTATTTTATTTTGACGAAACAGTCCAAAAATATGAGTTTAGTGCGTGATGCCTGTTTTTTGGGGGTAATTTGAATGTACAAATGTTCAGCTGGCCTCCTGGCCTCCTGGCAAGTAAATAGGAATGGCGACTCACAATGAATGAGCAAAACTACGGTAAAACCACTTACGGACAGCGTTCGATGGCTCCAATGACCGTTCGAAACACATAATTAGGCCAAGTGTCGAGTGGTCACCATTAAAAATCGCTGATACAGGTTTATACATTATTCAATTTGCCAACAATTTGTGTTCTACTAAATAAACTTCATCCATAAATAAAGCAAATACGGTATTTTATTTTATTTTATACCAATTAGGTAACAGTTAAATTATTCCACCTAAATAGTGAAGTTGTGATTTTTCTTTTTTAATTTTTTTTGATGAGGTTTAGGGTTCACTACTAGGTGTTATATAACATACTTTTCTACAAATCATCATATAAGAAACACTTGAATGAGTTATAAAGGGTGGTTAAGTTTCAAGGGTCGGTGTTGACTTTGAATAAAATACATTTTTTTAGGAAATTATTGTAATTTCTCTTCATTATGATAATATTGGTATGGCTCAATTACGGAATAAAATATGGAATAAAATATCGGCCAAATGGCCTCGGAATGTCCAAATTTTCGATGACGATGACCTTTTCTTTCAAATAACCCCAAAGAAAGAAGTCCAACGGTGTCCTTGACGTTTAGGTGTGGTTCACATTCAACATCGGCCCTTGAAATTTAACCACCCTTTATAAACGTGATAACTAATGCCATTAAATATCTTTTGACGTAGCGGCATTCTTATGCATTCCCCGCAAACATTGGCACGGCCCTGTCATATCTGTTCCGCCGCACATTGACAAAATAGTAACCTGCCACGATGTAGAGAATGCACAGGTGGCGCCATTCGTAGGCCGCTACCTCGTTTTTCGTGAATATGATGTTTTAGTGACATCAGCTCGTGTTTTGCTATACTAATTTCAAACATTTATTTACGGGCAAGACGAGTTGTTATATCAAACCAAGGTAAGATAGTAGTAGTGGTATCAGAGTGGTATCGTTTCCACGACAGTCGGTTCTACGTTACCGAAACGACCCGGATTTATATCCGGTCAAGGACTGTCACTCCAGCAGCATTCCCCGTATGTAAGTATGGGGAATGTTTATGCTGCTACAACAACAAGATATGAAGGGATAGTACTATAACGGAATACTGGAGAGCAATGAACTTTAGGAACAAAACACATACATATGTATATTAAGCAAAGGATGCAAAATATAATATATGACGAAATTCTTTGTGAACTAATTTCGTATTATACGAAAGTTTCGCTAAACTTGTATATAATCTGAACGCGATAATCGAAATAGACAAGTGGAAGCCTGCTTTAGAGGTTTCAAAAATCGATTTTTTCGTGGATTTTTTTGGGAAGGAAAGAAATATTCGATTGATATTGTTATATATTTAAACAGTCTTTTAAAAAATTTTCATTAAAATATATGTCATATTATGCTTGGTACAAGCATTTTGCCAAGACGCCTCGAGTGTGCATGTGTCGTGCGGTGGGAAAGATGCAGGTCGCAATTTTCATCTGAAACCAAAAACCCAAAAAAAATTGTATTTTAGTATAGTATAGCTTCTAGTTAAACTAAGAAAATTAAACAGAAAGTGAGAAATTCAACAATTTTTCACTAATTAAAAAAAAAGCATTTTTTTGGAAAAACAAATCCACTTTAGATTGTTTAAAAAGTCGGTTAATCATAGCTTTCTTAAGGTTTTTTAGGTTCAACTAGAAGAGAATTTAATTCCGAATGCAATCAATGTTATCTCGCTTCGATAGGAAGTTTAACTTCTTACCTATCTTTTCCGCCAATTAGGAAAAATCGTAAAAATAAAAAACCGAAAAATCGCACTTCGAGCGATCCGGCCGCTCGTATGCCTGCTCGTTGCTTGCTCACAATTTCTTCTGTAACTACGAAAATATTTTGAATTTGCTTCTGAAATTTTGACGACACATTCTTGGATAGTTTGGGAAGACATTTATGCAAAAAAAAAATCGATTTTTTGAAGCCTCTAAAGCAGGCTCCCCCTTAAATGATTCTATAAGTGAACCAACATTTTCAGCCTTTTTAAAATTACTTTATGGAAAATGAGTAGACGTAATTATCCCTGCAACCTAAAAAAATTTGATTATTTAGTTGACAAGGAGTGGAAAATACTTCTGCGGGTAGTTTGTGTGTAGCAACTAACTCGCCGGTTTCAGCCAACAAAAGCGCAATTAAACCATTAATGGAACAGCTTAATACAAAGTTATCTTCCTTCATAGAAATGGCTACAGGTGTTGCAAAGATGTTGCTATCAAGTTGTACCTTCCATAGTAGGTGTAATACAGGTGTACTTTGCTGGTTTTCATCAGCTGCATTCATGTACTGTAAACAGTACACATTCTTATCGTAGCAACCAAACAAAATTTTTGTCGACCTTGTATCATTCCCTTGTACTTTGCTATTCATATCAGGTATTGTAGTTAAACCAGAAAAAATTGAAGATCCAGCACAGAATGTTTTTATCTGAAAAATATAGAAGATATTCTCACCTTATCTGAACTTAAGTAATTATACAAACCACTTCTCCGCTTTCTGTATTACAAATGTGCACCTTTCCTACAACTTCGGCTAAAATAATTATGTTTTCCTCGCTGATTACAATAGGTGTTGAAAAGATAGGTGAACCACACTTTTGTAACCACTGGCATTTACCAGAATCTGCACTAACGCTGCAATAAGTACCATCCAGAGCACAAATTATCATTGCAGCATCATTTATCAATACTGGACTGGCAAAGATACCTATCGCACCGACTTTTTGACGCCAAATATAATTTTGTGTCTTCAAGAAAAACATATTTACTTAATTCATAAAAAATATGAGTTTTCAATGAAAAATATCCTACCTTTAAGCAAACGCAAAACACATTGAATGTCTTGCCGTAAGTAGCTACGATAAGCCCGGATTTGCAGCTTAAAGGTTTCGCTTTGATGATTCCGCTCATGTCTATTCGCCAGTAAATACGACCATTTGTGTAGTTAAAAGCATACAAATAATGATCATAACAACCCACGAACGCCATATAGGGATTTTTATCATTCAAAGCCACTTCCACTTTACACTCTATTCGATCCGGTAGCTCCAGTACAGCTATGGGATTCCCTTGTCTGCCATCAAGTGTTGCTAAAATATGCGAGTGTGAACCAACACATATCCATTTATTTCCAACAATGATTGGAGATGAATCCACACATTTATTAAGACTAGTACGCCAAAGAAACTTAAAATTTTTTGCAAGACAATAATTTCGCTTATTGGATTGTACTTTAGATATAATTTGAGTTTTTGATAATGAGCATGATACCAGAAAGTCCTTAATAGATATTAGCGACTGTTGTGGGTTTAGTAACATTCCTAATAATTCACTACGATCGCTGGTGTGCTCCAACATCGGACCAATTTCACTAGCCAACACGATTGCCTGGAAAGATGTGCCACCTGCAGCTGTAAATGACAAAATAGGATCCGGCTTATTGCTGGTACTAATTCTGGGCACCTCCGAGATTGGGTTCAATGGATCAAATCCCAAAGTTTCTATAATAAAACTCTGTAAAATTTCTACTGGCTTTACCGATTGTTGGCATGTGTCTTCGGCAATTTGTGAAAGCATACAACGAATATCTACTTTTCCGTGTGAGTTTAGGGGAAATTTGCGAATAAATTTTATATCATCAGGTCGCTTTATTTCTATCAAGTTTTCTGACAAAAGTCGTCGGATATGCATCGGTCCGGAGTTAGGGTAATCTGCACTAGTTTCTATAAAACAAATGAGCTTTTGCATTTCTTCTTGCCAGACACATTTAATATTTCTAGGTTCAGTCTTTAATAACATCTGTATATTTTGCTGCAGAATTTCTGAAAAGATTCAAAGTAAAGTATAGTAGCTATATTGTTTTGCGGTTAAAGGAGAGTTTAATCAAGGAGAATATGATATTTTAATTAGTACTCGACCTCGCGGCTGACATCACATACAATGTATGTATGTATATATTTAATTAGCTATTATTTATTAAATAAATGTATTTTTAATAAATCAATTTATGAAATACAGTAGGTTCTGTTTTTATGCGGTTTTGAAATAGTGCGGTTTTTTTTTTAATTACAAAATGCATATCGACCTATCGGGAATTGTACATATAAACAAGATTCTAAACCAGCTAAGCAAAAACTCATCACAGATTACATCAGAAATGCTAACCCTACAAGTATGGAACCGCCTGCATAACTATCTAGATCAGACGTGTATATTTCCTCAAGTGACGAAAGTATTTTACGCTAAAACCTAAACGAACGCGCAACATGTGGGTATTGTCTGATTCTATTTCTGACTTAAATTTATTTTTCGATTCTGACGTTTCTTAAATAAAGATATAATTTTCAAAAATACAATATTTTGTTTATGCGATTTTATTTAATTATTTAATAAGATTCATGCGGTCTATGGAACGTATCTATAGTTATAATATGGAACTAGTACCCTTTTTTATGCGATTTTATTACATTATTTCAGATTTATGCGGTTTTAGCACTTTTGAAACGTATCTATAGTTTTACTATAGAACTAGTAGCTTTTTTTATGCTGTTTCTTGCGGAACGTATCTACCGCATATAAACAGAACCTACTGTACATATATTTGGAGGCTCGGCAACTGGGCCTCGTAAGTAAATTTATATTTATAGCTTTTTTTTGATTGTATCGGTTGTAATTATGCTGAAATTTTATTTGGTAAACATCGCAAAATTTGTTTGGACAAATAGTCGTAAAGAAACGGAATAGACGTAGGTTGAAACGGTTGTTGTTGGGACACACTGAGCCCATTATGATGCAGTATAGGGAACTTATCTTTATCCATCCTAAAACCAGTGTGTACGTTTAAAAATTTTTAGAAGATCCCTGATTTCCACAGTACTGAGATGTTTCAATTCATTAAAGAATTGTCTACTTTAAATGGTAAATATATGTCTGAATAGAGCAGAACAATGTCACAGGAGGTGCGAGATCGTCTCTTCCTTATCTAGACATCTTCTCATGTTTCTTACCCATTTTCTGGGTGTTTCTGCCTATATCGCCGTAACCGAAGGGATTGGTGCGTGATTGCGTGATTTTTCGAGTCAGATATAGTTGAGAGTGTTACAGCACCTACAAGCCCTTTTCAACGTTCATACTAAATTTTTGTTACATAAGTCTTCTGTTGAATCTGTAAGCTCTATACTCTTTATTAATGACTTGACATTTTGGTCGGGTGACATAATATTACTTTCTGCAAAGGTTGGTGGAAATCTGGATATTGTATTGGATTATATCTAACTGAGTGATGCCATTTTATGAACTTGACGAGGCAGCATGCAAATTAAGAATAAAATTTTCGATAGCTCACGTGGTAGTCTGTATATTCTAGCTGAAAAAATATGTATAATCATTTTTTATGTCCAAATGCATATAATAACCGGACGAGTGAATCCCGTAGAACACAAATATCGTGTTTTTCCGATGTGGTGTTATTATTTCAATAGTAATTGCAAGTGAAGTTTTTAAACGGATAAAAATGAGTCGACTTCACATGAAGTCTAACTTTGTTTGAGCATAAAATTTTGAGAAACACATAAAATTATTGCTTACCTAGATTTAAGCGAACGCCCCTTCGCTTAATTATGCTGTCTATTCTGCCTAAATAGAACACATTTCCACTTTCATCCTGACGGACCACATCACCAGTAGCGCGGAAACACAATTCAGTGCTCTCATGACTGAACTGGCCATCTATGGAAGGAATATAACACTTTCGAGTCGCACTACCAATCTCCAATTGTCCCTCGCATACTCCAGATAACTCCATACCACTCTTATCGATTATGCGAAGACTAGTCTGATTGTCGAGTAGCGCACCAAGAGGAGCTCGTTCCCAGCCATCATTAAAATTGCATTCATGCATTGTACACCAGCACGACAACTCCGTTATTCCGTAAATATTAAATATGCGCTTATTTATTGGCGCAGATGGCAACCAAGAGTTCCATTCCAATCTTGTGGGAAAATCTTCCCCACCTAAAACTAAGCATCGCAAGGAATTACTTTCGTGTAAGATCACATCCTTTATGGCAGCATCACCAAATAGACGGAAAAATGAAGGAGTTGCCTGTAAAAAGGTCGCACCTATGCAATTCGAATTTTCTCTTAATAAAGATCTGTCGTGATCTAGAAGTTTTGGCCATAAAATCTTTATTAATTTATTTGGGTTTAATCGTAAAGTTGGTGCGGAGATTAGCAACGTAGCTCCTCTATTGAGTGCCAAAAATAAATCCACCATGAAGGGATCAAATGTGAAAGGGGCGCATAAATAAATCACATCAGATTCCGATATTTTTAACTGTGTACTAAGAAATGTTTATTTAGTGAAACAAACATAGCATATCTCAATTCATCATACCTGATCGCGACAATATTGGGTTCCATACAAGAGTACGGCACTTGTACGATCTTTGGAAGTCCCGTAGTCCCCGACGTAGCAATACTATAACAGAGGCTTGGAACGTCGACACATGCATTTTTCTTTAAACTAGTATTTTCATAAATATACATTTTGTTATGAAAAACAGTTACACACCCTATTTGTTTACAATTTCCATTATCATACTTCAGATCGGCTATTACATATTTTGCACCATGTGCATTCAAAACAGCCTCGAAGTGTGATTGCGCTGTATTGTAATGCAATGGAATGAAGTAACAATTGTAGTTGAGGATGCTAAAAGCAATTACTTACAAAACACTCCAAAATTTTAATTAAAATATTGAACTTTTACCTAAGTAGTAGAACAATGCCAGAAGCTGTCAGACTTTGTATTTGCAATGCAATACCTACGTTTGGAATTACATTGTAAAGTTTGAACTGTTCCAAAACCTCGCTCACTGTCCCCAATATTGTGTCATATGTAAAAGATATTTCCTCATACTCTGATCTATAAATAATAAACAAATTTCTTCGAAACTTCTGTAATAACGCTAAATCGTATACTCTCCCCATCTCACAAAGTTAAGAACAACATAATCCCAGTGTTGCTTCAATAGCCATAACTTCGAGTAAATACTCAATATTTTCTTAACGTTCTTATATGAAGTAAAAGTACGTTCACATTTGCACTAATTACCAATAAATCTACAAAATTAATCTACTCGTTCACATATGGCAGATTACCTGCAAAATTGACAATCAGCTGTCAATACTGATATAGAAATTATTTTGGTGGAATATTTCGGTGTTTTTGGTTTGTTTAATTATTATTAACGATATGAACAAAAGACAAGAGGAAGGAGTAACTAATTTAATTCAACAATTGACTGCTAATAATAAACAGTTGGAGGAAATCCGTAAACGACGTTTACTGAGGTTTCAAAAAATTATGGCAGCAATACGCATTCGAAATTCGATATTTCATTTTATAATAGGTAATAAGAGGACACACGCTTTTTTTTTTGTTATATGAATGAATAGTTAATAATACCTAACAAATATTTTATTACAATTGTATCTACAAACCTGTTTTCTTTATTTAGTTTTTACTTTAACGTTTTTCTTTACACGCTTAAAAATAATGACATATTATACAGAAAACACAGCGTTGTATGTCAAAAAGTACGGTTATTATGTAGGATTACTTCATAATCTCAGATTTTGGCAGAGAAATTTTGTATGGGAACTCTCGCTTTTTAATTACGGATTGGAAGTTTACCACGAAAAAATAGATCATCTACTTTCATGTGAACGTATTATAAGAATAAACAGACCTTAATAATACGTTCACATATAAGTAGATTACTTTTTCGTGCTTAATTCCCAATCCGAAATTAAAAAGCGATATTCCCCATACAGAATTTCTCTCCCGAGATCTGAGCTCATAAAATAATCCTAGATAATAACCATACCTTTTGATATGTAATAGATGAATATTTTTACGAATGCAAAGTGAAAAGTCAAAATAAAAACTAAATAAAATGGACTCCGGCGAAGAAAACAGGCTTGTAGACATAATTCTAATAAAATTTTGGTTACGTATTATTAAATGTGCATTCATATTACAAAAAAAAGCGTGTGCTCATAAACGCTTTGCCCTCTTACTACTTATTATAAAATAATAATTATAATTACGAATTTCAGAGGAGTATTGCCGCCATAATTTTTTTAAACCTCACTAAACCTGGTTTACGGATTTTCTCCAACTGCTTATTACTATCAATCAAGTGCGCAATTAAATTAACTGTTCGTTCTCCTTGTCTTTTCGTAATATCGTTAATAGTTAAACAAATCAAAAACTCTAAAATATTCCAGCAAAGTAATTTCTATGAAGAAAAACCTTTCAAAACAGTATTGACAGCTGATTGTCAATTTTTCAGGTAATCTGTCATATGTGAACGAGTAGATTAATTTCGTGTATATTACTGCATATGTGAACGTAATTAAAGTTACATGTAGATATGCCTTAACGATTCTTGGCAACTTTTGGTACGAAAACACACCGAGTGTCATTTTGACATAACTATTATATTTTTATATTGTGTCAAAGGACGCGGGTTTGTTATTTTCTCGAAAAGGTGGCAGAAAATAGATTTTCTTAAATTATTTACAACCTCGCATAAATCCGGTAATTGAATTTACTATATTTGAAAACCTTCAGATTGTATTTTGGTCGTTATGTTTTCTTCGAGACTTTCACCGGAAAAGCGTAAGCATGATGAATACTACGATCCGGATTATGTGCGTGTGGATTCAAGCCCAAGTAAAAAAATGCGTGTTGATGACAATTCTATAAAAAATGAAATATTCACAAATGCAAGTCCCAGGATAAAAAATATTTCTGATATAGTTTCACGCGAGTTCCAGAACGAAATTACAGTAAAGCAGCAACAATTAGCGGAGATTGAAAAGCGACTGGATTATGCTCGAAATATGTTGGATCGCTTACGATTTGTAATTGTGACTGAATATTATCGTAAGCAAGAGTTGTCAATAGCAGATGGTGATATCAAAGCAGTTCGTGGAAAAACAACACTTTTTGAAGAGGAGTTACACGGACCCTACATGCCGCTGCATCCGTCCGTCAAAAATGTTGTTGGGAAAAGGCTTGCTGACGTTTCTGAAGTCGGAAGTCGGCCGCTTCCTGAACGTCTTGCTGCGCAAAACGCCATGCACACTATTCGTGCTCGATCTCAAACACAGAAACGCCAAGAAAGGCGGCTGCATCAACTAATAAGAGACCATGGTTTGGTGATTGATCATTCGAAAGAAGGGGAAGGACAATTGTTAGAAGCGGTTGCTGTACTTAGTCAAACAAAGAAAGAGTGTAGCAATTCAATAGTTACCCAAGAAAATCGCCTTTGCCCGGATTCAACCACCCCGCCCAACAACACATTGATTAAAAAGTCGACAAAAGCACTTAATGCATTGAATGCAGCGCGTCTAAATAATAAAACAAAACAACTAATTGTTATAGGTAACACTTCAACATATATTGGCGCAGGAAGTGGTGCTGAAACAGAGCAAAAAACACCCGGAGGGAATGTTCTAACTCATAAATGGCTTGTTTATGTACAGTCAAAAGATTCAACCATCTCTCTAGAATCTTTTATCAAAAAGGTGCGTTTCTATCTGCATCCTTCGTTTCGTCCAAATGACATAGTGGATATTCGGGCACCACCTTTTCAAATAGCTCGCAGAGGCTGGGGTGAGTTTCCAATGAGAATACAACTTTTCTTTCATGACCATCTGCAACAAAAACCTGTTCAACTTATTCATAATTTGGTGTTGGATCGTACATTAAGTGGTATGCACACCCTTGGTGCCGAAACGTTGATGGAAATTTGGCTTCGTACTGATGCCGTCATAAAACAAGAGCAAATCCCGCCTCGTATCGAAGAGAATATTGAAGACAATGAGGAATATATGTCAAAAGAAAAAATTGCGCCACCCATTTCTGTTTCGCAAAGTATTATTGACCCCACTGCAATATCCCATGTAAATACGACAACAAAACATCGTACAATATCTTTTAGTCCGATAAAAGAAGAATTAGATGATAATATCTTTGGTTCTCCAAGTAAAAACGCTGAGGTGCAAACGGTAGCAGAGACGGTTGCAAATATTTTAAGCAGCAGTCCAACAAAAATAATCGACAAAAGTCCCCAACGACGGAACAGTTCCAATAGTCATAATATTGAAACACCTAACTTGTCTCCTACTAAAAACTCGAGGTATCAAATCGATGGAACTGCCTGCTCTGCAACCAACGGTAATATGGTTGGCGATCAGGCAATTCAAAAAGAAAGTATTACGGAAAGCCGATCTGTTGTTCCAACGTTTTGTAGTAAAAATGGCACTGAAGGACAACTATCTAAACTTTGTGAGACAAAACCAAATGCTCAAGGAGTCAAAGAAGTGGGTACGGCGGTTAAAAGTAATAAATCCATGCAGCTCACAACACCCATGATTATGAAGCTATCAACTTCGCACAATGTCACAAACAACAATAAAAATAAAAACAACATTATAGCACTAAGTCAAGTAGGAAGGTTAATGCCTTTAAAAATAATCGCACCCAGTGCAAATAATTCGCCAATAAATGTGGCTGTAAATAAAACTGGTGTGTTGCAAACGAAACTTGTTCAACTTGTAGACGCTGAGGGCAAAGTAAAATTCATGCGCGTGTTAATGGCTGCCTCGCAAAAGCCCTCCAATTTAAATAGTGATGCTAAAGTGGAAGTTGGAAGTACAAAAAATCGTGAGTATACCTACAAGATATGAATTATGATTTGGAATTGCTCTAACGATTTAACAATATTTTATATTTTAAATATTCTAAGTTTGTATAGACATATCTTATACCTGATATTATTCGAACACGATTGTCACATTTTTTAAAATTTGAAATATCATTCGAGTTTACGTCCCGTTTTCACTTTTCGTTATGCACAGCGTTAGACATTTTGGTTACTATTATATTATTAGGCTTTAGACGAAGTATAATTTCGAGCAGGTCTAAGGTTTTTGATTACAAATATTAGGCTGAATTCCATAGTTAAGTAAAATAAGTAAAGTAAATTTTGACCAACGAAATGCAAGAGCTACTAGAAATAATGGTGAAAAACCAGCGAAAAACTAAAATCAAAGTTTTTTTATTATGCAAACAATAAAAAATATTTATTGGTGTTCTTCACGATTACCATTCCCGTCCAAAGTGTGCTAAGACCACAAAGGAAACTTACATTATACATACAGCCAAGGACTAAAAGGTCTACACACACTGCGTTTAATAAATAGCGCACGGGAATTTATTGACAAGTCTTGACAATTTATTTGTTTTTTTTATTTAATGTTTATAATTCTATTATGAAGCAAGTTTCAGAGCCAAAAAACAAATTCAACAAATGGATAGATGAGAGACCTAGTTCATTCGTTCTAGGCCAGACCTGTTTAGTAATCTCACAAGTGGACTCCGGTGTTCATATACTGTGCAACCTGCTTGGGGATAAAAGGATGGCCACAATAACCAGTTCATCAATAGTGCCATAATTTCCAGGAATGTTCCTGTTTGCAGCAACCCAAACCACGTTAGTGGCACATCTCTTTCTTTAAAATAATTTTCAATTCAATCCCTACTTAAGAATAAGTATTATTGCACTGTAAAGATTTTAGGATATTTTGACTGTCCGAGTAGATAGTGATCGGTTGTGCTTGAAAGAGGCTGCAGTAGTCAGGTAGCCGTAGAGTTAGGTTAACTGCAGCACTTTCGAGTGCACGCCAGTCTTCAGCCACCAGTAAAGGTAGTCAATACTATCCCATTCACATCTTTCTGGGATTCGTATGGAAAAATTATTTTCAAAACCGTATTGTGGAGCAGTATTGTTCCGAGAATTTTCGAGAGCCCAATGCTCACATTTTTCCAGGGTAGGCTAGCATTAAGTCTGATTGTGTTGCGACTAGCCCGGAATTTTCTTTATATCTATGGGGAGAAGGTCCAATAGAGTCTCAGATTTGGTGGGTATAGAAGACAGTGCTCCTGAGATAAGCATATATTTTGCCCTTTGTACCCCTTCCGTCTTGCTTTTAGATACCATATCCTGCGTGGTTTTGAGCGCCATCTTTAAGCATTAACTATTTTGCATGCATATAGAGCAGCAACCACTTTTCTTAACCTGTCTTCGATGTATTGGTTCCAGTTGAGTTTACGGTCTAGAATAGTCCAGAGGTACTTCAGCTCGGTAGCAGGTACAAGTCTCAACCCATTTAGTGTGGGTGGCTTGAAAGCAGATTTGTTTGTTTGTTAACAGTAATAGAAGCCCCGCCAGTGTAGGGCATATCACCGGTCATCTTGGTCTAGCTCATCTAATGGTAGCCCCAGGAAACATGCTGTTTCGACGGGTTGGGTCCAGAGGGAGAGGAGTGTTAGATGAGTCGGTTTTAGAGGGCATGTGAAAAGGTGGTTAGTATTATTGTTGTTGTTGTTGTAGCAGTACCTTTGCCCTGTCAGTGTATCGTGTATCACCGGTCGTCTTCGTCTAGCTCATCTAATGGTAGGCCCAGGAAACTAGCTGTTTCGACGGGTTGGGTCCAGAGGGAGAGGGGTGTTAGATGAGTGGGTTTAATGGGGCATGTGAAAAGGTGGTTAGTGTCGTGCGGGGTGCCTTCACATTCTGGACATATGTTCAGTATGTCGAGGTCGATTCTGGATAGGTAGGAGTTTAACCTGTTGCAATATCCAGAACGTAATTGTGCCAAGGTTACGCGGGACTCTCGGAGAAGTTGGAGAGGTGGTAAACTAGGTGGTTAATGTCGTGCGGGGTGCCTTCACATGCCGGACATATGTTTGGTATGTCGGGGTCGATTCTGGATAAATAGGAGTTTAACCTGCTACACTATCCAGAACGTAATTGTACAAGTGTTACACGTGCCTAACGAGGAAGCTGGAGCTCTTCATCTGCTATAGGTGGTGGTTGGACTCATTCACAGGTATTTCATATTTGTTTATAAATAGCATCCTTTCTATTTTTGTGGTGTTGACATTCAATCCATTCTCCCTTGATCAGCCATCCGTAATGTAGTGAGCGCTTTAGTTTAGAGAACAGTTCGTTCAGTAGAGTATTTAAAGCAAGATTCCAGAGTATGAATGAGTGCACCCCAGCCTGAGAAGTGCTCATCGATGCGTGTAGTAGTCGCACCATCTCTGAGGTAATGGCTCTTTTCTCAAGAAATAGCCGAATATATTCCACCCGCCTGAAGCAGGGTGTTGCTAAGAGTATCCAGATCGTTCCCACGACATTCGGCTCTACAGGGTCCGGCACTCGAACTGTAACGAACTTCAGACCGCTCGCGCAGCTGATGCACGGGCATCACCTGTCTGTTAGTTTGCTAAATAACAGTCCAGAGTATTGTTTACAAGCGCACGGAAGCACTTTGCCGAAATTAAACGCGAAAAAAGAAAATCAGTAATGGATTTCAAACGTAATAGTGTGATTGCATTATATTTGGCTAGAAAATCATAACCAGCGATTGTTCGTGAGCTGGAGCCGAATACTGAAACATGATCTCAAAGTCAAGCCTTACAAGATCCAAAAGGCGTATGATCTCACAACAAAGCAGCAATAAGTCAGAGAGAGGGCGAAGGAGTTGCTTCGCTTGGCCGAAAGCGGTTAATTTTCGAACATTGTGTTTTCTAACGAGAACATTTTTTCAAATTGAGCCACTCGTAAACTCGCAAAACGATGGGGTTTATTTTACTGACCGTTCATACGAGAATTTGAGGCATCGATTGGCCACCAGGAGGCAGCACCCGCCACAGGTAATGGTTTGGGCCGCTGTAACCGCAGATGGGGCTCTCCAATCGTTTTCATCGAGCCTGGGCTCAATGTAAATGCGAAATATTATCGGGAAAGTATTCTGGAGGTTGCTTTGGGGCTGTGGGCGGGCAAACATTTCGGTGGTAGATCATGAACGTTTCAACAGGACACGGCACCGTCTTACAAAGCTCGAGTGAACCATGAATGGCTAAAAACAACTTTTCGAACTTCATAACGTCCACACAATGGCTCTCAAATTCACCAGGCACGAATCCGATGGATAATTCTTTTTGGGCTATTTTGGAGAGCAACCAGGACTTATAACCGGCCAAGGACTGTCACTCCGTAGCGTTCCCCAAACATGCATGTGGAATGTTTATGCTACTATAACAACAACATCCGGGTGTTGTTGAAATCCCCCTCTATCGAGAAAGATACCCAGCGTAAATTCTTCATAGTTAAGTCCTTTTTCTGTTTTATTTATAACTCCGTGTAGAGCTTCGTCCCCGTCCTGTCTTTAGGGTATGTGCGCTGATACAATGCGATACAATTCGGATGGATTTGTTGTCGGGTGTGGATGTCGAACAACCTCTCCATTATTTCGAGGAGAAAGGAGGTGGAGCTTATTTGCCTAAAAACTTTTGGTTTAAAATGCGAGGTCCTGCATCCCTTAAAATAAAAATAAATAATTGGCGCGTACACTTCTGTTAGGTGTTTGGCCGAGCTCCTCCTCCTATTTGTGGTGTGCGTCTTGATGTTGTTCCACAAATGGAGGGACCTACAGTTTCAAGCCGACTCCGAACGGCAGATATTTTTATGAGAAGCTTTTTCATGGCAGGCATGGCATCGCTTGGGGATATAAATAATCCTCGCCGTGATCCATTTTCTTGTTATGTGGCGAAAATTGAGGCAAGCATTGTAGATATTTGTGAAAAGGGTACTTATAAGGTCACATGCCGCTTATAATTCAGCAGGAAAGATACGATCTAGTCCTGTTGATTTGTTTGGTCGGAACGATCTAATTGCCCATACAATCTTTTTACGACTTATGATGGTCCCAGATATACTTCAGACTCTCTAGTTAAGAATGTCCGCACTAGTGCTCTCTGTGCATCCTGGAAAATGGGTATTCATGAGGACGTCAAGCATTTTAGTTACATGAAGTGGTCTAGTCGCTTTTTGGCCTTAAGTTGTAAGGAAAAGTGTTGTTAATGTACCCAAAGACAAGATGTGAGGACGCTTGCGTATAGAAGACCTCAAATTCCGGAGCGCATGGAAAATACTGCTTCTCTCATTATCACACATTGGAAAAATACTTGCACGAATGTACATGCGTATTTTAAGAAATATGTATGTGAATCGATCAAAATTTGTCCGGTCGACTTAAAAAATTTAGTTTCGAAAAAAACGCGTTTAAAGTTTTCAGAACGGGTTTGCATTAAATTTAAAATATATGTACGTGTTTAAATATATTTCATATTTTAATCCTTTTAAATAAAAAAAACAACGTTTCTTACTTAAAAGTGATTGTCTATATCAAAACTTGTATTACTTGTATTTTTTACAGAAGCAGTTGTCTCGGTTCAAAATGCGATATCTTTGCCACCATCACATGCGGAAATACCCACGGTTACTAAATCTACTAACATCTCGGAGAAGTATGCTTCAAAGCAAATTGTTGCAACCAGGGCCGTTATTCCAGCCCAGTTATCTTCAACGAAGAAAAATGACAGTCAATTTCAATTTTCAAATGGCAAATCAAATGTCAAAAGTAATACCAATACCGTTTGCTCTCCGAAACAAATGGTTTTTCAGAAAGAAGGCAAACTATTCATTATTGATCCGTTGCAAATGAAACTGAAGCAAGAACAACGGAAACAAGTATCACTCTTAAAGCCTCAAGCTAACTTGCAGAGGCAACATCAGCAACAGGTGCAAAACCAAAAAATACAATCGAAAGCATTTCGAGGTGTGATATCGGACCACGATTATATACCCTCGCTTAATACTAGAGACAGTAAAGCATTAACAACTCAAGGAATTGGCTTGGAATCCATTAAGTCGTTAAATCCTCAGCCGCAATGCCAGGCACCAGAACTACATTTCGGTATACGAAAAACGCGAGCCAAAGCAAGTAATGCTCTCGAGCTATTACAACAACGGCGAATTACATTCGAAAAAGACTTTTTAGATCAAAATATTCAGAGCGTGCGCTCCGCTGTGGAATACTTATTGCGTCGCTTGCCATTGATTTCTCCCGCAAACACTTTGGCTGCATCATTTTCTTTTGTGAGTCACAATTTTAAGGAATTTGATGCCTTGCCTGTTATGAAACAACGTGCCTGTGAATGGCTGCGTGCAAAATATATTACACGGCTTGTACGTAACCACAAACACTGTCAAGAACTTAATTCCATTAGCAAAGAGCGACCTTGGAGTACGCGTGAGGTTCTAGTGTATGCTCGACATCATGCATTCACTCCCATATTGAAGTCATTTGAAATAGGGCCTAGCTCACTGCAACCTCAGCCACCTCATGTGCCAGCAGAGACAAATTCTTTACTAGGATCGCAACCCGTTCGACCTACTAAATCAAAACTAGGCAATAAACCTCAGCAGGGACAAGAATTCTCGCAATATGTTAAAGACGAAGTGAAATTCGAGCAGGATTATTTTCAATATGAATCAATAAGTCTTAAATATCGCATTACATCGTGGTTAAATGGGGTATGGAAAAAATTAATGAATCATGAAGCAGAAGGAGGATCTTCAGAAGAATCAGTCGACATCATCAGCACACCACCTAAGGAAGGTGTGAAGATTAATATCGCGAACTCACAAATTAACTATGCCAACAGCTGTGAAGAAAAACTGCAGCTTTTTCTACCGATTCCTGACCATCTCGAAGAGTCTTCGCAGCTCGTAAGTGACATTTGTCGTGATTTAAATATAAAATTGCAACCAGAGCAAATTGAGCAGGATGTGATATTCCCTTCAGCGCAAGCAGTAATGGCAAAATGCTTAAATGTGTTCGTTGAGAAGTTAATACGGCGCGCAGTCGCACTAAAACAAAACTTCCCAATCGCAGATAATGTAAATATAACCACACAGGATATTGGCAAAGTTTTGGTTCGGAATACCGAGTTTGATTTCCTAACAAATAAAAATTTTGGAACATTTAACTACGACAGTTAATAAAATGAAAATTACATTAAAGATATAATTTTATTTTAAGATGTTTTATTTACATATATAAGAAGAATCTTACAATTTGTATTTTAACCATAAAAATTCGTATTTAAATTGTTCGCATATTATTTATATATTTAGTTATAATTTAGAAAATATAAACAATGTCCTTACAGGTTTTTACAGTTAATAAACAAAAAATAAATACCATTTAAATTAGTTACTTCAGCACTGTGCCAAAATAATTTGAGAGCTTTCATTTATTTTTTCGCTCTAGCAATTAGTAATTATAGGCACTCTTAGTCACTCTAATCCAAAAATATCACGATTTCAGAGACTATGTAGAATATTCAAACGAATACAATGATAGAATAGTTCTTCTATTATATAACCCTCCGTTGGGCACCCGGGTCTGGCCACACTTTTGCGACTTTGGACGTGAATTTAACATATTTTTGTTATAGTTAACGAATTGAACTTCCAAGCAAATTTAATTTTCTATCGATTTATGGATACAATCTTTAAAAATGGATGCTCGAACAGGACGAAAAACGGCCACAGTCGGGTGCCCAACCGAAGGTTTTAAAAAAGATGTCCAACGGATGGTTACGGATTTTAAGTTCCTTAACAGACACTTGGCATTACAGGAAGGTATCGAATCTTAAAAATGTAACGCCTGAAATGCAAAGCGCATATAAGTTTTTTGAACACGCTCAAGCCGTTTTATATGAGAGACATAGTACGGTTTCTAGTATATGAAGACGGCATATTCTACATTGTCGTACTATGTCGTACGGTTTCTAGTATATGAAGACGGCATATTCTACATTGTCGTACTATGTCGTACGGTTTCTAGTATATGAAGACGGCATATTCTATATTACATTGGAACGTATCAGAGATGTAAACAGTAGTTAAATCGTATATGGGTAAAGCTTTCTCAAGTGGGCCACAAAATTACCAAAGTGAATATTTTGCGATGAAATTCAGCCAGGACTGAGTTCTATCATCCAGAAGCACACTCAGAAAATTTTGTTGTAAAATTCTAAATAGTTTTTTTTTATTAACTATCGAAGTTTTTTGCAGCGCTTGAATAATTATCACATTTCTCGTAAAGTAAGTATCCGATAACAACGATTTTTCAACTGCAGACTGATAAAGGATGACATTTTTCAAAAACGTTATTTTTGTTCCTAAACTTGATGTTTTGTTGTTGTAAATAATTTTGTTTAATAAACAATTAAAAATTTAACTAATTTCTGCGCCTCTGGGATGAAATTTTTTTAAGGATATTAACGTAATAAACATCTATGCATTTATGTATGGAAAAAAATGCGTGCAATTCGAAAAGGATTAATTATAATTAATTTTTTTGGGCCAGAGTGCCCGCTTCGACTTACGCGGATGCGCACGAACACACAAACGGCGACTCGCGGGCGGCTTGCGAAAAACAGTGTCTCAGCGCGATATGCTTCCGTAAGATCAGTTTTGCCGACATTGTCATTAGTTGTGTCTAGTCTCCTTCCGACTGCTGTGGTGATGTGTTTCGGTGAAAATAAAAACTGTGATATTATGTAAATCGCGTACGTTAATGTGTACAAAACTAAGTATAGACTAATATAATGCCACATGCAAATCGTTGTTTTAAATCTTACGGAAAACAAAACCATAGTCGTGTTTACACAAATCTAGTCCGAATAAGTGACCAAAATGCGAAATTTAGTATCGTGTTCAAAATTCTGTGCAATCAGAATACTGGAACACAACGCAGGCAACAATACATCCTTACGTTGTGCATTACAAAGAAAACGGCGTAGAACAGCATAAGAATTTTGTGATAATTTCTGAAGCATTGGAACATGACAGTTCCGCAATCAATTTGTTCAATTCTAAATTGATTCAATATTTGATTAAACAGTTTGGTAAACGAAATGTAAAAAAAATCTATTATTTTTCCGACGGGGCGGCCTCACAGTACAAAAACAAGTACAATTTTATAAATTTACTATTTCACGAAAAGGATTTTGGCATCGATGCCGAGTGGCACTTTTTTGCCTCGGCACATGGGCAAGGTGCCTGCGATGGTATTAGTGGTGCTATAAAGAGAGATGCCTCCCATGCAAGCTTGCGAGATCAAATCCCGGTGAAAATTACTGGACCGAAACAGTCGTATGATTGGGCAAAAGTCAATTCTAAGGAAATTAATTTTGATTACTGTAATAAACAAGAACATGAAAATCACTTTAGTAAGTTGAAAAAGCGCTATTCCAAAGCGCAAACTTTGAAAAATACGAGGCAATTCCATTCTTTTATTCCAAAAGATAAAAATTCCATCGAGTGCAAAATATTTTCAGCCCACGATCAATCTAAAATTATACCCATTATGTAAAAACAAACCACATGAAAAGTGTAAAAAGCGTGAATGATTTTCATTTTTTCTCGAAATAACAAATGAATATGCGATATCTGTATAACTTTCTATATCTGTTTCACTTTTTGTCTCCGTCCGTGAATTGTTGTTGTTTTTCAGAGAGAAATTTTAAGGGCATTTGCTGACTGAACTTACAATGTGTAGATCTGATATGTAAACATAAACGTTAGTAATAAAGAAGTATATATGAAACATTGCATGACAGCTTATACATTCCTTTGAATACATTTGATTTAATTATCATTTCGCATTTCCGCGACAGTCAAAGCAAAAATTCTGTTATACGTATATCAAATTATTTTTATGGCCAATCTTTAAAAACAAGTAAACACTAGTAATGGAAAACTCGGCAAAACTGATCTTACGGAAGCATATCGCGTTGAGACACTGTTTTTCGCAATCCGCCCGCGAGTCGCCGTTTGTGTGTTCGTGCGCATCCGCGTAAGTCGAAGCGGGCATTCTGGCCCAAAAAAATTAATTATAATTAATCCTTTTCGAATTGCACGCATTTTTTTCCATACATAAATGCATAGATGTTTATTACGTTAATATCCTTAAAAAATTTTCATCCCAGAGGCGCAGAAATTAGTTAAATTTTTAATTGTTTATTAAACAGAATTATTTACAACAACAAAACATCAAGTTTAGGAACAAAAATAACGTTTTTGAAAAATATCATCCTTTATCAGTCTGCAGTTGAAAAATCGTTGTAATCGGATACATACTTACTTTACGAGAAATGTGATAATTATTCAAGCGCTGCAAAAAACTTCGATAGTTAATAAAAAAAAACTATTTAGAATTTTACAACAACATTTTCTGAGTGTGCTTCTGGATGATAGAACTCAGTCCTGGCTGAATTTCATCGCAAAATATTCACTTTGGTAATTTTGTGGCCCACTTGAGAAAGCCTTACCCATATGGTTCAGTGAAAGCTAAGGTAAAGCGGTGAATGAATGTTAGACTTAATACTTATATGCATATACTATATTATTGGTGTTTAAGGTTATATACCTTGTGAGCCCGAAAAAATGGACGATTGTCATAATTTTTTTAAAATATGTTTTAGAACTTTTATTCAAATGAGGCATATATCATACTGAAGGGTAACTCTCGAAGAATACATTTTGGTGTTTTTATTTTAAAAAATATTATTATTTATTTATCGCCCCTCCCTCGAAACGCCGTTTTTTAGAAGAGGCTTGCGGTGATCAGCGCATGAGCAGCTCAACTGAAATCAAAAAAATTAAATGATTATAGTAGAAAAATTTTTTCTAGTGAATCTGAACGGTTTATTTATCTAAAAAAAAATTTCTCGAATGAAAACAGCTTTGCACCAAAAAAACGAATTTTGAGTGGTTGAAAAATTAAAAAAAAATTAATTGCAGCGAACTGTGCAAATATTTATAAAAAGTGAACCGTCCAGATTCACGAGGTTGTAACTTCGAATAATAAAAAAAAAGTTTATGCAAATCGGTCAAATAGTTTTTGATAAATAATGATCACCGGGACGGTAATTTTCAAAAAACACGTCTTCGAGATAATCGCGTCTAAAGTTTTGCGTGCACTTCATTTATGGATAATTTGCACGCCTTCACGGTCTGTAGCTTTCGTTCTAGTGCTCCGATCTTTATGATTTTTTGAATTTATATTTTTAAGATGATGTACTTAGAATATGCCATAAAAGATTTTCGATTTTTTAGTCCAACTCAAGGTATATATGTAACCCCTTAATCAGAAAGGCTTGTGGCGGTTTTAAATATTTTTAAATCGTCCGCATACAATAAAAAATTAGAATACCTGAAGAAATGTCGTATGACTTTAATACAAGTAGCAAACAAAAGAAATCCAAGAACGCTAGTAGATAGCAAATACTATGCACACTAACAACATAACGCGGTTCTGTCAAGTATGATTTGACTCAAGACAACTAAAATGAAAGCCAAGACCAGCTTGTTTAGACACTAAGACTGAGGGTTTACTTTGTCAAAAGCCTTCGAAAGCCTTTCTTGCTCGCTAATAAGAAATTTTTGGGCATCCCTGCCCAATAGCTACATATAACTTTATACTATCCTGAGCTTTGACACAGTAGGAAACAGATCAGATAAGAGAGATCGATTATCTTATCATTCACTTTTTTGCATTTATTTGTAAGAAGAGTACGGTCTAGGAAAATATTACAGCACACAGTAACATTTATTAGTTTATGCTGCTACAACAACAACCGTTTCCACCACAGTCGGTTCTACGTTACCAAAATGACCCGGATTTATATCCGGCCAAGGACTGTCACTCCAGCAGCATTCCCTTTACGTAAGTATTGGGAATGTTTATGCGGCTACAACAACATTTATTACCCGGAATTTTGTTTTACGCGTACATAGGTATATGTAATTGCTCTTGCAGTAAGCACATCGACTATATTTGGTATAACTCAACAAATATCACATCAACGTACTTACTCTAGTTCAACCGCATGGACAAATCGTGCGGTGGATCTATATTGAAGTAAATAAAAAAATAAAATATGGAAGTGGTAAGAAAAAATTAATAGGAAAATGTGTATGTTTTCCAGAATTCTGAAAGTGTGTTGCACGGTATTAACGTACGTCTCCTCCGTTAGCATTTTGTCTAATATTTACAGCCGATAAAGCAGATTTTAAAAAGCCGATAAAAACCATGATTCAATAATAAATTGAATAATTGAATCATGGATAAAAACTACATAACAAAACTTGTAAGCGCCGATTTCACAAGCGCTTATAAACTGAGCGCTTATTTCATACAATTAATCACGAAAAAAGAATAGGAAATGGAAAAATTCAAAACAGGTCGCACTGGTGGAAGGTTGAAATAAAATTATAGAGAATTTTGAGTTTCCAATTAATTTATAATATGTATGTTCAACTTGTCAAATCCAATTGATAGGTGATGAAATGGTTTCGCTAGGTAGCTGCAATATTTGTATCATATAAGAGAAGTTTTTGAAACAATTTCTGAACAGCTGCCTGATTAAAAGTTCAAAATTAAATAAAAAAAAAAAAAATAAATAATTGGCGCGTACACTTCTGTTAGGTGTTTGGCCGAGCTCCTCCTCCTATTTGTGGTGTGCGTCTTGATGTTGTTCCACAAATGGAGGGACCTACAGTTTCAAGTCGACTCCGAACGGCAGATATTTTTATGAGGAGCTTTTTCATGGCAGAAATACACTCGGAGGTTTGCCATTGCCTGCCGAGGGGCGACCGCTATTAGAAAAATGTTTTTATTAATTTTGCTTTCACCGAGATTCGAACCAACGACCTCTCTGTGAATTCCAAATGGTAGTCACGCACCAATCTATTCGGCTACGGCGGCGGCCAAAATTAGTTTTCGTAAAAAAAGTATTCCAAAACTTAGGCACAGTCTTTTTAAATAAAATAATGGACGACCAGTTATCAATTGGAAATTAATCTAGCAATGAAGCTAATTTGGCCTTCCTTCAAAGTCATTTTCTTTAAGTCTCGCTAATACAAAATTTGGTGAATTCCAAGCTAAAACGACTCCAAACGAATGGGTTTCCGCAACTTTAATGAAAACTTTGTACTCTTTGGGACTGTTTCCATTTTCGGTGAGTACTTAACAAAGTTGTTTATAACTGAATAGAAACGGTTGATTTTAATATTTTAGGTTTTTAGTTGATATTTTAGGAAACGGTGTATTTTTTAAATGTAAATTCGCAAAGTATAGCGTTCTAGCTGTAAAAAATTCGGCCGTTGTAGTGGGTAAATTCTTTTAAATCGGCATCATACAAATTTTGGGAACATATTCTTGCAAATCACAAGAGTTCGTGAACCCACTGACAACAAAAACCGAGTAAACCAGACACTAAAAAAACTTGAGTTCGTCTTGACACTAGTTGAAAAGACAGAAGTTGCCAGAAGATACGAGTTGCCAAATCTAGAAATTACGATAGTTAAGCAGAGGTGCGTGCACACAAAGTAATTCGTCTTAAGTTAAACGTGTGAGCGTGTACACGTTAAGGTAAAAGGATAAAACGTTCTGTCGTGCTAGCATATGCTGAGGGGACTCCACTGGAAAACTTGTTTGGTCTATCTGGATAACATCGTCATAATGGGTAAACATTTCAGCGGACATTTGAAAAGTTTGGAAGGAGTCCTTCGGCGCATTTCCTCCGCGGTATTACTATTGCAAATATTACTTAATGCAAAGTGCGCTTGTTTAAAACAGCAGTCACTTATCTAATCTCTTAAAAGATTGGCCATGACCAAGAAATATAAGCGAGTGTGATGTTTCCTAGGACAAGGATAACTGTCGTTTTTTCAGGATTCGCAAATGTTGCCCGTCTCCCGAATCTCACCAAGAAGAATTTCGCTTTTGTATGGCACAAAGAACAAGAGGAAGTGCTCCAGCTATGTATGTTAGCGTATCCCATCGCGGAAGAAAAGTTCGTTGTGGATACTGATTGTAGTGCTTATGACAGAGGCAGAATACTGTTACAGATCATCAATGGGCAAGAAAAAGTGATCGCATACTATATCAGAGCCATCGTAAAGCAGGAAATGAACTACTGCGTGACTAAACGGGAATTGTTAGCTGTGAGGAAGTGCGTAAAACATTTCTACAAATATGCACCTGTATGGACAACGATTCCAGCTAAGAACAGACCACGACGTATTGTTCAAGCGTGAGGTAGGACAAATCGTACGGTGGATCGAAAGACTGCAACATTACGACTTCGAGATCGAGCGTAGAAAAAGGGAACAACATGGAAATGCTGATGCACTATTTTGGCGATCATATGCCATAGAGTGCTTGCATTGTTTCAAAGTCAAGAGATCCGGGGGGATAGTTGGCATCAGACAAATGCAGTTTCACCCCGATGATGAGTAGGAACCCGGTGCGATAAGAAATTGAAAGATGCTGAACTGGAAATCCCTGTTGAATTTGCTCTTCTATATGCACTATTGAACTTACATATTTTTGTATTAATTACGTACGTTGTATTAATTACAAGTTATTTTATTGTTATTTGTGAAAAAACTCGTTCATCTCCTACACCCTTGGCCTTCGTACAGAATTTCCGTAAAATACCTTAAATTGACAGGTACGTATGATTCTGTCTTACCAACATTACGAATTTCGAAAATTACGATATGGCGACGCGGATTTAAACATACCGATTCTACTATTCGTAGCTAAATCAACTAATCTTATGATTAGATTCGGTAGAGCCAGGAACCGAGGTTAGCAGGAGTGTTGTCTGAGCTTCTGTGTGAGTTCGTAAGCTTGAACTTAATTGCTCATAAGATTTAATAGCGCACGGCAATGTGATGCGGCTAAACACCTTTTGATACATTTGTTGAGCCTTGTGGATCGGCTATTTTTGGAAAGTATCACTCTTACTGGGAAGAGCTTCTTCATGCCATATATTGGTGCTCTTCAATTTACCATTTCATTAGCTCTTTGGAGATGTAGCGATCTGCTTGGCAAATTAAATTTTAAACAAAAGCAGCATACTTAAAGGCGAAAGGAACTGAAGTATAATAATACGTTCACATATAAGTATGGTAGATGATCTATTTTTTCGCGCTTAACATTTTTGTATGGCATATTCTAAAAGTACATCATCTTAAAAATATAAATTCAAAAAATCATAAAGATCGGAGCACTAGAACGAAAGTTACAGACCGTGGAAGCGTGCAAATTATCCATAAATGAAGTGCACGCAAAACTTTAGACGCGATTATCTCGAAGTCGTGCTTTTTGAAAATTACCGTCGCGGTGATCATTATTTATCAAAAACTATTTGACCGATTTGAATAAACTTTTTTTTTTAATTATTCGAAGTTACAACCTCGTGAATCTGAACGGTTCACTTTTTATAAATATTTGCATAGGTCGCTGGAATTAATTATTTTTTTTTTTTTAATTTTTCAACCCCTCAAAAATCGTTTCTTTGGTGCAAAACGGTTTTCATATCGAAAATTTTATTTTTGGGTAAATAAACCGTTCAGATTCACTAAAAAATATTTTTCTACAATAATCATTTAATTTTTTTGATTTCAGTTAAGCTGCTCATGCGCTACCGTGATCAACGCAAGTATCTTCTAAAAAACGGCGTTTCGAGGGAGGGGCGATATCAATAATAAATAATAAAATTAAAAAAAAAATAAAAACACCAAAATGTATTCAGGAAAGTTACCCTTCAGTATGATATACCTATGCCTCATTTGAATAAAAGTTCTAAAACATATTTAAAAAAAATTATGACAATCGTCCATTTTTTCGGGCTCACAAGGTATGATATATAACCCCTTAACTCAAAATCCGTAATTAAACAGCACGATTTCCCATACACAATTTTTCTCCCAAAATCTGAGATTATAAAATAATCCTAGATAATAACGATACTTTTTGACATAGAACTCTGTGTTTTCTGCGTTATCGATAATTATTATTATGAATGTAAGGAGAAACATAAAAATAAAAACTAAATGAAATGAATTCCGGCAAAGAAAACAGGTCTGTAAACATAACTCTAATAAAATTTGTGTTAAATATTATTAATTAGGGACTCATTTTACAGAAAAAAGCGAATGTCCATAAACGTTTTGTCCTCTTATTATCTACATCACTACATATTATAAAACAAAGTCGCTTTTTCTGTCCCTATGTCCCCTTATACGCTTAAATCTTTAAAACTACGCAACGGATTTTGATGCGGTTTTTTTTAAAGATAGATTGATTGAAGAGGAAGGTTTATATCTATATAATGTGAAGAAATATATAAAGGGGGCGTGGCAATCGGTCAAAATGTGGCAAAAAAACATAATTTTTTTGTTTTCACGGCCATAAATCATAAACGAATCAACCAATTAAAATGAATCTTTCTTGAAGTTTAACTTTGAAATATTTACTTTCGTTCTGCATCAAAAAAATAATTGATTTATTTGTTATTTAACCAAAATTGTTTAAACAAAAGCAGCCCTTTTTCCAAAAAAAGCTGTTTGTGTGTGTGTTCGCTGTCAACCGAATGAAGCAACAGGCGTTAAGCGATAATCTCACCACACCTCATTAATGTTGAATTACATCGTATGGTGACGTATGTATGTATGTATTTACGAATCGCTCGCATTATTTCATTTCGGACATATGTACATATGTATCTATGTATGTACTGAATTCCATGTAATTATATGTACATACAATTTTACAGCGAAATAAAACGCTATTTTCAGGTTCTATATTAGTAAATCGCACATACAGTGGCTCACAGCTTATTTCGTGTGGCTGTATGTTAAACTAAAGAATTGTAAAATTA
The DNA here is from genome assembly GCF_028408465.1 of Anastrepha ludens. Lineage (NCBI taxonomy): Eukaryota > Metazoa > Arthropoda > Insecta > Diptera > Tephritidae > Anastrepha > Anastrepha ludens. The sequence goes on along the minus strand of NC_071501.1, from coordinate 53,545,582 downwards.
TTTTTATTTGACTTACTTTAAAAAAAATTTAAATGCACAATCAAAGATAAATTATTTCTAATTGCAAACATGTATAAATGCATTCAAATTTTTTCTGCTTTAGTAGAATATTTACAACAAAAACAGAATACTAGGTAAATTGACGTCACAGCTTATTTCGTGTGTTTACTTTTACCGTTATTGGCGCCAGTAAACCGGTTAGCAATTATAGGAAATTTGTTTTGCATAGTATATTAGATTATATCCTTATTTAGTTTACACATTGAAAGGAGTCGGTTGTCCAGCTTAATTTAAAAATACCGTGATGGGTCGCCGTACGTCGATTGAAAGGCGCGAATTAGTGATTACGCATTACAAAAATGGAAAGTCGCAGAAAAAAATTGCTGAAATTGTAAATTTAAGTACTTCCACAGTACAGTACATTATTCAACGCTTTTCTCGTGAAAAAAGAGTGGTTGACGAAGGACGCCAAGCTGCAAACAAAATTTTTACAGAAGCTGATGAAAGGTGGATATTAAGAAAAATTAAAAAAGACCCACGAATTAGTGCGCCAGCTTTGACAAAAGAGGTTGAAAAAGTACTTGGTAAGTCATGTAATCCTGAAACAATAAGAAGAATTCTGCGCAAAGCCGATTTCCATGGTCGTACAGCTCGAAACAAACCGTTTGTTAATGAGCGTAACAGAAGATTAAGGGTGGAGTTTGCCGAAAACCATGTTAATAAAGACCAAATATTTTGGAATGACGTTATTTTCGCCGACGAAAGCAAATTCAACCTCTTTGGTTCCGATGGAAAGTCTTTCGTTTGGCGTAAGCCCAACGCGGAGCTGGACCCGAAGAATCTGGGTGGTACAGTAAAACACGGTGGGGGTCATGTAATGGTTTGGGGCTGCATGTCAACATCTGGTGTCGGAAACTTGGTTTTTATCGTCGAAATTATGGATAAAACAGTTTATTTGAATTTATTAAAAAATAATTTACTACAAAGTGCTGAAAAATTAGGCATTCGGGACAGGTTCGGGTTCTATCAGGACAATGATCCGAAGCATAAGTCGGAATTTGTGCAACGGGGGCTTATATGGAATTGCCCTCATGTGGTAAAAACGCCAGCACAATCACCTGATCTCAATGTAATTGAGAATTTATGGAATATTCTGGATCAAAAAATTAGAAAACATAACATAAGCAACAAACAAGATCTAAAAACAGCATTGCAAGTGGAGTGGGAGAAAATATCTCCTGAATACACTGGAAAACTTGTAAGCTCCATGCAATCCCGGTTAAAAGATGTATTAAAACAAAAAGGCTACCCTACAAAATATTAGATTAGTAAAAACTTAATAAATTTAAAAAAAAAATCATGTTTTTTCTAGTTTGGTTAAGCACACGAAATAAGGTGTGACGTGGATTTACTTATAATTTTGATTTTGCTGTAAACATATTACTTAAGAAGAAATAATTTAAGTTTATTTATGTATGTTTGTAACAAGAAATAGTTTATCTTTGAATGTACGTTTAAGTTTTTTTTCTAAATAAAAAAAAAAAATAAATAATTGGCGCGTACACTTCTGTTAGGTGTTTGGCCGAGCTCCTCCTCCTACTTGTGGTGTGCGTGTTGATGTTGTTCCACAAATGGAGGGACCTACAGTTTCAAGCCGACTCCGAACGGCAAATATTTTTATGAGGAGCTTTTTCATGGCAGAAATACACTCGGAGGTTTGCCATTGCCTGCCGAGGGGCGACCGCTATTAGAAAAATGTTTTCATTAATTTTGCTTTCACCGAGATTCGAACCAACGACCTCTCTGTGAATTCCGAATGGTGATCACGCACCAACCCACTCGGCTACGGCGGCCGTTTATAAAGTTTATACAAAAATATTAAACTTTTTTATTTTGATAAACGGGCACACGAAATAAGCTGTGAGCCACTGTAATTAAAATACAGTTTTTGAATAGTTTTTATTGATTCGGAGCGCGTTTAGTTTGCTATCAATTCCATACAATAACACTTTTTGTCATTTACTTTTTACGACAACTAATATAATAGCTTATTTTCGAAGCGATTTCAACAAATGGGTACAACATTAATCCTTATCCAATTAAATACCTTAAATACATTGTTGTTTTCATATAGATCTATGTATATGGCTCTTTACAGCATATAATTAAAAACAATATTTTTCAAGATATTACAACAGTAATTAGTAATTGAGATCTACCGGAAAAATTGCGTTAGCTGTTGCGTCATCCGGCATTGCCGCTACTCTTTTGGAAAGAGGCCGAACCACACACTCTACAATGAAGCACCCGCTGAAAATCGCCACCGATGATGATAACAGCGTCTGTAGTGTTTCTAGACAGAGCAATACAGGAAAATTGATGCGTGACTGCTCATTAATAGTCTGGGACGAAGCTACCATGTCAAACAAGACGTCTGTGGAAGCACTGGATAGGACAATGCGCGATTTGCGCAACAAAAATGCACCTATGGCTGGATGTACAATTCTGTTCTCAGGAGATTTCCGTCAAATCCTACCAGTTGTGACTCGAGGAACACGTGCTGACGAAATAAATGCTTCGCTAAAAAGATCCCACCTTTAGTCGTATGTCAATAAATTAGAGCTTAAAACTAATATGAGGATTTCGTCATCTTCACGCGAGAACAGGCTATTTCCAGAGATGCTGCTAAAAGTTGGCAATGGAGAATTAACACAAAGTGAGGGAAGGATTAACCTAGAAAACCTTTGTGTTTTGATAGACAACATCCAAGAGTTAGTCAACAATGTCTATCCAGACATTGATAACATAAGTTATAAGACAATATCTTGGTTTAAAGAAAGAGCTATTCTGTCACCAACTAACGAACAAGTAGATAAAGTAAATAACTTGATTATTTCAAAGATTGATGCGCCAACGAAAATATACTACTCGGTCGATACTGTTCTCGATTTGGAAGAAGCTGTTCAATTTCCTACAGAATTTCTAAATTCTTTGAAACCGTCTGGACTCCCTCCTCACAAAATGGAGCTGAAAATAGGTTGTCCTGTTATTTTATTAAGAAACCTAAGTCCACCTAAACTTTGCAATGGCACGCGTTTGCTGGTAAAATCACTGAAAACTTTCATAATAGAGTGCACAATACTCACAGGATGTGGTACCGGAGAAGATGTATTGATTCCCCGAATCCCTCTGATACCATCGGATCGACCATTCCAATTTAAACGCTTACAATTTCCGGTAAAGACATCTTTTGCAATGACCATTAATAAATCTCAGGGTCAAACCGTCAACGTTGCAGGCTTAGATTTGAGTGTTGACTGTTTTTCACATGGCCAACTGTATGTCGCTCTTTCAAGAGTAACCTCTAGAGAAAACATGTTTGTATTGTCTAATGACAAGAAGGCTATGAAAGTTGTATATAAAGACATTCTGTAATATAGTAATTGTTGTAAAAATAAAATAAATACATATGTAAAAATGCAAAAAGTTAATATGCAAAAATGTAAGGTATGAATTTAGATATCCCAAAGATAGCAGGAAATTTTCATGCTATAAAGAAAGGGGAATTGTTTTATCCAAATTTAACGCGTGCGGGCCACGGGCAATAATGAATAAGCCAAAACTACTGGATCGATTTTAATCATTTTTTCAGTGAGTATACCCTAATATTTTATACCCGTGCGAAGCTGGGCGGGTTGCTAGTATATATATAAAAAGAAGTTACATTTCCTTGGTAATCTTATAACTCAAGAACGGGCTCACCTATCCAAACCAAATTTTTAGGCTTTGTTTGAACTATTCAGTAGATGGTTTGTGTTTTGAAATTTTAAGAATCGGATACCAGGGTCTCGAGAAATAGGCCAAAACGGGAACCCGGGTAACCCTAGCATGTGTTTGTACAATATGGGTAGCAAATGGAAGCTGCTGATGATTCTATAGTATAGAGTATTTTTAATGCCCCTCTGTAACTAGGGCCTCGAGATATAGACCAAAACGTGGTCCTGGATAACCCGAGGATGTGTTTGAACCACATGAGTATCCATTGTAAGTTGTTGATAAATGCTAATGAAAAGAGGACTTTTCTTTTCGCTGGGTAACTAAGGACTCCAGATATAGACCAATTGGGAACTCGCCTTCAGGTTAAGAGATTGCATTCTTATGTACTACAACCAGTTAAAATGTTTTTAAAAATTCAGATCCGTTATCTACATATATTTCTCGAACTTTACAGATTCAAGGTCAAATATACCATAGAGCTGGGTCTTTGCTACCATTCCCAGATGGTGACCATCAATTTTTGCAAATATATTTTATTGGTGATGAGAATCATGAATTAGATCAGCGCTGTGCAATTTCGACGAATACGAGAAGATCAATCGTGAATGAATTGCAAACAATGTTCCATCAACACAATGAATTGGTGAAATTGTTCAAAGTGGCACTCGATCTGATGCCCACCGATGGCCACAAAATCATAATAAAAGTCGATAAAACACCAATTGGGAGCACGCCAGACGATTCAATGTAGTAGCTATTGTTGTGGTTGGTGAACAGTTTCAGCCACGAGATATTGTTTTGTATCGTAGAAATGAGCAATTACAACGTATTTCAGAACTCCATCGCTGTTATGATGCATTGCAATACCCCATTTTGTTTTGGAGAGGGGATGATGGCTATCATATCAACATACCAATGATAAATCCAACAACTGGTACATACACATTTTATTTTTGTTTAAATATGATTTTTAAATAATTTTCATACGCTAATTAATTTTTGCATCGCAGGTCAAAAATCAACGAAAACCGTAAGTGCGATGAATTTTTATTCGTATCGATTGATGATTCGCCCTCAAGAAAACAATTTTATTTTGCGATGCAATCAACTTTCGCATCAATTTTTTATCGAATTGCAAGTCATTTTGGACGCAAATATAATAAAAAATTGAATGCTCCAGGAGGAACTGGAAAAACATTTTTAACTTTATTTATTTTAGCATAATTTATTTAGCGTAAAAAATTGAAATGGGAATTAAAGAATCAATGTTTAATTACAAGTTTTTATCGGCTCTTTCACCTTACCTGTATATATGTAGGTGACCACAACAATAAAATTTTAAAAAAGTACAGAAAAGGCTATTGTGACATCTTTAGAAAGTATGTTGAATGAAAAAAATCAACTAATTCAACTGTTTAAACATTTTACGAGTTCTATAAAGAAAACTTAATATGAAAACTTTCTTGCGTTATAAAAAATCATTTTATGTATGGTGGTGCGAAGCCCACTGGGTAATGCTAGTTTATTATAAAAGGTAATATAGAATATCCCATGCGCATTGCTGCCATCATTTTTTGCAACCTCAGTAAATGTCGCAACGGATTTCCTCGAACTGTTTATTATTAGCAGTCAATTGCGCAATTAAATTAGCTACTCCTTCTCCTTGTCTTTTCTTCATATCGTTAATAATTAAACAAACCAAAAACACCGAAATATTCCACCAAAATAATTTCCATGAATTAACAACAGTATTGACAGCTGATTGTCAATTTTGCAGGTAATATGCCATATGTGAACGGGTAGATTAATTTGGTGCATTTATAGGTGATTAATGCATATGTGAACGTATTATAACTCGCTCAAAACTTATTAATTAATTTCTTAAAATAATTGGTCTTAGGTGGTCTTGTTGAAGCATAGCGAAGAGTAGAGTCCAATTAATTTAAATAAACTAAAAAGAAAATACTTTGATTTTTTGTTTATAATAAAAATACATTATCTATTTTATTTAACAGTATTAATGATAACCAGCACAATTTATGAATTATATTTTTTCTTCTATCTTTAAATTATATCGTCTGATTACTAAACTATTTCTAGTAAATTATTTGCTATTTTATATTTTTTATGGTACTATATAAACTACAAGAATTACATGTAATTCTACTTATTATCTGTTTCATACTTATTTTAATTTCAGGGTACAAGTATTTCAAACTCTGAACCCTTTTCAGCTTGCTAAATAAGAATTCCACAAAAATGACGCCCATGAAATTTTATAATAATAATAACTATAGAACATTGACAATAATATTTCTTTCAGAAATCAAATTATTAATCTTTTTACATGTTATATAAAGTATATAAGTAGATTTTCATGTCGAAATTAGGAAACTTTGACCCAATGTACAGAACAGTGATATCTGGGCGCATTTCTGGTCTAATCAAATAATCAAAATTTGTTGTGTTGTGTAATTATACACAATTTTTTTATTGTGGTTACTACTACTGTGTATATGTACATATATAATTTTTAAACAAGTCATGGAAAAATATCGTTTTTAAATTCATCCTTTAACTTTGAGAAAATGAGAACATTTTCAATAAGTATGTACATATATATGTACCTATGTATGTATAAATAGAGCGAGACTGTTTGGTGCGGTTTATCGGCCGGCGGCATCATTGGGCCGTATTTTTTTCTAAAATAAGGCCGGTCAGGCAGTTATTGTGAATAGTGTTCGCTATCGTGAGATGATAACGAACTTTTTATGGCCCGAATTGGAAGATATGGATGTGGACGATATGTGGTTTCAACAGGACGGTGCCATTTGTCACACAGCTAACGAAACAATGGCTCTTTTGCGCGAAAAATTTGATGGGCGAATAATCTCACGTCGCGGCGATGTCAATTGGCCGCCAAGATCATGTGATTTGACACCGTTGGACTTCTTTCTTTGAGGTTATTTGAAAGAAAAGGTGTACGTCGATAAGCCAGCAAGAATTTAAGAGCTAAAGGATGAGATAATTCGGCACATTAACGGCATAGAACCTCAAATATACCTCAGCGTCATCGAAAATTTGGACTATCGGATGGAGGTGTGCCGTTGATGCCGCGGCGGCCATTTGGCCGATATTTTGTTCCATACGTAATTGACCTATACCAATATTATCATAATAAAGAGAAATGACAATAATTTACTAAAAAATTGTATTTTATTCAAAATCAACACCGGCCCTTGTAACTTAACCACCCTTTACATGACTGACTCTAAAATCAGATGAAACTTTGTCAACTGTTGCCAAACCCATCGTTGTGACATTTACAAAATATTGTGGACTCAATGTGCGAAACCGTAATAGAATTAGACCGTTTTATAAAAGAATAGCAATGCATTATAAATAAGCACCTGGGAAGGCTGGCTGACAATAATAGTAAATTTGGAATTACCGGTTTGCAATTTTATACTTTATTCGTTATTTTATATATAATTTATACGGCATGTTCTCAATATTTCACGTGCATAAATTCAGAGAGCCAAAATAGGAATAACACAGTTTGAAAACAGAATATTAAATAGCCCACTAGTTTTATTTTTTAGTTCATAAATGTGTATGGCGGTCGCCTTAGCCGAATGGTTGGTGCGTGGCTACCATTCGGAGGTGCGTAGGTTCGAATCTCCATGCATGAAACATCAAAATGAAGAAAAAGTTTTTTCTAATAGCGGTCGCCTCTCGGCAGGCCAAACACCTAACAAAAGTGTACTTGCCATTTATTTTTTATTTTATTTTAAAATAAAATCAAGGAATGTAAAAAATTTCGTACAGTTTGAGTCCTGTAATGGCAGCTCTTTTAAATTTTGTATCGATAACTACAGCGGAAGTTTTGGCATCTTCTTAGTACAACGAACAATTTTTCTTTCTGCCTCTGTGCAAATAATACTATTTTCCCTTTTTTGTGATATTTTAATTTAAATAACCGGGACACTATTATTTTCACTTCGAGTAAGAATTTCCATTTCATATGAATAATGTAAGCAACGAAATGCGCAAATCAAACACTTATTTTTGACATTTGTGCACCAAGGTGAATCTATTAAAGGTGGTGTTGGTAAATCAGTTGATTTGTTTTTTTCGCCGTGTCCATATGGCTGTCAGCTCAGAATGAAAAAAAGGGGAATTCATTACACTGTTCGACAGTGATATTATACTTTTATGGAGACCTAGCAAAACTTGTAGGTATAGTAAAACTAAGAAAAATGGAAAAGGAGAAATTTCCAATACACCCCCAAAATCTCATTTTATGGCCAAAAAACCGTTTTTCAGTAGATGGATGTGAACAATCACTCCTAATTTCGTCAATTTCCATCCGATTTCTAACTTTTTTTTTTAGTTCTAAAGAACAAAAACAATCCTTCTTGACAGTGTGTTCATAAATTTTTTTAAATTGAAAACTAACGAGACTGTATTTTTAAGTTTTTGTTTTTTTTTTCTCCATTTTTTCAACTTTGACAACATTTTTACGATATTATCCGATATTGAGGATTGTTTTTAGTACACTATTATTATAGTAAATTTAATAGTCAATTTTGCTGACGCTAAATGGGAATAAGGGCGTGTTTCGAAGCATGAAAATGATAACAAGTGTCATTATAAACACATAATATTTATTGGAGTATAGATATACAGTACAGTGCAGCACTGTACGGTATGGTACGGTGAGGTACGGTGCAGTACACAACGGAACTGGTTCCAAACTTAAAAATGCATTGGAAACGGCTCTTTGGAATTTAGTATGGTACGGTACAGTATAGTACGGTACACTATGGTACAGTACAGTGTAGTTCAGTATAGCGAATAAACCGAAGATAAAAGAAAATTGATTGATTTCTTTTTCAATAGAAATATGAAAAAACTCCCAAGTGTACCTATGTAAGTTCACACTGTACACTGATTAACAAAAGAAGTTCGTTATTATAATTTAACCTCAGTCATAGTGAAAACACAGAAGGCAGTGGACAAATTTTCAACCAAATTTTCTTTTTATTATTCGAAAAATTATTTGAAATACGAGTATAATTTTTTAACTGGTGATTACTAACCAAAATATCTACACGTGGTTGTAAAGTTTGTTTTTACTACTGTACCAAATAATCTGCTGTGTATAAAACAGCAAAGTATTCAAGTGCATAATGACCCTCACGGGCCACAAACAGGTTTGCCCTGTTATCTCCTACTAATCGTGCAAAACGAAAAAAAAACTCAACCAAAAAACTTTTCCGAAGAGTTCCCAGAACTCCCATTTACCAAAAAAGACGATCCCAAATTTGTGGTAATTAAAACTATAGACTCAGAAAAAACTTTCTCAAGCTACTCAATTTTTGCCGTTCACAAAGCTTTGCTTATTATATACAAAGATATAAATAAAATCATACCAAACCCAGATGGAAGTCTGATACTTCTACTTAAAAATGAGACCATTGCAAAAAAATTCTTGGACACGAAAATCTTACCTGGAATATGTGACATCACCGTCAGCTACCACGAAAACCTTAATAGTGTGAAGGGAACAGTATACGCACCTTTCTTGCGCAATGCATCCGAAGACGAGATCGTAGAGGGACTAAAAGAGTACAACGTGACTAATGTATACAAGTTTCAACGTGTAGTCCAAGGGAAATCACAGTACACTGGTGTTGTACTATTAACCTTCGATAGCTTTACTCTTCCAGAAAAAATTAATATAGCATGGATTAACGCATATGTACGCCCTTATTATCCCAGTCCAATGAGGTGCAAAAGCTGCCAGAAGCTCGGTCATACTCAGAAGCAGTGTCGCAACACTCCATCATGTGTCTCATGCAACCTTCCTCCCCATGACCTGGAAGCCTGTATAAGAACATTTTGCGCCAACTGCGCAGGCCAACACGTGGCATCGTCAAACCTATGCCCGAGATACCAGCAAGCTAAGGAAATAATAAAAATTAAAACACAAGAAAAATGCACAATGCGCGACGCTTATAAAATATAGTAATCACGGCATCCTATTCAACCCGTCACTATGTCTTTTGCCAATACGGTAACATAGAAACAATGAAACAACCACCATAGAAAGAAAACTCACCTCAAACATTTCAATAAGTAATACAAATAATCTAAACCAAAAGAGTTCAACAAACAATAACTCAACAGGAAAAACAAAAATAACAGAAACAATCACCAACAATAATTTAATACTAAAAACTTCTAAAGGCAATAACTATTCTTTGGACAATGAAAAAACCAGCACATCAGCAGATTTGATAAACGGTACATGCGTACTCACTCTGCCAACAATACCAACAGCGATACTGTAATCGACAGCACAATGGAAATAGAATCTCTCCCACAACAACAAACAACCATTGATATCAGCAATGTAAATGCTATGGATATTGAAACTCTCAAAACACAACAGCGAACAACACCTCAGTTCTCCGGAGCCTCAATGCCATCATTCAGCAACAGTACCAACTTGAAACGTCAAAGTTTTATTGTTTTGCTTCAATTTGTGAAAAAGAAATGTGCGATAATCGCAATAAGTTTTGTTTCATATGTGGTTTGTTGGTGGATCAAAAGCATCGTTTGAAGTTACAGAATAATAAAGCTCTGGTTGATGGCAACAACGATTTCTTTAAGCTTACATATACTACTTCTGATCGCTGGTATGAACCGGAATTTGCTTGCACTGAGTGTTCATTGAAATTCAAGAGATATATGTAAATCAAAGCGTTGCCCGAAAAGTCGAATTTCCTTATATTCTCCGATGATACGGCATCATCAGCCTTATCATAAACCAGATGACTGTAATTTTTGTAAAACGAACTAATACGGGCATCATTATAAAACTCGAAAGCACATAAAGTATGCTGATATTGCAACTGTTAAGAAACCCGTAGTCTTGGACGATATGATTGACTCAACTGCAGGTCATGAATTGAAGGAAGTTCAACTCATTGCTGGTGATGATCAAATTGATAACAATGAACGTGATGATGAAGAGTCCTTTTCGTCTGGTTCTAAGTCTTCAGAACGACACATTGTATCAAATTCAGATTTTCAGGATCTTTCTCGTAATTTACTTCTATCGGGAAGACAATATGAAACGCTCGCTTCTCGATTTAAACAATGGAATTTAGTCGATGACGACTTCAGAATTACGTATTCTCGGAAAGATGACTATCGAATTTCTCACAGAGAAGTGTTCAAGGTAATACTCGAGAGATGAATCAAGGAGAGCGAGTTGTGAAAGAACTTCTCGTCGCTTATAAAGGATCTGGCCGAAACATTAGCATAGACAGATTTTTTACAACGTTACCTTTGGCTAAAAGTCTTCTTTCTTGGAACCTTACTTTCGTTGGTACATTGAAAAAAAAAACGCGTCTAAAGTTGGTAACGTTACTATACCTCTCCCAGCGCTCGAACGCAAAGAATAGAGTCGTCACGGTTGACAAAATAATGGTAAAAAAGGTCATTCTGAGAAGATTTTAGTGTTAATGAAAGTTTGTTGGTTCTTATAAAATTTGATATTTTGAAAGTGAAAATTTAATTTGTTGCTCCTTTTAAGGTTATGGGGCATCAAGAGTAAAAAAAGGCAACAAAATACTAGAAAGCACTGAAAAAACCATAATGACATTTTTACAAAAAGAGTACCTTATCTTGTTACATTACATTAAATATAGCAAAAAATTCGTTCTCTTAATACAAGAATGTCTCTTATAAAAAACTCATACATTAACTTCTACACACAACACATTTATTAAAAAAACGCATATTTTAAAGACAATTTGTCACGCATACAAAGTTCTTTAAGTAATTCAATAAAAATTTGGTGTTTTATATTCTTTAAATGGGCATTTTAGTGCGTATTTATATCCAAAGCTAGGCAACCTTGCAGTAGCGAGAGAGAGTTTTGACTGCTGAAAGCAGAAGAGCACCAACAACAACTGCAATCACCGGCAGTGGGACCAGATGTTAAAAAAGCAAAGCTAAATAAAACTGAGTGAATTATTGAATTAATTAAAAAAAAATTTATATTAACAAAATTATGAACATTACATTTTAATTAGAACAGGCTAGAAAACTGTCATCACGAGAGTAGTAAAACTCCGAGACTAAATAACAAAAAAATGCTAAATCAAGTTACGAAAGTGGTAATCTGGACATACTGATGCTAATACGATGTCACTCATTGTCAAATTTGTTGAGAGCAAAGTAACGGTACCACGATAGGCACCATCTCATTATTCTTTCCATCATGATATAATATTACAGTTTTACTCTCTTCGCTAACAGTCTCGTCGCTCTAATCACCTATTTGTGGTAACAGTAAATACAACAATATGTATATGCACTGTTTACTTAAGGGTATATAAGGTATATAAGTCAAGACAACTATCGCAGAAAGGCATTCCGTATTTTGTTCTGTACCACCAAGTACATACATATGCGCATACTTTTTGTGCTAGTTGTAAAAACACTAAATGCAATTTTTAACTAAAAAACTTAGTAGTTTTTTTGTGCCTCAATTCAGCACCATGATTGAAATTTGGAGAAAAAGCTCTACAAATTACCACAATAATTTAGATAAGCAAATTATTAATGATAATAAACAAATATATTGTTACAATAGCGAAGTTTCGCGAACCGGCTGGCAACAATAGCGAACGAGAGACCGAAACAAAAACATGAATTAGCCTTGACGGCGACAGCAGATAGCGAGACAGCGCACGCTTTCTGGGTCTACCGCTAGATGAGTTAGACGGAGATGACACATCACTAGTAAGCTGCTGCTACAACAGAACTCGCCAGAAGATACGAGCTGCGAAATCTAGATATTACGATAGTTATTAAGCAAAAGTATATAAACAGAGGTGCACGCGCATAGGGTATTCAGTTTAATGTTGAGCCTGTAACAAAAAGTAATAGAGGGATTCAGTCTTAAGGTGAATGTATACATGTAAAGTAAAGTGTTGGAATTAAGTAAAGCAAGTATGCTGCCATTAATTTGTGACTTTTATTAAAAATCTAGTGACCGAACTCAGAGGATTTATTAAAAGAGATTTATTTGAATTTTAACGTAAGAAAATTCGTAACAATATTATAAATAATGCTTTAAACTCACAGAGTAAACTCACGGAATTGCCTGCCAAGGAGCGACCGGTAGTAGAAAAAACTGTTTCTATCATTTGGTGTTTTGTGCCCGGGGTTTCAAATCCATGCACTTCCGAATGGTAGTCACGCAACAACTCATTCGGCTACGGGGACCGGTGAAAGTAACTAACGAAATATTAAACAAGATCATGCGGTAATGCACACAACAAAAAAACCTTGTCAAAATAAGAAATTTTTAATATAAAATACGCCATTCAATGAGCTAGGCTGGGAATTCCAAACTCTGTGAAGTTAAATAAAAAGGAAATTTAAGTGTCTATTCAAGAACTATGGTAAATAAATAAAATATGTCAGTAAGAGGCTGTAGAATTTACCGAAGTTGTTGTATTAAGTAATTCAACAACACTTTTATATATTTTAAAGGTACCCTTAATCACAAAATAAGTTTGTAATAATTGTATTCTAGAAGGAGGAGTAAAAAATAATGTAACAATACATTCAAAATTTAACAATGCACTTAAAAATAAAGAAGTCAAAATTTGTATTGTATTTTCAGGCAAAACCAATTGTTAGATTTAAGAAATGATTTTTGTAAACCTTACCTAATGAATGACAAACATTCAGCATAACTAATAACTAAATAACCAATATAATAAAAATAAACTGTGAGGTTAATTGTTGTCTTCGCTTAATAAGCTACGTAAGTGCGTAATATTTAGGGCAGATACTATTTAGTTGTAGGCAAAATGAAATTGTTAAATTTACCAATACTAATTTTAATTCAAATTATCTATGCGGAGGAAGAAGTCTGTTACAGACGGTATGTTTGCGAAGGAGAAGGACTGCATCCCGGGCGCATAATCCAATGTTTGGGTCCAAAATATGAAGTTGGTTTAATAATTACCTAAACTTTTGAAAGAGAACTCCAAAAAGTTATCCAGGGATTACCATCCGGTAAGACTTATTGGTCTGCTGGGGTCAAAACTGGAGTTACAAACTAATCCTATATTTAATGGGCATGAAACTCGCGTGTTATGAACATCAAACGCAGACAACGTAACAGACGTCTCAAAACTCCTTTTACTCGAGGCACTCGGTGAGCTACGCTTAAATAACATCGTTGAAATTTAGCTACTGCAAGTAGAAATGTTAGTGAATCGTGCTTCCGCAGGAATCACAGTTGTTATGGTAATTATCCTTTTGATCGGTGCAAAAAATCGTTTTGACCGAAAGTCACAACCAGTAAACCCGGATGAGAAATCAGCAGAATCCGCTAATCGTGATAGCCAGCCCCAACGAAGCCACCGTACAATTCTCTACAACTGAAACAAGAATTTTCCAAGTAAGTTTTTCAGGCGCTTGAGGACAATCATTTTAAGGTGAGAGGATTTAACGAAGCTAACATCCAAAACTCCTAAAATTCTTTCTCACGCTAATGCACTGAAATTGCTGACTACATGTCTGGACACCCGACATCCCCAACCAAGGCCAAGGCATCTCACCTGCAAGTTCAACGTGATAGCGCGGCCTTTTCAGGCAAAGAATTAAGTAAAACAAAAAATTATAATGAGTCCTAACTTGAAATTTAATAAAGCAACACGCTTGCTGTCGTAATAAAATATTTTTTTTAATAAACTTAACTTCAGTTGGTTTAACTTATGTATCTATATGACGATTTAATAAAACTCATCCATACTTTTTACACGTATTGCTCATAACCTCATTTAGAGCACTTTTTATTAATTAAGACTAAATTTCTGTCCGTCCGTCTGATGTTACAAGCTATAAACTCCCATTATCTGTGAGTTTATTTCATCAATACGAATGTAGGCAAGGATAATAGATTACAAGGTTTGGCTATAAGAATCAAAATTGCAGGAGCAACTTCGGCTGCCTGGTTATCGGGGGTTCGGGAGAAGAATTCCAATCACTCGTAGTTCAGACGGCAACGAGAGTAATATGATTAAAGGCTGCGTTGATTTTTTTCCTGTATCATCTACACAATTTCAGTTCTGTCGTAAACAAACCGTTGTCACAGGGTCAGTATGTCAGTAAATTAGCTGATTCCTTCAAAACCGCTGAGAGCTAGTTAACAGTCTGATGTTGGCCACACCTTCCTTACTGGTTTATTTTATTTTTTTTTTACAGGAGCGATTATGAGTGGGAGCTCAGAAAAGCCTTTAAGGTGGGTAATAACCCATATCACAAGGCGAAAAAAAAACAAAGAAAAACTCAAATTTAATTTAAATTAGTATAATTAATTATGTAGTACGAAAATGTGCCCTTTAATATGGTAACGTGCTTTTAAAATCAAAAATGTGCATTTCACTTTAGTAATGTCTTTTAAAATGGATTTCTATATTTTTTATCAGACACTCAATTTTGAGTCTCACTAATTGCTCAGTAGTGAAATTTTTCTCTTATGTATTTCACCCATTTCATTCATTGTGTAGTTGAATTCTTTTCCACTATTACTATTTGAGTATGATGATGAGTATTTTTCCAATATTTTCGGTAGTGTGCAGGGTTGGCTATTAAGATTTAATGTATATCACATTTCTTAAGTAATTGTCAAGAATGGTTCTCATTTTAAACAAAATAAATAAAACAAATAACAGTTTACAAAGATGTCTTTTTACTTAATATTTTCCTCTGCAGTTGTCATCAAGTGAATAAAAAATTATCACTTATCCGGCCAAAGTATGATTTAATTTTCAACTACCATTAGAGGTATTTTTTCATCTATCACTTTCTTAGAACATAATTAAATGACTATTTTTGACTATTCTGAAAAAAAATTTCACAAAAACAAAGCAAATGGAAAATATTTGGAAAGACGATGTTGCATGAGCGATTGAATAGCTATAATATATTTTAGCGGCGGTTTATTTACGACAAAACTGAGATTGTATTGTATTGTTGTTGTCATATTTCGCATAATTTCGTACAGCTTCGTATAACTTTAGAGAACTGCAGTTTGACTACGCTTCGCATACAACTATGTATATATAGAAGTCAGTATTTCTTAAAAAAACAATCATACTGTACTTACGATTTTCTTACATTAATTAATATAATTATATGCTTTCCATGCAAATCTGTAAAAATATTGCTATTACTATAACTGAATTTGAAATGTCATTTAACACAAGTTTCAGGAAAATATAAATTCAAGAGACTGCTAATTTTTCATAAGTTGTTATGTCTGCCGGGTTATGTCTGATTACCGACACATTCAACAGATTTGTATCTGGCAGTTTAAAATTTATGGAAAGTTGTGCGCACAAGTATACACAAGCAGACCTTAAGAATACGTGTGAAATGACCGGGCAGAGTTGTGCTGCCGAGCCCCCAATGACGTGGGAGCCGAAGTTTCTCCCATAATTTTGCTTTGAATGATTGAACCTTGTAATCTATCATATTTGGCTCTGTGACAGCTACAGCAGTTATCAAATATAAAAGTCAACAAAATACTAAGAAAAATAAAAAAAAGTTGTTCATGTTCATGGTCCTACAATTATTATTATTATTACATATATATTTAATTTGCTTTCACCCTAGGCCTTCTAATCAGTGTAATATTTTATATTGCTCTAAGAAATAATAACAATTATACTAATTTACTACAAGCCAATTTATTTTACAAAGCAAAAATTAAAATTAAAAAATATCCAACTTCGGTTTTTAGTAGGTTGAGGTATTTTTTTGCCAGAAGTTAAGTAGAACATCTACAACTTTCTAAAATTAGTTCGATTTCGCTGAAGAACCATATACAAATTATTAAAGTCCATTCCCAAACGGTGGGTCTGTGAAAATTATATTTGCTAAATTTATGATACATTCGGTTATTATAAACGTCCAACAAAGCCCGGAATAAGACAGTTAATCGAAAATTTTTAGCCAAATGGCTCGTTACAAAAAATAAAATCACCTATACACGTTTTCCGCGTTCGTTCACTTGAAAATATCTTTTCTGCCAAGGAAAGAACTGAAGAAGATAAAATATGCTAACATAGTTTTTTGGCTAGCATTAATGGTATGGATACTGCCGATGTGGGGTTCCAAAAAAAAAAAAAAACGGTGCGATGTGCCACACAATGAACGAAACAATTAATTTAGCGCAAACGAAGTATGTGAGTAAACCAATTACAATTTAAATATTTATTAAATATTTCGCTCGAAATTGCCGAGTAGGGCCCTAATTATACCTAAATGTCACCGAAAATTTTACAAATAGAATCGACATCTGTAAACGTGTGGGCGGCGTACATTTGAAAAATATCAATTATCATTCATTAATTGTAGGCACTCTACTAACTATGTCAATGAATGAATTCCAAGGCGAAAGGTGACACTAGACCAACGAAAAGGTTTTGTTCATTAGAATGCACCCACAAAACAAACAAAAAAATCAGAAAAGATAACTAAAAGAACGAACAAGCTTGAATAGCCGACATGCTGTTGGAGCTTGAAGCATACAACGATTCGTTATTTCGGTTTATGCCGACATGTAAACGGTCAAATAAAAAAAAAAAAAAAAATAGAAAAACAAATCAGCTGGTCTACTAATACCATCTTTAATAGATTCGCCTTGAAAAGTTCCCATTCGAAATCTGCTTTTCGGAATTTAATTTTTGATTTTAGATTATTTTGTTTTGGCGTGCAATTAAAGGTCAATGGCAACGACAATTAAAAATTGATATCTATTTTTTTTATAAATTTAAACAAATAAGTAATAAAAAATAAATACTTCGACCTTTAGCAGGATAATGTATGTACTATACATACATCGAAAATTGGGCCAGTGTTGGAAAATTCTAGTGTTTTGAAATATATTTCTTTAGTTAAGTTCTCAAAGTTAAAAGACAAATTTAATTTAATGCTACAATAGCTGAATAAGAATAGACCTCAAGGAGATAGATAAATTGTTGTTGACTTTTCAAACTATTAATTGAAGTTTTAATACAATGTATTTAATATTGAATTTATATTATGCAATACAAACTTTTCCTAGGAAAGTATAATAGAAAGTAGCTACGAAAACTTAAATAAGTGCTTTAAATACAGGCGAACTAGCAATAAACTAGCCTTAGGCTAATATCATAATACGGCTTTAAACGAACTTAAAACCTATTAATAAATTTATTGCTTAACTAATTCAGTCAGACACACGTACACATGCATACACTCCCGAACTGATCTTTCACTATCATACCATTTTATGTGTTTACAAAATATGTTGTCGATTCGTTCGATGATTGTTGTCCAAAAACTGCTCTGTACTGTAGCACGATGATGATGTTTTAGGGAATGCTGCTGAGGTGACAGTCCTTGGTCCATATAAATCCGCGTCATAAATAAGTTCTGTAATCAAGCAATAGACGTTATAATTTGATTCTTAGACCCATAATCGGCGATTCTGTAACATTGAAACAAGAAAAACAAGCAGTTATAAACAAGCAGTAAAAATATATTGTAACTATAAATAATTATAGTAAGATTGAAATATCATAAACATTATAAAGAGTGCTCAGTATCGAAAACTCATATTATACACATATGTACATATACGTAATGTATAACTAATAGACACGCCAAAATCAAAATCATATATTGAATAATGAAGCTGGTTCAAATTTGTAGGTTGCGGAGTTCTTTCAAACAAGTTTTTATGTATTATAATATTTTTGCACAATATAGTAGATCTCTTTCGATCGTAGTGTGCAATAGTCTAATTAAAATATTCGTAAAACAGCTTAAAATATTGTATTTCAAACTTCAAAAATATGTATTTTAATTTTACACAAATCTTCTGTGCATAGCCACTCTAATACCCAATGTCTAATACCAAGGCAGAAGTGGCAAACAGCTCGAACTCTCTTGTAGCTAACTATAATGTAAAAAACGGTAGACGAACAAATTAACTCTTTGAGATACTTTTGGAACAATTGAAACGTATTTGCATAAATACGAGGGGGGTTCAATAAGTAAGAAATGAAGACACCATTACAATTTTTTTTTTTTTTCAATATAGTCCCCTTTTAGAAAAATACACTTCTCATAACGCTCCGGCCATTTTTTAACCCTTCCAAAAATAGGATTTGTGGAACTCCCAAAATATGCCGCTGTCTCGGCGATGACTTCCTCGTTTGAACTAAATTTTTTTCCCCCGAACCATTTCTTCGTGTTATGGAACTAGAAAAAGTCACAGGGAGTAGATCGGGTGATTACGGGGGTGCAGCAGTAATTCATAATGCAATTCATACAGTTTGGCGGCGACAGCTCCGGACGAATGTGCTGGTACCTTATCGTGGTGAAACAGCTCCTTCTTTTTCGCCAAATGCGGCCGTGTCTCCTTCAATCTGTTGTGAAAACGGTTCAATAAACCGCCGTAGTCGAATGGGTTGGTGCGTGACTACCATTCGGAATTCGGTTCGAATCTCGGTGAAACACCAAAATTAAGAAAAACATTTTTCTAATAGCGGTCGCCCCTCAGCAGGCATTGGCAAACCTCTGAGTGTATTTCTGCTATGAAAAAGCTCCTCATAAAAATATCTGCCGTTCGGAGTTGGTTTGAAATTGTAGGTCTCTCCATTTGTGGAACAACATCAAGACGCACGCCACAAATAGGAGGAGGAGCTCGGCAAACACCCAAAAAGGGTGTAAGCGCCAATTATATATATATATATATATATATATATTGTCCAGTGATCGGTCTTCCTTTTTCTACAAAATCCATGAGAATAACGCCATTCGCATCCCAAAAAATCATCGCCATGACCTTTCCATGATGGGACTGTCTTCGCTTTCTTTGGAGCAGATCCACCGGGAGAAATCCATTGTTTTAATTGTTGCTTAGATTCTGGTGTGTAATGATAAATCCAGGTTTCATCAACTCGACGTAAAAATTTCTTCGGATAAGCTTAAATTGCGCCAAAACACTGCAAAACAAACAATCGCGGCACTCATCGGGCCGACAATTATTTCATCGCCAACTTATCATGTAAAATATTAATTGCCCTTCCGGTCGACACACTTATGACCTCCGTTACTTCGCGCACTTTCGTTCGTCGATCAGCGATACTCAAGTCGTGGGCTTTGTGAATGATTTCCTCGGTAACTACGTCTGCCGGGCGTCCTGGTCGCACCTCATCAAAAACGGATGTTCGCCCATGTTTAAATTCGTTGAACCAGTGTCTAACTGGGGTCATAGATGGCTAAGCGTCTCCATAGACAGCATCCTAATTTGCTTTTATTTCCTCGCATTTTTTCCCATCCAAAAACAAAAAGCGAATTACCGAACGATACTGCTCTTTTTCCATCTTAACGAAAATCACGAAACACGTCTTATTCGAATATTCCCTAAATCCAAACTAACCTATGAATCAGTCTGAAATTTGTTTTGCCGTCGTTTGATACACTATAGCACACTATACACACGAACTTATAGTGACCATCATTTTCTACAATGCTTCACATCTTCGATGTTTACGTGTATCAATTTCAGCATAAATTATGGAGGCTCCAAAATATCTGCTTGCCATAGATATTTCTTAAGTTTTGTCTAAACATTTTCAATACAGTTGGCATCAGGCAACTGTGAAGGCTAGGCCAACATTTTCATCTCATTTTGCTGTTTCTATTCAACAAACCTACGGCTTCTATGCTTGGAATCGTTGTCTTCTTGTGAAATCCAAGGTTAGCTGGTTCTTCCAAACATCTTCGCAGCTTACGGCAATAATGCTTTTTGGTTAATTTTATTCATCAAAACTGCAATCAAATTGGCGGTAAACGCAAATAAACGGCCAAAAACTTTTTCGGAGAAGCAGTCCCAAACAAGAACCTTAACTCGTTGCTAACAGTTCGTTGAAGTTGTTAATTATCAACGTCCACCAGGACCGACCTAGGCAACTATTCGCTCAAAAAAAAAAGGTTCATCCGTGAATATTACGTTTGCCCAATTCCGTTCTGAATTTGCCTTAGCCCATGCAAGTCTTTTTTTTATGTAGGATAATGAGAACAGCGTTTTTTTTTTTACTGTGCTCTCGAATTTGAGGCCTTCTGTACGTGAATGTCCTCGAATCGGGACTTTCGATAAACAGGAAAGTTGCCAACGTTTTTAATTTCGGTATATTGTTGTATCCATTTATTTGTGAACGTTTTCGATTTTTTCAAATATTTTTGTGCAGATGCAAATGACATTTTTGGACCTTTATTATTCATATACAGGGTGAACGATATGAAGTGTTACCAACTTCACACTGCTTGTATCTGCAAAACAGCTCATGACATCAACGTCAAAATTGTTCTAATGACAGTTCAATATATTGTTTATAAGCCATCAAAAGCATTTGCGTCTCAGTTTTGTTGAATTTTTTTTTTCTGTGATGGAGTTCAAGTGTAATAGTATGATTGCGTTATATTTGGCTGGAAAATCACAACCAGCCATTGTTCGTGAGCTCAGTCACCTCAAAGTGAATAAAATGTTTGTGTATTGCACTATAAAAC
This sequence comes from Anastrepha ludens, assembly GCF_028408465.1. Lineage (NCBI taxonomy): Eukaryota > Metazoa > Arthropoda > Insecta > Diptera > Tephritidae > Anastrepha > Anastrepha ludens. The sequence goes on along the minus strand of NC_071501.1, from coordinate 53,524,144 downwards.
GTTACAAAGATACTGGTAGCATTGTAAAACGCTATGGAGGTGGACCAAAAAATACCGCAACAGCGCCAGAAATGGTTCGGAAAGTGAAGGCTGGACTTGAACGAAATCCACGTCGAAGTGGAAGAAAAATAGCGAAAGAACTGAAAAAGTCGCAAGACAGCATTCGACGAATATTGATCTTTCTTCTTCTTCTTAATTGGCGCGATAACCGCTTACGCGATTTTGGCCGAGATTAACAAAGCGCGCCAGTCGTTTCTCTCTCGTGCTAACCGGCGCCAATTGGACACACCAAGTGAAGCCAAGTCCTTCTCCACCTGATCTTTCCAACGCAGAGGAGGCCTTCCTCTTCCTCTGCTACCACCAGCTGGTACCGCATCGAATACTTTCAAAGCCGGAGCGTTTGTATCCATTCGGACGACATGACCCAGCCAACGAAGCCGCTGGATCTTTATTCGCTGCGCTATGTCTATGTCGTCGTAAAGCTCATACAGCTCATCGTTCCATCGTCTACGATATTCGCCATTGCCAACGTGCAAAGGTCCAAAAATCTTACGCAGAATCTTTCTCTCGAACACTCCAAGCGTCGCTTCATCGGATGTTGTCATCGTCCAAGCTTCTGCGCCATACGTTAGGACGGGCATGATGAGAGTCTTGTAGAGAGTTAGTTTTGTTCGTCGAGAGAGGACTTTACTGCTCAATTGCCTACTTAGTCCAAAGTAGCACTTGTTGGCAAGAGAGATTCTACGTTGGATTTCAAGGCTGACATTGTTATCGGTGTTAATGCTGGTTCCTAAATACACGAAGTCTTTTACAACCTCAAAATTATAACTGTCAACAGTGACGTGGGTGCCGATACGCGAGTGCGCCGACTGTTTGTTTGAAGACAGGAGGTACTTCGTTTTGTCCTCGTTCACCACCAAACCCATTCGCTTTGCCTCTTTATCCAGTTTGGAGAAGGCAGAACTAACAGCGCGGTTGTTAAGGCCGATGATGTCAATATCATCGGCATACGCCAGCAATTGTACGCTCTTATAAAAAAATTGTGCCTGAGCGATTAAGTTCTGCGGCTCGTACGATGCTCTCCAACATCAGGTTAAAGAAGTCACACGACAGCGAGTCACCCTGTCTGAAACCTCGTTTGGTATCAAACGGCTCGGAGAGGTCCTTCCCAATTCTGACGGCGCTGCTGGTGTTGAGCAACGTCATCTTACATAGCCGTATTAGTTTTGCGGGGATACCAAATTCAGACATCGCGGCATACAGGTAACTCCTTTCCGTACTGTCGAATGCAGCTTTGAAGTCGACGAAAAGGTGGTGTGTGTCGATTCTCCTTTCATGGGTCTTTTCCAAGATTTGGCGTATTGAGAATATTTGGTCAATGGTGGACTTTCCAGGTCTGAAGCCACACTGATAAGGTCCAATCAGTTGGTTGACGGTGGGCTTCAGCCTTTCACACAATACGCTCGCTAGAACCTTATAGGCGATATTTAGAAGACTAATCCCGCGGTAATTGGCACAAATTGCAGGATCGCCCTTCTTATGGATTGGGCAGAGCACACTTAAATTCCAATTCTATTGATCTTTCACCCCAGCATAAAAAAGTTCGGTGCGAAAGAGCAAAGGAGTTGTTGCGCTTGCACGAACGTGGCGAGTTTCCTAACATTGTGTTTTCTGATGAAAAAAATTTCCCAATTGAGCAGTTCATAAACACTCAAAACGATCGGGGTTACTTGACAGAACGCTCATACGAGAATTTGAGCCTCGTATGGTCACTCGAAGCAATTTCCCATCGCAAGTAATGGTTTAGGCCGCAGTGACCGCTGATGGACGCTCTCCAATCGTTTTTATCGAGCCTGGTGTCAAAGTGAATGCGACTTATTATCGGGAACATGTTTTATATGCTGTTTTAGAGCCGTGGACACGCAAACATTTCGGTCGTAGACCATGGACGTTCCAACAGGACTCGGCACCGTCTCATAAAGCTCGTGTGAACCAAGAATGGTAAAAAAATCATGTTCCACACTTCATTTCGTCCACACAATGGCTTTCGAATTCGCCAGACGCAAATCCGATAGACTATTCCATTTGGTCCATTTTGGAGAGCAAGGTGAGGACTAAAAAATATGCCAGTATGTATGCGCTGAAAAAAGCGATTATACGAGAATGAGCCAAAATACCTCAAGATCACATTCGTGCAGCATGCAACTCATTTTTTGACCGTTTGAAGGCTATAGTCAAGGCACAAGGTGGACATATCGAGCTAAAGTGAATATATATTAAAATTGTAATTATTTTTGAACAATTTTGTCTTTGAAAGCAATAAAAATATGAATAGGTAACACTTCATATCGTTCACCCTGTAAGTACATAGGAACACTTCTTCAAATCATTTTTCATTTGTAAAACCAACGGAGTTTTGTAAAAACAACGTACGCTTTTTAAATTTCTCAGGGAACTAACAAATTGTACAACGCATATTGCGAAAAGGGCAGGCCTATTTAGCAGTATGTAAATTGTTTTTATGACAGAACTCTAAGTTTTAATTTTGCCGGTCATGCTTCCATTAAACAGACTGTACGTATGGACAGAAAGGAGTACTTCATATAGGAAGCCATACATTCAAATAAATTGAAAGAAATGTTTCATGAAACAGTTTTAGCCCAATGTTTTTGTGCGCTTGTTTCTTATTAATTATTTGATTCTAAAACACATCCGGTGCTTATGAAAAATAATTAATTCAATGTTTTCTTTTAAATTTATATGAAGAAACCACAAGAACTTTCGTTCTTTTTTGCTGCATACCCACTCAAGGGCTACGACGCCAGTGCTAACTCAGGTTAGTGTCGTTCGAAACTTTGCCGTAAACGCAACCAAACAAAAATTAGTGAGAAGTACGCGAAGCGTTTTAGGGCGGTATTTTTATACACGCATTCGAAAGGACCGAAATTATCTTACGCGGCTGCAAAAGTAATTAAAAAATCAAAAAAGTTGGTTGTGATGTGGAATAAGCGGTACAAGGTGTACAAAAATGTTGATGACTTTTCTGAGCGCGGCTTGAAGCGAGTGACAAAGTAGGATAAAGTGATCGTTCAACTTTTTAAGCGGGACCCTTCTTTGTGACTACGCCAAGCACGATCTGCTCTTGCTAAAAAGGGAATAGATGTGAGTGTCAACACCATCGAACGTCGACTGAAGGAGGCGAAAATATCCTACCGTCCCACATCATCAAAACCACTGCTCTCCGAAAAACACATTGAGAAACAACAAAACAAGAAATTGGCGTCACAGTATTGGACTGGCCTTCCCAGACCCCAGACGCCAACCCCTTTAAAAATGTGTGGGGAACTATGAAAACGCATTTTGCCGGAAGGCCAGTCCATGATTTAAAGCAACTCGTGCGTCAAGTTCGCTAAATCTAGTCCTGTTTGTCGACGAGCTAGTTCAAATCATGAAGAAGATGCCAGGCTATACTCGACAACGATGAAAACTACACGGCTTATTGAATAATTGCGACTCGTAGTTTTGTACACACTTTCATGTAAAAAAATGTTGAATATATGTATATATTTTATACTTCATGAATAATCGCGGTTCCTTTTTTCTGACACAGACTGTATCTGTGAATATATGTGACAAAATAAGGCGATCTTTTATTTTTTTGAAAATTTTTAAAATGCCACTAGCTTAGATACTTACGATGTTGCATTTAAAATTACAGAAAAATCGGTTAGAATGAAGACGAGAAATTGTAAGATAACACGGTGCCACAAAATAAAAAAAAATCGAAAGAACTCTTCAAGTAATATAGTGCACGTTTTAGGTTAAGACCAGTACAACACAAAACTGTGTTTAGAAAATTCAAAACACCCTCAAATTTTTTATTTATTGTTAAAAACCCGATTTATGGTGTTTTTGATGAAGTAAAAATACATAACTAACCCATTTTTCGACCGATTTTTTATTTTATTGGGAAGGGGAGTGTATGTGCGTTATGAATGTATATAATTCTAAGATTGAACGATTGACGTTCAACGAAAATTTCAATAACAAGCTCTGATTTGTGCAATTTTTCCACGTTTTTTTCAATGTGATGCAATTTTTTGGCCACTATTCTCCAACGGGCACCACAAATATATACATATTTTTAAACTCCAATAAAATGGGCTCGAAATAAGCTATTTTTCATCCTCCTACATTGAAAACTGTAAAAGTTAGGATTTTTTTCGTTTAAGTTTTTTTCCACATTTTTAAAAATCTAGCTGAACCGAGACTGCGAGAGAATACCGCATGACCGATAGTGCTTTACTGCTCATTGTGGCTAATTTTGAAAGATAGCAATAAGTTTACATAGCTATGAATACATCTAACATATCAAAACTCATTATAACCCAAGCTTACCTAATCCAAACTGACCAACCGAAGCTTGCATGACACAGCAGAACCGTTTGTAATTTGCTGGTAAGCATGCACAATTTAATGAGTGTGAAAAATCATCACTCTTGAATGATCAAGACCTATTAAAACTTAGCATTCTAACCTAACCTCATTTAAATTAACCTAATGTACACACAAATGAGAATGAAATTAAGTGTGTTTCAGTGCCGAACGAAAATATGTAAATAAATTCACACAGCTTGTAAATCTAGCCTATACAAACCAAACAAAAGATAACTTAACCTAAACTAATAGAGCCTTACCCTGGCAACGGCTTCCTGAAGGCTAAGCGTTCGGGTCGCATTCGGGACGTTTGCAGAGACTTCTCAGATACACCGACAACATCTCGTTAAACTAGCAATAATTGGAAAAATTGACTGCAATTTAAGTTTTGTGTTGAAAAATCAGTGGTTATTTTTGCTTAGGGTGAAAAATAGAAGACATACTTCAGAAGGACTAACATTTACTTCAACAAAACTGGAAGATTGGAAATCGGATAAAATGTAGACGAGCTACGAATTTTTAAGTGTCGGAAAACACCCAAAATCGGTTTTTTAACAATAAATAAAACATTTAAGGGTGTTAAAAATTTTTTCAACACGGTTCCGCGTCGTTCTCGGCTAGATCTATAGTGCTCATCATGTCACTTCAAAAGTTCTGATTCACTGTAGTACCGTGTAATTGATGCAATGTGAGTATACAATCCGCCAGCGACGTAGCAGGAAATGCGTTACTCAATACTTTACACCGGACACTCCATTGCTTAAACCTATTTGTAAGTGGTATCAAAGATTCCGAACTGCACATTTTTCTGTGAAGGATGAGCCTCGAGAAGGATTGAAAAAATCGTCGACCGACGAGATAAATGTGGCCTTGGTGAAGTGAAAAATTGGACCCCATGGTATGGAGCCCGAAAGGAGCAAATCCACCTGTGAATGCTAGTTTACTTCACCAGAGCAAAAATTGTTGCTGATAATCCGTTAGATTATTCTCATACAGTAATTGCAAAATGGTATACCGAAAACTGCTGACCGAAAGAGTTCAAAAATTTATTTGAAAATAGGCAAAACGAGGAACTGTACCGCTTCTTCTTACACCAATGTGGAGAACTGTTTTCAACAGTAGATTTACAGATTAAATACATTTATTGAAATTAATGGTTATTTTGTGGAGAAAATAAAAAATAATGAATATTAAAAAAAAGGACATAAAAAATGTATATATTGTACATATATCCCTTCTGCTCAAATATGAACGAGACGTTATCAATAAAACGGTCCGCGGATGACATATGGCAAAAATAAATTTTTTGTTTTTTGGTAGGACTGTTATAAGCTTACATGGCAAATTTCAGCGTGATATGTCACATAGTTTGTTTTCTGTGCTACTGTAAACAAGTCAAGCTCGAGTGTGTTCTTCGAATTTAACGATGGAAATTCAAGTTGAACAAAGAATTTGTTTGAAATTTTATTCCAACAAAATTTCGGATTCAGACAACCTATGGGGACTCTGCTCTATCGCGTGCACGTGTTTTCCAGTGGTACAAATCGTTCAAAGAGGGCCGTACATCGGTTGAAAACTTGCCTCATGAACGTCGTCCAGCAACATCAGTAAACGACGAAAACATCGGAAAAGTAAAGGAAATTGTGCTTGAAAATCGCACAAATCGGAAAATCGGTTAACGCTGAATATTATTTAGACGTTTTAAAGCGTTTGCGCGAGAACATTCGTCTTAAAAGGAAGGAATTGTGGGACAACAAGTCATGGTTCTTGCATCACGATAATGCACCAGCTCACACATCACGTCTTGTTCGCGATTATTTGAACAAAAATAATGTTAATATCATTCCACAAGCACCGTATTCGCCTGATATGGCTCCATGTGACTTTTTCCTGTTTTCCAAGCTCAAGTTGCCGCTCCGTGGAAAACATTTTGAGACAATTGAAGTCATGTAAGAGAATTTGAAGAACTCACTCGAGCTTGACTTGTGTACTGTAGCACAGAAAACAAACTATGTGACATATCACGCTGAAATTTGCCATGTAAGCTTATAACAGTCGTACCAAAAAACAAAAAATTTATTTTTGCCATATGTCATCCGCGGACCGTTTTATTGATAACGTCTCGTTCATATTTGAGCAGAAGGTATATATATATAATTGGCGCATACACCCATTTTGGCCGAGCTCCTCCTCCTATTTGTGGCCTCTGTCTTGATGTTGTTCCACAAATGGAGGGACCTACAGAAAAAGGCAGAAATACACTCGGAGGTTTGCCATTGCCTGCCGAAGGGCGACCGCTATTAGAATATATTAAAAAATTTACCCTTTTTAAAATTCAATTTACCGAATTGTGTTAGTCCCTAAATATATATGGAATTATAAAAATTCGTAAATTTAAGAAAAAACAAGCAGTTAAAAATGGTTGTAATAAGAACCGGATCTGGGAAAATTTCAGTGGCTATCTTCACCGACAGCTTAAGACCAAACAACAGGGCTACCTGACTAATAAATACGCAAAGCCTGAAGGTACGTAAAAGTAGATCTATCGATTCTTTTTAGAAATGACGCCAAATACAAATACGCTTTTCAAAGCAATGGCTCTGAATGATTTTTTATACAGGATCCGTGATTAATAACCACAACTCTCCACCAAGGCTCTGCATGTGTTACCATTTCCAACAACGTACTCGTGCGAAACAAGATTCCCAACCTATGTATGCCGCTACAAAAAATAAAATAACGCAATAGACGGGATCCAGCCTGACATTAACAAATTGATCCAAAATAATTAAGCCGTGGTCGTTCAAATTACCCGCTAAAACTCAACAGAGAGGATACAAGAACTTTGATAGGTGTATTAACCGGTCATTGTCTAATAGGTAACCATGCTAGAAGACTAGGAGTTCCACTGTAACTGGGTCATAAGGACCGATTACTCCCCTTTCTAACTGAGGGACTAGCTCTGGAAACGCAATCGATATGGGACCATTCAACCTCGTACAAAACTGCCAAAAGTATGCTAAGGACTTGGAATACCAAAACTGCAAACATTATTTTATCAGTGCCTAGGAAAATATTGGCTGGAGAACTGGCGGGACACTGTCTCACCCCACATCACGCAGCCAAAATGAGATTAGTGCAAAGCGATACGTGAAACACATGCAATGGAGCGAATACTAGGGGTACTTTGGAGCACCTACTTTGCCACCGCCCTGTTCTTTGTGGTACTTGACAAATGTGCCTAGGATCAACATATTTTTCATCCTTGAAGGATATTGCTGACAAAAGGATGAACGGCTTGTTAAAACTCGCGAAGACGTGCAGTACGAATTATATAAAATGATATGTTCGAATCCGAAATACATAGCACAGGCAACACAATGGACCCTAGAGGTCTAAGTGAGATATTTTTACAGATCAGCCAGCACTACCTAACCTAACCTAACATAACCGTTTCCACGACAGTCGGTTCTACGTTACCGAAACGACCCGGATTTATATCCGGCCAAGGACTGTCACTCCAGCAGCATTCCCCGTATGTAAGTATGGGGAATGTTTATGCTGCTACAACAACAACAACCTAACATAACATATCATAACGGACCTACGTACCTACCATACCATACGGCTCTTAACAATTATATGTGAAAAATAACATTATTTAGCAACATGAGCACATCTACAGTCAAGTCCACCAAACATTCAATTCATGAATACCTCATTGTTGAAAACGTCGAGATAGCGCTGTTGGTTATTCAGCGGCACTTTCCGCTACAGCTCCAATATTCTTAATAGAACGTCCATTTTTTGGTTTGTGACTCCTGTTCTATCATTGATAGAACCAGTTTCTTGGAGTTTTTTCACCAACCTTTGAATTGTCGACTCATTGAGACGATTATTTCCACTAAAAAATTAATTGCGAAAAGTTTTTCTTAAAGATCGACCATTTTTATAAAAAGTTACAATAATTTTAATGCGTTGTTCTATCGTATAAAGTTGTACATCTGCCTACATGACAAACGTCGAAGATGATATAGGTAAAAAAGGTACCGTGTCGAAATTATTCACTACTTACATCTAGGCGTCACTTTTGAAAGACCCATTATCTCTTAAATTGAACTTTTCGATATTTTGAACATCGATAATTTAATAAGGGGAATGGCAAAACCAATCTACAATTGTGATAGTTAGATGTTAAATTTCATTTAAAGTTTTAACCAAATTATGTAACTAATGAACATGAAAAAATTAAATAAACAATAAATGAAATATAAATAGCTATGAAATAAATGCATTAAATAAAAAACACACAACTTTTGTAATCCATAATGCTATTCTGATAAAAATGTATTAACGTAAATTCAATTGGAATTTTTAAAGAGGTTACTACAGAAACTGCAAACATTTTCTCAGACATAACTTGAAATTGATTTCGATAGATCAATGATAACATGATACAGTTAGGAAGTTCACAAGTCGTGACATTTATCGTATTTCTTCTGTTGTGATATAGTATTAGGACTGGTTTAAAGTGACACGTGTACTACTTCATGCACTGTTCCTACAAAACATCCTTTCAAAGTTGTATTGTGGTATTCAAATTTTACTTGTGAAACAAAAAGAACACTTTCACAACTATCCTAATGCAAGGAGGCGCAAAATTAATCATCCAATTTTATTTTTGAATACATTTTTTACCAAACACAAAAGATTTATTTTGTGAGATGAAAATCCTTATTTTGAGCTTTACGCGCTCCATTGCTTGTCTGTTCGTATACTGCAGCTGTTCAACATTGGCAAAAATTATAAATCTTCCGATAGAGAGAATGATTTTGCGCCACCTTGTACAATACAACAAATAGCACGACTTGTGAACAATAAAGGAGGTAATTGCATTGCAATTTTTCGGTTGTCATATTATTCACCTGATATTAGTTCTGTTTTTTATACAATAGTTTGTAATTATTATACCGTTAGTAAACAAACATAAATGGTTTTTGTTCAAATTTGTGGATTTTTACAAACTCGCAGATTATATATACATATGTAGATAATCATAAAAACAGTAACATGAGCAACTTTCGCGCCCTGTACCTTGCACCCGAAGTATTCATTTAATAGTGAGTTTGAAACCAAAATCTTGATATTCACTGTTTATGAATTTCTACTCTGAGAAATATTCCTGGTGAACACTAAACGTCAGCTTTCTACTACGTCCAACCATGACGGTACTTTGCGTTTTTTTTATATTCTCCTCTCTACGAGAGGATTCTGGCTTGCACTCTCGATTTTTATTGCTGGCTGATGTTAGCCAATTTTTTTACCAATCAAACATATTTGAAAATATTATTTGTGATATTTAAAGCTACCATATTTGCCATCAAAAATAGTTCGGCTTTCTGCTGTGAAAATGTTGCCTTTTAAGGGGTAACACCACTCTACACGCGTAAAATAAACACGATTTTTAAAGAATTTTTTTGTGTTGAAAGAAAAGGAAAACAATCACTCTGATTTGGGAAGTTATTACTTATATACTAAAATACAAAACTACAAAGTTTGATCGAAAAATTTTACAAAATGGCGGCATTGGAGACATTTTTGTAATGTGGTTTCTCTTGAAGGAGCTCCGCGGCACGCAGCACAGAGGGTGCAAATTTTAATCTGGAACAAGGAAATTTTTTTTTCTTAATCTAGATAAGAATAGCTAGAGAAACACGTAGGGGATTTAAAAAATATTAATTTTTGTGGAATTAGCAAGCATTTGAAGGAAAATACTCTATTTTGGACTAAAAAAACGGCACTTAAATAATTATAACAATCGTTTAAATGAATCTATCGAAAATCCCCTACGCTCTTCTCTTAAGAAGGTTATTATACAGACGTAGTGAAAAACCTGATTAAAAATATTTAAAATTGTTTGAGTTATGCTGCGTGCCAATTTCAGAAAACGTGTTTTGAGAAAAACGCGTTTAAAGTTTGGAAATTTGGAGAAATCGTTAGGTAGCAGTCACTAACGCTTGGTTAAAAGCTTAAAATATTTATGAAATAAACTTCGGTAACGTATAAAACTTTTTGTTCTGTATTTTAAAAGGTTCAAAGAATTTTTTAAGCTTATAAAAAAAAAAATCAATTTTTTGAAATTTCTACAGTGGTGTTACCCCTTAATTGAAAATTTGAAAGGGATTAAGAGGTTACTAATTTATCTAAGTATTTACTCCGCTCATTAAAAAAATACTGAATTTTGTCGCATAATAATCAAAAGTTCTTAATTTACTAGTCTTAATGTCCGGGGCGTTTTCCTGTAAGAACAAAGACGGCGAACTGGTGACTGACGTACAGAGCAATCTTAAATTATGGAGGGAACACTTCTCGAACTTATTAAACAGTGACAGCTGCGCATGTCACCGAGAAAGTGAAGATCCCGATACCCCAATCGTTGACGACGGAATTGTCGTTCCGCTACCCGATCATGACGAGGTGAGAATAGCTATAACGCGGCTAAAGAACAACAAAGCCGCGGGCACCGACGGACTGCCGGGTGAGCTATTCAAACATGGCGGCGAGGAGCTGGTAAGGTGCATGCATCAGCTCCTATGCAAAATATGGTCGGATGAAAGCATGCCTGCCGATTGGAATTTAAGTGTGCTCTGCCCAATCCATTAGAAGGGCGATCCTGCAATTTGTGCCAATTACCGCGGGATTAGTCTTCTAAATATCGCCTATAAGGTTCTAGCGAGCGTATTGTGTGAATGGCTGAAGCCCACCGTCAACCAACTGATTGGACCTTATCAGTGTGGCTTCAGACCTGGAAAGTCTACCATCGGCCAAATATTCTCAATACGCCAAATCTTGGAAAAGACCCATGAAAGGAGAATCGACACACACCATCTTTTCGTCGACTTCAAAGCTGCATTCGACAGTACGGAAAGGAGTTATCTGTATGCCGCGATGTCTGAATTTGGTATCCCCGCAAAACTAATACGGCTCTGTAAGATGACGTTGCTCAACACCAGCAGCGCCGTCAGAATTGGGAAGGACCTCTCCGAGCCGTTTGATACCAAACGAGGTTTCAGACAGGGTGACTCGCTGTCGTGTGACTTCTTTAACCTGATGTTGGAGAGCATCGTACGAGCCGCAGAACTTAATCGCTCAGGCACAATTTTTTATAAGAGCGTACAATTGTTGGCGTATGCCGATGATATTGACATCATCGGCCTTAACAACCGCGCTGTTAGTTCTGCCTTCTCCAAACTGGACAAAGAGGCAAAGCGAATGGGTCTGGTGGTGAACGAGGACAAAACGAAGTACCTCCTGTCTTCAAACAAACAGTCGGCGCACTCGCGTATCGGCACCCACGTCACTGTAGACAGTTATAATTTCGAGGTTGTAAAAGACTTCGTCTATTTAGGAACCAGCATTAACACCGATAACAATGTCAGCCTTGAAATCCAACGTAGAATCTCTCTTGCCAACAAGTGCTACTTTGGACTAAGTAGGCAACTGAGCAGTAAAGTCCTCTCTCGACGAACAAAACTTACACTCTACAAGACTCTCATCATGCCCGTCCTAACGTATGGCGCAGAAGCTTGGACGATGACAACATCCGATGAAGCGACGCTTGGAGTGTTCGAGAGAAAGATTCTGCGTAAGATTTTTGGACCTTTGCACGTTGGCAATGGCGAATATCGCAGACGATGGAACGATGAGCTGTATGAGCTTTACGACGACATAGACATAGCGCAGCGAATAAAGATCCAGCGGCTACGTTGGCTGGGTCAAGTCGTCCGAATGGATACAAACGCTCCGGCTTTGAAAGTATTCGATGCGGTACCAGCTGGTGGTAGCAGAGGAAGAGGGCGGCCTCCTCTGCGTTGGAAAGATCAGGTGGAGAAGGACTTGGCTTCACTTGGTGTGTCCAACTGGCGCCGGTTAGCACGAGAAAGAAACGACTGGCGCGCTTTGTTAAACTCGGCCAAAATCGCGTAAGCGGTTATAGCGCCAATTAAGAAGAAGAAGAATGTCCATAATGAAAATGTCGGGTATTCAGAAACAAATGTAGAACAAATAAATGATTTGAATCCAAAAATTTACTGATAAAATAAATAAATAATTGGCGCGTACACTTCTGTTAGGTGTTTGGCCGAGCTCCTCCTCCTATTTGTGGTGTGCGTCTTGATGTTGTTCCACAAATGGAGGGACCTACAGTTTCAAGCCGACTCCGAACGGCAGATATTTTTATGAGGAGCTTTTTCATGGCAGAAATACACTCGGAGGTTTGCCATTGCCTGCCGAGGGGCGACCGCTATTAGAAAAATGTTTTTATTAATTTTGCTCTCACCGAGATTCGAACCAACGACCTCTCTGTGAATTCCGAATGGTAATCACGCACCAACCCATTCGGCTACGGCGGCCGATATTTACTGATAATATTGTTAAAAAGAAGAACGAAACTCCTTTTATAAGCAAAATAGCAGATTCGGGTATATACGTTTCGTCGTAGACGAATGAATTGGTGCGTGACTACCATTCGGAATTAGCAGAGAACGTAAGTACGAATCTCCGCGAAACACCAAAATGAAGAAAAAGTTTTTTCTAATAGCGGTCGCCCCTCGGTAGGCAATGGCAAACCTCCGAATGTATTTCTGCCATGTAGAAGCTCCTAAACAAAAAGCCATTCGCCGTTCGGAGGCGGCTTAAAACTGTAGGTCCATCCATTTGTGAAACAACATCAAAAAGCACGCCACAAAGAGGAGGAGGAGCTCGGTCAAACATCCAAAAAAAGGGTATACGCATTTTATATATTTATTGAACCGGTACGAATGATGACGATGTAAAGCGCACGATTACTTTATGCTGTTGCATACAAACGTTATGTGAACAAGATTAAATACCCTTGAGCACCCGAGTATAAAAAGTAGATCTGGAAATATCTTCTACATATACATACGTTGGGATGTTCGCCCTTTATTGGGTGCTTTATTGAGAGCTTATCTTCCGCCTGCGAACGGGAAATAGCTTTTATGGCTACATTATTATGCCAGAAATGGTATGAGATTTTTCAGTGCATGCCTATGTGAGACTACTAGGAAATGCCTCTTTTATAATCTGGGATTTCGGTTTCTCTACGCACGAAATGTATGATATTCACATATAAATCAGGTCGCCTATGGCGGCCACAGAAAGATTCACGTGATGCTCTATTTTTCAACCCTTTAATTTAAATTATGAAAATTATTAATATACCCTCACAACACTTTGTTCTTTTACTTTTTTTTATCAACGTGAAAATTAAATGCTTGCATGCAATAAGTCCAGCAATGGAACATGTGGCCCAATGGAAGAAGAAAATTTTGCTATTGCCCACATAAAGTCGCAATCTACAAATGTTATTTGAAGCACCATTTTTACGCAGTACATGCTAAAACACGTTTTTCCTTCGATTCTTCAATGCATTTCAGTGACGTTTTTCCGAGGAAGTTAATTCAAGTAACGATTAAAAGAGCGACGTTTCCTGGACACTATGGTGATAGAAGAGAGGAATGCATGTTTACTTAGGAACTATGTGAACAGGAGCGTCAAATGTTTTTTCACAAAGTTTTCTCTCTTCGGTAAGCAAGAGCAAAACTTCATTGATATAACTTTTCGAAAAAACCAGCTGCCGTTTTGAGACGGCAAAAAACTGTAAGTCCGCAATTCGTAGAAGGGTGAGAGATTAGACTCTGACAGCTGTGATTGCATGCATTACCATGCTTTATATATGTATATACAGCAACACATTAGGGATGAATTTTTTATATTTAAAGGCCTGTAGAGGCAAACGATATAGTTTTGTTTAAACTTTATAAAAATAATCTAATCTTGTTGGAGTTAAAAACCCTAGTACTTGTCGAATGAAAACGTTTTAACAGCAGTTTAATATACAATAATTTATAAATTTGTAAGTATTTCAATATCTAATTTACTAAGTCCGCTCAATTCGCTAATAAAATATAAATAAGTTCTTTTTTAACTTATAGATAAGATTCCGTTAAAATATTATATACGCAACATGTATGTAGTCTTTCGATTTTTTTGAAGCTTTGGAAAAAAATATGCTTCGAAATCCTATACTCCATACGAGGCAGCTCATTTGCGGCGCGCCGCTACTGAAATTGCCATACCTCAAAGACCCTCCATGATTATAATTTTTTTTTAAACAATTGTGAAATTTTAAGGAATAATAATATATTCCTTAATATCGTAAAAAATTACTCAAATAAACTAAATTTTAAATAAAAAAAATGTCTGATGTTTTTAGACAAAATTTTAAAATTTGTTTCATTATATTATATTGAACTGCGTATTTTAAGCAATAATGTCTGTGATTCCTATTGAAATCCGTTTGACAGCTTCGGACTTATTAAATTTTGAAAGATCACTACACTTACATATGTCCTTACATGGCCTAGCTAAGGCCATTTTGAAAAATTTTCACTAAATGCACTACTTGCTTTTTTCTTATTCTTTTTTAATGAAATTTTCCTGCCTCGCCAGACTGTCAAATCTAAAAATACAAACACAATGTTCATATTATATAATGCATTTGCAGTTTCTGTAGTTCTTTGATTTTTTGTGAGCTAAAGTGAAATTTTTATCAAATGTAATAAGCAATACATAGATTAAAATTTTTTTGTTTAAACTAATTGAAAATAAATAAAAAAGAAGTCAAATGAGCTACTGTGAATAGCATACATAATTTTTAGAGGTGTATTAGGTAGACGAACCGCATGTCGCGAGCCAAGCGGTAAGCAACCGAATACATAATATTGTTAGATAGCACATGTTGTGTGTTCTTTACCTATAAATTGATGAAGCTGATGTAGACCTTGACCAAGCAACTAACAAAGCCTCACCTCTACTGCGATCTTTTTGCCTTTGCAGCAAAATTTTTTCACTATCATCAGGAAACAGTGAATTTTTAATAGTTATGAATAGTAGCCTGCAAGTAAAGTAGGTAGAAAAAATTTAATAACACCAGTTGCGTTAATAATGATTAGAGTAACTTACCGCGGTAAAACGGCCACCAATGCTGATATGAGTATCACGAGCCAATGTATCGTAGAGCCAAAACAACGAAATATCACCCAATAAGTAGAAGGTAATCCAAAGCAGTTAACACATGTTGAGTTGTAAATAATAGAGAAAGCGTAGAATGAACCAAGACTTATGATAATAGAGAGCGCATGTAATATGGTCTGCAATTGGTAACGTGTGTACTTCGAAATTGTTTCAATTTAAATTATATATCTTAATATACCCATGATCTTATTTCCAGTGCACCATGAACTAAATTCGTATATAAACAGGAAGCCGTTATCGTTGCCCCAAACTCCCAAATTCCAATATCCGATTCGGCATATGCACACAAAGCCATGAAAAATATCACTAAGCTTTGGTATAATGCGTCTAAAAGTACTATCCAGAAGTCATGTGGTTTATAGGCTAGGCCCAATCGACTCTTTTGAAATGATTTGAAAATTGAATTGAACTGCATTGAACGAATGTTTTAATTGAGAACTTACATGTTTGTACAAATAACAATTTCGTAATAGAAAATCTTCAGGCACGCGTTTGTCATAGACGCCAATGGCAAGGGGCGGCAAAGATGTAAATATTAAATTATACAACATCAAATACATTTGATCCATCATAACAGAACCAGAAAAGCCGCAGTACAGTTGGTACCAAAATATTAAGAACACAAACGCCTTAAAAGAGTGTAAGACATTTCAAGCGTAAGAAAATGATAAAAGCGAAATTCCAAAAATATTTACAGCATTTTTGTAAAAGAAATAAAGAATCATGCGTGACAAGCGATCGTAACACCAGTAACCGTGTGTTAACAATAAGGGCTCCAAATAACGAAAGCGCGACAATGTGAAATCCGCTGCCATTACTGCCTGCATACCCTCCTGACCGGAGATACCAACGCCAACATCAGCCATCTACATAAAGAAATCGAAAATTTCAATTAGTCCTGTTTAGAGTAGTTAAATTCACATTAGATACCTGTATCATTGAGACGTCATTTGCGCCATCACCGATTGCTAAAGTACAGAGACGTAACTCTTCTTTTACTACTTTAACCAGATAGGCTTTCTGTAGAGGCGTCGAGCGGCAACATAAAACAGATGCGCAACTGTTTGCTAGTCTCAGGAAGGGTCTAATAAGTTTTGAACTGAAAAAAAAAAATAAAAAGCATTTTATTATTTATTTTTTCTCAAATGGTCATTATATTACGGTAGGCGCTGTTTAAGAGATTTTTTGAAATGCTTCCTAAAAGTTCATAAAAGGCTATGCAAGCAAGAAAACAAGGCAAACAAACACAAAAATAGAATAAAATAAATAAAAATATATACATTAAATACTTGGCGCCTATACGCTGTACTGGGTGTTCGATCGAGCTCCTCCTCCAATTTGTGGTGTGCAAATTAATGCGTTTCACCAAAAGGAGGGATAGATGGTTTTTTTATGAAGAGCTCTTTCATGGTAGAAATACTCTCGGAGGTTTGCCATTGCCTACCGAGAAGCGACTCTATTTTTGTATTTTTCTATAATTTGATTTTTTTCCCCGGGGTTTCGTACCTGTGCACCTCCGAATGGTAGTCGCGCACCAATCCATTCGGCTACGATGGCCTGCATATTTACCCAATATAAATTCTTCTTCTAGCAGATTGAGTTGGTGCGTGACTACCAATCGGTAGCGTCTGGGTTCGAAAGTGAGTGTGAGCACGAAACACCAAAATTATAGAAAATATTTTTCTAATAACGGTCGCCAATTGGCAGACAATAGCAAATCTCCGAAGGTATTTCTATCAGGAAAAAGATCTTCATAAAAAACCATCTGCCGTTTGTAGGCGGCGTAAGTCCTTCCATTTTGTAGAACAACATCAAAACGCATACCACAAAATGGAGGAGGAGCTTTGTTATTTTATGTTAAAGCATGGATTTTTGAAGATTACTGTGATTGGTAAAAAGGTTTCAAATTTCAATAAACTTTTTGGACTTTCAAGCCAGTAGAAAGAGCGGGTGTATGTAGACTTTTCTAGATCACTGTATTTTTACTAATTTTTTCTAGGGCACCTTTATTCATTATTTTTTGATGTTGTTTACTTATTTTTATGAAAATGCGTCAATATTTTTGATTTGGATTTCAGTAAAATAATCTATACAGACGAAGGAACTCCAAATGCTGGTCGGCCCTTTCTAAGTTGCGCAGCGCCCATATGGGCGGAAGGAACTAGTAGAACATGGTGAACGTAGCACATACCTCTCATACCGCACTAAGGACTGTGACGAGATACCTTCTACTGTCGCCTGAACACCACATTCATAGTGAGGCTTGGATTACCCCTTAAAACAAGGGTAACACCACCAAGCGATACCAGCTGAAAAGGTATCGCAGTCTACTGAGTGCGAATTCACCCCCTAGGCACGCCAGAAGTCATCCCTTCGAAATAACTGATAGCATCCAAACCTATATTAAATAACCAACTGGACCTGAGTGAATACAGAGAGACGTTAAAGATATTTCACCGAGAGCTGATTACCCCCTTAAAGACTCTGCACGCGGTAATCGGAGACCAACCTCAACTCATTGCAGACGAAGAGCTTCAGCTTCCTCGGAATATCCGCACAATTACCTCCTGGATATCCTACTTATTCAGAATTGCTCATCTAACACCCCCTCTCTTTTCGATCCCAACCTCATCAAAACTGTTTCGTTTCCTGGGTCTACCGTTAGGAGATATCAACGACAATGACCGCTTTAAGCAGTATTTTATAAGTTGCCACAGCAACAATGCATGATGCATGCATGACGCACTAAAGACATATAGCGAAAAACACTCAGAACTTTTCACTTCACATAATATAATTAGCAAAATATGTATTGTAATAGAAATATTTTAGTACCAGAATAGTTTTTTTTCCTTTTTTTTTAAACGGTACCATTTCCCGAACCATTTTACATTTTATTTTTAGTAGGGAACTGCTTAAATTAACTTTAAATTGTGTTACAAATCAGTAACTAACTAAACAATACGACCAATTGGACCGTTCCCACGACAGTCGATTTTACTTTACCGGAACAACGCGGATTATATCCGACCAAGGACTGTACTCCAGCATGTATGGGGAATGTTTATGCTGCTACAACAAAAACAAACAATTGAGAACTTATAACAGTCGCGTTTAAGTTGCCGAAAGATGTCACACCGTCAAAATTCCCTAAGAGCTTATGGAAATTTTTCACGCTATTATCGTAAGAAACCATCAATTAAAAAATATAGTGAATTCCCTAATTTTTATATAATTATAAATTTATATGATTATAAATGATCTTTTAATAAAAGGAATTTACCGCAAATCCAGGATAAATGTAAGTGTTTTGCCGTCAACAACCAGAGCTCGTGGTTTCAATCGAGTATCATACGATGACTTGCTGTTGTCCAGCTCGGCTAAGTAGAAATTAATTGCACTTTCGGCAGCATCACGAGAACGGGCCGTCAGACTGCATATAATGATTAAAATATGTACACACAAATTATTTTTACATCCCAGATAATATCGGAAATTTTCCATAGGAAGCGGAAAAAAATTCTACATACCGTATTAATTCCATCTGTTGCGTGAACAATTTCGCCGAATAAGCAACGTTTATTGCTGTTT
This sequence comes from Anastrepha ludens, assembly GCF_028408465.1. NCBI lineage: Eukaryota > Metazoa > Arthropoda > Insecta > Diptera > Tephritidae > Anastrepha > Anastrepha ludens. The sequence continues at coordinate 53,504,998 of NC_071501.1, read as the reverse complement.
CCGGCTTATCACCAGTTAGCACCCACAGCGATATCCCAGCTGAAAGCATAGAAGCTATCGTTTCCGGAACGCCATCTTGCAAACGATCCTCAATGCCTGTAGCACCTAACAAGGTCAGATTAGACTCTAGCTTGGCAAACGAGTCTCGGATACGTCGTTCTCTATTCTCCAATGACATTTCAATTTCTTGATGTCGTGCCCACCATTCGGTGTACTCTGAGGGATTGAGTATACGCTTTGCCATCACCAATATGCGCAAGCCTTCTCGCGCGTAACGATCCAATTGTTGTTGCGCCTTTTCTCGCATTAGACCTTATGTAAAATTACAGATTATAATATATGTATGCTCTTTGTTGTATTGAAATTCAAATACCTTCCGGAGTGTTTGGCGGGCATGGCACTAAAACAGGCATAATAGAGCTGTCGGCGCCCTTTGCATAAAGTATAATTTCTTGTGTTCCAGTGCGACGCACAACGATTGACATGCACTTGCGACTCGAATCGAAGGGTAAAATCTTTAGTACCTCATACTCCACCATACCTGAGTTTGGAATGCTTACTAATATGTGATTCGGGCTCCGGTTGACCAAGCAACAGTCGTAGCTGTAAGCAGCATTCACCAGCGCAAGCTCATCTGGACTTTCGGCTTCATACAATGGTCTTCCATCGGCTGTTTTGAATGTTTGTCGACTCTTTGCTTGACTAATAAATAATTTTTATTGAAAACCACTTATAGGTATATTAACTTAAAGTTAATTTTATTTTGACTTACTTTATCTTGTTGGAAAATTTTTTTGCTTGTGCTTTTACATTTAGAAAAGAGGTAAGACTTGTTATTTTTGAATTGATTACAGCTTTCGCTCGGCCCGTTGGTGATATGCTATTTGAGAATGACTTAATTTTCATTGGAGGTGAATCAGAAGTAGGCGTAGTCTCTGCGGAGCTGCTTATTGGTGACAAAGATGGTATATGTATTTGTGTTGGCAAAACATAACCGACGTTCGGAGGCGGCGATGGCGTTACGGAACGTGATTCGGCTAATCGTGTGTAACGATCAGCCGGTACAGCAAGTGCTAAATTATTATTCGCTATCGAGGATGAAGATGAATCTGTTTGAGTTATGTTTTGGAGGGGAATATGATTGTCTTTTCCACCTAAACAAATTTAATTGTATGAACAGCAAAACTAAAAAAGCATAAACACCTACCTTTCGAATCACTATTGCTTGCATCTTGAACTTCAATTATGCCACTAGCATTCATTAAATCATGATGGGGTGTAGCACTTACAATCACCGTATTGCAAATTGCCAACACCAAAAGAAACTCTTGAAGCCGCTGCGCATTCGGTGATAAATACTGACCCGAGTTTATTACTTCTAGCATATCACTAATTAATGTGGAATTAGTTATAAGCGGTGGTGCAGGTGATCCTGGCTTTGAATGTAATTGTTCCAGCTCAGAAGGCGGATGATTATAGTCTATGCCATTGACAACACATCGTCGAAACAGCATCTTATTTTCAGTCAGTGTTCCTGTCTTATCTGAAAAAATATGCTGTACTTGTCCCAATTCTTCTGTGATATTCATCGCGCGACATTCGGTTTTTTTGTTTGTATCCTGATCATACAAATCGATGTTGTTGTGTATGTGATAGACTTGAAGGATTTTGCATAGTTCAATTGTGACATACAACGACAATGGAATCATCACCTGCAATATGATAATGTACGTCCAGAAAGTCAAAAGACCTTCGTAGCTAGGATTAACGTCAAAAGGTAGATATGGTACAGGGAAATGTTCAAAAGAGCTCAACCACATTTTGCAACCAACGGCACCAATAATGCACAATATCAACAAAATTATCACACACCTGAAAGAATGGAAGAGGAGGAAAAAAGTATAGATTACTGTTATATCGTTAAAAAATGTGGAAATAACATAAACCTTGTCGTTAGACATGGATAACCATTTCATTCAAATTTAGTTTTCATATTTAATTACACTGTGACAAAAAAAAAAAAAATTAAATATACTTTTATGGAGACCTAGTACAACTTGTGGCTATAGAAAAACTAAACAAAATGGTATAGGAGAAATTTCCAATACACCCCCAAAATCTCATTTTATGGCCATAAAACCGTTTTTTAGTAGGTTGATGTGAACAATCACTCCTAACTTCGCCAATTTCTATCCGATTTCGAATTTGTTTTTTTAGTTCGAAAGAACATAAACAAGCCTTTTTGACAGTGTGTTGACAACTTTTCTGAAATGACAACTGACGAGACTGTAAAAGGAAGTATTTGGAATTTTTTTATTTTTTCTCTATTTTTTCAACTTTGATATAATTTTTACGATATTATCCGATATTGAGGATTTTTTTAGTACACTACTGTTATAGTAAATTTAATTTTGCGTCGAATGAGCTATATTTGACTGTAATTGAATTAAAATTAATAGAGTTGTGTGGGTTTTAAGATTTTTTTTTTTTACTAATTTGGTATGTAGGTTTAAATACGTTAAATGGGAATAAGGACGTGTTTTGATGCGTTATTATAGATACGTAATATTTATTGGAGTTATATGTACTGTACTGCATACAACAGAACTGGTTAGAACTGACGAAAATATCTGACATATTATAGCACATTTTTTTTCAATAGAAATATGGAAAAGCTCCCAAGTGTACCAAAGTTCACACTGTACATTGATTAAGAAAAGAAGTTTGTTATTATAATTTAACCTTATTAAAACGTCAAAGTTTTATTGTTTGTTTCATTGAAATTCAAGAAATATAAATCAAAACGTTGCCAGAAAAGTCGAATTTCTCAATATTCTCCGATGATGTGGCATCATCAGCCTTATCTTAAACCAGATGATTGTTATTTTTATAAAACGGACGTAAACGGTCATCATTATAAAGCTCGAAAGCACATAAAGTATGCTGATGTTGCAACTGTTAAGAACCCCGTAGTCTTGGACGATATGATTGACTCAACTGCAGGAACTGAAGGAAGTTCAACTCAATGCTGATGATGATCAAACTGATAACAATAAACCTGATGATGAAGAGTACTTTCCGTCTGGTTCTAAGTCTTCAGAACGACACATTGTATCAAATTCAGATTTTCAGGATCTTTATCGTGATTTACTTCTATCGGGAAGACAATCTGAAACGCTCGCTTCTCGATTTAAAGAATGGAATTTAGTTGATGACGACTTCAGATGAATGATGATGATCGAATTTCTTACAGAGAAGTATTTAAAACTGATGAAGAGAGTGACAAATGTACCGTACCATACTAAACTCCAAAGGGCCGTTTCCAATGCATTTTTAAGTTTGGAACCAGTTCCGTTGTGTACTGCACCGTACCGTACCATACCATACCGTACAGTGCTGCACTGCACAATACTCCAATAAATATTATGTATTTATAATGACACTTGTTATCATTTTCATGCTTCGATGCCTACATACCAAATAAGTAAAAAAAGAATAAAATCTTAAAACTCACACAACTCTATTAATTTTAATTCAATTACAGTCAAATATAGCTCATTCGACGCAAAATTAAATTTACTATAACAGTAGTGTACTAAAAAAATCCTCAATATCGGATAATATCGTAAAAATTATGTCAAAGTTGAAAAAATAGAGAAAAAATAAAAAAAATCCAAATACTTCCTTCTACAGTCTCGTCAGTTGTCATTTCCGAAAAGTTGCCAACACACTGTCAAAAAGGCTTGTTTATGTTCTTTCGAACTAAAAAAACAAATTCGAAATCGGATAGAAATTGGCGAAGTTAGGAGTGATTGTTCACATCAACCTACTGAAAAACGGTTTTATGGCAATAAAATGAGATTTTGGGGGTGTATTGGAAATTTCTCCTATACCATTTTTCTTAGTTTTACTATACCTACAAGTTGTACTAGGTCTCCATAAAAGTATAAAATCACTGTCGCACAGTGTTATTTATTGCATTGCTCACATATAGAAAAATGTTTTTCTTAGTTTTGGTGTTTTACCGAGATTCGAACCGACGTTCTCTCGGTGAAATCCGAATGGTAGTCATGCACCAACCCATTCGGCTACGGCGGCCGCCGTATTTATAGCCGAGTTAAATTAGACTTCAAAGATGGACCACCCTGCCACACAATGGAGAGTTTTCGACCAATTTTGTTCAAAAAACCTAGAGAAGGCAATTTACCACTAAATATCTCTGTAAAAACGTACTAAATGTGGCATCTATTTTACAGCCCATTGAGCAATAGCAATAAACGCGATAAACAATTAAATAAAGAGTGAAACCATGGAAAAATATATATATATAGATATATAATATATATGCCATTATTTGGTCTGCAGGGACATCCAAGCTGTTCTTAAGGCCTTGAAACCGGTTTGCACTTCTTCAAAAATAGTCGAGGAATCTAAGTTCATTGAACTCCGTTTCAAGGTGTGGAATGAGTTTGAACTTGTATGGGTACCGTGACACTGTGATGCTCATCTGGCCGATAAATTGCTGAACTCAAGTTCTTTCGAGAATCCAATTGGACTGGAGCCAATTTTAGGGTCAAGTATGGCGGCCGCCGTAGCCGAATGGGTTGGTGCGTGACTATCATTCGCAATTCACAGAGAGAGCGTCGGTTCGAATCTCGGTGAAACACCAAAATTAAGAAAAACATTTTTCTAATAGCGGTACGCCTCCGAGTGTGTTTCTGCCATGAAAAAGCTCCTCATAAAAATATCTGACGTTCGGAGTCGGCTTAAAACTGTAGGTCCCTCAACATCAAGACGCACACCACAAATAGCAGGAGGAGCTCGGCCAAACACCCAAAAAAGGGTGTACGCGCCAATTATTTATATATGTATAGGTAAATCAAAATATATCTATGGGGAATGATTATGCTGCTACAACAACAACATCCACTGTTTACATCTTGTTTAGTGGATAGTACAAAACATTTTATCCGCCGCTGACCGGGCAATATTGCCAGAGCACTTAGCAAATTTAAGCGGTCCACATTTCAATTCCATTACATTTCTGGCCACCATTTCTTTGTTAATTAGGATTGAAATTTATTTTTAGAAATGGACATGTTTCTTCACAATAAATGTTGTTACTCTTGTTAAGCTTCATTCTTCAAGCTACAAGCCAAAAATAAACTTTTTTAAGTAGTCTTGAAGTTTTTATAGATTTTCGAGTAGCAATTAGTGCATAGCATAGTTGTACCGCCAGAAAACATTGATATTGTTAGAATGGTATTAGTTGGAAAGTTAATAGTATATATTGTCTACAATATACTCTACTACTTGCAATATGCGCCCAAAGCCGGCGCTATAGCAACTAATATTAATATAATAACAGGCCCTAGCACTCTCCTTTATTCTGATTTTCTTTTCAGCAAAAAGCTATAGTGGCCCCGTAGTTGAGTATGTTTAAACTTGACTGCAATTCGGGTTGTCCCGGGTACTTATTGTGACATTCCGTGTGGCGGAATAAAACTTGAGTCCCTTTACTTGCGCATAAAAATCACAAAAAAAAAAACATGCAGTTTAGTGCAAAAAACGAAGAGCTGACCTTTAGTTATTTTAACATAAATTGATAGCCTAATTTTGGTAATAGCAATAATAATAGGGTTAAATATCCCCTAAAAATATTCCACAATGGCTTGAACCCATTTATTGCAATTAAAATGCAAACTGGTTAGAATTCAGAAAGTGTTCACACATTTTTAAGTCTGGAATCCACTGATTCTCTTCGTATTAATAAATGCCAATTAACGGCAGATGGTTTTTATGAGAGGCTTTTTCATAGCAGAAATATACTCGAAGTTTTACAATGTCCCCAGTGAGGAGATCACCATTACATAAAAAAGTTTTCTGTAATTTGGTGCTGTATGCCCACAGTGGGCTACGAATACCTACGCACATTTGAAAACGGACTAAAATCATACGAGCATTTTAAATAGACTAAAATTACCATATAACATCAATATTCATCTGTTGTTCGACTTGAGAGCGCTTGTAACGTGGGCCACTGTTGTTCAGCATTGATTTCGTTTCGTGGCCCGCATATACCACTATGCCTTCAGCGAAATCAGTATTCTGAAAATAAATAATTTTAGTTATATCTCCATTTGTACAAATATCAATTATCCAAATTAACCTTCAGACGGCTTTCTCTAAGCAGCAAATTTTCCGTGGCAATGGGTATACGCTCTCCAGATGGATGTATTAAGGCCCCATGGAATCTGTAAAGTTTTGTTGTGGGCCCATCAGCTTCGACTCGACTCACAAATTTACTAGGCGTGAATATTGTCTGTTTATCTGTAAAACCACGAACAACCTAAGAAAGAAATATTTAGCTATGTTGTATGAAAATAAATTCAAATTGATTCACTTCTCTTCGTTTAAGATTCGTTTCACCATCTAAATCACAAGTGTCAATATAACAGGCACCGTGTGAGTCGCTTGTCCGTAGAAGCAGTATGTCTGCTGGTACGGTTTCATTGTTAGATAAATGTACTAGGTCGCCAACATGAACATCTTGCCACTTAATCTTTTTGTAGCGCTCCGTTTCACTAGAATGAAATTATAGATAAATAGTTAATAATAGTGTTAATTAAATACTCTATTATTATCCTAAAAATATATGTATACAATATAAGGACATTCCGATTTTCTTGCATAGTGGCACCATATCCGAATACAAGTCTGGAGCTCAAAAGAGCAAAGACGTTCTCAACATGAAAAAAATTAGATAAAATGCCAAAAAGCAGACATTTACTTGGATGAACTTATCTGAATAAAAAAATCATTATAATCACATAAGTATCATCTCACATTTTCGCTAGAAATTTCTTCTTCGTTATAAATTTTTAAAACAAATAATTTCCGGTTGGTGCTGATTGTTTGTAATTTAAAAAAATGTATGTATAGTAGTCCGTGAGTTTTTAGTCCCGGGTCCGAGTTGGCTCCGGCGACCATGCATGTCGTAAGTTCTGAAACAACTTAAAGTCGTGTAAAGAATTAAGGAACGAGTTTTAAGATTTCATTAAAATTATGTGTAATAATGTTTCTGTAAAACTAAAAAAATATCCAGATTTACGTAATATAGATGATACTGATTTAATAAGAACTTGTGTGAGGTTATCCTCATTTCGATAGCGAACTTTGCTGGCCATACCCTCTAGCTCCGATTATAAAATAATTTGTAGTCGCGAGGATTTAAATATGGCATGCCCGAGCGCTAATCTTCAACGCATATAAAAGCTAGCCACCACTCGTTTTAGCTCTATATGCCATTGTAGAAAGATCCGCTGTTTTCCATTACAGAGGGTTTCTTCTTAAAACACTTTTGCTCCAGTTAGTATGCCCTTTTTGCATAAATGCAAAGATGTAACCTCGGAACAACCCTTAGTACAGTATTTTTCGCTTCTTGCATAGACTTTGTCATTATGTTTAGCAAAAACTTGTTCTGCTTCTTTCATCTTTCCAATCTTATTTGTTTTAACCACGGAGTTAAAAGATGGCCACTTGCGAAAAGCCTTCATGTGGAGATTATCATGGACTAATCGGTTTATTGATCCGGAGGGCAGATAGCCATTATTTTCTGTTCTCTCAAGGAATTTCGGCAAATTCGCACCCGCACAGCTCGTTCGAACAATGGGCGGACGTCCGGTTCTGAACGTGTCCTCCACTTGAGATTATTCGAAGAATCAATAAATCCTACGATACATAAACATTCTGCATACACCGAACCTTGCAGCAACGTGAATGGCTTGGTGCCCAATTCCTTGTTAATAATATGAAATTGTAAATCCAACTAGATTGAATTTATTTTGGAATAAACATTTTTGCAAAAAAAGGAATAACCTGAACACTTCCATGAGTAAAAACACTATCAGCAGATTGCAAATAATTTTAAAATCATACTATCTGTAAAATGGTTGCATTCAAAATCATCAAAAAATCTTAACAAAAAGTTTGAAACTTTTCCGCAAATTTAGACATTTCTTAATAAAAAATAAGAAAATACAAGGTGAAGTCCAAAATAAACAAGACTGGCGTCATAACATTTTTTGATGGCGCCATCTTTTAAATGGGTTAGTGCGTTGGAAGTTACATCCCTAGCTGATTTCCAGTGAAAGCTTGGTGACATTCGGTTCAGTGGAAGCGAAGTTATTGCGTCTAAAGTGTCAGTATGTTTGTGTCATCGGTACAAAAATTAGTTTCAAAGAAAGAGCTAATGTCAAATTTTGTTTTAAAATCGTTAACGTAAAACTGTTACCGAAACATTTAAATTGATGAAAAAAGTTTATGGCGATGATTGTCTATCGCGTGCCAAAGTTTATGAATGATTTACACGTTTCAGAGATGGTTGTGAGGATACAAATGGTAATGAACACACGGGTCGCCAAAAATCAATAATCACCGAAATCGAAATCTCCATCGAAATTGTTCGTAAATTTATCGAAATCATCGTTGAAATTCATGGAATCGGAGTTGAATATCTCCAAAACATCGATTTATCGCATTTTAATTGATCATTTGGGCTTACGAGAGGTCTGTGCACGTTTCATTCCGCACAAGTTGACTGAGGACCAAAAATTGCTCAGAGTTCAACATTCGAACGGCCTCATTAAAGAGGCGAGAACTTCCTTTAAAGCATTGTAACTGGTGATGAAACGTGGTGCTTCCAACATGAACCTAAAACTAAGCGTCAAAGTGCCGAATGGAAGGCCCCAGACGAGTCACCACCCAAAAAATCGCGTTTGGAGAAGTCAAAAATCAAGTTGATGCTCATTTGTTTTTACGATGCCAAGGGAATTGCCCACAAGGAGGTCGTTCCAAAGTGCTAAACCGTCAATGCAATTTTCTTGGCGTTTAGAAGCGTTTGTTGCATCGCATTCGTCGAATTAGCCCTAATTAGCGCGAAGGAGGAAGCTGGCGCTTGTTGCATATGAGAATGCACCATCTCATCGATCCACTCTTGTGACTGATTTTTTGACTAGAAATCGCATTTTGACCATCAATCACTCACCGTATTCGCCTTATATGGCTCCCTGTGACTTCCACCTATTCGAAAAATTGTGTTTCGCCATGAAAGGAAAACGTTTTGCGTCCGTAGAGGCCATCCACAATGATTGTACCGACATCCTGAAGGACATTCCGGTCAATGGCCTGAAACACCCTTTCGAAAAGCTTTTAGATCGCGCAAAACAGTGTATCGAATCCAAAGGGGAGTATTATGAATAAATAAACTCGAAGTTGTCAGAACGAAGCTCCGGTCGTTTCTACTTTATCTCAGCCTTGCTTATTTTGGACTTCGCCATGTATGTTAAAGTAAATTTTCTTACTCAAAAATATTATTTTGTAGTTTTATACTGCTAAAATTGCAACCGTGACCACGTGAAATTATTTATTACGTATAAAACGTGGCCAATCTTGAACAAACAACTCGAGAGGTTTTTGGAAGGCTACTTAAAAGGGGCTTTGAGTTTTCCGTCTTTGGCTTTATAAGAAGGAATAGCTCGAACTTTTCGGTCCTTCAATTCATTCTAAATTAGATTAAGCAGTATTCATTTGGAAGCCTTATTATCAATTCTCTATTGGTAAAATTGGACGTGTGCAAAAAAAATTTTCCCGCTAAAATTTTCTGATCCCGTCTCTTCCCATAAGTCTCGATTATTCTAATTAATCTTAAACCACTAGAAAGTAGAAGAACGAATAAATTTTATAAAAAGTTCATAAAATCCAATAACTAATATATCATTTCTGTATTAAATATCAGTTTTTTTAGAAAATTACTGGAATCTTTCAAAATGGCAACAAGGATGATGTGCGTAACTATAGACCAATTTCAAAGCTGTCCACTACTTCCAAATATACGAAACTATTATTAAAGAAAACTTATACTTTGCTACGAAATGTTAATTTTTTTCCAGCCAGCATGGTTTTGTAACAGGTAATTCCACTGATTCCAACCTAGCTGTTTTCAGTGAATATTGTATTGTACCTATATATTTTCGTGTGACTTCAAGTTGATCGCATCTACACTGATTTCTCCAAGGCCTATGGCACTGTGTCACATAGAATTATATTGTGCAAACTGGGTTTTCTTGGCTTTCACTCGATTTTCCATTTATGGTTAAAATATTATATATTATAAATGGAAGGAATTGTCTTGTTGCATTAAGGGGGAATCTTCTGCCCTATTCATTGCTACTTCTGGCGTACCTCAAGGTAGTATTCTGATGTAGTAGATGCTTTTTATTTGCCAGCACCTATTATATGCAGATGTCTTAAAAATCCAGACATCGTAATGAACTCGCTTCTCTCATCAGTGTCTCTATGACCACGTTGGAAGTCAGCAAACCTTCGTTTTCTTATTGTTTCTGATAGAGCGGAGTCCCCATAACACTTTTCAAGCCATTGCTTCGCTTGAACGGTATTTTTCCCCATCAAGAAGTAAAAATTAAAGCGCAAAATTCTTTTTGACCCATTGTTATGAAGACAACAAAAGTAGTTTGAAACTGTAGGTCCCTCCATTTGTGGAACAATATCAAGACGCACGTCACAAATAGGAGAAGGAACTCGGCCAAACACCCAAAAGGGTGTACGCGCCAAATATATATATATTTATATATATTAAGCGATGTAATCAAAGCGAATTTATTGTTCTTGTTATAAACACTTTGGTTTTCAGTTATTGGGAGTATTGAAGAAACATTCATGGCAGCGTCAATCGTAACAACATAACACGATGAAGGAAATACAAAGCTGGTGCGCTCCACAAACCGCTACTTTGTTCTTGGCAAATTTGACATTTGAGTGACGTCAGGAAAACAAACAAACATTTGTGTGCAAAGTTACTTGTTTGTGAGTCAATGGATATTTTAATGTTCAGATTTAAAAAAAAGTAATAAAAAAGTGCCGCGTATTAAACTGTGAAAGAGCAAATGATAATAAAGCCCCCAAATGAAGTTTTTTCCTTGGTTTCACTCACGATGTATTCTATCATTATTGGCTTTCCACTTACAGCAATTGATTAGTCTCGTATTCTATCATTATTGGCAGCATTCGAGTTAGATGGAGAAGAGGATGTGAGAGCTGGTGCTGGCATGTATGAAGAAAGCAGTCGGTTCTACAATACTGAAACGACATGGATTAATATTCGGCCAAGGACGGTTAAAACAACAAGAGGATGATGAGAGAGCTGACTCAGCAGAGTTAAGAGAAAGTGAAAGCGATTGAAAATAACGCATATTCTGTTGTATATCATATACATTTATACGCACATTATTACGGAAGTCTGACTGCATTCTTTACATTATAAATGACAGCAGCAATATCGAAATCATCCAATTTGCTAGGCCCTACCTGAAGTTCTTTTTTGAGAAGAATTTGTTTATCACTTTGCAGAGTTAATAATAAAGTACATAAAGGGTGTTTTTTTTAGAGGTTAGGTTTTCAAGATGAAATGAAACGTATATAATTTGATGTTATGACCAAGAATTTAGCTTTATTATAAAGATAAGGGTTTGCCATTATGTTTTAAAAATGATTTCGGGCAAGTGGCCGCCGCAGCTGGCTCGAATAAATTCCAGCCGAGGGGCCCAATTTTCGACCACTTTTTGCAGCAATTGGGGCCGTATGTCAGCAATAACGCGCCGAATATTCTCTTCCAAGACGTCGATCGTCTCGGGCTTATCTGCGTAGACAAGCGACTTCAGATAGCCCCACAAGAAATAGTCCAGCGGTGTTATATCGCACGATCTTGGAGGCCACGCCACAGGTCCACGGCGCGAGATAATGCGCTCACCAAAAGTTTCCTTCAATAAATCGATTGTTGCGTTGGCTGTATGGCATGTAGCGCCGTCTTGTCGTCCACATCAACATCGTCCAATTAAGGCACGAAAAAGTCATTAATCATGGCTCCATAGCGCTCTCCATTGACTGTAACATTATGGCCGGCTTCATTTTTAAAGAAATATGGACCAATGATTCCCTCTGCCCATAGAGCACACCAAACAGTGACTTTTTGAGGATGTAACGACGTCTTAGCAATGGCTTGTGGATTATGTTCACTCCAAATGCGACAATTTTGCTTATTGACATACCTATTCAACCAAAAGTGAGCTTGATCGCTGAACAAAATTTTCTTGTGAAAATCGAGATCGGTGGCCATCTCGTTTTGGGCCCATTCACCGAACGTGCGACGCGCTTGATGGTCGTTCGGCTTCAATTCTTGCACGAGTTGGATTTTGTAAGCCCGCAAACCAAGATGCTTCCGCAAAATCTTCCATAAAGTGGATGGGCACATCTCCAATTGCTACGCGCAATGGCGGATGGACTCATTCGGGTCTTCTTCGATACTCTGCTCCACAGCAGCAATAGCGTCTTCGGTGCGCACTGTACGATGTCTCTGAGGATGCGTATTATCCACTAGAGCAAACGTGGTGCGAAACCGATCCATGGTTAATCGAATTAGTGACTCTGATGGACGATTATGTCGACCGAATATTGGGCGCAGGGCGCGATGCGTCGCGCGAACCGAACCATTATTTTCGTAATAAATTTGAACGATTTGCAAACGTTGTTCAGGTGTAAGTCTATTCATTATGAAATGGCAAACCAAACTGAGCATAAATCAAGTGACAGCTGTCAAAAAGACCATCTACGAAAAAAGTAGTGCCAAATTGAAAACCTAACCTCTAAAAAAAACACCCTTTATAAGCATGTTCTCCTTCAAGAGTAAAAATTGCATACAAAATTTACTCGAAAACTGCCTACTTCAACTCTGCAGAAATGCAATATCAGCTAGTAACAGATAAGCACACACTAAATAAAAAGTAGAAGGACTAAAGTCAACTTTTGGCCAGAGATACAAGGGATTGTACAAAGCATGTAAATGACGTATAAATGACTATCGCACGAATTTCAAGTTGTAGATAAGCAGGGTCTTTCAAGCTGAGTTAATATCTATAAAGGAGGCTACGTTGTGGATTAGAAACTCGTCTACTACAGCACAACCGATCACTATATACTCTGACAGTAAAGCTGCCGTAAAATCTCTACATTGTAATAATACTCATTCCAAAGTAACAATTGAATTCGGAGCTATTCTTAATAAGCTAGCTAAGCGGTGCATCACAAACGTTGTTTTGGTTCCTGGACAGAGAGACAATCCTATAATTTTTGAAGAATAAAGTAAATCTACTCGAAATGTACCTTACAAAAAGGAAGATAGTTTCATTTTGAAATTTTTGCCATAAACTGAATTTATTGATTTTTACATCTTTAGTAAATTGCCATCTACGAAAAATATTGCTTTGGAAATTTATTGTACTATAATAAAAAGACATTACAAAAAAATATTTCATTATCTATAGTGTTATATCATCCTCTAGTAGTCAGTCTAACGGTAGAAAAGAAATAATTTATAGCCAATAAAAGCTCCATGGGAAGCATAATCTTCTTTGTGATAACGCGGCCCATTTTTATCGCATATGGGGTACCGTTGAAACGACCAAATTTCAAACCCACTTATTTTGCAACTGCCTTTTGAGTTTTCGCAATCTCTAAATATGAGCTGCATGTCGTACTAAATAAAGATACACGTAAATACATTCCTTAAGTGCATTAAACAATGTAATATAATATTTGACTTAACATCCGGTTATATAAGTATCATATTTAATTTTTTTTTTAAATAAATTTTGTTTGAAACCCAAGCACTTGTTTACTTTTGTCAAATAATATGGTAGCTTAATTTCAAAAGAAAAAGTCAAAAGTATAGTTTATGGCAAATTTAGGCAAAGACGAGCCAAGAAGAAGAAGTTAAACTATCTTTAAATTATTTTATCATGTACCGTACATACTTGCAATCGATTACAATAATAAATTCAGAAAATCACCACATAAAATGCTCAAAACATTTGTTTTATTTCCCAAAGGATTCTTAACATTTTATATGCATAAATAAATTATAAAATATGCACACATGAGTGAGAATGTGACCAAAGAATCTGGCGGGTTTTTAATATAATACGCGCACACGAAATCTATTAAAATTATTCACTGGTCGTATTCGAGTTTTCGAAACTGATTAGGTTCCTTGTAGCCGTGAACATTGAATGATCCATTTCTAGGGGTAAAGATATTACAAAAGAATTCGGCGGTACTTACGCTCAATTTTCACATACACTGTATACAATTATACATATATACCCGTTTACATGAAACTAAAATGTATCATCTTTTTATCCGAAATTTGCACGTCATAGAAAAACTAAATTTTTACAAAAAAATGTTTTTGATTTCTCGCGAGCAAGTCTTCATCGTATGTATTTAGTTGTCAAAACTCTACTTTGTTCATGTTCAAATATGTCAGCATAAGTGCCAGTGCGACAAGTCTTGTATTTTGATACAATTAAATTCGAAAAACAATGCTGCAAAAGTTTACGGTAAACGTACTTCATGCAAAAGAAAAAAAAAACTGGGTGCGACATCACTTGAAATCTTGCGACTTCGTTTGAGTTTAGACATTTTCTTTAAATTAAAGATATTTCTGCATCGAATGGTAACTCGGGATAAAAAAAAGTTCAACACAAAATGGAGAAAATTATATGTGAAGCCCGAAAAATTAAGTCTGAAGACGAATATTCATGTCACGAAGATGATGCTGGGTTGTCAGTGGGGCATATTATGCTACTATCAGAAAAACCCGCCAGAAATTTTGATAACAATAAAGGATGCCACTTTTCATCATACCTAGCAAGACAAAAAAAAAATAAAATAAAAAAATAAGAAAAATAAATAAATAAAAACTTATATTGCGTACAAAATAATCATACAAACTGGGCAGCTTGCCTTCGTATTTTTACACCATTGTTAACTATTTGTAAGCACGATGTACCTGTGCTCGCATAATTAACATTAGTTTCATTAATATTTTATGTTCCAAACTTTTTACAAAATTCATAAAAATTTTACAAATTTCAAAAAAGGAATATCAAAATTCTAAACTTATTTACCAGAATTTTTAAAAAACTTCTGGGTATGCCGTTTATAGCTCATTCAGTTTTAGTACAATAAAGTGTAAGTTTGAAGACGCTCAAAAATTTTATTGATATTTTACAACTTTTTCCCATATGATGTTTAGAATTCCTCCCTTTTCATGTTGCACCGTAGGTCGATAGCCGGTTTTGTAATGAACGCATTGTTTCGAATCGCGACCGGATGAAAAATTCCAATGTTATAAGCGATATAATGAAAAAGCCTCAATTTACTTTTATATAGAAATCGAAAATGTGCCTTTGTCTCGAAGGAAAACCAACAAAAATCGCCTATCACTGCCTCATTCCGATGTCCGTGATATCGTAGATTCATTTGATTTATTTATTAAAGAAAACGCTCGCCCAGAAAAGAAGTCCAAAGGCACAAGAAAAAAAAAAAATTTTTAAAGACACGTATTTATGCCTGTTTTTGAAGAAATATAATTTAAGTGAATAAAGCAATGAAGAAAAGATGCTTATTTTTCATAGCCTCTTAGCAATTCTTCAATTACACAGGTCTACACAGTTTTGGTTTTTTCTTTTTTGTTTTCTTTTTGTTTATATCAGTCTGGTCTCCGATGTGATCGCTGCACACTATAATGAAGTTCAAAAGAGTCTATGACGTCATGATTTTAAGAAAATCGTGGTAAAAACGTGTTTTTGGGTGTTTTTACTCCTACTTTCCTCAAAAACCTGACGTGTTGGGGACTTCAACCTATACTTAAATTAAGGCTTGAGCCTTACACTGCAAGAACAAAGTTTGGAAGTTCCAGAAAACAAACAGTTTTGAATAAAATGTGGTTAAGCCTTTGCCCATTGATGACGGTCGAATTCCAAATTAATAAACTATAATTGACCATTAAGACATTGATTACAAATACATTGAATTCAAAATGGCAAACTAAAGGAAAAGAGTTCCAACGCTCACCTTAGTCTTATCCACCGATTAAAACTGTTATATTTGATAAGCATTCTACTTTCCGGTCCACAAACACATCTTCTTTTATTTTAACATCTGACAAATTAGGGAACGTGGTCTTAAGTGTTGAAATACACTTCGTTACACATTGCTTGTCGCAGATTGCCATTACTTCATATGGCAAAAGTTGATAAATATATACATATATATGTATATATATACGGAGATTCGAGCCTACGTTCTCTCTGAATTCCGAATGGTACTCACGCACCAACCCATTCGGCTACGGCTAAATTACGAAACACCGAAGAAAAGTAGAATTTAAAAACCAATATACAAGGTCTGTTCAAAAAAGAAGGCGAATTTCCAAATATCGCGGGCTACGTATATTCGACTTTCGATTATTATTTTTTACTTGCCGACCCGACAGACTTCGTTCTGCTAAATAGATTTTGAATGTGGCAGTTTATATTCCGACCTTAAGACGTTTTTACTCTGCTGACCCTCACACACCGCCCTATCATCATTGTGACGGTTCTATTCAGGAGAATTAAAGAAAAGGGTCAGCTCGGGTGACCTAAGTATCTTCGCTTCCACGAACTTTGGCCACCCTTTTGAGACCTTAAGGTTCAAATCTGATTGAAAAATAATCTAAAAGGATAGTGGAAACCTAAAGATGACTAATACTTATAAAGTGGGTGCTTCAATGACAAAACATAGAGATAATAAATTATTTATTATTATTATTATTAACATAGGGTTAATAACCGATATAATAAAGAATAATGAAATAAAACGTATATAAGTATTTTCAGTAATCGCTTTATTGTAAATCAAGTGAATCATAATTATGATATACAATGTTTTTTGTTCGATTACCTGGTGAATATACAAACAAATCTGATGGTTTTCTATCACGGGAACAGGCAACAAACAATTGACCATGTGAGAAACATGAGTTATCTAGATTAATTAATAATGTTTGCCTGTTGTTATTCTTAAAATATGTTTGGATATGTTGAGCCCTGCATGATTATTCTTAGAATTTGCTTAACTATTTTTATTTATTATTTGTGAATGAAATCATTCCTTAACTCGTTCTGAAACTAAAACAATCAAATCTTACATTTTGTCGGGTTCACGATATTATCACTTTTGTGTGAACGCATTAGATCCTCCAGCGCGAACACGCACACACACGAACGCGCAATATTCGTATGGGAAAAAGAAAAGGGCTGTTTTAGGGTTTTCCCGGAAATTATTCGAATTTTTCTCGCTGTACAAACCATCCTTGGACTTCAAGGAACATTGAAAAAAAAAGAATTGTTGAGATTGGTCCATGCGTTGTTGAGTTATGCGCTTATCAACACATTTTGCGATTCATTTTTATATTATATTATAGATTAGGTTGGTACACTCGTCGCAAATATATTATGTTTAGTTTGTTTGTGAGAGGCATAAATAAGTCAAGTGTATTGCGTGTTCGACGATTTTCTGCTATGGAAAAAAATGGATCAATGAAGTTACATCAAATAAAAACCGAATCGCTGAACGAGCTTAAGGACTTATCAAAAAGTGCATATCAGAACTGCATCAACAAAAAAAGCTGGCATAAGTGTATTATATCTGAAGGGGACTACTTTGAAGAAGATAAAATAGAAACTGATGAATAAATAAATATGCGTCTCCTATGTTTCCATTTCATATGTACTGTCGATAAATAAAATTGAAAAAAGCTTATAAAAACTACATAACCAAACTTGCAAGCATCGATTTCATCCGCAACTATTTCATATGCGCTTATTGCCTCATACAATTTGTGAACGTACAAAAATTTCATAGCTAAAAATCAAACCCTTATTTTCATGCTACAAACCCAATATATTAGGTGAAGAAAAAAGTTCTGATTGTTTTCACCTTGGTGCTTTTTTTTGAGCCATATCCCACGAAATTTCAAAAGAACAAACAAAAATTATGTGTGTTCTGGTCACAGTGGCGCAAGTCGCGGTTCATACCGAGATAGGTTGAATCAAGTATGATCGTTGAAAAATTCCTTCGAATCCTTGATTGATCCAGCTGCTAATTTTCTAGTAAATACTTTTAGGCTAATCCCCACTTCAGTGTGTTGAAAACATCGTATAAAATCGAATATACCATTTATTTTCTAATGACTCTGTAGTTTCCAATCGATTGAATAAAAAACAAATACTGTGTTTAATTCAGTGATTAAGTTCTATTGTTGAGGCTTTGGCGACCACAGGTTTTAAACTATGTGAATTTTCCCGTCCTTTTCAGCTGCATACGTAAGGTATATTCGATTATAATTAATTATTAATGCGACAAGTATAATAAATTATACATATAATAACAGAAATGGTCAATGTGCAGATGTACCACTGCCGATAATATTCAAATAAATATGAATTAAAAAAGTAGGGATGGCTAAATTCCGCGAAGGTTGGTAACATTTAATTTTGACTGGGTATTAACATATAAAGAGTGAGACAGGGTTTTATCCAATCTCAATCATTTTTATGTGGGATCTAAATGAGTTGGGGAGGAAAACGTGTCCAAAGTTTGGACGAGTTTTATTAAATCGATATCGAGATACTAGTAATAGCAAGAGCGTGGAAGCGCCAAATTTTTAAATTCTTTCTTTCATCCCTTTTTTTTCTTTTTTGGGATATCTTAATTGACGCGATAACCGCTTAAGCGATATTGATCGAGTTTAACGAGCGCGCCCGCCATTTATTTCTCGCACTAACCGGCGCCAGTTGGAGATACCAAATGAAGCAAAGTCATTATCTACCTGAAGAGGAGGCCTTCCTCTTCCTCTGCTACTACTTTCAGAGCTGGAGCATTTGTATCCACTTTTCCTAAATTTGAGAAATTTAGTTTTATTTACAACAGATATTGCGTTTTCCTCTTTTTAAAAAATTACCATTATAGTGGAAGCTTCATTGAAATGTATTGCATATACTCGTACAGGGTGAACGACGATATGAAGTGTTGCCTATTCAAAACACCATAACTTTTTTGTGAGAAATTAGTTTTTATTGATTTCAAAGACAAAATTGTTCAAAAATGATTACAATTTTAACATACCTACATATATTCACTTTAGCTCTATATGTCCACCTGGTCAAAAAATGAGTTGCATGCTGCACGAATGTGATCTTGAGGTATTTTGGCCCATTCTCGTATAATCGCTTTTTTCAGCGCATCCATAAAAAAAAAAAAAAAAATTGGAGCGTACACTTATGTTAGGTGTTTGGCCGAGCTCCTCCTCCTATTTGTGGTGTGCGTATTGTTGTTGTTCCACAAATGGAGGGACCTACAGTTTCAAGCCGACTCCGAACGGCAGATATTTTTATGAGGAGCTTTTTCATGGCAGAAATACACTCGGAGGTTTGCCATTGCCTGCCGAGGGGCGACCGCTATTAGAAAAATGTTTTTATTAATTTTGCTTTCACCGAGATTCAAACAAACGGCCTCTCTGTGAATTCCGAATGGTAATCACGCACCAACCCATTCGGCTACGGCGGCCGCATCCATACTGACATAATTTTTAATCCTCACCTTGCCAAAATGGACCAAATGGAATAGTCTATCGGATTTGTGTCTGGCGAATTCGAAAGCCATTGTGTGGACGAAATGAATTGTGGAACATTCTTGGTTCACACGAGCTTTATGAGACGGTGCCGAGTTCTGTTAGAACGTCCATGGTCTACGACCGAAATGTTTGCGTGTCCACGGCTCTAAAGCAGCTTCTAAAACATTTTCCCGATAATAAGTCGCATTCACTTTGACACCAGCCTCGATAAAAACGATTGGAGAGCGTCCATCAGCGGTCACTGCGATGGGAAATTGCTTCGAGTGGTCATACGTAGGCTCAAATTCTCGTATGAGCGTTTGGTCAAGTAAACACGATCGTTTTGAGTGTTTATGAACTGCTCAATTGGGAATTTTTTTCATCAGAAAACACAATGTTAGGAAATTCGCCACGTTTGTGCAAGCACAACAACTCCTTTGCTCTTTCGCACCGAACCTTTTTTCGCTGGGGTGAAAGATCATGTGCTTTTTGGAACTTGTAAGCCTTAACCTTGAGGTAATTTTTCAATATGCGTCGAATGCTGTCTTGCGATATTTTCAGTTCTTTCGCCATTTTTGTTCCACTTCGACGTGGATTTCGTTCAAGTCGAGCCTTCACTTTCCGAACCATTTCTGGCGTTGTTGCGGTTTTTTTTTTGTCCACCTCCATAGCGCTTTGCAATGCTACCAGTATCATTGTAACGTTTTATAGTGCGATACACAAACATTTTATTCACTTTGAGGTGACTGAGCTCACGAACAATGGATGGTTGTGATTTACGCAATATAACGCAATCACACTATTACGTTTGAATTTCATCACAGAAAACAAAATTCAACAAAACTGAGACGCAAATGCTTTTGATGGCTTATAAACAATATATCGAACTGTCATTAGAACAATTTTGATGTTGATGTCATGAGCTGTTTTATAGATACAAACAGTGTGAAGTTGGTTCACCCTGTATAATTTTTGCCTAAGTTATCATGGGCACGCACAGCCGTGTTGACATGGCTAAATCGAGTCTTCTTATCATTCTGAGCATTTTGGTATTGGGTATGGGAATAAGTTTCCCTGAAACAACATCTTTTTTGCGGCTTAATTTTTTCTAAACGCAGTTTTGTTAAGTCGAAAATAGTCTTCAAATCTGAACAAGATAGTATTTTAACAACTGCAACATAATGCTCCACAATGCTCAGCAATTATTTACAAATCTAAATTATTACACCTACTTGCTATCTCTGAATTTAGGATATGGGATCACTGCCTTATAATTTTCCCTTACACTTTTAACTGAGCTCTACTTTCTTCATCCATTTAACTTGTATCCGAACGAAAATATATTTTTGTACAAAAATCGCAACTAAGAACTAATGTCACACTTGTCCCTTCTTTTAATTTATCGATCAATTATCGAATTCGTCTCAACACGTTAAACCAATACCGAATGTGATGTCGACGGCGATGTCGATAACACCAACCATACTAACGAGATTGATATCATAATGTACAAAGATACTTTAGTCAAAGATTTATTTGGTAACAAGAATCATAACATCGGTATAAGACTAAATAAATTAAGATGACAAAATCATGCAATCACCCAAGAATGTCTTAAAATCGTAAATGGGGGCGCGTTCTATGTAAAGTAAAGAAAATGTATATCGCTTTTACTTTGTAATGCAATGACTTGAACAAGTATCTACACTCTAGGAATGGTAGAAAAAAGCACGTAAACCCCCTTGTTTACAATTACTTGGCTCATCAAACGTATTTACTTTGGTCAATAAATCTCAAGGCCGTAATAAAAGGTAAATAAACAGTGTCGTTACCCGCCCCTGTGCTGAAATAATCAGTACACGAACAAAAGTTTTAGTATCAATTGAAATGAGTGATTCAAATTGAAAATTATTGACTTATTCTAAAGCAAACCAATGACTCCTTGTCAATTTTATGTTGACGATTAAGTTGCTTATATTTACACAAATTCTTGCCAACTTATTAAAGAACTGTACCTACAGTATTTTAGTTGTCGAAGCTATTTTCCAATCGATTGAGGAATTTTTTATAAAAAAAACTGCAGTCAGATTAAAAAATGTATGTATGGATATGTATGTATATAGATCTTTCTAAAAAAAAATATATTGTGGACCTTAAACGAATGAGGTTGTACTCAGCAAAACTGCTCTAGACCAGACAATTTAATACATTTTCTTTATTATATACCTCTTCATCTACAAATTTCTCATTTTCGATTAAAAGCTTGTGCATTTTTGTATGTTGGCTTTTAACAACCATCCATCTTCAAGCCGATACTGTACTTATATGTACTGATTTCTCAAAAGCGTTCTATAAAGTTAGTTATTCCATTTTTTTATTCATAGTTTTTATTCAAAACTAGCAAGTTCGTGTTTTCATTCAATACTTTTTATCTTGAAACCCTCATCATCGTAAATTTATATTCATTATCGACAATATGTACTCCAACGATTTCATACAGACGCTGGGGCTGCCCAAGGCAGTATCTTAGGCCCCTTGCTATCAGTTATATTTATCAATGACATATAGACTTGTTTTAGTAACTACGATACTAACCACCTATTCACTATTCGAATTCAAAACCTTTTCACACATTTTAAACTCATTAGACACCATTAAGATCCAAACTCATCTGGATAATACCTCAGCTTGCTGTCGAACCAATGATTTACAGTTAAATCTAAGCAAGTGTTTTAACTTATCATTCTTTAAATCGTGTGTCGTTATCGCCACTTCATATTGTATCCACTCTTAACGAGATAACTGACTTAGATGTAGTTTTTGACTCAATATTTAATACTCATCTAAGTTACACCATTGCTAAGTTTTTCAGTGCTCGCTTTTACTCGTTATCAAAGTGGAAGCATTATTCTTTCGCTCACCTTTTTTTTTGACAATATTAAGGGGGGATTCTACTGTAAAAATCAAATTTTCATCGATTTTGTTTTCATACTTGTATTAATTTAATTAGTAAAAAAAAGTTTAGGGTTACATAAACACAGGTCTTGAGTGTACAAAAAAATTTTTTAAATTTATTTTCATTTCAAAATGGCAGCTGTACAGCCGCTCCCCCGAAACGCCTTTTGAAATCTGCCCATACTGTCGCGCATTTAAAAAAAATCTGAAATGAAAAAAACCAATTTTTTTTTATTATATATCATTATTTTTAGTTGTTAAGCCTATTACTTGCAAAAAAAAAATTTTTTTGTAAAATTTTTGAAGTTTTTTAAAAAATCGATATTTTTTTGTTGTCATTTTGTTATTAAAAAAGGGGTTATAAATAATAAATTTTTTCCCACCATAGCTTTAAAAACTAGTAAATATTGTTAAAAATATACTATCAAAGTTTGAGCTTGATATGTTAATTTTTCACGGAGCTGTGATGTGGGCAATTTTGAAAACGTGGTTTCGAGAAAAACACGCTTAAACAAGCGCATTATCAAGCGCATATGACCGTAAACCGCTCGAGCGCTCAGTTTATACCTGCTTTGCTAAAACTTTTATAACTTGAAAACTATTCAAGATTTCTTTTTAAGATTTTCATGGAACATTCTGGAGTTGTTTCTGAGTATGTTTCAACAAAAAGTAAAAAATCGATTTTTTTTAAGTTTTACAGTAGAGGCCCCCCTTAAGGGTATATAAAGGGTTTTACAATAAGAGGTGTTATTTTTATATTCAAAGAAAAATGATATTTTTAATTTAAATGATCGGATTTTTATTTCATTATAAAGAGGAAGGTATGCCGTTAATAGTGGAAAATAACATCAGGCGAATGACCACCACGACCACGCTTACAGGACAATATCCTTTTCATGAAATTTTCCATAACCAAATTGCAAAATGGCTGCCCTATATCCTCGATAGCCTCACGAATTCCATCTTTGAGGTCTTGAATCGACCTTGGGCTGTTGGAGTAGGCCATCTCTTTCACGTGGCCCCAAAGAGAATAGTCACAAGGTGTTAAATCACAATCATTTTTCTATGCCTAAGTCTGAATTTAAAATGAAGTATGATTTTATCAAACATTGGGAAGGCAGGGAGTTCACACGGCACTTGGATGAACTCAAGACATAGCAAGTTAAACAGTTTATCCTTCTCTTCAGAGGGCTTACGAACTCTGCTGGATACCATAAATTGCGAATTGGATTCTATGCAAATGTGCAGCTCTTAAAAGACGAAGGCTCGTACATCTAGGTGGTGCGATTCTAAATCCATTAGTGATATGGAACAAAAACTCTGAAGAGGCGATCAAATTTATCAAAAGCCTCCAATTATAATTATAAGCCTGAGTTCAATAATGCAATACTAAAATGCAAAATTTAGTAGCATCACATAAAAAGGAAAACCATTAATTTTGATTTATTATTTTATATTTGTTTGTCTGTCCTGTAATATTTGATGTACTTAATTTACTTAGCACTCTAAGCTGAAGATACATGCAATATATAAAATCAATTTTTGGCTGGTGTCCTGCTTGCGCATTTACTTAATTTCAACCACCTTCTCTTTATACGAATACAAAAATAATGGAATTTATAACCAACATTCTCATTGATAATACATACATATGTACATATATTGAAATGCCAGAACCCTAATAGCTGGTAAATCGAAATTCTATTATTTATAAAACAGTGACACTCGTATGTGAACGCACATTGGTAAATTGGATATGGAAGTAGTTTACCTAATACAATTCGAATAGCCGCCATGCAAAGGTAAGATCAGACACGGCAAGAAGAGCTTTTTCACTTTAATGTAAAAAAAGTTTACGTTTTCGTATCAACGCTCGAAAAGTAGTGTAATAAGAAAGTTCGAAGATCAATTTCGAAACAGAAATCTACATTTTCTTTCTTTTTAACTTTTCCTTAACATTTTAGTGTTATTTTTATGCAGATTGCGGTCAAAACTATTCAAGTGATGCCGATTGAATTAACATAGATTATTATCAAAATATTGTCTAAAATATCTAAGCATATGCAATATCAATAGAAATACATACATATCTCTCTACAGCCAAACATTGAATTTATGTAGATAGTCCCTTTTTCCGCTGGATTTCACGTAGACACCAAAGCTGGAACCGTGCTCGGTCTTGGAGACATCCTTGAAAATGCAAAAACAGTGTTTGCCAGGCGCATTTTCAAAGTTTGACCACAATTGAGCCTCTGGCAGCACTGTATCTCTTTTCAAGTATGATACAACTCCTCATGACCTTTTATTTAGTTACCATTTACTTCTGTTGTTGTTGTTTTTGTTTCAGTAAGGTAGCAGCATTACTGATTCCTTGATTATATCCACCTATTCATAACTTCTGAAGAACAGCAAGAAATTGCAATTTTTTCTAACAGCGGTCGCCCCTCGGCAGGTAATGACAAACCTCTTAGTGTATTTCTGCCATGAAAATACTCCTCATAAAAACCATATTCATTCGAGGAAATAGAGTGTAACCGCTAATTTCTATTATTATTATAATAATTTCGCGCTCTTTTTTTTCAAAATGCCACAATTATTGATGTAGATAATTCTTCCTACTCCAAAATATGTGCTAACTTAATGATGGTCATAAATAACGAAACGTCCAAGCCCACAGATACAACTTAACTTAAAAAGCCAAAAAGTTATTCCAGAGAGTGAACTTGCTTACTGAGAGCACATACCATGACTTGTCTGACGGCACCTTAAGACAGATATGAGCAGGAACTGGTTACAATAGCCGTTTACACTGCACAATTAACTTGTCGCACGCAATGGCAATAGCCACGCGTCCTTGTTAGTAATGACTCACAATATGTTGGAAAAGAGACGCACAGTAAATAACCATATTTATTTTCCCTTAATTATTAAAGCATTTATTTTGTAATTGTATATGAACTAAGGCGAATAGTGTCCTTGAGCGTAACTTATCGACTCTTAGCCCAAGTATGTATATGGACTTGCATGTTACTACGGGCGTACAAAATAAAACAGATATGGGCGTTTTCTTCTTTTAGTAATCTCAAAGTAAGGTGGGGGCCGTAGAAGAATGGAGTTCAGTGTAGACTAACGTCCGAGTGCGAAACTCACTGTGGGCATGAAACCAAAAAAAGTCATCTGCGGTTTGAAGGCTGCATGCAATTATTTTCTCGAGTATTTTTGTGTAAAGTAGAGGAAAATCATCAGAAAGGAAAAGCAAGCACAAATGGGCACCGGCAAAGAAGAGTCGTAAGAATATTTTTAATAAAATAATTAATATATATTTTGCAATTTGTACCAATTGTACCCAACTGCGTCATTAAATGAATTACTTACTTTATTCTCCTTTCTTCTATGAAATTAATAACATTCATCCAAACTCAGCATCAAAGAAACAAAACGTAAACGAACTTGAAATCCAACTGTCAAGGGTGTATTTAATCTGTGGGAGAGTGTACAGTCTAAATGCTTTATGGATAAACCAGCTTCGATTGACGCATTGGAAGCCAACATTACTAAAATTATTCAAGCGATACCGACCGAACATTTGAAAAGGTTTATCTTTAAAAAATAAATTTCGTGAATGGTTCTACACAAAAATAATAAAGATTGCCCAATCAATTTGAATTTTCGTTGTTTCATTTCAATTTAAAATCCTTATATATGAGCCTACACTTGCATGCTGTGCCGACAGTATTCGTGTTGATTATGAGGTTGTCCAAGCCTTTACTAAACTTCCTTTATGCATCGGTATTTCGACGGAGAAAAATTAATTTTCATTCGGAATTTCAATATAGGCGGCCTCAGTTCTTGGTTCAACGCTATACCTTCTGTTTGCATCTGACATTCCCATGAGTAGAAATGTGTTAACTTCAACAGAGGCGTAAAAAGTCTTTCACTACGACTTAAATCTTATGGAGGAAACATCTTAAAATAGCGAGATGACTGTGTGTGAAACATGGAAAATGCTGAACTTCCAGGGCGCATATCTTTTTCACAGTGCTATCATCGTCGGTCGCTATAGAATCAAACTTTTTGCAAACTTTCTCCGTCAAACCACACGAATCGAGTCTACAATATTGGCAACATAGTGTGGTTAAAAAGTGGTTAAAAGGTGATGTTGGCAAGACTGCTGAATTCAGCTTAAATTCCGAATTGATAAAATAGCAAGTCATTTGCTTTGGATGTCCAATCGTCTGTTTTGATTGCCACATACTCCATACATTCCAAGGCAGACTGAAGTTGGCATTTTAAAGACTCCCTTGCATGGGAAGTGACACATCTCGGAGGTAAGTTTTGGATGGTAAATTAATTTCAGGGATCCATTTTTTGCACCAATGCTCGAAAAAATTTATCATTTACAATACTGCGCACTGCATGTTTGTCTATTTACATCACTAGTCTACTCTACATCACGATTTAAAAATGCATCCAACTTCGTTGATGCAGGAATTTTCATATGTTTGAAATGTAATAGAGCTGAGCTGCTGATCGAATCGGTTATAGACGCGTTTGACTTTGTGTGAAGCTGGAGAAAAACGTTTTTATTCCATGAATCCTTCCATTTTGATGTAAACGGTTCCAGTTTCCCAACAAATTATGTTTGGCAGTGACAATAAATAAAACTCATGTTTAACCACTTATTGAATTTTATTTAATTGGTCAATCTTTTCATTCGATGGAAACATCGAAACAACATTCAAAATGTTCCAAAAAATTATTGTTTTATTATAATTAATTAATTATAGTAATATCATTAGTTTTTTATTTATAACGCTTATTTTATGATAAACCTGAGTGAAAGAAGGTGCGGATTGTTGGTATAGTATAAACGAAACTGACAATTTTTAAAAATTATGTGAAAATATAATATTATCATACCCCGGTTACATATACATGAACTCATTACGTGAGTATATTCAATGCATGAGTATATTCATGAAAGAGCTAATATATACTCTCTTTTTTCAAAACCTAGCTCAAAAGTCATATGCCAAATGTACATACTTATTTGGAGCCCATCGACTTATATTTGTCCCGTACCAAAAGCGAACATAAATAAGGTGGACATTATCAGCAACCCGTTTTATTCTTTTCAATTCTCGTTGAGGAATATTCAACTGTTACGAAAAAATGAGTTTTAAGAGCATTTACTGCCATATAATCGTCATTCACTTTGCTTGATGCAGAGCGCCTGGGATCATGAAACTGAAGTCGCTTTGGACCAACTTCCTAGCTACAAGAGTGACAGTTGTAATATTTCTTTGTAGTCTTCTCTTGAATGATTTCCGTCGTTTCGGACATTTTGGATGTAGGTAACCATTTTCACTTGTTTTTTCTTCTAGACTATGGTGTAGTATCAAGAGATATACCGATGATATTGCCACGTAGATCAAATCGATAAACTTCCTAAATGATAAGTTAAACCATCTATTCACATGTTTTAAATAACCTGCGAATTCTAATCTAGATTCAGACAAAAAAAACAGCTGTGAAACACTATTAGTTCTAGTTCTACCCAGATGGAAAGCAGATCTCACCGGCAAAAGGAAAAGTATTGCGATTTACAAAGGGTGATCCCGACTCTCGACAGTGAGATTTTATCAGATAAATTGTTGTAATACGGAGTATCCGGGTCAGAGCTTTGAGGGCACCGAGACCTATTAGGCAAAAGATGTGAATGAACTAAACTCTTTGATGTTTATTATTTCCATCGACAACACTTATCTCCAGATATGTAGCAGTCGACACCGAGGATGAGTGTGTAAATAAGCTTTCGAATCGTGGGCCAACAACAATTGGGTGGGGTAGAAGGGGGTGGTGCATAAGTGTATCATCCTTCTTGCTAACTGGTGCAATAGTGTTCCGTAGAAAAAATGCATAATGAAGCATATGAATACATACATACATACTCGTATATATTCATTTATGGTTTATTTACTGTTTATTTATTATTTAATTTTTTTTAATAAAAATTCTCAAAATATATAATAAGAAATTGCGCATAGTAAGAGGAATAGCAGCAAACCAATTATTTAACTTGGGATAATTCATATATATATGTAATATTACCATGGTGAAAAGAATTCAGAGTCGTTTGGAAATCCACCATTGGTGAAAAACAAAATTGTGAGACTAACTTCGGCTGTCACATCATCGAGGAGACGGCAACAAAATTCTACCCGCTTATTTCACACGTACTCACACACTCGTCCAATCAACTTAGACGACAATGGAGCAACATGAGCGGAGACTGTGTTGGTTCACCAACAGAATCTTAGTTTTTTTCTAAGAAAACAACTGTCATGACCACCAATCAGATGATTCTTTCAAATTCCCTGAGAGCCGGTTAACGGGCTGATCTTAACCACACCTCTATAAATCTTTTTACCATGCCAGCGAAACACGCTTGGTTTGATCTTCGTTTGTGGCGTGCTAATCAATTGAATAAAACTCACCGTCTTCCTATCTCCCCCTCCTCACTTCATTGACTTCTTTACCTAAATACTTTGTCAAATCGAGCAGCAATGTGAGAACTGTAAATGTGGATGATAGATTGCATAAGGATGATAGATTACTAGGTTTGCTGGTATGGCGAAAAAAATATGTTGAGGGGAACTTTGGATTCCACGACACTTGAGATGTGCTTCACAAAATTTAGCTTGTGGTACTGACATACGATAAAAATCATCACAACCATACCATTGGTGAATACAAGGGGTGTAGAGCAGATCGCCTCCGCGTGGTGCACCCTGGGTAGCGCTAAATGATCTGCGGCCTTAACGGCCTTCCTGAACGATGACGACCCCCCGCTTTCTGATTTGGACTTATTTCTTCCTCAACACTTTTTAGACATTTTCTGACCCCTGTGCTGGTAGTCGCGGCATTCTGCCACCTGAGTATGCTGAGGTGAAACTCAGCAGGAATGGCTGGTGGGCTAATGACGTGACTGCCCCCGTCCCGCTAAAACCTTGGCAGGCCTCGGAGTACGTTCCAAACCCGTAGCCATTGGGTTGACGGTGTAGGTGCGGTTGAGACGACTCCCGTCTTTGTGTCCGGTCTGGCTCTGAACGCATGCCCCATAAGGACATGCGTCAACCCTCGCATGGCCTCCCTGCTGCGGCACAGACAACCATGGGACCCTTTAAGGACGACTACACACTACGGGTTTGGATAGCGGCTTCGAGTGGGGACCCACTCAATACAATAATGAACAACAAAACAACAACAACAAAACAATAAACGGTGGCGGGAACTCGGAACCGAGTCCCAAAACCAACTCCCTCAAGACAGGAGGAGCGAAATCGCCTCCTAGAAAATTTTTGCCCCCGGGGCAGTCTCTAGTGGAGGTAACGAATTGGAATCGATGCATAAGGTAGCAACCAAGGGAGACACCGAGGGAAAGTCGGAACCGACTTTCAATATTAATCGGGGGTAAAAGGTGGGAACCTACCTTTGATAGGTAGCGGAATACAGGCGGAACCGTCTGTAATTCCTAAAGTAGGGGCGATGGATGGGAAAGCCAGCACCAGCAAGGGGCTTTCCCTAGTTTTCCGGGGACTTCGGGAGCATCTCTCCGGGGACCCTCCACTAAGCCTAAACGGCAGCTAGGGCAGAGTAAACGGTCCTTCTCTGATCTTCGTTTGGCTACCAAGATCCTGGAGCGCTACGGTGGGCAGAATGACTCTCAGGTATCTGAGAAGCATTCCCAGACGCTCGAGTGGGCCAGGAAGGTCATTAGGGGAGCAGAGGAGGGCAGTGAAAAGGGAGTGGAAGCGAATGCGCCACAACCGGACTCGGGAGTTAAAAGACAACGCTCCCAGGAAGAGGATATCCCGCAAGAGAGGAGGCCCAGGATTGGTGGTGGCCCGCCAAAATCATTTAGCGAAGTCGCTAAACGGGCGGGCTCGATCATTCTTGGAGTAATGGACAGCGGTAAAGAAGACGGCGCCATCTCTAGGGAGGAATGGAAGAGGGTAGCGTCCGCCATCTCCGCAGTATTTATGAGGGTAGTGAGGGAAAACCCTGCCCCCCCCCCAAGCTGTGAAAGTGCAGGATGGCACTACGGTTCGTATAAAAGAATCGTCTGCGCTGACGAACGGTCAGCCTCAATGTACAGGGCGGCAGTAGCCTTGGTGGGAGAGGTATGGGAGGGAGCTAAGCTGAGGGTAGTGAACCGAAAGGATCTACCTGTACGTCCGCGAGCACGTGTCTGGCTCCCCTCCGAACCCTCTGCCTCGAACCCTCCGCTACTGCAACCCTACACTTCCCACGCACAACTGGAGGGTGGTGAAGGTGGAGAAGACTGAGGGATCCTATCGGCAAGCGCTGATTCTGCTGAATGCAGAGTCCCTCAGTCCTCTCGCTGAAGCAAAAGGGGTCATTAACTATGGCTTCGAGAAGGTAGTCCTTAAGGTCTACCAAACCGATGCCAGAGGAGATGCCCCTGCACATCCGGACGTGCTGGGAGACGTAATGCCCACAGTGGAGGAAGCTCCTGTGGACATGGAAGTGGAATCCGTCATGTCGGAGGGTGACAATGCTGATGACGTTCGCTCTTTACCGGGGTCCGTCATAAGCATCGGGTCGTTCTTCGACAGGGCGGAGGAGGAGAGGCTTCTGGCCTCGGAAAGCGAGGACGCCGTCCTTGGGGTGATGGAGGGGATACTGGAGGATGATTATTCTTCAGATAAATCTTCAACACTCTAAGGCGGCGTCCGCCAACCTACTTATCCACCTTGAGCAAGGTGGAGCTGACATAGTCCTGATCCAGGAACCGTGGCTGAGCAGCAACGGCATTTCTGGGCTCAGGACGAAAAGCTACAATCTGGTGGCGTATAGCGGGACAGGTAAACCAAGATCCTGTATACTCATCAGAAAGGAACTTAACGCATTTATTTTGCCTAATTTCAGCAATGAAGACATTGTAACGGTGAGCCTGGAGGGCCCTTCTGGGAAACTATGGCTGATGTCAGTCTACATGGCACATGAAGACGAGGTGGAACCACCTCCGGTGCTGCTAAGGAAAACCCTAGCCGAAGCAAGACGCAGGAAAATCGGCGGTATTATAGGCACTGACGCGAACTCCCATCACACCTGCTGGGGAAGTTCAGACATCAATGCAAGAGGTGAGTCACTTTTTGATTATATTCTAAACGAGGACTTGTTTATTTGTAACAGGGGTAAAGAACCCACTTTCATTACCGCAGCCAGAGAGGAGGTGCTTGACCTCACTCTGGCTTCTTCTTTACTGATAAACCGAATCTCCGATTGGAAGGTGCTAAATGCTCACTCCTTCTCGGACCATAGGTACATTCAGTTCTCTCTCCCTGAAACCCGTCCAATAAGATCCCCCTACAGGAACCTGAGGAGGACGGACTGGGATGCATACAACAGAAATTTACTGAACCTACTCCCCAAAGCACCGGGAGGAAATCAAGATCTATCGGAAGAAGCGATCGACGAACTGGTGGAGACTTTCACCTCAGCTTGCAATAACGCCCTTGAAACCTCTTGTCCAACAAAAGCTTTTCCCAGGAAGGAAAAACCGCCTTGGTGGACAGCGGAGCTCTCTGAGCTTAGGGCCTCATGTAGACGCCTTTTTAATAGGGCTAAAAGAACAAGATCTCCCTCGGGATGGGAGCTTTATAAGGCAGGGCTAGGAATATATAAGTCCGAAATTAGGAAAGCTAAGAGGGACTCTTGGAGAAGCTTCTGCGAGAGCGTAGAGGGCTGCCGTGAGTATTCCAGATTTAGACGAGTACTCACGAAGAGTTCCGCTTCCTTGGGGTACATAAGAGACGAATTGGGACGTTGGGCGATGAGCAGCGAGGAGTCACTAAAGTTACTTCTCGACGCCCTTTTTCCGACGAGCCCAGCACCTAGCAGCACCGGCCTGGAAAGCAGTTCAACCTGCACTCGAGACCGGGGCTGGTTGATGGATAAGCGCCGCCTGTCTTGGGCCATTGAATCCTTTAGACCCTTCAAGTCGCCTGGTCCTGACGGCATCATTCCTGCACAACTGCAAAAATCAGTGGAGGTATCATGTCGTTGGTTGAGCCCTATCTATGCGAGCTGCGTAGCCAGGGGCTATATACCGAGGTCATGGAGGGCCGTGAGGGTTGTCTTTATACCCAAGGCAGGCAAGTGCTCGCATGTCTCCCCTAAGGACTTCAGGCCAATAAGTCTCTCATCTTTTTTGCTAAAAACCCTTGAGAGACTGATTGACTTGCACATAAGAAGCGAAATTCCTCGGGGTCGGTTGTCGCATACCCAACATGCTTACTGCAAGGGAAGATCGGTGGAATCTGCCCTGCACACAATTGTGAAAGAGATTGAGGAGTCTCTTTCTCAGAAGGAGCTTGCGGTGGGCGCCTTCCTCGACATCGAGGGGGCTTTTAACAACGTCCTCCCGGAGGCAATCACCAGGTCTCTGGGTAAACTGGGGGTCGAAACCGACCTGATCAGATTTATCTATAAAATGCTTAGCGACAGAACTGTCGCGGCAGAATGGGGCGGCATCTCCATTCACCGGCAGGTGAGTAGGGCCACTCCGCAAGGTGGTGTTCTCTCGCCTTTCCTCTGGGTCGTTGTTGTAAATGACTTGCTGGAGGAGCTGGTGAAAGGGGGCTGCAGGGTGGTTGCCTAAGCGGATGACGTCGCATTAATCGTCAGAGGAAAATTTGTGCAGGGATATCTTAACGTAGTTGTTAGATGGGCAACGGACTGCGGCCTGTCGGTGAATCCTCTTAAGACGGAGCTCGTCTTATTTACGAGGAAACATAAAATACCCAGAGCTCAACTTCCCTCACTAGGGGGCGCTCCGCTGATGCTTTCTGACAAGGTTAAGTACCTAGGTATTATCCTTGACAGCAAGCTTACATGGAAGCCCAATATTGAGGAAAGAGTGAGGAAAGCAACAATCGCCTTGTATGGATGCAAGGGCGCAATTAGCAAAAGATGGGGCCTCTCGCCTAGAGTTGTTTTCTGGCTATACAATACTATTGTAAAGCCTATCTTGTTATATGGAGTCATAGTCTGGTGGAACTCACTAGAGAAGACGACATTGGTGAAGAAGCTGGAGAGAGTCCAGAGGTCGGCACTCATTGGAATCAGTGGGGCGCTTCGAACGACTCCTACTCTGGCGCTCAACGCAATGTTAAATGTGGTACCCGTAGACATCGCAGGCAGAATTGCCGCCTCGCGTACCGCAATCAGACTGAGGGGCTGGGCACTTATGGGCACTCAAGCATTCTCAAAAACTTCGAGTTCATCCCTCTGTCAACGGATCAGTGTATACCCTCGTTTAGTCCAACCGGAACCTTCTCCACTCATATTCCGTCAAGGGAAGAGTGGAGGGAGGGCTACACTTGGGGACAGGGCCTGGTGAACTTGTTCACGGATGGATCGAAGTTGGAAGGAAAGGTTGGTGGAGGAGTCTTTTGCGAAGAGCTCCCCATCAGACTCAAATTCAGGCTACCGTACCACTGCAGTGTGTTCCAGGCAGAGGTAGCCGCAATCAAGGAGGCAGCCGATTGGCTGCTCAAATGCGTATTAACGGTCAAGAAAGTAAATATTTACCCTCGGGTCTACGACGGTGCATTCGGAATTGGTCAAGGAATGCTTGACCTCACTTTCGACTGCATCCGAATTCTTTAACATCAGCCTCATCTGGGTTCCTGGTCACAGCGACATTGCTGGAAACTGTGAGGCGGATGAGCTGGCCAGACAAGGGACATGCGAGGTGATTTCCCCGCGAAGGGAGAGAATTGGGATCCCCCTGACTACCTGCGGTCTGCTCCTGGGAAGATGGGCATCGCACCAACTCAGCGAGCGCTGGGCAAGTACACAAACGTGTAAGGTCGCGAAATCCTTCTGGCCACGTGTGGACCGCAGGCGCTCGTGCGAGCTTCTGAAGCTGACAAAATATCAGCTCTCAAATCTCGAGGGTTTTCTCACAGGACACAATGCGCGAGGAATGCATGCTGTGAGACTTGGAATCACCTCGAGTCCTTTTTGCGCTGGATGTATGGAGGATGAGGTGGAATCATCTCAGCACCTTCTCCTTAGCTGCCCTACTCTGGCGGGGCTAAGATCTAGGCATCTTGGCACCTACTTCTTTGTCACGCCTGCTGATATAGCTGGCGCTGACATTAAAAATCTGATGAATTTCATCAGCAGCATACAGCGGTTGACGCAAGCATAGTCATCGTTCGTAATCCGCACGCTCCCAACTATCCCAGCACCACCTCTCCCCGCCCTCTCCCTGTATCCCATCGGTCTTTCTCTCCCGCTTCACCCCTCCATAATGGCATCACAAAGGACGAATCCTTCTTCGTCCAAGTGTGCCCATTCCCTGGGCAACCATATCAACCTAACCTAACGGTGAATACAAATATGAAAAGCAGCAAAATGGCGCGCGAATGCTGCTGCGTGTGAAAAGTTGTGTTTTTTAAATTAAATTTAGTTATAATTGAAAATCAATTAAAATATAAATTTAAATTAAACAATACAATTTGCGGCATTGCACGTTTGTATTCGCCGCATTCGTAAACAAAGCAAAGGTATGAGCATTGGCTGTATTGATTTTTATCACGGCCACAGTATTGTAAAACACATCCCAAGTGACATCAGCCCATCTGTCGAATTCGCTCAGAATAACGAATACCGGTGTGCTACGTAGTACACCTTTTACATCTTTTTTACACATCTTTTCACCATGTAGATTACCAGGTTTGGCCGATAGCTGTGGTGAAAAAAGTAATTGAGCGAGTAACTTCTGCTGTCGCGTCACCGGGTACCCGGCAGCAGAATTCTGTCCGTTCATTTCAAGCAAACCACTGTCATTACTCTGGTTATGTCAGCCAATTAGTTGATAAAAATCTTTCCACCATGGACTTTAAAAATCTCTTTTAAAGTAAAACGTAAAAATTCAGATTCTTTCCGGTATGTGAAAAATTATATCATTTAAAGTCCACCATGAGCACGGTTGCTGGCTGTCATACGAGAACTAATATTTTCAAAGACTCGCTCTCATCGCATTGAAATCAGAAATCTCGATACGAATGTTGTGTGTCCGCTCTGAAATCGTTGTTGGCTTATTCAAATAGGCTTTACTTAAAACCCCAATCGGATCTGCCAGTCCTTCCCTATCCTCGACAGAACTTGTTCCTTAAAACTTTTCCATAAAAAAATTACGGGTTTTGCGATATAAAATCGACCATTTTCATAATAAGTTTCAATTCTACTTGACAAATTTCAAAGAAGATATAAAAAAGATGCCGTCTCAGAATTATTCACTATTAACTTCTAGGCTTCTGAAAAATTTCTAAGAATCGTAAAAACAAAATATAATATTAAGAAAATAAACGAAAATTCAAAAACAATATTTAAAAAAATAAGCGAAAATTCAAAAAAAAATAATTTTTTTAAATATGTGTATATAGAGGGTGATTTTTTAAGAGCTATAGGAAAGTTTTTCAAAAAAACACGTAAAATTCAGAAAAATGCATGAAATTTTTATTTAAATCGATAGTGTGTTCACCGCGACTGCGCTTCAAATGGTCCATCCGCTTAGTCCAATTTTGGCATATTCTTTCCAATGTTTCGGCCGCTATCTCACATATAAATGCTTTAATGTTGTCTTCCAATGCGTTAATTGAAGCAGGCTTGTCTGAATAGACATGAGCTTGAACATAGCCCCACAAAAAATAGTCTAAAGGCTTTATATCGCACCATCTGGGTGGCCAATTGACAGGTCCCGAACGTGAAATAAAATGTTCACCGAACTCGCCTCTCAACAAGTCCATTGTTACGCGTGCTGTGTGGCATGTGGCACCGTCTTGCTGAAACCACATGTCATGCAAGTCAAACTCTTGCATTTTGGGCAAAAAAAAAGTTGGATATCATTTCACGGTAGCTCTCACCATTAACAGTTACGTTACGATGTTTTACACTATATGTTTATAGGAACATTTAAAAAGCATTAAATATACTCGTTTCATAGTTTCTTCAAAATTCTGTACTTGTTCTGATTACTTCATATTATTTACAGAGACTTTATGTAAATACTTATTAAAGCGAATTTTCTCGGTGGATTGTTTCTGTGATTGACCAATCTTCGTAAATCATAATTCTCCGCAAAAATTCCGAATAGAGCGTAACACTTACCTCCATCCTAAACGTTCCGAGCTTCAAAACTTTATATGCTATTTTTGAAATTGGCAAGATTTTGTTACATTTACCTCAAAATTAACTTAAGTTTTCTCCCTGGGATATTAAATCCCTTTATTTGAAAGTTACATTGTTGGATGCTAACTGCTAACTACCTTTCACAAGGTGAGAGGTTTTATTCGAATAGGGCTTGAAATTCAGAATTATTCTCTTATCTCCCAGCGCGAGCTTTTTATATCTCATCATATACTACGTATCTGCATACTTAATTTTAGAAATATGGTTAAGCGTAATTATATTAAAATGTATATTCATTAATACTCTAGAAGTTGAGACGGCATTTAATTAATTATTCCCATACATCTTTAACATTGTGTTACACTGTGCAATGAAAGATTTAACCTCGAAAATAAAACAACGGTTTTACTATAAGAAAAAACAAGACGGAGCATTCGCAAAACTTATTTAAACGTGTACAAATAGCCAAATTCCGCCTGATATGAATTTGACAAAATAGAGAAACAATGAGAGTTCAAAGAAACGAACTTGAGTAGTCCAAATTCGTAATGAAAATATGACATTGACAACAACGCGATAATACTCGAAGGTACGTACATACACATGCATATGTAGATTATCACGAACACAGCTTACAATGATAGCTCAAAACCGGTTATAACAAACCATTTTATTTCAAACTAGTACCCGAGTACCAAGCTAGTATACAAACTAACAGGCGATTTTAGGCAAACAATAAGAAAGTGAATTATTCACACTTCACACGACCAGACAGCAATGAGGTCAGAAATTGCAATTGAAATTTGATAGACATTAACACCGGTAACGACTGATACAGCACGCGGCAGCAACATATAAGAAACAATGAATTAGAATAACTCCGCTTATTCAATGACTTTCAATTATTATTGTCACATTTGCGCTGCTAATGATGGTGCAAAACGTTTAACAAACCGTGAGGAAGCATTGAATACAATTATATTGATATGCGTATAGAAAAAAATAAATGTACATATATGGGTGCTCATAAAAACATATTAATTTTCTTTTAATTCAGTTTCTCTTCTCTTAACCCATTTTCATTAAAATAAAAGATGTGGGAGTTCAGTAAAAGCTATGTATGTATGTACGTTAGACATTGGAGGTGCAATTCACGTTAAAAAAATATAGTTTTCGTAAAAAAATACTATGTAAAAAACAATTAATAAATAAGATAAAAATTTACACATTTAAGTATGCAAATATATAAGTGCATATATTCCAATTTTATATTGTAAACGCATCTGCTCGTGGGTTCTCTTTGTTTAATATTGATAAGTAAATATTTTGATCCATTTTTTTTACTTTAAACGTGAGTATATTGACAATGAAATTTTTTTCACTATTTTCGATAGTGTGTTAATGAGTGCAAAAAAATCAACTATAGTGACAGTGGAAAAATTTAGAACTAAAGCCCCCAGTAGTGGGTGTGAAAATATTTCAGCAACAGATCGCTCTACGATTGAACAACTTGAGGAATAATTGGGGAATATGGGTAATATTGCAAACTTATCTCCAAAGTCAATGTTGTGTAGCTCAAATAGTGCATTTGGCTATGTTAACAACCAAAACTGCCATATTTGGGGATCGGAAAACTGCAAGTGATCCTGGAGAAGCCAATACATCCTCAGAGAGTGACAGTTTGGTGCGGATTGTGGAGCAGTGGCATCATTGACCGATTTCTCTTAAAAAGTGCTCATGGAAACGAGATTTCAGCCAACGATGAATGCTACAGTGGCATTATAAACGATTTTTTCCATGCCACGTTACATTCAGATCTTTTTCACGGCGATTTCGGCAATCGTGTTATAAGCCGTCCCGGCGATGGCAATTGGCCGCCTCAGAGCTGCTATTTAACACCGGTAGATTTTTTTATGTGAGGTTCCGTAAAGAACCAAGGTCATCCAAACAATCCATTAACGATTCAAGCCCCTAGGGCGACTACAGAGCAACCCATTCGTGAGATAGGTCACCATGGTCTTCGAAAACAGGGTTAACAAGATGCGCTACTGCGAAGTTGCATGAATGAAACCGTGTTCCATAATATGATTTGATTTGCTCAATTTTAATTCGACCCTTTTTTGTACTCGTCGCCATTTAATTTAAGGGGTAACACCACTGTACACGCGTAAAATAAACACGATTTTTAAAGAATTTTTTTGTATAGAAGGAAAGGGAAAACAATCACTCTGATTTGGGAAGTTATTACTTATATACTAAAATACAAAACTACAAAGTTTGATCGAAAAATTTTACAAAATGGCGGCATTGGACACATTTTTGTAATGTGGTTTCTCTTGAAGGAGCTCCGCTGCACGCAGCACAGAGGGTGCAAATTTTAATCTGGAACAAAGAAACATTTTTTTTCTTAATCTAGATAAGAATAGCTAGAGAAACACGTAGGGGATTTAAAAAATATTTATTTTTGTGGAATAAGCAAGCATTTGAAGGAAAAAACTCTATTTTGGACTAAAAAAAACGGCACTTAAATAATTATAACAATCGTTTAAATGAATCTATCGAAAATCCCCTACGCTGTTCTCTTAAGAAGGTTATTATACAGACTTGGTGAAAAACCTGATTAAAAATATTTAAAATTGTTTGAGTTATGCTGCGTGCTAATTTCAGAAAACGTGTTTTGAGAAAAACGCGTTTAAAGTTTGGAAATTTGGAGAAGTCGTTAGGTAGCAGTCACTAACACTTGGTTAAAAGCTTAAAATATTTATGAAATAAACTTCGGTAACGTATAAAACTTTTTGTTCTGTATTTTAAAAGGTTCAAAGAATTTTTTAAGCTTATAAAAAAAAATTAATTTTTTGAAATTTCTACAGTGGTGTTACCCCTTAAAAAGCATACAACTTAGAAGTAGGAATACAATTTTTTATCAAAATAACAACGGGCATATGTATCTCCCAAAACAGGATGAAGAATTTTAAATTTACCCATAAAAGTATTAACTTATTACTTACCCATCATACACTCGACATGTAGTGTTATTGATTCGTTTGTCGGAGAAGCGACGTCGTCGATCTTCAAATAAGTCTTTGACTGCCGTCACGCCGAGCACGAAGACAACCGGAATCATAGCAACCTCCTTACCAAACGCATTTATCGCCGGAAACCAATTCAGCAATACAATAAAAATAAAGTATAAATTCGCAACACGATGGAATTGTTCAAGTAAATTTTTAGGCACAAACGAGAGCAACGTATACTTTGTGGTACGTATCTTATTACCCACAAAATCTCCATTTGGGTGATCTCGTTTCGGAGTCTTTGGAGGAATAGTGTGGTTGGGTACGACAATACGATAGCTTCGCTCCTCCAATTTCTCGGAATGACATACAGTTATACGCTTCCACCAAGGTGGCGTTTCGGAGCGACGAAGAGTGTATATGGATTCAGAGCGTGATGCCTGCCGCGAATGACCGCGTCCACCCGCTGACGATACAACAGATGGCCCGAATTCGCGTGCTTCTGATTCCTCCTTGTGACCAGGTGGTAGGATGAAATCAGTTTTCGAACCAACACGACTATGACCACGCGATGCACCAGGTGCACCTGGTGAATCTGTAATTTGACCCTGTGAGAAAGCACGCTGATGTCCTTTCATAGCTGATTTTATTGGCCGACCACTTGGCCCTACAATAGCACCGCCGCCATGACTCACAGATCGTATATGGCCGCGGGTAGCCGTTCCCACGCTGAGGCTGTGCGATGGCGCAGACACAACAGCAACACCGGGAATACCTGACACCATACTACCGATAACACTTGCTCCAAGGCTACCGCCAATATTTAGTGTTCCAGGAAATATGTAGATACGTTCGGGTTCCTGCAAAGGAACTGTTTGCGTCGCATGAACCATCATCGATGTTGTGATGGTTGTATCTAGAGGATCGTAGGCCGTAGTACTGCTGGGCGTCAACGCAAAGTTTGGCATCGGCAACGTTGGCGGGGCCGAGCGCTGTTGCTGAACAACAGTAAACTTTCGCCGCAACTCTTCGGTATTCGCTGAAGGCATATTTGCAAGACACCATGTGTGTGTGCAAGACTCTTTTCACAATTAACAGCTATTCGTATCAGCAACACAACTAAAAATATGGTTATAAATAACTTAGGTAAACTGATAGTGCCATCTGTTAGGATTTCTTTTATTCAGTCACGAATTTCTGAAACGAAAAAATGATCGATTTTTATTATTCAAACCACTTGCTTATAAAATAAAGAACTTTTATTAACTTAATAATAACTAATATATAATTCAAATACCTAGACTATTCTACATAATTTAATTTAATTTATCTCAACGAGGCTTTATACACACGTACTCTCGGTAGAATGTAGTCTGTTATTTATCCCCACCTATCCCATAGTGTTTATATTTATAATATTTCTTTATTTATTATTATAAAATCGTATATATAAGAATGAATATTTATTTGTTTGTATGCATTTTAAAAGCTACCAAACCAATCATTGCAATGAAACTTCGTCAACTTATTGCTTGCAATTGCCGAAAGAATATGGGTATGAAAAAATTAATTTAAAATAAGAGGGCATGGCACCTCCATATACATTTTACATACTTTCGGAACTATTTGTATCTTAACACTGAAATATTGTACAGGAACATAAAATATGAATACCGCAACAATTACGAGAAGCGGGCAGTATTGATAAAGGAGGTGTAGCAGTTCCTTATTGTATAGTTTCGATACCATCTATTCGGGCAGCCAAAAAATGTATTCGTTTTTCCCAAAGGCGGCCGCCGTAGCCGAATGGGTTGGTGCGTGACTACCATTCGGAATTCTCAGAGAGAACATAGTTTCGAATCTCGGTGAAACACCAAAATTAAGAAAAACATTTTTCTAATAGCGGTCGCCCCTCGGCAGGCAATGGCAAACCCCCGATGTATTTCTGCCATGAAAAAGCTGCTCATAAAAATATTTGCCGTTTGGAGTCGGCTTAAAACTGTAGGTCCCTCCATTTGTGGAACAACATCAAGACGTACACCACAAATATGAGGAGGAGCTCAGCCAAACACCCAAAAAGAGTGTATATATATATATACTAGCTTTAACCCGCGGCCCCGCTCGCGTAGGAGTAGTTTTGAGGGATTTAGGATATGTCTATAAAAGAATTACAAACAATAATTTCATAGAAAATAATTTTTTATTGATAACCATAATATTACAATACCCAGCATCCGTTGCTATGCCTCGTTGAATAAAATCAAAACAACCAATCAGAAAAATATCAAGCAAAATTATTTTTATTAATTTTCTATCTCAAACCGTTTTTGAACTTTGCATTTGGGTCATAGTTGAACAGCTTATGCGGATTATGCAGTCAAGAGTGTGCTATAAATAGTGGGAATTAGGAATTTAGATTAAATTTAAGCAAATATTCGATTATTAGTGACGAATGAGAGTGGTGGCGCGGCCTGGGGGCTGTGGGAAGGAAGTTTCATCATAAAAACATGCCTATAACCTTCATTGGGTGAAAATATGAATGTATAAAAATTTTTACGTCATTTGGTGTTGTCGTTTCGTAGTGATGCAGAAAGTGAGCTTCAGCTTTCTGAGGCAGATGTTTTTTATGAGGAGCTTTTTCATTGCAGAAATACACTCGGAGGTTTGCCATTACCTGCCGAGTGGCGATCGATATTAGAAAAAACTTTTTCTGTCATTTGTTGTTTGATGCACAGAGATTCGAACCTACGCAATCACGAACGGTAGTCACACAGCAACCCATTCGGCTACAGCGGCCGAATACAGCACATAAATAAAATCTAATTAATAAATCATTAAATTTCAAAAAAATAACACTTTCAATAAAATTAGTTTTTCTGCGCCAGCCACGAACCGGGTAATAGCTAGTACTATATATGTATGTACAGTTGTACCTCGATTAACCGGGTTGCTCGGGACCGGGCTCAGCACGGATAATCGAAAACACGGTTGAAAGAGGTTTTTTGAAATACATATTCAAAAATTTTATTATTTTTATTTATTTTTAAAAAGAACATGTAAATTTGCATCTATTAACATACTTATGAATACAGATACATATCTTATTACTGTTTTTATAATATACTTTCATATACATACATATAGGTACATAAATGCATATTTATATTAATTTAAAATATTCGTTTAAAGTAGTTTGTCTTTTAGAATTCATTTGTTCCTTAAGTATATTAAATGACATTGTATGCGATACACTTGTATTTTGTCTGGTTCTGAAATACCTGTACCAGTATAGTTTTCTAAGAACTTTAACAAAACACTACTAGCCTCTATTGCTTGAGCTAATGTGGGGGTTTCTACCATATTACCTCCATCTGATTCCTCTGAATTTGACTCAAGCTCATATTCTTCTGTTTGATTGACCATGTTAACGATTTCATC
This sequence comes from Anastrepha ludens, assembly GCF_028408465.1. Taxonomy (NCBI): domain Eukaryota; kingdom Metazoa; phylum Arthropoda; class Insecta; order Diptera; family Tephritidae; genus Anastrepha; species Anastrepha ludens. The sequence continues at coordinate 53,461,789 of NC_071501.1, read as the reverse complement.
ATCAGATACAATAGCAAACGGTGCGACATCAATATCGCACTCCATCCACTTTGAGATAGCATCAGCTGTAAAACCAGGTGGTATTAATACATCTGATTGTATCTCAATACTAAAAGTTGAATCATTTTCATCATCTTGAGATAGTAAGTTATTCCAAACTTTATTTAAAACACGTGGGGTTACAGAATCCCACGAAGTCGCTGCTGTCCATAAAGCTGACTTAATGTTCAAAGATTTAACAAATTCGTGTCGACTATTAGAATCCACAAGTTTTTGCACGATAAATTTACGGTACTGGCATTTGAAACTCCGAATGGCTCCTTGATCCATAGGCTGAATCAAAGATGTACAATTCGGTGGTAGATATTTTACTGTAACATTATCAGATATCATTGCATTTACATCCGGGTGTGCTGGACAGTTGTCTAATAGCAAAAGAACTTTGCAATTCTTTTCGAGACCAATGCGTTGTAAATGTTCTCTTACCTCTGGTACAAAATTGTTGTTAAACCACTCCAGAAATAGCTCTTGTGTTACCCAAGCTCTCTTATTAGACTTATAAACTACAGGAATGTATTTAACATTTTTTAAACATCTTGGATTAGCACTTTTTCCTATTATCATCAATTTACACTTGTGAGTCCCAGCTGCATTTGCACAAAGTAAAGCTGTGATTCTTTCCTTGGACTCTTTGTACCCCTCAATAGAATATTCATCACCACTCGCCAACGAATTTTGGGGCAAACACTTCCAAAATAGACCGGTTTCGTCTGCATTATAAATTTGTTCAGTTGTAAGTTGTTCATTTTTAATGTATTCGTTTAAGTCTTCCACAAACATCGTTGCAGACACATAATCAGCACACTCCTTTTCTCCTGTGGATTTCAGCCTACGAACTCCATGCCGATTTTTGAATTTTTCCAGCCAACCAGATGAATACTTACACTCGGAATTTATGTTTAATTTACCATGAAAATATTTTGCCTTCTCAGTAATCATTTCGCCTAGAAATTGCAGGAAATTTTCAGTTTATGTGGATGTCTGGATTTGAGTAATATTACCTGTAATGGGACATCCCTTAAATCTTTCTTGTCGAAACCATTCATATGTTGCAAAATCAACCTTTGGATTTTCGGATTTTTTCAGAGTATGTCTATTTTTTAAACCGTGAATTGAATCACTTTCCGATTCATATTTCAAAATTTTTTCTTTGTTTTTTATTAAGTCTCGTACAGTTTGTTTGCCAACACCATATTTTTCAGATAAAAAATGAACGGATGGGTTCTTGCGATATTCGTTAATCAGTTCTATTTTCTCTTTAATTGAAAGAACTTTTCTTGCTCTTTTTGTCAGTTTACTTATTGATGGAGCCATTTTCACAAAAGCACCTGTTAAGAGATCAAATTTCACTTACAGACTGAATGAAAGTGAAATTTGATACAAATTTATTACATAAAAACAAAAAATGGGAATCCCCGAATTTTATTTCTTTGCACATTCACTTAAATTGAAAAAAGTTATTATACGCCGCACGGATAATAGAGGTAAAGCACGGTTAATAGAGATATAAAATCAAACACACAGCATGCCGGTTAACAGATGTACCCGGTTAGTAGAGGCCCGGTTAACCGAGGTACAACTGTATTTACATAGAACTGAGACTTAAAAACTATAAAAGAGCAAAATCAGGCACCGACAAGATCCGACAAGGTTATAATTTGTAGGTTATAAAGCTGCATACTAAAATACAAAATATGATACATAAGAATTAATGTTTATCTCTCCGTTCTTCCTTTTGACATTATATATTTTGTGCAATTCACACACTTCCTCTTAAATACATTCCTGCCTGTAGGAAAGCAGCAAGTTGCCTTTTTGGTTAATATTTAATTTGCCGAGCAGATTACCCCAAACGAGAGCGCCTCTTTTCAAGAGTCCCCGAGCCACAAGACTCAATAAATGTATCAAAAAATATTTACCATATTGATGTGGTCAAATAAATAAACGAGCTCGCCCAAAATCTCAAGTATCACTCACTCAATCCTAAGCTAATCAAACATTTATAAAGCGTTTTTGTTTTTAAACTGATTTTAGCCGAGATTGCTAAACTTTTTTGGTAAATTCGGGTGTTTTTTCTTCCCCTCCCTTTTTAGGTAACGTCGGTTGTTTCTGTGATGTTTTCTTATAATTTTTTCAATGAAGAGGAGGGTATTCTAGTCTAGAAATTTGAAAAAATCGAATAATATTTTTTTTCAAAATTTGACTATTCAAAAATATCTCCCTAAAAGGATTTTTCAAAATTCGAATTATTTTCGAAGCTACAACTATTTTAGTGACGCGACAGCTTGACTGGTTTGAGCGGACGCCGAACTTCAAAAGTGTTTTTCTCGAAACTACTTCGTTCGATACGGTCGGCACGATATCTCAAGTTCTAATCAACCGATTTGCTTGAAATTTGTCATGAATATTTCTTAAATATATCTCTATCATATGAAGCTCGAAAAACTGGAAATTTCAATTCTTTAATATGTGTAAACAATTCGAGAAAGCTTAAAAATAAGAGAAAAATCGACCTCAATTTTTTGAGTAGCCGCCATTTTATGGAAAAAAAATTTTTTTCCGTTTTTTCTGGTTCATACGATAATGACATTCATATTAATTAAGAATTTGTATTTTTTTTTTTCAGATGACAACAAGGGTAGAAATCGTGACGACGGGGACACTGCCTTTTTTTCCCCCCTTCCACTTCAAGGACGCATAACTCCATGAAAATTCATTTTTTTTTTTCAAATTTATTTTGTGTGCTCCTAATATATGAATAAATAAATGATAAAAAAATGTATCGTAAAAATATCAATAGCTTTTTCTTTATTCATCGTCAAAAAATGCTCGAAATTCGGGCCTCTAGACTAGAATACCCCCTTAAAGGTGATGTAAGTTAGGTTAGGTTTTTGTGGCAGTCGGTTTTAAAAATAGCCAACTAGCGCGGTAGAACATGTAAGTCCTTTGTGGTACCACTGTGTAATACGGTAACCTCAGTATTTATTTATCTTGGAACCATCTTATGAAGCGTAGGATAGGTTTTATCCCAACATCGGATAGTTCCGTAAGAGAATCAAAAGAGTATTTTCCTAACAGTTTCTCTACTCTTAGCTAAGACTGGACAATTACAGAGGAAGAGGTCTACTGTTCCTTTCCTCTTCCTCGTCTCTACAACTTCTGCAGTATTCATGAGAAAATACTCCTAGCCTAGAAGAGTGCCTACCTACCAGAAAATCACCGGTGACACAAGCCACGACCTTCAAGATGTTCTCTCTTGAGAGGTTGAGCAATTCTCCTGACCTTTCCTTATCTATTTGCAGCAAATTAGTCTGGTTGTAACACAAGTATTTTATTCCCTCCATCACCAATTGGCCTCATGGAGATTTTATTTCTTATCCTTAATTTTCCTCCTTTATGGCTAAGACTTCTGCCTGGTAGACGCTACAAGAGTCCGGATGTCGGGCAGATAATTCCAGTCTAATTCTTTTGAAAAAATTCCATAGCCTATTTTATTTTCTAGCTTGGATTCAAATTTATTTCCCCTCTTCTCTATGGCCTTAGCATTTGCCACTCTCTTCTTGACGGGATGTTAGTCCTGAAAAGCCTGTTTGAGCCTGAGTGAGTTTAGGGAAAGAGTAGTCGATTTCTTGATTATAACTACCCACCGAGTGTTCCATAGCGCCATATTATTAAGTTTGAGCGCTGAGGCCGCGGCCACGTGTTTTCCTTTGGCGCGTGACTACCATTCGGAATTCACAGAGAGAACATAGGTTCGAATCTCGGTGAAACACCAAAATTAAGAAAAACATTTTTCTAATAGCGGTCGCCCCTCAGCTGATAATGGCAAACCTACGAGTGTATTTCAGCAATAAAAAAGCTTCTCATAAAAAAACTATTTGCCGTTCCGAGTAGGCTTGAAACTGTAGGTCCCTCCATTTGTGTAACAACAACAAGAAGCACGGCAAAAATTATTGACAATAAGTATTACTACGGATACAAAACTCAAGTATACCTATTTATTTTATTTATTAATTTATTTTAAGGTGAAATATACAACCATGGGTTATTTTTACAATGATGAACCTTAAGGGGGAAGTCTACTGTGACAAGGGAAAAAACAGGCTTAGTTTCCGGATTTTATTTCTAACAAAATATTGCTCCTACATAAAATCTATTTAAACTCTTATCTTTATTATATATTTAAGTTTTTGAAAAAAAAATTTTAAGTCAAAATATTCAAAATGGCCGCTGTGGCACTTCTGCAAGCGCAGGTCCGCTTTTCTTAGGTGCCTAAACGGTGTACATGAAATCTTACGTTTCGGTGATCTAAAACAAAAAAACAAAATATTGTTATCATATACATAGTATTGACTCTCGTCTGACGTAGGATTATGTCGATAAAAAATTTTGGCGTTGAAAAAAAAATTCTTGAAATTTTTTTCTTTTTTTTTGCCTAAAATTGATGTTACTATTGTTTATAACAATTTAACAAATAACGATATCAAAAAAATCCTATGTCAGACGAGAGACACTATTACAGAGAATATATAATTAAATTTTTAAGCTGATTCATTTATCAGAACTCGAGATATCGTGTACACCGTATACAAAAACTTAGTTTCGAGAAAAATGCGTTTAAAGTTTCAGTATAGCAGGTACGCGCTTTGGAGCGCTTCGGGAAAAGGTCGAAATTTCAACGAAGAAAAATTTAGCCAGCTGTAACACATATTGTACCTTATTTAAGAGGGTTCAAAGTATTTTTTAAGCTAATAAAAAAAAATCGATTTTTTGAAAAATTCACAGTAGACTTCCCCCTTAAGAATAGTTTACATAAAAGGATTAACAGTAAAATCAAAATTAAAATTAAAATTACAGCTGGTGGTAAAGAAATTGAAGTAGAAGAAGGCATTAAAAAGGAAATTAAGGTAAAAAGAATAGTAGTAGGAGTAGGGTTTAATTGGAATAGATTTAAATAATGTGGAACAATTTGAGTACATTCAGCTATTTTCGGCAAGATAGCGAAGCAAGTGATAGCTGCGCATGTCACAGAGAATGTGAAGATTTCGATACCCCAATCGTTGATGACGGAATTGACGAGGTGAGAATATCGATAACGCGGCTAAAGAACAACAAAGACGCGGGCGCCGACGGACTGCCGGCTGAGCTATTTAAACATGGCGGCGAGGAGCTGGTAAAGTACATGCATCAATTTCTATGCAAAATATGGTCGGATGAAAGCATGCCTTCCGATTGAAATTTAAGTGTGCTCTACCCAATCCATAAGAAGGGTGATCCTACAATCTGTGCCAATTACCGCGAGATTAGTCTTCTAAATTTCGCCTATAAGGTTCTAGCGAGCGTATTGTGTGAAAGGCTGAATTCCACCATCAACCAACTGATTGGACCTTATCAGTGTGGCTTTAGACCTGGAAAGTCTACCATCGACCAAATATTTATTGTACAATACGCCAAATCTTGGAAAAGACCCACGAAAGGAGAATCGACACACACCATCTTTTCGTGGACTTCAAAGCTGCATTTGACAGTACGAAAAGGAGTAATCTTTATGCCGCAATGTCTGAATGTGGTATACCCACAAAAATAATACGGTTTTGCAAGATGACGTTGCTCAACCGAGCCGTTTGATACCAAGCGAGATTTCAGGCAGGGCGACTCGCTGTCGTGTGACTTCTTCAACCTGATGTTGGAGAGCATCGCACTCGCGTATCGGCACAAATAGTTTTTAAGCTATTTGATTTAAAAAATTGTAAAATTAACCTACAATTCTCCTATTTTGGTTATTCCAACTAGCAGAAGTCCTGCCAGACATCTAAAAAAATAAACAATATAAAACACTTTTGCACACATTTTTTATTTCAAATTTTCATTATTTTAATAATATATGATATGAAAGGTTTTCCAATAAGAGGTGTTATTTTGATATTCAAAGAAAAATGCTATTTTTTAATATAAATGATCGGATGTTTATTTCATTATAAAGAGGAATGTATGCCGTTAATAGTGGAAAATAACATCAGGCAAATGACCACCACGACCACGCTTACAGGACAATATCCTTTTCATGAAATTTTCCATAACCGAATTGCAAAGTCGCTGCCCTATGTCCTCGATAGACTCACGAATTCCATCTTTGAGGTCTTGAACAGACCTTGGGCTGTTGGCATAGACCTTCTCTTTCACGTGGCCCCAAAGAAAAAACACAAGGTGTTAAATCACAAGATCTCGGTGGCCAATTGTGATACCCCTTCGAGAGATAACAGGGTCCGGAAACTTTTCCCGTAAAAGATCAATGGTTTCGTTGCTTGTGTGGCATGTAGCGCCGTCTTGTTGAAAATAAACGTTATCCAGATCAATACCGTCCATTTCCGGTCATAAAAAATCGTTAATCATCTCTCCATAGCGCAATCCATGCATTCATAACACCTGTTATTGGAAAACCCTTTACTTATATATATATATATATATATATATATACGTATATATGTATGTATATGTTTTATTTAAAAAAAAGCGCCGCAGGCTAAAATTTGGAATAAAAAATCGCGCGATTATTAATTCCAAATTTTCACTATATTATTAATATTTGATTTACTTGTTTATATATACTATGTTTTAGTTAAAAAGGTTGCGCGATTTTTTATTGCAAATTTTCACTATATTATTAATATTTGATATGTATATATTAGGGTGGGTCGATTTAAAAATCGCTCATTGCTCTGTGAAAATCGTATTCTAGGGACCAAAATAAGAAACTTTGCCGAAGGAACCATACCTCTAAAACGAATTCTGATGCCCCCTCCCAATTTGGGTCGAACGAAAAATCCCACTTTGACCCATTTAGAGTGCTCCAATCGAGTCCAAATGTATGAGCGACCCCCACTAACTTTGGACGGCCGATCCACCCATGCCAGTGGCACACCCCCTGGAACTCCCCCGGGGGGTTCCCCATACAATCATTTGAAAATATCACCATTTTTGGCCTTTACATGAGAAAAGAAACTAAAAAGTTCGACCCAAATTGGGGGACATCAGAATTCGTTTTAGAGGTATAGTTCCTTCGGCAAAGTTTCTTATTTTGATCCCTAGAATATGATTTTCACAGAGCAATGAGTGATTTTTTTCCCTCCCCACAAATCGACCCGGCCTAGTATATATACATATATAAAGGATGATTTTTTAAGAGCTATAGGAAAGTTTTTCAAAAAACACACGTAAAATTCAGAAAAATGCATGACATTTGTATTTAAATCCATAATACAGTCCATATAATTTAATGTTTGAAGATTATTTCATGCAAATGTGGACCGCGACTGCGCTTCAAATGGTCCATCCGCTTAGTCCAATTTTGGCATACTCTTTCCAATGTTTCGGCCGTTATCTCACATATAAATGCTTTATTGTTGTCTTCCAATGCGTTAATTGAAGCAGGATTGTCTGAATAGACATGAGCTTGAACATAGCCCCACAAAAAATAGTCTAAAGGCTTTATATCGCACGATCTGGGGGCCAATTGACAGGTCCCGAACGTGAAATAAAATGTTCACCGAACTCGCCTCTCAACAAGTCCATTGTTACGCGTGCTGTGTGGCATATGGCACCGTCTTGCTGAAACCACATGTCATGCAAGTCAAGCTCTTGCATTTTGGACAAAAAAAAACGTTGGATATCATTTCACGGTAGCGCTCACCATTCACAGTTACGTTATGATTCGCAGCATCTTTGGAGAAGTACAGCCCAATGATACCTACAGCCCATAAACCGCACCAAACTGTGACCTTTTCTGGTTACATTGGTAGCTCTTGCAATTCTTCTGGCTGATCTTCACTCCAAAATCGACAATTCTGCTTATTTACGTACCCATTGATCCAAAAATGAGCTTCGTTGCTGAACACAATTTTTCGATAAAAAAGTGGATCTTCAACTTTCTTAACGGAACACGCATTTTTATAATAAAATTCAATGATTTGCAAGCGTGGTTCGTTTGTAAGACGATTCATGGTTAAATTTTAGACCAAACTGAAGATGTTCTACAGTGAAACAAAACACGAAACGTGCGACAGATGTTTAAGCCACCTGTTTAAAAAGATAATAGCTAAAAAATCACCCTTTATATGTTTTATTTAAGCGATGCTTTTTAGTTATTGTTAATTTGGCTGGCATATTTGGAGTTTTCAACTTAAAAATGCAATTTATATATCAATAAAAAGTGTTAGAAACGTGTGTCTATGTTAGACAGTTGTAATAATGATTAAAATAAATGTGATAAGTGCACTTTTTATATCAAAATTTGGTAAAGGTAGAAGACAAATTTTACAAACAAATAACTTAAAAATTATTATTAACTGATTAGTGTTCGTGCTCGTTTTAGCAAAATAAGCACTAAATCAACATCACCTGTGAGTTTCATTGTAAAATTCGTAATATTTCTCACAAAACAAGCGAACGGTTAATCAGAAGGATACCTAGCCGGATAAAATAAATCAAATAAACGCTACGCTAGTATCCAAAGTAATCTTTTCCTCAAACTCCGTTTTGGATAACTACGCGAATCTCTTGAGGCTTAGTAACAACACACCGAGAACGCCCATGCATTATACATAATCCTCGACATCGCAACAAACTTGGCCTTGCCCAAAACGGAGTGATACATAATGATTTATACTACATCACTTTCGACATAAAAGCTCGCAGGAATGGTACTACTGCCACCACTACCACTACTCCAACATTAACCGAAAAAATATTTAGTATAATGCTACCCTTTTTGAAAAATAGCATGTAACGGGGGATAGTGGTGTGTAGCCCCATCTTAAGGCTGAAAAGCGCACACTCCGGGGGCTTATAGTTTTTAAGAAATTTATTGTCGAAGTTTAGTAATTTAGCGAAAAGTTGGCGTTGCCAGACACCTCACATAAGAACGAAGTTCATATACAGAGACGTTCACTGGAAGGATGTTTCCAAATCTGTAGTATTTTTTGTTTCAGTTTGAAATTGAGAAACATAAACATTGCTTTTGAAAATTTAACCATTGTTTTTTATGGAAAAAAGCGTGGCAGGAGAAAATTCGGAATAAAAACCGTGCGATTGTCTGGATTATGTTATACACTTATATAACTCATCGAAACCTGAAAGGAATGATATAAAAGATATCATAAAAAGTAGTAAAGTAATTAAAAAGCAAAAAGCGCGGTTTATAGGTGTATTGTATTGCTTCGATAGGCTTCATAAATGCCCTCGGCTGCCTTTCAAAAAAAATAACACTTAACTCCGGCTACGCCATCCATAACCATTAAACCTAAAATTAAAACGTCCTACGCGCGTAGTAAAGATGCACAATAACCCCCATCGCCATCGTCAGTACTGAACTGAATAAACTCAATGTTTGTTTATATTTTTATTTTTATTTACATCCGGCAACACTCTACTGTTGTCAATTCCAATGAAGAGTGATCCTTGTTTAAAATTGGAAAGTGATGATATTTATACACTACATGTATTCTCATAGAAATATTTCGAATGCATATTATAATGTGCCAAAATATAATGAAGTGCCCGAAGGCACTTTTTGCAAAATAACGGTAAAACAAATATTTCCGGAATATTGGGAGTTAAAAAGGATGTTCCTGAACCACTTCCTAACATCTCCACCAAATTTCATTAAATAAATCATTATATATACTTTGATTAAAATTGTCCATGTCATATTATAATAAACCCGACCCTATATATTTATACACATAAACCGAAACGTTTAAATATATATATATACGAGCATATTATATATATATACATATACATATATAAACCATAGCGTTTAGTATTTTTATTCATTTATTTTATCCAATTGTGTTTTATATTGTTCGTTTTTAAGACATCTGGCAGAACTTCTTGTTGAAATAACCAAAATAGGAGAAATGTTGGCCAATCTTACAAATTTTGAAATCAAATAACTTAAAACATAAATTTTCTGAAGGTGGAGTTTTCACTTTTAGAATGCGTGTGACCTCCCTTATCTCTATCTTTCTTACAACTCTTTTTTTTCAAAGTATGGGCCATTAGCATAAAACCTTCCATAATGTGTGCATATTTTGCAGACTAAATAATTTATATTAAAAATTACGGAAAATTATTTCTATTATTTCTTTCACTTACACACACAAAGCGTCTGTTCTTTCGGGTATTCGTGTTGTCAACGCAAGCAAAATCGAAAGTTCGCAATTAATGAAATTGTTCGAACTCCACTAATTCTACCTTTGTTCGCGTATGTGAACTTTATTAAGCTGAACTCCAATGATTTTTTCTCTGTATGCCTATTTGAAAGCAAAATACACATACATTCACTTAAAATTATTCAAATTTCAATCAAATTACACATTTTTTCACTTTAAATAATTGCACTTCTTGGTTTACGCACGATTTTTCGTTAATTATATTTTTTGCATTGCCTGGGGTTAATTAGTATTTTAATTGAACACAAACGTCACTATATTAGCTAATGGACGGCCTCAGCGGTAAAACAATCGAACTTGTTACTTTTTTGTGTCTTAAATTGCATTCCACTGCATTTCTCCCCTTTTTAATGACAACAATATAAACATATATATAAGACACACTCCCGCATATAATATAGCAAAACGTAACACACACCATCAACATCGAAACAGCAACTGTTTTCAAACTATATTCAGCTTTAATTACTTTTAATAAATCTCTCACTTCAAAATCTACTAATAGGTAATGTAAATTTTATTTTTCTATTTTACTGAATTTCACGAATCTTGTTTTGAAGATAATTTCATCGTCTTTTAAACTTCGTCTCAATAAAAAGGCACACGACCAAAACATCTTAACCAGTCAAAGAACGATAGATAAATAGATGAGGGTGGGTATCTCAATTTCTTTCACATTCGTTTATCATGAGTTTGCCAGTTTCTCACCAATTTTTTCGTCTAAATTTACCACTAACAGAGCGACTCCACCAGTGAATTCAAGGCGAATTTATTACAGGTGACGGCAAACACATATAAGTAAAACCCTACATGTATTTGTTGTTGCGTTTGGTGCAAGCATCATGCCAAAATCAGCAAGCAAATGTAAACATACGAATGTAAACATACCAATACATACAAACAAAGCATATCATTTTGACGTAAGCCATACCTACGGCGAAAAATTCAGCTGGGTGAATGCTGTCACCTTATTAAATCCACCTTGAGTCTAATTGCAGTATATCATTTAAGACTGATTTACACAGAGGCAATTTACTAAAGAATTGAATTGAGCGTGACCGACATAAGCACTCCTGTTTAATCTATTTAAAATCATATTTTCAGGGAAATCCAAAGTGAGTCACTTACATTGAAGTGATCGTCGTTTAAACACTTGCATCCAACTTCTTTATTTCACCTTATTATTCTGTGATCCAAACACCCTGAAATCTTGCTATACACATGAGCAAGGCGAATTGAGTTTAAAGGTGGCGCCATTAAAAACACGATTTTGAAAAGTCTGACATCAGCTTCCTTCGCAATACAAAACAAACAAAAGTAGGAAAAATTACATGTTTGTGTAAATTTAGTGAATGGCTTGGTAGTATTGGGATTTGTGAGATTTAAGATAATCAAACTAATCAAAACGAAGTGCCATAAGTTAAATTGTAAAAGCATAAATTACAATAAAGCCTCCAAATTCAGTTTGTTTGCGTTTTTATACGGAAGACGTCGAGGTAAGAAAGCCTTTGTGTGTGTGTATAATTTCTTGTATTTGGTTGTTTTCATCGTCACCATCAACGGATTCTGCCAAAATCTGAAGCAGTCATATGGGCCTATGTGAAGGAGACTGTGGAAGAGGTGAAGTATGGGTCATAGAAGCTGCCGAGGAGACGACAAATATGATCGTGTGAATAACCCTAGTAAAGACGGGAAAAGGCACGAGGGTTCCAATAGGGCTACTAAATAATTTCAAGTCACCAGTTATTCTGGATAAAGGAGCTGTGATTAGGAAATGGTGGCCTGCAGAAGCCATAGTAAATTGCAACGGACCACAAGAGATAAGCGAAGAATTCCAGGAGACAAAACAAAAAACTTCCGACTTCATAAGGACTTGTATGAAGTAAGAAGGCTAGGGAGGACGAAAGCTAAGATATTGCTAGAGAAATACGGCTACATATCCAACGGTAATTGTGGAAGGCTTGGCAGAACTGCCATTGATAAAACATCGAATAGACACAGGAGACGCAAAGTTAATTCGTTAACTTCCCGCCAAGTTGATAGCGGAAAGTGCGAAAAATGAAATCATATAATCCAAGTTATGTAGCAAGTGGAGTAATTGAGCCATCAATAAGTCCGTGGAGCTCACAGGTTGTGCTGGTTGGAAAAAAGTATAGAAGCACCAGTTTTTGTGTGAATTACAGAAAGCTGAATGAAGTCACGAACAAGGATAGCTACCCATTGCTGTGGATAGATGACATTCTCGACCCTTTATCCGGCAAAATGGTTTCCAACGCTTGATTTAAAAAGTGGTTATTGTTAAGTGGAAATTGAGGGTTCCGATCGTGAGAAGGCAGCATTCAGCATAGGAGATAGGTTGTGGCAGGTTCCTATGATGCCATTCGGATTATGCAGCGCACCAGCTCATTGTGGGCGTCTAATGGAGCACGTGATGAGGAGAAGTTACGTATCTTTGGCATAAGGGGATAATAGAAGACGTCAACAAAGTCGAAGAGAAAATAAAGGCAGTAAATGATTGACTACCGTCAAGAAATATGCATGAAGTGCAAAGCTTTCTAGAACTGTGCAAGTGTAATAATCGTTTTGTTTCAGGATTCGAAAATGTTGGCCTGAGTCTCCATAATCTCATCAAGAAGAATTGCGCTTTTGTATGGACAAAGAGTAAGAGAAAGCGTTCCATAAGCTGAAAGAGCGTCTTTGTACTATGCCTATATTAGCCTACTTCACACCCAGTCACTTAGTTGTGCACAAAAACCGTAGCAATAGTTTAAGCCTTCTTGTTTGGTAGACCGTAACCTGCTGGCCATGCGACTTATGGTTTAAACAAAACGACTTTTTCGGATTCAATCGTAATCCCACAGCGGCAATGCGCTAAAAACTTGTACGAGGTTGAATTATTACCCATAAATATGATGTCAAACAGATATACTAAACACGTTTTCTAGAGGAATCCCCTCAGGCGCGTTGCATAATCCGAATGCCATCACAAAAAAATGCCACAACGCATCTCCTTTTTCGTGACTTTATTTAGCTTTCTGTAATCCATACAAAATCTGGTGTTTTTATCTTTGTTTTTAACCAGAACCACCTATAGCTTCACGGGCTTATTGATAGTTCAATAAATCCATTTTGAGGCATATCTTGGATTATCTGATTTGCTTCTTCGTGCTTTGCTAATGGAACTCGACGTACAACTTGACGAGTTGGCTTTGCATCTCCTGTGTCTATTCAATGTTTCACAATGACACTTCTTCCAAACTTTACGTGGATTATGTAGCCGTATTTCTCCAGCAATCTCTTAGAGCTCTTATGAAGTAAGGTCTTTTTCTCGAACCCTCGTGCCTTTTCCTACCTTTACTAATGAAGTTTGAGTTTCCACTGCGTTGATATTTACGCCGACATTTGCGACATTACAGCCATATCATATTCATGTCATTTTCTGGTGATGGCCTCACATTCTCTGCCTTCTCTCAAAAGGCCTCAGCTTCTATCTGGAACAAATATTCATCTACATTGATGCCCGCAGCCTCAATTTCCTCGCGTAGACGTGCTTGCAACTCTGTGTGTTTTCAGAAGTTAACAAGCCTTGCTGACCCAATTCCTTCTTGAGTTCACTCAACTTTGTCATTTTTATTTGTAGGATCATGTTTTGTAAGATTTTATTCAACAATCCCACTTCCGACACAAATTGTTATATGATGCAAAATAGGGTTAGTATATGATGTTAACCACATTGAGAATGTTTTGTAAGATTTTATTCAACAATCCCACTTCCGACACAAATTGTTATATGATGCAAAATAGGGTTAGTATATGATGTTAACCACATTGAGAATACATGACGCAAAATAAAGCATAATGTAAAGGCATATCTTTGTATCCTACAATTCAGAGGAACTGGAGCATTTCATTATTGTAATTTTTTGTGTTCCCATTATCAATTTGAATTCATATATCTCATTAATAATGTGTGCATTCGAAAAACATACTTACATTTTCTCGTTATCAGCTAGCATTCTCTCATTATAAAAAAGAGGTAAAAAAGGTTTCACTAAGAAATTCATTTTAGCGAGTTTAACTTTTATGTTTTCCATTTAAGTTCGTCGACTTTCTATAGTATAGGTGCGGCATTATTTTTATTTAAGTTTAATTTAAGGACTGGCAGCTCTGGAACACGAAACGAAATATGAGTCCAGTCATTACATGTATATAGTGATATCTCTTTCCCACTTGGAATACATTTACGAATAATCGTTGACGAGTAGAAAATTTCATTGAACGCTCGACAGTGCTGGTGACGAAAAGTGGTCTTCGGTTTTGCATTGGAATCGTTTTAGAGAAAAATTTATTTATTTAAAATACTACATATTTGTAATTAAAAAGGGTATTTATTTTTAAGATGAATGAAGAATATGATGCAATTGTGCTTGGTACCGGTTTGAAGGAATGCATTTTAAGTGGAATGCTCTCGGTGTCAGGCAAAAAGGTCTTGCATATCGACCGCAATAAGTACTATGGAGGTGAATCCGCTTCGATTACACCGCTAGAAGAATTATTTCAACGCTATGAAGTTGAAGCTCCTGGTGAAAAGTATGGGCGCGGTCGGGATTGGAATGTTGATCTCATACCCAAGTTCCTTATGGCAAATGGTCAACTGGTGAAATTGCTTATCCATACGGGTGTGACCCGCTATCTTGAATTTAAATCCATTGAAGGAAGTTATGTGTACAAGGGAGGGAAAATTGCCAAGGTCCCAGTTGATCAAAAAGAGGCCCTAGCCTCAGATTTAATGGGTGAGTGGAAATATTTATAAAGCAATGTAGAAAGTTTTAAACTTAAATAATTCAAATTAATTGTTTTAATCGTCATCGTATTCTTTTTTCCATTATGCACTGTCGTTGACAATTCGTCGTGACACGTATTGTCGGCGACCATTAAAATAACGATATATATATATTTTTTTTTTGGAAGGGGGAGGGGCGAACTCTTTTAGTAGGATCGCTAGGTGAAACTAATTCTACCAGAGCACAGCATTTGATGAAGAAGAAAATATGTCGGACCTAGTTATGACTTGCAAAAAAAGTGATATTAAGGTATAGCGATAGATAAAACGGCGATCACCCATAACATATTATTTAATGCTTATATTAGTAAATATACATTTCCTTAATCACCGGTAGGTACATAAATTGCTTTAAAGATTAGAGATGACGATGGAATAACATTTTTTTTAATTCAAGTAGAATACGTTTTTAAATTAAAACCGATAAAATCTACAAAAACTTGGCATTAAGTAAATGAAAATGCATGCTTAATATCACATATTACCTACACAATATAATCAGAGCTGCAAACTAAAAATGTGTGGCATAAAGCATTGGTGCATATTAAAAAAAATTGAGTTTTCATTACGATGCTAAATGATGGATTAAAAATGGACTTTCTTGTAGGAAAATTTTAAAATTATAATGTCGCAATCTTACAATATATTTTCCTTACATGTTGTAATTTTCCCTTACCGTGCACAAAGTTATAACCTGGCTAACAAAAGCATCTACTTCGTTAGTCATGATTCATAAGTAAATTTTTTATCTTTGGCATTCGAGCTGTGAGCGAAGCACCAAGGCGAATTCATTCAAGGTAGTGGGACTAGAGCAGCGTATTTTGTGTTTTGATTGCAAAAGGGACCTGGTTCTTATTTGCTGCTTTGTTCAGTTATTAATATCCTTATGGGAATTTTGACATTCAATACACAAAATTGAAAAAAAAAAATTATATATGTGATTGCTTTTGTTGGTCTAGTGCCACCTAATTTGTAGATTTACCTAGCGAATAACATAAAGACAAGAATATGAAGTTCCCAGTTCGCTAACAAATTCTAGAAAAACAAATGTTCGAAAATTCTCCACCCTAAAAGCAATTGGAACTCATCAGAATCAGCTACGGTTCCAATTGCTTTTGAGTGATGCATTTTTCAGCCGTGTTTTGTAAGCATAACGGGTTATCGTGTTAATATAGAAACGATATACTATAGCTAACACATTTTACGCCATCCTGTTCTCTTGGATATGTTTTTGGATATTTCAAATTGATAAGTAAAAAATAGATAAATAAAAAATTATAAAAGGAAAATGGCTGCTAATATCTCCGTTAGAGCTCTTTTCTAGTAAATATTAGCCAGTAATTAAATTTCTGGGATTTTGTAGCATTCATTCTCTAAGAAAAAAAATGAAAATCTTGCAAACCGTGCAATTAGAAAATGGAAAATTGTTAATTATGTTATATATTCTGCTAAAAAGGCTATTATTTGATTTTCCCCTGCGGATTTTCCGGAATCACCTTCTTTGTTTATTGTATACAAGCATGCGCTTCAATAAATGGCCATATATTCGTTTAAACGCATAACTGCTTTTAATCATTTTGATGTGGAAAAACGAAAATACTTAAATATAAGAAGTTTAAGTTAATATATGATATTTCGCAATCCATTGATTTGATTGATTCGATTCAATGAATTAACTTGATTTAAAATCAATGATACTCGCTTAAACGCATTTAGGAAAAGTAAATAGTTTATTGATTGATTTTTTGATCAGTTCAATTATTCTTTTCGGCATCAAATTTACTATGTTTTAAATCATTACTGGACCAATATCAGCGAAGTGGTATTAAAGGCGAATTGATTCTTATGTGGTATTGTTAAAGCGAAGGTTTATTAGTGGCTACCTCCATTTAATGCAAGGAAAGACATGATTTTTTTTACACTGACAGATCCACGCTTCCTCTACATATTGCTTCGTGTCTAATCGTCTGATTCTACCTTTGACAATTTTTACAAAGACAACCGTTTTTTTTTTGTTCAAAATTAGCTTTATTCATCGACTTAATTTCCGCGGTGGTCGTCGTAGCCGAATGGGTTGATGCGTGACTACATTCGGAATTCGGAGAACGTAAGTTCGAGTCTCCGTAAAATACCAAAACGAAAAAACAGTTTTTTCTAATAGCGGTCGTCACTCTGTAGGCAATGGCAAACCACCAAGTCATAAAAAAGGGTACCCCGTTTGCAGAATTTTAGCAACCTTAAAAGAAACAATAAACAGCTAGCACAGAGTCGTATTTTGCTTTCCAACACTGTGTTGCAGGGAAATATGCATACATTGTAAATATTTTCTTGCATGTCTTTTGTTGCTTCGTCATTGCACGTATTAAAAGCTTTGCAATTCTTGCGAAGAATTTTTATGATTTGAATAGCATAAATAAAGCTTATATTTGGAACAAAAATATTACGTCTATCACGAGTGTCCTGTAAAGCCCTATTCTAAAATGTGCAAGGGAATGAGAACACTCCTGTTGCTGCTTAGAAAACCATCTTCGCAGTCTGCAATGGCCTGTGAGAATGTCGTAAGCTTCTTCTTAGTGATGTGTTGTCCCATAACAAGGAAGGGCTCGGGTCTTATTAATGGTGAGGCCGCAGCCTCTCTTTTGCCTATGCTTCCGCTGCTTCGTTCCCAATTATACCCCCGTGGCTTAGGACCCAAATTAGCCGGATGCGATTGTGCGTTCCTAGTAGATTCAGTTTTTCTATACACTCAAGGACCAGTGAGAATTTAATCTCACAGGATGATAGAGCCTTGAGTGCCGCCTGACTGTCGCTCTGAATGGTAATACACTCATTCCGGAAATTTCTGTCAAAGTTTATCTCTAGATGACAGATGTCCTAACTGATAGACAGCACTTTTCCTCGCCCGAAGGCTTTCCTGGTAATATTCAACAGGGTATGCTTGGCTGATTGCTAAAGAACTATATAGAGCGGTGTCAGCTCAAGTATCATCGCCATCGCAGCTGTAGATCGCTCAAGCGACCGCTTCATATGTTATCGTTGGTCTTATTATCATGATGTACATCTATCTCAGGATTCTTGGGCTACATCCCCAGGATTTTCCTGCTAGACGTTTGCATATCATGAGGGTCTTTGTTGCTTTGGACAAAGTGGCGTCAGCATACCTCTTCCAGCTAAGCCTGATATCCATGCTGATATCCCTCTTTCCTGGTAAAATTCTTTTCCTGGTGAATGATGGCTGTCTTGAACGCGAAACGGAAGCCTAATGAAACAATATTCAAGGAAACTAACGAACAGTATCGACGAGTGATCAAAGGGACAGGTGTGTTGGACGGGTAGGTTTACGCGGACGTGTGAAGAAGTGGTTAGTAGTTTAGAGCCGGCCAGCAGTAAGAATTCACTCATCTACATTATAAACAAGGTGCCAATTTGTAGGGGTGTGGGTCGAGCTCAGTGTAGTAAAAAAGCAACAAAAGGTCGGGGATCGGCAGTCATCTACGTAAGAAATCAAAGGAATTCCCGTTCTACGTTGCAGGAACGATCCATATTTTTATCCGGCCAAGGATTGAACTTCAGCAGCAATCCCAAAATATTTATGGACTTATGCCGTTACAATAAAACTCCCTCTGGTGGTTTGAAATATAGAAGTTGAACAAAAAGGGGAAAAGGACGCCACCCTATGGGAACCCCTGTAGTTTTAAGCACACATGAATAAATATGTATGCCCGCCAGTCTTGTTAAACTTTGTTTTGATAGAGAAATCGTATTAGAAATTGTTTGGAAATTCTCTTTGTTTGCCAATTACAATTAAAAGGACTTGGCAAAGGTTTTTAAAAAAATATTCCGTCTGTATATTTATTTATTTATTTGTACCTGGTCTATGAATATTTTACAAGAACGATTTTATCGTAAATATTTCTCAAAGCTGATTTTTACAAATTTTCTTAAATATTACAATACAAGGTAACTTAACAATAAAAATAAAATATTACTCAAATATTAGGAAAAGAAAAACAGAATAAAAAATAATCAGCAGATAAAGGATGAATCAGTTTTAAACTAATTATAGATTTGTGTCTTGTAGTTGAATTCGTTTAGTCCACTCCTTACGGTGTGAAGTAATGGGGTGTAGACTCGAACCGTGTTGATGAAATATAATCTAGATGATGTTGAGTAATTAAATTCTGGAACAACAAAACTATTGTGTCCTCCGCGGCCTTACTGGTACAAATACTGGCATATTGGCGTAAACGTGGCAGAGACTGTTAGATTTTGTTTTTGGTATTAACAAACATGTGGATGGTGGGTGTGGTGTTTTCACGACCGAGGTAAAAAGAGATATACGGCGATATGGCTCCCTTTCGTTGGCTTCTATAGTCACCCTTTTTTTGTATATGTTTAGAAATCCAGGAATTGTAAGAGTCCTTTGATTGAAGTCTCGATTTTTACCCAGAATTTTCATATTAATGTTTAATTCATTTTTTTAATTTTAATAATATTTTTTATTTTATATATTATAGGTATGTTTGAAAAACGTCGATTCCGCAACTTCTTAGTTTATGTGCAGGACTTCAAAGAAGACGATCCAAAGACTTGGAAAGACTTCGATCCAACAAAATCAAACATGCAAGCTCTCTACGACAAATTTGGCTTGGATAAGAATACACAAGATTTTACTGGTCATGCGTTAGCACTTTTCCGAGATGACGAATATTTGAATGAGCCGGCAGCGAATACCATTCGTCGTATTAAGCTTTACTCAGACTCTTTGGCACGGTATGGAAAGTCACCGTACTTGTACCCCATGTATGGCCTCGGAGAATTACCCCAAGGTTTTGCACGTTTATCAGCTATTTATGGCGGGACTTATATGCTAGATAAACCCATTGACGAAATCCTTCTGGGCGAAGGTGGCAAAGTAGTGGGTGTACGCTCCGGAGATGAAGTCGCTAAATGCAAGCAGGTCTATTGTGACCCCAGCTACGTGCCTGATCGGGTAAAAATTACACAGTGCATATTTAGATCAGGGGCCTAGGGATGTTATCGCTTTTGTGCTGAGATCAGCGAATATGGGCAATTTATGACATATTTATCTCATATTATTTAAAAAAAATCGAATAATTTGGTTTTTAGGCTCCCTGATTTAAACTTCACGAACCCCAGAAACATTTCTAATTATATCTTGTCTTTATATAGGTACGCAAGAAGGGCAAAGTAATTCGTTGCATATGCATTTTGGACCACCCAGTTTCGAACACCAAGGACGCCTTGTCTACCCAAATAATCATTCCACAAAAACAAGTCTCACGTAAATCAGACATTTATGTATCTCTCGTCAGCTATACTCATCAGGTAGCAGCCAAGGGCTGGTTTGTTGGCATGGTGTCGACTACTGTAGAAACTGATCAACCAGAAAATGAGATAAAACCAGGTTTAGACTTACTTGAACCCATTGCACAAAAGTTCATTACAATCTCTGATTATTTGGAGCCAATCGACGATGGCATTGATTCGCAGATATTCATTTCCGAATCGTATGATGCTACTACGCACTTCGAGACAACATGTTTGGACGTTTTGGATATCTTTAAGAGAGGTACGGGCGAAGACTTCGATTTTTCAAAAATTAAACACGAGCTCGGCGATGAGGATCAGTAAGTGCGTTTCAACAACATTTTTACTAGAGACAGAATCTGTTGTCCTCGATGATATAGTCGCAGAAAAGTTATGTCCTGATGAAAGAAGATGAATCAAAATTGCGCATGATATAAAAATATAATCACATTACTATATTACTATAAATGCTTAAATCAGCCAAACTGTTACAGCGAAATATTAATAAAAGGTGAAAAAAATATGGAAGCTTGACACATATATTGCGCCTATTATAAAACATCTTTGCTAATTCATTATAAACCAAAAAATATCACAAGAGAAAAAAATGCACATTCACCATATTTGTGTGAACGCAATAGCTCCTTTTAAATTTAGTTTCCAATAAGATTATTTTCATTCCATTATAGATAAAGTTTCATTTTAACGTATTATCAATGTTTTCTTTTCTAAAATTGTAACCGCCGTATGTCAACGTGTTTCCATATTTTTTTTTGCACAGAAACAAATATTTTATCATTTGAATATAACCATCCACATTGAATTTTGAATGCAATTAAAAAACGAACAAAAACAGGCGATTGTGAAGATTTGATCCACTAATATAATACGAGTATAATAAGCGCAGGGCACGAGTAACCAACATTCGAAAAATCTTACGTTTTCACAAATGGAGTATTGAATTTGCAGTGGGTCTCAAGTAACAATAATAAACCAAACAAACTTTTCAACTGAAGATTTGTTGTAAGAATTGAGAATATATGTATATCACAATTTTGCTTGAAGTGCATCAGAGATTTCCAAAAATTATATAAATATATGATTATGGGAATCGCTGCAACATTATTAAATCATGTTTTACTTATGGAAGTTTGTGACATCAGATCGAACACATGTATGTATATGCAAACACGGTATTTAAAATAAAGGTTGGCATTTTAAAAATAAATGGATTTATTTAAAAAGTGTTAACGTGTTTTTCTTTCATAAGACACAGGGTGTCCGGTGGCAAAATTTGATTACTAATAATAAAAGTTCGCTGGTATCGCCATGCTCTTTGTGGTCATCTTCCTGAAACCATGTGTGTGTACTGAAGGGAGGATGTTCTCTCATTATTGGTAAAAAAATATTATTTTAGCATGCGCCGCTTAGAGACACCGTACACAGAAATTGCTTGCTCTTGACAGCTTTCAAACAAATATGGTTCAATTACACTGTGGAACAAATTCAGGTTAGCAAAAATTAGGTCCATTCTGAGAGTGGCGGGTGAAAATAGAGGCGAAATTAGAAGACCCGTATCGCACCGTTTTTTTAAGTTAGTTCGAATTTTTTTTTAATCGGCATTCGAAGTTCGAAATCGGAGCAAAATTGTTTATATGGTTTTTTGGCTATAACTCGTCGACTAATTGATATTTTTTCAATCTGTAAAAGCCAAATTATTGCTAGAGACCTGTACAACAATTACAATTTTTGAAAAAATTGATTTCGAAAATTTTTGTGGTACTTATGAAACAATATACTGAAAATCGGCTTCGATTTCGAACTTCGAAGGCCGATTAAAAAAAAATTCAAACTAACATAAAAAAGCGGCGCGATACGGGTCTTCTAATTTCGCCTCTATTTTCACCCGCCACTCTCAGAATGGACCTAATTTTTGCTAACCTGAATTTGTTGCACAGTGTTATTCCACTGCCTGAGGATACACACCAAACTGTCACTTTGGGACTGTGAAGCGATCGTTGGTGTATTAATAGTGGGTTCTGTCCTTTAGGTTTCTAATAACGGCAATTTTGTTTACTTTAAATGAAAATAGGCTTCATCAGTCTAAAATATAGTGTTTACCATAAGAAATCGTTACAATATTGTCTCGCAGAAATTTTTACGCAAATTGTAATCGTTAGGCTTGAGCACTTGCACGATTTGAATTTTAAAGGGGTAAAATCTAAAATCCTTCCTCAATATTTTGCAATAGTTTTTGAAAGTCCCAGAGTAGTCGCTCTATGCAAACGGACTGACGGATTATCGTGCAAACTTTTTGCGAGGAATTCCATATACCGTCTTCGTCTAATTCAACTAACGGTAAACCCAAACAACTTGGAGAGCAAGGGCTACCGCAACAGTAACGTGAACAAACTCTACGAAAAGTATATTATCATAGTTGCTTTCGAGTCTTTGGCCTTGAAATACGCTCTGATTGCGAACGCACTGCGACATCGTGACTAAATAACGGCTAACAGCGGTTAGGCAGAATCTTTAAAGTCAAAAACTAATTCTTCCACCGGAGCAATCAGTTGCGCTGTAATTGTATAAAGTAGACCCAAAGACTGTCACACTGTATGTGGCCATGTGTTGCTCCCGCCAGCAGGCATTTCATGCCCCAACGGCTGAAATAACTAGTATTGTGAATAGTAAAAAGACCAATAGATTTTAAGGTCGAAGTGTTTACCCATGAATCATGGAGTTTACCTATATTCGAAATAGGAAATCTAATAAAACACGATTGAAATATAATATTGTTATATAAATATAAATATATTTGATATTTTGATGTCGGAATTTCTTTTTAAACAAATCATTTTACATATCAAGTAATGTTCCTCTCGCTTTCTTTATTGGAGGAACGTCATCTGTCTTACGGACTGACGCCATGTCCGTAAGTTTTCCGCCTTTGCGCTGTAGTTGTTTCTCGATAATTTTTGCATTATTTGCGTAACTATCTGCGATTTCACGCTATGTAAAAAAAATTAAATTATTTCGAAACTTTTCCAAATTTGTATTTGAAATATATTTACTTACTGCTTCGATTTCATCTTCTTCCTCATCAATGGTTGAGACGGTCACCGAACTAAATTTTCCCATGTGCTTTGTGTGCCGAGTTACCATAATTTTTTCGCTTGCACCAAAACCCACCCCTTCAATGCAGGAATCTGCGGTCGTAACTTCTTCCGATTCTAACGCATTATCCATCTTCTTGCGGACTAACGACCCTCGAATGATGAATGTGACATCGGAATCAGCTTCATGCCGGTAGTACAAAGGCAGGTTACAATATTTACACTATAGAAATATGATAAAACATAAATAAATAATAGTATTAAACCTGTTTTGTACGCTATTTCCAATCTTGGCGTAACTCAAAACACCATAATTTTGGAAAAAATATAAATATGTAAATGTAATAAAGAAAAAAAAAAACAGCTTTCACGCCGATTCGGTCGATTCTACGTTACCAGATTAGGCCACAAACATTTCTCCGGCTAAAGAGTCGCAGCCACCAGAACAATTGCTCCGAATACTATTGGTATGCGCCGGAAATCCGGAATCAAAGGTAAATATAATTGGCAATTTAACTATCGATTGTGTAAATACTTTTTGAATGCCACAAGCTAATAACTCGAGCCGCTCATTTGAGCAGTCACGAAAATATTGAGGGACAGCCCAGCGCCGGCATAATTTTGTATTGCAAGCCATTCCATGTTCTGTAAGGAATTCAGTTTCAAACCAAGTAAACTGTATAGAAGTTCGTTCTTTCCAGTTCATTAGATCCTGTCAATGCGATGTAGTCACCGGTCATCATCGTCTCACTCATTTAACGCTAGAACCAGGAAACATGCTGTTTCGACAGAGTTCAGAGGGAGAGGGGTATTACGTGAGTGGATTTAAGAAAGCAAGTGTATAGTGTTGTTACTATCTTGTCGGACTACTATCACATGTCGGACACATATTGAGTACGTCGGGGTAGATTCTGAATAGATAGGAGTTTAACCTGCTACAATATGCACACCGTAATTGAGCCAAAGTTGCGCGGCAGCTGAATCTATTCGTGTGCAATCGGTGGTGGTTGAAACCCGACAACGCCATTGGGGGTCGGGAGTTTAGGAAGGTGTGTGTCAATATACTGTCAGGCAGAGTTGCAGTCGTGTTTGGTCCTAGATCTTGTTGGTGTAGTCGAAGAGATGTCTCCTGACTCGCCTGGGAGCTAGTTGAGGCGTCACCAAATATCTGCAGTACCACTCTAGCAGGAATTGCTTGTTGAACATTTTACTGTGCTCCTTGACCAGGAGTATAGAAGCCCTTTAGTAAAGTAGTAGCAGGGGTGACATCATGAGGCATCCCGTTGATAGCAGAATTTTGATATAAATAATAAACAACTTTTAAACTAAGTGGCGATCCTTCAGCAACATGTTCCCGTGTAGCAAAATTGGCCATAAAGGAAAGCCAACCCTTCTTTTCTACTGAAACAGGTGTATTTTTTACTAATACTTATCCCTTAATTAAAGGTTTTGGTTAAGAATATAATTACATTGAGGCGATATTGCCGTTCGTAACCTTTGTCACGTTTTATGTAAAGTCCTTGACCTTCCTGGAAAGCAAGTTTATGTGCATGTTTCTTGCCGTCAATTACACGCGCTCCATCCGTTGGCCGAAGTGGCAAGATATCAATTGTGCAATCTACAAAAATGTAATATAATTGATTGGCAACTTTAAGAAAATTAGATTTACCGAGTATTAGAGTCAATTTTCCACAAAGGCAATAATAGATATTTAATGGCTTTTCTTCGTTGTATTCTTCCTGATCCTTAGAATCAGAACAAACAATACTGCGAGATACCACCTTAGGCATTTTTGGAACTTTCCTACTATTATCAAATTAACAGCACTTTAAAACCCTTTGTTTCTTGTTTAAAGTCTTTTTAATCTTTGAGAAATGTTGGATTTATTTGCCAAGCTTGTGAGCTGAAACACCAATCAAATTTTTTTTTTTTTTTCCAGGTCAAGCTTTTATTTGTAAATATTTAGGAAAGTTAGTGATGGTCATAGTAACCGACTGAAACAAGTCGGTTATCTCCACTGTTCAAACATATCGATAATTCTCGATGTTTTCTCTCCTAGACGTACTGCCAGTTATGAATGATAATGCTTAATAATACGTTCACATATGCATTAATTACCAATAAATCCACAAAATTAATCTACCCGTTCACATGTGGCAGATTACCTGCAAAATTGACAATCAGCTGTCAATACTGTTGTTGATTCATAGAAATTTTTTTTGTGTCGAATATTTTGGAGTTTTTGGTTTGTTTAATTATTATTAATGATATGAAGAAAAGGCAAGGAGAAGTAATAGCTAATTTAATCTTTTGCCTCCCGTTACCCAAATCGCAGCAAGGTTCTGTTTATCCGCTATCCAATCACATGAGTTTTTTAGATACTACCGGCTCCGATAACAGCACTGCATTAATGTGCAGTACAAGGGTGTCTTTGGGAAAACGTGGACTCTTTTTCCTAGCAAGATCCTATGGATCTACATGGTTATGAAAATACCTATCATCACCTATGTATCAGTGGTCTGAATGAGTAGACTCTCTCTCGTGGGAGTCAGGAGGATTTTATTGAGACTACAATGCACTGTTGCACCGTAGCTTTTCCGACTACTTTAGGCCCGGCATTAGATGGTCTAGTTAGTCTACCATCATTTGATGTTTTCATCTAAGGAGAGGCCATGAAGGTCATCTGTAGGCTGAAACACAATGGGAATTCGTACGGCTCCTATCCGTTATTGAATAACAGAGTACGCATGAACTTCGATCCAACAATCCTCTTCATGCCCCTTGTCTCCATGCCATCAAGAGGTGTACTTGAAAAGAGATACAGTGTGGTGCTTCCAGAGGCTCAATTCTGGTCAAACTCTGAAAATGAGCCCGGCAAACACTGTTCTCGTATTTTCTCGAATGGCTCCAGGACCGAGCACGGTTCCGGCTCTACTGTCTACGTGGAATTCAGTGGGACAAAACTACACTTTGCTCTTGAAATGCATGCATCTGTATTTCAAGCGGAGGTGTATGCTGCTCAAGAAGCGATGAACTTTGTTGTGGAAAACAGAGGGAGAGGCAGATCAAGGGCAGTTGAGTACTACAAATCTAGGTTGAACTATGTCGGTGGGCATAATATACTGATGCTAACCCATAAGCGAGTTTGGCATGCTGAGAGAGCTGCAGATGGACAAAATTGATGTTACCTGTCAAGTCTGACCGACTGTCGCGGATCCTCCTGTCATTAAGCAGAAGGAGCTGCAGGCAGCTGGTTTGACTGATGACGGGCAACTTTCTATGGGCGAAGCACATGGAAAAGGTAGGCATCTCAGACAGTGCACTCTGCCCAGTATGTGGAGAGGAGGATGAGACGGTGGACCACTTTCTGTGCGTCTGCCTAGCCTTCGCTCGAGTCAGGCTTGAGGTCATTGGCACTTATGTGTTAAGAAGCGAATACTTTGCCCGAGTGCAGTACAATGGATTTAAGTGTGTTTGAGTGCGGTATTTGCTAGTATTTCCCGACAAACAAAAAAAAATAGCTGGATTGTGACTCCTTTAAGCTTAGGCAGAACGAGTCCATTAAGCTTCCTCCATCTGGTAAAGAGGACAATACCAGTCTTGGTGGGATTTGCCGATAGTCCATTCGCACAGCACCAAGTGTCAATCATATCCAGAGTTTTCTGCACTTTCCTGCAGATGTTCGTAAGCGAAGGGCCTGTTACCGAACAGGCAACGTCGGCCGCATATGCTTATGCGTAGACTCCCGAGTGGGTTAAGGTGGTGAGCAGAGGATCGATCACCATCCATCGATCACCAAGAAGTCATGCTGATGGATCCAAAGCTTTTGGGGCTGGTGTAGTCAGCTCTTCTTACCTTAGGGATGGAGGCGACCCTCCTCCTCCTTAAAAAGCCTGGTATATAGGCCAGTGCCAGGCATGCAAAGAAGATTTTCTTCAAAGCAGTTGTCACGTACTCTGCGCCTTCCTTCAGCATGACAGGATATGTGCCATCTGGACCGGGCGACTTGTAGCCGCCAAAAGATTTGATGGCAAAGAGAGCCTCACTTTGCCTCTCCGTGAAGGAGCCATCACATTTCCTAGGTGACCCCAGGATTACAGTTGGGTCCTTTTTCAGGATCTTAACCTTCTACTGACTGCTCAAGCTTTCCTATCTTCCAATTATGTTTTGACAGGTCACCGCTGTATGATCTGAAGATCCAGCTTGACTGGGATCTATACTCGAGCTCTTGGTCTGCTTGGAATTTCTTCATCGCTGACTGCTTTGCAGACTTCAGCAATAGCTTCCTCAATCCACCTCTAGTTCTCCTTGGGGATAGTCCCATCCTCCTCCGCTCTGTCAACGATGGCCAGTACCTCACCGCTACCCTTAACTATTTCGCTAAACAACGGGCACTTATGATGAACACCTGTTTTTTGGGTTTTTGTGTGCTCAGCCGATCTTTGTCTTTTTGGAGCAGTATCCGTCGGTTTTTCCAAGCTGAGTAGCGCGCCCTTTGCCCATTCAATAGATCTGGCCTGTTCCTCTATTAATTGATTCGTTGGTAGATCTCTTAACTTAGAATGGACCCTCATGGGCGCCTTCTTTTCATAACAGGCCTGCTTAGAAGGACGGACGTGCTTAGGAAGTCCCTCTTTGCCTGATCTCTCCACGGGTAAGCCTCAAAGCAAGTGACATCCCCTGCCCTCTGACTAATGTTGGGGTGGAATGTTGTCTGTTTGCCCTAGGCGGAGTTGAACCTCGGCACGGGTCGTATTGCACCTTGTTCCAACCCAAAGCTTTTTCAAGAGGTTTGCTCCTCCGATTGGCAGAATTTGGTCATCGCTCAATACTGTAATGTACGCAAGCGGGCACACTACTATCCTTTGATAAGGTCTGCTTATTGATTCGACTAAGTACCGCACCATGACAAGGTGCGTACCTTCGCGGAGTATTTAGATTCTTAGTGCAAGAAATATTTAGCATTTAGTTGCATTCAGGTAAAGAATATTGTATGGATAAAAATACAATTAGAGTTGCATTAAGAGCCAAATGTGATCAATGCTGTACGAGTATGGTTATGATAGCGGACATTTGTTCGGCGAACACGAAATGTGTTTGGTTTGCTTCATGTATTTTGCTTGGAGTACTAAACAGCGTTGAGAGTGCAGTAAATAGAGACGCTTTTTATTTTATCACACTACCGCAAAGCTAATAATAATGAAATAAAATGAATTCTGCTGCTGTTTTTCAGAAAAAAAATGTCAAAAATTTTCCAAAAAAAAGTTTTTTAAGTACATTTTTTGTGTTCGGCGATTTTTTGCTATCGACTCTTGGCTCTCCTGGACTCTTCCATTGGGTCGATTGGATTTTGGTTTCGATGCCATAAAATCGCAGAACAAGCAAAACATTTGTCTTATTTATGCTCTCACAAACAAACTAAACATGCTATATTGCTAAAACCGTGAACATATCTTCGAGACGCGTGTACCAACATACGTAGCCCGCGAAATTTGAAAATTCACCTAATTTTGTTAACAGACCTCCTATATATGGTATATATTTATAACAGGAATCCATTCGGCTACAGCGATCACCAAGAGTATACATATATTATATTAGTTGTTGTTGTTGTTGTTGTTAACAGCATAGGTAGCCCTGTCAGTGTAGGCATATCATCGTTCGTCTTCGTCTAGCTCATCTAAGGGTAGGCCCAGGAAACATGCTGTTTCGACAGGTTGGGTCCAAAGGGAGAGGGGGGTTAGATGAGTCGGTTTGAGGGGGCATGTGAAGAGGTGGTTAGTGTCGTGCGGGGTACCTTCGCATGCCGGACATGTGTTTGGTATGTCGGGGTCGATTCTGGATATGTAGGAGTTTAACCTGCTATAGTATCCAGAACGTAGTTGTGCCAGTGTTACACGGGTCTCACGGGGAAGCTGGAGCTCTTCATCTGCGATAGGTGGTAGTTGGACTCCGATTACGGCATTCACAGGACGGGAGTTCAAGAAGGTGGTAACGGTCTCCCGGTGAATGTCGTTTATAGACTGTCTAAATACTGTCCGGTCCAGTAGGTTACGGTCAGTCTTGTCCTGGATTTCGCCAGCGTAGTCAAGGAGGTGTCTCCTGACATGCCTGGGAGGCGGCTCGGGCTCAAGCAGGTGTCTGCAGGGATGAGACCTACGGTAACATCCGAGCAGGAACTGCTTGCTGAGCAATTTGTTGTGCTCCGCAACTGGGAGCATTTGTGCCTCGTTATGAAGGTGTTGGATGGGTGACATCAGGAGGCACCCGGTCGCTGTCCGAATGGCGGTATTTTGACAGGTCTGTAGTTTTGTCCACTGCGAATCACTAGTTCCAGGCGACCAGACAGGCGCGGCATAGTTAAGAACCGGCCGGCCAATTGCCTTAAATGTCGAAAACAACAGTTCTTTGTCTTTGCCCCAAGTGCTGCCGGCCTGCGATTTGAGGACCTTGTTGCGATTTTGGACTTTAGTGGCAATTGCGGTTGTATGCGCAGAGAAGGAGAGCAGGCTGTCAAAGGTTACACCCAAAATTTTGGGGTTATTTACCGTCGGAATTGGTGTATCATCGACTTTTACCTTAAGGGACAGCTTGACCTCCTTTGTCCAGGTGGCGAAGAGGGTCGCCGTGGACTTGGTGGGGGAAAGTTGGAGATTCCTCGCAGTGAAAAAGCGAGAAAGGTCGGTGAGGTAGTTGTTCACTTTGGAACACAGGCCATCGATGTCATTGCCCGACGCCATGATCGTGCAGTCGTCAGCGTATGAGATCAGGGAAACTCCCGCTGGTGGTTGGGGGAGCTTCGAGATGTAGAAATTGAACAGCAAGGGAGAAAGGACACCACCCTGCGGTACGTCTTGCTTAATCTTTCTCTGCTTTGAAGTTTGATCTCGAAATATCACTGACGAGTGCCGACCGCTCAGATAGTTCGCGGACCACCTCTTCAGCCCTGGCGGGAGTGTCGACTGATAAATGTCATCTAGTAGCGTGGAATGGCTGACTGTATCGAAAGCCTTTTTCAAGTCCAACGCTACTAGGACAGTCCTCTCGCAGGGGCGGTTTTGGTTAAGCCCGCGATTTATCTGGGCGTTTATGGCGGTGAGTGCAGTGGTGGTGCTGTGCACTCGTCGGAAACCGTGCTGATGTGGGGCTGGGGCCAGGTGTTTCGTGTAGAGTGGGAGTAGGAGGGTTTCAAGTGTCTTCACTACTGGGGAAAGGAGAGCTATCGGCCGATAAGACTCCCCTTGGTTGGCGGGTTTCCCAGGTTTCAGTAGTGGGACCACTCTCCATGCTTTCCACTTGTCAGGGATGATGAGAGTGGCCATGGACAGATTGAAACCCCTTGTGAGAAATCCTACTCCCAGGGGTCCCAGATGCTTCAGCATCAGCGCGTTTAAGCCGTCAGGGCCAATGGCTTTCGATGATTTCGACTTGTTGATGGCCCCCTGAACCTCATCACCGGAGAAAGTAAGTGGCGCACTGTCGTTCGTCAGTTTGTGCAGCCTTCTGGTAACACGACGTTTGGTTCTGTCGCCCGGAGGATGCAATATAAAAAGCCGGCTAAAATAGCTCGCGCATCTCTTCGGGTCCGACGAAGTGCAACCGTTGAAGGTGATAGCCACCTTGTCGTTGTGCTTCGTCGGGTTTGACAGGGACCTAACGGTGGACCAGAGCTTACTCACCCCAGAGGTGAGGTTGCAGGTCGTCAGGTGCTCAACCCATTTAGTCCGCTTATGCTGATTTACCAGTTGCCGGATCTCCGAATTGAGATCCCTTATGCGGGGATCCCCGGGATCGGCCTGGCGTAGGTGGTCACGCTCGTTTGCTAAACTGGCTGCTTCGGCTGGGAAATGAGGACGAATGTCCTTATAACTTCCAGCTGGAATGAAGCGAGCCGCAGCAGCTGTGAGCACCTTGCGGAATGCGCGTTCGCCTACGCGCACATCAGTGGGGATGGGAAGAGCGGCGAAGGTGTCCTCGGTGAATTCCGTGAAACCGGCCCAATTAGCTTTTTTAAAGTTAAAATAGGACCGGTGATTCGCGGAAACGAAGTCGGCAGGTCTCTCAATCGAGACTATAATGGGCAAGTGGTCTGATGCAAGCGATAGCATAGGTCGCCACGTTATGCAATTTATCAGACCGGCGCTAGCAATTGTTAGGTCAGGCGAGCTGCTGCAATTGCCCACTACCCTGGTGGGGGCGTCGTCGTTCACTGTGCTGAATGTCGAGTCGTCTATCTGCTCTGCCAGTTGCTGTCCCCTACGATCATTTGGCAGGCTTGAATGCCAAAGATCGTGATGCGCATTAAAGTCACCTACAACCAATCGGTTTTCACCTCTGATGAGCGCACCTATATCAGGGTGATATCCTGCCGGGCAGCAGGTGACAGGGGGTATATATATGTTAAATATTTCGAGCTCGGAATCGCCTGACCGGACAGCTATGCCTTGACATTCTAAGGTGCTGTCCCTGCGGTCGATTCCTTCATCGATAAGACGATACTGCCCAGTGTGGTGGACTATAAACGCTAGGCCACCACCGTTGTCTCGCTCGCGATCGTGTCTGTGCACGTTATAGCCATCCCTGGTGATCAGAGATGACCTAGCGTGCAGCTTTGTTTCTTGGACCGCAGCTATCTTAATACTGTGCCGGCTCATAAAGTCGACTATCTCGTCGACCTTACTCGTAAGTCCGTTGCAGTTGAATTGGAGAAGCTTGAAGCTTCTCGGTGAGGTCAGTGTAATTCGGGGGGTGAGGGACGCGTGGTGTTGTCTGCGTTGGACCTGCTGCGCAATCCCCTGTGGCTGTTGCGGCCTGATGGTGGTGGGCGGCCGCGTCTCCGGGGGCGGTAGTGGGTGCAGAGCTCTGCAGCAAGGGGCAACGTAGGCAGTTGTCCACTCACGGGAGGTGCGCAGGCCGGAACATCTCCGAAAATGGCACCAGCCATTGCATGAATTGCACTAGACTGTTACCAGAATCCGAGGTATTACGGCCTGACACACGGAACAGACTGTGCGGGGGACCAGGAGCTGCTGGTTTGTCCCCGCACTGGGGTTGGAGCTGGAAGGAAGGGGAGGGGTTGAAGGGGAGTTGTGTTGCTCCGATAGCAGTCATATATGCTGCTTTATCAATATATATGTTTATATATATATAAATGTATATATTTTATATGTATATAAATTTAATTTTTCAAGCTTTTATGAAGATATTTTTATTTCAAATAATCAATACATATATAGTTTTAAAAAATTTAAAAGACCTTTTTAGGCTGAGTAATTTTACAATAAGCGTTTTTAGAATACAAATGTAGATATGATATTTACAGTTGTTTTTATTTTTATAAATTTATAGTTTGATTATGCATTTAGATTTGTTGTATTTAGGTTGTTTGTTCATGTTTTACGTTCTCTTATTCAAAACTCGAATTCTCTTAGGTTAGTTTATTCAATATCCATACAGAGTGTGTGAATACGTTTCGTATTAAATTGCACAAACAACATACATTTTAAAAAGATTTTAACATATCATTCTACCATAGCTCTTCGATTTAATTTTTGAAATGAAATTATGTTAAGAAGAAAGTAGTGAGCTACTTATTTCCTCCATGCGACTTTTTTGTATTAAACAATGATCTCATTTGTCACTACTTTACATACATAATGTATATAAATAAATTAATGAATGTTTTTATACTTAATATTAAAACGGTGAGTTTTTAATTTTTCAATCTTCTAGTTCACAATGAATACATCTTGTAGTGGAAGCAAGTATATTGAAAGTAACTGTTCTATATAACTTATAGAACAGGAAAATATCAACAAATTTTTAAATCACATAGCCTTTTGGAATGATTACAGTCGATTGTTTTGACAACTATCTTTTGGAAAAACGTTTGAATTAATTTTTAATTTGTAAATTATTAGGTGCGCAACTAAGTTCCCGCTGTTTGTCAATAGATGCCGCCAGCAGTGTGTGCTACTCGATTCTAACATAACCTAAACGTCATAAACCCAGCTTAGACATATGGTAAACAAACTGCTTCGACACATTAGTAATTTTGTTTTGGTATCATATACTTTTGGTTTTGTGAAAATGTCTGATTTTGGGCCTAATAATTGTCATTCGCGGGAAGTGTTGATTTTCCTCTTTCATTCGAAAAAAAACGGCGGCTGAAGCACATCGAGAGCTACAAAAAGTTTATGGAGATGCTGCTTTAAGTGAAACAACGTTCGGAGATTGATTCCGTCGCTTTAAAGAAGGAAGGAAGGTCAAAAACCTTCGAAGACGCTGAATTGGAGGCATTGCTCAATGAGGATCCGTGTCAAACGCAAGAAGAGCTAGCTTCAGTATTAAGAGTTACCCGCCAACCCATTTCCAAGCGATTGCATGCTTTGGGAATGATTCAGAAACAGGGGACTTGGGTTCCTTATGAGTTAAAACCAAAGGATGTTGAACGTCGTTTTCTCGCCTGTGAACAACTGCTCCAGCGGCAAAAAAGGAAGGGTTTTCTTCATCGCATCGTTACGGGTGATGAAAAATGGATTCATTACAGCAATCCAAAGAAAAGAAAGTCATGGGGACTGCCCGGTCATGCTTCTACGTGTTCGCCTCGGCCGAATATTCGCGTTGCGAAGATTATGCTATGTATTTGGTGGGACCAAGTGGGTGTTATTTATTATGAACTGTTAAAACCAAGCGAAACCATCACTGGGGATCGGTTGCGCGAGAAGCGGCCGCAATATGCGGAGGGGCATGAAAAAGTGATTCTACAGCATGACAAAGCTCGGCCTCACGTTGCCAAACCCGTTAAAACCTACCTGGAAATAGTGAAATGGGAAACCCCACCCGCCATATTTTCCAGATATTGCACCGTCCGATTATCCGATTCCGATCGATGTCACATGGTCTAGCTGACCTGCAGTTTCATTCATATGAAGGCATCAAAAAATGGCTTGATCCGTGGATAGCCCCAAAAGATAAACAGTTTTACCGCGACGGTATACGAGATCTACCAGAAAGATGGGAAAAAGTAGTAGCCAGCGATGGGCAATACTTTCAATGATTCACTTGTAACCATCTTCAGAATAAAGTTGTATTTTCGTCCCGAGAGCTTAATTGCGCACCTAATATAATTATTTAATTATCGCACAAGAAGGCAATAATTTTCATTTTAAAAATTTTTTAATAAAAATAGAGAGAAATTTCTGAATGAAAAACTTTCTTTGAATAATTTAGAACTTTCTCAACATTATACTTTAGCAAAAATTTATGAAATACTTAGTATATAAGTAGAACGAGTATATGTATAAATGCACTAAATACCTATTTTATTAAAAAAAAAAAGGTGGATAATAAGTACTCAGGGAATGTGTATGCATGTGTTACATATTTGTAAGGAAACACAAAAAGATAAACATAAAATAAAAAAACAGGCACAGTTATTAAGAAGGTGACACAGTTATTAACGTTGAGAGAGAGATGATTATCTGTTTACTGTGCCAGAACAGTAGCAAATATTTATTTAAAAACATTTTTTTTTTAATTTGTTGACACTCGTCGACTATAATAATTCTGCAAATTACGTTACTTTTGGCAAATCGACACATTAGGAAACAATGTAAAATACAGAGTGGTCCTATAGTGTTTGGTTTTTGAGTTATGGATTTTTTGACAGTGACAGCTAAAATAAACTCTTTGATTCATTTTATGTTATGTACCTATATATTTTTTATGCTTTTATTTCTATATAAAAACAAACTTGGGATATATTCAAAACATACGAAAATTGATTAATCAATCGAAACGGTGGTGTTAATTAGCTACCTAGAAGCTGGAATTTGTCTCCACTATATAATTTTTTATATTTTATTAATATCTAAAAATGGACGTTGAAAACTATTTTTGTGCATATTATTTATAACTGGATTTAATTAAACTCCAAACGCTGGCTGGATTCCCACGTAGCTTAGTAATTACGGGTTTTTTAATATAAAATTTCGATCCATATTTTATTTCCAGCAGAGCTTATCAAAACCGTCTATAAATAACGCCATTAAATTTTCGGAGTGTATAACTGAGAGAAATTCACGCCTAGTGAAGGCAATTCGAACTCTTACATACAAATCGATGTTAAAAGTTAGTATTATACTCGCATTTGAGGTGTCCACAGTTCGTTAAAAATGTTTACGTCAAGATTTCGTCTCCAAAATATCTGTGACGTGTTTGTATGGTATCCCATACAAAGTTGTATTATCACGCTGTGAACTTTTTGCAACACTCGCAAGTTTGTTTTCAGCGTGATAATTTTGTAACATAATGGTAGAGTTGCATTATGGCAATACCAATTAGAATATCTCTTTTATTTTTTTGGAGACGTTTTCAGAATTATAATTTTATTTGAGCACAATGCCTGATGAGAACCAACATAACACCTAAAGAGGGAAATGATTAATATAATTGTTGATTAACTCTTTAAAGTTGCACTTTTCGAACTGATACATTCCCTCCCTTTGAACCGAATCCGAGGAGAACAATCTATAATTCCTGTGAAATTTGTTGAACACTCATTTTGTTTGAAAAGACCTTGACATCCTTGATAAGAGGCAAGATGTAGTTGAACTTTTCGATTTCAACACGTAATGACATTGATGGCCTATGCTCCAAGGTAAACGACTACCTCGCCCGCCTTTCTTGCGTCTTCACTGCGAGAAGCTTACAACTTTCTCCCACTAAATCCACGGCGACCCTTTTTACAAGCTGGAC
This sequence comes from Anastrepha ludens, assembly GCF_028408465.1. NCBI lineage: Eukaryota > Metazoa > Arthropoda > Insecta > Diptera > Tephritidae > Anastrepha > Anastrepha ludens. The sequence continues at coordinate 53,425,451 of NC_071501.1, read as the reverse complement.
AAAGGAGGTCAAGCTGCAACTTCAGGTGCACGTCGATGATACCCCAATACCGACGGTTAATAACCCCAGAATTTTGGGAGTCACTTTTGACAGCTTGCTCTCCTTCTCAACGCACACAACCGCTATTGCAACGAGAGTACAGAATCGCAACAAGGTCCTCAAGTCGCTCGCCGGCAGCACTTGGGGCAAAGACAAAGAAATGTTGCTGTCGACTTTCAAAGCAATAGGCCGACCGGTTCTCAACTATGCCGCGCCTGTCTGGTCGCCTGGAACCAGTGATACGCAGTGGACGAAGCTACAGACCTACCAGAATACTGTCATTAGGACCGCGACAGGATGTCTCCTGATGTCCCCAATTCAACACCTACACGATGAGGCTAACATGCTCCCTGTTAAGGAGCACAACAAAATGCTCGGCAAGCAGTTTCTGCTAGGGTGTCACCGCAGGCCTCACCCATGCAGACACCTGCTCGAGCCCGAGCCACCTCCCAGGCACATCAGGAGACACTTCCTCAACTACGTGGACGAGATCCTGGACAAAACAGACAGACCACTCCAGGATCAGACAGTATACAGACAGACCATTAACGACATCCATCGGGAGACCCTTACCACCTTCCTAAGCTCCCGACCCCCGAATGCCGTTATCGGAGTCCCACCACCACCCATCGCAGATGAAGAGCTCCAGCTTCCCCGAGAGTCCCGCGTAATCTTGGCACAATTACGTTCTGGATACTGTAGCAGGTTAAACTCCTACCTATCCAGAATCGACCCCGACATACTAAACATATGTCCAGCATGTGAAGGCACCCCGCACGACACTAACCACCTTTTCGCATGCCCCAACAAACCCACTCATCTAACACCCCTCTCCCTTTGGACCCAACCCGTCGAAACAGTTAGTTTCCTGGGCCTACCGTTAGATGAGCTAGACGAAGACGACCGGTAATTACACTACACTGACAGGGCGAAGATACTGCTACAACAACAACATTTCAACACGTACCATCTGATGAGTTCTGTTGCTATCGAACTGACTAAATACACGTTGTGTCGAATACTCGTACTATGTCTTCGGTACATGCATATTGCTTATGGTAATAGTCGATGTGATGTCCTCCTCATTTTCATTATTTGAAGTTAATACTTACTTGAACCATTCATTAAATAATTTGGTGCATTTTGGAAACATAGCTCACTTAAAAGTTCTCCTTTTTTACTTATATTCGGCATTTTCTCGTCAACATTTTGTAATGAGCATCAAATATATCTCAGTGGGGAAATTCATATTGAGAAAGGAGGTAACAGAATCGACAAATTGCACCTTGCCTACATTTATAATGGGATTGTATTAACCGTTGGTTAATAGAAAGCCTATCCATTTATTAGAGGTAGAGCTAAGCACTCCTAGACAGGACAATTCGACAGTTAATCAATATTTTGAATCAAAGTTGAAGTCATGAAAGATCACGCTTAAACGAGACCATGTACATAGTTGTAACTGCTTTTGAGAAAAAAATACCACCAAAGCGGTTCGTCAGCTGTTTTTGTTTACATTTTGCGATTGGTTCATTATAAAACGCGGTTTATGCTCGATTGCGTTTGGAATGAAAGGAAAAATATGATTGGAAGTTATTATAGAATGAAGTGTGGATGTGAAAATAAGTTTTGTGAAATGATTTTTTTATTTTATGTCGCAAAATGGGCACCACTTGCTCATACTGGACTTTAACATAAGCCAAATAAAGGTAATTTTAAGATGACCCTATTTGACCCTATTTTTCACTTCCAGTTATCGCAAGAAGAGCTAATCTCAGACAACACGTTTTTCAATATATGTACATATATATAATGAATGCAAAAATTTAAATTTAAAAAAATACATTGGAGGAGAAGCTCGGACAAACAACCAACAAAGAAAGTGTCAAATGTAGATGTTTAAAGATATCAATCAGATATGAGGTCTATGTATATATAAACTGACAATTTTACACAGTTTTAAAGGAAAATTTGATGCAATTCGACACTACTACGTACAGTACCATTTGATCCTTAGCCCCTTAAGCGAAAAATTTCAGCAAATAATTTTGTTATATATGTATTTAATATTTATTATATGAATGTTATATTTGGCAATATAGTTCAAAACATTGTTGGCAAACTCTAACAGAATGTAAATAATTTCCGCCAAAAATTTTCTTTTTACAAAGTGAGCCAGTTTAGGTACAATTATATCAACTTCAACAGCAACCTCAGAAGACGATTTTAAAAAACATCTGAGTATGATTAAAAAACGTATATGACTTTCCAAAAAACCAGAGTCAGATAAAGAGTTTCAAAATGCTTTAATTAAAAACGTTTTCACTATAGAGCGAAAGGGCGATTTAAAACTGATAAAGTTTTTAAGTTTCTAAAAATGTCAATACATTCCGAAAATGTCAGTTTACTAACAACACAAGTAAACATTGATCGTCTATTTACATCCTTAAAAATTGGCGTTAGCGATTTAAGACGGTCTCTGAAAGATGATTTAATATCTGCCATTTTACTTATCAGACAAAATAAGTATTATATACACATATTATATATAATATATGTAAGGCTATGAAAATCTATTTTTTATTACGAGCGGGAGCGGAGCTTGAGCGAAATAAATAAGCGGAGCGGAGCTAGAGCAGAGCGATGAAAAAAACCTCTTTTTTCGAAGCCCAGGTAAAATCATAAGTAGCTGTTACAACAAATCGCTGGCTGATAGAAAATGTCTGTCTGGCAGAAAGTAAATGTCTGTTTTATAATAAGGGTATGTAGTGCAGTACAAATTAGCACACAGAACCCCATCCCTGTGACAAAAACTTTGTCGATCAGTGTAAAATATATCTGATTTCTTATGTTTTACCTCCTTTTTATGGCATTTCTTAAGATATACTAATATTTTATGTACTATTCATTGTACTTATAAGTAGTTTCAATTCACAATTCTGAGTATACATTTATTTATAATTTAGTTTGATCTATGTCTCTGAGAAAGTATATTTTAACTGCCACACTGGTAATTTTATCATCGAATTAATTCACTATAAATTTATTTTTCAGCCGAAATGGCAGACGACGAGGCAAGGAAAACAATTACGACAGAGATTCACCGTGATTCCGAAGGTGATGCAGATGACAGGGATACTTCTTACACGCCGCAGAACGCGCTCAACTCATTATGAGTGATGAGGCGCATTTAACTCTCAGCGGAGAGGTAAATAAACAAATCGTTCATGAACAACCTCTGCATGATGTTAAAGTCACTGTTTGGTGTGGTGCGCTACGAACATTATTTGGTCATTCCTTTTCTAGGATGACGAAGGCGGTATCCTGTGAATGGAATCGATATCGATCGCGGAATATTGGGTAATTATTGGTCAAAACGGGCCTTCGACTGGCCTTCTCACTCGCCCGATTTGACCTCAAACACTTGACTATCTGAATGCCAACTGAAAATGTTATGAAAAACGTAGAAGAGAGCTTAAATATGCGTTGTTGGTAATGGTGACCACCATAAAATGTACATTATCAATCTCTTTCGCTCTCACTGGCCGCGTACGAGAGTACCTACATCGCAAAATTCCTAATTTTGGCATCATCTGGCAAGGGTTAAGTCCATCGAAAATGTCTGCAATAGGTGTGTTGAATTCGTAACTTTTTTATATTTAATTTAAAAAAATGTATATTCTTTTTTTGTATTTTTGGGGAATCCGTCATATTTATCAATATTATAATTTTGTTAATGGAACTTTTTGAATGATATGCCGTACAAATTAATCGAAATAATTTGTTTGATTTCATTAATTTCTGAACGACTAATTAATTACGACAAGTAGTCCCGCTCCATGCTGCCAGACGATTGTTTTCGGCCGCTGGAAATAAAAGTGGATTGCATAAAAAACCCAATGACACTTGTTAATCTCCATCCACCTTATGTGCGTGTGGCCATATTCAGAATGCTGCTCCCATCATCGAAATAAGAAAGCAGATATCGACCTACAACATCGTTATAGAGGCGTAACTACCTATTCGACTGTTAGTAAAACTGATACACGTCGCAAATCGAGAGCAAAAACGAAAGTTGATGTTATCATTCCCAACTGAGAAATCAAGCTTTGCGCGTAAACTGCGCTTAATTAAGCTTCACTAGGATTTATCAACAACGTTTCCATGAGTAATGCTGGCGATGAGTCTCCCCGGATTGCGCATAGTAATAACACTACCAACGATGACGTATCTAACTTAAGTAGGAAAAGCGTGAAAACAGGGAAACAATTAGTGTTAGAAAATATAATGACTTTGGAACTCAATAGTGGAAATGTCTTTCGAAACGAAGAAGAGTTTTAGTCACATAGCATTTTTATTATACATTATTTTTTCAATTTAATATTGAAAATATGTACAATATATTAATTTGTGTAAGGATATTTAAAGATTTCCGCTTATTTTACAAAAGAACCATATTTGATATACGAGTAAAAGGGCATATGTATAAAGACTATCAGAAAATTGGTAACGCTAACCAAAAATAAAAAAAATAGTAGCCTATAAGAATAGATGTACTGTTTCAATAACCGGAAAAAATCCAAATTTTTTTTATAAACGTCTCAGCGTAAGCTTTCATTTGTCTATTGACTGATTACTTTAACATGCAGACCAAGGCAGTTGAAGTATGTGAGTCTCTTTGTTAAATGCAAAGTTTTTCATAATTGTCAAATTCAGGACAAAATAATTTCCATTTGATCATAGTTATTTCGTCCCAATATGCTTACTGGTAGATACAAAAGTAAAAAAAAATGGGATAAACGAAGTGTCGAGCTCAAATAAAAATAGTTTAATATTTGATTTTTTAAAATGGATTTTTACTTATTCATAGAGTTTTTTCCGAATCTCTCAACTCTCTCTACGTTAATACTTATTCATACATATACACCTGCAGGAATTTAGACGAACTTTCACATCCTTATTGCTAATGCGTAATAAAATTTTAAATAGTTACAGAAAATGATATACATTAATATCTTATTTAAAAAAAAAATGAACATATGTATGTATGTATATATAAATATTTTCATATAAACTGCATGACGTATACAATATTTGTTTTCAAAAATATTTTCTTAGACTGCAGAATTTTCGGCATGAATTACAATAAAACGAACAAATAGAACATGATATAAATGAGAGAATGTCGTACTATATTTAGTTATTCTAGATTCATGGTTCAATCTCATTTGAATGACTTAGTTGGTGTTCACTCGTTCTTCCTTTGTTCTTTTCAAATTTTAAGAATATATCCTCCAGTGTTGTTTCATTAACTGAATAATCTTCAACAAAGTGCGCCCATTCACTACTGAAGGCTTCCGTATTAATGAAAATATCCGACCACTTAAGATCATTAATGTTCTTAATAAAATATGTAACAATGCCAGCATGATTTTCTCTCAACTGGCAATCAGTGAATATTTTACTCAACTCCTCTGTTACGTCATTAACCACATGTTCTTCTTCAGACTTTAATTTGATTTTAATTGTAAAACCACTCCCAAAACGCTTTTTCAAGTCTGGTACGAATCCAGAGCATTTAAATTTTCCACCAGTCATTATTGCCAGTCTATTGCACAGCTGTTCACATTCATCCATACTGAAATGTCATACAAAATATATTAACTATTAATCCAAAACTAAATCAGTAGACAAATATGCTTATTCGTAAATATTTCCTTAGTAAAGGGTCTTTCAAAAAATGCACTAGATGTTGAATTAACATAAAACATGTTACAATTTACACTTATTTATTGGCTGTGGGAAACCCGAATATTTTCTTAGTAGGATGTCACCAATATGGAATTCTACAGCCTCACGTGGACGAGGAAGACTCAACGGTTCTTAGCATAATCTATTCAATCTAAGTTCTAAGTAGTTCACAGCGCTCTAACATGAATCCAGCTGAAAACTTTAGCGAGAAATCCACAACAATGGAAATCATTTATTAGAAATATGCGCCCTCGAAGGGCGTAAAAGCAATAACTAATAATAATAATCTACAAATTTAGATTCTTTCAGGTTTCACTATTTTTATTCAAAATACGGATCTTAACAATTATATGTCGATTCCTAATGTCTAATTGTGGAGAACGTCGAGGTATCAATATTGAAGGCTTTTCAGCAATGCTTTGCGTTACAGTGGCAATGTTCTCAACAGAATGTAGTTTCCGCTCCCCCAGTTTTTTTCTATCCTCGACAGAACCAGTTTCTTGAAATTTGTTCCCCAATCTTTGAATTGTTGACGAGTATTTCTACCAGAAAATTACGCATTACGCATTTTGTGATATGTTGTTCTTAAAGATCGATCACGTTCATAAAAAGTTTCAATTATTTTAACGCGCTATATCCATGGTTAAAATTGTACATCTACAGAGTTTGATTGAAAAGTAATGAGCCTTATTTTTTTTAAGCAGTTTCCACTGCAGGAAACTTTTTTTAAACTCATCCGCCGGAATCGCGTTCAATTCGGCTGTCACAGTTTTTTGGATCGCCTCGATGGAGTCGAAACGCCTCCCCTTCAGCTTTCTTTTCAGGCGCGGGAACAAGAAGAAGTCCGGAGGGGACAGGCCTGGACTGTAAGGAGGGTGGGAAAGCACCGGAACCCCCATCTTGGCCAATGCAGAGGTGCAGAGGAAGGCGGTGTGCGCCGGCGCATTGTCGTGATGAAGGGTCCAATTGTTGACGAGGTCGGGCCGAACCCGGGCGACGCGGTTTTTCAGCCGAAGGAGCACTTCTTTGTAAAATCCCGCGTTTACAGTGCTTCCTGGAGGTACAAATTGTTTAGCTTTACGCAAAATTTGATCGAGTAACGTTGCTCCAACGATCGCTGCATTTTCGCCACTGCAAAATCCTAACACACTTTTAAAACAGCTTTCACGCGCGGAGCGATGTTGACTGCACCGCTGTTGCCAGTGAACTGGGACCGGTTTCTAGTAGAAGGGGAAGGTCCTTTTTCTCCGCAACCGATTGATCGCTTGGCAGACGCTCCGCGCGGGAAGGCTCATTACTTTTCAATCAAACCCTGTATCTACTTGTCAAAAACGACATAAAAAAGGTACCGTCTAGAAATAATTCACTACTGATATCTAGGCGTCACTTTTGAAAGACTCTTTACATTTATGCATCACAAAATTGAATACATGTATAATTTAAACAAAATACGTGTTAAATTGAGACTGATCTGTAACTTTCATAATTAATGGGATAGGAGCATTCGTTCATTTAAAGATTTTTCCAACCTAAGCCAACCTAAGAATAAAGCACATGTATTAGAGTTTTCGGTGATTATTCATGTTATAAAGTAATCAACAGCTGCAGTCTTTGCGAACACTAGAAAATTTAGCAAATTATGTAGAGTTTGAGTTGGAAACGCTTAACTATATGCGACTTGATTAACAGTGTAAAAAAGTCAGGAGAGTACTTAAAAAATTCCAGCTACACAAAAATTAAACCCAGGATTCTCCTTGAATAAAACGAAACATCCAACTGATGGATACACCAATAAAACGAAACATATTGGACCAACTGTAATTATTGTAAAATATAAACGATTTCTAGTATTCTTTCGCAGGACGGATGCAAAGGAGCCACATATTAAAACAGTGTTCATATTATCCTGGTGCACTGTACATTATCTTTATCAACAGAAGACGATTATCTCATTACTTTTTTTATTTTCGGTTTTTTTATGTTGTGTTATTCCCAAAAGAATTTTTTTTTCGTTGCCTAAATTGCTTTTAATATTATAATAAATAGGTGGTTTACGTTTGGATTTCCAAGAAGCAATTTTTAAAAACAAAATACCGTAAAAAACCTATCCAGTAAGACGGTGATTACACATTTACATGTTGTGACTTTAAAACGTTCACCATAGCTTCCAGTTCACTCCATTCATCTGAAGAAAGTTAATATTTCAAGTTACGCATAAATCTTTATAAAGCAATAACTTGGCTAATATTACAAAAGTAGAATTCTACCTGTTGGGATGTCCCCAAATTTAGCATTTGCAATATAAGACGCCATAGCAGAATGAGTTGGTGCGTGACTACCATTCGGAATTCGGAGAGAACGTAACACCAAAAATGAAGAAAAGGTTTTTTCTAATAGCGGTCACCCCTCGGCAGGCAATGGCAAATCTCCAAATGTATTTCTGCCATGAAAAAGCTCCTCATAAAAAATATCTGACGCTCGGAGTCGGCTTAAAACTGTAGGTCCCTCCATTTGTGAAACAACGTCAAGTCGCATGCCATAAATAGGAAGAGCTCGGCCAAATATCAAAAAAGCTCCTATTATATATATATATATATATATAATATGAGACGGTAAATGATAAATTTTCGACAATGTTCTAGTAACTATTAAGGGGTTATATACCTACATACCTTGTGTTGGACTAAAAAATCGAAAATTTTTGTATGGCATATTCTAAAAGTACATCATCTTAAAAATATAAATTCAAAAAATCATAAAGATCGGAGCACTAGAACGAAAGTGGAAGCGCGCAAATTGTCCATAAATGAAGTGCACGCAAAACTTTAGACGCGATTATCTCGAAGTCGTGCTTTTTGAAAATTACCGTCCCGGTGATCATTATTTATCAAAAACTGTTTGACCGATTTGCATAAACTTTTTTTAATTATTTGAAGTTACAACCACGAGAATCTGAACGGTTTACTTTTTATAAATATTTGCATAGTTCGCTGGAATTAATTTTTTTTTAATTTTTCAACCACTCAAAAATCGTTTTTTTTTTGGTACAAAGCGGTTTTCATATCGAGAAAAAAATTTTTTGGGTAAATTTTGATTTCAGTTGAGCTGCTCATGCGCTACGGTGGTCACCGCAAGCCTCCTCCAAAAAACGACGTTTCGGGGGAGGGGCGATATCAACAATAAATAATAACATTTTTTTAAATAAAAACACCAAAAAACACCATATTTAAAAAAAATTATGACAATCGTCCATTTTTTCGGGCTCACAAGGTATATAACCCCTTAAACAACTTATCACCGCAAACTAAGACTTCTCAGCATGTTCTCGTTCCCACGACAGTCGGTTCTGCGTTACCGGAACGACTCGGATTTTCATCCGGCCAAGGACTGTCACTACAGCACATGTATGGAAATGTTTATGCTGCTACAAAAAAACTTCTCAGCATGTTAACTACCTGTCTTCCAGGATCTTTTAGCAGAATTTTCGAAGGCGAAAAATCTTTAAATTGAACGATATGCACAGCACTCCATGCAAAATTAATCATCCGATTTTGTTTCTGAATAACTTTGAATTAATCATCCGATTTTGTTACTAAATAACTTTTTGACTAGACAAAACAAATATTTTGAGTGATGGAAATCTTTATTTGGACCTTTCAATTTTAAGCGGAAAGTACGATATTAGTCAAGTGGCTGCCATGAAAAAGCTCATCATTTGCCATTCGGAGTCGGCTTAAAACCGTAGGTGTCGCTTCATTTGAGGAACAACATCAAGAAACACCACACAAATACGAGGTGGAGCTTGATCAAACACCCAATATATAATATATTGTTCCACATTAGACTTATCATTTGCCTTTTCAAATTTGTACCATTGTTCCCAAAAAATAACAGAGCAAATGTTGCATGTATGTATGTAAATCCACTCTTTTTACTAGCACTGTAAAATTCGTTAATAAAATTCTCAGGTTTGTGATCCATTTTAACGCACTCGATATTAATAAAAAGCTAGTGCGTAAATTAACTTAAGAAAAATGCAACGGCAAAAGTATTTTTTCAATAACAACTTCTACAACTCGTATCACCTTGAAAAGAACAAAGAAAACATGTGCTTCGTTTTTGCCTAGATCTTTGCAACCACGACGAAGTTAAAATACATTGGATAACGAGGGTTCCGTTTTGCTGGAAAATTACCTAGTGCTCGAATCAAAAATCAACCTATATCCATATATTGGGTTGGGGAAAAAGTAATGTCGTATTTTGTCAATTGAGCGCGACATTTAAACATATCTTGCGTTGTACTTATTGCATCGGGTCACACTAAACGGCGATTTGAAGACGGCAATCTGTACTACAAGTGTCTCTTTGACTGTGTTGTGATCGTATGTTTCAGTCTTAAGTTATATCGCGTCAAAGACGGAGTCCACTAAGCAAGAAATTCGCTATATTTTACGTTTTTACTACCTTAGAGGTAAAAATGCAACGAAGGGAGCGGCAAAAAATTGTGAAGTTTATGGGTCTGATACTGTAACGATTTGCACAGCACAGCGTTGGTTCGATCGATTTCGTTCTGGTGTAGTAGATGTCGAAGATGCACCCCGTACTGGTGGGCCAATGGTCGTAGAGACTGTAAAAATCGTTGAAATTATCCAAAGAGACCGGCATGTGAGCATTCGCTCGATTAGTCAGTAACTAGGTGTAGACCACAAACCCGTTTGGAACCATTTGCAGAAGATTGGATTCCAAAAAAAGCTGGATGTGCAACACGTGTTGACGCAAAAAAATCTCTTGGACCGAATTAACGCTTGCTATTCTCTGCTAAAACGGAACAAACTTGACCAATTTTTGAAGCGGATGGTGACTGGCGATGAAAAGTGGATTATAAAGGGGGGATAATGAAGTTGCCTTCTAAATGGCAACAAGTTTGCGAACAAAACAGGGCATATTTGACTTGAATCGGATAATTCTAGGTACGTTAAATAAAGCGTCAAATTTCGATCACAAATACGACATTTCTTTTTCCCCAACCCAATATTTGAGACTTGAAAATGAGACTCCTTTTTAAAACATTTTCGGTTTACTAACCAAGCCAAACTTTTTTTGGGTTATAATAAATAATTCGTTGATTTGACAACTTATAGGGATGTATTAAGATCTAGCGAAGATAAAAACTAAAAATTCGAAATAAGTTATGACCAGCAGACAAAAAATTGTATTTTATTGTAAATAGCACTTATAGAAGAGTAATGGTGCTCACACTCACCAACGTATCGTATTCCCTTTCCGTTGACCGTAGGATACACAAAATTGAGCAAAACTTATCCCGGAGAAAACAACTACGTTTAGTTACATATTTATACAATACATCGGTTTGTGTGTGTTTGTGTTTGGTTGTATCGATGCACTTTTACACACATCCGCGTTATCAGTTACAATTTTTCATTGTATAAAATGCCAAAGTCAAAAACCACCAAATGCAAATAATTCATTTATTTATAATTAACATTATTTAACAATGTTTTGAAGTTATTTTAATAAAAATTAAAATTTTTCTAAATTTAATATACTTTGAAAATTATTTCGAAATGTACTGTTTGCGTGGTGAGAGAGCAATCAGCTGACATGATTCTACGGAAACAATCCAAAATCACACGTCAACGATCTACGATACTACGGAACGGTGGTGAGAATTCATTTACATGCGACTCTGATTAGTTTCATCGTGACAGCTGATACGGGTGTACGTTTACTTTGGTGAGTGTGAGCACCATAAAACTTATTTCGAATTGAAAATGATTATAAGTTAAATGGACAAAATTTGCTCTCTACATTATAGCAATTGTGGAAAAATTCGCTTAGATATTTCTTATAATAGTTATGTCTCTGAATACAATGCACATTTAGACACCGAACACTCCACGAATATTTTGTTTTTCAAATAAGAGCTGTGATAAATCAGGATGTAAATGGGCGAATCTGTAAATATTTTAGTTACCTGTGCGATGTAAGTACAACAGTTTTTCCCCGGTGTTGATAGTCCTTTATACATTTCCACAGAAAACGACGAGATTCCGGATCCACTCCTGTTGTTGGTTCATCCAACAATACAAGCGAAGGACTGCCAATCTAAATTTTTATTTTATTAAAACCGATTAATGAGCATACGCCATATTATATTACCATAGCTAATGCCGCGTTTAATTTACGTTTAGTTCCGCCAGAATACTGACGCACTTCTACGTTTTTATATTTTCGAAGATCTAACTGCTGCAACCAATATAAGACTTCATCATTTGCTTTCGATGAATCTGAAATGCCGCGCAACTTTGCCATGTAGAACAAAGTTTGATACGCTGTCATGAATTCGTTTAGGCAATCGGTTTGCGGGCAATAACCAAAACAATAACGATATTTTGACTCGCTTTCTATGATGTCGATGCCATTTATTTTAATGGTGCCCCCCGTAATAGTCCTATTTGCAGCAATCATCTGAAAAGTTGAGGTTTTGCCGGCACCGTTGACGCCGAGTAAGCCGAAACACTCTTGTTTTTTTACAACAAAATTTATACCACATACTGCCACTTTACGTTCGTAGAATTTATATAAATTATTGACGAGCAAGGGATATCTGTATTCAGTTTTCTCTTTAGAAAAGTAAAAATTTTATAAGACTAATATTAAAAAGCATAAACTAAAAAATATGTACCACTCAAAATTTCAGCGACCATCATTTTTTCATTTGTTGCAAGTTCTTCATCCACATCGAGATTCTCGCTGTTATTAACAGTAATTTGCCGACATTGATAGCATTTAAATAGGCCCTTAATTTGCTCACATTTATATTTGTCCTCTAGAACGCCCACAAACAGTGTCTGCAGTTTTCATAATTCTATGTATGTTAAATTATAAAAAGTGGCTTTTATGTTGCTTACGTACCATTACGATAATTGAAACTACAATAGCTTCAAAAAAGAAAGTTTCAACATTAAGAACTGTTGGTAATCCAGATGTAGCTGTCAGTTCATTTCGGCGGGTAAGTAAAAACCGTTCATTCAAAATACGCATTTGATGATTGAAATTGAAATCCGGCAGCAGCATCAGTATAAAAATTTTTCCTTCGTGATACTCCATAGCACGCACGTTGCCGGATGTTATTAAGGGTACAATAGCTATTAAATGGTATAATCCAAATAACGTTTTATAAGAATTTGATGCTTATTCATATCATATCATTTATTCACCTGACACAATAAGCATAAAAAGCATATACGTTGAAATGGTAGATATCGAACGGAAAGCATTTGCCAAGCTGTATAAAATTGGAAGGTAACTACATCCGTAGAAAAATATAGACGCAATGATGATAAGTTGCTCGGATAAACTATACAATTCGTTCGGCATCAATAGTGCTTGTAATAGGCACAAAAATAGGCAGACGAAAAAGTGCAGTGTAGCATCAAAAGCAAAAGTGGAAAGCCAAAAAACTGATCGCGGTATTGCTTGTAATTGTTTGAAACCACTTGCATGCTCATGAAAGGGCAATGCTACATAAAAGAATATGCTGAAAAACAGTCCTACAGAAAACAATACAGATTGATAAAAACAAATCAATGACAAGCTTCATTTAAAACTGTATTAATTTTTTGAATCACTTACCTATGGGTATTATGACCGCAAAGTATTCCAACCGCGTCGGGCTTACATCCGTAATGTATCTGGAGCAAGATGATTTTTTCAAAGTAAATGAATCACAATTAGTTTAAGTAATTTTTAGTTACAAATTAAAATAATACCTTCTAATAGGCGCATAGGTTGTTTCGATACCTGCATTTTGGCCCATTTTCCAACGCGCAATAGTATCGTCAACTAAGTTCATTAAAATTACCGAACTATGGTAAATATTGCCCGAAAAATATATGTTGAATTTCAAATTGCCATTGTCTTCATTATATAAATCAATTACACCAATATAGTTTTCCAAAAAATATGCCAGATTTTCAGTCTGCAGATTTATCAACACTGAAAAAGAATAAAGTGGGCATGCCATATATATATTTTTTTTTTCACTTATTCCATATACATACAATCTGTTACGTTGTCGCCTCTTTTACCAGCTAGATGTTCCACCTGAATGCCATCATACTTCTTAATTTCCGTTTTTAACATATCTACGATTTCGGCATTGGAACCATCGATCAAAATAATGCCTCGTTGGATATGTGTTAGATTCAAGGTCAACTTGTCTTCATTAGTTACCAGCGACATGGAATGCATTAGGGCCAATGCAATAACGAGGCTCAACATTGGAAGTAACACCTATTTATCATTATATAATAAACACAAATAACAATACATTAAATTTAAATTCATAAACCTTTCACATTTGCATAATTTATTTATTTTTGAAAAATATTCGAAAATCGTTTAGCCGCCGTCTTAGGTTAAGCAGATAGCGTTTCAGCAGTATTCATATTTGTATGCCTTGTGCCCAATGATATTATAATTGTGTTCACATAACGGTTATATGTAACAACATTGCTTGTAAAGAATCTAAAAAACAAATTCTCTAAACTGTATAAAAGGTCTGGAGACCCAATGCACTTCTCAAAATTTCAATGCCATTTAAAAGAGTTTAACTGTTTGAACAAGTTCTTATATAGAAATTACATCTTGAATTTCGAAAACAATATTATTTCGGATTCGAAGGCCTTTTGGCAATTCATCAAATCAAAAAAGTCTTGCTCAATGGTGCCAAACAATGTTTTTTATAATGGTAAATATGCAAATTCTGCCATAGAATCTGCCAATTTATTTGCTGACTTTTTTTGCTCTAATTTTGAACCCGACCTAGACTCCGATTCTAGTTTGCCCTCTAATAGTTTTTCACCTCTAAATTTTGGGACTTTGTACCTATCTGTTACTGATGTCGTCAAGGGTATTACGAAGCTTAAGTCTACAACGAAAACTGACTCGGATGGCCTTTCGGGCATTTTGCTGAAGAATTGCTTGTGTCTCGCTGAGCCTCTTACAATTATATTCAATAAATCGTTGTCCTCTGGTATCTTTGTTGACGACTGGAAATTTACTTCCATTACGCCTATATTTAAGAGTGGAAATAAAAACGATGTTAGCAATTACAGACCGATTTCGAAGCTTTCGTCTGTCTCAAAACTTTTTGAGATAACAGTAAATGATAAGTTATATTTTGCTGTCAAAGGCCTAATATCTACCAACCAACATGGTTTCGTTGCAAGTCGCTCCACTGTCACTAACTTGTCTATTTTCAATGATTACTGCATTTCAGCCTTCCAGAACAGATCTCAAGTTGATGCAATTTATACAGACTTCTCTAAAGCGTTTGACAAAGTATCGCACCGAATACTCTTGTCGAAGCTTGCATCATTGGGTATACACTCCACTTTTTTGTCTTGGATCAAATCATATTTGTCCAACAGACACTGCGTTGTAGCCGTCGATAATACGACATCCCGTGCATTTATTGCATCCTCCGGTGTCCCACAGGGAAGTATTCTAGGACCCCTCCTCTTTATACTCTTTATTAACGATATTGGTTCTTGCTTTTCATTTGCAGAACACTTGTTGTATGCTGATGATCTTAAAATATTTGCGGTGATTAACAGTGTTAGGGACTCTGAAAAGTTGCAAACCGACTTGCACAATGTCCGGAACTGGTGCTATTTAAACCATCTGTCACTAAATATTAGCAAATGCTTTCACGTAAAATATGCTAAATCAAACAACACTTTGCATACTTCGTATAATATTGCTGGCTTACCTTTGCAATCCGTTGAGGAAATTAAAGACTTAGGCGTTATTTTCGACTCTAAGCTGAATTTCACCAGCCATGTTAACCACGTCATAAGACGATCATATGCGATGCTAGCATTCGTTCGCCGAAATTGTTCTGCATTTACCAACCCACACACTCTCAAAACATTGTATTGTGCTTTTGTTAGATCAAGATTAGAGTATGCCGCTATTATTTGGAGACCGTACCAAATAGGTCTGTCTAATCGGATTGAGAGAGTGCAGAAAGTCTTTCTTCGTTTTGCGCTCCGATCTTTAAACTTTTCTGAACCTGTACCATCGTACCGCTCTCGATGTTTACTAATTGACTTAAAACCACTTGATAGCAGACGGTCTATTCTATCGTGCTCATTTATTATTCGTATTATTTCTGGATCTATTGATTGTCCTTCCCTCTTAAGTAAAATTCAATTTAAAATACCCAATATGAGGCTCCGACAGTACGAAACCTTTAAAATTGGCTTCTCGAGAACCAACTATGGGATGAATGCTCCGATTCCTAGGGCATGTTCAGATTTAAATATGTTTTTCAATTCTTCTGGTGCTGATTTTACATGGCCGTATGGCATCTTAGTCAATCATCTTAAATCGTTCTTTTCTTAGTAACTAATAAACTATTGTACATTAGCTTAATATAGTCTGTAAGAATGTATCCATTCAAAGACAATAAATAAATAAATAAATAAATAAATAAATAAATAAATAAAACATCAAAGAGCACCATCCTTTTTATACCATTTGCTTGATGTTTGGTTGCTCTCCTCCTATTTGTGTTGTGCGCCTTGATGAATGGAGGGACCTAAAGTTTTATGGCGCCTAAGAACGGCAAACGTTTTTTATGAGGAGATTTTTCCTGGCAGAAATACATTTAAAGGTTTGCCATTGCCGACCACTATTAGAAATAACTATTTCTATCATCTGCTGTTTCATGCCAGGGCTGTCGAATCCTTGGAATACCGAATGGTAGTCACGCACCTACCTATCTAATACAATGAATTTTCTCGAGGTCGCTATTCGCTCACCGGCGAATTCCGGGAAGGTCGTCCAAAATATATTGTGCCAGAAAATACCGTTGCTGTGTGCGATATGG
Organism: Anastrepha ludens; assembly: GCF_028408465.1. NCBI lineage: Eukaryota > Metazoa > Arthropoda > Insecta > Diptera > Tephritidae > Anastrepha > Anastrepha ludens. The sequence goes on along the minus strand of NC_071501.1, from coordinate 53,408,743 downwards.
TTGAGGCATCCTTGGGCAGTAGAATGACGAGCATCAATAAGATTTTGCATGATCACTTTGTAGTAAAAAAGGTGTGCTCGCGTTGGATCCCACATACTCCCTAGAAACGCGACTGGGCAAAATGCTTCTAATTTTGGTACAAAGGAGAAGGTCATTTTGATACAAAGAAAAGGTCATCATGGAGAATATTTTGAAAAACAATAAAACCGTTTTCCCCTACAAATGTTCATTTTTCCATTGTTAGGCCAGAAATACAAATAGCAACCCTCGTATATACACAAATAAGTCGATTTAGTCATGCCCGTCCGTGATATCTTTATTATGTGGTACAATTAATGAACCTAAGTATAGAAACAAAAAAATGGGCGGTGCCATGTAAAACTTGTTAAAGTTGACAAATGGTCTTGAGATCTACTAAGAGCCTCGGGCTCATTAATTGATATGAGTAATATTTTTTTTTGCATTTGTTGTGCAGATAGGAAATTTACCACTTTACGAAAGTTTTTTCCCCGTGTAGATTTAGATTTTGGTTTTGTCAATGCCTATTTTTTGACACTTGTTTGTACTGATTATGCGGCCAAGGTTTGCAAGAAGTGTGTTTGAACTTCGTACAGAAGTAAATCACTAGAAAGTGGGTTTTACTTTAATTGCACCGTTGGATGAAGATGCCTTTGTTTTGATATTTATTTTGTCTAGACTGGCGTATCTATTTACACTTAGGTTTAAAATGCTTAGCATAACAGTTGCGTTACTTTTTTCTAGAGATATTTGAAATTTTAAGTTGACTTGATTTACACTTGATTGTTAACTTTGTTTACCTTTGCCTAAAAAACTTGTTTTGAAGTGTAATGTAACCTTTAGATTGCCGTATAGTATGCGCCGATGTAATGTACACATCGTGAAGTATGACTCTCTAAAGACATCTAGTGAAAAACATTCCGAACTTTTTAATTCATCTAATACTGAGAATATGCTATATATGTGCCCATAATTATGAAAGTGGTCTATTTCAAAATTTTTTTATAAAAATGAGTTTATCATTTATTTCACATCCACACTATCTTAAACTATATGTATTTAATGTAATTTTCACGATATCGTCAAAAATTAACCTTTTGATAGTGGATGTAATTTCAACGTTATACGGAAAAAAAAGTTTGATCTAAGTCAAAAATGTGAAGAAATTATTGTACATACAATGAGCATAACTTGAAAATAGCGCGTGACCCTCTCGGTGCGTTTCTAACTTACATAGTAGGCTGGCAAAATAAATGATAGCGAAAACGCGAAATGTGAATATATTAATTACACAGGCCTGCAAAATCTCGCTTTTTTACAGCTTTTAAAACGACTATGGGTGTTTCTTGAAGGTTTTTTTGTGCTGAAAACGAATATGACCTTGAAAATGCTCCAGCACGTCAGGAGACTTTTAGATATGCAAATTCAACCTTTCTAACTCTCTAACGCCCCTGTAAAGGGCGAATTCAAAATAGTATAACTTTTTTTATGTTAATCGCAAAAATATTTTTAAAAATGGATTTTAAAGCTAAAGAATAGTACTTTGCGATGCCGTTGTGGAAAATTAGGAAAAACACTTTACATAGCTCAAAAAAAAATTTAAAAAATGGCCAAAATCTGCATTTTTTGACTATTTAACCTCAAATTGCCAAAAATCCTGACGTGCTGGAGCATTTTCAAGGTCATATTCGTTTTCAGCATAAAAAAACCTTCAAGAAACACCCATAGCCGTTTTAGAAACTGTACCTCGCAGGACTGTGAAATATATCCGATACATTTTGGTACATAATCTTTATTTTTACTTAATTGTAAAATGTGAAAAATTGATGGGTGATATAACTTTTTAATAATTTTTTTCGTAATCAGGACACCAAATTACAAAGTAATTAGTTAAAATTATTGAAAAAGTTTTTTGGTTGTTGGCCTGTGTTATTATTCGGATAATATTATTATGATGTGATCTGCAGATATTATACGACCACGAAACACTTCCAAGAAATGGAACGGAGTAAGACAATTATCATCTTCAAATGAATCATACAAATACTTCGAGGTTAATTTAAAACACATTTTCGATAACACGAAATCACTAGAAGAGTAAAAAATACCGCGGATGAATCTGTCTCTTGACCGCAAATACAATGGATGAGATTCTTCAAAAATTAATCTTGTGAATTTTCTATAAAACTTCTTTGGATGATTTTAAATTCTACTTTTTGGTTTTTTCACCTAAAAGAGGAAGACCAAAAATATACGAAAATATTAAATTAATTCCATTATACACCACCCATAGACCAGCAACGGACGAAAAACATAAAGATATTACGCGTTTCCTACCATTCATCCCCCCAGTTTATCATGAACATTTTAAGAATCTTAAAAACTTGAAAAATTTATAAAAATGGATTAATTTTAAAAAATCATTAATAAATGTTCATGCATTATTTCATTAAAGTTAGTGTTTCAAATAAAACTCATAGTTCTTTATTGCATTAAGTATTTATAGGGCATTCAATAAATTTTGAAAATGGTCTAAGTCAATTAGAGCTTTAAAAACAACATTTTCGTACGAAATTCATACAAAATTTCCTTATGATAATAAATTTTCATTAATCAAGACAAAGAAAGTTATAAATGAAAATGTCGCATAATATAAAAATATCTTTTAACTCGCTCAAACGCAACTCATTAAATATGTCGAAACAAGAATTATATGGCTTAGACCACTTCATAATTTTGGGCACACATATATATATATATATATATATAGTAATATGGAGCATACATACTACATATGTACATAATTTGTGGTGCGCGTCTTGCATATTATCTCACAAATAGAGGAACTTACAGTTTTATACCGTGTCTGAACAGCACATAGTTTTTATAGGAAGCTTTGTCATGTCAAAATATACTCAGAGGTTCGCTATTGCCTGCGGGATGCTCAACCGCTATTTAAAAAAAAAAAAGTATTTTATTATTTTATGTTTCATGCCTACTGTGGGTGGCGAACTCGCGACAATCGAATGGTAGTCACGCACATTTCACTTTGGTGCGGCTACTCTTTCTTACTTTTACATTTTTTGGACCGAAATAGAGAATTATAAATAAATGCCTACACATTGAATAACACATCGCAAAGGAAGCCGAAGTAAAATATTGTCCATAAGAAACTTACCATTAGCAATGTATAAGCCCACTGATTTTTAATAAATATAAACTTCTTATAAAATATCGCTCGAAATTGTTCTTTCCAGTCTACCGAAGGTTCGCGAGTTTCAAAGGGAATATACAAAGGTGTCTCTTCTTCCGTTCCCATACCATCCACAACGTCAATTTCGTATAAACAGCTATTAAGGAAATACATTTTTAATTACAATTTCTAATATCTTTACGAAAATCACTTACTTGAGGAAAACGTCCTCCAACGAAGCATCAGATAAAGAAATTGAGTCAATGCCCAGTTCCTCTTGTCTAGTCTCTAATTGATGCAATACTTGACTGTATTCACTCTTGTTTTCGTATGGTAAACTTATGTGCATTGCAGGTGGCACTATAGTCTGAATCAATATAGAGCATTTGCATACATTTCCTTACGACAAACTTGGAATATATTGTATTATGTATATAATTACCAAAATTTTTGCAGTAGGTATGTCATGTTGTATTATTTGTAAAATCGCTTGTTCATTCTGATGGTTGCTTATGCACAATTTTAGTACATATCCCCGTCCGATCTTACGTTTTAATTCTAACGGTGATCCTGAGCAATGAACACGTCCATTAGCTAGTATAGCAATTGTGTCACCTAACACTTCCGCTTCTTCCATGTGATGTGTAGTGATTAACACAGCTTTTATTTTCCGCAACTTAAGTAATATGTCCCATAGCTCACGTCGTGACTCAATATCTAAACCAGAAGACGGTTCATCTAGTATTACGACTCTGAAAGTGTGCGTTAAAAAATTGACAATAACATGAAAAGTGGAAAATTTGGACATTGTAGGTCACATCGAATAAACATAATTCGAGTCTGATTTGAGAAGTAAAACTCTTTTTTCTGCTCTGGCTCTAGTTTTCGAGTTATTAGCGTTTTAAAAATTCTCCCAAAAACGCCCATTTTAAGTTTTTTGAGAAGTTGTTGTTGAAGAATTTGGATTGTGACAAAATAACATTGTTGTGAGTCCATTCGTAATAGGCGAAAAGTTTTGCTATCGCCGCACTATGGAGTATAGCACAGTCTGTCTAATGAAAGCGCGGCCGCCATAACTCAGAAACTATTTAACCAATTCGATTCTACTCAATATATTCCATAAAAAGTATAGTCATCACCATTAGCTATAATGACTTCAGATCTTCGAGCCATACTTTGTGTTCATTTCTGCGTAAGTTGTGGAGGTAACCGGCTCTAAATCGGTCGAATTTGACTTGATAACTGTTTGAGCGTCCATATTTGTTTTCTTTCAAGTTTCTGCTTAACTATTGTCCAAATATTTTAATAGGGTCGGCTACAGGGTACTAAGAAGGCCAATCCAATATTTCAATCCCATTTTGCTGTTTCAACTCTACACACTTCGGCTTTGATACTTGGAATCGTTGTCTTCTTATAAAATCCAAGGTTGGCTAGTTCTTCCAATCATCTTGGGAGCTGACAGTAATAATACTTCTGGATAAATTTTATTCTCGAAAGCTGCATTCAAGTTGGCGGTAAACATAAATAAATGGCCAAATCCTTTTTCGGAGAAGCAAATCTAAACATGAACCTTAACTGGATGCTTAACAGTTTTTTGAAGTTGCCGACTATCAGAAGTATACCAGGACCAACGTATGCGACTATTCGCTCAAAAGAAAGGTTCATTCGTGAATATTACGTCTGCCCAATTTCCGTGAATTTGCCTTAGCCCATGCAGGTCTTTTTTCAATGTGTGACAATGAGAGCAACGGTTTTTTTAATGCACTCCGGAATTTGAAGTCTTATGCACGTAAACGTCCTCGAATCGTGCATATGGATACATTAGCATCACTTTTCCTTAAAATTGTTTCAGCTTCACGCAACAATAAGTTTCAGCTTGTCACATACAAATCAATAATCTTCTAAGGTTTTTGTTTTTTGGCCCTCGTCCGACTTCCCCGGACTTAATTTCAGTACACCGTTGAAGACCAAAATGAAGAAACACATTTTTCTAATAGCGGTCGACGCTCGGCAGGCAATGGCAAACATCTGATGAAAAAGCTGCTCATAAAAAATATCTGCCGTTCGGAGTCGGCTTGAAACTGTAGGTCGCTCCATTTGTGAAACAACGCGCGCCACAAATAGGAGGAGGAGCTCGGCCAAACATCCAAAACGGGTTTACGCGCCAATTATACATATATGTATATATATATATATATATATATACCGTTGCACAACGTTTTTGGCTTCTTCTTATATTTTGCTGCAGAGACACGTGACATTTTTGGGCATATAGAATATAGAGTGTGTAAATAGGAACCTTCAAATAGTTTTTCATTGTAAAAACAACAAATTTATTCATTCAAACAATAAATTTCTCACAAAACTATCAAATTGCTCAACGCGTATTGCAGCGTTCAAATTTTTTTAACGGAACTCTTAGTCTGAATTTCGCCGGTCACGCCACCATTACTTTATAAGGTATCTCTAACTTTTTTTGTTTTCAAAGTTATGAACTTAACCTGTTTGGTGTAAATATAGTGATTCCATGTTTATGCAGATGTATCTAAAAAAGAATCGGTGTACGTTTTGGAAAACTTAAAGAACTCATTGCTTAAAATTTAAAGATCTTAATTTTTTATTAATTTTTTTTTTTATTAGAAATATAATTATGAATAATTATATTACACTACGAAAGGCACTAGTAGCTAAGACTATCACCATTGATGAGTTTCTCTGTTCTGCAGGGTGCTAACAAACAAATTTTTTCAGATACATTACTGATTTACTCGAAAGAGCAAAAATCCCTATTATTTGCGGAACACCATTTCATTGATGTTTCTCAGCATTCTTTGCAGTAGCGCATCCTGTTATCCCAGTTTTTCCAATTCGTAACGGCCCTTGGTTCTGCCTATTTCTCACGAATGGATTGCGCGAAATTCGCCTTAAGGGCTCGGATAGTTAATAGATTGTACGTATAACATAGGGCTTTCACGGCACCCCTGTCTAACGGGGTCAAATTGCAGCTCATAGGTGGCCAATTGACATTGCCGGGATGGCCGATTACCAAACTTGGCGCGAAAAAGATCCATTGTGTTGGAGACTGTGTGGCATGGCGCCATCCTGCTGAAACCAAAGATCGTCCAAGTCCATGTCTTCAATTTCCGGTCGCGAAAAATTATCATCCCCTATAGCGCTCACCGTTGACCCAAGTGGCGTTTCCAGCAAAACCCGCACCAAACTGTCTTTGTCACTCTCTGAGTCACTCTTACCTGAATCAGACACTGCTGACTTTTACAACAGAAGCAACAGATACAAATTTTTTGGAAGAAACAAAATTTCCTTCAACGCGCATTTTCATAATATTTGGAGGGAAGACGCAATATTTTCTTCGTAGTTTAACCGAACATTGTTAACGATATTAAGTGCGTTGAGTGCGCTAAGTTGAGCAAAAAGAATTTGTAGTCAAGCGCATAGAGCTTAATAAAATGCTAAATAAATTAAGCGAATGAAATTGTGACAAATTGTGGAATATGTTCAAAGGCTAAGTACGAGTACAGCCGACATCCGAATTAACAATTAATAGGCAAAACTCAAATTCCTTTATTTATTTACACATTGACATATTTTCAGCGGAAAAAAAGTACTTTCTGAAATATAAATAAATAAATTTTATGAACTTGCAATAGTTCAATCGTCACCATCTCACACAATAGCAGATGTGCATAACCTGATTTTACAGTTATTGAATATTTTCCCTAAAACAAAAAACATCTTTTAGCATCTTTAAACTTCGAAACGTCAATTTTGCTGAACCATTTCAATGTCCACCGAGTTTTTGTCTCACCTTTGCACTTCCAACGGAAAGGTCGAAAGACTGCATTGCACCTTGCTGAAAATTACAACACGGTTAACCTAATACTACTCGCAGCAATAGAGTATAATAGGGTCGTCCACTCGATTACAAACCGAAAACCACCCTTACTCAGACTCAGGCGAGTTCAATGATGGGCAAATAAAAAATAAGGTTCAAAAGGTTGAGAGAATTTCCGTTTTTCTAAAAATCTAAACGCTACTTCCATATTGAATTTTTATTGCGGGTAAATGTCGAATAAATGGTTGAAATGTAACCATAGGCATTTTTGGTAATATTTTCAAACGCAAATAATAACTCAAAAACTAGAGCCCAACCAAAAAACAGGCATTAGTTATGGAAATTACTTACTTTGTATTACCAGCAATCGCAATTCCCAGGGACAACCTTCGCTTCATACCACCTGATAGACAGTTGCCGAACTCATTTTCTTTGTCTTGTAAGTTAAGCCTAATTAATAATTCATCCGTAATTTTGCAAGCTTCTTGTTCCGACATGCCTCGCACCTAAAAATTAAAGACGAAATTAAGCTTGAATACCTATAAATTCGGTTAACACCGAAATTTTTATAATCGATACATATATTTACGGGCAACTGAGTGACACTAAAAGTAAACAATTGATATAAATATTGAACCATGAAACAGATAAATTAGAAGTGGTAACGAAAAGATAAAGTATGAAGAAATGAAAGTAAAAAGTGAATGAAAGTAGTGTGAAAGAGAATTAGATTTTAAGTAGAAAGATTTGGGTATGAAGGAAAGATTAGCCAAGTATGCGATAAATAACAAATATCAAAAATAAATAATTGTTAAAATTAGATTTTGCTGACAATGAAATATTTATATCCTAATATACTATATTAAATACTTTTGTATATATAAGCATCATCTATTTCTTCAACTGCAATATACCTTCGATTCACTTGATGAAAAATATTTATGTGAAAGCAACCATACAGTTATCGGGCAAGATTGATGGCTAGCGAGTATGGTTATACCTCGTAAAACTGGTATAACTCCATGTATTCAGTGCTATTAGACCGCGTTCATACAGGGAAACGTTCATCTCAGCTACGAAAAAGTATACATTTTCAAAATTCCAACTTTTTGTTCTATATGTATATAAAAAAACTTTTTTCCCTTTTAACTATGTACTTTTTTATGAAATATTACCACAAAAGGGAAAAACTTCCTCGTTTTGGCATCACTGGTTTAGACAGGCCACTGGTAGAATTTTTTCGGCTGTTTCTTCAGAAGATAACCATTGCCTTAGGAATGGTGGCAACGACTATCAGTAGGCACGCAGCAAGGAGCACCCCTTTGCCCCCTACTTCGGAATCTTACTGTAAATACGATAGTTTTAAAATGTTATGTCACACCTTATGGGGGCGGCATTAACTGCCCCAGGGAGGCATCTCCAAGTTCTGAGCGAACTTTTATAAACACAAAGACCGAAATTGTGCACAAACAAATAGAAATTACCCGCTTTCAAGGCCTCTCACTAAATAATGAAGCACCTAGGGATTATTCTAGACCGTAACTTCAACTTTTACAAAACTCTCAGGGAGAGTGACTAAATGTCAACCCCACAAAGACCGAAATTGTGCACAAACAAATAGAAATACCCGCTTTCAAGGCCTCTCACTGAATAATGAAGCACCTAGGGATTATTCTAGACCGTAAATTCAACTGGAACCGAAAAATCGAAGACAAGAAAAGTGGTCATTGCCCTATATGCAAGCAAAACAGCTTAAGGTTAAAGATGGGATTGAAAGCCGCACATACATTGGTTGTACATTACCCTTGTAAGGCCCATCCTCTTCTACGGAGTCACTATTTGGTGGCCGACGTTGGAAAAGATGATATCCGGGAGCAAAATGGAAAGGGTATAAAGGACATGGATACTGTTTATTACAGGAGTGATGCCTTTCATAATATTTTTTATTCATTGTGGCAACTACCATAACCTAACTAAATACGAGTACTGCTCTACGAAATATAGATACTTAGATGTAGCAGACTGGTTTGGGGTCGCTGAGCTCCACATTTTTCTTGAATGAGCCGTTTCGGAGACGTCTTATTTCGAATGTGCAAAAAGCACTATTTTTATTATTCAAGAAACTCTATAATCTCTTTTAAAATTATTAATAAAAAAATTTAATAAATTTTAAAATTTTTTTTATTGCATAAATTGATTTTTTTGAGTCAAATTGACACATCAGGGACTGGTTTGTTATTTGTTGCCAGAGGCGGATGCGTGCTAACAATGGACTTGAAATATAATTGAAATTCACTCAGTTAGAAATCAGGCTTCATTAAAATATTTGTGATAGTGATATATAGTTCACTATCCCTTAATGTTTAGTGATAATGCAATTTTTTCTATCGCCGAATGTTTAGTGATATCTTTCCATACTTGCTTAATTTTTAGTTTCAACTCTGTTACTATCATAATGCCTTGGTTTTAGCCATGATTTGGGTAAACTTTGGAAGTTATGCACCCCAAAAGCTCTCTATTGATTTTAGATTGGAACTGTAAGCCGGCCACTCCTTTTACTAGGATCTCAAAGTGACGTATTTAATCCGATACTAATATTTAAATATCGTTTTGTCTAAAATAGATGTAGACTCAAAATCAGCGAATGATCAAAACAAGATTTTGGAAAATTACCTTCACGGGAAGATTGTTTTAAAGTACACAGCCGCCATAATCAATATATTGAAAGTTGCCCCAAGAGTGCAAACCAACAAACAATACATCGGGATAACAAATTCACTGGAAGACGAACCGCTCATCAACGTAAAGTCAAGTTGCCCTCATTGCAAGCAGGTAATCTTAGAAGCTGTTTAACGTTCCTAACGCTACCACCTTCCAAACGCTTCGAGTTCGTCAAATAATCTGGTAGTAATATTAACTGTTTGTGCTAGGGACATCTGGCATCAAAGTGTCCACCGAAGTCTCATTGCCGTATATGTCATCAGCTCACCATTGCAGGCTCGTGCCAAAAAGTTGATAGGAATAAAACGTTCTACTAACTTAAAGTGATAAGGTACACCATTTGCCGTCAGAACCGGAAATAATGTTGATTACTCTGCGATGGTAGGTTATATTCATGTATAGCATACATTTCTAATTTTGAAACGTGGGTTACGGCAGTGCGTTCTTGAAATATAAGGTTATCACGCATTTTATCCGCCATAAACGCAATGTTTATCTTCTAAGAGTTCGTTATAAATAAGGCATTCTCGTGGAGCAACACAACATTGATTTACCAACGGTTGAAAATGCTGACCCATATTTGTGCTCTTTCTTTAAGGAATATCGAAAAACTTTTTCTGAAGGATCAATCTTAAGTGAAACAACTCCTTGATCACAAAGAAATTTTATTTCGCTTTCTTTCGCGGTAACATCCTTTTGACATCAAAGCTATTGAGTTGGTTGATTACAATACAGTAAACATGATTTTTCACTTTGAATCCAAAATAATATTTTCCTCCCAATAATTTTTAATGACTTTGAAGAAGGTTTGGAAGAGCAAAAAGCTCAATGCATTTCCTTTTTTAAATTGTAACTAAAAGTAATACTGAATGTTATTTTTAAATGGCGAATTGTATGTAATAAATGAGGTAAAAAATACAGGAAAGTTCACCAGTGTTGATGAAGTTTTCTGAACATTCGCGTAAACGGACGCAAATCAAGTGCTTAGTTTCTAAGTCTTTTAATGTTTATTTATACGGCTATTACCACCCTAAGGAAGCTTACGAAATTATGCACGGAATATAAATACAATAAATAAATAAAGAGATTACAACGTACCTGAGCAAAAAAATTCAAATGTTCAGCACAAGTCATGTAAGGCATAAAAACACTATGTTGGGGACAATATCCAATCAAATGGCGATAGGAGCCAACCTCGCCCTCTCCACAAACCGTTATTTTCCCCGAATCTTGCTGTTCGGAACCTTAAAATAACATAAAATAAAGTTTATATGATTAGTACTGATAATTTAATTTTGTTTTACTAAACTCAAGTGAACGCAATTTATAAGGCACGCAGTCTTTGTCAATCGCACTAAATCACATCTAACCTTTATATGTGTCAAAAAAAAAGTTAAAAATCCTAACTGCTTTGGCTAAGTGAGCATACGTTTACTCAGGCAAAAATATAATTTTTACATTGATACGACTATTATTAAATAAATTATAAATTATTTCCCACTTTAGGTGTTTGTCTCGCTTATGTATCAGTGCTGAGTACGACACCAGTATATGCGTGGCGGTTTCATCTTCCTCTCTACAGAACCTGCAAGTTAAATTAGATATATTTCCAGGTTAATGAGATGATGATTCAGTCTACAGTCACCTTTTAGAATTCCTTTGAGGTTTCTAAAATTATTTTCATTTACATCCATACAATCCTTATATCGATCTAAGTTAAAGCTACCTATCATTGATGGCGCCAGTATGATCTTCTTTGTCTTTACTCCACTTCATGAATAAAAGAGAAAATACATTTTCCTAAGCCAAAAAATATATATGGTCCTATAAATAGGGATGCCGCACCTTTCTTGGCTAATTTATCTACCATTTCGTTCTCAGTAATTCCTTTGTTCAATGGAACCCGTAGAATACATACCAGATTATTCTGTCCTGACCAGTTTTGGTTTAACCTGAAAAGAGTGGAGGGCCTTGATTGCTGATGGCTATCAGTAAGGATACTTCTGTTGCTATAGTTGTGTTCAAGATTAAAGTGAACACATCTCTCTACTGCGTATGCTTTCACTTGTATTCTTGCGCTATACTTGTATTCTTTCGTTGCGCCTCCGAGTATCTTTTTCCCGGTTCGCAGACACCTGCCTTGCACCTTCCTCGGTATCCCTCCGTGTACCATGGTATTATTATCTAGTTTACCTTGTAGGTTTTAGTTAACTCTTCCCACATCTTTTTATTGCAGTCTTGAAACGTTTAACAAAACTGAGCATGAGTAACATCATGTCCCATGACATTCAGATCTCAGGGATTAGCTCAACAAGAATATCGAACATGAGATTTTGATGATCGCCAATCATAGTTTTGGTTGTTCTTAGAATAGCCCTCCTCGTTTGGAATTGGATATGAATGTGAAATGTGAGTTTCAGAAGAACCTCAATCGGTGCCGTGGGACATGTACGCATGGCTCCTTTTATGCGTACACCTAAAAGTCCTTGTAACCTTATTAGTGTGTTTAATACTATTAATTAGTCGCTATGGGCCAAATACGGTGGATGCTCCAACAATTCGAGGATTTTTGCCATTGTCAAAATGATTGTTGTTGTTGTTGTAGCAGTATCTTCGCCCTGTCAGTGTAGTGTAATTACCGGTCGTCTTCGTCTAGCTCATATAACGGTAGGCCCAGGAAACTGGCTGTTTCGACGGGTTGGGTCCAGAGGGAGAGAGTTGTTAGATGAGTGGGTTTGATGGGGCATGTGAAGAGGTGGTTAGTGTCGTGCGGGGCACCTTCACATGCTGGACATATGTTTAGTATGTCGGGGTCGATTCTGGATAGGTAGGAGTTTAACCTGCTACAGTATCCAGAACGTAATTGTGCCAGGATTACGCGGGAGTCTCGGGGAAGCTGGAGCTCTTCGTCTGCGATAGGTGGTGGTTGGACTCCGATAACGGCATTCGGGGGTCGGGAGCTTAAGAAGGTGGTAAGGGTCTCCCGATGAATGTCGTTAATGGCCTGTCTGTACACTGTCTGATCCTGGAGTGGTCTGTCCGTTTTTTCCTGGATCTCGTCCACGTAGTTGAGGAAGTGTCTCCTGATGTGCCTGGGAGGTGGCTCGGGCTCGAGCAGGTGTCTGCATGGATGAGGCCTACGGTGACACCCTAGCAGAAACTACTTGCCGAGCATTTTGTTGTGCTCCTTAACAGGGAGCATGCACGCCTCGTCATGCAAGTGTTGGATAGGGGACATCAGGAGACATCCTGTCGCGGTCCTGATGGCAGTATTTTAGCAGGTCTGGAGCTTCGTCCACTGCGTATCACTGGTTCCAGGCGACCAGACTGGCGCGGCATAGTTCAGAACCGGTCGGCCTATTGCTTTGAAAGTCGACAGCAACATTTCTTTGTCTTTGCCCCAAGTGCTGCCGGCGAGCGATTTGAGGACCTTGTTGCGATTCTGTACTCTCGTTGCAATAGCGGTTGTGTGCGCTGAGAAGGAGAGCAAGCTGTCAAAGGTGACTCCAAAAATTCTGGGGTTATTAACCGTCGGTATTGGGGAATCATCGACGTGCACCTGTAGTGGCAGCTTGACCTCCCTTGTCCAGGTGGTAAAAAGGGTCGCCGTGGATTTAGTGGGAGAAAGTTTTAAGTTTCTCGCAGTGAAGAAGCGAGAAAGGCGGGCGAGGTAGTCGTTTACTTTAGAACATAGGCCATCAATGTCATTGCCCGACGCCATTATCGTGCAGTCGTCGGCATATGAGACCAGTGAGACTCCCTCTGGTAGCTGGGGGAGTTTCGAAATATAGAAATTAAAAAGCAAGGGTGAAAGGACACCACCCTGCGGTACTCCTTGCTTTATTTTTCTCTGTTTAGAGGTTTGGTCTCGAAATATCACCGACGAGTGACGACCACTCAGGTAGTTCGCGGTCCACCTCTTCAGCCCTGGCGGGAGTGTCGACTGTAAAATGTCATCTAGTAGCGTGGCGTGGCTGACTGTATCGAAAGCCTTTTGTAAGTCCAACGCTACTAGGTCAGTCCTCTCGCAGGGGCGGTTTTGGTTAAGTCCGCGGTTTACCTGGGTGTTTATGACGGTGAGTGCCGTGGTGGTGCTGTGCACTCTACGGAAACCATGCTGGTGTGGGGCTGGAGTCAGGTGTTGTGTGAGGAGTGGGAGTAGAAGGGCTTCAAGTGTCTTCACTACTGGGGAAAGGAGAGTTATCGGACGATAAGACTCCTCTTGGTTGGCGGGTTTCCCAGGTTTCAGTAGTGGGACCACTCTCCCTAATTTCCACTTATCAGGAATGATGAGAGTGGCCATGGACAGGTTGAAGACCTTTGTGAGATATTCTACTCCCAATGGACCCAGCTTTTTCAACATCAGCATGTTTAGTCCGTCGGGGCCAATGGCTTTTGATGGTTTCATGTGTTTGATGGCCCCCTGAACCTCGTCACTGGTGAAAGCAAGCGGTGCACTATTGTATGGTGGTTTGTGCAACCGTCTGGTGGCACAACGTTTGGATCTGTCGACCGGAGGATGCAGTATAAATTGCCGCCTAAAATAGCTCGCGCATCTCTTCGGGTCCGACGAAGTACGACCGTTGAAGGTGATATCCACCTTGTCGTTGTGCTTCGTCGGGTTCGACAGGGACCTTACGGTGGACCAGAGCTTGCTCACACCAGAGGTGAAGTTACAGGACTTCAGATGCTCTACCCATTTGGTCCGCTTATGTTGGGTGACCAGTTGCCGGATCTCCGAATTGAGATCCTTTATACGAGGATCCCCGGGATTGGCCTGGCGTAGGCGGTCACCCTCGTTTGCCATAACGGCTGCTTCGGCTGGGAAATTGGGACGTTGAATTTGAATTTGAATTTGAAGAGGTCGAGCCAAGGAGCACCAGGAGATTTGGTGGCTCCTAAAACACTCAGGCTAAAAAGCCCATTGTATTTAAAGCTCTGGAAAGGGGGTAGATAGTCAAGGAGGGAGGGAGAAAAGTATCAGAGAAAGAGATAGGAAAGAATAGAGACAGAGATAGAGATAGTTAGTCCTGTGAGAATTTTCCAGATTCTTTGGCGAATCTGTAAATATCCTCCAGTTTTAGAGAACGAATATTACTCATTCCCATGACATCGGAGCCCAATACCCGTAGTCGCGCTCTAGCAAAGGCAGGACACTCACAGAGAAAGTGCTCAGTGCTATCCGCCTCCTCCAAGCAGGACAGACATACCGGGTCCTCGATGATTCCAATGGTGGTCATATGCTGACCCCATGGGTTGTGTCCTGTAATGATGCCGACCATCAACCGAATGTCTTTCCTTCGAAGTTTTAGTAGAAAGTTTGACAGTTTTCTGTTCGGACTTGTCACAAAACACTTTGCAGTTCTGCAGCGTTCTAGACCGGACCATCGCTCTTTATGTAGATTGCCTACATAATCGTTGATCCAATTCTTGATTCCTGCGGGACTGATTCCGATTATTGGCTCTGGGGGGGGCACCGCTGATCCACGGTTGGCCAATTCGTCGGCAATTTCGTTTCCTTGAACACCGGAGTGTCCCGGACCGGGACCCCATATAAGTACAAGCCTGTTTTGTCTTGCGACAGAATTAAGCTTCTTCTTACATTCTTGAACAATCTTCGAGGTTTGCTTCGCGTTCTCCAGGGCCTTCAATGCAGCCTGACTGTCACTGAAGACTCCAATCTGTTTCCCGCTCCATCTCCTCTCGATTATCCATTCGGCTACTTTTAGGATGGCAAAAACTTCTGTTTGAAAAACAGTTGCCATTCCCCCCATAGCATAGTGATACTTATTACTATCGTTTAAGTACCATCCGGCTCCAGACCCTATTTCAGTCTTGGACCCATCGGTAAAGAAAATATCCGTCAAACCTCCCTGCATGCATTCTGGATTGCTCCATTGCTCACGCAATGGAAATCTGACATCAAATTTCCTTCCGAACGAAACTGTGGGTATCATGTCATCTTTAGGTGCCAAAAACAGTGGATACTGCTCCGACAGCAACTTAAAGATTTCTCTGTGTCCCGAAGTTCCATCTTCGTGCCAGAAACCATATTTATGGAGTCTACACATTGCTTTTATTGCTTCCTGTTGTATCTTAAGATCCAGGGGGAGCAAATTAAGCATAGCATTTAGGGCATCACCAGAGGTTGTACTCATGGCACCCGTGATGCATAAACATACACTTCTTTGTAGCCTGTATAGTTCCCGGATTGTGGACTTAACCATGCTCCGTCGCCACCAGACCACAGAAGCGTAAGTGATGATTGGTCTGATAAGTGCTGTGTATATCCATAGGACCACAGCAGGTTTCAGACCCCAAGTTTTGCCAAAGGCTCTACGGCATTGCTGAAAAATCTTCAATGCACGATTCACCTTCAGTGAAACGTGTGTCTCCCAGGTCAGCTTCTTATCCAAGATTACTCCTAGATATTTAACTTCGTTGGAAAGACCAAGTGTCCCACCTTTCAGTGTTGGAAGACTGAGTCCATCCAATTTCCGTTTTTTCGTAAACAAGACTATGGTTGTTTTGTTCGGATTAACGGAAAGACCTTGTCTCATGCACCAATCATCGATTTTGTCAAGGATCCTCTGCACTTTCGTGCAAAGCCTCCTTAAGGATTTATCCGATGTTAGCGCACAGACGTCGTCCGCATATGCTTGGACGTGAAAGCCGAGTTCCTGCATCTCCGCTAATAGGGAGTCTACGACGAAGCACCACAGCAGCGGAGAAAGAACACCCCCTTGGGGACATCCTTGCTTGGCCCTGACTGTGATTTGCTCGTCGTCGCTCCCACCAGCGGTTAACAGCCTCTCAGAGAGCATGGAGTATATCCATTTTATAATGGCTTGATTAACTCCGTGTCGTTCGGCAGAAGAACATATCGAGCCGAAAGTGGCATTATCAAAAGCCCCCTCAATGTCCACGAACACGCCCATTGTGTATTCGTCAGCTTCCAGCCCAGCTTCAATCTTGCTAACAAGATCGTGTAAGGCTGATTCACATGATTTTCCACTCTGGTAAGCGTGTTGATTTCTACTAAGTGGACTTCTCGGCAATACCCCCACTCGAATATGTTTCTCCACCCCTCGTTCCAGACTTTTCAACATGAACGATGTCAAACTGATTGGTCTAAAACTTTTTGCTAGGGAATAGTCATCTTTTCCTGGTTTTGGAATAAATACTACTCTTACGCGTCGTCATTGGGATGGTATATAACCAAATGCAAGACAGGCTGTGAAGATCCTTTTCAGGGCCTCAATCAGCCTGTCTCCTTTTTTAAGCATTACTGGATATATTCCGTCAGGTCCAGGGGACTTAAAGTTCTCAAAGGAAGATAAGGAAAACCTTATCGATTCCCTTGTCACTATCCGACTAGCAATATACCAGCTGTACCTAGAGGTTCCACCGTTGCCACCGTCATTGTTCATGCCACTCTCAGCTTCAGAGAGAGTTCTACTACCCGGAAAATGAGTTTCGAGTAGAGCATTAAACGTTTCCGATTTGGAAATGGTGTATGAACCATCAGGTTTTCGAATGGAATCCAGCCTTACTGAGCGGTCTAAATGAAGGACCTCTCTGTGTAAGTCGATGATTGGCCCAGTCCTCTTCTGTTTTGGTCTTCAAGGCCTTATTAAGAAGTTTCCTGGACCGTACACGAAGCTTCGACAGTTCAGAGTTTCACCAAGGAACCGCTTTCCCATGTCTGCTTTGCCTGAGTGGACAATTGGGATGTAATTCCCGGATCCGTTCAGCAGGTATGAAGCGAGCCGCGGCGGCTGTAATCGCCTTGCGGAATGCGCGTTCGCCTGCGCGCACATCGGTGGGAGTGGGTAGGGCTGCGAAGATGTCCTCGGTAAATTCCGCGAATCTGGTCCAATCAGCTTTGTTAAAGTTGATGTAATAGGACTATGAATAAGTTCGTGCGTTTTTTTCGAAATTTGAAACTTTATTGACGTAAAATGGTTACAAATTTAATATTCAAAATATTGTCCATCGCTTACTACTACTTTTTCCCATCTTTCTGGCAATTCACGGATTCCCTTTGTGAAAAATTCGGTCGGTTTTGCCGCAATCCACGAATCGATCCATTTTTTGACTTCATCGTAATTACGGAAGTGCTGGTCAGCCAGGCCATGTTGCATCGATCGGAAGAGATAGTAATCGGATGGCGCAAGGTCTGGACTATACGGCGGGTGGGGTAGGACATCCCATTTGAGCGTTTCTAAGTATGTTTTGACCACTTGTGCAACATGTGGCCGAGCATTGTCATGTTGCAAAATAACTTTGTCGTGTCTATCGGCGTATTGCGGCCGTTTTTCTCGCAGTGCTCGGCTCAAATGCATCAATTGTCGTCGGTAGACATCCCCCGTAATCGTTTCATTCGGTTTCAGTAGCTCATAATACACAACACCCAGCTGGTCCCACCAGATACACAGCATAACCTTCAGGCCATGAATATTCTGCGCCGACGTCGATGTTGAAGCATGGCCAGGGTATCCATACGTTGCCCGACGTTTTGGATTGTCGTAATGGACCCACTTTTCATCGCCAGTCACAATTCGATGCAAAAAACCCTTTCTTTTGTGCCGTTGAAGCAGTTGTTCGCATGCCATAAAACGGCGTTCAACGTCTCTTGGCTTCAATTCATACGGCACCCAATGGCCTACCTTTCGGATCATTCCCATGGCTTTTAAACGTTTGGAAATGGTTGATTGATCAACTCCCAAAGTTTTTGCAACCTCTTCTTGCGTTTGAGCCGGATCTTGATCGAGCAATTCCTCCAATTCGGTATCCATGAACTTTGGCGGCGCACCCTCGCGTTCTTCGTCTTCCAAGCCAAAATCACCACTTTTAAAGCGTGCAAACCACTTCTGGCACGTTCGCTCAGATAGAGCATGCTCACCATAAACTTCCACCAAGATACGATGACTTTCGGCTGCTTTTTTCTTCATATTAAAATAATGAAGAAGAATTCCCCGCAAAAACACATTATTTGGCACGAAATTCGACATTTTCAAGTGTGGTAAAAATATTGTTGTTTACGCTTCAAATAAAAAACTTATACTGACGTTTGTGCCTTACGACAGTAGCTCTCCAATGAATGTTTGGAAATGTGGATCGATGGAATAATAATCAAGTTACGCCATCTGTTGTAAAACCGCACGAACTTATAAATAGACCTATTATGACCGGTGATCCGCGGAAACAAAGTCGGCAGGTCTCTCGATCGAGATGATAACGGGCAAGTGGTCTGATGCAAGCGATAGCATAGCTCGCCAGGTTATGCTATTTATCAGGCCGGCGCTAGCAATTGTTATATCAGGCGAGCTGCTACAATTGCCCACTACCCTAGTGGGGGCATCGTCGTTTACAGTGCTGAACGTCGAATCGTCTATCTGCTCTGCCAATAGCTGTCCCCTACGATCATTTGGCAGGCTTGAATGTCAAAGATCGTGATGCGCGTTGAAGTCACCTACTACCAATCGGGTTTCTCCCCTGTTGAGCGCACCAATATCGGGGAGATATCCTGCCGGGCAGCAGGTGACAGGGGGGTATGTAAATATTATAGATTCCGAGCTCGGCATCACCTGACCGCTATACCTTGACGTTCTAAGGTGCTGTCGCTGCGGTCGATGCCTTCATCAATAAGACGATACTGCACTGAATGGTGTACTATGAACGCTAGGCCACCACCGTTGTCTCGCTCACGGACCTTTCGGTGCACGTTGTAGCCGTCCCTGGTAATCAGGGGGGAGCTAGCGAGCAGTTTTGTCTCTTGGACCGCAGCTATCTTGATTCCGAACCGACTCATGAAGTCGACTATCTCGTCAATCTTGCTCGTGAGTCCGTTGCAGTTCAGTTGCAAAAGCTTGAAGCTTCGCGGGAGTGTCGTCGTAATTCGGGGGGTGAGGGATGCGTGATGTTGTCTGCGTTGGTCCTGCTGTGCGTTCCGCAACATGGGTAATGGCCTGATGTTGTCTGATGGCCGCGCCACGGGGGGCGGTTGCGGGTGCAGAGCTCTGCAGCAGGGGGCAACGTAGTCGCGTGTCCACTCACGGGTGGTGTGCAGGCCGGAGCACCTCCGAAAATGACACCAGCCACTGCAATAATTGCATTGAACAGTTGTCAAGTTCCGAGGAACTATGGTCTGACACACGGAGAAGACTGTGCGAGGGACCAAGAGCTGCTGATTTGTCCCATCACTGGGGTAGGAGCAGGAGGGTTGTGGGTTGGAGAGGGAGTTGTGTTGCTCTTGGGGGCTCCTGACCGTTAAGGTGTTGTTAGTGGCGGCAGTGTGATGTGCCGGCACTGAGGGCAGTGTAGCCGTGGAGGCGGGAGCCGCCTGTGAGCGGGCGCAACACGTGGCCACATACCTTGTGGACCACTCCCTGTGTGTCTTAAGGCCTGAGCAGGTCTTAAGATGGCACCACCCGTTGCACTGGTTACACCTAACCGAGGTGGAGTTCGGGTGGAGCAGTTTGTGGCAAATGCAGCAGTAGAATACTTCAGGTCCGGGGTTGGGTTCGACGCCAGCCCGGAAGAGAAGTATTTGGAGCAAACTGGCTGCAATGAGTTGCTCCTGTGACGAGAGATTTGGGGTAAAATACGGTACACTAGACAGGGCTAGTATACTGGGGCGGCAGCCCTTGGTCGGGAATAAAAACCCGAGTCATTCCGGTAACGTAGAACCGGCTGCCATGGGAATGTTGTCCTTGTCAAAATGCTCTTGTGATACGGTGCATTGTCCTGATGAAAAATAACCTTTTGTCTAACTGACTTAACGCCAGCCACAATTACTCCTACTTGGAAATCTTCTCTGCACATTTCATTTAAGAATTTTCAACCGACTCCCTAGAATTCGTGTATTCAACCTATGATGCACCAGCTAAAAATTAAATTTCAAAATTCGCACAAGCCTCCAAAACTTGCCGAACTTGCGTTGTTCACTTCACGTCTCCGCCACGCAACTACCTCTCCAACCAACACCGTCCGCGTGAGTTACTCAGCGACTACCGCACATGATCTGTTTACAACTTTTTATATTGTACTTTTTACTTTTTCGCTATACTAGCGCACATAGGTATAATATAACGTATGAGATAGAATCCACTTTTGACACGAGTATTGTCAACCAACTTCGCGTGATGACTTCAACGTTCAGCTCGAAGCTTATCAAACGACACAATAGTTTAAAATGGTGGCCTGTGCTTTCAGTAGCATCATCCGATCTGGTAACATGGCGATCCGGTAACTGAAGTCCAAAGCATACTTAAATTATGAAGGGAACACTTCGCCTAAATATATATATATTTATTCCTTTTACTCCATAGTGAAGCATAGGGCTACAACAAAACTCTTAAATCTGTCCCTGTCCAATGACATTCTTTTAATTTCATTCCAGTTCATTTCACTTAGTGTTATCTCCTTCTCTAGCTGTCTTCTCCAAGTATGCGCTGGGCGTCCCCTTCTGCGTGATCCCTGTGGGTTCCATTCAATGGCTTGCCTCGTGATATCTTGTGCGGGTTTTCTGAGCGTATGGCCGATCCAGTTCCACTTTCTTTTCAGAATATTTGTTTTGATGAGCGTATGGTTCGTCAGCTCCCACAGTCTGTCGTTGGGTATAGTTTCTAGCCACCTTATCTTTAGTATACGCCTAAGGCAGCGATTTGTAAAAGATTGCATGCGTTGTATTAGCCGTGGCGCAGCATTCCATGTTTCACATCCGTATAGTAAAACGCCTAATGCTGAATAGTAATAGTAGTGGGAGTCACGAGAAGATGAAGTCATCGATCCTCCAAACGTTTACAACGAAACTTTCGTTCCGTTACCTGACCACGACGAAGCGCTTAGGAACAAACGAAAACCAACGGACTGCTGACTGAACTATTCAAATATGGTGTCGAGGATCTGGTAAGGAGCATGTACTCCCGACGTTTCCATTTTGGAAACTAAATTTGGTGCATACTAGGTGGTGGTAGTAGAATAGTTGATTTTATTATTTTGACACTCAAAGCAACAAATTGCAAAAACAAAATACGTATAAAATACATGCAAATTTGGGTTTGGTACCACTGCTATCACCTTGTATGGATCTACTTTGAATAAAACGATATGTTCAAGTTAAAAGAGAAAAAATGGAGCCACTCTAAGTAAATGTAAAATATAACCGATTTCGAGTGTTTTTTGCCGGTCCGATGTAGTAAAGGTTGAGTGTTACATACACGACACCAACATGCTAGCACGTTCAAAACGTAACGTCATTCTTATTGCTATTGTATAAATAGGAAACCAAAAAGCAATAAAAAGAAAAAAATATGTGTGGATGCAGAGCGACAAACACACATAAAACATACCGCGTTTTTACTTCAATACTGGAATAACTCAAAAAACAAAAATGTCGAAAAAATCGGCTTCAAAGAGCTTCAATTTACTATGTTCTCCTAAATAAAAGTAAGATATGTCTTTACTCATCTTTTCATCTAATGAGATGCTATTAATTGATATCGCATGAATCGCAGCACAACAGAAGAGCGTGTCTTGGGATACGGTACACTAGACAGGGCTATTTTACTGGGGCGGCAGCCGTTGATCGGGAAAAACCCCGAGTCATTCCGGTAACGTAGAACCGGCTGCCATGGGAATGTTTTTTTTTTTTTTTGCAAGAGTTTAAAACTCCTCGGGAGTGTGATCGTAACTCGGGGGTGAGGAACGCGTGGTGTTGTCTGCGTTGGTCCTGCTGCGCGTTCCGCAAGAGTTGTTCGCACAGGATATTGTAGCAGGTTAAACTCCTACTTATCCAGAATCGACCCTGACATACTAAACATATGTCCAGCATGTGAAGACACCCCGCACGACACTAACCACCTTTTCACATGCCCCATTAAACCCACTCATCTAAAACCCCTCTCCCTCTGGACCCAACCCGTCGAAACAGCTAGTTTCCTGGGCCGAGCTAGACGAAGACGACCGGTGATTACGCTACACTGACAGGGCAAAGGTACTGCTACAACAACAACAGCGTGTGGTCTTCTAAATATTTTTTTGTTGGCATATGACACTCTTGTAGTAAATCAGCGATATGTACACGATCAATCCGCTGCACAATCAAGATTTTGTTCCACAAATGGCATGACCTACAGTTTTATGCCGCCTCCTTTTTATGAGGAGTTTTTTTCATGCAGAGATACACTCCGAGGTGTGCCACTACCTAAAAGAGCCGACCGCTATTAGAAAGATCGTTTAGTATTGCATGTCCACAGGTGCTACCGAATGGTCACGCACGAACACATTCGGCCACGGCAGCCACCTATTAAACCTGTATGTATTATTAAAATGCACAAAGTGTGACCTTTTACCAGTAATATTTGTTTGAGCATTGTTGTATTTGTGGAGACTTACAGCTATATGAAATATCGCTTTGTCTAAAGCTTTTAATAAAAATAAAACTTACCCATAATCATGTTCAGCGTAGTAGTTTTTCCCACTCCGTTATGCCCAAGGAGAACAGTAATTTGTTTGTTCTTAATTACCATATTCAGATCATCCGATATGACGCGCCTTGGTTTTTTAAAAACTTTCTTAAGGTTTTGAATTATAATTGCATCTGTGCCTATTTTACTAGTTGTATATTCAGTGCTTGGTTTATTTCTCTTCCACAATGACTAACAGTAAAGAAATAAAAATTAATTGGAATATTAAAAAAACAAAAATTATTTCTTTACCATAATGGGAAAAAGGTACGATCTTTTCAGACTTCCGGGGCCAGGGAAAATGTATGACAAGTAGTTATATAGTAGGGCGTATATTAAACACTGGCCAATTAAAATACTATAAACCGCCATTACTGTAAATGAGGATTCCGTAATGTTTATATTAAGCACACTTGGACCAACTTCGCGATCTAAAAAAGCAAGTAGTTAACATCGTGCAAAGACCGTTTAGTTCCCAAAAATATTTACACTTGTTCGTGAAGATTTGAAAATTTTTAATCCCTTCCATAAAAGTTTTTGTGCTAAAAATGTTTGCCAGAGTAGAAAATCCTCCTTTTGAGAAATATAGAATATATGGCATAACCAGCAGCAAGAGTCCGCCAACTTTTGCATGGAATACTATAATAATTGAATGGAAATATATATTCCTTCAAGTGCATTTCTGAGCAAACTTACCTGAGTGGAAAAATACTGATATGAGATATGTGTATGACATCGCAGAAAGTATGTATAGAGTGAATAAGATTATGATGTATACAATAGGAACAATAGGACTAAAAGCCTGATAAAGCCCTCCGGCAATTAGGACTACCGCTGTAAATACTCCGTACATCAATAATCTGATCACGAAAAAGCTAACTCCATTTAAGAAATTCATAGGTGTTGCTATGGCCAAAAATTCCTTACAAAAAAATGTATTTGTGGAATATGAAAACGGTCTAAATTTAATAAAATGCAGTTCCTACCTTGATTCCATTTTGTTTTTCTTCGACGAGAGGTACAAGAAATGTGCTGAGCAATAATACATTAAATATAATTGAATACAACGAACCAACCCAAATAATACGCTGCGACTCTATTGTCTTTTGGGCAATCGTAGGCATTGAAGCGATTTCGAAGTCAAAATTAATGGTGTTGCTCGGGTTGTGAATTGTTATGAAGATTTTATCGATTACGTGTTGCAAGGTCATAAAACCAGATCGAATATAGTCATCATCATCTAAAAGAATAGCAAAACATTAATGAAGAATTTAATATAACTTTTTGAATATTTTTAATATTCAAGTATAAATATAATATATAATTATATTGTACCAGCTAATTACCGGCAAGTGTTGCTACGTTTCAATAAATAAAGTAAAAATAAAACTAATTGGAAAAATATTAAAAAAATTTTGTGTTATATTAACGGATTAACATATTTTTGGTCTTCCCATTTAGAACATAAATTAACAATCTATACGAAGGGCTAAGTCTGGAGCCAGCTACATATAAAATATATTGATTTGCCAGGTTTAATTCAGCAACATTTTAAGTTGTTCTTGGAATTTATTTATTGTAATTGCAAATGCAAGCTGCTCTAGAAGCTGTTGTCGCTTTAAATTAAGGGGGACCTCTTATGGGTGGCTTCAAAAAAGATGTTTTTTCTCAATTTCGAGGCGAAAAAAGCGACACACAGCATTTATTGAAGAGTAATAAACAATTTTTTAACATAAATAAAAAAACAAAATGGCGGACTTATAAGGGGTCTCGCACAGCTTCTCGTTGCGCGCTAGTAAAACGGCGTGTAAGATTGTGGTCGTAGTTTTCAACTGAAACACAAAAGAAAATTATTGTCTTATTCAGAAGGCTTTCCCGCATATAATAAACTACTCTTGTTTAAAAATATGAAAAAATAAAGACACAATTAATTATTGAAAAATGGTTTGATTAACTCCATCTCGTTCAGCAGAAGAACATATTGAGTAGAAACTGGCAAACCGTAGCTGAATGTGACTACCAATCGGAGTACAGATAGAACGTAGGTTCGAATCTCGGTGAAACAGCAAAATGAAGAAAAAGCTTTTTTTCTAATAGCGGTCGCCCCTCAGCAGGCAATGGGAAACCTCCGAGTGTATTTCTGCCATTAAAAAGCTCTTTATAAATATATCTGCCGTTAGGAGTCGGCTTGAAACTTTAGGTCCCACCATTTGTCGAACAACATCAACACGCACGCCACAAATAGGAGGAGCTCAGCCAAACACCCAAAAAGGGTGTACGCGCCAATTATATATATGCATATATATATGAAATTTCAGTACTTTAACATAGGCGGTTCCAGAGAAAAGCTATATGAAGGTACTGGCAATTTGTGTAACTGTATAAAATTTCATTATCTTAGCTTTTGTATTTCCGCAGGAGAGCATGCCACTAAAGGCAGTTATTTCCTTCAAATCGATGCCTGCTTTATTGAAATCGGGCGAACGGTACACTTAAGAAAGCGGTTTAAATACTTTAGTGTGGCGTATTTATATAATGGTGTATTTACCTTTGATTCCAGCAACCTCCTCGTCGTTAACATAACGTTTCTTAGGCGATATTCGTATAATCGTCGATCTTATTGAATACTGTAACTTTTCGTATTCTACATTCAAGGGATAATGAAGAAAATGTACAGCATAGCAATTTCCTTTACAGCTGCGTTCCATTTCTCGAACCATTCCAGCAGAATCGTTAAAGACCTTTATCCCTTTATGATATATTAAGCAATAAATAATATCCACTTGAAGTTGTTAAATTTATAGTTACCATCCACTGGATACTGAAGTTCTTGACGTACAGCTTCCATTAGTAAATCTGTTTGGGAAGTGCTTGGAGCATAGAAAATCCGATCAACTTCATTGGTAGGAAAATCCGACTTAAGATCGTACTATAAAATAATCAAATTTATTAGCAAAATTGTCCATAGTCTTATGAATGTAAATATTTACAGAGTCTCGTCTATAGTAGGTTGTTTGGGGCGTTGTCAAAAGCGTATTTGTTGAAATTAAGTAAACAACGAAAATACCAGAGCATCCGACAAATATTGAAAACAGAGATGCCCATGAGTATCGAATCTGTCGCCAATTCTTCCATATGAAAATGCGGAAAAGACGTATGCTCTCCCTCATTTTTTCTTAGTATTCAATTCACAGATCTTCCACTATAAACATAGAAAAGTCTTATTTAGTAATTGTTAAAAAGGATGATAATGAAATCATCGTTTACACAAAATCCCGTTAACAAAATTTCCTCTATACCAAAAAATATCAAAGTTCAAACGTGTAGTAAAAGTTATTCATGGATTTCTGCCGCTTGAGAAATTTAAAGCAGCGAATGATTTTCACTACTAATAGTTGGTCTTACAAAACGTTTATTATTTGTATATTACAATACGCATCACAAGTTACAATAAAATGTTGTTTACACGTAACGATACACAAATCGATTATTACAGCCCATTTACATGATCGAATTATCAGTCTAATGCTATGCTTTCACGCTACGTAATTCGCATAACCACAGCACATCTCTACCGCCGTCTTCGTCTAGCCCCATACAAAATTTCTCTCTCAAAATCTGAGATTATAAAATAATCCTAGATAATGCCATAATTTTTGACATACAACCCTGTGCTTTTTGTGTAATAGATCATTATTTTTACGTGTGCAAAGAAAAACGTCAAAGTAAAAATAAATAATATGGATGCTGGCAGAAAAAACAGATATCGTCCCCTTAGTATTAAAATAGCCTATAAATTTTTTGATGTTTTGAGAAAATGAATTTCAAACTTTTTGTCGAAAGTAGCCCTCACTCAAATCTCGTTATGTCTGTAAATATTTATTATTTTTTGACTGACGTTTTGACCCACTTTGTGGAACTAGAATTTGACAAAATTTTTACCACATATAAAACCGACGATGGAGAATCCAAAAATTCAATAAAAAAATGATAGCCTATGAGCACATAGGCTATTGTTATACTAAGGGGACGATATAATTCTAATAAAATGTTTGTTTGGTATTATTAACAATGCATTCATAGAACAGAAAAAAAAGGTGTGTCCATAAACGTGTGTCCTCTTATTACTTATTATATAATGTAATATCGAATTTCGAATGCATATTACTGCCATAATTTTTTGAAACCTTAGTTAACGTCGTTTACGGATTTCCTCCAACTATTTATTATTAGTAGCCAATTGTGCACTTAATTTACCTGTTCCTTTTCATTGTCTTTTTTTAATATCGTTAGTAATAATTACACTACCCAAAAACATCGAAATATTCCACCAAAATAACTTTTATGAAGCAAAACCTTTCACAACAGTAATCTGCTAAATGTGAACGGGTAGATTAATTTTGTGGATTTATTGGTAATTAGTGCATGTAAAGAAAAACGTCAAAATAAAAACTAAAGAAAATGGACACTGACAAAGAAAACAGGTTTGTAGACATAATTTTAATAAACTTTTTGTTAAATATTATTAATTATGCATTCATATTATAGAATAAAGTGTGTTTTTTTGGCCTGTTATTGCTTATTAAAAAATGTAATTACGAATTCCGCATGCGTATTGCTGCCATAATTTTTTATAGTTTTGTAATTTGTCTGTGACGTTTATGGATTTCCTCCAACTGTTTATTACTAGCAGCCAATTAATTTCTCTATTCCTTTTCCTTGTCTTTTTTTATATCGTTAATAATAATTAAACAAATCATCGTCAGGCATGTCAGAATTCTTGTTTCATCAATCAACAATTTGCGATCGTACGTTTAGCGAAAAGTGACAGTACGTTGTCATCATTGTCCTTCTGTTGTGTTTCAATGTCATTTAATATTAAAAAAATTAAATTCTACTAAGTATAATCGATTGTTTTGCCCTCGAACTGGATAAATGCTAGTTGTCAACAAAGTATTGTCTAGAAATTGGTGAAGATGACGACATTTTATAAATTGGATATAAATCGGACTGAATGGGAGATTCCAGATATATACCAGCAGCTTCAAGCTGTTGGCTCCGGGGCCTATGGACAAGTATGCAAGGCAATTGTCCGAAATACTGGTATGAAGGTGGCTATAAAAAAATTAGCACGCCCCTTTCAGTCGGCTGTTCATGCAAAAAGAACGTATCGTGAACTACGATTACTTAAACATATGGAACATGAAAATGTAATTGGCTTGTTAGATGTTTTTCATCCAGGCCAACCAGCAGATTCTTTGGAGAATTTTCAACAGGTCTATTTGGTGACGCACTTAATGGACGCTGATCTCAACAATATTATTCGAACACAAAAACTTTCTGATGACCATGTTCAATTTTTGGTTTACCAAATTTTGCGTGGCCTAAAATACATACATAGTGCCGGCATTATACATCGCGATTTAAAGCCTTCAAATATTGCTGTGAATGAAGATTGTGAGTTGAGAATACTTGACTTTGGTTTGGCAAGACCCGCGGAAAGCGAAATGACTGGTTACGTGGCTACTCGATGGTATCGAGCCCCAGAAATAATGCTCAACTGGATGCATTACAATCAGACAGTAGATATTTGGTCTGTTGGTTGTATAATGGCTGAACTTCTAACCGGGCGTACTTTGTTTCCTGGAACCGATCACATACATCAACTTAATCTAATTATGGAAATACTCGGCACTCCCCCTGAAGACTTTATGCAAAAAATTTCATCAGAAAGTGCTCGGACTTATATAAGAGCCTTACCAAAATTAACACGAAGAGACTTTCGAGATGTTTTTCGATTTGCTAATCCTTCAGCTATAGATTTGCTTGAAAAGATGTTAGAACTGGATGCAGAAAAACGTATTACAGCGGAGCAAGCTTTGGCCCACCCATATATGGAGAAGTATCATGACCCAAGTGACGAGCAAACATCACCACTATATGATCAAAGTTTTGAAGATATGGATTTGCCTGTTGAGAAGTGGAAAGAGCTTGTGTTCACAGAAGTTTTAAGCTTTAAGCCACCGCCAGCTTACGCAACGGTCTTACAAAAATGCAAATAAAAAACTTAAAAAGTAAGACGTAATTTTATTAATATGTACTTAATCAATTGACTAAGTTTAAAAAATTAGAATCAACACAATAAATGCCTTAGATAAAACCAGATATAAAAATGAATACATTCTTGAGTTTAACTCGTTTTCTTATCTATTGAAAAGGTTACTGTACTAAATATGTAAACATAAGTGTATGCTCTAATCGCTTCTGTAGATGTAGAACGTTCGCTTTCTATGTACATATAAGAGCTTTTTAAGACCAGACCGTGAAAGCTTAATGTTTGCTAATTTGAAATTGTTTCATTGTGTTTGTAATGCTCGATTATTTTTAGTGCATTTCTTAAATATATATATATGTACCTGTAAATTGTCAGTACATAATTCATGCACATACTATATTCTTAATTTTTGTTACCATTGCACGGGTGCGACTTTACAGTTCTTGCAGTTCGTGAACCTTTCTAATTAAAATAATAAATTGGAAGAATTTTCCAACTAAATTAACTGCAAACAGTTTTAAATTATATAAGATCAGCATGTACAAAAAGTGTATACCACATATTGGCAACCTTTGGCTATTTATTTTTTTATAAAACTATAGTTCATACTACAACAGAAACCGAACTTTGAATTTTCATCAAAATTTCAAACCTTTTAAACAGAATTTCTGGAGTATGTAGCTTTGTAGTCCATTAAAATTTGTTGAAGCAAAGTGTAAGTTTAAGTAGCTCAAAAATTACGTTGAGTTTTGACAATTTTTCTTGCTGACGATGTTGAGTGTTTTCCTCCATATAAAAATAATAATTAAAAAATACATAGTCGAAATTTGTCAATATGTGGTGTACACATTCTTTGGACGCAAAGTGTAGGTATCGGTTGAATAGAATAAGAAAACAAAGAAAATCTTAAAGTAAATATGTAGTCGAAAATTATTATTATAAGCTTAAAAATTTAATTGTTATAAAAATACATAAATATGCACATGTTGGACATCTGTATTATATATGGGTAATCCGTTTATCGCAGATGCAACATTTAGACGCAAGTAAAGTTTCATAATAATAATGCGTGCATAGCCACTTTTGCTTCGTTTATAAGAATTCAAAGTATATTTAATTAGTCAGGAAGGAGATTTAAAGTGTCATCCCGGCCCAGGCACTCTAGATCATAATACAAAAATTCAAGTTTTAATTGTGAAAAATTTATTATGTCATACCTTTATATTTCGCAATGCGTTAGATTAATAAAATAAAGGAAAATAAACTTTAAATAATTCATTCTTATATACCTTGTGAGCCCGAAAAAGTGGACGATTGTCATAATTTTTTTTTAAATATGTTTTAGAACTTTTATTCAAATGAGGCATATATCGTACTGAAGAATACATTTTGGTGTTTTTATTTTTAAAAATGTTATCATTTATTGTTGATATCGCCCCTCCCCCGAAACGCCGTTTTTTAGAAGAGGCTTGCGGTGATCACGGTAGCGCATGAGCAGCTCAACTGAAATCAAAAAAATTAAATGATTATTGTAGAAAAATGTTTTTTAGTGAATCTGAACGGTTTATTTACCCAAAAAAAAATTTTTCTCGATATGAAAACCGCTTTGCACCAAAAAAAAAACGATTTTTGAGGGGTTGAAAAATTAAAAAAAAAATTAATTCCAGCGAACTATGCAAATATTTATAAAAAGTGAACTGTTCAGATTCACGAGGTTGTAACTTCGTTCCCACGACAGTCGGTTTTACGTTACCGGAACGACCCGAATTTATATCCGGACAAGGACTGTCAATTCAGCAGCATTCCCCATATGTAAGTTTATGCTAATACAACAACAACAACGGGTGTGTAACTTGGAATAATTAAAAAAAAAAAATGTTTGCAAATCGGTCAAATAGTTTTTGATAAATAACTAAATAACCGCGACGGTAATTTTCAAAAAACACGACTTCGAGATAATCGCGTCTAAAGTTTTGGGTGCACTTCTCGTTCCAAGAAAGGTCGCGCGCTTCCACGGTCTGTAACTTTCGTTCTAGTGCTCCGATCTTTATGATTTTTTGAATTTATATTTTTAAGATGATGTACTTTTAAAATATGCCATAAAAATGTTTCGATTTTTTAGTCCAACACAAGGAATATAGCCCCTTAAAGCAATTGCGGGTCCAACCCGCGTAAATCAAAAATATATATATGTAGTAATATAAACGTCAATAAAATCACAGATTCGTCTGGAACGAATTTTGAGATGAAACCAAGGCTAACAGAAAGTTGCGACAACCGGTGACGCCTCTGAACCAACATCGTCATACTGTATGCGAACTTCAACATTTTCACAAACAAAAAAGTAATATTTTTATAGTTACGCTTTCTTTTGAAGCCATTACTATTAACTCTATTGAGATATCTAATTTAGATTACACTCGTTCGCTCAGCAAAAGTTAATCTTTGTAAATCTGTATATAAACATTTTCATTTAATATTAATAACTATTTTAAATATTTATTAAATTAATTAATCATTTTTAAATCGGATATTACAAGGTATTACTAATTGCTTACAACTGCATTACCAGTTTATGACTTTTGGTAATTAATATTTAGTAACAAATTGATGAGATTTGTAACAACTTAGATGTCAATTCAGACAAACTTTATTACTACTATTATTATTTAAACAGATTTTTCCAATTTTAATTTCTTAAATTATTAATCCATGTCATTTCTCGTTGATATTATTTTAAACTGTTTTCTGAGGAAAAGTGAGAAGTATATTGCAAAATATAGTTCCTTCCATCGCTCAATACAGTTTTAGTGCTGAGGACTGCATACTTCATACTATATTCCCCTAATTTTATCTCTTATGATCATTTGCACACTTCAGCATCATGACAAATCTGTAAAATTTACATTCACTCCGTTTCGAGTGAGCTTTTTATGTGTAGTAGTTTTCTCCTTCCGTACTTTATAACAATCGTAAATTAACTGCATCTTCAAAGGGTTCTAGTAAATTGGAGTGCTGAGGACTGCATACTTCATACTATATTCCCCTAATTTTATCTCTTATGATCATTTGCACACTTCAGCATTATGACAAATCTGTAAAATTTACATTCACTCCGTTTCGAGTGAGCTTTTTATGTGTAGTAGTTTTCTCCTTCCGTACTTTATAACAATCGTAAATTAACTGCATCTTCAAAGGGTTCTAGTAAATTGGAGTGCTGAGGACTGCATACTTCATACTATATTCCCCTAATTTTATCTCTTATGATCATTTGCACACTTCAGCATCATGACAAATCTGTAAAATTTACATTCACTTCGTTTCGAGTGAGCTTTTTATGTGTAGTAGTTTTCTCCTTCCGTACTTTATAACAATCGTAAATTAACTGCATCTTCAAAGGGTTCTAGTAAATTGGAGCTCGAAAAGATCTGCTTGAATATTTGAATCCAGTTAGTACTTTCAGAAACGTGGTAGGTGTTGAAAATTTCTTTTCCATACAGTTCATTTTCAGGTCGCGATTATTTTTGAGCAGACATGAACTGACTTCCAAACCGACAATTTCTTTGCATACGCCGCACTACAAAATGTTAGCAATGTATTTTGATCCTAGTCAGCATTAAAGCTAGTGTTTTAAAAATTACAATTCCGCAAGTTATGTTTATAATATTGGGAGTATTCATTCATAATATCTGTGTATCAGTTAATTTTACTGGACGCATGAACAATATAAACTTTTTATTGTAATATGTAATTCTAAACATAACTCGGCAAAATACTTATCGCCGAATTTTCCATAGTTCAGTTCGTATGAATGCTGCTTTAATTGTTGGCAATAAAGAAGGCTATTCTCGAGAAAAGAAACATTGTATCTGTATTATATTTTTATTATGTATTAAATTCGATCATATTAAGTTTCTTTGTATTCCTGCATTTAATAAATGTTTACTTTTTGCGCTATTTTTATTCCTTCTCAAACGTGAATACAAACAAAGCAGTTCATATGAACAAGAACTATATAAATGCTAAATTATAACAGAAGGTCTTCTAAATATCGTTCAAAGTCAGTTTCACGGGAAGTTTGTTCTACTTCTGCGTCAGGTTTCCGTTCCCAAATATTATCCTGGTTTTCTTGAGTTTCATTTGGAGCAGATTCTGGTACTGCATCTACTGCATCTTCAGTCACATGTGGATGCTTCTCATTTATTTTATTGTCGATTTTTCGATTAACAGACTTTTTTAGGCGCTTTATTTCTCGTTTTCGAGAAGTGTAGTTTAATTGCTCTGAGTGAGTGGGACATAAACGAAGTTTGACCAACGCATTTTTACGCTCTCCTTGTTCTCGATATGAAAAATTCACCTCCCAGCTACGCAAATTATCTCTTTGTTCACATTTACTACTTCCACACTGAAATTGACCTTTTCCTGTTACGACTTCGTCCTTAGTACGCCAGCGCAGAGCAACCTTGTTATCTTTGTGACGAGTTAAGTCTGCTATGCAATATTCCTTGAAAGTAAGAAGGTCATATATTAGGCATATATTTACTAATATTTGCAGAGCTGAAAAATTGGGTTCATAAAGAAAACTTATTCATATTGATTTATTTGATATTTTTGCGGTCGGTAATCGACGCTTTAGAATTTTTTTTTTTAGATTTTGAACATTACCTTAAATAATTTGTCATAGTAACGTTTAGCCAAGCGTACTTCCCATGAATCTTCTTCCGTTTTTTCATTTTCGTCCCATAAGAACCGATGTTGTTCCTTTATAATATCGATGTCATGATAGTGCTTATCCCTTCCAGACGATTTACCACAGAGAATAAAATTTTGGAAAATGTAATCATGTCGCTCTTGATGGCTTAACGATTTCATTGAATGGGTGTTTATACAATGGGTAATTATTTAGTTTACGGCCCAAGTGAAGTTAAAAATAGTCGATATGGATATCAATCGACTCGTTTTTGTCTATATTTGTATTTTGTCTACCAAATATAAATATTATAAAAACAGAGATTATTTTTTTAACTGCTCAAAGGTTATTAAGAAAAACAATTCTGTAAAACATGAATTTTTTTTTTCAGTATTTACCGATGTGTTTCGGTTTCGCGTTATTTATTTCACTATTTTAACAACTAAAATGTAAACACAAAAAGGGCGACGAAAACAAACTTTGACAAATAATGTCTGGCAATGCCACTTATTGCACTTTTCTTTACCGGTTTTATAAAGTGTCTGGACATTCTATAATTTTTAGTTCACGGATTTTTAGGGTGTAAACATTTTATTAAAATGTTGCTTTATATAAGAAACAAGAAAAAAAGGGGTGAAATTACATGTTTGTGAGAATTCATTGAATAGGGCAAACTTATCCTGTAATTTGCTTAATAACTATCGTAAATTCAAGATTTGACAATTTGTATCTTCCGTGGACTTCTATCTCACCAAGGCCAATT
This sequence comes from Anastrepha ludens, assembly GCF_028408465.1. Taxonomy (NCBI): domain Eukaryota; kingdom Metazoa; phylum Arthropoda; class Insecta; order Diptera; family Tephritidae; genus Anastrepha; species Anastrepha ludens. The sequence goes on along the minus strand of NC_071501.1, from coordinate 53,373,978 downwards.
CATGTTTTTGTTTTGGTATATCATTCGCTCCGAGTTGTCAGTTCGCGAAGTTTCCCGATTCGTTACACTGCACTCCGCTTAAGTCTGATCGTCTCAATTAGGCACCAAATCCTTTGATTCAAATTGAGCCAATATCTCCAGGTGAACTATGTTGTCTTTCCCCTGTCCAGTATTGCATTGCTGTATACGATACATCACATCATTGAATCTTTAAATCAACTTGTATTTCTTTCTTTGCGGATTATAAAGAAGTACTTAATTAGATTTGCTGAATACTTCGGAGTTCACATTACGGTCAAATTGATCTCTCAACTTGTTACTCATTGCTGGGTATGTTGCCCCTTATGGGGGTGTACTTCATCCGTATCACCCTGCAGTGTTCGTCCATTGCAGGAGCAACATCTCCACCGAATGTTAATAGTTTAATGCACTGCTGAGCGAAAGTCCAACAAGAACATTTGGATGTATTTGTTCCAATTTCGTTGGCACTCTCCACCTACCTTTCGCAAGTGTTCCTTCCTTCCAGTTCTTCAGCAAGTTCTATAAGCCACACTTCACCTATCCCACAGCTTCCTTCCACATTAGCTCATATGCCTTCTTCCGATTTTGACGGTGACTTAGGGTTACCTTTCTGGATTGTACACTGTGCTCATACCCGGTCCTCAGAGATATCTATGTATTCTGATACAATAGAAACTTGTTATTAAAATCCAATGTAAGTCCGTCAAATTTTTACTTCATCCATGATTTCAGCCATTAAAAATATGTGAAGTACAGACAAAGCTCCAATAACGACCTCTCAAACTGGATTTCCGAAAATTGTCGCTTTCCCCTCTGTAGCTGTCTGAAGTTTGGATAATTGAGTTCATTATCCTGCAAGGTCTCATTTGTCCTTTGGAAGCGTTTCGTCAGTTCCATCTGGAATATTTGCTGTCTGTGGTCACTCCCGTAACGTCTGTGTATGTGCATCATCTTTATCTAATCTTTTTTAAATAAAAAACATATTTCACGTTCGTAAAAATTTGCAAGCATCTCCCTTTGGGGGAGAACACTTAAAATTCTTAGGTATTTCGTTATTGGATAATTCTTACTGGGCTTTAACACGAACAAACCGCGGCACTTCGTTTCATTAGTTTGTCTAGTTTAAATGTCCCAAATCACAATATTACCAAGCCATTCAGTGAATTTTCACAAACATGTAATTTCTCCTGCCTCTGCTTGCTTGGTATTATTAAGGTGCCTGACGTAAAACTCGTCAAAATCGCGAAAAATTCGCCTTGTTAATCTTCCCCAAATTTTTTATATGCCACAAAATCAGGTTTGCGGATAAAAAGATAATCATTACGCAAATGTTCAAGCAATTGGTTTTATTTCCCCAAAGGATACTAACATATTTTATGTACATATGTGACTAACTGTGAATACCTCTAATACCAAATCAAATTCCGTAGTTCTACTGAATAAAGGTGACACGACACAACTTGCTTGTCGAACGGTCTTTTAAAAAGTTGCATAGTGAATTGTCATCATAAGATAGTTGTCTTTTTTATTTTGAACACTTTTTCCTTGTGTGGAAAAGCAAAGGAAAAAAACAGTGCAAGAATGAATTAGAAGGTGGGCTGCATACTCGAGAAGTTAGAGAAATTCTTTATTTCAATAGTGATTGCGGTGCGTGTGCTAGGACATAAATACGTAAATAATTATAATTACTGCCCGAGCTTATTTAATAAAAAAGTTGAAGTAATTTTGACTCATCTGTCTCGCGATCGCGTTATTTATTTCCTTCAAAGCTTTGGGAGTTCTCGGGTACCTACTGCACTTTAGACATAGCATCTCGAAGAAAGTCAGAGCCGCAGTGTATGTCATAGCTAACTAGAAGCAAATAAAATATTAATTTTCAGTGGAAACATTGTGCTTTTATCAAAAATTAGAGTCGATTCAAGGTGAACGGGTTTTCATTGTATTAAAGTAACATTATTTGCATACACAAAAATCGTTAAATTTTCTCATTTATTTACAATGAATTAATAAAACTTGCATTTTCCGAATGCAGGAAGTGTTTACATGCAGAAATTTATGATATAAAATTAACTTGAATAGAATTTTTCACCCATACATGTTTCTAAAGCCCCCGCAACGAGTTTTTCGGCTGCAAATATAGATTAATGCTATACTTTTTGCCTTTACTGATGTCAAGTCTACAAACATTTAAAGTTAACCCAATATTAGTGTCAGTCAGCTCCAATGAATTGTTATTAAGTGATGATATAGATAAATTGAGCATACATGTATAATAATAAGTGAAGTAACGTGTTGTCTAGAAACCCTTCCTTAAAATCTTCCCCAAGTTTCATTAAATAAATCATTGTACTTTGCATGCGGCATTACACAAAAGTCAACCCAAATCATATCGTCCGACCTTTTTGCTGTTCTCAGTAAAGGAGATGTATAGGTTTTGTTGTATCACCAGACTCCTTCAAAACGTTTAGCACAACCAATTGCTGCAATACATCATAATCTATCGTACATCTCGTCCAGACAGAGTGGTTGTAGTTATCAGAATTAGTATAAGCGAAGCATGTCATCTCTTATGTTAAGACGCCACACCTTCCAGACTTACCAAAAGACATTTTTGAGGTGAAGTATAGAAGTGTTTAAGGTAAAGAAGTATTTAAGACAAGCCCTAGAATATGCAATTAAATCACAATCAGATACTACATTTAATACGCATTTTGTGCGGCGTTTAATACTTTTATTTATTTTATTTCCGGACGCCGTAGCCGAATGGGTAGGTTGGTGACTACCATCCAGGTGCACCGCTTCGAGACCCCGGACAACCTCCGACTGTATTGCTGCCATGAAAGCTTCTCATACAAAACCATCTGCCATTCGTAAGCGGCATAAAACTGACGATTTCTCTATTTGTGGAACAACATAAAGAGGAGTATCTCTGCCAAATACCCTAAAAAGGCGCCCATACTATTATTATTAAGTATTCTCATAATCCTCAATTGTGGCAATATACATATGCTTTAACGGCGACCGCCTTAGCCGAATGGATTAGCCCAGATTCGAACCTATGTTCTCTCTGAATTCCGAATGGTAGTCACGCGCAAGCCAGATATTACTTTTTGTTTTACATATATACATTTTTTCGGTATTTTATGATTTCTCTGTTAAGATTTCCGGGGGGAAGAGCTGTCAGTGTCAAAATAATATATAATTAGAAAAGCACCTTGTATATACATGTATATAATACTTTTATGAATTCTCGTTCCTTGAAAGTCGTTATCAGGAATCATCCACTACATAAATACATTCTTGATAGTGCCTGTTAAGTTTATAATATTTTATCTAACCCCTGTTAAATGATCTTTTAGAATAACATTCACACTGACTTAGGTAGTATTCAATATTCCAATTTTTGTAGTACCCTTGAAGGTCGATAATGAGCGGGTGCGGTAAATAATCATCGGCTACAATACCTTAAAGAAAATACAGCAAACCTTAAAGAAAAGAACAAAAATATTAGTATCTGCCCAAACGTGTGTCTGAAATTCGTATATTTACTAGCAGTGAAGGTTACATATTTAAAGTATATCGGCAATTAAAAAGAAATTAGGTGTCGAAAGTTAGATTTACTAACAAAAATCTCTTTAAAAGGTTGAATGCAGTCGATGTGAACACAGTTGCTTAGGTAATTTGCGTATAAATTATAATTACTGCATGTAAATTCATGCGGCTTTAAATTGATTTTTTGGTGATATGTATGCCTTTGAAGGATCCAGTGTATAAAAATATATCGTAATGGCGACAACAGCAGCGGCGACTTCTGCAACAGCGCAGGCTACAAGTGTTGTTGTACTCGATCGGGGAAACAATACAACTTGTACTATAAATCTACATGGTAAGTGTTTTTATATGTATTTATTAAATTTTGATTTAGCAAAACATTTATTTTTGAATTCGGTTATTAGTCATGGTAAAGAAGCCACTGGAAACAAATTTTTCACTAAAATCTGAAAAATAAATTTCAATTGAAAATAAATTTGAGTTAAATTTACAAAAAGGCTTATTAAAAAATATTGAGGAATTCATTAAAAACCTGTTTTTGAGTTTTTTATCTCTATTTCTTTGTCCTGAAGAAATACAACAACTTTCCTCTTCACCAATTCTGTGCGGTTTCTGGACAATTTTTGTCAGTAGAGTTCCAAATTGATTGATTATCTCATGGGAATAGGCCATTATGGATCCCGCTCAATCGCATTAAACTTGTTGGCCTCCTTTCAAAAAACACATTTAGCAAAATACAATTATCTCTACATTTTGTTAGATTAGTGTAAGTATTTTTAATCCGGTTGTTGCAGCAGTTTATAAAACCCTGCAAGAACAATAAGGTTATCGGTCGCCAACGTCTATCTCATCTAATTATAAGCCCAGCGTTCTCACGATATACGGTTCTACGCTACCGGTACGACCTGGATTTATATCTTTTCAAGGTTTATGCTGGGAGATGGACGGCGAAACTTATTCCATCAAATTGAAAAAGGAACTTCGGAGAAGTGAACTACTTCTTAACTCAGTTCCTCTCGGGCCACGGATACTTCCGGAGATACCTATACCGTATGGGCAAGGTAACCAATTCCAAGTGCATATACTGCGAAGCGCTGAACGATGACGCTGAACACACGTTTTTTAGTTGTAGCAGATAGCTCGTGGAAAAAAATTCATCGAGAACGTACTATGGGAAAAAAAGATTGACCTCGACACAGTGCAACAAAGCGAAGCCGCACGGATAGACACACAAGAAGACGAGCTTATAGCATGAAAGCTGGCTACAAATATGGTGAACCCAGATGTGGGTGAATAGAATTGGAACCTTATGGATACAGTTCTGGGCCCTTCCGTAGTAATATAGAAAGCAGTTTCGGGAAGGGTGTCTCCCCAGAAGGAGAGGAGGGATCGTTTTAGTGGCCACACCACACGACGCAGTAGACGACGGTCGCTGTAAGTGCGAAGGCATTTAGAACCCTACTCACCCACCAAAAAAGAAAAGGTTTATGCTGTTGCAACAACAACAAGGTGAGTCCAGACAGAAGATGTGAAGAGATGGTTAGTGTAGTGCGAGTTACCTTCATAAATTGGACATATGTTGAGTATGTCTGGTTCCATTCTGGGTGTTTAACAAGCTCTAATGCCCAGAGCAAAATAAATCGGCTATCACCAACCGTTTGGGTCAGATCTCCATAATTTTATTAAATCATTTTTCGGCTGTTGTTCTCGTGTATTTCCCATTGTCTTTTAAATCCTGTTTCAATGCGCCGAGAGTCGGAGGTATCGATTTAGTTCAAAAGGTTATTTGCGTCAATTCATGTATGTAGCATCATACATTGAGTCTCTTCTTAAGATCAGTCTTTGCAATTTGTTCTAAACGGTTTGCTGATTAATCTGGGCAACGAAATAAATGCTAACTTGTCAATCTGACTCGACGATTTCAATAAAGTTATCGTTTCAGTAGCACAAGAGCGTGTCTCACCTTCGACGGTCATATTACGGTATCGTTCAGAGAACATAATCGTTGGTACCAAAAACTTTGCTCTTTCAGTCGATTGGGTTCGTCATATAAGGACGTTCAAAGAATTTAGACGTGACTTTGCTGCTTGTGCTTCTGTGGAAAGTCAACAAGTCGTTCTCAAGAAACTACATTTTTGCTGTGCTTTACAGTGGATTATGTACGGAACAATTTCATCGTGGGCTCCATATTTTTAATATGCACCGCCATATTGGCTACCGTTGTAATGACCAGTTCGTCAAGTCCTTGGTTACTGGTTTTGGCTATATCTCACGGAAGCTTTGCTCGATATTCGCCTTAAGGGCGTGTCGTTTATGGATAGTTCGCATAACATCGGTCATTCACGGCATACAACAAAAAAGTCTAACGGCATCAAACCGAAACTCTAAGACGACCAATTCGCATCACCGAGAGGACCGATAGCACGCAAAAGATCGATTGTGGAATGGCGCGACATCTTGCTGAATCCATAAATCATCCAAGTCTGTAATTGTCGTCCACAAAAAGTCGTATATGTTGGAAAGTATTTAATATGAAAGAAATTGCCACAAATTATCGCGATTTTTGAGCGACTCCAAACTTTCTCTTTATTATTGCAAAATTCAACAAGCTATAAAACTGCATATCCAGAAGTTTTATAAAGATTCTGATTAAAAGGTTTAACATACCTATTTTGAAGTTTGCTAAATTTTTTTGAATTATGTATTGCACAAAACTCAAAACTTCGATTTATACATTTTTTGACATACTATGCTTACATATATAAAAATCTAAAACTCTATCATGAAAGGTATTGAACATTGTAAAAAAGATAAAGTGACTTAATTATGTGAGCGCAAGTGTATATATTTTGGTTGTTAACCCGCACTAGGACTACCAGGTAATTATATGATTAGATACCTAAAACACTTAACAAAAAATTTCGTTAGTCTTTTCCTATAACTCTATTAGGCCTACTAGAGATACATGTTAGATGTGTCTCCTAGATAATCATATGATTAAATATTTAAATAACTAAAAAATATATAATTTAAATAACTAAATAGAATCGATGATGTGAAGCCATTATAGCTAATAGTGGTGACTATACATTTTATTGAATATATTCCGTATAATAAATATATGTATACGCCCATACAATGCAATTTGTTAGAATCAAATTGGTCAAATAGTTTCTAAGTTATGGTGGTCACCTTCTATCAGACAGGTTGAATATTGAAAAAAGGTATTATTTAAAAATGCACAAGTGTTTATTCAAATTTACGATAAATTGAACTCGAATCTTAAGGTTCATTCTTTGTATAAACATTTTCTTTTGTTTTACACTTTAAACCCGAAATTTTTAATGAAATTATAGGTATATTACGTTTTGACGCATACAACTAAACTCACATATTTGATAGACGAGTATCTTACACATATTTGTACATTTATTTATTTTCGCATTCCAACTGCGGCGAATGTATTGTATGTACATACTTCAATAAGTGCCTGAACATTTACCAACATCCATCCCACGTCAAGATTTACTTAATGAATCAAATAAGGAAATCGATGGCTTAGCTCAGCGTCAAACAATTGAAAAAAAAAAATCAAAAGCATGTCGAGCGCAACTCTATGTACAAAAAAGAAAAAAATAATTGTAAATGTACTGAACAAATATTATATAGTAAAAATGCTTTAACTGCTAAAAGCTTAAGTAATTTTCAACAGAGATCAGCTGTAATATTTACATATATTATATCATAACACGGGATTAGGCGAATTTAAATTAACGATCTCACGAAATTTGTAGTTCTAAAGAAGGGCATAATATTACTGCACTTCAATGATCTACATTTTTCCAGCCTATAAGTATATGATGCATTGGATAAATCGCAAACAAATGCGCCACGAGCCTCAGCTGACATGTTGGCACCGCAGTTATATTAAAGTGTAAAACTGCAGATGGCAACTAATGCTATGCTCTCTAGCCGAGGGGTTTGAACAAAAATAAAACCCGAAATGCATTTTTTGTATCCAGAAACTACATGCATACATATAACGTTTGATTTTTTAGCTATTATCTTTTTAAACAGTTGGTTTAAACAGCTGACGCACGTTTCGCGTTTTGTTTCACTGTTAAACATCTTCAGTTTGGTCTATAATTTAACCATGAATCGTCTTACGAACGAACAACGCTTGCAAAACATTGAATTTTATTATAAAAATGCGTGTTCTGTTAAGAAAGCTTATCGCGCGCTTCTTCCATTTTATGGTCAGTTTAATCGACCCACTGAAGCGGCTATTCGAACTATTTAGAACCAAATTTACATTATTGGACTTCAAACCACCAACACTCTTACGTAGAGTGCGAACTGAAGAAAATATCGCAGCTATATCGGCCAGAGTTAATGATGACCATTAATTATCGATTCGTCGCCGTTCGCAGCAATTGGGCCTCTGTTACTCAACAACGTGGAAAATTTTGCGAAAGGATTTAGGTGTGAAGCCTTTCAAAATACAGCTGGTGCAAGAATTGAAGCCGAACGACCTACTGCAACGCTGGTGAATGGGCCCTTGGAAAGTTGGCCGAAGATCCACTTTTTTATCGATTTGGATCAATGGGTACGTAAATAACCAGAATTGTCGATTTTGGAGTGAAGATCAGCCGGAAGAATTGCAAGAGCTACAAATGTATCCAGTTTGGCGCGGTTTATGAGCTGGAGGTATCATTGTACCGTACTTCTTCAAAGATGCTGCGAATCTTAACGTAACTGTGAAGGGTGAGCGCTACTGGGAAATGATATCCAACTTTTTTTTTGCCCAAAATGCAAGAGCTTGACTTGCATGACATGTGGTTTCAGCAAGACGGTGCCACATGCCATACAGCACCCGTAACACTGGACTTGTTGAGAGGCGAGTTCGGTGAACATTTTATTTCACGTCCGGGACCTGTCAATTGGCCACCCAGATCGGATATAACGCCTTTAGATTATTTTTAGTGGGGCTATGTTAAAGCTCCTGTCTATTCAGACAAGCCTGCATTAACGCATTGGAAGACAACATTAAAGCATTTATATGTGAGATACCGGGCGAAACATTGGAAAGAGTATGCCAAAATTGGACTAAGCGGATGGACCATTTGAAGCGCAGTCGCGGTCAACATTTGCATGAAATAATCTTCAAACATTAAATTATATGGACTGTACTATCGATTTAAATAAACATTTCATGCATTTTTCTGAATTTTTAGTGTGTGTTTTTGAATAACTTTCCTATAGCTCTTAAAAAGTCACCCTCTATTTTATTGCACAAGTGCGACGTCACTTGTTAAATTCGCTGAGAGCAAAGTAGTGGCACCACGATCGGCGCGACCTTATTATTCTCTCCATCGTGCTAGCTAATTATACTCGTACTAAACCCCTCCAGTTTTGGCATCTTTGCTGAATGCCGATATTTTAAATCAGACCTGAGTTCATTATAATTTTTTGTTTGGTTGAATCTTATGTTTTCCACTTTTACACTAATTCGATATTTAAAAGTATGTTTCAAAATGAGATTTATTTTATTCTTCCTCAAGATCTGACAACATAACGTCGTCCAACATTTTATGTCGCCGTAACAACGCTGTTTTTTTTCTGAATTATTGTTATCTTCGGAAAATGCTTCAGTTTTATTGAACTAAACTTTCGCCGTGACTAGGAAGACTTTTTTGTGGTAGTGGTATTTTAAAACACGCTCTGGACGTTTTCACATCAGTCTTATGCAACCTTTTCAAGATAAAAAAAATTCAAGAAATGATACTCGACTGCGTTTTATACAGTGATTAAATCTGAAATTTGTATACATACATCGTTGACGTCATGGCATATCAATGAAAGAGGTTTACTTATTCTTTATCAGAAGCATAATAAACATATTCAATTTTGAGAGTATTTATCGTAAAATGAATTGAAATCGCAATCGAAATTGTTTCAAAAGTTCACAATCAACACTTTTTTATCTTAACCGTGTGAATCCCAGGAGCATTGAAATAACAATATGGAAGAATCCCGAACAGCGCAATCGCTCTCTCTCTAAATGAGTAGGAAAATACCCAAGTAGCGCTATCGCTTGTTTCAAAGTCTCAAAGCACCTATACCAATACATTTTAATTTTGCATTAATGCAGTTTTTTTGTCTTTTTCTGCGGAAGACGCCGAACAAGAAAGTGTGTGTGTGCATATAATTTCTTGTGTTTGGTTTTTTCTATTGCTTTCATCTACTCTTCCTTTTCACAAACCAGTGATTCCCCTTCCTTTTGTTCGTTTATTCATGGGCTCTGACGACAAAGCGAATTCGGATGGCGCAACTTTCTATTCTACCATTCTTGTTTTATATTACATATATAAATATATATTTTAATGTTATCTAAATCCTCATCACATTATTGTATATGAATATGTATATGATATTCATGTTACTTAAATCCTTCTTATTTTATTTCACTTGTAGGTGCTACTGTCGTTTCTTGGAGAGTGAACAACCAGGAACAGTTATTTGTGAGGTATGATTATTTTTAAAACAAAAACTGAATTAATAAAAAAATAAAATAAAAGTACTGATAATTTAGTTGTAATCTAGATCGCTTTTTGATTCAATCCGAATATTTATATGATATGTACATACGACATGCATATATTACTAAGGCTACCCTAAAAGTTGTTCTTAGTTGAGCCAATCGAAACTTAAAACAAGTAACTATATTAAACACTAGTTAAAACCTGCCGTTAAGGCAAAGCATTTTCGTCTAACTTAGGATATACTAAAATTTTTGTTTTTCCTTCTTTCGTAAAAATAAATACATTTTTTTGATTTCCCACTCGAAAGCAAACGACATGTAGCCTAACGTGCTAAGAACACGGACTTTCGAGATTTAATCCGCATAAAAGTTTATCTACCAAAAACAAAATAAAACAAGGAATTTAGATGAAAATAATTAAAATATTTATTGTCTTAGAAAGAGTAAGATTTGGTAGTCATAAATGAAAATTGATATCGGATATTACTATGAGGGAATTTACCACTGCCTGAAAGATATATTGTTTCTCCTTCATAGGTTCAGAGTATTTCTCTGAACGCCTTTTTGGCGGCTTCATCTCCCTCCATACAAAACCTTCAAGTTGCATTGGAGTAATATATATTCCCAGGTTAATGAGATGATAATTCAATTTCTTGCTAGAATTCCTGTGATGATTTTAAAATTATTCTTAAAATACAATATAGTAGGTTAAAGCTATCTATCATTGATTTTGATTGCCCCAGTATGATCTTTGTCTTTCCTCTGCTTACTGAATAAGGAAGGCCACAAAATATATCGGAACCTATAAAGAAGAGACCGCCCCTTTCCTGGCTAAATTAGCTGCCATTTCGATCCCAGTAATTCTTATGAACCCTGCAACCCGTAGGACACGTACCAGATTGTTTTGGTCTAAGGCATTCAGTCTATCAAGACATTCCAGCACCAGTTTTGCTGTTATCTCGAAAGAGTTGGAGCAGTAAGGATAGCTATACTTCTGTTGTTAAGGGGTTATATACAGTTAGAAGGCCGAGAAAACTTTTAAATTTATTGATCTAAAAATTTTTACACATATTATGTTATCTTTAAACTGCATTTTAAGATTTAGTATTTTTTTTTTGACGGGACAGACTAGCAAGTGCAGCACTCAGATACAATTAAATCCATTGCACTGCTCTCGGGTTCCCTTTTTAATTTTCTTTAAATCTACTCGACCTCCGAAGAAATCTGAGTAGATCTTGTGGTTCCAAGGAGCCAAGGTGGTCGCTTCTTAACACATTAGTGCTAAAGATCTCAAGCCTGATTCGAGCGAAGGCGGGGCAGACGCACAGAAAGTGGTCCGCCGTCTCATCCTCCTCTCCTCATGCAGAGCTACACATACTGTCAAAAGTGGCATTATCAAACGCCCTCTCTATGTCTAAAAATATGGTTTTTATTCGGGACTCCTCCCTAGCCAGTTTGGTTCGCGGATGGCACCCTGATCTCTGGGAGCTCCTCTCAAAAAAACAACGTTTTGCGGTGACCACTATATCTCTGAACTGATTCCTCTGAAATTATTTCAAAAACCAAACAGATTTCGTTAAAGTAATGTTAAATATAGTAATTAATCGAAGGAATAAGCAAAATAATTTTTTTTTTACAAAATGGCGGTTTTTCAAAAAAAAAAATCAATTTTTTACCAAATTTTCGGCCTTAAACTGTTTATAAAAAAAATATTTATCGGCGCGAAAACATCTTCGATTAATTACTAAAAAATATATTTAAAAAGCTTCTGTTAAAATTTGAGACTAATCGGTTTAGCCGTTTTCGAGAAATGTTGGTCACCGACTTTGAAAACACCATTTTGAGAAAAACGCGTTTAAAGTTTGAAAAGCACTTTACATACTCTGAAACGCCTTTTCAAATTTGCGTGTAACTTTGAAAATATTCACCGGAACAAAATTAAATTTTCTGTGTGTATTCTTAAATATATGTACATTAAGAAAAAAAAAATTTAAAAAAATCGTTGTTTTTTTTTGAGAATTTTTGAATCGCTTGAAAAATATTTGTATTATTCCTAGCTCTTCCGAGTATCTTTTCCCCGCTTCGCCACCTGCACCTGTGCATCGTCTACTTCAATCTTGGTGTCGTACATATTTCGTTGGCAATAATCTATTTATTACTCTGTCCATCTTTGGAATACTGTACCCCAAAAAATTAAACGTTTAAAAGAAAGCTCACGCTTCGAACATAAATTGCTTCGTTACCTTGCCGAATATTGCTGAATGTACTTAAATGATATCTCATTATTTCAATCTATTCCAATTAATCCCTATTACTACTACTACTATTTTTATCTTACTTTCCTTTTTCCAACTTCAACTTCTTTTCCATTATTTCCATGTATTTCCTATTATTACAATATACGAGTATCAACGACTTCTTTGCGAACGCTAGTTACAAATGTTAATGTATAACCCATATTGAAAATTCGCAATTTATTCTTCTTCTTCTAGATCGGTGTGATAACCGCTTACTCGATTTTGGCCGAGTTTAACAAAGCGCGCCAGTCGTCTCTTTCTCGTGCTAACCGGCGCCAGTTGGGCACACCAAATGAAGCCAAGTCCTTCTCCACCTGATCTTTCCAACGCAGAAAAGGTCTTCCTCTTCCTTTGCTTTCAATTCGTAATTTATTACTAAGAATAAATTCAAGAAGGTACTCACCTCGCTTGTTAGTATTCGTGCTTCCCAATCCTTTCTTGTAACAATAAATAGATAAAATGTAAATTTAGGGATTCAATAAAAAAGTTATTATAGGTTTGTTATTGTATCTCTCATAACATTGTGATTTTTTATCCAATTATGAGTCGGAAAGACGCAAAATGTTCATTGTCAAACAGACTATTGACCAGCGGTACAAAAAGAGGGGATTTTTTATATTTCGTTAAAATAAAAAAGGTAAATGCGTACAAATAGTAAAAATTTGCTTTAAAATTAAGTTTTTATCCACCATTACTCTGCCACTTCTCAGCCGATTTGAATAGTTTTTTTTTGTTTTTTTGAAGCGTGTAAATAAGGCGAATTTTAAAATTTCGCGGTCTACGACTTTCCATTATTATTTTTTTATGTTGGTACGGTTTTAGCAACACAGCATGTTTAGTTTGTTTGTGAGAGGCATAAATAAGACAAGTGTTTTGCGTGTTCGGCGATTTATTTGGAAATGAGGAAGAAGCTGCGTTTAAGGTGAATGCAAGCGCTATCGAGCCATGCTGACTGAATTTTTGTTCCCAATTTTGTTTGCGACGACAAGCAGTGGGCTTAACAATCGATTTATTGCAATATTCAAGTCACCATTGACGCCATACGGACAGATTTATTAGGAAGAGTAGCCGATTATAATAAAAAAAGATTAATTCCAACAAGATATTTTAAGCTCTCAAGTTCTTAAGAAATACCCGACACTTGATTACTTTCACCCCTTAATCTGTTTAAATACACTTCCTTCTGTCTTTTTATGTGCCTCTTGAAAGTCCGCTTACTCATTTTGTATTTAAATAATTACTTTTCTCTTTTAAAAGTTTTGCAAACAAATCAGTTTTACAATGTCACTTTTCTGTTAATGATGCTGAAGATGCCGAAAATTAATTAAACGAAAAATCTCGATCGTTGAAAATGGTTGTAACCGAACTTGACGATGTTCCACTGACTGAAAAAACAGCAACGAAATAAATTGTGCTTGCATATTGATTCTTGGAGAGTGCTAGTTAGATTAGAATTTTTTACAAATTTTGGTCTAACAGCAGAAGTCGGAATTTTTTTATGAATTTAGTGCCCCTCATCATATTACAAATCAACCAGACCGAGTCGTGTTCTGTTACTAAGTCTTGTTCTGTCAGATATTATCTCTGAACTAGTAACCTTACTTCATGGAGGTACTTGCGCGCTGCAGGGAGACTTTGAAGCAGTGATGTTAAAGTTTATTATCCAAGGATGTTAAATTACCAGGTTTGGCCTTCAGCTAAGGGGAAAAACGAAATTGAGTGATTAATTTCGGCTGGCACGTCACGTGGGACTCGGCAGCGAAATTTTGCACGCTCCTTTCACACCTCTTCACGCACTCATCCTATCAGTCGTTGTCAGGCGGCAACGAAGTAAAATGAGGACTGGCTGTGTTGATTTTTTCTTCGTATATCACTAACACAATCTCAGCGTTTTTGTAAACAGACCGCTGTCATGACTCCGGTTACGTAAGCCAATCAGCTGATTATTTCAAATTAGCTGAGAGCCGGTTAACGGTCTGTTGTATGTGTAAAATATATTGCAATTGGGGTGTAGGTCAGTATAAAATCCTACAAACTACACCTCAACCCAACTATAATTTGAACATAGGTGTATAATTATATTTAAACAGCTCTTGACAGTAAGAAATTTAATTATTTAAAAAATTCGAGATTTTCTAGCTTGCACAAGTTTTCCGATGACTACACACATTCGATATCGATTTCATCAGCCGAAAACTTGTCCTGTATGTGGTGTAGTAATTTTATAACAAATAGGAGCAGACATTTTGTATACGATTGGTTTGCGAACTACAAACTGCGTTCCTTGATTTTACTTTTTCTTTCACACATTTCATCAACTTATTGGAATTTGCAGCAAACCCGATCTCGTTAGTACCTCTAAACCTATCATTTTTCAGCCTTTCTTCCGCCAGTACTTTTACTTTGAGTTTTTCAAACAATGACAAGCAATCGCTACTTTTGATAGCAACCACAAAACTGTATTTGAAGCGTACTAAATTCATAAAAAAATTTCCCTTTCTTGCTGATTCTTCAGCTCTATAAAACGCTCAGAACCGTCATGCGTCTTTAGCTGTTTTACAATTTTTGATTTGGCTTTACGCATAACGTGAGATAAGCAAACGTTTTTTATCCATATATTCCCATTTAACTTTATCTACAACAATGCGCATTTGAAGGACAACTGATCTCAATGACTTCCCAATATTCCCATGTAATCAACAAACTCCTCATTTGCAGATCCTATGAGCAATAAGTTTATCAGTCTGCCCCAGGGAACTCATCTTGGAAACGATTGATTTTGAATACTAGTATAAGTCGACAAGCGACAATCCAACAAAATTTTAATATGCGACATCGCGATGATTAGTTCCTTTGTATTGAAATCGACCAATGCGATTATTGTTTCTTTGTATTGAACACAGAATTCGATACACGATGAACCTGAGCTCTTAACCAAATGTAAATATTGGAAGCCTTTAAAGACAAACCAATCTAATGCAGTCAGATCGAATAATTTATTTGACATACAAAATATTATGAACAGTTTATGTATCTATTTGTAAAATATATTACTACAGTTGGGATGTAGATTCGTATAAGATCCCACACATATGACAATACACTGTGAATCACCTATTTTATTATTATTATGATTCGCTGTTTAGGCACTGCGACCTGAAATGATCTATTGTGCAGCCATGCTGTTAATAAATCCTAAAACTGTTGTAGTCTTAATTTCTACCAGGCGGTTTGGATCTATAGCCACATTTCCCATGTAATTTAGTCTGCGTCGTGCCACTGCTGGGCAGTCGCAGAGTCGGCGGGAATCGTTTTCTATCGCACCTATCTTTTTCATGTGATAATTAAGTTTACAATGTCCTGTTAGTAGTTGAATGTAAAGTTTTATATCCGCTTGTCCGATTGGGCTTTCCAGTAATCGATTAGGCCTCGTTGTTCCTGGTCACGTAAAAAGGCACTTTTGAAGCTGTTATTTACCCCGCAGAAAGGTTCAGGACCTATGAAGGAAGTATTTGCCTTTTTCGCTAAAGTGTCTGCCTTTTTTGTTCAAGTGTCCATTTGTGGAACAACATCAACACGCACACCACAAATAGGAGGAGGAGCTCGGCCAAACACCTAACAGAAGTGTACGCGCCAATTATTTATTTTTTTTTTTTTTGTCTGGAATTTTATTCCCTTCATGCCCGTCATCTCCCGGAAGCCACATCAAGGTAACAAAGCTTCTTGATGCTAGGGTGTTGAGGATTTTGAAATATTCCTAGACAAACCTTGATTGGAATGAGAAGCTATCCAGCGATTTTAGAGCTGCTTGACTGTCGGAGAAAATGTTAATATTGGCACCGCGCATGCCTCTCCAGAGGCCTTCTCTGGCACACAGCTCTAAGGCGTGGACCTCCGCCTGGAAAATAGATGTGATTTTTCCCATTGAAATTGATTTTTTGAAATATGGTGCGACAATTCCAGCCCCTGCACTACCGGCTTTCATTTTGGACCCTTTAGTAAACCACAGCTGTGCGCCCTGTTTTAAGGATATTTTATTGTTTCTCCTCGCTGAGCGGTCATGGACTGTTAGGCACGGAGAGTTCAGGATTGAACCCAGAATTCTTACATGTCCTGCAAGATTGCCTTCTATGAGATGGAATAGATTAGAAAGCCTTACTCCCAGATATTTCATCCCTAAACATCCCTTTCCCGACACCAGTTTTTCGTAATGCCGAGAGTTAGTTGCATGCGATCAGTTATAGTAGAGTCAAATTTGCCTTTAACCATAATGACTAGATCGTCAGCAATGCTCTGAACTTCGTATCCGAGATCATCGAAAGTCTGTAGAAGCTCGTCAATGATAAATAGCCAAAGAAGCGGTGTTAAAACGCCTCCTTGTGGGCATCCTTTGGTTGACTTGGCCCAGTTACAAAGATTGTTGTTCTATTCCTCAGCATATTGAGAACCCACGTTATGATTACACTGTGGAACAAATTCAGGTTAGCAAAAATTAGGTCCATTCTGAGAGTGGCGGGTGAAAATAGAGGCGAAATTACAATAGAAGACCCTTATCGCGCCGTTTTTTTATGTTAGTTCGAATTTTTTTTTAATCGGCCTTCGAAGTTTGCAGTCAAATGCCGATTTTCAGTATATTGTTTCATAAGTACCACAAAAATTTTCGAAATCAATTTTTTCAAAAATTGTAATTGTTGCACAGGTCTCTAGCAATAATTTGGCTTTTTACATATTGAAAAAATATAAATTAGTCGACGAGTTATAGCCAAAAAACCATATAAACAATTTTGCTTCGATTTCGAACTTCGAAGGCCGATTAAAAAAAAATTCGAACTAACATAAAAAAACGGCGCGATACGGGTCTTCTAATTTCGCCTCTGTTTTCACCCGCCACTCTCAGAATGGACCTAATTTTTGCTAACCTGAATTTGTTCCACAGTGTTATTCTATCTATTTCCTTCCTAACCATACCTTTCTCAATAGAGCTGAAATAAGCATTGTCGAATGCTCCCGTAATGTCAACCGATGTACAGAGGGCAATTTCCTTACCAGCCAACACCTTTTCGATCTTGGTGGTAAGGCTATGTATGGCAGTTTCAGTCGACTTGCCTGACTGGTAAGCGTATTGTTCAACAGGGAGAGGCGAATCCGTAAGATAAGCGTCTCTAATGTATTGATCAATTATTTTTTCCATAGCTTTGAGCAGGAAAGAAGTTAAGCGTATGGGTCGAAAGGCTTTTGGGGTGTGGCCCGCTTTTTTGCCTGCTTTCTGAATGAAAGCTTTACTCCAATTTTTAGGCACTATGCGTAGACATTAAGAATCGGATGCCCCCAGTGTCTTCACTGTCCTCACCCACTCTGATAATCCGGAAAGTGAGTGTCCATCAAAAGCTGCCTCGTTTCCTCCACATTCTCCGTAAAGCTTCCGTTAGCCTTCGTAAGAGTAGAAAAGCCATTTAAGTAATCTTTGCTGAGTGGCTTTTGAAGTATAGTAGCCGTTGGTAGGCATTCTTTCTCCCCACAGTGCTTCCTCCATGAGTTTCTTTTTGATTTTCTCATCTCCCTATTGTACGCCGTTAAGGCACTTCTATAAGAGTCCCACTCCCCGGTTGCCTTGGCACTGTTGAAGAGCTAACGGGCTTTCCTTTGCAGCATTCCTGGCACGCTTCTTCATAACCAGTTCGCAACTGTTTTCGAAGGCTGCCGTTATTAGGTTCTCCAGTTTATTAACTTCAAGATAAAGTTCTTGAGAGTTAGTGATTCTTCCAATAATAAAAATGAAGTGCCGCGGGTTGAGTTCTGAAATTCCGAATGCTAACAAAATCTCCAAATGCCGTATTTTCCTTTTTCCAAATATCGCTTTCTTAAAGCGTAGTCGTGCCAACAATTTATAATTGTGTTGTACATGTGTGTATAATTGCTTGACAGTTTCCGCTTGCTTTCGCTTTCGTTTACTCTTCTTTTTGTTTGCTTTCTGTACTGACGTCACGGCCCTTTGGAAGGAACATTCTTGTATTATATCATTCTTGAACACGCACCCTGAACCAATTAATCCAAGATTTACCAGACCAGTCAAACTGGTCGAGCCATTTCAATTCAAAATTCGATATGTAATATACGAAATGTAGGTTTAACTAATGTGTATCGCGCTTAACATATACAAGTTCAAGAATAATTGAAACCATGATGTTCTCACCTTATGAAAATTTTGTAAGGAACTTCGACATGATGGCTAGAAAACGAACGGGTTGCCAAACAAGTGGGTTATATATGTACATACACATGGCAGAAAAAGTCTGCGTTCACCCACTGTTATAAAGTATTAAAATAATTTAACGTGTTTATCTTAAAACTCTCAGTTATTTCTTTTCACTTATTTCAAAGAAAATTATTCATAGAGGTTATGAACAAAATTTTTTGGAGTTTGAGCTGCGTCGTGTTCAGATAACGGGATTGTAGTACAGTTACTTAAATAGGCTAAGCAGAAAAAGTGTGCGTTCATTTCGAATAGTGACGATTATTTGCATGGCAATTACGTTAAATTAAATTTTAAATCATTCATGTAGTTGACGCGGTTAAGAACAAATCTAAAGAGGGAAAAATTGGTATTAGAAATACATTTTTTGTTACTATAGACCAAAGGCGAAAAGAAATAGATATTGGTGAAAGGAAAATCATTGTAAGTTTGTGGCAAAATAGTAAGAGCTATCGGGAAATCGCGAAAATTGTTGGGAGGCAATACTCCTCAGTCCAAAGAGTGATAAACAACTTCAAGCAAACGAATTGTTTGGAGTCTAAGCCTCGTTCTGGGCGTCCAAAAAAAATGACGGAAAGAGAAGAACGCAACATAACTATTCTTGTGAATTCTAATCCACGACTAACAGCAAGCCGAATTTCAAAAGACATAAAAGATAGTACATCCAGATACAGTAAGAAAAATTCGAAAAAGAATCGGATTTCACGGCAGAGTGGCCCGAAAAAAACCCTTCATATCGCGAGTAAATCGACTTAAGCGGATGGCTTTCGCCAAGGAATACGTAAACAAGCCACCTGAGTTTTGGAATAGTGTGATTTTTTCAGATGAGGGCAAGTTTTGCATTTTCGGGATAAAAAGTCGTAAAATTATTTGGAGGAAAAACGGAACGGCACCTGGAAAGCAAAATCTGGTACCTACGGTAAAGCATGGGGGAGGAGGTGCCATGATATGGGGGTGTATGGCTAGTTCGGGCGTTGGAAATATGCAGTTTTTTGAGTCGATAATGAACAGACATGATTATCTCGATATTTTAAAAACGAATTTGAGAGAAAGTGCAATCAAACTGGGACTCGGTGAAAGATTTGTTTTCCAACAGGACAACGACCCGAAACACACAGCAGAGATTGTTGGGTTGTGGTTGTTGTATAATGTTCCAAAACAACTTCGCACACCCCCACAATCACCTGACCTTAACCCCATTGAGCACTTATGGGACGTTCTAGAAAAAAAAAAAATACGAGAGCGTACAATAACTAGCAAGGAAATGCTTAAGAACGCGCTAAACGAGGAATGGGAACCCATAAGTCCAGAAATAACAGCCAACCTAGTTGGATCAATGAAAAGACGCCTCCTAGAAGTCATAAAAAGCCGGGGATATCCAACTAGCTATTAATTTTAAAACATTTCTATGATCTTAAGCCTTTTATTTTATTATTATTGAAGTGAACGCAAACTTTTTCCGTTTAGTTTGAATGGCCTTTTTAATTTTATGTGATCTCATTTTAAATTTGATTTTGTTATTGGTAGCGAAATATGTGTGATAGTTACGTTTAAGTGAACTTAATAAAACTCATTAAAAAAAAATTCTGAAATATTTATTGTTTTGAACTTTTTCTAATGCAAAGAATATTTGCATAGGTGAACGCAGACTTTTTCTACTATGTGTATATATATTTTTCCGGAGTTCCCAGGTGGAAAAGGGTCTCAATAAACAAGTTAAAATTTGATTAATTTGAAGCTAATAATTTGATTTGTCGCCAAATGCGACCTGCTTTTGTAGCGTTTCTGCTTCCACTAGTCGCCTCCACTTGTTAAATGGCCTACCACATCTCCGACTGCTTTACGGGCTCCAGTCTAGGGCTGCTGTTGTGATATCGCAATGTGTGACCGATCCATTTCCACATTCGCCGCCGGATTTTAAGATGAACGGGTATCTGCTTCGTTAATGTCTAGAGGTCGGTGTTAGTGATGAATGGACAGAAAACGCTATTTTGCGATTGATAAATACCTGGAGTGATTGTACATCACACATTATTGTGTTCAAGTGGCTTGATCAAACGGATTTTTTTTCGGCAATTATTGTTTTTTCAATTCAATTATTATTTTCAATTTTTCCGATAAGCAAGTGAGTGAAATATTTCATAACAAAAAAAACCATAACCATAACTGAATGGTAGTCACACACCAACCCTTCCGCCCACGGCGTCCGACCAATATTATGTACATATGCATGTTATAGTTATATAAGGCAGTTCTTACATACTAGTCAGAGTCAAAAGGCGGTGTACACGCCATATTGACAAGTTTTGACAATTTATTTATTAATTTCAACATTGTACAACATTTATAAAAATCAAGCAAATTTTCATCAAAATTTCAAACTTTTTAATCAGAATTTCCGAAAAAATTTCGAGTACGCGGGATGACAAAATTGGAGTTTCAAGTAGTCCAAAAATCGCGTTAGTTTTTGACAATTTTTTCTGCTAACTGTGTTAAGTGTTTTGCTTCATTCAAAAAAGGCCGAATATTCGATAAATGCAAGGGCACATTCATTAAAGGTGGTGACACTAGACCAACAACAATATTTTGCACGTTTGATTTTCATGGCAAAGTATTGAAAAAGTAGAAAACAAAAAATTAATTCGCCATGTTTTATTCTGTGTTGACAGCCACATATACACAGCGAAAAAAACAACAAATCAGCTGTTTACCAACACCACCTTTAATAGATTCGCCTTGGATAAATGACATTGAGAATGAAAATATAAATGAAAAAAATTAAAAAATAGCCAAACTTGTCAATATGTGGTGTACTTGTATAGTATGCATTGTGTGTTTTCTTTTGACGCTGACTGTATATACTATAAATATGCACAGCTTCAGAATATATGCAAATTTGTCTAAAATATTCCTGTCAAATTGGGTGTTCGTGACTTTTATTATTAAGGCGACTGTAGTTTTTATTTATTTATCTATAGTACGTCCAAATTTTCATCTATACATCTTTTTTAGCAAGACCAATTCCCAGATCTACCTCACAGAAATAAGTATATGTGCAAAGTTTTTTATACTGATGTCTTTCTTGATAGTAACGGTACATTTTTGTTTGGTATGCCAAAGTCCGTATTTGCAGTCCAATTTAACTATTCGTTGCAAAATTATTTTTTAGTAATTATTCTTAGCACCGTTATTACAAATTTGTGTTGCAAGATTTGGTTTTCATATGAAATAAGTATATGTATGTGCAATCAGAGATAAGTATTGATTTGGCAAGCATAGAGACCAAATTATCAAAAAATTGTGTATTATTTGTATTGGTATCATAAAGAAAAATGTAAATAAAATAGTTTACTTCTTTTGAACAAAGAATAATTGAGTTATTGGTGGGTTAATCTGTAGAATGCCACGTGGAAGACATTTATCCGTGGCCTGATTAAAGGGCTAAGCGAAAGTAGCAAAAGTATTCATAAAATCGTTGCTAAAGTAAATCGGCATAGGAATACCATCAGCAACTTTCTTAAAAATCCAGAAACATGTCAACTCAAACGAAGCGGCAGGCCAACTAACATCGACAGCAGATGCAAACGAGATATTCATTGTCTGGCTGCTCAAAAAGAAATGTCTTGCAAGGAAATCAAACACCATTTAAGTCTTAAGGTCACCGCTAGACGAATACATAAAATTTTGGTCGAAGACGGAACACTTAAATATGGTTTGCGGGTGCCGGTACCAAGGCTATTAGCACGCCACATTAAGGCTCGTTTAGCATTTGCCGAAAAATATAAATTTTGGACTAACGAATTCCGAAACGATGTATTTTCGGACGAAAAAAAGTTCAAATTAGATGGTCCAGATGGTTAGGCAACCTCGGTAATCGCGCCATAATCGGAACCACGGTGGCTGGTCTTTGATGATTTGGGCCATACTCGGACATGGTGGAAAGTCTCCAATTTGTTTTATTCCGACAAGAAATAACGCAGAATTCTATGTTGAAATATTAGAGGATGTTTTCATTGACTTTGCGGGAAACATATACGGAGACGACTGGGTTTTCCAGCAAGACAACGCCCCAATCCATACGGTTCGTTTAACTAAGGCCTTTCTATCGTCAAGAAAAATTTCAGTTCTGGATTGGCCAGCACTGAGTCCCGATTTAAACCCAATTGAGGACCTCTGGGGAATATTGTCGGCCCGTATTTATAAAATTGGTCAGCAGTTTGAAACAATCAAAGACCTGAAAGGTGCTTTAGTGAACGAGTGGGATAAGATAGGTGATTCCAATCTTCAAAACTTGGCAGACTCTATGCCTAAACGTATAAATGATGTCCTTTCTCAAAATGGAAAATATATTAATTATTAGAAAATCGAAAGTTATAGAAACGTCTAAAAAAAGTGTAAAGAGGGGCCATTACTTTTTTAATTTAATAAGTTTATTCAAGTTGACTATTTGTTGTAAAATTTTTTGTTCCTATATTTCCTAAATATATATTTTTGGTTGAACCTTTTTCCTACTTCTTTATAGTTTTTCATTTGAAAATATCCTTGCACATATTCTTATTTCTGTGAGGTATTCAGTAACATCGAATATTGCTTTCAAAGCTCGCCAGTAGATATAATGTATATTTTGCAAAATACTCGTTATATTTAAAGAGCTAAACGGTAAAGCAAAATTTGCTTTATGAGAATAATTGGCACATTTTGTTACATGTTTGACCCAGCTCCTCCTTCAATTTAACTTGAGTATGTTGTTATCCTACAAAGTAAAAATGTTGTACTCATTCGGACGATTATTTCCAACAAAAAAAAAAATTACGAATTTTACGATATGTTGTTCATAATAAATTTCAATAATTTTAACGCGTTGTTTTATCGTGTGAAATTGTGAATTTGTCTACTTGACAAATGTCAAAGATGGCATAAAAAAGGTACCGTCTAGGAATTATTTACTGCTGACATCTAGGCGTCACTTTTGAAAGATCCTTTACATATACATACACATATATTTTACTGTATGTTATATGTACATCATACATAGGAGTATAAGTTAAATGGAAGGGTCTGAATGAAGTCTAAAGTTTCGGAAAGTAAAAGGCATACTTTAACATTCCACTCGAATTAAAATGCATTAATGTCAGTTTTTTATTATGCTTGAAAATTTTACTTTTTTAACCGTCATCAACGAACCTAAATAGCACATAGCAACCAGAACGAACGGTCACAAACGCCTGTAGTGTTATTTTGTCGCTGTGAGATTGTTTGTACAGAAGTGACTGAAAAACTTTAGCAAGCCGGTTAAACTTCCAAGTGAAGTATCCAACGTCAAGTACAGCAGACCAAAAACTAAAACACAAGCATGATGCAGAAAACAAGAGCCAAAACTTATATGTATGTAGGTTGAAAAAAAGAGAAATAACGACGCAGAAGTTAGAAAAACTGAATGAACCAGAAATGTAGAAAAAACGGTTTTTCGCCGCATGGGCTAGGAACGTATGAAGCGAAAATAAAAACAACGCAAATGAAAAGATAAGCGTTGGTTGGAGGTGACGCAACGAGTACAATTTAAGAACACAAATGTCGGTTTATTTTGAACGGCACCTTTAGTAAGTTCGTGGTTGCCGTTGTCTGCATTTGTAGCAGCAAAAAATTTGAATGTTTTTATGAATGGACTTGTTGTGTGCATTGTATTTCAGATCGATAAATCCCAGCGAAAGCAGAAGGCAACGAAAATGCTTTGTTACTCACTTTAATAAGTAAATTTTTTTTGTTTGCATAAGTTTAACTTAACATCAGAATTGCACTGAGTTTCTTTCTTATAATAGACAGAAATACTGTATTATATTAAATAAAAAGAATGTTACATGCGACTCCGTATTTGTATCTATGTTTATTAAAAAACAAAAAACATACAGCTTGGACTTTTAACGACGACGGTTTTTGTTTTTTGAAAATTAATAAAATAAAAATAATTTAGTTGAATGTATCAAGTTAAGTTTAATGTTTCAAGGGTTTTAGTATTTTTTCGAAAGATAGCAATAGTGAGCATTCTAAGTAAATTTGCTAGCATGAAAAAAAAACTGAAAACCTTTATTGAAATGATGTCCGTCCAACCAAAATCAAATTAAAACGGAATTCTTCGATGGGGGAATCTACACTTTTATTCATAATAATAAAAAATTTCAAACCAACTCCGAACGGCCGATATTTTTTATGAGGAGCTTTTTCATTTCAGAAATACACTCGGAGGTTAACCATTGCTTGCCGTTGGGCGAGCACTATTAGAAAAAAACTGTTTCTTCATTTTTGGTCTTTAACCGAGATTCGAACCTACGTTCTCTCTGAATTCCAAATGGTAGTGCACTACCGAGTGTTACAGAAAAAATTTTATTTACTAGAAATTACAGAGAAAATTTTTTTTTTGATTTTCAATCATGGAAATATTTATTAAAACACCAATGTTTGCATATACTAAATATAAATTACATTATATTGAAAATATATTAGTTTGGGGGAAACAATTTATTTTCTCGGTAGATGGCTGTAGTGAACGATATCTCGTAAAGTATCGATCAAACAATTTAAAGTTTCTGCTTTAAAGTTTCCCACTAAAAAAATTCTTTTGCTGTTTTTTTGTCTGTTCCATTCAGTGGTGAGTTACAGGGTGTTGGCAATGGAAGTCAACATAGAGAAAATTCGGTACCTTTTACAGTTTTTCTTTGATAGAAGCGAAAATGCAAGTCAGGCTGCTGAAATTGTGAATGGTGTTTATGGTGCCAATACTGTAGTTATTTTTTATGTTAAAGAAAATGTCGATAAAATCACATAAATAATCGAAGTTGACCGAGATGTTACTAGTTGTAGCATCGCCCAAGAGCTAAAGATCGACTATAAAACAGCTTTAAACCATTTGCGCAAAAATAATGGATTTCTTTTTCCCCAAACTAACATATTAAAACATTTTCATTTACTTATGCAACTCTTTCCCTGGCAGAGCTCTTCCTCCGATTTGAGGTATGCGCCTTGATATTGTTCCACATATCTACGTACCTACAGATTTATGACGCCTATGAACGGCTGATGATTTTTATGTGAAGCAGACTTCGTATTCATACTCTCGTCCAATCAGTCGTTGGTCAGGCAGAAATGAAGCAACATGAGCGCAGACTGTGTTGATTTTTTTCGTATATCACCAACACGATCTCAGTTTTTCCGTAAACAACCCGCCGTCATGATCCACGTTACGCCAGCCAATCAATTGATTCTTTCAAATTCGCTGAGAGCCGGTTAACGGTCTGATTTTGGCCACACCTCGACTTGAGCGAATACTATATTGAGTTTTTTTTCGTATATCACCAACACAATCTCAGTTTTATCGTAAACAAACCGTTGTCTTGACATTGGTTACGTCAGCCAATCAGTTGATTATTTCAAATTCACTGAGAGCCGGTTATCTGGTCTTGGTCACAATCTTGGTCTGAAATCTTTTCATCATGAGCCGAAGTTACTATCACAATTTTGTTTTTCACCGTAGCAAATGGTCCATTCTGGTAATCTTTCATCATTGATTGAGAAAACATTGTTAAGAATTTCTCGCTGTCCAGCTGGGTGTAGCGACATTGTCTCCGCCGTTCGACTTAATTTTCGACAATTCTCACTATTCGTAGTTCATAGGACTCCTCTATACTAAACATTCTCTGCCTGTATGTGATAATAATAATAATTAGAGAAACACCGATAATCAATTTTTAAGGCCGAATTGAACTTTGGACAATTTTGGCCGAAGGCGAATCTAAACCGAAACGAACGTTTTCAAGGGCCCAATCAAAACAAAGAAACAAGGACGGACTTTTTAAAAATGCCGTATTTTTATTAATAACTTATGTATTAATTTTTTAGTAATCGTCGTTGAATATTTTAATATTGTAATATAAAAACAATAGCTTGTCGGCATATTCATTTTGCAAGCGGCACTGTCTATCCGTATAGCGCTGATCTGCAGCACTGAACAATTGCTCACTATCCGTAATTGATGTATGTAGGAGTAAATAAAGATTTTAAAGCAGTTTTTTTTTCAATAGAAAATTTTACAATTTCTTGACAGCAGGTATTTATTAACACAAGTGCCCAATTCGCCATTTAATGATTTGCTAATAATATCGCCAAAAGCTGTTTTGAATTGTTTGTGGAGAAATAAAAATTTAAAATTTTTTGGGTTTGTTTTTTGCCGAATCCGAACCGAAACCGAACAGAGCTTTTGTGGCCGAGTATGATCGAAGACCAAACCGAAGGCGAAGCTCGGTGGTTCTCTAATAATAATGAACTTTGAGCATGTACTTGTAGTGTAAAAGTAAAGCACTTATTCTACCCGCCGCTTTAACCTTTACAGTACGAAGTCTATTTTATAATATAAATGATGAAGTTGGGTAACTTCCTCCAAATGAACAACTTGCCTTATAATTATTAATAAATAAAATAGAATGTCACTAATATTTCTGTATACAGTATTTAAAATAAAACTCGACTACCTAAAGGGACAGAAATTATTTACGAATTTATTAAAGAAAGTCTTGGGGCACCTAAAGATTCCCACTCCGTACTCTAAGGGTTGAATGTTTGCTTCGATATGCCTCATCCACTTATTGTCCGATCGGATCTTAAAATTATGGTTCCATAGCTGAATTTCACATTTATAAAAATCTGTAGAGGTTTGTGAATGAGAAATAAATATATATATTTGCCACATTATAGAATGAATATACATAGAATATATTTATCACATTATAGAAAGTAATGATGCTTTTTTGTTTATTAGATATGTAAAATACTTTATTGCTTTTATGTAAATAATTATATCGTAAATTCGTTGCATATGCCTATTATCTGTGTGTAAGATTTCGATTTTTTTTTTTCAGTAAACTTGCTTCATTTGATGGGAAAAAAGCTATTCGTGGTGGTATACCTTTCGTATTTCGTAAGTTTATTATTACATATATATGTGCATAAGTACTAATAAAGCTATGTTCGTTCCATAAGGTCTTAGACAATCCAAGATATAATGCTCATGATATGGGATAATGTTTTCTAATAGCCTAATTTCTCATTCACTCAGATTTACAAGCTTTTTAGTTCAAATTTAATGACCCAAATTATGTACATATGTAAATATTGTTTGGTTTGAAAAGTAGAAAAATGAATACGCTTGTTTTAAATATGTTTTTACTTTACTTAAGTAAAAAATACCTTCAAATAGTTTTGAATTTAATGGTAAGTTAGGTCAGGTTGTGGCGGCCGCCGGTCTAACTGTGTATAAAGGAATAAATACTACATATTTTCTAACCGTTTGCACACGGTACACCCTGACATGTTATTAGACCGACCATTCAATATTTAGAGAGGCGATCAAGTTACATTAGTAAAGTACATATTGTATTTTTTCATTCACTTTTGCTCAGACTTGTCTGTTCACCCCTTTTCTGTTGGGTTATGGGGCTTAAAGGTACTTGAGTGTCTGGTTTAACCAACCGAAGAAAAATTGTGAGAGTACCTTTGGTTGGCACGTCATTGGGGACTCGGTAGCAGAATTATGCGCGCGCATATTTTACACGTATTTACACACTCGTTCAATCAGTCGTTGTTTAGACGGCAACGAAGTAACATGAGTAAAGGTTGTATTGATTACAATCTAATTTTTTTCGTAAATAAACTACTGTCATACGCCCAGTTACTTCAGAAAATTAGCTGATTTCTTCAAAACCGCTGAGAACCGGTTAACGGTCTGATGTTGGCCACACCTCTGCATTCTGTACATCGTGAGTTAAATTTTTATAGGCGGTATCGTAAAGGGAGAATTTTTGTATCAAAGAGTAGTCTCGCAAAATTCATTCAACCACACGCTGAAGTGGTTATCGTGGATTATTTTCAAAGTGTATAGCGAAAGTAACTTTGTCGAAATGATACTAGTTTATAAAATGAATGTATAAATATAAACTTGGTGCGTACATCCTTTGTTAAATGCTTGTCTGAGTTTCTCCTCAATTTTTGATGTGCTTCTTGATTTTTTTTCCATAAATGGAAGGACTTATATGTAGTTTTAAGCCGCCTACCAATGGCAAACTGTTTTTTATGAGGCTAGAAATTCACTGCCGAGGGGCGACCGGTGATAGAAAAAAACCTCTGCTAACATTTTGATGCTTCATGTCGACAGCGGACCCGGACTCTACCGAATGATAGTCACAAGCTTATTCAGCTACGACGGCTGCAAAATTGACATGTAACTATGAAATCTCTTCAGATTGTGACAGGGCAAGACAGTAGAAACTAGAAATGATAAACAGAGCGTTATGCATGATTTTTACACCATTTTAACCATGAAATTAATATGGAAATTTGCTCTTTAATGGCTTATCGAACGATCATGTTAATTTATATCTATGAAAAAAACTTTATTTTACATTTTTAGCGCAATTTGGACCTTGGTCATTTGGGCCTCAACACGGATTTGCACGCATTACGAGATGGAATTTGGAAAGACCACCAGAACGTTTACACAATGGTGATGTTGAAGCTATTTTTTCTTTAATGGACAATGAATTCACTCGCTCTATGTGGAATTATCAGTAAGAATTAAATTCTATCAGATTATTTTACAATAACTACAACAGATTTTTGGGAACGAACCTTATAAAGCAACTTAAAATCTATTGCAATTAAAAAACAGATGTAATACTCTCACATCTATTGCTGAGAAATTAGTAGTGCAGACTGTCCGGTGGCAGAATTAGGAATGAAAAGCTAAATTAAAAACAAACAAACTATTATAAAATACTAATGATAAAAGTTTATTTCAAAGTTTATATTTATAATTAATAAAAAGAAAACAAGCGTCGGGTTTATTTATTTTTTTTTAAATTATTTTCTCTAAATCTTGAAGGTTATGTCGGATACACTCACACTCCGAGCCACTCGCTGGAAAAGTGATGTCGGTATACCAATAACTTCGCAAACGATATTTTCTTTTAGTGCTGAGATGGCCGCTGAGTTTGTTTCAAGTCCATAGGGTTAAGATCGGGCGACATTGGTAGCCAGGATATGTCACCGAAACGGCTAATCAGTTTATAAGGGGGAAAAAATCTCGCTGTATAGCCATGGTCTCTCTGGTCATGTGCGGTATGGCGCCATCTTGTTGAAACCGTTTGTGTGTACTGAAGGAAGTATGTTCTCTCATTATTGACAGAAAATAATCGTTCAGCATGCACCGATATTAGATACCGACCACAGGCATTTTGCTTTTTCTCTCGATGATTTTCAAAAATATGTGGTCCACTTATTCCATTTAATTCTATTAAAATGAAAGCGGGTTTCATTACTCTGATTCAGAAAATATAGTGTTTACTCCAACATTGTCTCGCAGAAATTTTTACGCAAATTGTAATCGTTAGGCTTAAGCGCTTGCACGATTTGTACTTTTAAAGAGTGAAGTCTAAAATCCTTTCTTAATATTTCATGCACACTAGTTTTTGAAAGTCCCAGGGATTATTATTTCTATCGGGCTATGACTTCTATCGACGAGTTTAATATTTTCATTTGTTCTCGATGTCCGGTTGGGCCACGGTCGTGGGCTGGTTGGCATGGATCAAATCCTCATGAACGAATCAAATCTTCGCGCTCATACGCTCAGCAGTAAGGGAGGAACTTTACTTTACAATCTAATTCTGCCGCCGTACACTCTGTATTATTGACACAATAACAATTAAAATTATGTAAAAAAATTTGTTATTGTGATAATAATATTTATTATTGAGTATGAATACAAATTTATTTATATATAATTGTCGTGAACATCCTCTGGTATTTGGCGGAACTTCTCCTTCGATTTATCGTGTGCGTCACTAAAGCGCCGTCTTGATACCATTATAAGCCAGCCAGAGCTGTTGATATAATGGAGAAGATTGATGGGATTTAGGTTGGCGCACTGCCCCAGACTGTCGAAGAAACGAGCACCCAGTGACCTTAATCGTCTAGCTGCCAAACCCGCACATTTACAGAGAAAGTGCTCAACCAACTCCAGCTCTGAAAAGTCCCCACAGCAATGGGGGTTAAATGGTAAACCTAGCTTTTCCGTGTGCATTTCGAATTTGTCTACCTTTCCATTCGATCAGGAAAACTGAGTATGCACCGGTATTATATTTTTTCTCAATATGCGTATTGGTGTTGTTCATGTGTGCAAAGTCGTGTTGTAAGTTGAAATAAGCGCGAACGTTAAATATAAGTACTTATAGTGGCCCTAAAGTACCTTGTTGGTACCTTGTTATAAAAATCTGAAGAGGAACAAATATTGGGAGTTATGAAATAGGTTGAAGTTAAAACACATAAACCTTTCTGCAAAAGGAAAAATACTTACGTACTATGTTATAATAAATGTTTTCATAGATTGCATTACATCTCTGTACATTATTTTTATTGCTATTTGTGCAGATTTCGAATCACGTATCGATTGATTTTGCGGGAAAAGGAATTGCATTTTCACATTGGTGTATATAATCCGAGCAAGGATTTGTCCTTCACATTTAATATGCTTTTACACACATACTTAAAAGTTCCTGATGTACGCCGCTGCCAAATAACGGGCTTACATGGTTGTACGTTTATTGATAAGGTAAGACAAATATAATGGAAGAAAAATAGCTTAAATATCAAGTATTTAAAACTTTTAAATATCGGTTGAGCCAAAGACATTATACTCCCAATTATATTGTAAGAAAAATTTTGGTAAGGAATGAAAAATACAATAGAATCGCGGTAATCCAACATGCGGATCACAATCATACAATCTCAGAAATCTGACCGCCAGCTTATCTGTCAGCTAATGGAATCTGACTTGCCAAGTATGTTGATAGTTTTTTTTTTATTGACACTGTTACATATGTAAGGTGGCGCAAAATTAATCAGCCTACAGATTCTAGTTAAAATTAAAGTGAGCGGCTAAGGAACAATGCCCGAAATCGTTGATACCCCAATCTTTGACGACGGAATTGTCGTTCCACTACCCGACCCTAACGAGGTGATAATAGCGATCACGCGGCTAAAGAACAACAAAGCCGCGAGCGCCGACGGACTGCCGGCTGAACTATTCAAACATGGCGGCGAGGAGCTGGTAAAGTGCATGCATCAGCTCCTATGCAAAATATGGTCGGATGAAAGCATGCCTGCCGATTGGAATTTAAGTGTGCTCTGCTCAATCCATAAGAAGGGGAATCCTGCAATCTGAGCCAATTACCGCGAGATTAGTCTTCTAAATATCGCATATAAGGTTCTAGCGAGCGTATTGTGTGAAAGGCTGAATTCTACCATCAACCAACTGATTGGACCTTATCAGTGTGGCTTTAGACCTGGAAAGTCTACCATCGACCAAATATTTACAATACGCCAAATCTTGGGAAAACCCCCATGAAAGGAGAATCGACACACACCATCTTTTCGTCGACTTCAAAGCTGCATTCGACAGTACGAAAAGGAGTTATCTTTATGCCGCAATGTTTGAATTTAGTATCCCCACAAAAATAATACGGCTTTGCAATGTGACGTTGCTCAACAACAGCAGCGCCGTCACAATTGGGAAGGGCATCTCCGAGCCGTTTGATACCAAACGAGGTTTCACATAGGGTGACTCGCTGTCGTGTGTCTTCTTTAACAAACAGGCGGCGCACCCGCGTATCGGCATCCACGTCACTGTTGACAGTTATGATTTCGAGGTTGTAAAAGACTTCGTATATTTAGGAACTAGCATTAACACTGATAACAATGTCAGCCTGGAAATCCACGTAGAATCTCTCTTGCCAACAAGTGCTACTTTGGACTAAGTAGGCAATTGAGTAGTAAAGTCCCCTCTCGACGAAGAAAACTAACACTCTACAAGACTCTCATCATGCCGTCCTAACGTACGGCGCAGAAGCTTGGACGATGACAACATCCGATGAAAGGACGCTTGGAGTGTTTGAGAGAAAGATTCTGCGCAAGATTTATCGAACTTTGCACGTTGGCAACGGCGAATATCGCAGGTGATGGAACGATGAGCTTTACGACGACATAGACATAGCGCAGCGAATAAAGGTCCAGCGGCTACGTTGGCTGGGTCATGTCGTCCGAATGGATACAAACGCTCCGGCTCTGAAAGTGTTTGATGCGGTACCAGCTGGTGGTAGCAGAGGAAGAGGAACGCCTCATTTGCGTTGGAAAGATCAGGTGGAGAAGGACTTCATTCACGGCTTCACTTGGTGTGTCCAACTGGCGCCAGTTAGCACGAGAAAGTAACGATTGGGGGCGCTTTGTTAAACTCGGCCAAAATCACGTAAGCGGTTATCGCGCCAATTAAGAAGAAGAAGAGCGACTAAGCAATAAACAGGCGAACCTGAGTAAATCTACCACCTAGTTAATCTGATAATTTCCGTAAATCTATTATTGGATTTATATTTTTATTTATTTGATTTATGGTTTTCTGTACCTTTAGAGTTTTATTCGACCAAAATTTGTTTAATTAAATCAAACATAATTATAGACTCGCGAAGGTGCTATTTATCAGGAGGGACGTGAAATTGTGACAATTGGTGAGTGGACTGATCGAATTTACCAGCACACACCCCAAGAGCATGTTATCACGAACGTTGTATCCGGCAGGAAGATGCGACTGCACAAGTATAATTTTCCTGACACAGGTGAGTTGAAATTTACTTGTTAGATTTAGTAAATTTTATACAAAAATATTGTTCCAAAGAAATTAGGCTTCATAGCTAAAAGAAAGGGAGGGAACTTTAGTCCTTGAGAGTTTTTCCGGCGCATCAAGTGAAATTTCGAAAAAATGCAAGCATAAAACCATAGTGATCTGTTCTATTGTGGACTGCTACATAAAAAATTTAACAATAAGAAAACGTTTTCAGTGGCATACGTTTTTAATAACGGCATTAGGAACAATATGTAAAATACCCTGATTTGTGACCATTCAGATGACGGAAGTTCTATAGGATGACTTTTTAGCTGCATGAGAACTATCGATATCGGTAACTATATGTAGTTTGACAGTTGAGAATAGCAATAGACTTGGCAAGTCATCATGCATCGTTTAACGCCAGAACAACGTTCGTTCCCAAAGATTAATAAGCTAAGCATTGACAAACGATTTATGGCAATTGGACTGATCGAAATGGACAATGCAACTCCGGCAATATGCTGGATATCATATTAAAAAATAAATGCCATAAAAGGATCATTAAAATCGTACTTGGAGAAAAACTGGTTTAGACTGTCCGACTTCCTTGGGCATATATATGTAATGCTGTTACGTAGCATAAAATATGCTTGGCGAAGTTTTCCCCGTTTTCGGCGATAAAACGTAGAAAACAAAAGAAAGTTGAAAACCCGAGCACAATGTTGTCAATGGGAACGACATAAGTCGTCTAAACGGCCACAAGTCTGAATGCAGCACAAATCTGCCTGCTTATTGCACAAATCCATCTGCCATTCGGGCATAGAACTCTAAAGCCTTTTATTTGTAGGAAAACCTGAAGTTGCACCCCACAAATTGCCTGATTTGTATTCTAATTTTTTATTTGTAATTTTACAATTTTAGTCATTTGGAACCCATGGATTGATCAAGCGCGAGAAATTAGCGATTTCGGCGATGATGAATTTCCTAATATGCTATGCGTTGAATCTGGACATGTTTCTTCTCCGGTTATACTACTTCCTGGTACAGCGTTTGAAGCCAGTCAAATACTGCAGGTATGATTTATAAAATTATAGAGTGGTTCAAAATTATGTTAAGTTTATGTATCTTATGATAATAAGGTGGAAGACTCAGCACATTTCGTATTGAACGAATTTTAAAACTACATTAACGCACATTTTTGAAATGTCTGACATACCAAGGGTATGTCTTGTCTTTAAAATCTACTAGGCACATGAGGCACAGCAGTTTGTTCAAGTTTTGTTTCTAAAAGCGTCATAAAAATATAGAGTTTTTCATTAACGTCAACCAGAAATATAATGTCCGATAAACATAACAGATAGAAACATGCTTGTATATCACTATGCGTTTTCATTATATCATAAGATTATGGTTATTATACTTATGTATTACATATATTCTCCCCTGCGGCATAATAACTTACTCGAATGTGAAACTTTATGGTCTACCCTCTGTAACCTTTACTCCTACCACCCGCACGCTTACCCCACATTTGGCACCGCGATAGCATTACTTCATATGCAGACGCGAGCCAAATAAGTTTCAGAGATACTATCCCCTAATTAGGGTGTTTTCTCACATTGTTCTTAATATACAATACAACTTTCTGCTCTTTTGGGCAAAGTACCCCTCTAAAATACCTCGCAAGAGCCTCCCAGTTTTCCAAGTTGAAGATCATTGCCCAGATCGCGAGGCGATGAGGTGTTCACATGGAAAGAATGTGCGGTGCACATCATCATCCACACAGGCGAAGCTGAGATTCCACTCTGCCCATTCTACAGAAATATTCGCAATAGAAGCGTTAGCCTCTGAGGAATAGCGTCTGATAAAAATCAAACTCCCCATGGCATGAAGTCGTTTCAAACATAAAAGTTTGGTTCCTAATTGTGCGGCGGGCGTATAGAACTGCAGGTCCCTCCATTTGTGGCACAACATATACAGGGTTGGCCATATTAAACTGGCCCATGTGATTATTAAAAAAATATTGAAAAAGAAACATTTTTTTGTGTTTCATTGTGAAAAACATTTAATTTAGTTCAAGGAGATTCGTTTACATCACTTTTTGAATATGATATCGCGCAAGTGGTCGCCCTTAGCTCGTATAGCGTAATGTGCCCGTTTTTCGGCGTTTTCCATAGTTTTGGCCAGCGTCTCGGCCGATATGGCGGCTATTTCCCGTCGGATATTGGCCTTAAGTGCGCCTAGTGTCTTTGGCTTGTTGACGTAAACCTTAGATTTCAAATAGCCCCAAAGAAAAAAGTCCGGTGGCGTCAAATCCGGTGATCGTGGCGGCCAGTCAAAATCGCCGCTTTTTGATATCAAACGGCCAGGGAACAAAGTCTTCAATAAGTTGACGGTGGCTCGTGCTGTGTGTGGTGGTGCGCCATCTTGCTGAAACCAGAAGTGCTCCATACCATTTTCACGAACAATTGGCATCACAAAATCGGTTATCATGGCCCGATAACGCTCTTAATTGACGGTCAATGGTTGGTGTTAACTATTTTCAAAGAAGAACGGCCCAATGACCATATCAGCGCAAATGCCACACCAGACTGTAACTTTTTGGTCGTGGAGAGGTACCTCTTCAATAATTTGAGGGTTTTCAGTGGCGTAGAAACGGCAATTTTGCTTATTTACGGTTCCGTTCAAGGAGAAATGGGCCTCATCACTCATAATGATTTGATGCCAAAAATCCTCATCAGTTTGGGCCATTCGGACGACAAAATTGGCATATTCCAAGCGACGAGGCTTATCGGCCGGCAACAGTTGTTGATTTAGTTGTATTTTGTACGGGAATATCCCCAAATCCAAACGAATGATACGTCGTAGAGTGGTCCGAGGGATGTCCAACTGAGCAGAACGACGATTACCTGACGTTCGCGGCGATGACTCGATACTGGCTCGTACGGCCGCGATATTTTCGTTAGATCGTCTTGGCCGCTTTTTATTTGGACGTCGGGTATTAGCCACAGTGCCGGAAGACAAAAATCTTTTGTGCATTTGCTTGATTGCGTTCTTTGACGGCGCACTTTTCACTTTATTTTTTTTTCTCCACGCACGTTGCGTTTTTACAATCGAGAAGGAATTTTGAATGTACAGCTGAACAATTTCAGCGCGTTCTATTGGGGTGTACTGTTTCATGGTATAAATCTCCTTCGACTGACGCTTCCAACGCGGTATGTCATTAGCTGATCTGAAATTACAGTAAAAAGTTATAGGGTTACTCAATGGGTCAGTTTAATATGGCCAACCCTGTATATATATATATAATATATATATATACATATAATTCATCCACTTACTAACATCATGCATAACTTAGTTGTTCCAGCAGGTGCTACGTGCTGTTATAACAACAGTAACCACGTCACACAATATTTCTACTATGAGGAGGTAGGTGGGAAAACATTTTAGCTCTGAGGTGGAAAAGTAAAAGTCGTAAATACAAAATGTCAGATCATTAATTTGCCCCATTTCGCAATGAACGACACATTTCCAAAGAATCAATAGAATCAGCACTATAATTGAATAACCAGTTTAGTTGCTGGGAACCGTTCAATATGAAGTGTTATTTTTTCAACTCTTCAACCTTTTTGATCTCTTCATGCGACTTTGCCAATGTACAAGTATAGGGTTTTCCAAACAGAGGTGTTATTTTGATATTCAAAGAAAAATGCTATTTTTAACTTAAATGATCGGATGTATATTTCATTATAAAGAGGAAGGTATGCCGTTAATAGTGGAGAATAACATCAGGCAAATGACCACCACGACCACGCTTACAGGACAATATCCTTTTCATCAAATTTTCCATAACCGAATTGCAAAGTGGCTGCCCTATGACCTCGATAGCCTCACGAATTCTATCTTTGAGGTCTTGAATCGACCCTGGGCTCTTGGCGTAGACCTTCTCTTTCACGTGGCCCCAAAGAAAAAAAGTCACAAGGTTTTAAATCACAAGATCTTGGTAACGAATTGTGATGACCTCTTCGAGAGATAACACGCTCCGGAAACTTCTCCCGTAAAAGATCAATGGTTTCACCGTCTTGTGACACGGTGAATTGTCCTGATGAAAACGACTTTAAGCTGCGTATTTTTTCAAGATTTTTTTCTTAAGCTGGTCTAAAAAGTTACAATAACATTCAGATTTTATTGTTTTATCAGTTTGCAAGTACTCCACAAACAAATTTCTTTCTCATCCCAAAAAACTGATGCTAACACCTTCTTGGCCTATTTCTGAACACGAACTCGTTTCGAAGCCGAAGAACCAGGTTCACACCATTTTTTAGCCTCTTGTTTTTATTTATGATCATGGTGATAGACCCAAGTCTCATCTATAGCGTTGAGTCGATGCACAAAATCCACTTTATCCTTTCGAAAACGCTTTAAACGTTGCTGAGAAAGTCGCATTCGAATCCATTCTATCCATTGTTAACGAATACAGTATCCATTATGCTCACAGCTTTCTGAAACCCAATACTTCAGTAAAACTATTGCTTACTCTGCCCAATGAGATACCTAGAGGTTTTACTAAATCTGTTTCAGTCACTGGACGATTTTCCAATACGATATCCTCTATTTTTTCTACGATTTCTGGTGTTGTTGCTGGATGTTCATAACGAGGATCGTCTTCAAGGTCGTACAACCAGCAAATTCATCAACTCATCTTTCTACTGTACTAATTGATGGCCAAAGTCCTTATCCACTTTCAACATTCGTTCATTAATTTCTTTTGCTTTAAAACCTTCCGAAAATAAAAATTCAATCACTGCACGATACTTCATTTTTTGCGTTGTAGAAAATACTGTGGCACGTCGGTACTAAATAGCTTGTAGACAAAGAAGAAATTGGCAGAGTGAAATGAAACTTCGCATATGTAACGTTCAGATGAGGAGTGAACTAACATAACAAAAAAGAAAAATTTAGGCTAGTAGCAACGACCTCTCTTATCGAACCGCAAAACTTATTGAACAACCTAATCTAAGCTGAAAAGTAGTATTAAATTATTTGTATATGCAACCGTACACAGTAAGGATAATAATTTGCTAGAACGTTTCGAAACCAATTCAATTGGAACGAGTAAAATTAGTTTTAATTGATTTGAATCTTTATCACCTAACTTCATGTACACGAAACACTGTGCGTTATAAGCAAAAGCAACAAAGAAAAAGTTTTCAGGATTTGTGTGCGTAGTAAACTATTATACGTCGTATTCTAGAAGTCCGGGCAAGATATCGACCCCTGGGCTTTATTTTTTTTTTTTTTTCACTGTCCACCAGTCTTTAGTTTTTTTTCACTGTTCTTTCGTTGTCTCGCACAACAGCCAGCGCTATTTGATCGTTCTAGTGCATCGAGCGTATGCATAAACCGTAATATTGTTTGACTGTGTTTAGTTACATACATTTCATAACATTTTTTTATACCATCTTTTGTTAAATGAATATATATGTATGTGTAGTGGTCGTATTGAAATTTATTTTGAAATGCCTTTTCACTGTAACGATATTTTGTTTTGCGCAATTAGCAGTTCAAATGCCCGAAAGTATCTCAAGAGGATAATGAATTAAGAAACAAAAACTGAATTATCAAGAACGGCAAGAAGTGGCAAGTGTGACACGTTGAAGCGTACGATTGTCCTAATAACATCCTTTTTATATCCACAAATCCTACTATAAATAATAATATATTTTATTTTTAGATTATCATCGAGGGAAATGTCAATAGAAAAACTAAACGGAATCGCTAACGTTTAAAGAATCGGAACCCACAGAGGTAAACCGATTCATAGGAGCCACATTCAAGAGTGATTTATAAAATAATACATACCATTATTAGATGTTTATATTGAAGTTGTAAATCAAGCAAACGCAGATAAGAAGAAAAAATGTCAATTTATTCAATATTATAGAAAACCATTCCATTCAATTAAAATAAATACATATGTACGTACGTGAAAATTAAGTAGGTCGTCGAAATCAAAATTATATTTATAACCTCCCGATTTTAATCTTTATAACTAGGCGTTAATTAAAATTTATACGTAAATCTTCGTTTTTTTTAAATAAATTTTTCCCCTATATTGTTTTACTGAGTTTTATTAAAACTTCATATTCATTTTATTGCAAAAATGTGCTAAGCACGATTTCTCACTGTGCGTTTTTTTAACTTCAGTGAAAGTACGGTGATGTATCATAAAATAGAACACTCCATAGTCATGTTTTTGAAACAAGTGTAAACAATTTTTTTGGAAATACTGTTCGAGTGACAGTTCTTGACTAAATAAATGTCCGGGTCCTTCCGGTAAAGTAGATCCATTATTTGCATAACCTTAAAAACCCAAAATCATTATCAATAGTGACGTAAAACCGTTAAGTATTTAATCGATTTAAAATTTTTGTAAAAAATTAATCTATCTATATTCTGAGAATTACTTGAATAGCTTCCAAATTTACCGTTTATAAAATTCTATGCGCTATAATCAGGTGTACAATTAAATAGCAGTACATAGTTCATTTTAAAATTGTTGAGCAGTTGCCGTTAAGTGATATTTTATATCCGTTAAAAATTGTATTCAGATTTTTTTTTTTTTTTTTTTCATTTTTATTTTACATGGATATGTGTAGTATGTAAGCATGCATGTTCTGTGAATGCATATAATACTTGTAACAGTTTTTATAGACAGCGAAAAGATCCGAAAATAAAATAAATATAACTAAGCGATTTTAAAGGTTACAATTTTTAGTAGAGAATTAACAACACCATAAACCGTGCTAGCCAAAAAAGGTGGAAGTACGTATCATTTTATAATTTCGAAAAAGAGTACATCTATCACCTTGATCAAAAAGTACCCGGAATCTATTCAGCACATCCGAAATACAAGTTTATTCCTCAAAGGTGCTATCATCACTTTCAAAGTAGTCGAAATCCATAATCTATGTACTTTCTTTTTTTGTCTGAAAACGACAAGGTTTTTTTTTTTGGATAGTTTCATTCGGAGCTCTCCACTGACTCGCCTGCTGTCTGGATTGTATGTCACATTTATAAATCCACGTCTCATCTCCAGTAATATGCGTTTGATGAATGTTGGGTTGGATTTAGCCTTCGAATTCATGTCTTTTTGGCGATACGTGTTGATATCTCTTTTTTGCATGAAATTCAAGTCCTTTGGGACCAACTTTGCAGTAACACGACGCAACCCCGAATCATTAACTACAATGTCTTGAACGGAACAATAAGCCATGTTCAAGTCCTCTGTCAGCTCTATGATGGTTAATTTGCGGTTATTGATCGACTTTTCTTTCACTTTATTCATATTTTCATCAGCTTTCAATGTCAACGGCTTACAACTACGTTTGTCATTCTCAATGGACTCACAATCTCTTCTGAAGCATTCATGCCACTCTTAAACAGCTTTGTTCTTTAGAGTATCATTACCGAAACAGTTTCCCAACGTTTATAAGGATTTCGCAACATTGAATCCATTTTAAATGCGAAAATTAATATAAACTCGTAGCAAATCCAGATCCAAAACTGTAAGAAATTGAAAACACGTGCAATGTCAAGCAATGGCAATACAACCTAACAAAAAAAAAAACAGAATTCAAATCAGTTTACTTAGAGCGTCATCTGGCGGTGATTCCGGGAACTTTTTGATCAAGTTGGCTTTTTTTCAACGCGTTTCATTTCGATCTTTTTATAATAAACTTGCCAGCA
Organism: Anastrepha ludens; assembly: GCF_028408465.1. Taxonomy (NCBI): domain Eukaryota; kingdom Metazoa; phylum Arthropoda; class Insecta; order Diptera; family Tephritidae; genus Anastrepha; species Anastrepha ludens. Next base: position 53,332,864 of record NC_071501.1, on the reverse strand, counting down.
TTATTTGTAAACTTAATTGCAATTTCATTACAATAGTATATTTGAATTTTGAATATACCATTACATGCCTAAAAACCGTATCACAAATCAATAACTTCATATTTTTTCTGATTCTTGAATATATAGAACTGAAGGTTTCTTCGAGTTTCTTTTTAATTCCCTTAAGAAAAATTCGACTCGACTTAAGTTTTGCTTCCAAATACCTAACTAAACTCCTGAATAATTGGCAATAATAGATTTAAATAATTTTTAGTTAGTCACTAAAAATTCAATAATACAATTTTTTAACTCTTTCATATGTATGTATGTATATATAATTGTACAGAAATGTCGAAAACTCTTAAAAAACAATATTTTATTCATAGCATTTTTGCAGAATTCTGATAAACTAGATTACACGTCTCCCTTCCCATACGCAGTGTTTTAGCTGGCAGAAGTATATATATTAGGCCGGGTCGATTTGTGGGGAGGCAAAAAAATCGCCCATTGCTCTGTGAAAATCATATTCTAGGGATCAAAATAAGAAACTTTGCCGAAGGAATCATACCTCTAAAACGAATTCTGATGTCCCCCTATTTGGGTCGAACTTTTTAGTTTCTTTTCTATAACTCACTTAAATTAATTTTTTCATTTACATATGTTCTGACTAAATAAATTTCTTAAGAGAAAAAATAGATATTATTATACAATAAATAAATAATAAATATTATTATAAATAAATAAAAATAAAGAAAAAAGAGGTTGTCTGTAAAGTCGGTTTACTGACGATAGTTTAACGTGATAACGTCATAAGAAAATACTGATTGAATGGTTGCATTTTTCAAAAGAAAATTTTAATTTTATTTGTTTGATAGATATTTTGTATGGATATAGAGAATGAGTTAACATTAACATAACATAATATACTTTAACATAACATAACACAACATAACACAACATAACACAACACAACACAACACAACACAACACAACACAACACAACACAACACAACACAACACAACACAACACAACACAACACAACACAACACAACACAACACAACACAACACAACACAACACAACACAACATAACATAACATAACATAACACAACATAACATAACATAACATAACATAAAATAACATAACGTAACATTACATAACATAACATAACATACCATAACAAATTACCCCGTATTAAAGCACTTATCAACAGCTTTCATTTGATACCCATATTGTACATACACAACCAAAGGTTACCCGGGTCCACGTTTTGACCTATATCTCGAGACCCCAGTCACGGAGCGGCATGAAAAATACTCTGTACTAGAGCATTCACCAACAGCTTTCATTTGATACCCATATTGTACATACACGTCCGAAGGTTACCCGGGTCCACGTTTTGACCTATATCTTGAGACCCTATCTACCAATAGGTATTCAAACTATACGGAAATCATCTTCAATACCTACTTAACAATGTGTGTAAGTTTGGTTTAATTCGGTTCAAAGACACGGTGGGTCCACGTTTTGGCATATATTTCGAGACCCTAGTCATCAATAGGTATGAAAATTACCCCGTATTAAAGCACTTATCAACAGCTCTCATTTGATATCCATATTGTACAAACACATTCTAGGGTCCACGTTTTGGTCTCTATCTCGAGACCCTAGTCACGGAGCGGATGGAAATACTCTGAACTAAAGCATTCACCAACAGCTTCCATTTGATACCCATATTGTACATACCTTTGGTCGTGGTTACCCGGGTCCACGTTTTGACCTATATCTCGAGACCCTGTCTACCAATAGGTATCCAAACTATACGGAAACCATCTTCAATACCTCCTTAACAATGTGTGTAAGTTTGGTTTAATTCGGTTCAAAGACACGGCGGGTCCACGTTTTGGCATATATTTCGAGACCCTAGTCATCAATAGGTATGAAAATTACCCCGTATTAAAGCACTTATCAACAGCTTTCATTTGATACCCATATTGTACATACACAGCCAAAGGTTACCCGGGTCCACGTTTTGACCTATATCTCGAGACCCCAGTCACGGAGCGGCATGAAAAATACTCTGTACTAAAGCATTCACCAACAGCTTCAATTTGATATCCATATTGTACAAACACATTCTAGGGTCCACGTTTTGGTCTCTATCTCGAGACCCTAGTCACGGACCGGCGTGAAAAATACTCTGGACTAAAGCATTCACCAGCAGCTTCCATTTGATACCCATATTGTACATACACATCCGAAGGTTACCCTGGTCCACGTTTTGACCTATATCTCGAGCCCTATTTCCAAAATAAAATATAATCCATGTTACTCGTGGAGGATGTAGCTTTCGAATGGTGAAAGAATTTTTAAAATCAGTCCAGTAGTTTTGAGCCTCTTCATTACAAACAAACAAAGTTTTCCTCTTTATAATATTAGTATATGGTAAATATTACCATACATTTTTCCCCTCATATATAATAAAAAAATTAATAATAATAACATTAAAACAACAGGTATTATTAACAAACTTGGTTTTATTTTAAATTCTTCAAGTGAATCAAATTAATAATAATCAATAAGAAGGCATATGCAAATACAAATACGTGAATTTATATATGTACATATGCGCATATACATATAAATATACGCTCACTTAAGTAGGAGAGAGCAAGATGTCGAACGTTGCCGTTCGTTTGCTTTGTCGTTCGTTCCGTGCTTTCGCTTGCAGTTCATTCAATGCAATGAGCAAGGTAACGACAAATGAGCAAGGTAACGGCAATGAGCAAGGTAACTACATATGAGCAAGGTAACACTAATGAGCAAGGTAACACTAATGAGCAAGGTAACACTAATGAGCAAGGTAACACTAATGAGCAAGGTAACACTAGTGAGCAAGGTAACGACACATTTTTTCGTGCGTGCAGCCTGTTAAATCGAATTATAAGACGTTATCACGTCAAAAACATAGCCACTTAGCTGATTTTTTCATGTAAAGGCCAAAAATGGTGATATTTTTAAATTGGGGGACATCAGAATTCGTTTTAGAGGTATGGTTCCTTCGGCAAAGTTTCTTATTTTGATCCCTAGAATACGATTTTCACAGAGCAATGAGCGATTTTTAAATCGACCCGCCCTAATATATATATATAGTTGGCGCGTACACCCTTTTTGGGTGTTTGGCCGAGCTCCTCCTCCTATTTGTGGTGTGCGTCTTGATGTTGTTCCACAAATTGAGGGACCTACAGTTTCAAGTCGACTTCGAACGGCAGATATTTTTATGAGGAGCTTTTTCAAGGCAGAAATACACTCGGAGGTTTGCCATTGCCTGCCGAAGGGCAGAAGTAGTTCTCCAAATTTAAAATTTCTTTCATTCTTTACAAAACAAAAGCGCCTAAATAAATTTGGTAGAAAAAATATCGTTTGAATATTGTTGATTTTAACATTTAGATGTAAGATACTGTAACCACAATTGTAAAAGCATTAACCTTAGCGGATAAAATACATAAGGAATGTTTGTATATATTTATGACAATTTTTCTTCTACAATAGGCGACCAGCAATACAAACTTATACGCATTTAAAATAAATCGTATCTTTAAAATAATATACAATACAATAATTAACAAATATTTAAAGGTGAATAATTCTTTGGGCTTTGCTTATAAATTTCTGTAATGAAATTGGGTTTAATTATGTACACACGTTTTATTTATTACAAATAGTTAGCAATTGCCGACTCAGACAAAAAGGATGCACAAATTTAATCCTTAATTATTACTTATTTCAAATGTTTGTATGTACATACGCACTTTTTACAATATGTTAAATGAAATACTTAGAAGGTCGATTATACGCTACCCCTCTTCCGATTGAATTATCTTTTAAGTGTTATCTTAAGTACTATAAACATACTTACGAATAATTGTGATAATTGTGTATCAAATGTAATTTGATTTGCCGATTTTTTCTCGATATACCTACATATATGTATATTATATACTTGTAATAGGCCTTGTTGATCCATATTGTAACCGTAAGCTTTTAGTAAATAAATCAAAACATTCTGAAACTTAGTATTAACAATATATTCCTATGCCCATATTTGCATATGCTTTCGTATGGAAATGTTCATGTTAACGCCAATGAAAAGCAAAATGAATTTTTGAAATTCAAGTATACGATTTATAACCACTATACCTAATATAAGCATGTAAATGGACGTTTATAAACATGAATTGCGCATGTATGTGCAATACGTACATATTTGAAATTCTATTGAATATAGCGACATTTTTTTATAGAATGATTCATGGCGGGCATTTTGTGTTACATTGGATGAGAACTTTAAATAAATCTAAAAATAAATTAATTATGTATTGCAATTAAAAAATAACAAGTCCGTTTTATTTATCAGTAGGTGCAGGTGTGCTCGAAATGTAATAATTACCACAGTGTTGCACATGTTTAATGATTCAATCATTAATTGAAAATTTTTCATCACAACGGACGAATTTTCAATATTTGTTCAAGTGTGTCCTAAGCTAGGGCAGCCATTTAACCTAACCTAATTAATTGAAAACTGGCTCAATTGCGTTCGGTGTATCTACAATTGTAGTTAGATTGCTGGCAGGGCCGTCGAAAGAAAAGGCGGGACCAAAATTCGTAACCTTGCTCTAGCAAATGCGGGACACTCACAGAGAAAATGCTTAATGCCATCCGCCTCCTCTAAGTAAGACAGGCAAATCGGGTTCTCAATGATTTCAATGGTGGTCATATGTTGACCTCATGGATTGTGTCCTGTAATAATACCGACCACCAACCGAACGTCTTTTCTTTGCCCCTTGGAGCATCCTTGCTTGGGTCTGACGGTAGTTAGTACGTCACTGTTCTCATCACCGGTTAGCAGCCTCTCAGAGAGCATGGAATGTATCCATTATATATCCATATATTTCATGGTTTGATTAATTCCATGATGTTCGGCAGAGGGACATATTGAGTCAAAACTGGCATTATCAAAGGCTCCATTGTCCACGAACACGAACATTGTGTACTCGTCAGCTTCCAGTCCGTCCTCAATCTTGCTAACAAGATCGTGTAAGACTGATTCGCATGATTTCTCACTCTGGTAGGCATGTTGATTTCTACAAAGTGGGCTTCTCGACAATACCTTCACTCGAATATGTTTCTCTACCATTCGTTCTAGACTTATCAACAATAATGATGTCAAACTTTTTGCTGGGGAGTAGTCATCTTTTCCTGGTTTCGGAATAAATATTTTACTACTCTTACGCGTCGCCACTGAGTCGGTATGTGACCAAGTGCAAGACAGGCTGTGTATAGGGTTGTTCAATAGGTGCGCTTCAACTTTTTTCCGATAGGGAGGGCGAACGACGCAATATTTTTTATTTTTCGCTTGTCATTTGTAAACTTCATTAGTATAAATTTCATCATGGAACGCTACACATTTGAGTAACGATTGCAAATCGTGCAAATTTTTTATGAAAATAATCGTTCTGTTGCTGCTACTTTACGAGCATTACGGCCATTTTACGGTCCATTTAACAAGCCGTCCCGTTTTGGGGTTATGTGAAGTCATTGGTCTACAGTAACAAGCCGGCGACGATTTGTGAGCTCAGAGCCAATATTGAACGCGAAATTGCTGGAATTTCGACCGATTTATGCAAAAGAGTGGTCGAAAATTGGGTTCAACGATTGGGCTTCGTAAAACGTGCACGCGGTGGTCATGCAAAAGAAATCTAATTTCATACTTAAATGTATATGTTCAAACTCGATAATAAAAAAAAATTTGTTAAAAAAGTCAAACTTACTCTTACTGAAAACCCCTATGTATCCTTTTCGCGGTCTCAATCAGCCTGGTTCTTCCTTTCTCTAGCATTGCTGGGGATATTCCATCAGGCCCAGGGGACTTAAATTGTTCAAAGGAAAATGAGGAAAACCTTATCGATTCCTCTGTCACTATCTGACTAGCAATATAGCAGCCATACCTAGAGGTTCTATCATTGTTACAGTTAATGTCAAGCTCTAGGGAGAGAATACAATACCAAATTACTCGGCAGAATACAAAGATCAGCCTGTGCAATAACGGTCGGTGCAATCAGATCATGCCCTAGAGAGACTCTCAATGCACTGACACACGTTATTCCAATAGACCTACATATTAAGAAGACGGCAACCATGAGTGCATTTAGGTTAAATGAAGCGGGTCACTGGAAAGAAAAAGCTTATGGTCATGCCAGTCTATTATTGCGTCCTCGATGAGGACTGACTACATCGTCTCTCTAAACAACTTCGACACTACAGTCTATACAGATGGCAGTAAAATGCTCTGTGTTGTTGGAGATGGTATATATTCTCATAGACTTAAAATTGAGAAATCTGTGCGTCTCCCTAATACCAGCAGTGTCTTCCAGGCGGAAGTACTAGCAATTGGGGAGGCTTGTAGGCAATATCGTTATTCTTTCCCATAGTCAAGCAGCAATCTGGCACTGGATTCGTCTACAACAACCTCTAAAGTGGTGGAGCAAAGTAGGAATAGCCTTACCACCTTGAGTGAAAACCATAGGTACCTAAATCTGGGTCCCGGGACATCGGAACATTGAAGGTAACAAAAAAGCAGATGAACTGGCAAGATGGGGATCTGCCATGAATAACGCTTTTATAGAATCGGTATTCACATCATTTGGTGCAGCCAAGAATATAATTTCCCTAAAATACCTCCGAATCGCGGATTGTAGATGGAGAGACCAAACAAAATGCAAAATTAGCAGAACGTTATGGCCCACCTACAACCTCCAGCAATCGTCGACATTAATAAGCATGAAACGACGGGACGTCTGGAGACTAACGGCAGTCATAACTGGCTTTTGAACTATCGGAGAACAAGCAGCTAAAATGGGTATGCCTCACAATACATACTGTCACAGTTATAAGCAACCGGAGGAAAAGGAAACAATCTTCCATTTCCTCTGTGAATGCCCTGCCCTATGGAAGAACAGAATATTACCCCTGGGCCAACCGCTGTTCGAGAGTCTCGAACAACTGTCTGGCTTGGACGTCAACAACTTAATAAGGTTCTTAAACCACACAGACTGTATATAGTCATGCTGTAAATAACCGTTAAACAAGTGTTCACGAGGGTGTGGCAACAAAATGGTGCGGAAGCGCTAGTTGGATTCTGGAAGCATCACACTTTAACTAACCAACCAACTAGAGCATTGAACGTTTCCGTTTTGGAAATGGTATATGAACCGTCCGGTTTTCGACTGGAATCCAGCCTTAGTGAGGGCTCTAGTTGAAGCACCTTACAAAGTATAGCTGTTTCCTCCGTTTTTTCGACTGCACTACAGAAATTTCTATAAGATTCAAGTTTGGCTTGCCTCACTTTTTCGGCATGTTAGTAGTCGTAGCATCGCCCAGAAGCTAAAGATCAGCAGTTTTAAGCCATTTGCGCAAAATTGTACAGAAAAATTAATGGATTTCTTTTTCACAAAACTATGATAATATAATTCTCATTTCATTTTATTTATTTGAGTCTAGAACATTAGCAGTCTCACTAACTAGATTACATACTAAACAGTCATTTATAAATTAAATTAGGAGTACAATAATTCAATATTAGGTTTAAATAACTGTCGTGACGTTAAAAACTCAGTATTAGTTACTTTTTGAGTTTTTATTGAACTCAGTAAAAGTTCTGAAGATCGGTGAAGGAGCCAAAAAGTATGTTATTTTTTTTAATGCAGATAAAAAGTAGGTTGAAATTGCAATACTTTAGAGAAGATTGAAACATATAATATATATAACTGAATACATACGCCGCTTTTCTAAGAAATCGACGAAATTGTCGATTATAATAAAGTAAAATCTATTTGATCCAAATTTCTCGATGGGTCGAAAAATATTGTTTCTGTAAGCATTAATCGACAAATTGGGGAGCACTGAGAGAAATGGTTTGCCAGCCGACAATGAATGTGTGGAATTGAATCAACAATTGTTTGTGGCAACATTGAGAAAAGTAATCATAAAAACCAAAATGTGGATACAGAAATTTTTGTATTAATAAATAACTATTTACCATATATCTACTTCTCCAAAAATGAGCAATAATTTCGGGTTGTAAATACGGGAGAAACAACGAAATTGAAAACCTTATTGTTGGTGAAAATGTAATACGTTTTATTAAAGCGCAGCGGATTAGATGGATTGGCCACATCATAAGAATGCCCAACGAAAGTATCCAAAAAAGGGTGTTTACTTTGCCTCTAATTGGAGGAAGAAAGAGAGGCCCACCAAGAAAGCAAACTTATGACGTAGAAGCAGACTTAAAAGCGATGAACGTTCGTAATTGGAGAAATGAGGCAAGAGAGAGACTGAATTGGAGGAGGATTGTTGATGAAGCTATTGTCCACCACAGACTGTGAACCTAAGAGAGAGAGAGGTAAATACGGGAGAAGTACGTCCGACGCTTGCATTTAGGAAAGCTGCGAATTAAAGACCGATATGCTAAAGAAATACACTACCAATAGCTCTACAGAATGGTTGCTTGGAGATTCTGGATATTCGTTGCAGACACTATAGGCCCATCACAATGGGTCCGTTTCATCCGCCACATACGTGATGTACGCCATGCCGAAACGCACAAAAATTAGCAACTTTCTACTTTTGCCGTGCTGCAAGTGCGGTGAAAATGACAACTGTATCGCGCAAATTTTTATCACACAGAGAAAAAGATAGGCTTAACCAAGTTCTCCTGAAAAATTAATGTGTGTCTCGGTCCCAAAGTTATAGTCGCTCCCACCGTCTACGATTGCTATAAATTCTAGTAAAACCCTCCTTCGCTCGAATTAGCATACATTTAAAATACATTGGAGAACCAACTAAAACCTTATTATACACCACGAAATATGAAATTTGCTTTCATCAGTTAACATCTGCTGTTTTTTTTTTGTTTATGTGCGGCAATACTTTCATTGTGGCACCACAGTACGTTTTACATGTCCCATCAGTCAAATACGTTGCCGTAACTGACGCAAAGGACAAATTGTGACAGCTTTAATAGTCAGCGAAGAGCTGTGCGAAATATTAATTTAAAAAATCAGTGCTATAATTAACTATTGTACATATTTTCAATTTATATTCAAATTTAATTAAAAAAGTAAAGTTCCATAGATTGCAAAACCCTTGCAATCCCTCCTTATTTTTACTGGATGATTTAGTAAGACAGTTATTTTTGCACAAATCTATTCTTTTATTTCACATTTTGAACTGGACACTGAAATAGCGTACTTTTACTGATCTGCAAATAAACAAAAAGAAAAATATTTCAAATTGGTTAATTTTTTAATTTAATTACTTACCTGATTAGTATTTTGTAGAGTATCCATTAGTTTTTAAATCTGCTTCACGCCTGCGACAGAGGTAATAATATTTTAATATTTTTTTTCAACACTAGCGCTTTTTTCTGCAACACACCCATACAATTTATTTTTAGAAAGGCGTATTCGCACAAGTCTACTTGATATATTCAGGCTATATTCTTCATTGATTTCGAACGTTATCGCTCAAGCGAACTTAAAAGGGTCATGCTTACTTTTCTCAACCATGGCCTCGTCCTGCTGAATCGTAATATTGTGCGCAAACGCCTTCCTAACTTTCTTTCTTTTAAGCATATTTTTGCAAACAAGAACTTACGGGAAAAATTACAATAGCTTTATATATACATATATACAATTGGCGCGTACACCCTTTTTGGGTGTTTGGCCGAGCTCCTCCTCATCTTGGTGGTGTGCGTCTTGATGTTGTTCCACAAATAGCAGATATTTTTTATGAGGAGCTTTTTCATGGCAGAAATACACTCAGAGGTTTGCCATTGCCTGCCGAGGGACGACCGCTATTAGAAAAAATAGTATCACCGAGACTCGAACCTAGAATTCTGAATTTTTTCTAACGCAATAACATGCAGTTCGAGTAAAACACGACGAAAAGAAACATTAAAACAGTTAACGAGATCTATTGTCCGATATTAGAGAGATGAGAAGTGATTCACAGCATAACCTTGGTATTAAAATTTGTCCGAATATGAGTTAATCTTCCAAGAAATACCAATTCGTATAGAGCACTGCAAGGGCGCTATTTCTCTGGCCGTACATAAAAAAACAGTAACATTCCTACTGAATAACTTACACTTTTTTCATTTTATTAAACAAGTAATGTTATGTACAACGACTTCAAAACTATAAAGCAATGCTACATGAACACCCCCGGGGAGTTTATTCTCCGGGATTTTTTTTTGTTTGAGAAAAAAATTCTCCAACAATACATTCCCTGCGAGATTTTGACCTGATGGGTAGAAGGAATTTTGAACTTCGAAACAGCTGGTTTTTACGATTTTTACTGTTTTCAATAAAGCAAAACAATTGCAAATTTCAAATTTTTTGTCCAAATAAGTTATTAAAATTATAAGAAATTGTTTTTTAAGTCGAAAATTCACAGCACAGCTTTCAGAGTAGTAGTGGAAGGGTTAGTTTCTGAAGAAAAGCAGTAACTCAAAGACTGGAAAGAGTATTAGCGTCACAGACTAAATTTGTCAGTATCTATATCGCTAAATGAACCCTCAACTCCATGTAATGTTAACGCCTTATAGGGTGCCCTGGGATCTGATTTTTTATTGTGGGATGTATGTGCTTATCGTATTTAGGGAATTGGCATGCTTGATAAGTAGCAGTACACCGACGCCATACAAGCAAATACATTCATCACTAAATACATTGCTATATTAACTACTATTAAAATTCAAAAATAAGACAAATGACATATAGTAGACTTTGAGTGAAACAGCGCTGAGTACACATTTTTAAATATTACAGAAGAGACAAAAATAATTATGTATTTGTAAGTTTTCTTTCCCCTTGCATTTAAAATTTGTTCAAAAAATATACTAAGCTTCTTTTTACTCTAATCAAGCCCTTTTTTCGGTTTTTACTTACCTTCGGTATGAATGTGTTAAAATATTTTTTTTTTATCATTTAAGAGATGGTTAGATAGGTAACTGTGTTTGTCTTATAGGCCCTGCGACTTTTGTCCATTCCGGCAAGACGTGCGGCTCGATTGTGGCACTCTCTAAACAAATGCATAGAATCAATTCGGTTGTCAGCCAAATGCGGCAGCGCAACGGACGAAAAGGACTACTTCTGAGCGGCCTATTACACAAAGTACAATTCAGCTAGAAAAAGTAAATTTGACATGTTTGACAGTAAAGCTACAGGTTCATGATGGCATTCATTTATATACATATATTTTGACATCTGCCTACTTGGATATTTTCATTTGATCATTCACAACTTTTTTATTTGTCCATAAATTTTCTTCTTCTGCAACCTAACTTTTTTCCTAAGAGAATAGGCTTTAAGAAGAAAATTTGTTCCCTTCTAGAGTTTGAATTTTTTTTTGTCTGAAAAAAAAACTTAAATTATTAATTAATTCCTCATAAATTATTAGGTCCAAGTGATGTAAACATTGGTATTTATGGGTATTTACATTTTGTTTGCTGGAATATTGGTAGAACTGTCCTCAATAGTGTCGCAGAGTTTGAAGGTGATCTGTCAATTAGCTTGTTTTTAGCGTTTGATTATATCAGTCAACCGTAGGTGTGCATTTCCGATTTTCACTATGGGTAAAAATATCGAACAAAGAATTTGTCTTAAATTTTATGTTTTGAACGGGATTTCGTGTGCCGAATCGTTGAAAATGTTGCAGAAAGGCTATGGCGAGTGTGCTTTATCAAAAACACGGGTCTACGAGTGGTATAAGACTTTTGCAGAGGACCGAAAAGTCGTGAAAGATTTGCCCCGATCTGGTCGCCTATTAACGTCTTCAACGGATGAAAACGTTAACAAAGTGAAGGAAATGGTGCTGGAAAACCATCATTTAAGTTTGAGGGAGGTAGCTCGTCACCTTAGCGTGTCTCACGAATCAATTCGCAACATTTTACACCATCAATGGGGCATGAGACGCATGGCTGCGATACTCGTTCCAAGAGAGTTAAATTTCTTTCCAAATTCAAAAAATTTCTTTCAAAATTCAAACAATTTCTTTCAAATTACATTAAAAAAATTCATCGGAAGAAGGTGGCTGAAGACATGCTTGAGCAAGTAAATTCGGACCCAACGTTTATCCAGCGCATTATAACAGGTGATGAGACGTGGGTATATGAATTTGACATGCAAACCAGTCAACAGGCGGCTGAATGGCGCTATCCACATGAGCCGAAACCCAGAAAACCCCGTCAAAGTCGGTCAAAAGTGAAAGTCATGCTACTCGTTTTCTTTTATAACCATGGTGTTGTGCACTCGGAATTCGTTCCAAATGGTTCTACGCTAAATATTATGCGACGTCTGAGAGAGAATGTGCGTAGGAAACGGTCCAATTTGTGGAAGGAAAACTCATGGATCTTACACCATGATAACGCACATGTGTATAGCTTGGAATGAAGCCTGAAGACGTCAAAACAAATTTTGATGATTAAACAATTATTTTGCGTTTTATTGAACCATTTCCAGTACTTTTTTGACAGAATGGATATTCCATTTGCTACAAATCATATTAAGCTTTTCCAAAGGGTTCAACAGATATACGTGATTAAGTGGAATCACTTTATTTTGGCTGAATAACGGTAAATTGCAAATATCTCAAAAACTTGTCTATACAAAAAAATTAACTTGATTTTCCAAATAGGAATTTAATAGTGGCACCCGGTGCATGTTATCAAAGATTAGAATACACATATTGGTGAGGGTATCTTTTCAACAGCTTTACTGGTAGATATTGCATTAAGAGCGGCTTACACGAGGCGATTTTTAAATGCTGCTTGAGCAATTAAACTTAGGCATTTTTTATCATATAAAAGACTTCCGAGCATGTGATTTTTATGAAAGCAATTTTTCGACAACTCATGCAAAAAGCATTGTAAAAATCAACGCGATTTTCGGTCGACTTTAAATTTTAGACTTTATTATACTGAAATTGAAAGGGCTCTAAAACCGTTTCCCAAAGAGGCTTTAGATGCTGATTAAACAATTTAAAATTTTGATAACAATTTTTTGAAATTTGTAAAATTTTGTACAAAATTTGGAGCTTTTATTTACAAGGTTCTGTTGAACTATAATAAACTATATTTTAATAAAAAAATTACCATAAAAAATATAGCGAATATTGTAAAAAGATAAAGTAACTAAATTATGTTTAGGGAGAATTTTTTTTATTACGTATAAATTTTCCATTTACCTATGTCCTAAATGGAAGTACCAAAAATGTTTTTATCTGTTTGCGTGAAGATAAAAAATGAATAAAGTAATTTTGTTTAAAAGTTTTCTAATTCGTTTTTTTAATTCGTCTATTAAGTACGAAGTAGCAACGCATGACGGCTTATATACTTGTGCTTAATTCTAACATAATTTCTAGATGAGGCAAGCCTGTATTTTCTGGCAAATTCTGCCATGTCATCTGTCATTCGAGTTTTGAGGTGTCGCGAATGTTCATAATTCGTCACAATTCTATAAGCCTACCAATCATGGCCAATCTTAGTTAAGCATGTGGTATTTATATGTAAGGACTTGATTTTGAAACCCAATACCAAAAAAACTAGCTTACTAAACACCCTAAACGAGAGTTAGTAAATACACGTTTAATTGAGGTTATGTCCACTAGCTAAGAGTGTTTGAGTAACAGCCCTCACTCCTGCCTACGAGAAAAATGCCATACCATTTTGTTGTTTAGTATGTATTTCATTGTATATAATCAAAAGATATACTGAAATATAATATATAATCAGTAGATATATAAAATAAAATAATCAGTAAATATACTAAATAAATATTTTAAACATACATAAATGCCAAGAACACTTATACAGGGTAGTCCAAATACTAAGGTGATTCAGCAATGTCACTGAATTTGTTGCTGCGACTACAAAAAAGGGCTGTAAAACTTAAATGTAAATTTTTTATATTTCTACACCAGCTGACCCGAAGTAATCAAATAAATGTTAGCTGAAAAGCTTTATTTTGCAAATTATTTTTTTGCATTTTGCATTCTTAAAGCTAAATTTAGGAATTCTGCGAATGCACCGAACGCTGGCCTGCAAAATTTTTCCTAAGCCTATCTATCCACCTTTTCTTTTTGATATTCGGTGTAACCCTGCCCAAATTCTGGATTTTCTTGTAAAATTTCCCACAGCAAAACGTATTCTTGATGTGTTCTTAACATTTTTAACTTTAAACGAAAAATGATATACATACACGGAGCGCGATTTATTACCAAGTTTTACTTTTCTTGTTTGTTTTAATTTCAGTTTTATAACAGCATAGTTCCTTCTACAACAAAAACCATATAAACCCAAACGCAAGGCTTAAACATTACCTCCAAAGCGTAATCTTCTCTTATTCAAAGAGTAATACGCGTACCAAGTTTCGAGTTATCGTGCGCCGAGCGGACAAACAGACCGATGGATACACATGACCGAATCGACTCCTCTTCTTATTCTGTACATTTCGGTACATACTATATATACCTTCTGCTCAAATATGAACGAGACGTTATCAATAAAACGGTCCGCGGATGACATATGGCAAAAATAAATTTTTTGTTTTTTGGTAGGACTGTTATAAGCTTACATGGCAAATTTCAGCGTGATATGTCACATAGTTTGTTTTCTGTGCTACTGTAAACAAGTCAAGCTCGAGTGTGTTCAAATTCAAAGAATTTGTTTGAAATTAAAATTTCTGCTTCAGACGCCTTAAAAATGTTGCAGACAACCTAAGGGGACTCTGCTCTATCGCGTGCACGTGTTTTCCAGTGCTACAAATCGTTCAAAGAGGGCCGTACATCGGTTGAAAACTTGCCTCATGAACGTTTTATTATTTTAAGCTGTTACATACAACCGTTAAGAGAACAAAATTATAATATCCTTGGGCACAAGTGCGCGGGTATAAAAATGAAACAGAATAAAAAACGTTGTTAATGCTTTCTAACTCTATTTCATGCACCGCTCAAACGATATTCAGCGTAAGGTTCAGTATTATGTGTGGAATATCCATATGAAATCGATCTTTAATTACATCACCGACGAAAATTCGGAAAACTCATGCTTCGTAATCATGCCACCAGCAGAAAGTTCATACCAAACCATTTTTCTCTGCACCAATTATATTTACTAACATAGCCGCCAAATCGCAGTGTCCATCGTTCACAGCTTCTTTTTAATAAGTGCGCGATGTGGGCTACACAGCATTTACTTTGGAACTGAGTTTGCCATTTTTCATAACGTTATTCAAGCGTAAGGGCATTCATTCTCGTTACGCACAGGTATGATACTGGCTGACGGAAGATTTTGGAGATAAAAAGGTTTCACTGTCAAAACAATGTAGCTCAAAAAAGATACCTGTATTCGGATCACCCTGTATATACAATTTATTATGTATTAGTTAAAATACGAAAAAAAAAAAACATAATGTGACTTAGTAATTAATAACAATAATGCGCAAATTCGTGAAAGGAATTTTATATGGTTTTAAGTTAAATAATTTTGCTTTTATTACTGCAAGCTAACCAAAATCTTCAAACATCACATTTCAAATACGTGAATTCCAATATACATAATCGTACCGATTTTTACAATATACATATGCACATACATATGTTAAGTAGGGATACATGTAAATGCGTTGGTGAACATGTATTTTGTCAACTTTGCTACTAAGCACATACAATAGATTATTTAGTTTAAACGCTAGTAAGATTTCGTTTTTGAGCTTAGACATATAGTGGAATGTATTTTCAGCTTACACTTAAATTTCAATTTCTGGCGAAAATGGGCGTCAGAAGTAAATTTCTTCTTCATCCGGTTTTGTGTTATTATTTTTCTTATGCAGGTTAAATGGATTTGTACCAATTGACGAGCCACCGCTATTCTCCAACGTCGACAATGTTTGTGGAATACGCGAGGATATTGGTGTTGTACTTGTGTTGGTTTGTCGCTGGCCAAAAGTGAGTGTAGACGTGGAATCAGTGCGGTTTACGCTCACAGTAGATGGTGGTGGTGAGGTTGCTGTTCTTGTATTGGGATGTTGAATAATTGCAGGCGAACTGCCAGTGCGTGCGTGTTGGGGAACGATTTGGTGCGTATTTTGTGATGTACTAAAATTGGATGTAGACGATCGTTTATCTGCCAACTTGAGTGGCAGCATTTGAGTGCAACTCATTTGTTGTGAGGCGCTCGCATTGAAGCTGGCTGATTTGTCTATTTTACTGCTGCCAGAAGAACCTAAAGATGTGCTTGACGAGAGGGAAGACAATTTCATTGGAATTTTCTGTTTAATGCCAGTGTGGTTTATTTTTGGCGCATTATTAGCGCTAAGTAAATTAACAGGCGGAGTTTTAGAGATTGTCGAAGCTGTCCGCCATTTGTCTTTCCGTCGATCAACAGTGCTCTGTGGTAATGCAGTTGGCGTTGATGAATCGCTTTGTAAGTGTGTACTGTCATGACTGTCGTGTGTATCATCAGTAGAAGAGGGAGCAACAGGCAAAGGGCTATTAATCAACAACGGAGTGTTTGGCGATAGTAGCAATCCCTGATTTGAAAGTAACTCCATTTTACGATAAAGTTGTTCTCTCTGTTGTTTGATATCCTCCTGTTCGGCTTTGATTTGTTCTTGAAGTTTTATTTGCTGCGAATGTTTTTCATTTAATTCTAGCTCTTGTTGCTCTTTCTGGCGAAGCCACGCAGTCTTTTCTTCTTGTAATTTGTCTTGCAAATTTCGTAGTTCTTCTAGTTGATCATTATGAGTGTAAGCGCCGCGCGGACTCTCTCGATACAATGCCAACTGCAGCTGCAAGCTGTGTATGGTCGTCATTTGCTGTGATACTATACAAAGCAGGGTATGAAGGTGATGTGATATTTGTAATGCGGCATAATTATGGTCCTTGATAGCAACTTCTTCACTTCCAAGTGTCGCTGTATGTCCGCTCGTAGATTGCGTTTCACTAGCTGCGGTTTGTAACTTCAAAGCGACCACTGATGAACCAGTAGTTTTTGAATCAAGTTTCTCTTCAAGTTCTTGAAGACGCGGTGTTAGTGTTTGCAGTGCTGACATTTTTGAAGCATCGCGACATGAAAAGTTATTTTTCCCACGTTTTTCATCAAAACCAGCAAAAGTTTCAGCCCGTTTAGGTAACGTAGGTGACGCATAATTTTCACTTTGTTTTTCACCAACCGAACTTACAGAACGCGATACCGGTAAACCAGTAGATGCCGTGTATACCATAGCGGCCAACTGACTAATGCTTTGCACCATGTTCAACACAAATTTCCACAATTCTGCTGTATTGCAGTCCACACCAACCAAATCTTTGTACGAACCAAAAGTAGCAAGAAAATTTGATGCATTAGCAGTACTTCCATTAACATAAGCACCACTGCCGCTAAAACTGCTGTTATTCGGTCCACATGAAACATTCACTTCAGAAAAATGCTTTTGTTCTTTAAGCAAATTTAATTGGAGAAAAATCTTATCCTCGAGTAAAATTGCATGATCAATATCTTTCTGTCTTATCTTATCAATAAGGTCACGTTTGCTGACTCCAATACGCAGCTTTTCCTCGGCTGTAAGATCTTCAGTTTCAATTACATCCGAGGATGGACATTCCAGCACAGCCTGCCGTATTGACTGAATCCAGGTATTTTTATCCTTCGGTTGCTGCACCTTTAATTCGTACATTTCTGGAAAAGATGGGTTTGAAGAAATTATATAGATGCCTCGTGCTTCAGTTCCCGCTTTCTCACGTATAAGTAACTTTTGTAATGGCACTACGCCTGCCTTATGTTCTGGTGTAAAGAATGTGTACTTGTTATGAGCTGAGTTTTCACAAAGAAAGCATAGACAATCGGTAAGTACAACAACTAATACCAACTGCATTTTAGAGCGTCCTTGCATTAAAGTAGCAAGCCCTTCAAATTTCAGACGTCGACGTGATTCAACACCGATGTCTGATTTGCGGAAGGGCTTATTTTTATAAATAGTGAACGATTTCGGGTCGACGCGATTGAAAATGTCAAGTTGCCTTTCTTGTAACTCTTTCTCTGCAACGCATGCGTCAACGTCTATAAGTAAGGCCTTTACAAGATTAAGCGCATGCTGCAACTTATCTGTTTCCAACTTATCCTCCCGAGCACTTTTAAGAAGTGGCTCAATTAGCAAAGGATACTTGGTAAGGCGCTGTGTAACAAATAGTATACACTCTGGTATTCCTTTCTTTTTTAGCAGTGGGTTAGATAAGCAATGTTTATACCACTCAGCAAACGTTTGGTCACGACTGGTCATGCACGCCTTGAAATGTTCTAGTGCTGTCCGGTGGTTAGCACAAAATTCACCATATGCCAATCTCAGATGCTGCGCTTTTTCCAGAGAAAAAAAATTTAGCAATATATCAGCAATACTGTCAACGACATATTGCTCCCTTTGCTTTTGACGCAGTTTTTTCAGAAAGCTTATATGTAACTCGGTTAATTCGGATAAACGGGGAAACATATAATTAATATTTAGTGAGGGGAAGTGGCGTTCTAAGCTTTCAACGAAAACCTTTTGCATAACAAGCAGGGTCTGACAATGATGCTTTTCAGTCATGATAAACTCATAAATATGCTCCTGTCTTTTAATCTGTTTTTCCTTGAGCGACTTCAATACTTCTTTTGGTACGCTTGGCGACCATGAGTCATGCTCCTCAGCTGCAATTCCCAGTATAGGATCGGCACCGAGATCTTGTACTTCAATGGGAGGGTCGTTAAGAAATTCTGATCGGATTAAGGGACTATCATCGTTTAGATTTCCGGCTTGATCAACTCCATCGTAATAATCTTGCCCGATTTCCGCTTTATCGGAACCCTTTTTTACGCCGACTAATATCATTTTTTGACCACTACCAGCACCTGATTTTTTTCCTTTGCATTCCATTTGATGTTCCTTAATATTTAACATTGATATGTTACTACCACATGCATCGCACGTTCCAGTTTGCCCTCCTGGTTTCACCTTGCCCTTATCTTTTTTTTTGCGAAAAAAGAGAGATCCGCGCTTACGGCGTTTCTCGACATTTTCGTACGCCTCAATTTTTACATGAGCACGCAAAAGACTTTGATTTTCATCCTCACTGTCATAGAGATGGCGTGCTTTTATCTCCTCCTTAGCAACAATCGATGAAGTAGATATGCTTTTTTGCAATGGAATCCGAACTTCTGTTGCGAGATTACGCTTTGCTGCAATACGCTGAAAATCGCGAGCCAACTCTGCCTCATTTAGCGAATGTGTTGATATGCCTAAAATGAATTAAATATAATATTAAAATATATTAAATTCAGAGAAATTGCGAAGCAGTACATGTACGGTTGAGTTACTTCAATAAAATTTGCCGATGAAATGCACTTAAAATGAAGTAAATAAAAAGGAAACATTACACAACTGCGAACATCTTTGAAAAATTGTGCCCTAATTCCTCACTTTTACCACGCCATATGGCAGCAATATTGCGATTAACAAAAAATAAAAATTTTCGCCCCGATTGTTTCCCATAAAGTAGACGGAACAT
The DNA here is from genome assembly GCF_028408465.1 of Anastrepha ludens. Classification (NCBI taxonomy): domain Eukaryota; kingdom Metazoa; phylum Arthropoda; class Insecta; order Diptera; family Tephritidae; genus Anastrepha; species Anastrepha ludens. Next base: position 53,313,224 of record NC_071501.1, on the reverse strand, counting down.
TAGATAGAGTATCTAATGCAGCAAGATAAGGTCCCAAAAAAACTAAATACACAGTTGTGGACACATAAAATTACGGTCGCAGAAAGTTTTTTTTTTTTTTTTTTTTTTTTTTTTAGTTTTTAGTTAATATTCATGCAAATATTTTATTACTATTTAGAACATGTGGTCTCTTTTTTTGGGTCCTAAAAATCAGATTTACAAAAATATAATTGACCGTGTACAGAAAACACTTTTAAAATTTGCTTTACGCTCTTTGAAACTTGAGCCTCGTATTCCTCCGACTAACATTCTAGCTAAATACTCAGGCACTCAATGAGAAGTCAGCAACCACGTAGACTACCTGGACCAGAAAATAAATAATTGCGACAGAACTACATCCAGATCATAAATAGTATTAGAACATAAAAAACACGTTGTGAACAATCTTAACAAAGCGAATAACCTAATGAAACTAATTCGCTCCCTTAAAAACAAAGTTCCAAATAGACTTATAGAAACAGCTATCAACATGCCAGGGCCTAACAATTAACCTTCTACAACATGGTATCACAATCTACGGATGGACATCAGCAACAGCACTGTAAGTTGAAGCACTTTACCAGGACTTCCAAGACGCGAGCAATAGTTGTCAAGCTAGCATCCAAGTCAATAACCTCAATACAAATACAAGCAAGCCTGCGTGACTTTTTTTGAAAACTCTGAAAACTAAATTACAAGCTGCAATCTGATCAGTAAGTGTTCTAGTATTTTGTTTCGTTGCATATTGAATGGCCCACAGTTATGGCTCTTAATTCGGCATAAAATATGCCGGAGTGTAGTGGAAGTTCACTCTGTTGCACGCGAAGAAGTTATTTCCATTGTTTGTTGTTGTTGTAGAAGCATGAATGGGGATGCTGCTGAAGTTGAAGTCCTTGGCCGGTTATAAATCCGGGCCATTCCGGTAACGTAGAATCGATTGTCACGAAACTAGTGAAGTTCATAGAGAGTATATACAGCGATATAAAGACAGTTTTATGGAATGACGACTTACATGACAGCTTAGAAGGAGGATTAAACATAGAAGGGAAAAATTTTAGACTTCTAATGTATGCGGATGATATCATTTTGTTAGCGGATCATCCAGGCAAACTACAAGTGATGTTTAATAACCCTGAAAGCTACTGCAACCTGTCGAATCTTAAAGTAAACCGCTCAAAGTCTCAAATAATGGTATACTAGTAGGATTATACCTATAAGGAATTAGATTGGTCAAAAGGTCTGATTTATTTAAAAAAATACGATATAGAATCAAGCATGTGAATGATGAGGGCTAGAAGTGACATGATAATTTTAAATAACAACAGATTTGACACAGAAAATAAAACTTGCTCAATGTCTAATTTAGGCGAGCTTGAAAACATTTCCTGGCGTGCTGCTTAATATTAAGAGAATATATATTAGAATAGCCTTTTTCGGAAAATTTACCTCAAATGATTCACAACTCATTGAGATTCTCAATGGGGAAAATGATCATTGGGATAAACTTTTGCGTTTCATTAAATATGCCTCTAGATACAGAGATTACTTAACAAAAGAGTTTAACTGGTTTTAAAAACCGTAAACCGAATAATTGTTTTGCACGAAAAATAAATCGACAGACGGCTTATGCCATTGTCGTTAAATTATTGTAAATTTTTTTTTTTTCTCTTAATATTACAATAAGTAAATTTTCTATATTTTACTTTTATTTGCAATAAATACTACTACTATTGTTAATAATTCAAATTATCTGTAAAATTCGTTTAAGAATGTTATAAATTTATAATTGGACGAAAATAAAACAACTTTGAGAAAAAAGTCAGTTTTCTTAAGACTCTTCAAGAAAATAATTCATTCATTGCGAAGACAGCTTTGAGGGATGTGAAAATGTATGCATTCTAAAAAAATGTGGCAATCAATTATCCCATTAATAACACCAAAGACAAATGAGAGGAAGATAACAGTTTTCCTGTATATAGTTTAAAATCATTAAATTAATTAGCTTCCATCTGGCACTATATGATGGGGTTTTGTGCACAAAATTCAGGAGACGGAGGGCAAAGCGAACAAATACCTTTTGGTTAAGTCTTTTAATATGAAAATCAGATAAGGTCTCCAAATGAAGACCGCATATTCAAGTTTGAATCGAGATTTTTAAGTCATCCGTATATAAAAGATAATTTGAATCTGTAAAGCATTCTCAAACGTATTTTATAAAATCAACAAAGAGTAAGGGTCTCAATTTTTTTTAAGAGTGTTAATAAAGGTAGCTTTCCAGGCATCAAGAAATACACCAGTCCCAATGATAATAAAAAGTAATAGTAGTGGATAAGCAAAGACGGAATAATTTTTAAAAAGGAAAGATGATAAACCATCAACATCGGTTTGCGTAGTCGACTTAATGTGCAGAATACCGTCCAGCATATCATCAAGCGTAAACAAACGTTGCAGTAGGGATAAAATTTGCAAGGGATTTAGGCGGCTTAATGTGCAAAATACCGTCCAGCATATCAAGCGTAAACAAACGTTGCAGTAGGGATAAAATTTGCAAGGGATTTAGGCGGCTTAATGTGCAAAATACCGTCCAGCATATCAAGCGTAAACAAACGTTGCAGTAGGGATAAAATTTGCAAGGGATTTAGGCGGCAAACCAAGTTAAAACTGAAGAAATCAGCAAAAAGATTGGTAGCCTCCTGCAAGGACGATGTGTGGTTTTCATTGAAATATACTTCAGAGGGAATACTTGAGCACAGATAAGCTTCTTACAATTGCGAAGATATTTCTCCCTGTAAAGTAAGGTGTTAGATAAAAAGTTACGCAGTCTTCAATGAGCCTACCTCTGCACGTATTTTCGATATCATACAATTTTAAAAATGGGTTTGAATTTGTGACGAGTTCGTATTAAATTTTTCGTTGACAATGGATTCAATGTTGCGAAAACCTTAGAAATGTTAGGAAACTGTTTGGGTAATGATAATCTAAAGAAAACAGCCGTTTACAAGTAGATGACAAAAGTAGTGGCAAACCGTCGACATTGATAAATGATGAAAACATCAAAAAAGTGAAAGAAAAGTTGATCAATAACCGCAAATTAACCATCAGAGGGCTGGCAGGAAACTTGAATATTGCTTATGGATCCGTTCAGGACGTTGAAGTGAGTGACTTGGGATTCCGCTGTGTTGCTGTGAAGTTGGTTAATAAGGACTAATAATTGGGCGTTATGAGACGTTTGCGTGAAAAAATTCGCAATTCGCAAAAAAGGAAGAATTTATGGGAAAACAACTCGTGGGTTTTGCATCATGAGAATGCACCGTCGCACAGTGTCATCGTCATCCTTGAATTTCTGACCAAGAGCGAAACGAATACCATCCAACAGCTATCGAATTCTTTGCGGTTTTTTCTGTTTAATCGAGTCAAAAAACCACTACGGGGAACGCATTTCAAAGGAAGTAATGGAAAAATCTAAGACGGCTCTGATGGCTATACCGAAAATATAGTTCCAGAAATGTTAGGACAGTTGAATTAAACGATGGCATAAGTGGGTTGCCCTTAATCGGAGGAGCTCTGAATGCGGTAATATCACTTTTGAAAAATAAACTTGTATTATGAATTTGCTGAATGTATTTCGGGAACTTTTTGATCAAGGTGGTGTTTAAACAAAAATGCATTGCAAATAAGAAAAACAATGCAGGGTATAAATAGGTATAGCATTGGGCTCGAGCTGTCAAAAAGTCCACTTTTCGCGCGCATTTCCCTACAAAATTGCTTTATAATGTCCTGATTTAAGCGGTACGTCAAGATGTATGGCATGTCTTCATACTGGTCCTAGACATAGATATAAAACAAAATGTTTTTTCTAAGACACCCTAGTGTCTTGCTAAGGGAGCCGATTTTCCAAGAGGGAACCATAAAGTTGTTTACTGAGTAAGCCCTTTATTATTGAATCATGGTTATACCTAAGTGACTATAATATATTTAACAAATGTGCGTAATATACAAATAGTGTTTGTATGCCTAACATAGATATTTACTTATTGCAAATAATATACATTTTTCTGTCAGTAATACGCTTTTTTGTCTCTTTTGTAGTAATACTCGTAATCATAGAATTAGCCTGCCTCGGACGAGAGAGTACAGAAGGTTGTACGGTTCGTGAACCGCTAACTTGCTCTCGGTTATTTTTACAGAACCAGTTTGTTTGAGAGTTTTGTTTACGTTCCCACGACAGTCGGTTCTACGTAACCGGAATGACCCGGATTATATCCGGGGAGGACTGTCACTTCAGCAGCATTCCCTGTATACATATGTATAGAGAATATTTATGCTGCTAAAACAACAACAACAGAGTTGTGTTTTCGTTTTTTGTTTACGAACAACCATATGTATATGTATTCTACAGTTACCTATAATTTGCCATGTAGAATTTCAAGTGAACATTTTGCTTAATAACACTACGTATCGAAATTGAAAATGGGCTCTCGTATGTTGTGTGTCTAGTCGAGTTAGATATATACCTAAAATAAACATTTAAAATCTGAAATCAAGGAAAATAATTGCAATGCTTCTGACTGAAAACGGGATTTATAGAGGTTTGTATATATATTCTAGTTATGTATAAATGGTGGTGGTTTACCTTGAGTGTAAGAATTATTTTTCATCATTATTATAACTATTTTTTGTAATGTAGTGGAAATAAAGGAGCAAATCAAATTTTCTAAACTGCAAGGAAATTTATGGATAAATGTCGTGGCTGTATGGCTTACCTCCAGTGCTATTTCTAGCGGATCGTCGGCGCTGATCTGTAGCACAAATCGTCTCAGGCTCTTCACTGTCTAAACTGGATAGACTGATGCTTTTATTTGTTATATTCAGATCGTCAATGGTAGTCCAGGATCTACGACGTTCATTCATAGGAACGTATTGCTGTTGCTGCGGCATCCATCTAACATAATGACAGGCGGTATGTGTCCCATTAACGCTAGTATTTACAGCGTTAAGATCTGGTAAAGAGGCGCTTAAAATAGCAGCATGAATAGGTCCAAAGCTGTTAAAGCCATCGTGCATGTGAGCACTGCAATTTTTCATTTGAACCACAGTCTCACGTATATTTTGCAATTGATTAAGCGTGTCTTCGAAAATGTTGTTATATTTGGTTACTGAGGCCGGACTATGAGGCGTTACATTTATTGTAGGAATCATGTTATTGTTGGTGGTGATATTAGCTGAGAGAACTGGTGGAGTGTTAATAATAGGAATGCAATAATTTTGGCTTTCACAATAGGGACGCTGTTGACTTGTTAAAAGACCCTTGTTGGTATTTTGTAAGTGATTTTGCAAATTTAATTCATTCATAGAATTTATGAGATCAGTATTTGAAGAGATATTGGAATTTATGAAATCTGTAACCACATCATTTTCAATATCATTGTCATTCGTTGCCATATTAGGGTTCAGCCCTTATTTTTCTTCTATACCTTGGAAAGGCATACCACAATATTACACAGAATAAATTTACAATTCATTCGTTGTAATATGTACACTAATTGGGGCAAAAAGACGAATCACTAATATTTCGAAAATAAGCCACACTATAAGTTTGACAAATATAAAACCAACTTTTTATATTCTGCATTCACAAATCTCCCTTTTCCTGAATGAATTCGCCTTGTTTTTAATTTTATCTAATGAAGAAATTTTTTCCTCCACAGAAACAAACACACAAACCAATATTCTTTAATTTTCTTGCTTTCCATTATTATTCTCATTGACAGGTTACAAAAAGTGTTGCTGATGCAATTTTTTAAGACTGGGTTTGCACGAGACATGAAAATCAAGTATAATTAACATAATTATTGCGATGTGGAGAATACAGAAGCAGAAACCACCACTTTACTTTCGCCGAGGTTGGCAATTGAGTGACATCAAGACAGAAAAAAAAAATATTTGTTTATAAGTTACTTGATTGCCAATACCCCTGCTCGATTGCGGTCGTTGATTGCATGCAAATCATCTCTTACAATATAATGCAAATGCAGACCGCTCACCACAGCCCTCAATCAATTAATTGCATTGCTTATGATAAATTTATCGCGTGCAATTAACTGACACTTTGGTATTTTGAAAGTTATATTCTCATTTATGCGAAATCTTTGTTTTGCAACACTATACAATCAAGAGAGAAATATAAAAAAGAAGTGTTTCTTTATTTTTAGCGCACAAAAACAGCAAATAGATTGATTTACCGCCATTTTTTTTAATATTTTGTTTAGTACGAATTTTTTTATTAAAAGTCATACGGTGAAATGCCGCATGCCATCTACAGTAATGGTGTTCAGAAAAATTAAGAGGGTGAAGGACAAAATTAGGTAATTTGCTTTGTATTCTTTCGACTCTTATACCATTACCTGCACAAATTGGGATCCAAATAGCATATTCTAATTTTGAGCGAACCAATATATTAAAAAGTACTTTCCTAATATAGCGATCCCTGAAATCCATTACATAAATACGAAGGAAAGCTAAGTTACTTTAAGTCTTCGGAACCAAATAACAAAATTTATTTAACAAAAAAAGGGATTATCAGAGTTAATACCTATTTCACTAAGGTCTTTATCTGTGTCAAGTTGATTATTTAAGATATTGTATAAAGAAGGCATAATATAATGATTCAATACATAGATATGGTGATATAGAAGAATTTTTTGGTTTTTGATTTAAAGCTAACTTATTGAAGTAGTCCACCAAGCGCGATAGTTTAAATAATGATGCAACTTGTCGATGTCGGCTGTATGTTTTATGAAAAGTTTAAGGGCATCGGTACATCAATTACAACAATCAAAATTCTATTAGAGATATAAGATTTTAAGCAAGTTAGGAAAACCATGTGAAAACCAATGTTCTACAGTTTGTGCACTAAAACTGAGTGAAAAACTCTGTCAAAAGTTTTCGAGAAATCAGTGGAAATGGAGTCTCCATGAAGCTCATTTTTAAACGTAGTTTAGTTGGAAGTCGTTTCAGCTTTTAAAAATGGATTTCATGTAAACACCATTTCTGATTCGTAAGCTCCATTTTTACTATTGTTTGTGTTCTGTTGAAGGGTTATGTTTGTGTTCTGTTGAAGGGTTGAACAAAAATCAAAAAAGAACATGATTTACTTAATAAATTTATTTAAATAACAGCAGCCTCTGAGAAAATTGTCACGCAAAGACCCGATTTACACGAGGAGACATCTGGAAGGGAAACATTTTGTTCGGTGGCGAAGGACGGTCGGGGAAGAGAGAAGGGATTTTGTCTCCCGTACTCGGCGACACGCTTTGCTCTTCTTATTCGTATTTCCAATCTTTCCAATTTTTGACAGTCGCTTCATTCGTTTTTTTCTTTTGTGGGAGAAGGTTCTGAGTTATGTGTTGGTTTTCAAGCAAACGGAAGATAACAAAGATGACAAACATCCGAACACTGCTTGGGAAATGCACGATTATTTTTGCTAGTAAAGTAGGTATAATTTAAAATATATTATGGGGCATGTTTATGTTGAATTCTAATTTTCCTCGCATTTCTAGTTACTCAAGTTAATTTTAAGTTAATTATTTACATATGAAGTATTTTTAATTTAATTTTTTTTATTCAAGTTTAAGAATTTATAAATATATTTCAATAAAAAAACAACAAATTATTTATTATTTAACCAGTTTGCATTTTTCATTCATATATTTAAGAAACTGTTGTCGAACGCTCTCTGCTTTACATGTAAGCGCGTGCTAGAATACATCCGAACCAGACGATGCTAAAGTGTTAAATGTCAAAATGTCGCGAAAACATTTTTGCCCGTGTGAACGCGAATGAAACTTCAAAAGAGAATTTCCAGTGTCTCCCTTCCAGATGTCTCCTCGTGTAAATCGGGTCAAACAGGATATTTTCTCATTAATGTATCATACAATGATCATAGTTCCTAAATTCACAATTACATCCGAGTTAGAGGATTTTCACAAAGGCGACATCAATATACAATAGAAACTAATTTATTTCTTTTCTTGCGACTTGGTGGTTGGAATGTTAGGGTGTCCTGCTTCTTTATTGTCGTCTTGTTTATCTGTTAACGTTCTCATTGAATTTTGAACTCTCAAACCAGCAAATTGCAAAAATGATATACATGTAAATATTGCTGTTTACCTACCGAAGTCACCTTGCTGGGAATCCTATTAAAATGTGTCAAGTGGCGCTAAGTAAAGTCAATGTGTAACTGCTCTATAAGCGATTGCTATTTGCTTTGTTTGTTTAATTTTTGCAATTAGATCTACGAATATTCTAATTTTGAATAGCCAGGTTTAGAAGAAGAAGAATGTAAAAAAGTTTTTTCAATTGCGATATTATACGAAATAGATCATTTACTAAAGATTATTCTTTGACAAATGCTTAAAAGTAGTGTGGAGATGAGGGTATGTGTTGTAAAATATCTTTGCAAGCTCATAATTAATGCGACTTCCATATAGAAGTTATTTTAGCTGACGCGTCAAGCGTTTATTGTTTGAACAAATTTTCGTTGATATTTTTTTCAATTATTAAGAGACTTTCTAAGTATACTTTTTCCTTAGAGCCCATTACTGGTGCGGCTTCTGTTATTCTTGGCTGCGGTTTCTCTGGCGGAATGTTTTTACGTGCCGGGCGTTGCGCCCGTAGAGTTTTCGATGGGTCAAAAAATCGATGTAAAAGCAGTAAAAATGACGAGCAGTCGCACCCAATTGCCTTACCAATATTATTCACTTCAGTTTTGTTTGCCAAAGAACGGAACTTTAATTTATAAATCTGAAAATTTGGGTGAAGTTCTACGTGGGGACCGAATAGTAAATACGCCTTATGAAGTGCGTATGGCTGAAAATATTAACTGCAAACTGCTATGCAATAAAAAGGATCAGCCCATGAATTGGGACAAATATCAATCTGCAATAGTTGCTGAGCGGATAGAACACGAATATTTCGTCCATTTGTGAGTTCTTATTATATAAGGCGTCTTGAGGGAATTAACTATAAAACATTTTATTTCAGACTCGTAGATAATTTACCGGTTGCTACTAGAATCGTAAGTCCTAATAATCCCAATGAAATAACATATGAACACGGGTACCGGTTAGGACAAGTTGATGGAGACATTTATATAAACAATCACCTGAAGTTTATTCTCTCATACCATATGCATGCGAAGTGAGTATTTGTTTTTCAAAAATGAAAATATATATGAATTAATTCACATTTGAAACAGAAACAAATACCGTGTAGTTGGTTTCGAAGTAGAAACAGCTTCAGTCAACTATAAAGAAATGAAATTTGAGGGAGATTCTTGCAATTTTCCAGATAATGCGAGACCACAATTGGTGACGAGAATTATTTTTTGAATTCAGCATGGTACTAAAGCTTAAAATTTATTAAAATATATTAGGTAAATCCGAACTCAAACACGCAACTATATTTTACCTATTCCGTCGAATGGAAGGAGTCGAAAGTAAGTTGGGCATCCCGATGGGATATCTATCTTGGTATGAGGGACGTGCAAATTCATTGGTTTAGTATTATCAACTCTCTTGTAGTCGTCTTTTTCCTTTCGGGTAAATATCATTCACTAATTTCAGTTTCTTAAACTTGGGAGAATTACTAATAAAATCCTATTGTAGGTATATTAACCATGATCATGATTAGAACGCTACGTCGAGATATCGCCCGATACAACACCGATGACAACATAGAGGACACGTTGGAGGAAACAGGATGGAAGTTGGTACACGGTGATGTTTTTCGTCCTCCAAAAAATACGCGGTTATTTTCAGCCGTTATTGGTAGCGGAATACAGATATTTTTTATGGCATTAATAACAATATGTAAGTATAATGGAGATAATAATTAATTTTTTTTTATTCTTATTGGTTTCCATTTGTTTAAAGTACCTCAGCTTGTTTTCTTTTTTTTTAATTTGTAACCAATTACGCAATTGTTATATTTATTGGTTACTTTTTATTATATTAATTGGCAAAAGTAAATTTTCTAACACAATTAAATAAGATACATACAACTTTTCGAGCGAACTTAAAATTTACGACCATTTCTATTGCCATTAACTATAATACTACTCTTATACATATATACATACCTATATATGTATCTATTTATGCATAATAGTTGCTTACACCCTTTTTTGCGTTTGGGCGAACTCCCCTTCGATATGTGGTGTGCGTCTTGTTGTTTTCCTACAAATGGAGACACCTACATTTTTGTGCCGCCTACACTCGGAGGTTTGTCACTGCCAGCCAAGGGCGACCACTATTAGAAAAAACGTTTCCTACCATTTCGTGTTCCATTATAACGGCTGCCCTAGTCCCTTTGTAAATATGAAATTCAATATTTGTAAAAAGTCAGAAGTTTTAGGTTTGAATTCAGAACAAAATATCAAATAATTTATTATAAATTAAAACATAAAACATATATATTTTTTGGGAATGTTGCCGAAGTGACAGTTCTTGGCCGGATTTAAAACCGGGTCGTTCGGAAAGCGTAGCACCGACTGTCAGAGTAACGGTGATCTTGAACGAAAATCGAGATCCTGTGTATGTTTGCTTAAAATTTGTTGATACTAAACTGACCCACCTGTTTGCGAATTGATCCCTGGGTACCGTCTAATATTAACTTCTTACATAACATTAAATTTGAAAATATTATTTTAACCCTTTGCCTTAAAACTACGTGTGGTAAATGTCATTTGGCTGTGATGTGAACAGCCAATTTTTTTTTATTACCATTATTCTAGTCTTGAGGAGTTTTATATTTCGTTCTTATGTCGTTTTGAATTCGGAATAGTCAGTTACGTCGTAAGGTCAGTTACGCTGAATAGTACCCCTAAAATATCTATTTTGCTTCATCAATCTCAAACGCTTTGAAAATCGTTGAAAGTTTGCTTTTAAAATGTTCTCCTAATTTCATAAACCGACAAGTTATTATGCTTCAAACATTTACAATCTCATACGGAACATTTCGCCTTTGAATTAAAATTAGGGAGCAGTGCTAAATTCTGCATTACAAGTTTTGGAAAAAATTTAAAATAAATTCTAAACAGTCTAAATTCTTTTTATAGTTTTGTATTTTTTTAAATTGTCTTAACAAAACAATGTATTTAAGTTAACTGAAAACAATTATCAACTCAGCAATAATATATCAATGTTAAGGGGTATTCTGGTCTAGACGCATTAATTTTAGATATTTTTAAAACTAAGATAAAAAAAATTAAAAACATTTTTACCATCCATTTTTTTATGGTTTTTAGTAATATTGGAAAAGTATAAAAAAAAATTAATAAAAAAAAATAATAAAAAAATCGTGGAATTCCAGGCCGGCGGAGTGGGGGCTACATAAAAAACTGTGCTCCATGGATGGCATGATTCCAACCCTTGTAGTGATCTAAAACAAACAAATTAAAAAAATTCTTCATTAGTTAGGATGTCGCTATCGGATTACGCCAAATCAAAGAAAAAAAATTCACAAAATGGCGTCAACTTGAACAAAAAACAATTTTTCTTTTACCATCTTTTTTTTTTTTACCTTTTAAAATTTTTTTAAATACTTGAAACTTAAATTTTTCAAAATCCGAAGCAGGCGCGATAACAGATGTATAATAAAAAATTCTTATTAAACTTCAAAGCGATCGGTCAAGTAGAACTTGACATATCATGACGACCATCTTAAAAAAAAGTAGTTTTGAGAAAATCGCGTTTGAAGTTTGAGCAACATTTCCAATGGAATTACTTAGATCATAATATTTACTACACACTCACTCTGAATATATATATATATATTATAGAAGTATATATTATAGAAGAATAAAGTATATCTATATGTATAGAATAAATAAAGGGTGTGTGGGATACAAAAGATTTTCTTCTCAAGTCGTCCGGTAACATCGGCAGTTTAATGTTCGATTCGCTCCACTCGGCCGGCTTAGGCGCCACGTCACAAAATCCGCTGTATCTCCGAAAATAATTCGATTTTTAAAAAATCCGTTGAAGGGCATATTTTTGAAGGTCTAAACTTTGAAAATATGCAAAAAAAGAATCGAATTTTTTAAATTTCTAGACCATGATACCCCCTTAAAACATAAATATGTGCTCCTGTAATCACATAAATACTCAAATAGTTTGAAGATATTTTTATGCATTTGACTTTGTAGTTATTTATTATTTTTCGATAGTAATCAAATGTTTTTTGTAGTCTTTGCTATGCTTGGCATGTTGTCACCGTCTTCACGAGGAGCTTTAATGACTTCAGGCATTTTTATGTACGTTTTCATGGGAACGATTGCCGGTTATTTTGCTGCCCGCCTTTATAAAACTATGAAAGGACGAGAATGGAAACGTTCGGCATTTTTAACAGCTACGTTATATCCCGGCATTGTGTTTGGGTATGTTTTAAAAATAAATGCGATATATTAATTTTTAACTACATGTTATTTCTTTAGAACCGGCTTTATATTAAATTTCTTTATATGGGACAAACACTCAAGTGGCGCTGTTCCATTCACAACAATGATTTCTTTGCTGCTGTTGTGGTTTGGTATATCGGTTCCACTGGTTTATTTAGGATATTACTTCGGCTATCGCAAGCAACCATATCAACATCCGGTTCGCACCAATATGATACCAAGACAAGTGCCGACACAGCACTGGTACATGAATGTTGCGCTTAGGTATAATATATTATGCATGTCTATATCTCAATTATTATAATTAAATATTATCTTTCAGTACTTTAATGGCTGGAATTTTGCCTTTCGGAGCCGTGTTTATAGAGCTATTTTTTGTCTTCACGGCTATATGGCAGAATCAGTTCTATTACCTATTCGGCTTTCTATTTCTTGTATTTTGTATTTTAGTCGTCAGCTGTGGTCAAATATCAATCGTAATGACATACTTTCAACTGTGCGGCGAGGTAAATTTTTATTGTAAAATATCATTGAGTTTTCCAAATCAAAAAGCAAACAAAAATGTATTCTTTGGCACAGGACTATCGCTGGTGGTGGCGCAGCTTTATTGTTTCAGGAGGTTCAGCCGTATATGTTCTTTTTTATAGCATATTCTACTTTTTTACGAAATTGGAAATCACCGAATTTATTCCAACTCTTTTATACTTAAGTTACACAGGTACGTGTTCTTATAGCAGATTTGTATATACTTAGATACGATCAAAAGTGATTTTCTTGTGTCCTTCCAGGCATTATGGTATTAACATTTTGGCTATTAACGGGAACAATTGGTTTTTTCTCCGCCTATAGTTTTATTCGAAAAATATACGGAGCCGTCAAAATAGATTGATTTTTGTCTGATTTCCTGATATAAATTTCCATGAAACCTCGAAACAACACATTTGATCACATAATTTTGCGTTTTTCTGCGATTTATAGAACTAGGAATCTATTTAAATGCTGTACATTTGAGGTTCTAACATTAATTTATGACTATTTGTATGTATCTCATTCTAGTTGACTATTATTACACTAGGAGACTCTGTACATCTTTCTTAGAATTATTTAACTAGACAGCAATTGAAAAGAATTTGCTGGAGTTTATTTAATTACAAATGTTTATTTTCGTAAAGTTGATGTATTATATAACTATTAAGTCAATGCTTATTTTATTAATATATATGAACACATATGCTCAATTAAAAGTGGAAGTTTAATATTGAGAAATAAAAATATAATTATCACAGCGACCTAAATATGTATGTAAAATATCAAACGCCGGTGAGGGAATCGAATTTCTAAAAGTTAAAATTTTTCACAGAAATTCAAAATAAAGGTAGGCGTCAGAGATGTAAACCAAGCAAGTGCTGTGTTCATTTGTCTTTGCTCAAGCACAGAGCAAGCGTTAATTTTTTTTTTGAATAATGATGACTGTGTTACTTGTCTTGTATATGCATTCGCAATTCAGCCAATGTGTTATTGTTGAAATTGTAATGTTTGCCTTTGCTTCAATCTCGACCACTACCAGCGCTTTATCTTCCGGGAAAGGTATCATGTATACACTTTGTCATACATGATGTTCCAACGTGTCCTCAGTCCGCCTTAACTCCTTGGGTACAAATGACGACTGAAACACGTCATACACTTGTTTGCCCTAGAAGGTAATGACGTATTTAAATCCGCTCCACATGCAAATATTTTCTCAAATAAAACCGTACCAAAGGGGCTAAGGAAAGCGATTTTGTTGTCCAAAGCCACCATTGCGGAGTACTGCTTATTACCCTCTCATCACGGCTTATCTGCAATTACTCCGGTAGCAATCGAAACCACTTTTTGTATTGCTGCTATTGTCGACTGTCATTCGCGGAAGCCTTACTGGTCCATTGATAATCCTCCTTTGCTCTCTGTCACGGTAATATACTATTGTGTATGAAACGTTCCAATCTAGAAATGAAGCGAGTGAGTGGAGAGCCCCGAATGAAAAAGGACCAAAAAACCATTCGTTTTGAGTTAAAAAAGAGAGCGATGCTCGCGGTTTTTATGGATTACAACGGTACATCATGAATATTTGCCAGAAGGTCCTACAGTTAATAAGGACTATTATTTGGGCGTTATGAGACGTTTACGTGAAAAAATTCGCCACAAAAAGAGGATTTGTGGGAAAACAACTTGTGGATTTTACATCATGAGAACGCACCGTCGTGAATTTCTGTCCAAAAACGAAACGAATACCATCAATAGCCATCGAATTCACCTGATATAGCTCTCTGCGATTTTTTCTGTTTGATTGAGTCGAAAAACCACTACGTTCCCCGTAGTGCGTCGTTTTAATAACCGAAAGAAAGTAATGGAAAAATCGAAGACGGCTCTGATGGGTATACCGCAAATAGAGTTTCCGAAATTTTTAAAGAGTCAGATCAAAAGCAAGCATAAGTGCTCTGGAGTTGATTGGGAGTACTTTGAAAGTGATACTATCAATTTTGAGGAATAAACTTGTATTTTTAATTTTGTAAATATAATATATTCCAGGAACTTTTTGATCAAGGTGGTATACTGCTATGATCAGAGAAATAGCGCACTTATAGTGTCCTCTATACGAATTGGTACATATTTCTTAGATACTTAAGGGGCGAAACCGGTTTAGATCGATCGGAAAATCGATGTTTTTTATTGCATAAATCGTTAGTATAACTACCCAAGAATATGTGGTAAAAATTTTAAAGCGAAATTTGCATCATTCCCGATTCTATGAGCACTTCTGTGACTGCCCGTCGGTTCCGCACCGTAGCGCGCGTTAGTTAGAACGACGTTTTTCTCGAAACTTCTTTTTTTCAACTGGTGGGCATTCTAGCTTAAAAAGTTATCGACCAATCGTTCTAAAATTTTTCGGCATTTTTTCTTTTTCAATTCTTATCTATATGAACCTAATTCTGGGACTATATTATTATTTAAAATATGGTTTTTTAAGGAAAATAGATGAAAAAATATGGTATAAAAAAACCACTTTGTGTCAAAGCATGCAATTTTCAATATTTTTTTACCACAATTAGGTTCATATTCTTAGGAAATATGTTGTTAACACTAGAACTACGATAGGATATCCCTGGATAGGATCCAGCTTGGATTTCATTCCAAATAGTTCCATTAGCAATTTCAGTTTGCTGATCTTCACTCTCATCGGAATAGGACGGAAATCTTACACTTTTTCTTTTACATACCTTGAGTATGTTCTCCTCTTCACTATCACTGGATACATAGACTTTCTCTTTATCAAACTGGTTTGCAGACAATTTCGGATATATCTTTGCATATATTTGTTATATCTTCAAGAAATTTTGTTTTTTTCGAATGTGACGCCATTTTCAGGGTAATAACTTCTAACTGAAAACTATAATTTTATTTCCCTTTCTAATAATGAAAAAAATATTCAATCAGAAACCACTTACAATGTATGCAAGAATAATGTGAGATTATAAAGAAATATAAAAAATATTGAATTTATTGTCATTTGCAACTATACACGGTAAGTAAGAATACAAAATTGAAATGTTTATATGCTACGATTTATGATAACTTATCAGTATAGGGGTTACAGACTGACTGTAGAAATTGTATTCATATTACGGATTTAGTATAACTGTATATACCATATTACAGTTATACAAATTTTCGCATAATATATGGAAAACGCAAAATCTTTGAATTCCGGGAATTTTCCATATTCAAAAAGAATATTTCAAGAATATACAAAAAGTATTCATGATATTTTTATGACCGATCAAAATGACCGGTTCGTATATTTAGGTATAACACATAGTTAACTCTGAAAATTGGAAGCGTAAGAACAAAATAATCTATAATATTATTCTATACACAAATTTAATAAAAATCATGACATTATCGAAAAAAATGTAATTTGAATATTTAAGAGGAAATGGGAAATAAATGTTCCAACCGGTCATTTTGACCGGTTCGTAGTTCTAGTGTTAATAAAAAAAAATGCTTTTGATTTCAGAGAAAAATTGCAACTTCAGGAACTCCCGCCAGCAAGACACTCGGATGGCGATCGTCCATGGACAGCACGCTCTAATGCCACTATCTCCCGCGGAAATAGCTTCAAAAAATTTAAAAGTGTACCTAAAAATATAAATAAAATATCCTCTAAACTTAAACAATTTCAGATTATTCCTTCTTTGTTCAAAAAATTCTCGAAAAACACCAAACATTTTCCCCCCTTAACTAATATTCGTAGATAATGTCGTGAATCACTTGTCTCTAATATCGGATAATATATGTATGTGTGCCCAATGGCCGACTGTAAGTCCCGGTAACTTTTTTAACGTTTATTTTGCCTTGTTTCACTCGAAATGGACAACGAAATAGCGCAGTTCTATTTCAATTATGTTAGTTTAGATGATTAAAGCTATTTTTTTTGGCGAAATTCAAAAACGGCGACAGATGAGACTACAACAACAAAAATAACTACAAACAATTCTCGGTGCAACCTGCATTGTTATATTTTATGATGAATAGTAGCGGACTAAAGTGACACCACCTACAGGCAATGTATTGCTTTGAAGAAGCGAATAGCGATTGCTTTGTACACGCTAGGATCTTCCGATGAATACAAAATCATCGGAAGTATTTTTGTTTATATATCTCGCAAAAATAGGCGATCAAAATAAAGTTGCACACAGAAAAGTTGTCGAAATAATCCGAGCTTATTTCATAATCACAGATTTGGGAGTGAAGCTCGAAAATTAGCATAATTTACTTACCTATATGTAATCTTATTAATATATGCAACTTCCCCCCAAGTACTTGGTGCAGATTGTACACAACCCTTGGCACGACTGTCGTGCGAAAGTTTAAATCTAGTCTAAAAGTCTAAAAAAAATTAAAATTCGCTTTTAAATAAGCACAAAACAATGTAACTGTTTATGGTTATTTTACTAATTTTTTTGCGTTCCACGCTTTTAAAACTTTCTCTAATTTACTAAAGGCTAAATTTTGTACTAATGTAATGTGTTACTGTATTTGTGTGTAATTTATAAGGGATAGTATAAAAACAATACCAAAAAAATATCAAGTTATCTATATTTCATATATTATGGTACAAAATCAGCACTTCATTGTTGCTCCAAGAAATATGGATGGATTTGTTAATAGTCGAATTCTGATTTTCGCGGGCACTTTGCGCGGGTGTGATTTTCTTGACGGCACAGACCGCATCTGCGTTTTTTGGAAGTTTCACCGGACGAACCTAAATTACGAAACAAAATTTGAAAAACTTGATACAATAACAAATGTAAAGTTACCTTGGGATGAATGTGGCTTTGTACCCCAATTTAAATCACTTTGATTGCTGCTACCAGAAGTTTCCACTGGGAAGAAAAAAAATAAAGAGCAAAATTACAAAAAAAAGGATTAGCTTATTTAGAAAAAAAATATAAATTGTTTCGCGATTTCTTCACTATGATAATCTAGTCGCCGCTGGGCATACCGTCTTTTCGGTGTCGACCTTCGTCGCATCTCTTTGGATTGACGTAAATTCGGCTATTTCGACGGGATGGGATCAAAGGAAGAGGTGTGTCAGATAACTAGGTTTAAGTAGGCATGTGAAGAAGTAGTGTCGAACACATGTTGATCATGTCGACGTATATTCTGGTTATCCAAAATACTATTTAGTATTTACATCAAGAACATACATATGATTCTGAATGCGAATAAATGCATATTTAGTAAATGCGGCTCTATGAACACATTTCGAAAAAACTGTTTCGAAAGTGCTATCCCTACAATGCGAGACTCGTTCCCCTTTCACATGTTACAAATGTTATTTTTATACTTAAAAACTTACCGAAAAAACAAACCGAATAGAACAAGGGAAATAACCAAAATATATTTAGCAAAATGTGATTGACTTTGCTCTCATAAGATAATGTCAAATTGAAAAAATGCCCCTTTTAATTCATTTGTTTATAGTTTTTGACAGTATAGTTTCTAAAAGAGAGCCGAACTGAGCTGTCAATCAAACCTTATTTAATAGTCAAGATATATTAAATAAGGTTTGATTGACAGCTCAGGTGTTGTAATTTGTTTAAAGAAGCGAGACTTACTGCGGCAGTCTCGATATTTAATAGCCATACCTCGCACATCTAAATCACTGTAAACATGTCTTTCGTCTGTCACAACATCAACGAATTGTTTTTGAATTTTTTGATCAGCAAACAGCCATGTCGCTGGTCAAAAACATTCATGTGAACAAAAACTATTTATTCAAACTCATACATTTAAAATGCAACCCTAAAATTAACAAATTTGGACGGCGATTTCTACCAAGAATGATAGAAACAAAATTGCGACCATCAGAGATTGCGTGACGTCACTTTTGCCAAGTTGTGCAGTGTTGCCAACCATTTGCTCTTCACAATAAATTGAGTGCTTTTTTTAAGCTACCGAAACTATAAGTTAAAAAAAACTTTATTATTAAACAAAAGAATGTTAAAAAAGGTCATTCTGAGAAGATTTTAGTGCTAATGCAAATTTGTTGATTCTTATAAAGTTTGATAGTTTGAAAGTGTAAATTTAATTTTTTGCTCCTTTTAAGGTTATGCAAGAATATTAACTGTCCATCTCTCAACTCTTCTTAACATTGAAATCCTTTTTACACATTTTAAAAAGCGTTTGAATTTACTAAATGCGAATTAAAACCATAGAGGTGTAATCTTTTCTTCCGGTCCACAATCCTTAGTGGGACATAAGGCATCAAGAGGTGTATTCATAGTTAAAATAAGCAACAAAATACTACTGAAGAAACTATAACGACATTTTTACAAAAAAAGTACCTTGTCTTGTTACATAACCTCAAATATAGCAAAAAAGTCGTTCCCTTAATAAAAAAACTCATAAATTAAAATGTATACAACTATAACACATTTATTTAAAAAACGCACATTTCAAAGACAATTTCTCACGCATACAAAGTTCTTTAAGTAATTCAATAAAAGTTTGGTGTTTTAATTTCTTTAAATGGGCATTTTAGTGCGTTTATATATCCAAAGCTAGGCAGTAGCGAGAGAGATTTGACTGCTGAAAGCAGAAGAACACCAACAACAACTGCAATCGCGGGTAATGCGACCAGATGTTAAAAAAAGTAAAGCTAATATAAATAAAACTGAGTCAATTATTGAACTAATTTAAAAAAATGTATATTTTACAAAACTATAAACATTACTTTTAATTAGAACAGGTTAGAAAAATGCATTCAAGAAAGAACTAAGACTCCGAGACTAAATAACAACAAAAAAAAAAATCCTAAATCAAGTTACGAAAATGGTAATCTGACCATACTGGTGCTTAAACGCCGTAACTCATTGTCAAATGCTCTGAGAACAAAGTAACGGTACCACGATAGGAGCCATCTCATTATTCTTTCCATCATGGATTTGCCCATCTGTGCAATGACAAAAGTTTCTTAAATCTCATAATTTAGCAGAAGGTAGTGAAAATCCCTTCACATTTCAAAATATGTGTACATTTATGATTGTAGACACCAACTTTGAACTTTTTTTGACAGATTAGTATACGTACCTTGGCTTGAATCTTCGTATTTCCATTTAAAAAAAGTACACGAAGCCTCTCGGTTAGAACATTTATAAAACGGTCGACCCTTGTTGGGACCCTCTTTGCGCACAATTAATCTAATCAGGCACAAATATAAAAGAAGTGGACGAAATATATAAAATAAATTTATTTATTTATTTTATTTATTTATATGTAAGAGTAATAGTTATAAATAACCAATACACTAAAATTTAACAAGAACTCTGGCTACTAAGGCCTTCGGCTCGAGATTCATACTTATAAGACTATTTTAGATAATTTAGAGATAATTTACATTACGTATTAAAAAAACAAACAAAAACTTTGTGTTATTCCGGATGAAAGTAACAATAATTTTAAATATTTAGTTTAGCTAAGATTTGAAATTTAATGAAAGCGTTAATATTATCTGAATTTGCTAATTTCAGATGGTCAGAGGGTTTGCTGCTGCCAAAAACTGTTGTTCGGATCTGACTTAGGCCAGGGCATTCGTCCAGGAGAAGTTGTACTGATAAATCTGGTATATTGCAGTATCAGCATGGCGGCTTCAAGGCTCCATTTAGTAAATGACTATGAGTTGGAATTCAATGTCCGATTCGTAGACGCACAAAAGTTCTAATACCTCTGCAAGGAGAGTCAGATGGGAAAATCGGTTTAGTTCCACGGGGGTTATTTAATTTGTAGTAGTGATGATAGGCGGCCCAATCATGCGTGAGTTTTCCGGCTAAATAATTTGACGCATACCTCCGTAAGTCTTTAGGAGTGAGGTGGTTAAAGAAATGTAATGGCTGCATCCGTGCTTTATTTGCACGTTCATCAGCAACTTCGTTGCCTTTGATTCCAGCATGACCAGGAACCCACATAATTTTTATTGCGTCTTTCTTTTCATATATAATATTTCTAATCATATTGATGAGTAACATATCGTTTTTTGGGTTCTGCAAGGCTTCGATGACGGATTTGCTGTCGCTGCATATTAGATGTTCTTTGCTCGTTTGGGAGGCAAACATTACTGCTTCATGCAGTGCAGCTGCTTCTGCTGTGAAAGCTGAGCAGTATGTAGGCAGTGCACCGACAGAAATTGTGGCACCGTCGCTATTTGTCACAGCAAATGTTGTGCTGGTGTCCGATTTGGATCCGTCAGTGAATAAAAAATCCCATTCTGCACGAAAAGGTTCAGTAGCTTCGCTGTAGTGCTGTATGTATTCGACCGATGCTGTTTCAATTTTTTTAAGGCAGAATAATTTGTTATAAAAACAGGATTTGAGGGAAACCCACTGAGGGTATGTTGGTGTTCTCATAAGGATCGGAGTCGATATGATGTTCAATTCTTTGGCGAGTGTGATGCATCGCGACAGGACCGACGGCTTTTTGCTTTGCATTGTAAGCTGTGACGACCTTTCGACTATGTTGAATAGAAGTTTGCTCTTGCAGTGCATAATTTTTGGTATTAACATGAGCGTCTTGCTCAATACTCTGGATGCGATATCTGGTAGTCCTGCTTCCGTTAAGACAGCTTTGGTTGGAGATGTAGGGAAAGCCCGGATACATCGTCTAGCGGCTGTGTGATATGGTGCTTGCAGTAGTTTTAGATGATTTTTGGCACAGTGCCCGTATATAGACAGGGCGAAATCAATTTTTGATAATATTAACGCTTTCGTTATATTTATTAGGGTTAAAGTATGTACAAAAAAGTGTTTAGACGAAAGATATTTTATAATATTTAATCGAGATAACAAGCTTATTCTAATATATTTACAATGGTCTTTAAATGTAAGTTTTTTGTCAAAAACAACGCCGAGTATCTTAAGAGTGTTAGTGTGGGGGATTATAGTGTTAGAAATGGAAAGGGAAGGGAAGATACACTTACGTTTACGGCAGATGTGGAATGTTGCACACTTGTTCAAAGCAATGCTAGCTCCTGATGATTTAGACCATTCAGAGATCTGACTCGAAATATTTAGAAAATGAGTTTTTATCTGCGAAAGGTCATTTAGGTCAGAGAAAATTACCAGATCATCAGCGTAAACAAAATGACTAATAGATGGGAGTGGGGAAATTAAGGAAGTAATTTCATTAAAAGCTATGATGAACAAAATTACTGAAAGAGGGGAACCTTGAGGTATGCCATTGTGTAATTTTAAAATATTAGTATTGTAATTGTTGATACTAACAAAGAATTTGCGGTTCAGTAAAAAATACTTAATTGTATGGTACATTTTGTTGCCAACTTTCCAGCGTTTTAATTGCCGAAGAACAATATGAGGACCTATCCTATCGAAAGCTTTTTCGAAGTCTAGGTTAAGAACTGAAACGTGTTTTCGAGAGGATAAAGCGGTTGAGGCAAAGTGTTCAAAATATAGAAGTGGATCAATCACACCAAGACCCCTTTGAAACGCAAATTGATTGTCCGATATGAAACCTTTTTGTTTAGCGTACCACAGTAACCGAGTTGAAATTATTTTTTCGAAAACTTTAGACATGCAGGGGAGTAAGGATATAGGTCTATAGTTCGAAATAATGGTATTGGGCTTATTAGGTTTAAGGATAGGAATAATTTTTGCAGTTTTCCAGGCCTGCGGATAAATACCCTGGTTGAAAATGTTGTTATAGAGATTTACGAGTCTGTTTCTAAGATTGTATGGGAGATTTTTGAGAAGGGGATATGAGATTTTGTCCGCTCCTGGGGTTTTGCCGGTCATTGAGCCTATTGTAGTCTCAAATTCTTCTATCGTAATTGGTAAATCAGAAAGGATGGCTTTAGGGCAGGGAAAGGTGTTGTCGTAGGGTTCAGATAGGATTTTGTTCTTTACGGTATTGAAATTTGTATGGAAATTAGAAGAATGTGAATAATCCGTCCAAGTGGTTGCAAATTCTTCGGAAATATCCTGTGCACTGTAGATCGGACCTCTTTGGGAGTGGACGAATTTTATATGGTTGTGTTGGCCTGATCCTGTGAACGATTTTATGTCTGTCCAAATATGCTTGGGACTAGATGCCGGAGTGATTTTGGCCGTAAGTGTTTCTAATGCTTTCCGTTTTGCTAATTTTAACTCTCTCCTAAATACAGCGTTCGCTTTTTTAAATCTTACAAGGTTGTCTAATGTTCTACTTTGTTTATAACTGACCCACAATGATTGTTTGTGGTTTCTTAGGGATGAGAGAACAGTAGACCAGTAAGGAAGCCTTGTAGCAAACTGTTTTGATCTGGATTGCGGGATGGCAATGTGAGCAGCGGATCTGATTAATGATTTTATGGATGAGGCCTCAGCGTTTATATAATGCAAAGATGGCTTACTGCTACATGTATCTGCCAAAAGAGAGAGGAATTTAGGCCAGTCCGCTTTGTCTGTTAAAAATTTTGCTCTAAGCTTAACTTGGTATTGGATCGGTAGGTTGAGGGTAGTAACTAGGGGGAAGTGATCACTGTTATGTAGCTCGTCAAGTGTTCGGGATGACAATTTGGGTCCTAGGGAGGCGGAAGCGAGGATAATGTCAGGATGGGTGAAGGAGCCATGAGTGGAAAAGTGAGTGGGTGAACCGTCGTTAAGGACGATGAGGTTGCGGCTGTTGTTCATTCCCATGGCAGCCGGTTCTACGTACCGGAATGACTCGGGTTTTTCCCGACCAAGGGCTGCCGCCCCAGTATACTAGCCCTGTCTAGTGAAACCCATATCATCCCACCCTTTACGTCACAGGAGCAAACTCTCGCAGCAATCCTGCTCCAAATACTTCTCCTCAGAGCTGGAATCGAATCCAACCCTGGGCCAGAAGTATTCTACTGCTGCGTCTGCCACAAACGGCTTCACCCGAACTCCACCTCGGTTAGGTGCAATAAGTGCAACGGGTGGAGCCACCTTAAGACCTGCTCGGGTCTTAAGTCACATAGGGAGTGGTCCACACGGTATGTGGCCACGTGTTGCTCCCGCCAGCAGGCGTCTGATGCCTCCACGGCTAACACACCCCCTGATAGGCCGGCACTACCAACCGCCACCACTACCAACGCCTACACGGTGAGGAGCCTATCGGAGCAACACAACTCCCCTTCAACCCCTCCCCTTCCTTCCAGCTCCAACCCCAGTGCGGGGACAAACCAGCAGCTACTGGTCCCCCGCACAGTCTGTTCCGTGTGTCAGGCCGTAATACCTCGGAATCTGGTAACAGTCCAGTGCAATTCCTGCAATGGCTGGTGCCATTTTCGGAGATGTTCCGGCCTGCGCACCACCCGTGAGTGGACAACTGCCTACGTTGCCCCCTGCTGCAGAGCTCTGCACCCACTACCGCCCTCGGAGGCGCGGCCGCCCACCACCATCAGGCCGCAACAGCCACAGTGGATTGCGCAGCAGGCCCAACGCAGACAACACCACGCGTCCCTCACCCCCCGAATTACACTGACCTCACCGAGAAGCTTCAAGCTTCTCCAATTCAACTGCAACGGACTTACGAGTAAGGTCGACGAGATAGTCGACTTTATGAGCCGGCACGGTATTAAGATAGCTGCGGTCCAAGAAACAAAGCTGCACGCTAGGTCATCTCTGATCACCAGGGATGGCTATAACGTGCACAGACACGATCGCGAGCGAGACAATGGTGGTGGCCTAGCGTTTATAGTCCACCACACTGTGCAGTATCGTCTTATCGATGAAGGAATCGACCGCAGGGACAGCACCTTAGAATGTCAAGGCATAGCTGTCCGGTCAGGCGATTCCGAGCTCGAAATTTTTAACATATATATACCCCCTGTCACCTGCTGCCCGGCAGGATATCACCCTGATATAGGTGCGCTCATCAGAGGTGAAAACCGATTGGTTGTAGGTGACTTTAATGCGCATCACGATCTTTGGCATTCAAGCCTGCCAAATGATCGTAGGGGACAGCAACTGGCAGAGCAGATAGACGACTCGACATTCAGCACAGTGAACGACGACGCCCCCACCAGGGTAGTGGGCAATTGCAGCAGCTCGCCTGACCTAACAATTGCTAGCGCTGGTCTGATAAATAGCATAACGTGGCGACCTATGCTATCGCTTGCATCAGACCACTTGCCCATTATCGTCTCGATCGAGAGACCTGCCGACTTCGTTTCCGCGAATCACCGGTCCTATTTTAACTTTAAAAAAGCTAATTGGGCCGGCTTCACGGAATTCACTGAGGACACCTTCGCCGCTCTTCCCATCCCCACTGATGTGCGCGTAGGCGAACGCGCATTCCGCAAGGTGCTCCCAGCTGCTGCGGCTCGCTTCATTCCAGCTGGAAGTTATAAGGACATTCATCCTCATTTCCCAGCAGAAGCAGCCAGTTTAGCAAACGAGCGTGACCACCTACGCCAGGCCGATCCCGGGGATCCCCGCATAAGGGATCTCAATTTGGAGATCCGGCAACTGGTAAACCAGCATAAGCGGACTAAATGGGTTGAGCACCTGAAGACCTGCAACCTCACCTCTGGGGTGAGTAAGCTCTGGTCCACCGTTAGGTCTCTGTCAAACCCGACGAAGCACAACGACAAGGTGGCTATCACCTTCAACGGTTGCACTTCGTCGGACCCGAAGAGATGCGCGAGCTATTTTAGCCGGCTTTTTATATTGCATCCTCCGGGCGACAGAACCAAGCGTCGTGCTACCAGAAGGCTGCACAAACTGACGAACAACAGTGCGCCACTTACTTTCTCCGGTGATGAGGTTCAGGGGGCCATCAAAAATTCGAAATCATCGAAAGCCATTGGCCCTGACGGCTTAAACGCGCTGATGCTGAAGCATCTGGGACCCCTGGGAGTAGGATTTCTCACAAGGGTTTTCAATCTGTCCATGGCCACTCTCATCATCCCTGACAAGTGGAAAGCAGGGAGAGTGGTCCCACTACTGAAACCTGGGAAACCCGCCAACCAAGGGGAGTCTTATCGGCCGATAACTCTCCTTTCCCCAGTAGTGAAGACACTTGAAGCCCTCCTACTCCCACTCTACACGAAGCACCTGGCCCCAGCCCCACATCAGCACGGTTTCCGACGAGTGCACAGCACCACCACTGCACTCACCGCCATAAACGCCCAGATAAATCGCGGGCTCAACCAAAACCGCCCCTGCGAGAGGACTGTCCTAGTAGCGTTGGACTTGAAAAAGGCTTTCGATACAGTCAGCCATTCCACGCTACTAGATGGCATTTATCAGTCGACACTCCCGCCAGGGCTGAAGAGGTGGTCCGCGAACTACCTGAGCGGTCGGCACTCGTCAGTGATTTTTCGAGATCAAATGTCAAAGCAGAGGAAGATTAAGCAAGGCGTACCGCAGGGTGGTGTCCTTTCACCCTTGCTTTTTAACTTCTACATCTCGAAGCTCCCCCAACCACCAGCGGGAGTTTCCCTGATCTCATACGCTGACGATTGCACGATAATGGCGTCGGGCAATGACATCGATGGCCTGTGTTCCAAAGTGAATAACTACCCCACCGACCTTTCTCGCTTTTTCACTGCGAGGAATCTCCAACTTTCCCCCACCAAGTCCACGGCGACCCTTTTCACCACCTGGACAAAGGAGGTCAAGCTGTCCCTTAAGGTAAAAGTCGCCGACACACCAATTCCGACTGTGAATAACCCCAAAGTTTTGGGTGTAACCTTTGACAGCTTGCTCTCCTTCTCTGCGCATACAACCGCAATTGCCACTAAAGTCCAAAATCGCAACAAGGTCCTCAAATCGCTGGCCGGCAGCACTTGGGGCAAAGACAAAGAACTGTTGCTTTCGACATTTAAGACAATTGGCCGGCCGGTTCTAAACTATGCTGCGCCTGTCTGGTCGCCTGGAACTAGTGATTCGCAGTGGACTAAGCTACAGACCTGTCAAAATACCGCCATTCGGACAGCGACCGGGTGCCTCCTGATGTCACCTATCCAACACCTTCACAACGAGGCACAAATGCTCCCAGTTGCGGAGCACAACAAATTGCTCAGCAAGCAGTTCCTGCTCGGATGTTACCGTAGGTCTCATCCCTGCAGACACCTGCTTGAGCCCGAGCCGCCTCCCAGGCACGTCAGGAGACACCTCTTTGACTACGCTGGCGATATCCAGGACAAGACTGACCGTAACCTACTGGACCGGACAGTATTTAGACAGTCTATAAACGACATTCACCGGGAGACCGTTACCACCTTCTTGAACTCCCGTCCTGTGAATGCCGTAATCGGAGTCCAACCACCACCTATCGCAGATGAAGAGCTCCAGCTTCCCCGTGAGACCCGTGTAACACTGGCACAACTACGTTCTGGATACTGTAGCAGGTTAAACTCCTACATATCCAGAATCGACCCCGACATACCAAACACATGTCCGGCATGTGAAGGTACCCCGCACGACACTAACCACCTCTTCACATGCCCCTCAAACCGACTCATCTAACCCCCCCTCTCTCTTTGGACCCAACCTGTCGAAACAGCATGTTTCCTGGGCCTACCCTTAGATGAGCTAGACAAAGACGAACGATGATATGCCTACACTGACAGGGCTACCTATGCTGTTAACAACAACAACAACAACAACAACAACAACAACAACGATGAGGTTGTTGGATAGGACAATATCTTCAATTATTTCGCCTCAAAAATGTGGAACGCTTCACGATTTTGCGTGTCATCCTTGCGCAGGGGCCATGCTAATCTTCTCTGTATCGTTCCAATTTTAGTATATGTTCTGCCGAAGCAAGAACGTAAAATAAATTATAACACGAAATATATTTATGTATACAAATTCAGATAGCTAAATTTGTAACAAAACAAATATTATGTGAATGACCTGTAGACGCTGATCAGAATTATAAATTACTCAATATGCAAACAAATATAAAACACACTAACACAAAGTAAGCGCACAATAACATTGCACATTTGCATTACGGCATTACTTCTACCCCACCCTGTATATAGGATTTTAGTTTCGTTAGGTGTTTCCAAAAAAGTGCTGACTATTTCCGCAGTCGTGCAACAAAGACATCTCAAAGATATTCTTCGCTTCATGGATAATATATGATAAATATTGAAGGTTCCTAGCGATTTGGCCTCCTTGTTGATCGGATTTAGGTAACCTTATTTTTTACCTGTCTTGAAGTTGGTCGGTATGCTATAGGCTACATTAGTGTTGAGTTGCGGTATGAATAATGTCTTCTCAACTGGATCTGTGTCTTCTTTATGGGGAAGTGGTCGTTCCTATGTGCCATTCTGATGCCCTCCTCTTCCATCATTTACAGCATAACCAAGGCTTCTGTTTAAATCCGGGACGTTTCGGTAACGTTGCGAACAGCTCATCTTGCTGCTGCGGTTCTTTCAACCAATGGCGAAACGAATCTTTTTGTATTGGGTACAATGCTCAGCTTAGAGCGAATGGCGAATTTTCATATTACTTGCCTACTTGGTTGCGTAATCGAAATCCTGAAGAATCCGTGAAACTCGGAGAGCAACTTATTTTTTCTTCATTGTTATGGCGAAAGTTTTGCAGTTCGTGACTATTTTGATATTGTTGCTCTGAAGGTAGACTCTCCTGTTGTTGTTGTAGCAGCATAAACATTCCCCATACTTATGTACATACGGTGAATGCTGCTGGAGTGACAGTCCTTGGCCGGATATAAATCCGGGTCGTTTCGGTAACGTGGAACCGACTGTCGTGGAAACGTAGACTCTCCTCTTCTTTAACGCCTCGACAACAAGAATGGGTGAAACCTGCGATAGTACCCTAGCAGAAACTGTTTGTTGAGCTCTTTTACTGGTAGCATCTGTGCCTCGTTGTGAAGGTGTTGAAGCGGGGACATAAGTAGGCAAGCCGCCGCTGTCGAGTCACAGTGTCTTGGCAAGTCTGAAGCTTTGTCCACTGCGTGGAACTAGTTCCAGGCGGCCAGGCAGGTGCAGCGTAGTTTAGAACCGGTCGGTCAATTCCCTTAAATGTCGATAGCAACATTTCTTTGTCGATTTTGGACTTCAGTGGCAACTGTGGTTGTGTGCGCAGAGAAGGAGAGCAAACTGTCGAAGGCTACACACAAAATTTTGGGGTTGTTAACAGTCGGAATAGGACTTTGACCTCTTTTTTTAAGGTGATAAGGAGGGTCTCCGTGGACTTTGTGGAAGAAAGTTGTAGATTCTTCGCAGTGAAAAAGCGAGAAAGTTTGGTGAGGTAATCGTTCACTTTGGCGCATAGGCTATTCATTCCTATGGCAGCCGGTTCTACGTCAGCGGAATGACTCCGGCTTTTCCCGACCAAGGACTGCCGCCATAGTAAACTAGCCCTGTCTAGTGATCCGTATCTCAAAAATCAGCTGGTCTACCGATTCACTTTGAGCGCACCTAAAACGCTTTATATATGAAAGTTTAATTAGTTTTGATTGCCTGTTTTTAAAATCAGAATGTGGCATTCTTTAGTGAATTTTTTCAAGTTTCAGTCATACAATTCTCGTACTTGTGGCATGATGAACGATTTTTGTGGCTCGAAATTGAAGACATGGAGCTGGTCGATCATTAGTTGCAGCAGAATGGCGCGCTATGTCGCACATCCCATGCAACAATCGATCTCTTGCGTGCAAGTTCAGTAATCGGGCTATTAGCCGTCTCGGCGATGTTAATTGGGCACCTTGGAGCAGCGATTTGACGCTGCTAATTTTTTTGTAGGGGTTCATGAAGGGCCGATGTTACTCGAACCTTCCATTAACGATTTAGGCTCTTAAGGCAAATATCGAGACAGCCATTCGTGAGGGAGAGCTAGAAACTGTCGCCAAGGTTTTGGAAAACTAGGTTAACCGGATGTACTACTGCGAACCCAGCCGAGCCAGCCACATGAATGACATAGTGTTCCATAAATGATGGGAATGCTTAATTTTTTGAATGAACCAATAATATAAAAAAAAAGTTTATTTTGTTGAATTTTTAAAAGGAAACCACACATAAAAAACACTAAATATGGATAATGAGATTTGTAAGATGTTGAGCCGAAAACAACTTAAAAGGTACAGACCTAATAAAGAGCTACTAGATATACTAAAGGTAGGACGAAGGTATCGAGGAGATATCAAGCTTTTGGACAAATTATTTGAGTAAGTAAATGGTAAAATTTATTCATGTTTTATACTTACGTTAAGGCAGGGATCCCACAATTGCATTTGACAGATTCACTTTGCAAAGGCGACGTTGAATGTGTGGGTGGATGATTCTCGGCTGACGTACTGGTCACAGTGATGGAACTTGCAGTTGAAGCCTCATCAGCCCATTGAAAGAATTTACAGGGGTTCTTTTTGGCACAAACATAAAAAAGCTTGCCGTTGTTGGGTCCTGGTTTTTTAACCGTACATCTATACAATAGAAAACGCAAAAATAAACTCGATATAAAATAGATGTACATGCAGTACGTGATATCCTATACTAAGGGAATCGAGGACTTTCATAGCAAATATGTTTAGCATAGATGGGCACTTTGCAGTAGCAGTAAAAATGCCGTTAATATAATATTATATTTTACTGATATTGCAATTTAGTTTGCATTTATTGAAAACGTTGCAGTAAAAACATTTTTTTACTAATTACTGAACAAAATTGCAGGAAAAAAATTTATAATATAATTTAATTTGCATTATCAGTAAAATATTTAGTGTTTATTGGAAATCAAAATGTAATGCACACTCATTTGGGAAATGAAATAATTTATGTACTCAATAAATATTTTTAATTTTGTCCTATCTTCTTTTTCTCAGAAAAGGAACATATGGCACACTAAATACAAAAGTCAAATAAAAATGATATAAATATATGTTTAGTATAATGAACGGATTGAGATTATCAATAAAAAAGTCCACCTGGTATGAAATATAATCTTAAAACTAATCTTAATCTAATATTTTTTATTATTTATTTATTATATATGAATTAATGCATAGAAACCCCGATTGATATATGTATTTATACAATAAAGAATGAGTAGAGGCTATATGAGGCCTTTGAAAATGTTCGTTTCGGTTCGGTTTTACCTTAACAATCGATATTCGGCCCTTTTTTTATTTATCAACAATAATCTCTAAATGTTCAGAATTATTAAAAGTCCTTATACGTTGGTAAAAATCCTATGAGTTTTTGCTGATTGCTAATACCCAATTTGTTAATTTTTTGCCTTATTTAAGAATACTGGGGTGTTTGGCCTATGGTGTGCGTCTTGATGTTGTTCCACAAATGGAGGGACCTACAGTTT
Source organism: Anastrepha ludens (assembly GCF_028408465.1). Lineage (NCBI taxonomy): Eukaryota > Metazoa > Arthropoda > Insecta > Diptera > Tephritidae > Anastrepha > Anastrepha ludens. The sequence goes on along the minus strand of NC_071501.1, from coordinate 53,281,901 downwards.
TAAGCCGACTCCGAACGGCAGATATTTTTTTATGAAGAACTTTTTCATGGCAGAAATACACTCGGAGGTTTGCCATTGCCTGCGGGGGCGACCGCTATAAAAAAAAAAGTTTTCTTAATTTTGATCTTTCACCGACGAACCTGCGTTCTCTCTCTGAATTCCGAATGGTAGTCACGCATCCACCCATTCGGCTAAGGCGGCTGCCGAAAATCGAGAATATGTATTGCAAAAAGTTAAATTGACTTTAGGGGTTAGCGGTAGTCAGAATTAAAAAAAATTGGATTTTTTTTCATTTACTTAACGTATAATATCTTCAAAATAGTGTGTGAAAATTGGAAGGGGCTCCGGAGCGTTCGCAAAACTTTAAAGGCGTTTTTTTTTTCAAAACTATGTTTTTTGAACTGGTGATCACTATAACTTTTTTTCTTTTTTTCGCGGTGAGGTTGGGTTATAAATGCCATATAGTAACCGTCGCTGCTACGTGTGTTGTGATTCCACTAAAAATATCCCTCCTCTTCTCTTGGATTTTCCGAGGTAGAGGGCCAAGACGGCGTCGTAAGGACACTTACTTACTCACCTTGCGTCCACGGTCGCCTGTTTTGAGAAACCTATGCTCAATGCTATTTAGCATAACCTTCCATTCACGCTTCTTTTTTCGGATAATATCCTCCACGAAATTTGCGACGGCATTCCATTTTTCTTCGTCTATCATCATTTTCTCGATAATTTCTTCAGGTGTAAATACACCAATAGCTCGTTGCAGACCTGTTCTCTCTATGTTCCACCTCTCATATTTAAAGGTGTGCTCCGCATCATCATACTCAGTATATCCATACATCCAGTTTGGTAGACTCACTTTTCCCCATTCGCCACAAATACTTGCGAAAGGACTCATGTCACCGTGCTTTCTTTCTATCCACTTTTTTAGATCGGGTATTAGTCTCGCTGTCCATCTACCGTACCGTTCAGAGTTCTATCTTGCCCGCCAAAGTGTGAACGTTTGAACTCTAATATCGGAGAAGCGTGGTACTGGGATTTCTGTGTTTTTTGCCTCCCATCTCCGCTTGCGCTCTTGTGCTAGAATATCTATAGGGATGGTTCCGCTAATAACTAAAACCGCTGCTTCAGATACTGTTCTGTATGACGAAGCCACTCTGAGAGCGCAGGTGCGTTGCATAGATTGCAGAGTTTTCCGCCGGCATTGCACCCTTAGCGAATCTGCCCATATTTCGCACCCGTATAAGAGAATCGAGTTCGTCGTATCCATTAAAAGTTTTCGCTTGTTCTGCGTTGGACCTCCAAAGCTTGCCATGAGCTTACTTAACATGCCACTTACTTTGGCAGCTCTTGTGGCAGCGTGATTTATGTGCGCCCAGTAAGTTTACCTTGTGTCTAATTGCACTCCTAGGTATTTGACCACTCTTTTTGTCGATAAAGTTGCATCGAGTACTGGTATATCTACTTCTAATGGGATACGTCTGTTCGTTAGAAGGATCAGCTCTGTTTTCTCTGTGGTCAGCTTTAATATATGGTCTTCTAGCCATGTCTGAACTCGGATCATCACTGTAACTTAAAAACTGCTTGGTAGATTTTAATAAAATTTATACTGCTTTTGAAAAAAAAATAAAAAACTCTCAGGCACTCGAAGGATTTTTCTTTTGCAAAAATTTCGATTTTTTTTAAACAATTAATTGTCGGTTTTTTTCTCGAAAATCTGAAACATATTTCCAGAGGCTACCCTATTGTTAATTTTGAAAAAAAAAGCTTCGATCGACACAAGATTATCTATTAATAAAATAAATTTCTCTTGTCCGATTGATTTTAGATGAATCTCCAAGGACTTGTGATGATCACCGCAAGGGACTTCTGGACAAACGGGCTCGACATGTTTTTATTTTTATAAAATAAATCAATTGACCATAAAAAAAAATTATTGAAAATCATCATTTTTTCGAGCCTCTGACTACCCCAAACCTCTTAATTATGTGAAAACGAGAGCGAGTGTATGCATTTGTGTTTTTCTAATCCTGCATTGATCTTTTCCAATGCTATAACTTAAATTCTCATTTTAGGAACATTATTACTAAAAAGCTTATATTAAAACATACTGTTTGGCCTGCTGATGGCACCCAGGGCATTGAATACCTATGTCTGGTGCTAAATTACGTTGTGCACTACTACAGCTGTATTGGGCTGTTTCTGATGATTTTGTGCGATCTTCTTTCTTTTCATTCGGCAATTGCGCGGCTGTTGATGACCGGCTGTTGTGCTCGGCTGTACCCCAGACAAAATCGCTTAAGTCCGGAAAGCTTTCGTCAAAATTTAAATAGGCACTTTCGGCCGGGTTCCCTGTAGCACAGTTATTTATGGAGGCAATATCATTTACTTGTCTAATGGAACCAGTGCCGACAGAAGTTGCTAAATTTGTTGAATTTTGGACAGCGCTAGTGGTTGTATTTCCAGTGGTTTCGTTTTGTATTTCAAATGTACACAGCATTTCATCGAAACCATCATCATTGTTAAAAAATTCATCCAAAATCACGTCATTTGTTGTGCAATTTTCAACTTCCATAGGGATGGAAGACTGATCAGCACGGTTTTGAGCGGGCGCTGCTGCTGAAAATCAAAATGAGAATAGATTAGTCTAATTGAATTTGTTAGAAATCATGGAGCTTTATGTATTTTACCGCTTGTAAAGAAAGTGCGAATGCCTTGCGTTTTACTATTAGTTTTCTTCTTGTCTCCTTTCGTAGAAGCATTGGTTTCAATATCTGGTTTTGATTTTCCTCTATTTTGTTTTTTATTCAAATTTCCCGAACCGGAAGCATTTCTATACCCTCGACTCAAATTTGTACTTTCTGAACCTCTGCTGGTACTACCAGTTACCGAAGCAGCGGTTGGATTTCGATTAGATGATGTAGTATTTGATCCAATCCCCACAACACCAACAATTCCACCAGTTCGCTTTACTTGATCAAGATTAATTTCGAAATTATCACGAAACTGTTGGTCACAACAGAGGCACGTTTTATACCAACCAGAAGGTGTTTTAAACAACGTTTTGTAGTATAAAGAAGTAAATTTCAATTTAATCAATTTTACATTTGGGCCACAATGTTGACAAGTTTCAGACAAAACACTTGGCTCCGAACACTCTTCTGATAGCCAGATAGCGTTATTGCAATTAGGAAAATTCATGCAACCTATATAATAACTGTTTGGATTATTTTTTTTCTGCCGCAAAGCTAACGGAGCTACAGAACATTTTGGACATTGAAATAAATCCGTTAATTTATTGCGGTTATTGTTTTGGTTTTCCATGCTTTCACCTGCAACCGGAGTTTCATTCATTCTACGAAGAAATAAAATATATATTTAGTGAAATGATTGTACGATTACCCTTGTTAGAACTACCGTAAGGCCATTTTATTATCCATAGCTTCAATCTTTTCTGTAATTTGTCTGTATGCTTCCAAATATTTTTGAATTTGTTCATTCAGCACTATCTTCGGATTTTTTTTCCCAGAGCAAATATCTTTTAAATCCGACTCGAACTCCGCTCTTAACATAGGTTTGGCTAATGTCAAATCCATTGCACCGTAACCCTCACATAGGCCCATCCCTATAATACCTGGCACGAGGCATCCTTTATCAACCACTCCAATATATCCTACAGACTTACATTAACATTAGAAGAGAAAATATAGTGATATTTAGTGGTACCTCTTTCTTTGATTGTGTTTATATGTTCAGCATGGGTTGCGTCAGTTCCGATTCCATGTTTTTCCATTAAAGCAATCAAATCAGCCTCTGTCAAAAGTGGTGGTGCAGTAGTGGCACCCTCTTGCATTGATATTTCAGTAGGATCAAATATTTGGCCTGTTTTAAAAATCGTATTTATTTATGTTATTTTTTAGTAGTAGAATCTTTTACCTTGCTCGTATTTATGTATTTGCTTGGCATTCCATTGCTCATAAATATAAATATCCAAATAGTTTCGTTCATGAATGACTAATCCCGTGGCAGTAAATTTTTCACCGGCAATATTAATGTGAACTTTAGTTTCAGAGCCAACAGCATCTTTGCTGACGCAAGCAAGAAAATGACGACAAATTAGCTCGTATACACGTGCTTCGTTGCCATTTAGATCTGTAATGAAAATATAAAATATTTTCAAACACGCTCCAGTAAACGATACTACCATATTAGCTTATGGTTGTATTTAAAGGTAAACGATTATTTGTCTGCTCTCTCTCGCTTCTTAACTACTAAGAGCCTAGCACTCTTTCATATAAAATTCACGGCCCCATTGAAAAGCCGAAGGTACAAGCCGAGCACACACCAATATCAAAAATTCTTCAGTGTACGAAGCTTTCAGATCATCATATTCAGGAACGCGAACACCATCTACATCGTGAGGCATGTATCAAGCATAACACTATTCAGTTTTTGGTAGGTAGCAGTTCTTGGTAGGAAACTATCCCAACTGCCTCTGCTTGTATCGAAGCCACCTACCAAGCACGTCAGAAGTCATCTTCAGACTTACAATGGGGCGTAAAGACGCTAACTACTGACTTGATACGTATAAATTTGCTTCAAAAAATTAAGCACGAGCCAGCTGGCTGCGAAGTAATAGGTAACAGTCCTTTGTAAAAGAGGCATTAAGCTAACAAGGGTCCGGCAAAATTAAAAAAGAATTCTAAAAATTTGCTGTTGGAGTCAACGTCTCTCGTCACAAAAACGACTTCCAGCCATTTACGTATGTCGATTGAAATTAGATTTTACACAACTATGATACATACAATTGTAGCGCATCAAGTTCCCTTCAATCTCATGGCACCCGGTTTTATATACAGGAATGACTTGATTATATACATATCTTCTGCGTTTTCAATAGATGGTTCCATTCAAACTCCACTTTATGACATACGCCTTAAGATGATCAGGGAGTGGATCACACGGTATGTGGCCCCGTGGTGCTTTCACTAATTAGTCTTAACATGGAATCTGGTCGTTAAATTCATTTCCCTGGACATGATTTTCGGTTTTCTAAGGCGATTTTTGCGAATTCTTTCTCGAACGGTTTTTATGGCTGCATTGGTTCGCACCACGCGAGGACGACCATTTCTTTTCCTTTCTTTCACTTCAGACGTTTGGGAAAAACGATTGATCAAGCGATAAACAAATATTCTCGAAATATAATATTAAGATTTTACATCAATTCGTAAATCTAGCGTGCACTTTTACCACACTTATGTAATGCAAACACTGCCATGCGATTTTCCTTAGCTGTCCACTCCATTGTTAACAAAGACAAATTTTTTCCACGACAGTCGGTTCTACGTTACCGAAACTACCCGGATTTATATCCGGCCAAGGACTGTCATTCCAGCAGCATTCCCCGTATGTAAGTATGGGGAATGTTTATGTTGCTACAACAACAACAACAACAAATTTTTCACAAAACTGAGTATAATTTAAGAATAGACAATGCATACGAACAAAAGCAAAAATAACGGAACTTTCTTCTGGAAATTTGTTTTCGCCGTGTATATATATACAATATATAATTGGCGCGTACACCCTTTCTGGGTGTTTGGCCGAGCTCCTCATCCTATTTGTGGTGTGCGTCTTGATGTTGTTCCACAAATGGAGGGACCTTGAGTTTCAAGCCGACTCCGAACGGCAGATATTTTTATGAAGAGCTTTTTCATGGCAGAAATACACTCGGAGGTTCGCCATTGCCTGCCGAGGGGCGACCGCTATTAGAAAAATGTTTTTCTTAATTTTGGTGGTTCACCGATATTCGAACCTACGTTCTCTCTGTGAATTCCGAATGGTAGTCACGCACCAACCCATTCGGCTACGGCGGCCGCCTTATGCATTGTAAAATTTGTCACAGAATTTGTGGCAAGACCAAGTATACCCCACTTGAAGCTTATTCGTAAAAGCAATGAAAATAGAGAAACATAATAGTGGTTAAAGTAAGTAAACTAAGTTCAAAAAGACGCGCTGGGCAGAAAGGAGCAATTTGATTTTCATTTTAGCAATTTAATATTCATGGTTACGAGAGAACCTACATATGAAACAGGGTAAATATTGTGCACACATTTTTAGTCAAGCTAAGCCGCATTGTACGTCATAATAATATGGATTTACACAAGAAAAGCCAGAACGCTGCGAAATTAACTATCAAATTTTCCAATTATATAAATGGAAGTAAATTGCAAAGAAAAAAGAACATTAAATTTTGCAAAACGGCTGAAGGTGGAGGCGACTTGCTTTTAGGAGAACACATTAAGCCTTTTTTAATGTGGGACTATATAACTAATGCATACCACCCATATCTACACATTTATCTCAAAACATAATTTTTTGGAAATGTGCAGCTTTCTTTAATGAAAAACGCGCGATATGTTTTTTGTTAATTAAAAATACAAAATTTAAATTCATGACACGGAATCTATTGGTGTGTTTTTGTTGATTTTTTATTCCTGATTCATACTGTATCATCCGGTGGACCAGACCAAAGATCGTACAACCAGAAGGCGGCACAACCTGCGTCGCTTGCTTTCACCAGCGATGAAGTTCGGGTCGCCACCAGGAAGGCTAGATTAAACGGGAGTATACTACCTCGCCTGACCCCATCTACGGATCAAAATGGCTTCCGGAAAGTGCATAGCACTTACATAGCACCACAGCACTTAACACCATAACAGATAAATCGAAGATTTAATCAAAAACCACCTTGTGAGAGAAAACTTTCAGCACTGTTACCCACGCAACGCTACTAGTTGCTATTGAAAATTCCACTTTCCTTCTTCTTCTTCAAACTTCCAAACAGAGGCAGATAAAGCAAGAGGTGCTCTAGGGTGATGTCTTTTTCACCAGCTTTATACATCTTAAAACCTACGGGGACTCAAGAACTACAACAACAAGGCGCCAGTAGGACATATCAAATGAAGTCAAGGCCTTTTCCAACTGATCTTTCCAATGCAAAGGAGGCCTTGCTCTCCCTCTGCGACATGGCCTGACCAGAGCCGCTGCTTTATTCATACAAGCATAACGAGGAACTTATAAAGACTGATTTTTAATCGTCGAGAGAGGACTTTACTACTCAATCGCCTAATTAATCCAAAGTGCCACTTGTTGGTAAGAGATTTCACGTTGGATTTCAAGGCTAACACTAATATCGGGGTTAATTCAGGTTCCTAAAGAATTACTGGTTCAAAGTTATAACTGTCAACATTGACGTGGGTGCCGCTATGCGAATGAGTTGATGAGAGGGGCTAAATGCCTTAGCCTTATCATAGATGTCATGCTTAACTGATAAAGGCACACTGATGCAACCTTATCCAAGGCAAACCCTATGACACGCAAAGGTTTAACAATAAAATTGTAGGATTGTAGCCTAAGAATCCTGAGAAATTACATGATAGTTAGACCAGTTATACTAGCACACGAAGCGGTTACGTGGCTATCGAGACCCACCCTATCGACAGTACAACTTTGATGCAGGTGGTACTTGAGCTGATATCGCTTCATATATGTATTGTAGTTATTCGGCAATCAACCAAGCGTATCCTGTTTTGGCAAGGCTTTGACAAAGGAAAAGTGATCTCATCCAAGAATATGCAATTTTGAGCTTGTAGTTCCAACTTGCCCAATTCCACAAAGATGGGCGCCGGGATATTTGGCCCCTTAACAAAGATGTTTGTGCCGATGGGTAGTATTCCAAGTATCTTCAAAGAGGAAGTGTCGGTCATGATCGAACGACTCTACCGTGTTTACAGCGTATCTCTTAAAACACCACTATACCTGTTTCTCGAATGCGATGCCACAACTGGGAGTAAACATCTTGACTTGATCCGATCAGATCAAGCCAGCTCCATCATAGATTTATTGAATCAACTGTGTTTAAATGAGGTATTGTGATGAATAGACTCACAAAAGATCTTAAGGTCGAAGTGTAAGCCTGCTATTTGTTTTGAATATTGGTTACACTAAAGTAATAATATTTATTACCCGACCATGACGAGGTGAGAATAGAAATAACGTGGCAGAAGAATAATAAAGTCGCGGGAACTGTAATTGCTTGCGTATGCCGAAGACATTGATATTATGGGTTTTAGCCTCCGCGCTGTTTTTTCTGCCTTTTGTAAACTGAATAAAGAAGCAAAGCGAATAGGTCTATATCTACTTTATCTCAACTTTCACCTTTAACTGCAGTTTGACCTCTTTCGTCCAGGTGGTAAAGTGGGTCACCGTGGATTTAGGGGGAAAAAGTTAGAGATTCCTGATTCCAAACTCTGATGTACACATTTACTTTGTCTTAACTGAAATGCTCTTATTTTTGCTTCCGCAGATTTTGTCGCACAGTGTAATCATTATACAGTCTATAGAGCTCTGTTTAAATGATCAACAATGTCATCTTATTTTATCGGTATTTTTTTATAAGGGTATCAGAAACAAATTACTTATGTTAGGGAGTCACAGATCAAAAAATATGTAGAGTACTTTATATAACGTAACTAGTCCTCTGATATTTAAAATGTACTTCGTTGTCCTCTGACTTTGAACTAAGAATGCGATTGAACTGTTTTTAAATATAATTAATAGTAATTGTTAAATATGAATTATCAGACCTGTTGCTAGTTTTGTGGGATGAATAGGTGGATGCGCCTGATCAGTCTTGTTTCCGTTCCGGGGATTGGGTCCCCATTCCTTTACCCGCTGCGCAAAAACTCCCCAATCTCCGTGTTCAACGAACTGTTCTACCAAGGCACTATTAAAAATAAATCACTTGTAATATATACTCGTTTAAACAAACAAGACAAATTTAGAAAATACCCCAAGTTAATGTCCTTCGAAAATTGATTTGTTTCTGTGCGTGGATAACTAATTATACCTTTGGAATAAAGTTTTTCAGCTATAGTCATTATCTCTTTTGCTGAAATTTTAAGTTTACGCGATCCCAGCTTTTCCATCTCAACCGTGTCCAATGGAGTTGGTCGCCATTTATTTTTTGGTTTAGTTGTTACCTCTTCAACTTTCGCTTTAGGGTCGGCTAAGCAGATCAGTAAATAATCTTCACAAGCTGCTTTATCAAACAACCTATTACGCGCCCAAATGAAATCTACTGTGAGTTCATCAATCGTGTGTGAAACTGTAAAAGATTTTTTTGTATTAATATTTTATGTAATTCGAAAAAATAAGGCTTTGCAAAACATCCAAATAAATGTGTGTGATACACATAGGTATGTACATAACTACGTATTTTAATCTTGATACAAATCTAGATCTTTTAACTGTATGTCTCACAGTGCGGCCGATTCCCAAAAAGCTGGCCAAAAGTCGAAAAAAAAAGTTTCTAGATAGAGTTTTTTTGTCTTTGGGTTGGCTACAGTAATGCCTTGAGTAGTGAAAACCGTTCATAGCAACGTCCTGTACCCTAAGTATCCTCTGTATTTTCAGTCGCAACGTGGCCTTCGTTTGAGCATCGTATTACTGTCGATGAATAGTGAAAGTTGTACACATTTCAAAGATTTTGTAATGGAGTAAATTGAACAAAACCAAATGGAATCATCTTCGAAAGGTTAGTAAAATACGAGAAATCTTTAGTACATATCAATACCTCGACACAAAATTTTTAGCTGCAGCAATACGTAGATACATTTTTTGCAATTTTTTTTATAAAATTTGAGTTTTCAAACTGTATAGTAATACAACGCCGTCATATGCTGCTTTGAAACCTATTAAAGGTTACTCAAAAAAGTAATGGTTACTGAATAAAACAAGATTCAGCTGCTACCACTTGCTACCTTGCGACCCCGAAAACATATAAATTTACATGCATCTTGATTATGTTCTTGAATATACGCTATTTCACGTGAGGGGGTGGCCAATAGGGGTGGAAGGGGGTGGATTTTCAAAATTTTAAGATCAAATTCGTAATCAGCGACCCCGACAACCCCCGAGTAAGAAATATTGAATCAATTACTTAATTTTTTTAGTTTTGGCCAGCTTTTCGGGAATCGGCCGCACTGTGACTTTTTTATTTCTCATCAATTAAATTTTTAAAGACGAGTTTCAAAAGACCATATTTTCAAAAATTGGTTTTAAATACGTCCACTCTATGATATTAATATAAATATAAAAAAAAATATATCTAGCCATTAAAAATTAAATTAATTTTCGCTACGACAAATATAGTACAATAATGCTCTCTGAAAATTGTTTTCGTTATGTCCTTGAAAATTCTTCATGAAACTAAAAAGGTTGCCCAATGTACTTATATACTTAAGCGCAAATACATAGTAATAAATACATATGTATATGTATATCTACCTCAGCATCGTTATTGGTTTCTAAAAACGTAAAATACTGTAATTCTAAGTTTATATAACATCCATATTTTTACACTTAACTGATCCTCCATTAAACCATGCAGGACTGTAGGATACTTACCTTTTAACTTCCAAAATGGTTCCGACACAAAAGCTTCAATTTCTTTGTAACGTTCAACGACGAACCCTAAAGTTGGTATCTGACAACTGCCGTAGGAAATCAGCTTGTCGGCGATTTTTGTAGGAAATAAACGTTGTAGTCTCATAGTCTGAAAACGAGTTATTGCAGCACCCGTTCGGAGATCAAGCTCTGTACGCACATCAACAGCATCGTTCAACCTCTTGTTAGGTTCGGTTAACTGCTGAAGCGCTCGGTGAACTGACGCTCGAGTTATCTCAGAGAAAACGGCACGATAAACTGCAAGGCTCGGCTTTATTTTGCGGCACACTTCCATTATTTCAAAGCCAATGTTTTCCCCCTCTCTATCACAATCCGTCCATATTATGAGACCATGGCAGCTACGGACTTCCCTTTCTAATGTGCGCAAAATCGGTTGATAATTTTCACTACAAGATTTATGCACAGGCGCACTAAATAACGCTAATGGATCAACCTCATTCCAACGTCGATATGCTCCAACAAAGTCCAGTTGTAATAAATGGCCAGATACCGAGGTCATTACCATTTTACTCTTTCGTCTATTTACTTCAGTCTCGAACTCATAGATTTTGTTATAAACAGAGCATCCTTCGCGCTAAAAATCATAATTTGACTATTTAATTTGATTTGGCTTATTTGAAACTGCTTACTCTAGTTGCCGTTCCGTTTGATAGAAGGCTAGATATTGTTTTCGCGGCATCATTCTTTTCTGCTACATTCAAGTACTTCATATTTAAATTTGCTTCCTGAGCATAGTTGCGCAAAAATTTGCACGTATATTTACAAAATACTGTCAATCTTAACATTGCAATCTAAACACTTCATCTTAATTTTTATCGATATCTGTAGGTTAGTTCCCGTACATAAACGAATGATTAATAGCCCGTTTACATACAACTTTGGCGTTGGAGTTACTTCGTCTTCATACATTTTTATCAAAGTACATAACCAAGTCGAGCCACGCCAACTCGAAAGCAAAGCAGAAAGTCATGTAATTCTCATTTTTATGCGCATTTCGACAATCAGCTGAATTGAAACAATTTTATTTTGTAATTAAGACAAAGTTTGATATTTGATGCCATAAGAAAATAAATAAAGAAAATTTAGTCCTTAAAATTTAATTTCATTTTTATGTTATGTTCAAGAACCGCCAAATTCTTTGGTCACATCTTAACTGATGTGCACCTAAAACAAAAGGCTTGAACAATATTTTTTTCTTTAAATTTTTTAGTGCGTATAAGATAGATTCGAAATCAATCTCAGTTGATTTTTTGTATTTATATTTAGAAAGTTTTTTTTTACATTTCGCTCTCTGGTGAAAGGCCCTACAATAAAAAGCCATTAACTGTTAGCGCATAGCCGAGCAGGAAAGTCAAGATCCTTTAAACTCATCAGGATGGCACTTAATGCATTAATTTTGCAATCAACACATTGTGACTGTGATAATGTGGCGCTACTGGTAAAATCATTCTATCAAGGGAAGTGCGGACAGGTTATTTGGAAACAGAGCCTGGTGGTACCGCGATGGGTATCGAACGTGATACGTTATCAGCGCCCGCTTAGGTTGGCACGGTCTACAGCCTCTGAGCTTATTTATCGGAAGATTAGCTTCTGGGATCGGAGCCCGAGGGAGCAGATGTTGAAACTGCTGTCAGAGCTGCAACTGATGGTGATATGCTATGGGCAACGAAGGCTGATGCCGATTTTACCGATTAACCTGCATCACTCAAAGGCAGCATCCGCTGTTCTTATTCTGCACTTCTGCAACACTACGGCGGAGCTCGTACTTATTCAAAAGCCCTGGGTCATAAGAAGCAGAGTTTGCGGAATAAACTCGGATGCCTACCAGGTGGTGGAAACACCAGCCGCAGGTAGAAAAAACTGTTTTAATCCCTCAATACACTGTGCATCAGCACGGAGCTGGAAAGGAGACCCATCTGAATAGTATCAGCATACATGGAACGCCGAGACATTGGACTACAAAGCGTGATAGAAGTAGCTAAACGCAGTAACATCTCCATTGTTACTGACACTAACCACCGTTCACAGAATACCAATACTCGAGCCGCTTCCCAATTTTATGTAAACATACTCCCTTTGTTGCCACATCTAATAGAGAAGAGGTCATGGATATAACCCTCACCTAGAGTTCTCTTTCTAGCCTCCCTCTCTAAAGTACCTCCGGACTATTCTATCCTGGTAAGGAAAAGTGATTACCGCAATTTATTCACGTGAAAGTATGGTAAAAGATATGACTTAAACGGTGTCACTGTTTATTGGCAACATTATAAATTACACTGTGGAACAAATTCAGGTTAGGAAAAATTAGGTCCATTCTGAGAGTGGCGGGTGAAAATAGAGGCGAAATTAGAAGACCCGTATCGCGCCGTTTGTTTATGTTAGTTCGAATTTTTTTTTAATCGGCCTTCGAAGTTTGCAGTCAAATGCCGATTTTCAGTATATTGTTTATATGGTTTTTTGGCTATAACTCGTCGACTAATTGATATTTTTTCAATCTGTAAAAGCCAAATTATTGCTAGAGACCTGTGCAACAATTACAATTTTTGAAAAAATTGATTTCGAAAATTTTTGTGGTACTTATGAGGCAAAATGTTGGAAAAATTATTTTTTTTTTATGTTTTTTGAAAATATTTTCAACAAAACTAAGTCTTTTTTGCATTTTGTGGGGTCAATAATATGCTTCTCAGTTTCTTAAATAAATGTAATTTGAAAAGAAAATTACGGGACTAAGTACTTTGGCAGCTACTTAGACGAAAGACACAAAATGTTCGAAAAATTAACGTTTTCCTTATTATTTCTTAATATCTGGCAAGACTCGAAACTCAGCCGAAGCTGATGTCTTTTAATTTTCGCTCGGTCGTGATAAAATTTGCTATTCATTCTTTTGGAACCTATTTCATTTTGTGAGTGATTTAAGTTAAGTGAATCAGTTTCATAAAAATAACAAAAAAAACATTCTATAATATATATTGTATTAAAAATGTCGGAACCAACATGTAAAATGAACCATTTTTGTAATATTTGTGGACGTTTCATAGTAAGCGATGAAAAATGCGGCAATGTGACTGATTCTTTTTTGGAAATCTATAGACAATATTTCTCGCAAGAGTTTATCAATGACGTAAACTATGCCCCTAAAAAAGTTTGCTTTAATTGCTATTCAAGTCTTATGCAATGGAAAAGTGAAAAGAAGAAGGCTCTGCCTTTTGGTGTACCAATGATGTGGTCAGATAATAGCCCACATCAAGAAGAAAATTGCTATGGATGTACCAACTACAATAAAACTTTGAATAGAAGGAAAACAAAGAATAAAACTTATGTAGTAGTGTCAAGTGTCCAATTACCATTACCGCACTCAGAATTCGTTCCAGTACCAACATACCGAAGTACTGATCTTCAAACAGGTATCAGTACTACATCCACCGCTGCTACACCCATGGATTTCTCCTCAGAATTCAACCCTGGTGAAGGTACATCCTATAAAACATCAAAGGTTGGTGGTATAAAAACACCTTTGAAGAAGAGGAAACAGAGGAAACAGAGGAAGAAGGGGAAGACACAGATGGAAATCCAGAATATCTGTTGGACGAAATAATCGATCTCTCTGATGATGATGACGATGACCAAGACATTAGAGAGAGCAGTGATGTTGATCCACAGCCGCCTGCTAAACGGCAGCTGGCCAAATTATTAATTTAATTTATTTTATGTTTCTACTTAAAACTTTTCATTATTAACATTTCAAAATTATATTTTATTTCCATATTTTTATATTTTCTTTTTCTATGTTTCTTCAAAACCAACACTGAACAAAATTGGTAAATAAAAAATGAGAAATAAATTAATATTAAGCTCAAAAAACGCAAGTTTTGTATTATGACGGTATGCCTAAAGCGCAAATTATCGACTAAGACAATTTTTTTCAAATAAAAAATTCAGGAAAGAAACTGAGAAGCATATTATAGACCACAAAAAAAGTAAAAAACACTTAGTTTTGTGGAAAATATTTTCAAAGAACATGAAAACAAATAATTTTTCCAACATTTTGCCTCATAAGTACCTTAAAAATTTTCGAAATCAATTTTTTCAAAAATTGTAATTGTTGCACAGGTCTCTAGCAATAATTTGGCTTTTACAGATTGAAAAAATATCAATTAGTCGACGAGTTATAGCCAAAAAACCATATAAACAATATACTGAAAATCGGCATTTGACTGCAAACTTCGAAGGCCGATTAAAAAAAAATTTTAACTAACATAAACAAACGGCGAGTTACGGGTCCTTTAATTTCGCCTCTATTTTCACTCGCCACTCTCAGAATGGACCTAATTTTTGCTAACCTGAATTTGTTCCACAGTGTTATTTTATCTAAGTAAAAAATGCAAACAGTACAATGGTCCATGCTTATCACAAGAACGCGGTCTTCTATCCAAACTAAGGTTATTGGGGCTCTATTAGACCTTCTCCCTATAGCTATATATGGCAAATTACCTACCTTGGACATTTTTTTAAATTTGGGCAATCGAAAATTCTCGGAACTGCTCCACAATTATATTTTGAAAGTAATTTCTCCACAGGAACCCCAGAAAGATTTGAATGGGATAAAGTTAAGCGTCAGTGGCTATCTTCACTTTCGGTCCAAGACTAAATAATAAGATCGAAAGAGTCACTCACTCCGAAGCGCTGCAGCTGAACTTAAGTCTACGGCTACCTGACTGCTTCAACGTCTTTCAAGCTGAAGAAGGAGGCTGCGCTGGGGGTCAGAAACTCGTCTGTTACAGCATAACCGATCACTATAGAATAAGAGAACCGCCTTCAACCAAATGTTTGAGAATTTAGTTTAAATATAACAGGTGTAATGTTTATTCTTTTAATATGAAATCAAAAGACTGGTGTCAAAGAAGTTGTTAGCCAGTTTTGAAGGACCTCATTATTATCGAAGGTAACATCCTTCATATGGTTTGACGGGTAGCAGTTAAAGATGGTAATCGGTCAGAGAAAGGTCCGGAGAATACGTCGAATGCTGAAGGACAAAACATTCGAGCTCTTGGAGTGCGGATTTGACTTGTGCAACATAGGTCTGGCGTTGTCGTGAAGAAATATGATTTGCCCATGTAGATAAGGTCTTTTCAGTCGAATAACCTCATTCATGCGGTATTTCGGCTTTACTCTCGACTTTGGCGTATCTCCTGGAGCTACCCACTTCCTTCTTTGCTTCATATTGATATATAGGCACCACTTTTCATCTCCCTTGCCAATTCGGTACAAAAAGCGCTATTTATGACCGCAGGCGAGATGCTGAGAAGCAATTTGAAGACGACTTTCTTTGTTTTTCCGTTGAGCTCGTGAGGCACCCAGGCTCCCAATTTTTCGGTCAATCCCATTAAATAAAGGTGATTGAAAGACGTTTTATGATCGCAGCTCATTTTTTCCTTCAATTCACGACTGGTTTGGTGACGGTTCTCCTTCAAAAGTGATTTGAGACGTTCTTTATCGAATTCAAAAGGCCTTCCGCTGCGGGACGTGTCATCGACGTCATCACTGTTTTTGAACTTTGCAAACCATTTCCGTGCTGTAGACTCTCCTATGGCACTTTCTTCATACACGCTCTCCAAAAGCAAATGTGCCGGGCTGCTTCGGCAGCTTTTTGACATCGATAAGAAGCATAGAAGAGCAGGTGTCGAAATTGTTGATTTTTGTCTCCTGGGTATTCAATGGCTAAGCCTCAAAACTAATAAAAAAATTAAATAACTCAAAAATACAATTAACATAGTTTTGTAGAGCAGAAAGAGTTCTATCGAATGAATACTTACCCTTTGCCAAACAGCAAATAAAACGTTGCGAAATATAGGAAAATATAAAAACGCTATGAACTTATTCCCCAACCCAATAATACGGCTATAGACTGTTAAATTTAAAAATATTGTATAACTTTTTTTTTTCTTTATATACAGAAATTTAATTTAGTAACAAACTTAAAATTTTAAATAAAATTCATGGAGCTTATTACTAACAAAAAGTTTTAATAAAATAATTAAACAAACTTTGCAGCTATAATTGATACTAATATGTATTAATTTCAATAATTATACGATTGAAATAGGTTTAATTTTTGAGTTGGCTAATTCTGCGAAATATAGCACCAAATCCGACACTTTTGTTGTGCATTTGTTTTCTGGAACATTCAAATACATTCTGTATTGATTTTAGAAAAAAATTGGACACGAAGCAGTTAAGTAAAACCAAATGTCGGGTTTAAAGTGAATTTGTTTGATATTCACTCGGAAGTAAATTACAAAACCTGCATTTATATCTTTCTCCTACATTAGTTTGAAGCTTACGCAAGCAATGTCGAACAATTTGATAGCATCCTTGAACATCGCTTTGTTCACCAGTTCTCCGGTAGTCTTAATTGGCCTTCGTTTGTTGTGGCCTATTTATTTTATCTTCACGCTGCACATAGAAGAAATATTGTTTGAATGAGAATAGAAGTGAGTCTTTTCGTAAATTGCTGTTGACGATGGTTGACATGAACGGATTGTATCTGCAAGATATGAATGCCACATAAAATGTACTTCTTATCCCAAGTCCGCAAAAATTTCATTTTACCTAATCTTCATTTGCATTTGACAGCAATGAACAAAAAGCGCAGCTAGCGCTGAATCCATGCATGCATAGAGTGAAATTCATTAACTAATTCCATTAGTTGAATAACGAATTGATGCAACTAAACTGCCAGGAATACATAGTATTACAATGCACAATTAATTATATAAAATCAAAAACGCCATTATCAACAATCGTGGGTGCTTCTTGCTTATAAGCCAGGCGCTCTTATCAAAATTAAGGTCACTGATTTGCGAAAAGATGTTCTTGGGCATATTTTGTATTTCAAAAAGAACGGTCGTTAACGCTTACCGCTAATAAAGTTTAGGGATTTGTGAAACTATTAGCGAATGTTGTACCACTATTAGCTATTTAATAAACATATCAAAGATGTAATCACCTTTTTATATTTATTTCAAAGTTTTAATTCTTTAAGATTTTTTATTTTAGAATAATTCAACATAAGATCCTTAACTAATCAAGTAGCATGAAAAATAGTAAATTAAAAGAAATTTAGTGTATTTCCATTTATATTTCAGATCTTTTGTATTTTTATCACTACCGCATACTCAAGTCTGTAAATATATATTTATTTATATGTATGTAAAAGTGTGACTCCTTGCCTATAACTTTAATATATATTACATATTTTATTTTTTATATGGTAGATAAATCTAATAAGCAACAGTGGTATTTATAAACTTTATATTATACATATGCCCGTTGCTATTTTTACTTTAAATTTGATTTTAATTTAAATGTTCTTCCCATTTTGGTTTTAAATTAATGCTCTAGTAGTTTGTTAACGCGCATCATAGCGAAGCGTATACGTTTTTGCAATCTTCCAAATACAAAAGCCCTGTAATGATCAGTGATATTTCATTACAATATTTTTAACGCTGCGCTACGATATGCGCCACCGAAACAGATGAGTAAAGGTGTTGCAATGTAAGTATGTTAGTTGTAACCATAAATCAGGCAATTAATTTATCAAGTGCCAAATTTTACTTATTTTGGTTAGGATGTGTTTGCGTCACATACTTAACTAAAATATACACTAAAGCAATAGCGAACTATGGTCTTCGCATTGTTTCGCGATCAGCGTCGCCACGAGCGATCCTCAGATTCCTCATCCTCCTCTTCATCTTCCAGCCGGAGTTCGGGCAATGTTTCTCCAGTGATCTCCAAATCGCTACTTTGTTTGTCACTAGTATTGAGAGTTGTGGCCAATTTGGTAGTATCCGGAGCATTCGACTTTCCATCTTTCTTAGACGACTTATCAGTCATCAAGCCACCAGAAGTTGCTGATGTTGTGTATACAATCGGAGCCCAGGATATCTGTTTAATGAATATAATTTGTTCAAATTAGTTCGCTTAGATCGTAGTCATGTATATTTTTCTAAAATAGATGTTTCTATTGAAGAAACATTAGTTTCAGTAAACATAGTTATAAAAAAATATTTATACATTATATAATATTACAAGTTTTGAACTCAAATCACACACATATCACGGTCTTAAATTTATGAACGATGATGTTTCCCAAATGTCTCCCAATTTTACATATATCGATTATTTCAGTGGGATTTCCTATGACATTCAGGCATGTGTGATTCCGGTTATATCTCGACAATTTCGAGCCGAATTTTTCATTGTATGGTATGTTATATATTGGCATACCATAAACAACCAAACGATTTTGTTAACATATCTCGAAATTGTAATCCGTTCGAAGGTAAGCGCTTTTCCAGGTGCCAAATGACACCGCTAGATCACCAGGCCGAGGCGAACGTAAAGTATTTTTATCTTGCACCGAGCCAGTCAACGAAAATTTTTGAATTAACTTTTTTATTCAGGGCTCGGTTGGATGATTTAAGAGCCAAAAATACCCACAATGTTTTTTAATCGTTTTGACAGGCTTGCAGAAAGTTTGTTTTCCATCCCAGAAATAAGGGTGCAAAATATCATTTGCCTCATCGTGTGTTAAGTCCATAGTAAAGCCCATTAAATTTCGTTCATTTATCAAATACACAGTTTTTACTGATGGCCAATAAAAATAAGTAAATCTCATCTCACTAAAATAATGCTTGAATAACTTCCGCGTCTACTGTGGCTGTGTGGGAATTCTAATTTGGTTAAAGGATCTTTCAAAAGACGCGCCTAAATGCTGTTTTAAAACAAAACATATAAGAATTTAGATTCTTCCATGTTGCACTATTTTTATTCATCATGCGGCTCTTAATAATTGTCGAAAAATTACATAATTTAAATGAGCGATGTTGAAAGTTGTTCAGCAACACTTTGCGCTACAGCAGCAATATTCTCAATAGAACGTCCAGCTTTTGTTTTACCAATTCAGTTTCTTAAAATTGTTTCACCAGCCTTTGAATTCTCGACTCATTCGGACGATTATTTTCCTAAAAAAAAAATCACGAATTTTGCGATATATTGGTCTTAAAGATCGACCATTTTCATAATAAGTTCGAATAATTTTAAAGCGTTGTTCTATCGTTTAAAATTGTACATTTGGCCATTTGACAAATGTCAAAGATGACATTAAAAAAGGTACCCTCTGGGATTTATTTACTACCGACATCTAGGCGTCATTTTTGAAAGACCCTTTACTTTTATATAAATGTGCCTATGTATATATATATATATGTATATGCATGTATAAAATGCATGAAAATATGTATTTAAACACTTGCTTACTTGTAAACGTTTATCTTTAAAAACTTTTCCTCGCAATACGGCTTGCTCTGCATTTATCCGAGTAGCATAAGACAATATGAGTTGGGGTATTTCTTTGTCCATATCGTGTTTGATTATCTCTCCGAAATTCTAAAAAACAAATAGTATATTATTATATAAAAATA
Organism: Anastrepha ludens; assembly: GCF_028408465.1. Classification (NCBI taxonomy): domain Eukaryota; kingdom Metazoa; phylum Arthropoda; class Insecta; order Diptera; family Tephritidae; genus Anastrepha; species Anastrepha ludens. The sequence continues at coordinate 53,261,892 of NC_071501.1, read as the reverse complement.
TAAGCATCCATTCGATAATTATTCTCACAAAATTGTATGATTAAAAATATACACAGTTACTTCCCTTTTGCATATTCTTATGCAAAAATTTAATTAGTCGGCAAATTAGAGGGATTTCTGCGATAAGATAACTCCTGGTGCCATCAATTCATTATCTATGCTCAGCTCACTGTTCCTGCTGGGGTGCTACCGAACGAACAACAATAGGCACTTGCTGGAGACTAAGTTGTATCCTATGCTCGTCAGAAGGTTAACTTTCTGACGAGATCCAGACATACGTATACATACATAAAAACCACTGGATCCCATAGTACGTTCTAGATATTGGGACAGGTTACACTGCTAATTATCTAGAATTGGGCCAACATACTTAAGAAATGCTCGGCATTTAAAGACATCCCGCATGGCATTAAGCAAGTCTTCACTTGTCCACTTAACTCCACTTCCCCTCTGGTCCCACCCTGTCAAAACATCATGATTCCTGGACTTACACAAAATTCAACGAGAGTCATTCGCCAGCTTTTTGAACTATTGCAACCCGAACAATTTTATTGGTGTACAACAGAGAACTGCACCGGCTCAGTGTAAAACATTCATACGCTTCGCTTGAACAAAAAAACAGGCCTTTTCGTTCAAATGATCGAACTTGTTCAAATAAGTTATTGTCATTGTTTATTTCAGCTCAATCAAATCATGTGCTGCGTTTTAGCTCTCCGATGTTATCACCAATCGTCTTCATACAGCCGTTTCGGGTATTTGCTCGTTCGGCTATACATTCATTTTTTGAGCAAGAATAAAAGGGCTATAGAGCCAAATGAGCCGGTTTGAACACGTATGATCCCGCATGAGTTTTTGCTTGTAACTAACGATAGCAAAGTAAAAGCAAAATTTTAAAGCAAAAACACTATATTTTCATATTTGTTTTTTTTTCTTAAAACTTTTAATAAAACACGAAAGAAAATAATGTAAATAAGGAAACATTGCTGAAACCAACTAATCCTTTCAAATATGAAACGCAATTTACAGCGTACATTGTACGCCAACGCTCGTTTGCTCGAACATGTGCTATTTACAATAATGACAATTACTTCTTTGAGCAAGTTTGATCGTTTGAACGCAAAGGCCGATGCTAATTTCATTCAATGCTGCTTTTTGTTCAATGATTAGATTTGAGCCGAAGACATTAGATCATACGTGTTGACTGAGCTGAACTACGCGTTCGCCTGCATGAGCTGACTGCACTTGACCAAATATTTTGGTTCAATTGACTGAATGTGAGCAAGAAATTTAGCGTATGAACAACTCAAGAAAACAGTGAGCCATGCAGGTCTCTGGTGTACAATCACTACCAATAGTAGACGAAGAGCTTCAGTTGCCTCGGGGACCTGCGTTACCCTGGCCCCTTTCCGCTCTGCAATGATTCGGTTCAACTTCTTCATAGCCAGATTTGACCCAGACATACTCCAACATATGCACGACATTTGAAAGTGCCCTGCATGGCACTAACCCAACTTTTGCAAGCCCTCTTAAACCCACCCATCTAAAAGCCCTCTCATTTTGACTCCACCTATTCGAAGTAGCCTACCATTAGATACGACAGACTGCAACAACAACAACGGCAACCAAACGCCGTGCTGCCAAGAACACGCTAAGCACCATTGCCATATCGCCCTATATCTTTGTTTCCCCAGTGACTCTTAAAGCATTACCACTGTTGTTATTGTTCTAACAGCATAAAATTTCTCCTAACATATACGGGAAATGCTACTCAAGTGGCAGTCCTTGGCTGGATATAAATTTGGTTCGTTTCGGTAACGTACTCGTAGAACCGACTGCCGTGGGAACATTACCACTCGCGCCGATTTCTTGGGAAAACCGTTAGATGAGATACTCGACCACTATTGAGGACTTCACCCTACTCAGTTGGGACCTGTTACAACAACAACAGTGTAAGAACAATAACTGCCAAGAACTAGGTGTAATAATAAAATGCCAAAATGGTAAATTGATTAATTGATTAATGAATTTGATCGGCATAACAAAAAAATACTGGAACATAAACATGCCGAAATATAGATGATGACGCGAACACATTAAACACTTAGGGAAATAGCATGGCAGCTACGGAACTAAAAAAAATAATCAATCTAAAAAGACACACCAATGCTAACGCCCTGAGTGACTTAAATAACAGCAAAAAATAAGGGCAAGCAGGAGGTATAGATACAATGTGGTAAAGTACCATACTAATTAAAGATGAAATAAATGTAGATATAAAATGTAACGAAATGTTTAAAACCAAGAAAGCAATTGGATGTGATCAAATTTCCGCCATTCCGCCGACAGTCAGTTCTACGTTATTGGAACTATTTGGGATTAAGGCCGAAAATTTAGGGGAATTGTTTATGCTGTTACAACAATCACAAGCAAATTTTAGTAAAAATCTTGAGACTGCTTGATATCAGTGCTAATGAGGATATTCAACCACAACTTCCGAAGTTAACGCTGAAATTATTAATGTAAATTAATGCAAGCAGTAGTATGCATGATGTATTTACAGCCGGCGACAAACTACAAACATTTTGACCAATCTTAATTTTTTTGTCTATTATTTTTGTGTAAATCTTCAACTCATTGTATAACAAAAACCACATATACAAAGCCAATACAAAAATTTAAAAAATCCCTCTATCCACTTTTCAAGTTAGTTTCACGGGTTTTAACTATCGTTTTTAGAAAGATTTTTTAGGTCGCAGTTTTATATCTCATTATATTTCAGAATAGTGATATGAAGGTTGAGGTTATGATATAATGTGCCAAGTGGGCAACTTTTAATAAACAGAACTGACGCTGTGGGATGAACCAAACTTAATGTTACAGTGCCTAAGGTATGCGCAAAATACACTTACGCAAAAGTAATGATTAAACAAAATTGTTATAAATGGTCAAAATGTTGATGTGCTATTATTGCGCCGCATGGGTGTGTATACGTATGTATATACGACTACGAAAAAGCGTTTGACAAAGTGAAAATTTATTTATATCAAAATATGATATTAAGTGCATGCTAAGGTACTGACATCAAAACTTATGGGTATCAAAAAATTACATATGACATGCAGATAATACAACTTTGACAAATAATCTACGATATCTCCAAAATATAGTACTCAAAGTAAAAACACATCGCAATAGCAGACTTAACATGAACATTGTTGAAAAAAAGTTATGAGACTGGAAGACTATGCGATTCTCACCATTAATAATGTAGCTGTTGAAAGAATAAAACAAATATTAACTATCTAGGGATATCACGGAATGGCGAATGAAATCATGGCCATAATCTACTATTGGCAAATAATCTATTACTAAATGGACTGAAAACTGGAGATTCTGCAAACAAGTTCAGCGAAGGATTCTGATCATAAACTGGACAGAAAAAATAACTTAAAGAATGCGAAATCTGCGAGATACTCAAAGAAACATAGTTCCATTTTGTGTCACATAATTCGAGGCGACAAGTTTCGAAGCACTGCATTCCCGATGTTCTTGGGCTAATTCTGCGCTAGTCTAGAAATTAAGTTTTCCTGCAAGTGAAGGAGTGGAATAAAAGTAAACTTACCTTAAAATGACCTAGCACAAGGTCAGACTCTTCACTTGTAAACCCTGTAACCACTATAGCTTTTGGTCGGCGATCAACACGTGTGGATACTTCAGGAAATGATGGGCGAGTTCGGGGATTTGTTCGGCTAGGCGGAAAGTGCGGCACTTTACCACCGACTGGTTGTGGATGAGCAGGTAATGCACCAACTGCTCCACTTCCAGGAACTATTCCAAGACTACGCTGCAGTTCTTCAAGGCGTTTCTGAATGACTGTTGTGTCATTTCCCTCTTGTTGTTGAGCAATCAACTCCAATTCAATGTCAAGCAATTCTTTCTTTTGCTGCTCTTTAGTCTTCTTTGTTGGAGGTGGATGTTGATTTTGTATTTGTGCTTGCATTTGTTCTTGTTCAGCGGCAATCTCTTTCCGTAATTTATCGATAGTCTCTTGCAATACTTTAATTGTTTCAAGAGTCTTAGTACGTTGAGGATCATTTTGTTCGCAGCGTTCCACCAACTCCAACGCCGATTTCATTTGTTTTACGTAACTCTGCAACAGTTCTTGTTTTCTTTTGCGAAGACCGTTGGCAAGTTGAACAACAGCTTTGGCTTGCTCTTCTTGCTTTTTACGTATAATGGCATTTGAAGCACCCGTAGAGTGACCACGTGTCACATTATTTTTTAACCGCAAAGATGTTGGTGGTACATGTGCAGCTGCTATTGGCGTGTTAACGCTTGTTAAGTTTGCTGTATCACTAACAGGTGAAGGATTCACTCCGTTTCCAGACGAACTTGTACCCTGATTTGAAACATTATCATTCGCAGTTTTAGCTGAATCAGCTGTCGGTGTCGGAACAGCCGGTACATTATTTAAATGGTATTGACTATTTTTTCGGGCATTGCCTAAGGATATAGGGGAGGCATCGTTAATTAATGCACCTACATCTTGACTGTGCCAAAATACTTTTATGAAGCGGTTATTAAGCACAGCCTCAGTACTGCGATAAGCAACGTTTGCTTCCGCATGTGTAGAAAATGTCACAATGGCTGCCTCCGGATCCCCATCATAAGATATCTGTATATTAACGATTTTTCCAAATTTTGCAAAATGATTATTAAGATGAGCGATTGTATTTAGACCTCGCGGTATCTTTCGCAGTTCCAAAGAACAGTTATTTTGAATACTAGGTAAACGCGGTCCAAGACGGCTGTTAAGCGGCAGTTTACGTTTCGTTGGTCCATCGGCTATTGCTACTGAGTCTTCCAAATCAAAACGACGCTTACCCTGTTGTATTTGACTTATATCACCACCTGGTGCGGTATTGCCTGCATCAACTACTGGTATTGGAATTAGTTCCCGCTGAAGTGGAGCTGTAACTGCAGATGTGTTGAAAGGAAAAGGGAGCATTGGCGTACCCACTCTGAAACCAGAGCCTGAATTAGAATTGCGGGTGTAGTCTGCGGTAATTTGTCCGGCGTTATTGCTTTGCTTATCTGCACCAGAGCCAACCTGCGGGAAACCCACCGTGGCAGAAACTCCAGGTACGGGCAATATTCCAGCTCCCCTCGCAACGCCGGTAAACGGATTTATGCCTGGGGCATTAACTCCACCTCCTACACCAGAACCACTTGTCATGAGTGATCCTGGCGAAACACCAACCATTGCTCCAGAGGTAGATCTCATCCATAAATCGGGTGCATCCGGATTGTATTCCGGAAGTGACATGCCTATTAACGCCGAATTATTGATATCTTCAAACACCACTGGATTAATACCGTGATCCCAAGGGCACGTCTCTCCTCTAACACAGTATCCTTTTTCATCGAAGTCACGACATCGTTGCCGCTTTTCGGGTTCATGTTGACCTTGTGAATGAAGATTATGGCGATCAGGGGATACCCGAAGACTTCGCGATATATTTGGAGATCCTTTAATTCTACTTCCACGTTCCAAAGATGGCGAGCGACTTCTGGAATTCGAACGATTTTGTCGATTTTTACGACCACCACCCTCTCCACCACTACCACCAAACCGAGGTGATCGGTCGTCTGTGCCCGTCATACTACCACTATTCCCAATTCGTCTGCGATCGTTACCACTTCCACCCCCACAACGACGTCTGTCATGGGATCCCACATGCCGTATATCAGTCGTAGGCGGAGATTTATTACGGAATTGACGTTGCATTTTTTCACGTTCATTTATTCGACGGTCACGAGAACGAGATCGCCGCGATATCCTTTCATTTGATCGTGATCGGGAACGTGACCGTGAACGAGACCGAAGCGAAGCACGACGTCTTCGACTCTCACGTGGTTGGTTCTCCTTATCAGCATTCGCTCTTAGTGGGGGACTTGCACTTCGAACATGATGACTGTTGGTGCCTGTGTATGAATGTTGTGTTTGCAAAGTGACTGAAGGAGTCTCACTCTTAATTGTCGCAGTATAATGGGCAAGGCGACCTGTAGCATCTGGTGTTTGATTATCGGGATCACAAGTGTTAACCACATCTTTGGTTTTATTCTGAATATTTTGGAAAAAATATATCACAAATGTTTAAAGTTTAATGATTTATATAACTTACGTCATCTATTGGTGGCGTTTGGACTTTTTCGGCAGCACAAATGGCATTCGGCAGGGTGTCTGAAGTTTTCACTGGCGGTTCATTACCATTTGATGTTTCTTGGGATAACCCTTTTGTTTCAAGCACTTCCGATACACCAAATTTTTCAACACAAGTGTCCTCAACCATTTTTGTGGTAGGAAGTAAAATGTTCGTAAAGTATTCCTCCGTGTTTATAGCATCAAATAGCCTCTCAACGAAAGGCTTTGTTTCCTCTCCTAAGAATACGTCAAGTTGCTCTATCATTAGTTTTTTAAGTTCCTTTTCGGGTTTATCCTTCTTCAACAATGCTAGAACGTAACGAGCTAGAGCCGAAGAGTCCGCATCGCATCTGTAAAATAGTTAAATATTATTTCATACTTGTATATTAAATACGCTCTAATACTAACAGAGGCTCCAGAACTACAACCAGCCAACTTTTAAGTGCCTCCTGGTTTTTTATTAGCATCTTTCTTGAATATCCACAATCCGTAATATTAATGAAATCCTTAGTTATCTGTAGCTTAAGGTATTTCGCCAATGAAGTACTTTTTTTAAATAAGTTCTTCCTTACTATTTTTGTAGATTAATTATTACAGTACTCCTTGTTAACGTTGGCTCCTGCAACTTGTGAACCCTTCTGGGTATTCAAAACTCGATATATATTCTGAAATTTAATATAATATAAATAACCACACTTGACAGATAATTTTTTTTAATAATATAAGTCTCAACACAAGATATCTCTGTGGGGTGTATGTTTCACTTCAACTGCCAGTCGCTGTATTCGTAGCTAGTACAAATTTTAGGCACGGAGATCAGCGAGTGAAAATTTTCTGGATTTTACTACTCGCTACTAAGTTATGGGAGAATACGGAAAACAGAATCAGAGCTCAGTCCGAAAGGAAACGGTATTTTGTTGAAAATAACTGGTTTTTTTAATAACTCTATAATCATGCATCTGATAACACAATTCAATTAGACTGCAGTTTATTATTAATAATTCTCCTACCAAATAGTAATCTCCTCGTTGTACACCGACTACACGAACGAATATAACAACGAATAGATATGAGTCGATACCAGCATGAAGAGCGAAATGCTCGATGCTTTTAACTTCGTTCAACATTATCGTCTCTTATAATATGTTTACATGTAAAAATTACTAAAGTCGATTACGTAGTGTCCACTTCGTGGGACGTGTACATGAGCATTAAATACACGTTAATGTCAGTTCATGGTCAAATTAGCGAAAAATTTAGTATAATGTAACCTGTTTTGAAAAAAGGTTTAAAGAGGCGGGTTAGAGGGGTGTATTCCCATCTTAAAACTGAAAACTGCACCCTCCGGAGGTTTATAAGTTGGCGTTGAAATAAAAACGAATTTCGTATGCAGAGATGTTGAGTGGAGGGTTGATTGTAAATCTGTATTATTTTTTGCTGTAATTTAAAATTGAGACACATTTCTGAAAATATAAACATACAAAAAAAAAGCGTTGAGGAGGAAATTTAAAATAAAAACAGTGCAATTGTCTGGATTATGTTATGCACGTATTTAACTCATCGAAGCTTAAAAACAATGCTATTAAAGGTATCGCAAAAGTAGTTAAAAACAAAGTAATTAAAAACCAAAAATTACGGTTTATAAGTATATTGTATTGCTTCGATCAGTTTTACAAACGGATCCTCATGCTTTTTATAAACAGATTTTCTCCACAAAAATTCGATTATCATGTCTGCAAAACAAATAGGGTAGTTGTAGTTGTCTTTATTAAGAAACTCGTTTCCTTTCAAAAACAAACTCCTCATCAGTCCAACTCCGGCTAGGCAATCCACATAATTTTTGCGTACAACTCCTTTCCGTGTTAAAACTATTTAACCCAAAATTAAAACGTCATATGTGTGTGTGTAGTAAGGAGGCACAATAACCCCCATCCCCATCATTAACCCTAAACTGGAATACTTCACTTTTGTTCATATTTTTGTTTTCATTAGCAGGCATCCGGCATTAATAATTCGAGTACAAGTATAAAAATAAGTAAAAAGTAGTAAGTAAGTATATTGTGTAATGTGCCAAACTATAGTGAAATTCCCGAGGGCACTTTGAAGGCAAAAAATTACGAAACTATTATTTCCCGAATAATTAAGAGTTACACAGATTGTTCCTTACAACCTCCCTAATATCTCCACCAAGTTTCATTAATTAAGACATTACAAGTTACATTATTGCTAATCCCAACCTCAAATTAGGATCTAAAACCAAATTTCGAAACCAACTTTTGACTTAAAGCTTACACAGACAGTTTTAGCTTTTTCATCAGCTTTAAAAACGATAAGCATGCTTAACCTCTCGCTCATTTACTCCAAGGCCTCGACGGAAGAGAAGGACTATGCTACCAAAGATTTATTTTATGATCGCATGGAACGTTCCTATGAGCGCTGGGTTTAACAACCGCGCTGTTAGTTCTGCCTTTCCGAAACTGGATAAAGAACCAAAGCGAATGGGTTTGGCGGTGAACGAAGACAAAGACAAGCACCTCCTGTCATCAAACAAACAATCGGCGCATTTAGGCGATTGAGTAATAAAGTCCTCTCTCGAGGAACAAAAGTAACACGCTATAAGGCTCGCATCATGCCCTTCCTAACGTTTGGCGCAGAAGCGGGGACGATGACAATATTCGATGAGGAGTGCCTTGGAGTATTTGAGAGAAAAATTCTGCGGAAGAGTTTTGAACCTTTGAACGCGACTGCTGATGGTAGCAGGGGAAAAGGAAGGCCTCCCCTACGTTGGAAAGATCAGGTGGAGAAGAACTTGACTTCACTTGGTGCGACCAACTGGCGCCGATTAACTCGACTGGCAAAGACAAAGAAACGACTGGTACTCTTTATTAAACTCGACCAAAATCGCGTAACTAATAATCGTGCCAATGAGTGAAAAATTCAAAATATCGTCAGGAGTAAAGCAAGGGTGCCTGCTTTCACCTTTGCTCTTTGCTCTTTACTTGAATGACCTGCACGACTGTTTGGAGTGGGGACTCTTTATAGATGAGTTAAATATCCGTTTGCTATTATATGCTGACGATATCGTCATATTGGCAGATGAGGTTTGTGCTCTTCAAAAAATGATAAGCAACTTAGAAAAATACTGCGAAAAGTGGAATATGCAAGTAAACTTATCTAAGTCAGCCATAATGATCTTTCGGAGAGGCGGTAGAATAGCAGAAAAAGAAAAGTGGTTTTTTCACGGCGAAGTTATACCAATAACGAAAGAATATAATTACTTGGGTGTAAAGCTAACATCAAAACTCAGTTTCAAGCAACATATAGAAAATAGAAATGTTCTAGCGAAAAATAGCATAAATGCAACTTGGTGCACATTCCTTAGTAAAAATAAAATTAAGTTGCAATCCAGAGTTATGCTGCTCAGGTATGGGGAAACTCGTTGTTTGAAGAAGTAGACAAAATTCAACTTTATTTTTTAAAAAGGGTACTTCATCTCCCGAGTAATACGCCATCTTATTGCATTCTCTTGGAGACAAATGTTCCAAGTTTTCATTTGTATACGCTGCAGCTTCACTTAAAATATATATTCAAAACGTTATTTGAATATGATGATAATAGATTGCCTCATATACTATCAAAAAAGATTTTAGAAAAACAGATATTTTGGGTTGAAGAAATTAGTAATCTAGCACAAAAGTTAAATATAACATGTAACTGGGGCACTTCAAATAAAAGAGAGTGCAATAGAAATATAATTTCAATAATAGAAAATCTTCATGATTCGAATATTCGAACTTTATGGGAAAGGGCACACCAAAGCACCCGATTATATAAGGAATTAGACCATAACAACGCCAGAAGCTATTTAAACGATAATACTGGAATCTATAAAATTATGTGGATTATGAAAGCCAGATGTGATTTAATATACTTGGGAAGCCAAAGGGATTTAAACTGCACTTTATGTAACTTAAATGAATTAGAAGACATCACACATTTTTTAGGAAAATGCCCGATACTTAAAAGAATTCGTCAAAGATTTTTTGGAAAATTTAGTTTAAACCGAGATGAAATCATAGACATTTTAAATGGTGTTGGCCCTTCTGGATATAATAATTTATTTAAGTTCATCACTGGTGCTATAGAATATAGAAAATTAATTTTAAGCGAATTCAATATATAGTACCATAGTAACATATGTAAAATGTAAGATTTTTTTTTTTTTCTTTTTTCTTCCGACAAACGACCTAGTGTCACTGTCGTACGTTCTAATGTTAATGATTAAAAATGAAATGTAAAAGTCGAACAATTAATAATAATAATAATAATAATAAATAATAATAATCGTGCCAATCAATAAGAAGAAGTACAAACAGAATAAGGTGACCGGCCGTCGAATTTGTACCGGTCAGCACTTCGCTCAATTACGCCTTGAAATTCGAGAGCCACTTTGGCATTCTAATGGCTGCAGTGATTAATCACTTTGCCAGATGGCTTGGGCTTTCCGTTCCCAGATAGCTCCATCCCGACTGTAGCTAATTAGAAGTTGGATATCAAGATTCAACATCCCACTCCACATCGCGTCAGGCTTGGATCCGGAATTCGAGAGTACACTATCAACATTTATCGCTAACCAGGTTGCATACGTTGCATGAGCTTGCATCCTTTTTTCATTGTAACTCATTTGCCTTAATTAAATAGAAAAATAAAGTCATACTCTAATACGAACTTCACGATTTTGATAGAAGCAAGTGCTTTACGTACTTATATACTCGTATACGACACAGTTTTGCGTTTGCGTTGTATACTGTAAAAGAAACGAATTCTGGTGAGGTCATTGTGGGAAGTCCAAGCTGTTACTGTTTCTAGCGGTTCTGGTTTGTCGTTACTTTTTGATAGAGAAGTCTCAAAGGGATTTTGAAGGGCATTCATTTAGCTCACATTTTTCACCAAAAGTTAACAGCAAGAGACTGAATTGCTTAAATTTAGCAGTTGAGTAGAATTCGTTTGTAGTAAGGAACAAAGAATGGTTTTGCTGTAGGCAAAAAGGTATTTCTTAATGTGATCATTAATAATATATTTAAATTTTTCTATTTACTTTTCATTTCATTTTAGTATAATTGAATTTATTCTATTTACCTTCCATTCATTTTTATATATTTGAGTTTTTTCTATTTACTTTCAATTTAATTTATACATCTTTCTTTTTTCATTTTTTTATGTATTCTTGTCCTACATGATAATCAAATTATTAGTAGAATTAAGCAAACGCAGCGCTAGCAGCAGAGGCTTTCAGCTTTTTTTTTTAATTATTTCACATAAAAGTATCATTGAAATCCAAGCCTTCTACATTCAAAAGTGGCTATTAGTATCGTTATTATCATTTCCTTGTGTAAACGTAAGGTTAGAGAGTGAATTACTTGACGTGGGAACATAGCTTAAAATTTGATTATGATATTGGAGTGCAAGACCTTCTATCGATAATAATGTGATAATTGTTCCAATAGTATCATAGACGGAAGCAGTTTGGAAATGTGCAGCTTAAATGATGAAAATTTTGGTGATGATGGGGATGCTGATTATATGACACCACAAACGGAAAAAGTTTTATCGGAACCGAAAGGCATTTGCCATAAATGTGGGCAAGATGGTGAAATTTATAAATTACATTTCAGAGAAGCGGAATGCAAAATCTGTTTCATCCAATACGTGAATCACAAGTTTCGAGCTACAGTGGGATCTTCTAAATTGCTACCTCGAAATGCGGTCATACTTCTAGTGTTCGATGGCAGTGCAGAGGCCATAGTCCTCTTGGATATGTTGCAGAAGGCACAAATAGAAACGAATTTTAAGAGACTGTGCTGTGAATTTAAAATACTATTTATTGATGATTACGAACTGACGAACAAAAACTTAAATGCGATTGATTATAGCAGCTATATAAAAACTGTGCAAGAATTTCTTTTCAAACAAGAGGGAGTCAAAAGTTATGTTATTAATTTAAGATGTGGTAAGGATCAGGAACCATTCGATATTGATAACATAGATTCGTACTTGGCACGGGAAACGGATAAGGAGAAAATATTTGCAAGCAATTTTTACAGAATCCAGACAACTACAAGTCGTAAAGAATTCCTAAGGATGCATCGAAATAAATTAATAGCTTCAGTGTCACAGTATCTAAATTGTAGATATGTTTTTATACCTTCAATTAACATAAATGTTGCAGCTGACCTGCTTTCAAGCATTGTACTTGGTCACGGGAATAACGCTGCTTTGGACGTTGCGTTCCTCGATGACCGTTTGGGTAATGGCATAAAATTAATGCGTCCGCTTAAGGATCTAAGTCAATCAGAGGTCATACTTTATGTACGCGCAAGAAATTTGAAAACATTAAAAACATCGCCTGATCTATTATCCGGTTGCGGAAACAGTTTGCAAGACATAACGGAATTATTTATACAAGATCTACAAAAAAACTATAAATCAACTGTTTCAACAATATTTCGTACAGGAAGTAAAATAGCACCAAATAATTACCCAAATCCAGAGGGAAAAGAGTGCATCATTCAAAATTCGGAAAATCAGAGTACTAGATATGGTCTTTGCACAATCTGTAATTCTCTATTTTTAGCAGAATCTAAAACTCTATTGGCAGTTGAGTACTCTCGTTATGTATCTAAAGAAGTCGTATCACCAATTGAGTCATTTCCCGATCACAAGGAATATTTGAATTGCAAGAGTAAACAAGGAAAAAGTCTTTGTCACCGCTGTGAAAATATGCAACGTGACTGCGAAGTTAATTTAATGTAGCAATGCTACAGAATTTACAAATATTTTATATATCTACGAACATGCACTATAGATTTGGATATAAATAATTATGTAAAACCGAAATGTTTGTATTTTGTTTTGTTTGATGTTCCATTATCCCAACTAGAAAGGTTATCGATTTACAACAACAGCGTGTCTCTTCCTTTTGATGGTTTTGCCTAATTCAAGTGACAACGTCAACCGGTTCTTAAAAATAAAGTACACTGTGACTTGGCAATTGTCCCGATTACGAAGAATCCGGGTGGAGTGACGTTGTCTGATGAATGCAGCTTGGTCATCCCAACTAGAAAGGTTATCGATTTACAACAACAGCGTGTCTCTTCCTTTTGATGGTTTTGCCTAATTCAAGTGACAACGTCAACCGGTTCTTAAAAATAAAGTACACTGTGACTTGGCAATCGTCCCGATTACGAAGAATCCGGGTGGAGTGACGTTGTCTGATGAATGCAGCTTGGTTTTTTGGACAGCAGCTATTAGGGTACTGTGTCGGCTCTTAAAGTCAACTATCTCGCCGACCTTATTCGTGAGTCCGTGGCATTTGTATTGTAGAAGCTTAAAGCTTCTAGATAAGGCTGTTGTAGCACGGGGGGTGAGGGACTTGTGTGGATGCCTACGTTGGACCTGCTGTGCATTCCGCTGTAGTTCTTGCGGCCTGATGGTGGTGGGCGGCCGCGCCACGGGGGACGCTTGCGGAGCTCTGCAGCAGGGGGCAACGTAGTCAGTTGTCCACTCGCTGCTGGTGCGCAGGCCGGAACATCTCCCAATTTGACTCCAGCCATTGCAAGAATTGCATTTGACTGATGCCAGGTTCCGAGGTATTCTGGTTTGACACACGGAGCAGACTGTGCAGGGGGCCAAGAGCTGCTGGTTTGTCTCCGCACTGGGGTTGGAGATGGAGGGAAGAGGATCGGGTGTATTGGGGGAGTTGTGATGCTCCGATAGGCTCCTTTCCATGGAGAAATTGGTTGTGGTGGCGGTCTTTGAGGGGGGTTGTAGCCGTTGAGGCAAGAGACGCCTGCTGGCGGGAGCAACACGTGGTCACATACCGTGTGGAACACTCCCTATGAGACTTAAGATCAGAACAGGCCTTTAGGTGGTTCCACTTGTTGCACCTAACCGAGGTGGAGTTCGGGTGGAGGCGTTTATGGCACGTAGAATACTTCTGGTCCAGGGCTGGATTCGATACCAGCCCTGAGGGGAAATATTTGGGAAGCTGCTTGCTACCGCGTGCCATCGAAGAAGCAGCTTGCATCTGTCAGGTATAATTTTCTTCAAGCGCGTTTTCAAAAGATGACCAGCTGAGCGCCGGAGGGCTTTATGTAGAGATCATCTCGAATTAGTCTTGACATGAATTTGGTAGATAAATTCATTTCCCTGGACGTAATTTTCTGCTTTCTGAGGGGATTTCTTTCTCGACCGGCTTTTAAGGCTGCACTGGTTCGAACCACGCGAGGGCGACCACTTATTTTTCTTTCTGTTTTTCTCTCCAGACGTTTGGGAAGAAACATTCTCGAAATATTAAATTTTTTCAGCAATTCGTAAATCTCGCTTGCACATTTACCATATTTATGTAATGCAAACACTGCAAAGCGATTGTCCTTTGCTTCCTACTCCATTGTTAACTAGCGAAATTTGCCACGAAATTTAGTATAATTTCTGAGTAGACAATGCATACGAGCAAAATAAAAAATAACGGAACTTTTTTCTGCGAATTTTGTCTCGCCTCATGCATTGTAAAATTTGTCACAGAATTTATGCCAAGACTAAGTACATGTGCTTAATTATTATCGTAACTTTTATATTTTGCAGCTCGTATCTTCTGGCGAGTTCTGTCTCGCCATCTGGCATCAAGGCAAATTCATGTTTCTTTTTTTTATATCTCATTCGCTTGCTATTGTTGCCAGTAGCTTCACGTACTTTCTCGCGACAATATGCTTAATAGTGCAAGACCGATAAATTTGAAATGATTTTCAAGCTTCAATAACAGCAGCTTGTCTTGCTGTTTTCATGGAAGTGTTTTTTCTGTTGTCCATATATATGGTAGGTGAAAATTGTACTCATTTGAGAAATAACAGTTCTTAACGGATTCAGTGAAAATAAAGGAGTGACGCTTTTTTAACATTATATTTTTGTTTTTGAGGTTATATATATTTGTAAAGTTATTCTATTATTTTCTTTTTCTAATTAAAAATCAGTTTTGTTCCAAAAATGCATAATTCATTTTTTTCGAATCTTTTATTTATTTTGTTCCAAAAACGTATAACAAACTTTTTTCTACTCCATCGTATCTGATTCAACATATAGTACATCACCAGACAGCCGAAAGCCTCTGCTGCTAGCGCTGCGTTTGCTTAGTTTACTTTTAATTTTATTATCATGTAAGCTTTAAAAAAAAAAAAAAAACTTTTTTCATTAATATTTTTATTTATAAACATGTTAGTATTAATTTTATAGTAATACTCAGTTTGCTATTGCGGGACCCAATGTCCTTGCTTTTGGATCATTCCCATCGCTTTTAGACGCTTGCAAACGGTTGATTTATCAACGCCCAATGATTCAGCAAGCTCTTCTTGGGTTTGGCACGAGTCCTCGTTTACCAATTCCCCCAATTCCGCGTCCTCGAACTTTTTGGGCTGGCCAAGACGCTCCTTGTCTTCGGTGTGAAAATCACCACTTTTGAATCGTCGAAACCAGTACTCACATGTTGAAATCGACGGAGTATGGTCTGGGTAGGCCTCCTGCAGCAATTCACGGGCTTGGGCTGTATTTTTTTTTAAATTGAAGCAGAAAAGCAAAGCTTCCCACAAATTGCGTTTCGACGGCACGAAAGTTGACATACTCGGAGCACGAAAACACTGCTTTGTTTATACTTCAGCGAAATGACAGATACTGATAAACAAAGCCTGGGGATGAGGCTTTGTCATGAATATATATTCAGTATTGCCAACGGGATAGTGATAAATAGCGCCATCTGTGTGTCACCTTTAAAACTAATTCAACCTCCCAATATATTCACCACAACGCGATAAACTTGATACCCACACCAATAAGTTAATTTTTTATAAAATATCTATATCTATATACTAAAGTTTATTTTTTGTAAAAAAACTTAAATGACCGTCTGTTGCGAAAATATTTTTTTGAACTATTCCGTTATATACGTCGAAAAGAACTAATCGATGGAGCTGTTTTGTCATATTTAATAGCTGTTTACTGCTACAATCAATTACTTTCATTGGTTTATTGGGATTGGTGGGGTACATTTCGTCACCTTAAAGTAAAAAAAAACAAGCAGATTGTACTAAGTAAAGAATTTAAATTTAAAATGTCTTACCAGGCAAAGCTAAAATCACAGCGTCCAAGCACTTGTAATAAACCGGTGTAAGTAGATTTGTACCTTGTTTACTTCTTACGCAAGCGAAATTTGTCAAGTTTTGTAAACTTTTAATATTTGAAAGTCGCAAAAGTTCATATACTTGAGGAGGGGGTAACCATATTTTGTGCTGTTTATAGAGTTCCAAGAATTCTGATGCCGTTTGCCACTACAAATAAAATAAAAAACGAATATAATTCAACCATAAATGTAATTGCCATATGAGGTTTTGAGACTTTGTTCACTTTGACATTGAAAACATCGTAAGAAACACCGTAGCGTAAGAAAAAAATCACCCATTCTACTGCTATCACCTTGTATAGGTAGATACGTCTTAGGTTTATTCGTGTATCCAACAGTTTGACGTTTACCTAGTAGTTCCCATACACAACCAATAATGATAGAAGACAAGACTGCACCTTCCTAATTCGCTGTGACGTCAACGACGAGAATATACAAAAAAAAAGGAATCGAAATCACTTGTTTGTGAAGGGGAAGAGTAAGCGAACGTAATTGAAACTGCCAAACACGGTTCCACGACAGTCGGTTCTACGTTACTACTGTCACTCCAGCAGCACTCCCTGTATGTAAATATAGGGCATGTTTATGCTACTACAACAACAACGAAACTGCCAAACACAAAAATTATACTCGCACACTTTCTTGTCACGGGATTATCGGAAAACAAAATTTCTTTTAAAAGTATTTTTATAGTTCGTGATTTCACCTTTACATATATATTACATATATAATTGGCGCTTACATCCTTTTTGGAGGTTCGGCCGAGCTCCTCCTATTTGTGGCGTGCTTTTTCCATAAATGGGAGAATCTGCAGTTTTAAGCCGACGCAGATATTTTTTATGAGGAGCTTTTTCATGACAGAAATACACTCGGCGGTATGCCAATGCCTGCCGAGAGGTGACCGCTATTAGAAAAACTTGTTCTTCATTTTCTTTTTTCACAGAGATTCAAACCTAAATGGCCAAAAGTGTAAACTCTACTGAGGTTTTTGTGCAGAACTGAGTGACTCAAGGATTTATTGAGTTGCATCCAGACCAAGGAAGAAACTTCGAATCGGCAGTATTTAAAGAGAAGCGTTGCTAGATGGGGATTTAAAAAACACGTACAACACCCTTGCACTCGAAATCGGATGGAATGGTCGAAAGATTAAATCGCACTCTGGAGGAGCACTTGCGAAAGGTAGTTGAAAAGTGCCAACGAAATTGGGACAAACAAAATCTCTTTACAAGTAATTTAAGACTTCTGAATGATTTATCGTTCGACAGAGGTGTCATTTCTGCAATGGACCAAGATACTCATTGGGAAACACTGTAGGGTGACATCAGGGCCGTAGAGAGCATATCCGGGCCCGGGGGAAAATCCCGGCCCTCGGGGGAAAATTGCAAATGCGGGCCCTTTCCAATAATGTCTAATTCATATAAATACGTATAATCTCGAGTCCGGGTCCCTCTGAGAACTCCGGGCCCGGGGGAAAAAGTACCCGATCCCCCCCTCCCCCCCTCTCGTCGGGCCTGGGTGACATATGTAGATGAATTGCACCATTTTGTGATGCAACATGCCAAATTAATTAATGAGGATAAATTTGTCGTGCAGTGACCTCCAAAGGATTAGGCGAAAGGCAACTTGGTATGTAATTTGATGTTCCATCTCCTATGCTGAAGGCTGTCACGATTGCAATCCTCAATTTTCACCTTGGAGTAACCTCTTTAAATCAAGTGTGGAAATTCACTTCATGATAAAGGGTAGCTGCCCTTTTTCGTGGTTGCTAAAATCTTTCTCTATAACCAACATAACTGGTGACCACTCGAAGACACAATTACTCCACTTCTCTGCATATGTTGGATTATCTGATTTGCTCCTTCGCCTTTGCATCTCATGTGACTCGATGTTTTACGATCGCATTTCTTCCAAACTTTCCACAATCAGCCTTAAGCATGAAACGATATTACTCCTGTTATCTCTCAGCTTTCGCCCTCTTACTTCATGGAACTAAGTTTCCTTCCATATTAGCCCATAGACTACTGTAGATTTTGGCGGGATCTGTTGGCGGTGATTTAGAGGTATCTCCATACTTTGCCGCGTCGGAGCCCTGTTTCACAAATCCGAAGTAAATCCGTACAGCGAAGTAAAATCCACACCAATTATTTATTTATTCATGATTTGAGCCAGTATAAATATGTGACAACTGACAAAGCTCCAAAAACAACCCCGTAAACTTCTTCCTAATTGGCGCGATAACCGCTTACGCGATTTTGTCCGAGTTTAACAAAGCGCGCCAGTCGTTTCTTTCTCGTGCTAACCGGCGCCAATCGGACACACCAAGTGAAGCCAAGTCCTTCTCCACCTGATCTTTCCAACGCAGAGGAGGCCGCCCTCTTCCTCTGCTACCACCAGCTGGTACCGCATCGTATACTTTCAAAGCCAGAGCGTTTGTATCCATTCGGACGACATGACCCAGCCTACGTAGCCACTGGATCTTTATTCGCTGCGCTATGTCTATGTCGTCGTAAAGCTCATACAGGTCATCGTTACATCACCTGCGATATTCGCCGTTGCCAATGTGCAAGGGTCCAAAAATCTTACGCAGAATCTTTCTCT
Organism: Anastrepha ludens; assembly: GCF_028408465.1. NCBI lineage: Eukaryota > Metazoa > Arthropoda > Insecta > Diptera > Tephritidae > Anastrepha > Anastrepha ludens. Next base: position 53,242,861 of record NC_071501.1, on the reverse strand, counting down.
CGAACACTCCAAGCGTTGCTTTATCGGATGTTGTCATCGTCCAAGCGCCATGGCATACGCCAGCAATTGTAAGCTCTTATAAAATATTGTGCCTGAGCGATTAAGTTCTGCGGCTCGTACGATGCTCTCCAACATCAGGTTAAAGAAGTCACAAGACAGCGAGTCACCCTGTCTGAAACCTCGTTTGGTATCAAACGGCTCGGAGAGGCCCTTTCCAATTCTGTCGGCGCTGCTGGTATTTAGCAACGTCATCTTACATAGCCGTATTAGTTTTGCGGGGATACCAAATTCAGACATCGCGGCATACAAGTAACTCCTTTCCGTACTGTCGAATGCAGTTTTGAAATCGACGAAAAGATGGTCTGTGTCGGTTCTCCTTTCATGGGTCTTTTCCAGGATTTGGCGTATTGTGTATATATATATCCAGGTCTAAAGCCACACTGATAAGGTCCAATCAGTTGGTTGACGGTGGGTTTCAGCCTTTCACACAATACGCTCGCTAGAACCTTATAGGCGATATTTAGAAGACTTATCCCGCGGTAATTGGCACAGATTGCAGGATCGCCCTTCTTATGGATTGGGCAGAGCACACTTAAATTCCAATCGGCAGGCATGCTTTCATTCGACCATATTTTGCATAGGAGCTGATGCATGCGCCTTACCAGCTCCTCGCCGCCATGTTTGAATAGCTCAGCCGGCAGTCCGTCGGCGCCCGCGGCTTTGTTGTTCTTTAGCCGCATTATCGTTATTCTCACCTCGTCATGGTCGGGTAGCGGAACGTCAATTCCGTCGTCGACGATTGGGGTATCGGGATCTTCACATTCTCTGTGACATGCGCAGCTACCACTGTTTAACAGGTTCGAGAAGTGTTCCCTCCATAATTTAAGATTGCTCTGGATTTCAGTCACCAGTTCGCCGTCTTTGTTCTTACAGGAACAAACTACCTTTCCTGAAATCGCCGCTCTCTCCCCTGTAGTTGTCTGAAGCTTGTAGCCAACCACTGGTTCCACATAACCATTTACCAAGTCTGACGAGATATTATGGGTCGGCATTTTGGTTATTTGCGAGACGGAGACCGTGGGGCATTCAGTTGTGGGAACTAGTTCTCGCCCTTTAAAACTAGTTCGTTTTAATGCATATTGCTTATGAATAAATTGGTGCCATGACATATATTTGGTTCTGTTTTATGTTACGTTTACCAGTCCACCTCAATTCTGTTTCCTTTGGAGTGGAATGGTCGACTGACGAAACTCGCGAGCCTATGATACGACAAGCTTTATTCCAATCTAAATTGATTGTAATTCTTTTGAATTAGCGGAGCAGTCCGGCAACAGCATTTTCTTGTCTTTACATATTCCTCGACACTAATTATGTATTTAATATCATTGAACAAGAAATAATAGCAAAATAATTACAAATTTTGATAGATACTGACCATAGCCACTTTGACTTCAGTGCGTTCCGGTAATAATTTTGGTCTCTGTGCAAGACTTGCGAAGTAAAATACGGTATCATATCTGCAAGTATAAAAGTAAGCATAAATGGAAGAACATACATACACATATAATTTTTGAATAATTAGATTTATTTTTCTGCGATCGTCTTGATTTCGATTATTATTGATTAGTAGTGGATATGCTATGGCCCAATGCTTGTTGTTGGAATGTAAAAGCTGAGTTAGTTATAATTAGGTAAAGTTCCACTGGAGCCGCGTGGATTTGTGCGTGACTATCGTTCGGTTGGTATGGGTTGGAAACTACTGCAACTTGAAACATCAAATTATAGAAATTTTTGTTTCTAAATGCTGTCAGCCATTTGTAGGACATTCTCCGATGCATTCATATCAACAAAAAGCTGCTTACAAAAACTATTTGCCATTAAAATACGGCATACAACTGCATTCGTATCCAGGCTTACGTGCTTCTTCTATTTACCTTAGAAACAATGCCTCTACAGACGTTTTGAGGGAGTGACTTCATTCAATCGTGCTGAGCCTTGAAATAAGAAAAATTTCGACGGTTACACCGTTAAAAAATTTCTCATGGCCTAACACTTTGTAATCAAATAAGATTAGGAAATATTTAGTTTACAGGCTGGATTCCAAAATTTAAAAATATTTAAGATAGGTACCAATCGATGAGATTCGGTACCAATATTACTGTTTCAGAAACGAAGCACCACTATGTTCAACCGTTTAAAAGTTATTAACAAGAAACATTTCCACAAATGTGGTATTTGGATTATTAATTACTCATTTCAAACCAAGTTGGGTAATTCAACTTGAAAAGTTGAGCTAACACCAACTTGAAGTTGGGTAAAGTTGGATAATTTTCATCTTTTCGCGTGCGCTGGCAATCATCAGATGCATACAAAATGCTGTTATTATTGCAAGAAATAAATTTTACTAACTTTCTTGTGCATGATTTACCCATTTTTCACCTTGAAGCTTTCGCTGGCAAAGCGTTTATTGTAGCCAACACTCGGGTTTCTCGCGTTGCGTTCAAGCGAAGAGAGTGCGAAAGTTATACATATGTGGCACAATCGGCAATTCAATCAAATATAAAATTTCTTGACCAAAAATCTCTTTAGCTTTCATAGGATTGCTTCACTATCACTTTTAATCAACAAACAAAAATTACACATCACTTAAAATTTGAAAATATTTACATATTATACATATGAAGTACAATCCAAACCAACCTTTTTGTTGCTTCCAGTGGTGAGCGCCATAATGACCATTCGTACAGGCACCATAAGTCCGGAACTATTTGAAGAGACTGACATAAGTACAGGAACTGTTTTGCATCATTATGGACTGCATTCTGCCACTTAGCACGATCAAAGTTCAGACTATTGTAATCTTCCCCAAAAGCAGGCGTCGAAGTAAGCTTCTTGAGAGTTTCATGATCTCGAAATAATAAAATTCCAACTTCTTCAAATGTCTCGCGCAAGGCGGTTATTCGCAATGAAATATCGCGTGACAAATTTTTTCCGCTCGTTAGAAGAGGATTTGATCTTTTAATGCAGGAATATTGAACAATTAAACTATCCAGTAGATTTGGGTTTATGCCATAATTTTTAAAATAATCCAACCATTCTTGGCTTTCATCTGATGCTTCTTCGAAAGTGCCTCCAGGAAAAACGCAGTGCCCAGGCGTAAAAGCCGTATGCGTAGTGCGTTCAAAAAGTAGAATCTTAAAAAAAGTTTTTGAATTAGATAGTTTACAGTTTTACATAGACGAGTATATATGTATGTACATATGCACAACTTTCGGTAAAAAACGCCAACGGCTATTTTTTTCCTCTTAGAGTGCTTTTCCTGCTATTTTAAATTTGTAATGGGTACCTTTTCATTTTCTTAATAGTGTTGTTTTAATTTGACCTTAATTGGTGAAATTTGGAGCCAGTGAGTATACTAAGTGTGCGGCAATTGGTGTGAAAAGAACGAAGTTTAAAAAACAATGTTTTTATCCGAGAAGCAAAAAATTTATATAATTACCTATAAGCAGCAAAACCTATCAAATGTCGAAATTTCGCGAATAGTGCAAATTCTGGGTAAAATATTCGGAAAGGGAAAGTTTATTAGGCCCTTTAGAAAGTGGGCGTCCACGATAAACTGATTGTGATGATAGAGATCGATTTAGAATTGTTCCAACATTGCTGAAGGATTAAAGCATAGCCACAACATGGAAATCAGAGCCTCGTATCTTGAGAGAAGCAAAGTCAATGAATGACAGATCCGCTAAAAACCTCTTCTTACAACAAAAATGCTTTCCGCCCGATTAAACTAGTTTCAGCAAAGGCGAAATCGGACACATAACATCCAGTTATTTGCAGAATGCGGCGCAGACAAAATGAAAGGTATAGCCACAACTGCATTCAGAGTACTGTGAAACAAGCTACGGTGTTGAAAGGGTTGCTCCCAATGTCGTTGTTGAATGCAAGATAAAAACTAAAACAATTGCACGAAACAGAAGTTGAAGCAACAAAAGTTTTCTTGTACTCGTATGAATGTGGTCTAATGAAATTTACTTAATATTAGAAACGAGAGTTGACAGCACTGTGGTATAAGACCTTTTCTTTTCGCCCAGCGTTAGAAAGTGGCTATTTGATCCTGCTAGAAATCTGGTTCAAATTATGATCTGTTCAATGGGTGTATTATTTACAGATCCTTCATTTTCAATTGTTATATTCCAAAGAGCAAATGTTGAGAAGAATACATCCATATATAATTACATATATTGTTACGATGTTGTGCAATACAAAGCCTCTCAATATTTCGTCTGAGTTCGATCACTGGATTGCTAAATAAAAGTTACAGGCTAATGGCAACAAAACTTGCTCACTTTATTAAATCACTGTAATTTGTGCGCATGCACCTCTGCTTATATACATGTTTTTTTTTCGGGATGACGCCTGTGAAGAGGAAACTCTTATGAGTACTGTCATATCGGCATATCAGCATGGACGATTTGCAGCCTATTCATAATCTACCAGTCTCCGCGCACAACTGCCGAAAAGGTAATACCTCTTGAGGTTGGTTAGCTTAAAGGATTCTAGTTATTGTTGACGCCTACGAGACGCCGCGTGTCATAGATCGTCTTGAATATGTTTTACATGCGCGCGAATTTCCTCGCCCCATAAAATCCACAATATTATCCCCGTCTAAGATTTTAAAGGCTTTGGGAGCATAGCATGGGAATTGGAGCAAGACGTATTTTACATCTTCATCCCTCTCCGTGTAGATTGCGCACTACGGAGTCATGGTCAAATCTATGTAGGTATTTCCGAAATACTCTGTGTCCTGAAAAGGATTGAGTTAGGTGGTAGTTTGTTCCCCCCTGGTTCTTTTCTAATCACGCCGTATTCACTTATTCGTCGAACGTCTAAATGGCTAAGTGGACTGTAGAGTGGACTCGTCGGGCCTCGTAGTGATTTCTGTAGCTGAATCAAATGTTCTTGTTCTGAAAACTCGCTGCTGGAGAAGAGTAACAAATTTTTAATTATTACTGGTTGTGCAGCCACGTGTGATGGGGACAGAATGACGTTTCAGCTAAACCGAGGCTGCGTATATAAATAACCCTTTCCAAGCACTGCTTCTGGACTGGTGTAACAGTTTTAGTTTATTTGATACACGCCATAGTTACACGTATTGTCGTTAATACGTTCGCAGTGCAGAAAGGCCTTAGGTTAAAGGTATGTTCACATATGCAGTAAATAGCAATAAAGCCACAAAATTAATCTACCCGTTCACATATGGCAGATTACATGCAAAATTGACAATAAGCTGTTTTATAAGGTTTTTCTTCATAGAAATTGATTTGGTGGAATATTTTGGAGTTTTTGGTTTGTTTAATTATTATTAATTATAGGGATTAAAGATAAGGAGAAATAATAACTAATTTAATTGTGCAATTGGCTGATATGGCAGCAATGCGCATGCGAAATTCGATATTACATTTTATAATAAGCAGGAACAGGTGAAAGCGTCTACGGAGAGTATACCAGCTTTTTCTATTAGTGCGTATAATAATCAACGCGTGTCTGTGTATTGTAGGGGAGGCACGGAAAGTTCTGTTAGCTAGACATCCCTACCAGCATCGACCAGTTTTTTAAGAAGTGCTTAAGTATGAGCCGGGATTCCTTTGCCTTTTTCTGTAACGAAGTCACGTCCATTGCAAAAACTCCTACACTATATAGGAAAAATTCATCCCTTTAGACAAAGGTCACGCTTTACATGCCCTTGATTCCTAAGCTGAAAGCAGGACGATCGGACGATGAAATACTTTTGACTTATGTTGATGGGGCACCCGGCCGCTGCAATTATTCTCAATTTTTCGAGCAGTCGTTTTTAAACCAAATTTCTCAAAGCCCTTTTCTCAGCGTTTTCCAGTCGTTGTGCTGAGAGGCTCAGCATTTCGCGTTACACAGTCTCTAATGAAGCCTCACCATTACAACCCAATGGCTAGACGCAGCGAAAATGTTTTTAATTACCAACTTTCCAAGTCTAGGAGAGTAGGAGAGAACGCTTTCAGTCACTTGAAAGTAAGGTTAAGAAAAATTTGGTAAAACCACACAAATTTCGAATTCGCAAATCAACGAGAACCGACATATAAGAAAACCAATCACTTCGTTTTTATGTTCGTTTGAAATTTAATTTATTTCATATTCCTCATTTCAATTCTATTTTTTATTATTAAATTAATTGAACTTAATTAAAGTACTAACAACAAATACATGGACACTCTTTGTTTGACTTGTTTTAAATTAAACGTTTTAATTCAATTTATCTGCAAGTTTTAAATATAAATTATTCATTTATTACATGTACATATTTTTTAATTTTTCTAAATTGAAAGATTTATTGTGTGCTTTACTTTAGTACTTTCCCGCAGATAGGATACCGCCTGTAGGCCCAACAGTCTTTCTCGCATCTCTGTAAAACAAGAACACTAGTTTTAGAAGTTTATACTAACATTTTGCTATTGAACAAAGTTGCCTAAAAGTACGTTCACATATGCATTAATTACCAATAAATCTACAAAATTAATCTACCTGTTCACATATGGCAGATTACCTGCAAAACTGACAATCAGCTGTCAATACTGTTGTGAAAGGTTCTTCTTCATAGAAATTATTTTGGTGGAGTATTTCGGTGTTTTTGGTTTGTTTAATTATTATTAACGATATGAAGAAAAAACAAGAAGAAGGAATAGCTAATTTAATTGCGCAATTGGCTGCTAATAATAAACAGTTGGAGGAAATCCGTAAGCGACGTTTACTGAAATTTAAAAAAATTATGGCAGCAATACGCATTCGAAATTCGATATTACATTTTATAATAAGTAATAAGAGAACACACGTTTATGAACATAGGTATGATTTATTTCTGTTATATGAATGCATTGTTAATAATACCTAACAAGCATTTTATTAGAATTATGTCTACAAACCTGTTTTCTTTGCTGGCATCCATTTTATTTAGTTTTTACTTTGACGTTTTTCTTTACACGCTCAAAAATTATGATCTATAACACAGAAAAAACAGGGTTGTATGTCAAAAAGATAATAACCATACTTTTAAGATAATAATCATTATTTTATAATCTCAGATTTGTTTGGGAAATCTCGCTTTTTAATTACGGATTGGGAGTTAAGCACGAAAAAGTAGATCATCTATTTATATGTGAACGTATTATAACCCGTACAACCATTAACAATAATACATTAGATAGATTTTTAGCAAGATATTTTGCTAAATCTTGTTAATTAGTTCAATATTTCACTAACAAAAGTGTAAGCACAAAATTAGTGATGAAAATAAGCTTTTGAAAATAGTGCCCGGTATTGCCCAGCATGTGAATATATTTTGTCTAAACAATTCCAGCTCGCTGTCTCACGAGTACAACTATATGGGAGTACTCTACTGTGCTTCCGGCAGCCTGCGATGTGAATTATGTCTGTTGACATTAATGCTTATAGTTCCCAAAACGATGGTAGAACTCGAGTTTCGAACAGCGTTTATGCAATGGACAGCAGAATCTTCCGAAGAACGAAGTGCTTCCCGGCACAAATAACAGTTGCCCACACTATTTCGTTTGGGAGTCTGTCTTCCTATTGAAACAATTACAACGTTAAAACTTATCGCGGTTCGTATGAGATTTTAGACCACCGATATCATATTACGGAACAAACGTTTCATCCCTCATTTACGAAATGTTGACCATTTAACAAAGACCAAAGTAATCACCATTAAAAAATGCTTCTCGATACTGTTTCTATTAAGGGGGAAGTCTACTGTGACAAGGGAAAAAACAGGCTTATTTTCCGGATTTTATTTCTAACAAAATATTGCTCGTACATAAAATCTATTTAAACTCTTATCTTTATTATATATTTAAGTTTTTGAAAAAAAAATTTTAAGTCAAAATATTCAAAATGGCCGCTGTGGCACTTCTGCAAGCGCAGGTCCGCTTTTCTTAGGTGCCTAAACGGTGTACATGAAATCTTACGTTTCGGTGATCTAAAACAAAAAAACAAAATATTGTTATCATATACATAGTATTGACTCTCGTCTGACGTAGGATTATGTCGATAAAAAATTTTGGCGTTGAAAAAAAAATTCTTGAAATTTTTTTCTTTTTTTTTGCCTAAAATTGATGTTACTATTGTTTATAACAATTTAACAAATAACGATATCAAAAAAATCCTATGTCAGACGAGAGACACTATTACAGAGGATATATAATTAAATTTTTAAGCTGATTCATTTATCAGAACTCGAGATATCGTGTACACCGTATACAAAAACTTAGTTTCGAGAAAAATGCGTTTAAAGTTTCAGTATAGCAGGTACGCGCTTTGGAGCGCTTCGGGAAAAGGTCGAAATTTCAACGAAGAAAAATTTAGCCAGCTGTAACACATATTGTACCTTATTTAAGAGGGTTCAAAGTATTTTTTAAGCTAATAAAAAAAAAATCGATTTTTTGAAAAATTCACAGTAGACTTCCCCCTTAAGAGATGAATGAGCGGCATATGTTGTATTCCACCCAGTTCGAATAAGAACCGAAAAAATTAGAAACTCATACACTGCACATCAATAAAAATAAAAAATACTAAATTCAAATACATATATACATACATTCACTTTCCAATGACATGTTAAACAAATCAAAAAGCAAAAACTAAAAAAAAAAAATTAGAATTTGTACTTCAAGGAGGTACGTTACACTATACAGGGCTAGTTTACTAGGGCGGTAGCCCTTGTTCACGAAAAACCCGAGTAATTTCGGTAACGTAGAACCGGCTGTCACAGGAATGGTCTTGGACATCTTATGAATTGATGTTTTTTTCTGCTATAGCAATAACCAGAAACAAGCCCGTAAGAAAAAGGGTCAAGGATCGCCTGTGGTTCAGAATAGATTCAACTTCAGCACCAGTAAGCCGCAACGCTAACTTTTTAAGGCGGTCTTGGACATCTTCTGAATGTTTCATAAGGTGTGTGTAAATAGATGGCCGATAAAGTGAGGCAGTGAGTGCTGCTCTACAGATGGGAGTTTTCATTTGTAGTTAAGATATCTTTTTTTAAAAAGGTGGTACATTAATTAAACATTTTCTACCATGTTTGAATAATTTCACTATATACAAACGTAAATGTACATAAATAACATCTCCCTTTTTACCTCATAATTGTGTTTGGAAAGCAAATCGTTTTTATCAATCGCAAGTATTACAGTGGCCGAAGGTCGATATTTATACTGCGGGCAATCTTCCTCCATACCCTACACTTTTATTCAGAGTTCCAACAGAAGACATGTATACATGCTTAATATATATTCAAACAAACTAAATTATTATTAAATACAGTTTATTTTTCACTTCCGACTATTTAAAATTGTGCTTCTTTTTTTTTTTTTTTGGGGTTTAGGTTAAGTTGTGCTTCAAAAACTAAACAAAACACATTTAAGGTAAATGCAATTATATTTTGTTTGTACGGATGTAAAAAACACGTCGATACAATGAAATCATCGATTCCTGCTATAATATATCTAAAAAAGTGATATATCGGAATCATTAGGTCTGTTCGCGCAATGGAATCAACCGCTTTCTTTGATTTTTTCGTTGAGTTCGTAAGGCACCCAATGAACTTATTCCCCAACCCAATATATTGAAACAATTCAGTCATTTCCTCCTATATAAAATTGTGCGTCAAAAATTAAACGAAATACATTTCGAGTAAATGCAGTTATATTTTGTTTGTACGTATGTAAAAAACATGTCGATACAACGGAAACATTGATTTGTGCTATAAATATATTCTTGGTTGTTTCCTACTCTGCTTCTCTATGATTCTTGATAAAATACAATATTGCTCCTTCCGGATTCGCTGTGTCGTCATCATGAATAAGCAAACAAAAGGAAGCGGAATTGCTTGTCGTATTTGTGCGTTTATAGTCTTATGGTGCTAACACTCATCAAGATAAACTTACGTTTTGTGTGTGTCAGCTGACATGAAAACCTTATGAGAGCCCCATGTAAATGAAAAATCACCACCCTTCCGTTCGGTAATATTGTAGATGGTTGACGTGGGTAAATAAAAAATTTTAGATTTTTCTGTAGAAACGTGTCAGCTGATTACTCTCTCACCCCATAGTTTTGCCAAACAGTATTTTTCAAAATCATTTACAAAATAAACTTAGAGTAATTTTAATTTTTATTAAAATAACTTAAAACAAAAGTTGAATAATTTTAATTATAGATGAATAAACTATTTACATTTGTTGGTTTTTGGATTTGGTTTATTAAAATATGAAAAATTGTAACTGACCATTGTGGTTCTCACACTCACTAACCTATCGTAGTCCGTTTCCGCTGCCCGTAGGACACACAAAATTGAGCAGAGCTTATGGCATAGAAAACAACTGCGTTCTATAAGTTACATATATACACAATACATCGGTTTGTGTTTGGTTGTATCAACGCACTTTTACACACATCCGCGTTATCAGTTACAATTTTTAATTGTATAATAAACCAAAGCCAAAAACCAAAAAATGCAAATGGTTCATTTATCTATAATTAACATTATTCAAAACCTTAAAACTTTTCTAGGTTTATTTTGTAAATGATTTTGAAATGCACTGTTTGGCAACACTGTGTGGTGAGAGAGCAATCAGCTGACAAGATTCTTCGGAAACTATCCCAATTCCTACGATTCCATATGGAACGGAAGGGTTGTAAGATTCATTTACATGGGGCTCTCATTAATTTCATAATGTCAGCTGACACGGGCCTGCGTTTACGTTGATGACTGTGAGCATCATTACACGGTGTACGGAATATAGAATTTGGCGCCTTCCGAAAATGGCTACTTTAGCTTTTCATAAACAAATCAAAGGAAGAGAAGTTATGTGTTTGTGAATATTCAATAAATGACTTGATAATTTGTAAATTTAAGACTTGTGATATTTTAAATAAACCAAAATAATAAAAGATAAAAATCCGTGTATCAAATTATAAAAAAAATAATAATAATATCTCTGGATGCAGGTTTTTTGCCGAAGGTGCCGGGGTAAGAAGGGGTATATGTGTGTATGTAATTCCTTGTGTTTGGCAGTTTCCATTGTTTTGCTTAAATAGAAAGTAATTTCTCTTTCTCGTGCATCAATGACGTCACAGCTAGTTGAGAATAGGCAATCTTGTATATTATATTCCTTGATAATCTCATTGAAATTTAGACAATAAAACCATTAAAGCGCAAAAACAAAGCAAATGCATTGTAGTTGCTTTAGCGAAGTCACCTTTTATGAATTCGCCTTGAATGTCACCTTTGTTTACATATGTAATTCAACAATGGCTAAGCGGTTTACTTCTAAGTGGCGAGAGTCAGCAAGCTTAATTATTTTAGCAAAAGATAAAACCAATCAAGATTTTCTGTGCGATTATAAAGTAAGTTTTATCTGAGTACGATTTTTCAGCTTTTATTGTCAGTTTACCATTAAAGGTGTTGTTATTCAATCGAGCTCAAAAGGCATCATTCTATCCAAACTCGGCGGTCTTTCCTGGAGGTGTCCATGAGAGTAGCGATGCTTCGCCCCTGTGGCTGGACCATATAAATAGTTTCAGGAATACAAAAGATTTAAATTTATTCCATTGTAAAAAACCACGGCCAAATATTTTTACAAGTAATATTGATCAGGAGATTCCAAGGTATGTTAGTATTTGTGCTCACAGTTGTTTGTCTTTAATTTTGGTTTTAACTCAGGGACATATCGCTACGCATTACTGCCATACGAGAAACATTTGAAGAGACAGGAATCCTCCTATGTCTTGAACGTAATAATAAAACAACTATCAGTTATGGTCAGATTTATGAAAACTTTGATCGACGTTACTGGCAGTATCGTGTTCACAACGATCATACACAGTTCTTGGCACTTTGTAAAGAATTGAATGTGGTTCCGGACTTATGGTCTCTACACGAATGGACTGCATGGCTTACACCCACAACATTTACAAAAAGGTACTATGATATTTATATTTATATATTGAATAAGTCTACTACTTCGAAGGCTTTCATATTTTTCTCGAAATGGTTTTTGTCCTAACAATGATCGCTGAAAGTCAATGAAAAATATGAAAATTGCGCTCGGGTCTTGTTGAAAGAATGAATGAATGGAAATGCGGTTGACACTTCGATTTAATTTTTTTTTTTGTGACTCTACTCATAATATTTTGTATCTTATCCAAACCCAGATCCCTTAATAAACCCAAGTTGGGTTGGCCCCTGTGTATGTGCCTTTTTCCGGCCGCATCCGGCCGAGATATCTAATATTTCTTGCTACATATCACATTCGAAAAGAAGCTGTTTTGGAGTTTCTGGGAATTGGTCGTAGAATAGATAGCTCTAGTAATTTGGCTTTATTTTTAACGGAGATATAACTTCTTTTCTTTTTTGACCATTACCGTTGTATTGGAGGTGGGCGTGGCTACTGACTGACTTTGCTCACTTTCGATGCCATTATATCATGGAGAAAGATTGATATGTACACCAAGCATCATTAAAATATATAACTTTTTGATCGAGTTATAGCTCGCACGGGCGGACGGTTGGACGGACAGGCATGGGTAAACCGAGTCTGCTCATCATTATGAGCCTTTTGGCACATATTTCGACATCTATCTCGATTCATTTATACTTTGGCATATAACCATTATATGAACAAAATTATAATGCCCTTGTACTCAATTGTGCGGGTATACAAATGAAATTAAAATAAATTTTAAATTTAAGTATTACAATATTATTTCAAAATAGTATGGAAATAAGTAAAAATGAATCCAGACTTTATAAATTTTACTTTTCATTCCGCCCTCTAAAAAGCAGCCGGTTTGAAACAGCAAATTACGAATATCAGAGCAAATACAGTCTATCTAATAGAAGCGTGACCGGTAAAATTCAAGCTTAGAGTTACTGCTCAAAAAAAATTTAAAAACCCCGAAGTTAAAAACCTTGACGACTTTCCTGGACGACGAAGTTTCGGTGGGCTGTTAATTTTTGGAATCAAACAAATTCAAAGACAATAAGAGTTATAGCTCGTAACATCAGTCGAACGGAAAATTAGTATGAACAAAAGTGGGCATGGTTTTTAATCGATCTCAAAAATATTTTAGTATAATTTAAATGAGGCAAGGAACAAGTTTGGGCAAGCTTTATTTAGTCGTTATCAAGATACTCGCATTTACCAAAAAATGGTACCTCCCATTTTTAAAAATTTTTCTTTCGAGGAATTCCTTTTTTTGGGCTCATCACTTTTCCAAATTTGAATACTTTTACTTCATTTATAACGGAGATATAAAGGGTTTTCCAATAACAGGTGTTACAGGTAAATGGATTACGCTATCGGGAGATAATTAACGATTTTTTATGGCCGGAATTGGATGGTATTGATCTGGATAAGGTTTATTTTCAACAAGTCGGCGCTACGTGCCACACAAGCAACGAAACCATTGATCTTTTACGGGAAAGGTTTCCGGACTGTGCTATCTCTCGAAGAGGTGATCACAAATAGCCACCGATATCTTGTGATTTAACACCTTGTGACTATGTTGTTTGGGGCCACGTGAAAGAGAAGGTCTACGCCAACAGCCCAGGGTTGATTCAAGACTTCAAAGATGGAATTCGTGAGGCTATCGAGGACATAGGGCAGCCACTTTGCCACTTTGCAATTCGGTTATGGAAAATTTCACGAAAAGGATATTGTCCTGTAAACGTGGTCGTGGTAGTCATTTGCCTGATGCTATTTTCCACTATTAACGACATACCTTCCTCTTTATAATGAAATAAATATCCGATAATTTATATTACAAAATAGCATTTTTCTTTGAATATCAAAATAACACCTCTTATTAAAAAACCCATTATTACTTTTGCCTTTTTGGAAATTACCATTATGTGGGCGTAGTTGTTGAGTTCCGCTCATTTTCAATACCACTCTACCTTGGGTAAAGGGTAATAGTGCACCCAGTTTCATAGAAACATTTTAATTTTTGCTTGAGTTATCGTGCGTCTGTTTTTGTCTGTCAAACAGACCTAGCTAAATTGGCTTCTGCCCTTGTTCTGAGCATATTGGTAAATATAAGTATATGTCTATATCTATCTCGATTATAAAACCGTTATGTGAACAATTGTTTTTTGAAATAAGGGGGCGTCCATAAATTACGTGACGTGTTTTTTTCAATTTTCTGACCCTCCCTCCCCCCCCTGGTGAGATGTCGTGAGATTTTATTCAACCCCCTCCCCCATCCCCCAATCTCACGTGAGATATTTCAAAATGTGGGTTTCTTATGTAAACGCGTTGGATTGTTATTGTAAAAAGAAAAAAAATTTGCTTCGTGCTTTTATTTACGACTAGTTAAGACTAGTAATCAATATTGCTGAGAGTTATAAGTGTAATAAAAATTTAACAATAGAAGACTTAAATCGTAACTACTGCGATTAAAAAAAGAATATCTACTCTAATTCAGTCCGTGGAGAATCATGCGCGGTTTCAAGAGAGACTATTGGGACCAACATGTCCATATGATTTTCAGTAAAATTATGTGCTCCTTCAACTTCGTTCTAATCTAGCCACTCTAAGCCGTTGACGCTTGCGCACAGTAACTCATTAGCTCGTCTTGTGACAATCCGTGAGGGTCGCACTTTGCGGAACATACGCGCTTGCTTAGCTGGTACAATGTGAGCTGCTCTCCTGTGCTCTGCAGCTCTTGTGATAGATGCGAAGTAAATACCGCATGTATACTTGGGCAATAGAGATCAATAGGCGTGCTGATGAAGGCATTCAGCGGTTGAATCGGTACGCGTATTAGAAATGGAGCAAATGATTTTCCGTCATGTTCTTTAAAGTCCGGAATTGTCAAATGTCAACCTGAGTGATAGGGCGTTCGGCTCATAGTGGCGCGAAAACAACCGACGGGCTACACTGTACCGCAAATTCAGATTAAATTGAGCTATTTGGTATAAAACAAATATGGTGGTTTGACAGTAGTAATGTATAACGTCGAAGTATAAATGAAATTATTTTCTTTCGAACGAATTAGTGAATGATCTTAATCATACTACGATCGATTACGCTTGAGATTAAATCTTAAGCATGTACAATTTTTTTGTTTCAATCAGAAAAAAAATTGCGTGATATTTGCCGAGACCCCCCCTCCCTCCAACGTAAGATTAGATGAGATTTGACTCGACCCCCTCCCCCCCTTAAACATCTCACGTAATTTATGGACGCCCCCTAAGCTCCGTGATGATCAATACACTTTGCATTCCTTTGAATCAATTTTCGAAGCACTTTTTCTAGTTGTGTTTCCAGATATTTTTTAAGTTGTGTGACATTCAACGCGAATACACTTCTTTTCCCACAAGGTGATCATGCAAAATCTTATTGATGCTCGTCATGCTAATAGTCAAAGATGCGTCACTCTCCCGGTATGTGACATGACGATCTTGCTCAAATATTTTGCTTATAACATCGATATGCAAGGTGAAGTCCAAAATAAATAAGACTGGTGTCATAAAAATGTTTTTGATGGCGCCATCTTTTTAGTGAGTCAGTGCGTTGGAAGTTACATCCCTAGCTGACTTCCAGTGAAAACTTGGTGACATTCGGTTCAGTGGAAGCGAAGTTATTGCGTCTAAAGTGTCAGTATGTTTGTGTCATCGGTGCGAAAATGAGTTTCGAACAAAGAGCGAATATCAAATTTTGTTTTAAAATCGGTAAAACGTTTAGCGAAACATTTGAATTGATAATGATTGTCTATCTCGTACCAGAATTCAAACGTTTACACGTTTCAGAGATGGTTGTGAGGATATAAATGACAATGAACATACGGGCCGCCCAAAATCAGTAATCACCGAAAACTCCATGGAAATTGTCCGAAAATTTACCAACAATGAACCGAAATCATTGTTGAAATTCATGGAATCGGAGTTGAATACCTCCAAAACATCGATTTATCGCATTTTAACTAATCATTGGGGCTTACGAAAGGTTTGTGCACGTTTCATTCCGCAACAGTTAACTGATAAGCAAAAATTGTTCAGAATGCAACATTCGAAAGACCTCATTAAAGAGGCGAGAAAAGACGAAAACTTCTTTTACACCATCGCAAATGGTGATGAAACGTGGTGTTTCAAACATGAACCTGAAAATAAGCGTCAAAGTGCCGAATGGAAGGCCCCAGACAAGCCCCCACCCAAAACATCGCGTTTGGAGAAGTCAAAAATCAAGTCAATACTTACTTGTTTCTACGATTCCACAAAGAGTTCGTGACAACAGGTCAAACCGTCAATGCAATTTTCTATCTTGGCGTTTTGAAGCGTTTGTAGCATCGCACTCGTCGAATTCGCCCTGAATACCGCGAAGGAGGAAGCTCGCGCTTATTGCATGACAATGCACCATCTCATCGAACCACTTTTGTGACTGATTTTTTGACTAGAAATCGCATTTTAACCATCAATCACTCACCGTATTCGCCTGATATGGCTCCCTGTGACATCTACCTATTGGGAAAATTGCGTTTGGTCATGAAAGGAAAACGTTTTGCATTAAAAGGCTTGTACCGACATCCTGAAAGACATTCCGGTCAATGACCTGAAACACTCTTTCGAAAAGCTTTTAGATCGTGTATCGAGGTGAGAGGACTATTTTGAATAAATAAACTCGAAGTTATCAGAACAAAGCTCCTGTCGTTTCTATTTTAGCTCAGCCTTGTTTATTTTGGACTTCTCCTTGTATTCTGGCATAACAACTGATTTTGGACGATCTTGCCGGATCCGCCGGTGAGCGAACAGAAACAGAAAGAAACTCATCGTGCTAAAGGATGGTGCTTACTCTCGTATAATGATTTTAGTTCATCGATGCATTCTTGTCTCGTTAATCGCCGTCGAAAATAGTGAAAAACTATCGCAGTTCGCGCTTTAATTCCAGTTTTTTGCCGACATGAATTTTTAAAGACACTTTAACACGGCTGCCAATGTATCACTGGTGATCATTTCAAAAACTACCCCCAGGTGCCAATGTATCACCAGTGATACACGCTTAGGCCCCTAGATTTTAGGTGATGGGACCCTAACGGAAGGAGTTTTGGGAAAATTGAAAGTTTATTTTAAAAGAATAAATATTTTATTTCATAGTAAAATACAAAGTTTTGAAATAATACGAAATTAAAAATGAGAAAATTCAATTCAATTCTGGAAACAGAAAAAACTATATTTTTTGTTTTTAATTTTAATGTAGTTGTTGAAAATGTTTAAGACATAGGACATAGACCTCCGACATTGGGCGCAGTATGTTGCCACTAGTTTGGCCTTCTTCCTGGCGACTGACGACGAGTTTGTTGTCTTTAATTCTGAATAGCACATGCCGCAACGATGTCTCTTGCGCCAACCATCCTTTGTTGCTTCTGTCGACGTTATTAAAAAGTGTTTTCCCTGCGGAGGTGAGCGCGCTATTGAAGCGCTATCTTTTCCACTCATGAAAAGGATAATGCTTTGACGAAAGTCAGATATTTGCATTTTATAAGTTTTTGACACTGTTTCAGAGGACTGGGCATTATCTGCGAAGTGAATGAATTTGAGCAAGATCTGGAACCGGTTACGAGCCATAACTTGTGGGACGAATGCGTTTTTGAACAATGTGCTTGGTTTCCAATAGTCGGTTATTGCAGGGTATTTTACCATTCCCATATACATGACTATGGCCAGAAACTCCATGATCTCCTGGCGATCAGTATCTTTCCACATATTCATCCTACTGCTGCTGCGAGTACCGATGCCAGTTACTTGAGAGTTTGCATTCCTATTTGTCTCTTCAACAATAATATCCAATATCTCATCGGTCAAAAACTTTCTGTAATATTGAAATGGCGTACCGGCATCATATTGCAACACCTGGGGTGGATTGGTAAATTCTCCGAAATTCTTCAAAGTCTCTCCGGTAGCAGGCGAGGTCCATGCTGTCGTAGTTTCCGTCTGTTCTTCATCAGCAATATTATTAACATTTGTAGCACTAACATCGAGGTCTTCATCAATACTGTCATCACTCCTTGTATCACTTCCTGAATCTGGGATGTACTCATCTTCATCTGGACTAAAATCCTCACCACTAACACTGGAATTTTCCATTGAATTCAACGCGTCACGTATTTCCTCGGAATTCATAACTTCACTTCACTACATTTCACTGTAATTTGCAACCAACTGCTCGCTATGAACTCAAGTTTGATACTGATTTATTTTGATTTACTTCTTCGAAATGTGATCACCGGTGATCACATTTCAAAAAAAATATGAATAGTTTTAAAAAAACGGCAAGTGGTCACCGGTGAACACAGCACAAAAACGTGCTCATACGCGTCAGGAGCGTGACTTTTATTCCTGGTAAAAATATCTCGTTAAAATTCAAACGGGAACATGACTTTTTTTGCTTGGCACCTGGGGGTAGATTTTTTTTTGTGATCACCGGTGATACTTGGCACCTGGGGTAGGTTTTTTTTTTGTGATCACCGGTGATACGTGGCAGCCAACGTGTTAAACAATACTAGTCTGGATCACACTTCAAAACATTCTGAGAGCGTTTGTGGTAAAATATATCCAAATTTCCAATAGAAATATCAGATGGCGTCTAATAGCTCTAGAAGTGCCCAGGACCAGAAATATAAATAGCAACGCTCTTAATACCTTAGGGCACAAGTACGCGAGCATAAAAATACGTGCTCTTAGTACTTAGACTTTTAATTATTTTTGTGTTTCTGATTAGTGCGATAACTGTTTAAGCGATCTTGCTCGTGTTAACCAGCGCAAATTAGACACATCACGTGAAGGCAAGTTCTTCACTAAGGAGACATTTATTTATTTCATAAAGGGTGTTTTTTTTAGGGGTTAGGTTTTCAAGTTGGCACTACTTTTTTCGTAGATGGTCTTTCTGACAGCTGTCGCTTGATTTATGCTCAGTTTGGTTTGCCATTTCATAATGAATAGACTTACACCTGAACAACGTTTGCAAATCGTGCAATTTTGGGCCCAAAACGAGATGGCCACCGATCCCGATTTTTACAAGAAAATTTTGTTCAGCGATGAAGCTCACTTTTGGTTGAATGGGTATGTCAATAAGCAAAATTGTCGCATTTGGAGTGAACATAATCCACAAGCCATTGCTGAGACGCCGTTACATCCTCAAAAAGTCACTGTTTGGTGTGCTCTATGGGCAGAGGGAATCATTGGTCCATATTTCTTTAAAAATGAAGCCGGCCAATAATGTTACAGTCAATGGAGAGCGCTATAGAGCCATGATTAATGACTTTTTCGTGCCTGAATTGGACGATGTTGATGTGGACGACCTTTGGTTCCAACAAGGCGGCGCTACATGCCATACAGTCAACGCAACAATCGATTTATTGAAGGAAACTTTTGGTGAGCGCATTATCTCGCGCCGTGGACTTGTGGCGTGGCCTCCAAGATCGTGCGATATGACACCGCTGGACTATTTCTTGTGGGGCTATGTGAAGTCGCTTGTCTACGCAGATAAACCCGAGACGATTGACGTCTTGGAAGAGAATATTCGGCGCGTTATTGCTGACATACGGCCCCAATTGCTGCAAAAAGTGGTCGAAAATTGGGCCTCTCGGCTGGAATTTATTCGAGCCAGCCGCGGCGGCCACTTGCCCGAAATCATTTTTAAAACATAATGGCAAACCCTTATCTTTATAATAAAGCTAAATTCTTGGCCATAACATTAAATTATATACTTTTTATTTCATCTTGAAAACCTAACCTCTAAAAAAAACACCCTTTATAATCAAATAATACCTATCTATGTAGATGAACTTAAGAAGTAAACGATTATGTAATATGACATTTAACGTAATACGATTTTTAAAAGTAAAGCCACCGAAATTAAAAAAAGGCACATCTTAATAAACGCAAATTATTATATTTTTAAGGTTCGAAACCGCTTTTTATGTCGTGGCGATGGAACATATGCCCGAAGTACTTTTGGAAAGTAATGAAGCTGCGAGTTTTATGGTGGGCATTTGCTTTCTGGGTTAAAATCTTAATACAACTAATATTTTTTTCGTTTTACAGTGGAAGACTCCTGTGGAATTCGTTACTTTATACTTCAGCAAATATTTGTTTCTTCCTCCACCACAATTGTATGAACTATCGCGACTATGGCATTTCACTCGATTGAATGAATTACTTGAGTTTGCGCAAGTACGCTCCCAAAAAGGCATTACACTTATGTTACCTGTTGTACAGCAGTGTATTGACGGCAGAGTGAATTTGATGCCGGGTGATGATCTTTATCCTAGTGATCCTACACAGGGTTCAAGCCCAGTTGAACCTATCAATATCTCAATAAAGCAATATAGAGAAATGGCAAAGAATCTGCACCGCATGGAGTTCTTCGATAACAATAAAGTAATCATACAATTGAATTGTTCCCTTGCTGATGGCCATTTACCACCTGTCAACATAAAACAATGAATTATGAAATTGCTCCATACATTGCTTGAAATTGAAAAAAGGAAAGGTGCTATTGTTATATATTTGTTTTGTATAAGATGCAGATAGAGGACCATTTTTTGAAGAAATATATAATATATGTGATGGTTTGGTATACAATTTAATTTTTTTTTGTTTGTTTTTAAGGGTCGTTTTTTCCGTCCGATAAATATTAGAAGTATTCGTTTAAATGTTTAAGTTTACGAATCGCGTTCTCGAGTCAAACATACTTTTACTTTTGAAACTTTTAGGAGGTGGTAAATTTACGATGTATACACGATATACGAGTCATTTAAGCGTTTAAACGAATACCCCTATTATTTCTAACCGGTAGTAACTTAACTGAATGATGGATTGAAATGACAGAGTTATTTTCGGTAATGCCCGATGTCGGGTTAGTTCGATCGTTGTGAATATTTTAAAACCTGTTGCGAATACCGAAAGCACTACTTCAGCTATTCCTCCGGTTTACGTGTTTAAATGTGACATCTGTGTTTTTGCTTCTTTGTCCTTAAAATGAGTAGAAGATAAAATAAGACATCGCACTGGCCGATTGAATAAAATCTTTAGAATGTCTTGCAATAACATTTTATCCGAGGCAAATCTATAGCTGACTTTTGAGGAACCAAAACGGCAAGTGTGTTAGTATTAACTTAAAATTTCATGATACTCGTATTCTATTCATTACTACGGGAGTTATTGTGCTAAGAGGGATGCCGAAATGGAAATTTGAAATTCGAATAGGTCGAGCCAAGGAGCACCAAGAGATTTGGTGGCTCTGGAAAGAGGACAGATAGTCAAGAAGGGAAGTATCAGAGAAAGAGATAGAAAAAAATAGAGACAGAGATAAGGTAGTTTAGTCCTGTGAGAATTTTCCAGATTCTTTGGCAAATCTGTAAATATCCTCTAGTTTTAGAGAACGAATATTACTAATTTTCACAACATCGGAACTCAAAACTCGTAGCCTTGCTCTAGCAAAGGTGGGACACTCACAGAGTAAGTGTTCAGTGCTATCCACCTCCTCCAAGCAATACATACACATTGGGTCCTCAATGATTCCAATGGTGGTCATATGCTGACCCCATGGGTTGTGTCCTGTAATAATACCGACAATCAACTGAACGTGTTTCCTTCCTAATTTTAGTAGAAAGATTGAAAGTTTTCTGATCGGACTTGTCGCAAAACACTTTGCAGTTCTGTAGCGTTCTAGACCGGACCATCGCTCCTTATGTAAATTGTATACTGATCCAATTCATGATTCCTGCGCAACTGATTCCGATTATTGGTTCTAGCCCTTGAGGGAGAACCGCTGATCCACGGTTGGCCAATTCATCGGCAATTTCGTTTCCTTGAACACCGGAGTGTCCTGCAACCCATATAAGTACAAGTAAAAAAATATCCGTCAAACCTCACTGAATGCATTCTGGATTGCGCTATTGCTCACGCAACGGAAATCTGACATCAAATTTCCTTCCAAATGAAACAATGGGTATTAGGTCGTCTTTAGGTGCCTAAAACAGTGGATACTGCTCAGATAGCAACTTATAGATTTCTCTGTGTCCCGAAGTTCCGTCTTCGTGTCAGAAACCATATTTATGGAGTCTACACATTGCTTTAATTGTTTCCTGTTGTATCTTAAGATCCAAAGGGAGCAAATCAAGCATAGCATTTAGGGCATCGCCAGAGGTTGTACTCATGTAATGCATAAACATACGCTTCTTTGTAGCCTGTATAGTTCCCGGAGTGTGGACTTAACCATGCTCCGTCGCCACCAGACCAAAAGCTCTGCGACATTGCTGAAAAATCCTTAATGCGCAATTTACTTTCAGTGAAACATGTGTCTCCCAAATCAGCTTCTTATCCAAGATTACTCCTACATATTTAACTTCATCGGAAAGACCAAGTGTTGGAAGACTAAGTCCATCCAATTTTCGTTTTCTCGTAAACAAGACTATGGTGGTTTTGTTCAGATAAACGGAAATACCTTGTCTCATGCACCACTCATCGATTTTGTCCAGAATCCAGATTTTTCCGATGTTAGCGCACAGACATCGTCCGCATATGCGTGAAGATGAAAACCGAGTTTCTGCATCTCCGCCAGTAGAGATTCTACGAGCAAGCACCACAGCACCCCCCCTTCGGGAAATCCTTAGTTGGCCCTTACGGTGATTAGTTCGTCACTGTTCTCACCAGCGGTTATCAGCCTCTCAGAGAGCATGGAATATATCCACTTTACAATGGTTTGATTCCATCTCGTTCAGCAGAAGAACATATTGAGCCAAAAGTGGCATTATCAAAAGCCCCCTCAATGTCCACGAACACGCCCGCTTCAGCCCAGGTTCAATCTTGCTAACAAGGTCGTGTAAGGCTGATTCACATGATTTTACATTCTGGTAAGTGTGTTGATTTCTACTAAGTGAATTTCTCGGCAATACCCCCACTCGAATATGTATCAAATTGATTGGTCTAAAACTTTTTGCTAGGGAATAATCATCTTTTCCTGCTTTTGGAATAAATACTACTCTTACGCGTCGCCATTGGGATGGTATATGACCAAGTGCAAGACAGGCTGTGAAGATCCTTTTCAGGGTCTCAATCAGCCAGTCTCCTCCTTCTTAAGCATTGCTGGACATATTCCGTCAGGTCCAGGGGACTTTCAAAGTTTTCAAAGGAAGACAAGGAAAAGCTTATTGATTTTTTTGTTACTATTCGACTAGCAATATACCAGCTGTACCTAGAAGTTCCATCCTCGCTACCGTTATTGTTCATGCCACTCTCTATTTCAGAGAGTGTTTTACTACCCGGAAAATGAGTTTCGAGTGGAGCATTAATGGTTTTGGAAATGGTCTATAAACCGTCAGGTTTTCGAATGGAACCGAGCCTTACTGAGTGGTCTAGATGAAGGACCTTACAAAGTCTAGCTGTTTCCCTCATTTCTACGACGTTACTGCAGAAATTTTTATAGGAATCAAGTTTGGCTTTCCGTATTTTTTTCTTATATTCTCTCTGTGTAAGTCGATGGTTGGTCCATTCCTCTTCTGTTTAGGTTTTTAAGGCCGTATTAAGAAGTTTTCTGGACCATACATGAAGCTTCGACAGTTCAGGGTTCCACCAAGGAACCGCTTTCCCTTGTCTACTTTGCCTGAGTGGGCACAGCTCCTCAAAGCAATTGTTTAAAGTACCTTCTAATTTCTTCACATTTCGAGGACTCCTACCGGAAGGTATGGATATTGTATCAATTCCCAGTCGGAATTCGATAAGACGATGATCAGAAAGAGAGTCCTCTTCCAAAACTCGCCATCGGTATATTGTTGGTTTGTTATCAGTGTTTTGAATGACTAAATGAGATGACAGGGTAAAATCCAGTAACTTGAGACCTCTGGGGTTGCATTTGCTTCTTTCCCATACAATGTTCTGTGAATTAGCCTCAGATTATTGGATTCTGCATACCTGACTTCTTCTCTTAGCTCCCTCGAAAGAGGTGTCTGTAAGGAGTCGTAGGGTAGGCTGGCCGAAACTATGATTACTTCGACACTGTTCCCACTCTTCCAGTACTTTATTTTTGCCAAAACGACATCTCTGAAGCATAGCTCTTTTAACATCGTGTGTTCGATCAACATTGGCATGATAATACATGCTCGCGGTCTCACACTCCCGTCACAATGAAGTATTTGTCCCAACGCCATAGCACCTAGACCACAAATACGCTTGTGACATACAAATGGCTCTTGTATTAGTATTATGTGTGGGTTTATTTACAGTTTTGCATGATTACGGTACAGGCGTAGACGCTTTTCTATGCTACAGATTTACCTGGGTAAATATTACGTCAGTCATGAGACTGAGTATATTTACGCTATATCCTCCACCTTACCTTGGTCACGAAAATGGATTCGTCCCAGATATAGGTGAGGACGGCATCCGTACTTCGACTTCAGCGCCTTGAGAGCCCCATATCGGTACCCAGTACCAGGTGGCAACCCGCCTCCGAGGTGGTAGCGGATTTCTGCGTAGTGAACGAGTATACTCTCCAGAGAGTTGTGCCAAGGTCTTTGTTTTGAACACGGATGCGAGTGAGGAGTTCTGCTGAACTACAGGAAGGACCCGAAATCCAGACACTCGCTCGTACCTGCCTTTCTTTGCTACTCTCAACTATAATAGAATGAACTTGCTGTATTCGTAGGCTGGAATTTTTGCTATCTCCTTTTCCAGCCATTCTCGGGAAAAAGCATTGGAACAGTGCACCTTTACGATGCCGTCTACCACGCTTTTGCCCTCGAAAGTCGACGCGTCTTTCGGCTGACCGATAGCTGTCAAGATAGTTTTGTTGTCCTTTGGGCAGTTGACCGTCTTGTTTGTCGGTATGTATGATATCTCTACCGTCATTGCCTTTGCTGCCTTTCTCGCGAGTGACTCGCCAGGCGCTGACGGAAGAGTGTCATTCGACATTCGAGGTCTCTTAGTATTTGCCTTGTCAGGTAAAGATTTATTTGCCTTGGATTGGGTCGAGGATGCAGACATTTCCGTCTTCCGTCTCTCGACTTTCCTCTTCTGTGCCTTTCTCCTCTTCCCGGTCGTTGGCACAGACCCCCGTTTCGTTTCCGGGAATCCTCTGTTCTGCCGCGCTTTCCCGTTCCCATTACAGGTGTCGAAGTTGACAGAGCTTGAGTACTTGCCTTAGCTAATCCTTAGGCTTTCTTCGCCTTCTGTTTTCTTCGTTTGATTTGCCTTGCGGATAAACCAGCACCTGCGTTCGAATCTCCAATAACTTCAGTCTTTTTACCGGTACTTACCTGATTCTCCACCACAACTTGTTCAGTTTGTTAAGCGCGTATGTTGAAATATGTTCTCGACGCTTTACCGTATATGTATCTAGCAATGTAATATAGATAATATATATATATATAATTGGCGCGTACACCCTTTTTGGGTGATTGGCCGAGCTCCTCCTTCTATTTGTGGTGTGCGTCTTGATGTTGTTCCACAAATGGAGGAACCTACAATTTCAAGCCGACTCCGAACGGCAGATATTTTTATGAGGAGCTTTTTCATGGCAGAAATACACTCGGAGGTTTGTCATTGCCTGCCGACGGGCGCCCGCTATTAGAAAAATGTTTTTCTTAATTTTGGTGTTACCCCAAAACTCGAACCAACGTTCTCCCTGTGAATCCGAATGGTAGTCACGCACCAACCCACTCGGCTACGGCGGCCGCATAGATAATACGTGTGTTAAAAAAATAATGTAAATTTTCAAATTTCGCGGTCTACGTACATTCGCTCTGGACGCCCCAGCACATTAACAACCGATGAAAATGTTGAGAAAGTGAAGAAAATTGTTATGGAGAATCGTGGCATGCCGCATGAGCATCGCTCAGGAATTGTTGAATGACGTCAACGATGATTCAGATTTGCTTAAAAGGGTTCATAACTGGTGACGAATCATGGGTATATGGTTATGACCAAAGCCCAATCATCTCAGGACAAGAGTGCAGGAGAGTCAAGACCAAAACAAGCACGCCATTTTCGATTAAATGTCAAGGTTTTGCTCACTGTATGGCTGTGTTCATGACGCGCAAACTACAATTGCATAACAAACAGAACGTTCAGAAATGCCAATATGGCAGCAATAATCAAGCGTTCAAAAAGACAACAATTCTATCAGTTGTCACTCATAATTTCTATCAAAAAATTGTTTACTGCATTTAACTACGATGTCTGATGAAATGTAAGTGCAAAACTGTTTTAATCTAATTTTTGTATTGAAATTTAGTTAAATTATGTTAATAATAATTGTATAAATTATTATTTTTAAATTTTTAGTGAAAATCTCAGTAATGCGGAGACACAGTTATTGCTGAGAGTACGATTGAATATGGAGGACGAGTTTAAATCGGGTAGAAGGAAAAAAATGTATTGTGAAAGAAAGTTGTGACCGAAGTTAAAAATGTAAATCCCAATATAAGACTGGACAGCACCACAGCGCAGAGAAAATTCTTAAATCTCTTGGTAACGTACAAGCGCATTAAGAAAAGAAATAATTCTTCCGGTAGAGAAGCTACATCCTGGAGGTATTTTGAGGTCGTCGACGAAGTTTATGGTGCAAGGCACTCAATGATGATGATGTTCCTTTTGCAATGTTGAAGCGATCCGAAAGCTGTCGGAACGTCACCATGCTATTGCATAGCTTCCTTAATGTCATGTACAGACAGTTCTCTAACGAATGACCATTACGGCCAAGCCTTGCAGTTACCCAGTGTGGAGTCACAGCCTGTACCAAAGCCTAATTAAAGTGAAACCATAAATTATTAATTTTCATAAAACTTATAAAACCTTACCTTAAAAGTGGCCCAATTCATTCG
Organism: Anastrepha ludens; assembly: GCF_028408465.1. NCBI lineage: Eukaryota > Metazoa > Arthropoda > Insecta > Diptera > Tephritidae > Anastrepha > Anastrepha ludens. The sequence goes on along the minus strand of NC_071501.1, from coordinate 53,215,939 downwards.
GAAATGGGAATAGAAAATGTCCTCGGGAAACGACTTTATTGTTTTAATAAACGATTTGTTTTTAGGTATTTTTCTTTTTAAAGACAAACATTTGTACCTACACATTTTTCTCTTTGACTTCAATAGCCTTCTTTTTCTTAAATTTAAAGGAAATATATCTTTTCTTTGCTCACAAATTTCGTCTAGTGTTAGATTCAGCAAAATTTCCATTTTAGTATTATACGCGTTCAAAAATGCAAACAAACGTATTTGCAAATTGTTAAAAATTGTATAAGAAGTATCAAATGTCAAACTTGGAGTGGCAACCCACTGATGCTTATGCTGCAAGTCATGTCGCATTTACGAACACAGCCTATTCTTCGATTACCATGGCGTAGTGCAACAGGAGTTCTTATCAAAAGGTCGTACGTTAAAAAAGGAGTATTACCTTGAAGTTATGCGCTTTTTGCATCATAAAAATTCACCTAATCATTCAGCTTTGCTTGTGAGATTATTTGGCCAAAAACAACACCGTTGTCATTCCTCAGCCACCGTTTTCACCAGATTTGACCTCCTGCGCCTTTTTCCTGTTCCCAAGATTGAAGAGCCCCATGAACGGATATTGAATATACCAAAGGGATCGAAGCATACCATGTGCATTACAATGTGATTGTTCCATGTAAGAGTTCGATTAAATATAGGGTATTTCAATAGTGACGCCTAGATATCAGTAGCGAATAATTCCTAGATGGTATCTGTATTTTATGTCATTTTTGACTTTTGTCAAATTGTACAAAGAACAACAAATCGCAAAATTCGTGATTTTTTGGTGGAAATAATCGTCCGAATGAGTCGACAATTCAAAGGTTGGTGAAAAACCTGGTTCGGTAGAGGATAGAAAAATGACTGGCAGACCAATAACTGGACATTCTGTTGGGAATATTGCTGATGCAGAGCAAAGTTTGTTGACCAACCTTCAACATCGATATCTCGACATTTCCAACAATTTGGCACTCATGAATCGACGGTTTGGCGGATTTTACCTGTAGACGCGCGCATGGTGGGCAATCAAATGATGTCACTTTTCAAACAAATTGTTAACAGCCCTATTTTGAACAAAAATATTTATTAAAAACTAAAAGAATTAATGTTTCATTTTAAAACAACATTTACGTGCGTTCTTACAGAGAACATAAGCAAAGAATTTTGCGAGCATTTGAAGACGAGGATTAAAAATTTCTCAGCTTTAAATATATTAAAACATGGTTAAGATGACCATATACTTTTGAATGGTCAAGAAGGGTTAGAAGTCAAAAGATCTTTTTATCCATATTATGCCTAACCTCATCAGTAACTTTGAATGGTGCAGTTATACAACTTCTATTGGATCTGAAGACAATAACGAATTTTTCTTCAAAAAGGAGATGATCTGCAACGTAGTTGATGCGCATGAAATCGGGGTACAGGGTGAAAATTTGGTACAGGGAGCAGAATGAATTTAGTAGGCACCGAAGAGTTGACCATGAATAGCCCAAGATTTTGCATAGAATGTGAAAACTTTTTATCACGAAGAAATTAAATTGCTTATTGCTTAAATTATTATGCTCTTATAACATTAACTTTTAATTCTTAAGCAAACATACATTTAAATAGCCTTAGCCTTCGGTGAAGCAGAAGGTAGTGAAGTTCGTTTAAATTTTCTTTTTTCTAAATAGAAATAATTAAAGCATACATATTTAAGTTAATTTAGTAAAATAGTGTATGCCTTATTTCCTGAGCTTAATTAATTATTTTGTTAATAGGATAAATAGCTAAGAATAATTGACTTGAAACTTTTCGTTGTCGATGATAGATAAGAATGGGAGGGTTGGACGACCAACATTATTTTTTATGACTTTATGGGCACTTAGGCATTTAATGTACGCATGCATTTCGCGTCACTTTAAATTAAAATTTGTTGCTATGTTTGGTGTGTCGTCCACTTGGCGGTGAACCTTCCGCCAATGCAAATGCTTTAATCTGACAATTTTATGGAATTAACACAATTCTCGTTTAATTTTATTTTAGCGTGAGATGAGTAAAAAAATAAAAGGTAAATGGGACACTTTCAATTTGTGAATATTGCTATGATTTGACTTTAATTTGATGTTAGAATTAATATTAAATATTAGGTGATTAATTTTCTTGAAGTTGTTAGTACTACAGTAGACTAAACTAAATTACAGTAGACTAAATTAAATGGGTTTCTAAACACTTTTTTGGGTTTATTTTTAGGTGCCAATGTTTTGTATATTTTTCGACCTGATTGAAGATTTGTTGGAGATTTGAGTTTATGGCACAGATATTGTTGCCTGCGTAATAGATGTCGAGTTCGTCAGCATATAAGATGATATTTTTAAAATTATCTACTATGTCCTGAATAAATATATTAAAAAGTATTGGTGAGTTGACTGTTCCTTGCTGTAAACCGTTTTCCATTATGAAGCTTTGAGAGCTTTCAGCTTTACCATTAGACACGATAAATTCTTTATTGTAGATCATATTGTAAATTAACATCAATAGATGCAGACGAGATTTGCATTTAATTAGTTTAAATGTTAAACCTTTTGTCCATAGTTCATCAAAGACAGTTTCTAAATCAATGTACATATGAGACGAGCCCGTGAATTGCTTGAGTGGTAGAATGTTTGTATTTAAAACAAACCAAAATTTGTTTATATTATTATTTATGAGAGCTTCATATATAGTACCTTGCTGATATTAGGGAGAAGGCTTATGGGGCGTAAGTTATTTATAACACTAAGATCTTTGTTTTTTTTTGGTATAACGATGTTTTTCGCCTTTTTCCAATTTAGGGGAAAATAACTGTTATTCAATATTATTCAACAAGGAGCAATATTTTAACATCATTTTAAATGGTAAATTTTTTAGAACAATATTAGGTATGTTATCCAGGCTAGATGACAGTTTTGCTGGAAGGTTCGTGAAAACATCGATTATTGTGCCCGGTCTGTCTGATTGTCTTCTAGCATATTTGATTTCTTATTTTCGTTAAATGTAGTTTTTCTGTAATGCAAAGTATTAAATTTGTTTTCAATTTCTAAAAACTGATTGAAACCCTTTATTACTATGTTGTGAGTATAATTATCAGGATAATTCTGCTGTGCGGAGTGAACAGATTGCATATATGAACCTATGGAGTTAAGTATGAGGTCTTGTTCTCTTACTATAAGATAGTCCGATGTGGTTTCGATTTTGGTTTCGTCTATGTTAGCCTCTTTAAGTAAAGGGTTCTCCAATAAGAGGTGTTATTTTGATATTCAAAGAAAAATGCTATTTTTAAATATAAATGATCGGATGTTCGTTTCATTATAGAGAGGAAGGTATCCCGGTAATAGTGGAAAATAACATCAGGCAAATGACCACCACGACCACGCTTACAGGACAATATCCTTTTCATGAACTTTTAGATAACCGAATTGCAAAGTGGCTGCCCTATGTCCTCGATAGCCTCACGAATTCCATCTTTGAGGTATTGAATCAACCCTGGACTGTTGGCGTAGACCTTCTCTTTCACGTGGCCCCAAAAAGAAAAAAGTCACAAGTTGTTAAATCACAAGATCTCGGTGGCCAATTGTGATCACCTCTTCGAGAGATAACACGGTCCGGAAACTTTTCCCGTAAAAGATCAATGGTTTCGTTGCTTGTGTGGCACGTAGCGCCGTCTTGTTGAAAATAAACGTTGTCCAGATCAATGCCAATCAATTCCGGCCATAAAAAATCTCTCGATAGCGTAATCCATTCACCAATAACACTTGGAAAACACTTTATATGTTTAGAGTTAATAAGTATTTTAATATTATTCAACTCGAGTGCATTAGCCTGAAGTTTTTTTTTTAATTTTTTAAAACACGTTCAATGAGTCCCCAATAGACCCTCAACTATTGCAATCAGCTTTCTTTTATAGTAGTCATTCGATAATTTATTGATATTTTCTTTTAGTAAAATCTTAGTTAATTTAAGCCTACCTTTAAGCTGTGATAGTATTTCGTCCCGGAGTATTATTTCCCTTCTTGTGTTTTTTTATTACAGAGAGAATATTAATTTTTTCTCTATGCAATTTTGTGATGATAGTATTGTGGTATATTTTATATGCGTCAATTTTTCATTCTCTTCAATAGTACAATATCTAAAATTACATTAGATAGTGCGTTTAAATGAATGTCTATTTCTGTATTTTCTAGATTTCTTTCTTTGGGTACCGGAAACTCATATGACAATTTCTGTATGATTTTGCGTTTGAATTTATCCCAATTTGTTCTCCTATAATCATGGTTTCTGAGAGAATTAACTATAAATATCTGAAAAGGGTTTAGGGTTGAGTCACTTGAGATTTCCATTTGGAACGCTATGATCGCTGTCAGAATCTAGGTCATTTATTCAGTTCGTAGTATTATTTACTTTTTTAAAAGATAGTCTGGAATCCATTGTACATACGTCAAGAAAAGAGTTGGTTCTGGGAAAAGATGGCGTTACTGAAGCGTAAAGCTCACAGCGGCACTTAAATTGGTGTTTTTCAATCCATTTATGAAGAATTTTTCCTTTTTGGTTGCTAGTTGCATTCCCCCAGTTACCATGTTTACTATTTAGGTCTCCCGCGATTAGAAAGAAATTGTCTGGGTTTTCTAGCTTCAAGTTTTGAAATAAAATATTGAAATCCATCTCGAAAGGGTCATTGTTATTATCACTTGGGTAGCAAGCAGCTACGACATATAAAGATTTTTTTCTGCAGTAGACATTTTTATAATACAAGATTCTAAACATGACATTTTTGCGATGCTTGTAACGTTAATGTTGTTTCGACTGAGTACACCTGAACCGCCTCCTTGTCTTTAAGTTAGCTCTGTCCTTTTAGAACATAGTTACTGAACCAAAGTTTGTGTCTATTATTTAGTTTAGTTTCGTTCAACAGATGTCTAGTTTATGCTTTATTAAGAACTTATCAAGATTATATCTTCTAGGCTTTGTGATAAAAGAGTTAACATTAATGAAAATAATATTAAGTGTGTTTTTAGTTGTATTATTCATGTTGAACCTCGAGTAAAGAAAGAAGAGTATTTATGCGAGAAGCTTGATCTTGCTATTGTTTTTAGGGGTTTAACAATTGGTTTCTTAGATTATCCATCGCCTTTTTAAGCTCTAATAATAAGTGGGTGTAGACTTAGCAAAGAGATCCGTATATTTTATATTGGGTTAATAAAGTTTCGTTGATTAATAGGTTTTTTTGTGATGTTATTTTTCTTTTCAATAAGCTTCAATTTAAGGTTATTATAGTTTTCACATCCCTTGTATGAAGCAGAATGCTCTACTTCTTACATAAAACACAATATAGTTTGGTTTGATCGTTATCGCTAGATTTTTCCACTTATCCATTTTGCAATCTTTGCTGTTGTGAGGTTGATCACATTTAACACATTTTGGCTGCGCTTTGAAAAAACCTTTACAATTGCGGCATTGTGCAATAATTTCTTTTTTCAGGGGTTCCCAATTTATGCATCTTCAGAAAATAGTTTTTATTGTTTTGAGTGCCTTTATGCTACTTTCAGGTATTATTTGTACCATGAATGTTCGCAATGCAGGCAAAAGTTTTTTTGTAGAAAACTATGTCACACTCTAATGAATTTTAAATTGTCAGTTTGGTGTTCTTCTAATTCTTTTAGAATTTGCTCGGGATCTATAGTACATTTGCATTTAGCCCTTTTAATAAATATGTTTTATTTTTCAAGGACTTTGGGGAATATGTGAAAAATTGAACTTTACATTTTGTAAGGAAATCTTTAACCAGTAAAAAAGGTTTTTAAATCTTTAAGTACAGAGTTGGTTTTTGTTCTTTGGTTTTAAAGTTTTTAATTTTTATGCCTTTAGTTAACACCTCAATTAGTTTGTCTGACTCAATATCGTAAATTATAATAGGTGGCACTTTGTTTTTAGACTTGTTGTGACTTTTGGAGTTGTTCAATGGCTTGTTTGTTTCTCTGCACTTGTCATTTACACTTCTATTTTAGATCAGTGGGGCTTTGTTGTTGGAGCTTTTTTGCTAGTCAGTTAATTTACTTTGCTTTTGTGTCACATATTTTTTGAAATTTATTACACATTCGTCGCTATCGAGATCGATAGCCACGTAATACTTATTGTTATTGATTTGTTTGGCAGCTGATGGTCCTTACATACTGTTGCTTTTTCTTTTATTTCTATTTTGCACTTTTACAGAAAACATGTGGTGAGTGACCATTAAGTTACTTGAGTTTTAAGCATAATGCTCATTCATATTATTAGTAACTTTTGACCAATTACTGTTTTTTTTTTCTTATAAACTGTGTTTTAAATGTTTATGTAATAATTTTTTTAATTGATTCTGTGGCGTCTTAAATGAACACAAATATAATATCCTGTCGTGAACCGTAGAACATCTTTCACTCGTCACAGTCGAGAGAGAACTCTCTGGGTACTTAGCGTTCACATTCAAATTTTGAGTTTTGGGTTACATATCTATCAAAAACAAAATAGTGAAAGGTCTAACATTATTTCTTACTTCTGTGCCATTTTACGTATTCCTTGCACATTGATTGTATAACAGCCAGTTAAACGCCGTCTTATTATCACGGTAAGCTTTGCTCCTGGATATCCACTACAATATTACAATGCTCAACGTTCCACTACATCCCACAGACGCCGGTATTCACTAACACCATAGCGGAAGTCAGCAGCATCGCGTACAAATTTTGGGCACTTCTTTGTATAGCGTAATAGCTTTTATATTGCCTGTTTGACGTCTGCTTGGTAGCTAGAAGAAATAACAGTACAGAAGAAGAGTACTATACACACAAATATTTTCGGATGCATTTCCGATTAACATTTTGCGCAATTATTATTTGTGGGATACGGTACACTAGACAGGGCTGGTTTACTGGGGCGTTAGCCCTTGGTCGGGATAAACCCGAGTCATTCCGGTAACGTAGGATTTGTCTTTATTGGAAGTTATATCACACTACTATTATTATCTATATATATAAAAATGAAATGATGTTCGTTTTACCCAATTTTTTGGGCCGAAACGAGCCCAATTTTATTCGTTCTTTTTTTCATATTACAGGGATCCACTAGCGGAAGGTTTTTAGCAAAAAAAAATTTTTTTTAAATATTTTCTTCATATAAAAAAAGAAAAAATCAAAAAAATGTACAAAACAAAACTTGCTCGATTCTTAGATTATAGTAAGTTTCGAATCGACATTCATTTTATGTGTACAACTTTTTTTGAATTTTTCGTTATTGTGAAACGATTTGTGTCGTGTTGTAATTAAAGAGTCGAATACAGGGGCCGAATCGTAACAGTCGTGAACGAGCAAGTCGTCACGTAAAAGAACGCAAATCGGATTATAACTATCGTGAACGTGTTATCGCTATCGTAATTCGGTATGATGACAAACGTCATCGAGTAATCGAACAACTCGTTCGTTCGAATTGTCATTCGATCGGTTATTTATAAACGTCATTGCGCAGAATTTCAAAGTATTAACGAAAAATATAAGAATAACTAAAATATATGTAAATTGTGTAACTTTAAATGAAGTTTTATAATTTCAGGACAAACTGTAATAAATTAAACAACAAGCAGAAGGATATAATGGCACATTTCATGAGTGAGCACACACATTTGCCCAAAAATTCCTTGCCGAATTGTGCACAAGGAAGGTCGACTGCCAACCGACTTTGGGAAGAGCTCAGCAAGCAGTTAAATGCGCCAGGACCGCCAATAAAAAATGCGAAGTTATGGAAAAAAGTTAGTAATATACATATATTATAATCATGTTATTAAAATGAAACTTATTAGTTTCTTTCTAGGTATACGCAGATCAGAAGTACAATGCGAAAAGAAAGTTGTCCTTCAACAAAATTTCAAAAAGGCAAACAGGCGGAGGACCTTACCAGCAGAGGGCTTTAACTCCAGCTGAGGAGGTAATAGTTGAAGCTGCTGGTCTTGAAGCATCTGTTTCAGGAAACAGCATGGTGCAAACATATGGTAGTTCACAACCTGCACCAGTCGCAGTTGCTTCAAGACCAGCATCAAGTGCTTCGGCCTCAAGCAGGAGCAGTGGACGTAATTCGAACCATTCAACTAGTAGTGTTCCAAGTCGTTCCTCCTCCAACAGCCCTGCTTCCTGTACGCCTTCTCGTCCAGTCGCTCCAACTCCACGAAGAAGAACAATAAATAAAGCTTCGCTGCTGGAAGAAAACATAAAACTGACAGCAGATCACCATAAAGCTATGGGGCAAAAAATCGATAGGCTGCTTCAAATTAAGGAGAGGCAACTAGAGATTGACGAGAGGCAGCTTGAAATAAGTGAACGACAGCTAGCTGTCTCTAGGAGGATTTTGGCGATTAAGGAGGAGAAGCACCGAGCTATAATAGCTGTAAAAGAACTTAATTTGAAAATAAAGAGTATTGAATTAAACCAATTGAAGGTCAATGAAAAAGAAAAAAAATAGTGCCCCTCCTTCTGAATTAAAATCCTCTTTGTAAATATGTATATATTCCAAACTTTTATTCAAGTTTTATGTAAATATGTATATATGTAATTGAAGTTTTGTTTAAGTTTTTGTAAATATGTATATATTCTAGGTTGTACTTAAGTTTTATGTATATATATATTTGAAGTTTTATTTAAGTTTTTGTAAGTATGTATATATTTAAGTTTTATTTAAGGTTTTTGTTAATATGTATATATGCATTTGAATATTTATTTCAGTTCTTTTTAAATAACTATACCTGAAGTTTTGTTCTAGTTTAAATTAACTAAATTTTACGTTTTTAAATGGAGTAAAAAAAAGCATTAAATGCATAGCATAATAGTACAATATGAAAACAAGATGGTTATGTCGAGTTCATCAACGAGATTTTAATTTGATCTCTGATTGTTTGGCCGATTCTAGTATACTGGCCTTCTCCAGACACTATGTCAGATGTGGTTTGACTCTCTGAATTTGTTGCTGTAAAGCTCACATTAAATTGTATACAAATGTTGTGAAGCGCTGCACACACATTCGCAAACCTAGCCATTTTTATAGGATCATATCTTCCTTTTTTGTTGTATTCTAGGATTCTCCACCGACCTTTCAGTACACCATTAGTTCGTTCAATGATGCACCGTGCCTTGGAATGAATTTCATTGAACCTTGCTTCACCTGATCCGTCCGATGGATTTCTGTACGGTGTTATGCACCACGGCTCAAGTGGATATCCAGAGTCCCCTATTGAAAACAAACAACACGTAATTTAGCACAATCTAAATCAATTGTAATTATATATGTATAACACATACCTAGCAGCCAGGCATTGTCACTCCTATTGTGCAAAAAACGATGTTCCATAACCATTCGTTCGTTTGAATGCTTCCATATGAATGAGTCGTGTGCTGCACCCCCATATTGGCAGTTTATTGCGAGAATTTTCGTAGTGTGGTCGCAAATCTAACAGAAACAACCTTAAAGTAACATTCCATCTCTTTATTAAAAAACTCACCAACATCGCATTTATGCTATGAAAACCCTTCCTGTTGAAATACATGTGCTCGTTGACCGTGGGCTTTTGTAGTCCAATGTGGGTGCCATCAATGCATCCAACCACTATTATTAAAAAACGAACATTAAATAAATTTTTCACAGCTAAAACATGGATTGAATTTACCTCCTGGAATTTGATAGTTCTCAACAAACCAATCTTTGCACCTTCTCGAATCATCTGGCTCAAATTTAATATGTTTAGGACACAATTTGGCTTCAATTTCTTCCAAAACATTGCCCGTTAATTTCGAGACAGTGCTCTGGCACATTCCTATCAAATAGTCATTGCCTATTGCATGCTGATAGCCACCACTTGCGAGTAGGCTGAGACACGCAGCCAGTTGGAGCACCGCCGGAACAGCTTTTGTGTCTTGGCAATTTATATTTATGTTATTTAAAACATAATTAAATGCTTCTTTGCTTAAGCGAAACCTTTTGATAAACCTGAGGAACTGATAAAGCGAAGGATATTTTATTACCTATTTTTCGTCATATATAAAGTACTTACGCATTGTTTGATAATGCTAGCGGATTGCTTTTGTCTCGAAGTTCTTTTCGCACAACTCTTTCATTATTTTCTTCATCGCTGGAACTTAAATAAAAGAAAATACTCGGATCCATTTAAACTTTTTATATTTTCGTTACTTTCTGCGGTTTATTTTGACACTTCAAATTCTATTGTGACTTAAAAAAACGAAGAAGATGAGAAAAATAATCGATAAACAAAATTACAATTACGATACGTCTTCTTTCGACTGTTATGATCCCAACTCGTTCATTCGATTATCGACTCACGTAATTTGTGTTCGAACGATTGTCGTTTCGTTAACGACTGTCACGATTCGACCCCAGAAATTTCAAATGATTCGAATGAAAATAATGTTTCAATTCAATTGAGCAATGCTCTCCTTGACCAATTCTATATGGAAATGAATGCGTTTGCAAACGATGTTTTCGGCTATGAACAAATGTTGGAATCGAATGAAAAAGGAAAGAAACGCGAAATCATAAAAGAAATTCTTGGAAAATTTAAAATGAATGGTGCTTCATTGGAAAAATTCAAAGGTAATAAGAACATACACAAGATAAAGTTAGAATTTGAATTTTTAGATTTATTTTGTTTATTTCTCATTTTTTCAGAAGTATACACACAACAACTCATTCCAACTCTGATTTTGAAATCCTGTTGGAATTGGTGATCGATAATTTTGTCACTATAATGGTGAATGGAAATTTGCGTGTATCAGACCCTGCATATTATTTACCATATCAACTTTTTATGGAACATATGGACCAAATGAACACAAAAAAATAATTTAGTTTTGTTTTGATTTTTTGCAACATTTTGGTTTTCAGTTAATACAAAAATTTTAAACAAATAAAATAAAATAAAACTTTTTCAAGGGTATGAAATTTTTTCAAAACAAAATTTTCTGAAAACCAAACAAAATTAAAAAAAAAAGATGGTGTTTTCAAAGCATTTCATATTCCACTATTAATAGAGAATACATTTTTTCGAGGGGGTGTTTTTCAAAGCGGAAAAAAATCTTTTTTAACAAATCAATTTAAACTTTTACAAAAGTATGACATTTTTTCAAGAACAAAATTTTCTCAAAAACGTTAAATTAAAAAAAAATAGTTTTTTCAAAATATTTAATTTTCAGCAATTAACTGAAGAGCGAAGTGTTTTTCAAAACTTACAAAAAACACTTTTTAACCAAAAAAATAAAGTTCGAATGAAATTGTATCAAAGAATTTGCTTTGTTTCGTATTAATTTTATTCTCTTTCAGCAAATCATTGAATTTTTCGCCTAGCGAAGCGGGCGAGGGTACGCTGCTAAAAAATAAAATAAAATACATAAAAAATAAAGTCAAATTTAAAAAACAAATGAAATTAAATGGAACAAAAAATAAATTAAATAAAAAAATGTATTTAAAGAAAAAAATGAAAAGTCTAACTAAAAACATGCAACAAAACAATTAAGATTATATTTATTCAAATAAAATTAAAAATAAAAATAAAATACAAATAAATAATTCATCAAATAAAATCAAATTGTACAAAATTAAAAATAAAAATAAAAAATAAAGGCTAAAGGCTAAATTTAAAAACAAATAAAATTAAATAAAAAATGCTTATAGATTATAAATAAATTGAACCATATTAAATTTTATAAAAAGTAAAATTGAAACATAAATTAAATGAAAATAAAATAAAATACATAAGAAAACAAAAAAATAAAATAGATAAAAAATGCATGAAATGAAATTGAATTGACTAAATTAAATAAAAGTAATATAAATTTAAAATTAAACATAATTTAAAATACAAATGAAAATTTTAAATATAAAAAGACATAACGCAATATAAATTAAAATTGATAAAAAATGTTTTAAAAATAAATAATAGTTTACATTTCCATAAAAATTTCCATAAAATTAAATAAAAAATAATATACAAGTAAAAATTACATAAAATTAAATTAAATTGAACAAAATTAAACTAAATTGAATAAAAATTAAAATAAAACACATAAAGTAAACTAAAGTAAAAATCTAAAATGTGAAACTAAATATAAAATACAAATAAAATTAAATTAAATTTAAAATTAAATAGAACAGAATTTAATTAAAATAAATTAAAACACAAATAAAAATTTAAATATAAAAAATATAACAAAAAATTAATTAAAAAATAAACTAAAGTATATAAGGAATAAAATTAAACTTAAAAACAAATAAAATTAATATTTCTAAAAAATAAAATTAAATAAAAAATAATATACCATTAAAAAATTTATAATTAAATTAATTTGAACAAAATTAAATTAAACAGAATTAAATAAAAATTGAAATAAAACACATACATTAAATTTAAGTACAAGTACAAAATATGAAGTTACTCTTATGTATATACATATAAATATTATATGTATATATATAGGTATATATATAATTGGCGAGTACACCCTTTTCGGGTGTTTTGGAAGGGGAGGCTTTTATTTAAACAAAAAAACAATACTTATATCAATAAGTTAATCAATTATATTTTCGCCGTTACTGTTTGCAACCTCTTCCCACATATCGACCAATTTGTTGATGACGTTCCGCCAAAAATCGCCTGGTCTGGTGTCGAAGAAGTTGTTTAAAGACCTCTTTGTTATCGAAGGTGACGCCTTTCATATGGCTTGACAGAGAGAGAAAAAGATGGTAGTCCGTCGATGCAAGGTACCTCCCATTCGAGCTTTTGGAGTACAGCTTTGACGATTTGTGCAACATGGGGCCTGGCATTGTCGTGAAGGAGTGTGGTTTGACTATGTAGATTAGGTCTCTTCAGTCGAATAGCTTTTCATGTGGTGTAGCTGGGTAATGTAGAGTTCCTTGTAGACAGTGGCATTCTTTTCAAGCATTTCCCAGTGCACCATGACTGGGAGGGCAGTCCCACCACCATGATCTTCTTTGTCTCCTGGCCACCCACTCCTTTCTTTGCTTCAATTTTATGTATAGACACCATTTCTCATCTGCTGCGATGATTTGGTACAAAGAGCTCTGTATATGATCGCGTGATGCTTGATGGCAGACGACTTTCATTGTTGTTTTCGTTTACCTTCTCCATATACGCCGCAAATGTCTCGGGCTGCTTCGACAGCCTTTTGACCTCAATAAAAAGCAAAGAAGGTGTCGAAAATTTTGATTTTTACCTCCTGGATATTCCATTTCTAAGCCTCAAAACTAATCAAAAATATAACTCAAAAATACAATTAACATAGTTTTGTAGAACAGAAAGAGTTCTATCAAATGAATACCTACCCTTTGCCAAACAGCAATCAAATCATCTATACTATAAAGGTGAATATCTATACGTCGGCCGCGCATCACTACGAAACTACAACACTAAATGACGTAAAATATTTATACATTCATATTTTCACCCAATGAAGGTTATAGGCATGTTTTTATGATGGAACTCCCTTCCCACAGTCCCCAGGCCGCACCACCACTCTCATTCGTCACTAATAATCGAATATTTACTTAAATTTAATCTAAAAAATGTTAGTTTTTCCTATAGTACAATCTAGACTTCATAATCCGCAAAAGCTGTTCAATTATGACCCAAATGCATAGTTCAAAAACGGTTTGAGATAGAAAATTAATAAAAATAAATTTGCTTGATATTTTTCTGATTGGTTGTTTTGATTTTATTCAACGAGGCATAGCAACGGATGCTGGATATTGTAATATTATGGTTATTAATAAAAAATTATTTTCTATGAAATTATTGTTTGTAATTCTTTTATATACATATCCTAAATCCCTCAAAACTACTCCTACGCGAGCGGGGCCGCGGGTTAAAGCTAGTATCATACTAAATAAAACCAAATAAATCGCATTTACAGTCTTTTGAAATTTTATTTACTATATTGAGATATGAATAACTAATTGGAAAAGGAAGGAAGTACTTCTACTGAGCTTCACAGAGTGGTCAACGAAATGTTAATATGTATGTATACATACACGTGCAAAAAGTATTTCCGCCACTTCATTCAGCAAATCGAACGTGAGGGCAACACTTAATAAATTTAAAATCACTTTTCACATCTGCAATACATATTCTTCAAATTTGTAGATAAACTCATTTTCGTATGCTCCACCCTTGTGAATGCACAATTCAATACAGAGCACACGCGCTTCCGTCTAACTTTACGTAACAGATTTGGTGCAAATGAATACACTTTGTCACACAAAGGAATAGCGGCAGAATCAGATATTAAAACGTTTACGAAACCACAAATCAGACAACATTTTATCCCATTAAGGACGCATTTAAATCACTTCACCGCAAAATGCTCATTCACGGCTGGGTACGAAAAGGAGCAGTACCACTCAGCAGTTAGGAAGTTCAGAAGCCCCATGCTGTTACCACCACCAATGTCGCCCTTGCCAAATATCACCAGTAATTGAAGGCCAATATACGAGTGTAAGGACGGGGAGCAACACCTGCTCATTGCTTCAAAATAAATGCTTTAGTCACCCTCGTGACCGTCCATCGTTTTGTTCTTTTCATTTTTTACTGATTTCAATGAAGTTAAATTTACAGAGGAGCGTATAACCGATAGAGTTTTTAAATCAGGTTGGTGTTGTTCGTGCTGTTGAAGTTATTTTGCCTCTTATTGTTCCTATATACATATGTATGTATATTCAAGTATACATACTCGTACACACGTATGAATGCTCATATAGTGAAATGACCATATATGGTATATGCATATGTACATACGTAACGGAACATGTATAAAAAAGCAGGAGCGACTATGAGGGGATATTTGTGGTTCAAACAACGTCTAGAGGACTGATTGTTTTTTGTGATAATATGTCTATTGCGCACCAATATTACGATGCAAAGCTTCGATATACAATGGTGGTTTCAAGAATTCCTTGGAAGTAATTAGATAATTTGTGTGCTACATGCACTTTATTGTCTACCGAAAACCGTACTCCATTTTTGAACGGCATGCATTTTCAACAATACCGTCGAGTTTATTTCCTTGGGTTCATCATTCGTACCACATTCGACTAATTTTGCTGCTTTTTTAGCAGATATATATGGTGTGTAACGTTTAAAGCTGTTTTGAAAATTAGCGCTATTTGGCAGATGGGCGTGGTTGTTGACGGATCGACTTCTCTCATCATTCTGAGTATTTTGGTATACAGTAGGTTCTGTTTTTATGCGGTAGATACGTTCCGCAAGAAACAGCATAAAAAAAACAGCATAAAAAAAGCTACCAGTTCTATAGTAAAACTATAGATACGTTTCAAATGCTAAAACCGCATAAATCTGAAATAATGTAATAAAATCGCATAAAAAAGGGCACTAGTCCCATATTATAACTATAGATACGTTCCATAGACCGCATGAATCTGAAATAATTAAATAAAATCGCATAAACAAAATATTGTATCTTTGAAAATTATATCTTTATATATCTTCCATACTTGTAGGGTTAGCATTTCTGATGTAATCTGTGATGAGTTTTTGCTTAGCTGGTTTAGAATCTTGTTTATATGTACAATTCCCGATAGGTCGACATGCATTTTGTAATTTAAAAAAAAAAAAACGCACTATTTCAAAACCGCATAAAAAAAAGCCGCATAAAAACAGAACCTACTGTATAGTAAATAAAAATACATATGTCTATATTTATCTCGATTCCTTTATGCTGTTACATACAACCGTTAAGTGAACAAAATTATAATACCCTGGGCACAAGTGTGCTTGTGTGGACTTGGACAGGTGGGTTCTGTGGCCCGTGGGTTCCGCAATGTTGGCCGACTTGATGAAGAGCATGTTTGAGAATAATGAAGTGCCCACATATTGGGAAGAAGTGATGGACTTAAGATTAGTTCCCCTCCAGTCAGCTCATTCGCGCTGCTGTTTGCATGAATATCTCCGTTTCCAAGAACCCTTAGAGTTTGTGCTTAAGTTCAGCGTGCTGCAGCTGAGCGGATGCCACTCACGACACTATTATTTAGTCTTTAGCTGTCAGTTAGGAGCGCCCCTCACTGCGTATTTATAAATAGTCACTGATATGGGCATTTAAAAATGTCTCCAAGATTTTGAGGAGAAAGGAGGTGAGGCTTATTGGTCTAAAATCATTTGCTTCACATACGAGGCCCTGGCTCTTTTGGTGAAGAAAAGTATTCTTGCCATGGGCCATCTTTTCAGTATGTGGCAAAGGTTGAATCTTGATGTTTTTGAGAGGGGGGATTAGATGTTCACAGACCGTTTGAAATTCAGCGAGAAAGTTACCATCTAGTCCTCAAGATTTGCATTTTAGGAAGAATGTAATTGATCATTCAACCTTTCATTCCTTATGATGTTCCCGAGACATTTCGGGTCCTTAAGTTAAGAGTGTTTGAGCCACCCGGGGAAATGGGCGCTCATTAGGACGTCTAGTATTTCGCAGCATGAAGAGCTTCAGTCGCCTTTGGCTTTTGGATGCATATCGAGAAAGTCGGATTTTTTTATGATATTATATTTTCCGTAATCGATTTCATAGAAGTCTTTCCAGGATTATCATTAAGCCCTTTTGACGGATTTTATGAAGATTTTGAGGGAATACTTATCGGTACTTTTTGGTAAATTGAACATCTTTCTGGTATGTCTCTTGAAAGCACCAATCTCCGGACTCCACCAGGGTGTTCTCCTCTTGCCCTTAGGACGGATTTAAGTACAAAAGTTTGGCAACAAAAAATAACTTTCTCATCTATTTCATACGATAAGTCAAGATTACCGAGAAAAACAGTCTTTGTCCCAAAAGAGTGTACGTCATAAGTTTTTAACGGTAAGCTGCTCGTATCGAGAGAAGAGTGTTTTTGGAGATAGGCTAACTGTGGCACGTTGAATTTCTTCCAGTTTGCCTCCTTCTTATTTCTGTAGCCTGAAGAGGGTTCAAAAGAAATTGTAATATTGTCAGAAAGGAGGGCTTTCTGGAAACATACCAGTAATTGATACTATCTGAGAGAGAGCTCTGAACGGTTAGCGATGTCAACATTATTTGTGCTCTCGTCCTTCTTAATGTTGTTTTTGACTTTAGACCAAAAACTAAACAATTCAAAGCAACGAAGTTGCCGTAAGTGAAAACGACGGGAACATCCGAGGAAAATTCGCAAAGTTGAAGCAACAAAAGTTTTCTTGCATGAACGCTGTCTAATGAAACTTGCCTAATATCTCAAAAGAGAGCATTAAAAATAACGGGTTAAAGCAAGTTGATGAAGGCCTCTTCTTTTCGCCAAGCGTTAGCAAGTGGCGAATAGATGAGGCAACTGGTATAAATGAACATATCTTGGCAACGCGGGAACACAGCTGGCTTAAATTGCATGTGTTTGTAAGGTAGCGAGTTATACTAGTTTAATGAGATATACCCATACTCGTTAGCAGAGAATCTTACTCGATAACTTTGTAGTTGCTTTCGCAATGAAAAGTCAATCGAGCATAAATATAGCGAGCAGAGAAGTGGCGAACCGAAAGGACCTATTGAAAAAACGCCTCTAAAGCTTCTTAAAGTTCTAATACACATCCAAACATAGCGAGCAGAGAAGAGGCGAACCGAAAAGACCTATTGAAAAAACGGCCCTAAAGCTTCTTAAAGTTCTAATAGCGAGTATATTACTTACCTTTCCTCATTCGCACGTAATTTTACAATTTCAACAATTGCTTTGCCTAATCAATTATGCTGATTCTGTCACATAGTTTTTTCAATCTTTTGCAACGCAGTTACAAACAAATAACAGCATACATATGTATGCATAAGTGCATATGTACGTGTAAACATATACAGTTAATAGCTTGACAGCCACAGTCATTTAACCTTCCATTATGTTAACATTCAAGTTGATTGTTGCAATTTGTTGAACATCTTCTTTGACAGGATCAAATCAGCAAAGTGTCATTGCAAGAAAATAAACTATAAATACATAAGAACTCTTTGTAGATATAAAATACTAGGAAAAATAAGCATGAACATCTTAGCGTATTTTGAAGGGTATATTTATATATGTTTGCATTCATACTTGTGTAAACATGTGTACATATATGAACAAGTAAATGCATCCTATGTGAGCATTAGGGTGGTATACTCAATATATTATATAACTATATAAAGATTTCAAATTTAATGTTTATGTTAATTTTATTCGCAAATTTTGTTTATTAAGGGCGGGCATCTCCTCCAGAAAACGAGGAGGAAAAAAAATTACACTTTTTTATAAACAAATTGATCAAAGCAATATTTTTAGTGATAAGGTACATGCAAAGGCCAATATGTTAAAGAATATCCTTGTAAAATTTTTAGTGATATCTTGATTACTTTTTGAGTTATATTCGACAGCGCGGACAAAATGTGTTTCGAGAAAAACGCGATTAAAGTTTTCGTTTTTACTCGTCTTTCGTTCGAGGCTCATCACTTCACTGAGTTTATGAGACTTTTTAGACTTTCTATTAAGTTTAAAACATTCAAAAGATATTTTCTGGACTATTCTGGTAAATTAATTTTTAAAGCAAAAAAGAAAAAAAAAGAAAATTTGAAAGTGCTGGAGGAGGTGCTCCCGCTTAAATTCTAATGGACTGGGAATAGTGTGAATTAACCGAACATTGAAGTCTAGCCACCACAACCACTTCGATAGCAATACGTAGATTAACAGGTTTGGTCATCCGAAACAAAATTGTGAGAATAACTTCGGCTGCCACGTCACAGGGGACTCAGCAGCAGAATTCTGAACGCTCATGTTATTCGTGTTTTCATGTTTCTCGTGAGAGTACTGTTAAAATATAAATTTTTATAACTTTAATTAGTGATGCCACACTGGAAGAAACATTTATTGGATATTTTCGAAACAAAAATTGGCTGCTTTGCAGTTTCCACATACAGACAAAGAGCATAATTATAAAGGACAACAAAAACAAATTTGCGAAACTTCAAAAATAATAAAAATAAAAGCATAAAATAAAAGCAAATAACTTCTAATTTTATATCGTAAAAAGAGTTAACAAAACTAAAGAGATTACAACTCAAAATCAATTGAATTGTCTACGCTTTTAAAGGAAAGTATAAAATATTTATTATAAATATTCAAATCGCGATACTTCTCCATTAATGTCAAAACGAACCGTTTTTGTCAGCCAGTTTTGGCGCCTTATTTCGGGCCGCACGCAATTGAGTCTATCAGCTGTTCATGAGCCCATGGTTTGCTGCTAGCTAAGTCTTCAAACGAATTCTCGGGCGCGCTCCCACATAAAATGAAAGAGTTTCGTATCCAATCATCTATGTTTCAAACGGCAACAAAGTAACATTAGTGGTGGCTGTGGTATTTTTTTCGTATATCACTAATCAATTTTGCAACTACTCATAGCTACTTCATAACAAGCGTGCAAGTTTATTACGGACTGGACCAAAAATGCTACTATCAGTAGATATCATAAGTCAGTTTCTATGTCAGATATGTCCAGCCTATCCGTCGGATTTTTTTCATATTATTAACGACTTCCGTTGGTTTTTTTCTTGTAAAGAGTCTGTTATTAGCCATGGTTTTTGACTTTATCGAGTTGTTTGTACTACAAGAAGGCACAAAATCAATTACCTTATCGGAAAATTTATAATTTTTGCAAATGGCGTCGGACGTCAGTCGTATTTGACTCTTGTGAAATAGGCAGCTGCAGGAGCACGTAAAAGACAAATAAAGCTTTCTGACACTCAAAATTATTATTTTTTATTCAGTAAAAAAATGATTCCAAAACAAAATTGGATGAGTAATTTTGAACCACCTTCCACAATACTTTTTAACCAGCTAGACGCGATCTAAAATTTAATTTTTTAATTTTAATGCACAGAAGGACTTGGTTAGTTCTAAAGTGTACTTATTGCTCTGACATGAACATTTTTTATTTAATTAGACATTCTTATAGGAATTATGTTTTGTTTAGAAAAACATTTTTTGTTCTCGTATTCGTGGAAGAACGAAAATTTCGTGTAAAAATGTATTAGTGAACCGTGTAATTTCAAAAAATCCATTATTTTTGCGTACAATTTTTGCGCAAACGGTTTTAAACCTTTTTAATGGTCGATTTTTCTGAGCGATGCTACGACTACTAACATGCCGGTCAATTTCGATTATTTCTGTGATTTTATCGAGACTTTCGGCATTATCAACATTTTCTTTAACATCAAAAATGTCTATTCGGAATCGACGAAACCAAAATTGCGCGTAATTAGCTTTTACCATTCACCATTCACAATTTCAGCGAGCCGGCTTGCATTTTCGAATTTATTAAAACCCTGTAACTCACAACTGATTATAACAAACAAAAACAGCTAAACATTTTTTTTGTGTGAAATGCCACCTTGTCGTTGGGCGATATTAGAAGTGGTGCGAGGTGGAGCGAGGTGTGCAATAATATCATTAATCTTCGGGTGGTCCTTCAAAATAATCAGACGCACACCGCGCTTTAGAAGTGAACTGTAAGACTGAATTGTAAGAGCTACCATCTTTAATGAAATTGATTATCCTTTAAAGACAGCCAAACGCAGCCTACAGAGTCGTGACCATTGTAACAGCGACTCATTTAGCTCTACAACTCAATTTTAGAGAACAGCATTATACCTTAAAGCTTCAAAACAGCCGTGGATATTAAAATCACAGAACAACTTTTCAGAAGTATATAGCTATCGGCCTATCCCCTTAATACCGTGCATTATCAAGTTAGTGGAAACAATCATATCCAAAAGATGAATTTGGCTTTTAACGTTCGAAAAACACCATGATTCCATTTCAGGTTGTATTCAAGAACGAGACCTACGTTCAGACCAACCATTATCTAAAATTTCTTCTACAAAAAACACCATTACTATCTTATTCTTGCTATTGATCTCACCTCAGCTTTTGACAAAATTGGTTTTACATAGCTTTGAAAGAACTTCATGGAGGGTTGGTGCGGCAAAAAATATTTAATAAGTTAAACAATTGTCTCTCGTCTACCTTTTTCCTTTTCATCGAAATCCCTCAATGATCCCCTATTACTGTATCACTACTTTGTGTTTGCTTGCGTCAGCGCAATTACCTGTATGAGTCTATAAAAAAACATGAAGCATTGTCTAAAGGCTGATGAGTTATTCTTAGAATGTAGTAATAAAAGAATTTCGAAACCGTGAAATCGTTTGAAAAAGCTATACAGGCTTGCCAACTCTTTACTTAATATACTAAACTAAATAAATCACATAAGGTAAAATCGATTATGGTCTACAGATATATGGTAAATCAGCAAATCAGCACTATGTGAAGTAAAAGATCTAGCGAACCTTTTAAACCTGGAGAAAAGGGGGCCACGAAATGTCCTCATACCAAATTTCCCTCATAGGCCATATACAAAAGAAGATTCATTGATGAGAAGACTTTTCTTGGAAAATAAAACACAAGTAATGAAGTAATAATACCAAATTTTTTTTTAAATATAATTAACCTTCTAAAGCAAAGAGGGTGGAACCTTTCCTTGGTACCAAACCGAATAATGGAATTGCATTCGCTACTACAAATGACACTTGACAAACCATATCTGGTACCACAGTACGCAAAAATCTCTGAAGCTGAATTACAGGACATCACTTCGGCCTTAATTCTAGCAGAAAGTGGAAACAAAAAAGCTATTATAAGCACTGACTGTCAGTCTTCAAACTGAGCTACTCCAAACATTAAATTTGGAACAGGTTCTTTATACTATCTGCAAAAATGATCACCAAACACAAAGTTAATGTGAGTTCTAGTCACTCAGTTCTACTTGGTAATCACCATGCTGGGAAAGCCGCAAAACGCGCTCTTAACTCTTGTTTACATACTCGTACCTACAACCCATTAAGGAATACAATACAACGCTTTGCAGCCTCACCTGCATCTGAACTAGCAACATCTTCAAAATGAATAAAAAAAGTGAATCCTTGTGGCATCGCAGTAACAATACCATGGTCAGAAGAATTCAGAAGTGTGGCCAACATCAGATCGTTAGCCGGCTCTTAGCGATTTTGAAGACAACGATGCCAAAAATTATACAAACAAGATTGCGCCCATCAGAGAGTGTGTGATGTCACATTGGTGCAGTTGCATGAGAGAGATGTGAAAATGGGAGCAAGAATGCAATAAGAAGCAGAAATAACACACACAACACACGAATACATCGCACAAATGCGACGTCACACACAGGGATTCTATCAAATTCGCTGAGAGCAAAGTATCGGTAACACGATCGACGACCTTATTATTCTCTCCGTCATGTGTTTGCGAAAAAACTGAGATTGCGTTGGTGGTATAAGAAAAAATTAACGCGACCATTGCTCAAATTTCTATGACGTGGCAGGCGAAGTTATCATCTTTGTTGCATTCGCTTAATCTATGAAGCAGTAATGCCGAGCTGTGATCGTGAAAACACAAACTTCAAGCAATCGAGGTTTCTTTATTGTTTTAAGAATAACGCTCTCTCTTTCTCTCTTAAGAATTATTAGATATGAACATGAACTAAATATTGAAAAACTAATTAATAATTTGAAAATTATTGTAATATAATTCATTTCCATTATTTAATTTATTGCATTAATAAAATATGTACGCGCATAAATAAAAAATAATAATTTAATAAACTTTAAAACGAATTCTTTAATATAAATAATTTTAAGCATTTATATTTGATTAATTAAAAAGTCAGTGTTCGTGTATTGCAAAATTAGAAGATTAATACATTTCACTTTTTGGTTTCTTTTTAATTAAAACCTTAATTAAAAGTCTAACTAAGAAATCTAAGTGAATTAAACTATATTAAAACTATATAAACTCTAATTTCACATTATTATCATCATTTGCTTTATCTTATAATTTGCAACTAAAATTCATTGCCAACACTGTTTGCATCAGACGTATGAGCGAGTTGTTCTTTTCCTTCTCCCATCGTTTGGCAAAATTGAATTGTGTGAGTTTTGGGCAGCACTAATTTAGTTATACGGTTGGGTGTATAAAAATCATATTTCAATTAAAAACTCATAAATATGCAGGGGATTCGCATGTTTATGTTTGAATGTATGTACTTGCACTCGTATTATATATATATATATATATGTGTTTGTGTGCGTGTCAATTTGCAACAATGTGGCAGACATTACAGTTCATTTATAAATTAGTGTCTGCAATAATATTGTATTTTCAGGGCAATCACATAAATCAAGTAAACATTCACCAGTACTTAACTACCAGCATTTCGCATGATTACTTATTTTAAGCGCACATACATACATACATACATACTTTACTTTCTCTCCTTTACGATTTTGCCCAAACCGACTATCAGGGTGACACATTTGCCTTTGCAAACAATTCACCTTAAGCAGCTTTTCTTGGCGGTGTCGACACTATCATAACTCATAAACGACCTAAATCATCTAAATTTCATCTTCTTCCCAAATAAACTTTCCATAATTTATGCACATCTTCTACTTTACCTTTGCCGGTTTCGGTTGGCTGTGCCACATTTGAATTAATTAGTTCTGTGAATCAGATTTGTGGAAATTAATTGTTTGTTATTGGTGTGCGTGTGCATGAGTTTCATTTTAGCTTTATATATAAATATAATACAGATATTAATAAAAGTCTCCCATTCATGATGAATTAAAGAGCGAACAAGAAATGAGGAGCCTATATTGCGCTGTTAGTATCCATATCCTTCATCAGTGAATCCGTTCGCCACTTTTAGCTCAGCTCGCTTGAAGATTAAATTGCATGTGAAAGCAACAACAAAGTTATCGGGCAAGATTTGCCGTTAGCGAGTATTCTTATACCTCATAAAACTGGTATAACTCAATATTTTCAGTGCTGCCAACTCTCTTGAAAGAGAGTGTCATAGAGCGCGTTCATACAGGAAGATTTTAGTTTCTTCGATTATGCAAATTCTCTTTTTTGGGTGTTACCCGTCGGGTCCACACACCTTGCAATTGTTTAGTTTTTTCAGTGAACAACAAATTGAGATGAACGAGAATACAAAAGGTGCTTCACGAGAATCAAAGGTAACGAGTTGAAGCATCAAGTATTTCCCTGTATGAACGCGGTCTTTCTAATGCTCATTAAGTTCTTCCAAACAAATGTAATTTTTGGAAGCTCTTTTCCAGCGCTGCCAGTATTTATAGCAGTTGTTTCATCCATTCGCCACTCGCTAAAACAAGGCGCATTGAAGACGACTAAAGAAATTGATAGAAAGTTGAACGATAAAATAATATGGCCTAACAGAGCTTTCCGTGTAACTCATCAATTTGGACCGAAGCAAAAACGTGCACGAATAACCATGGCTCACCTAAATGTAGAATGGTTATCGACTATGAAAAGTGAATGATTATAACGAACTAATGATTGCAGGTATCGATATAATTTTGTCTAATTTTGATAGGCCAAAATATAGTTCAAGCATTGATCTGGAGTCAGGCTTTCACTAAATTTTAATGTCAAAAATGACATAGAAAATATAGCTTTAAATAACCGAAAATACGAATATTTAAGGATGCCATTTGGTCTAAAATATGTGCCTAGAATTCAAAGGGCGATGGATAACTTACTGTACGATCATATTTGGAATATGGCACGCTTAATTAACCTAAGTGCAACTAATGCAGATTGACAACTAGACTCATAGTTTAAGCGGATTAGGGGAATTTTCGATGGCAAAAATTATGAAACTCTTAAAGAGTCTGTGAGTAGGTGTTAAAACGTAGATTTCAAAATATATGGATAAATATGATGTAATGTTATATTTATTATTACATATTATATAAACGACTAGTTGTTGTAAATAGTTTTTAAGTATTTAAATATTTAATCCTATAATTATGTAGGAGCCATAACTATTACGAGTATCTCTGGTAGACCTAACAGAGATATAGGGGGATGCTAGTGGATTTTAGATATTTAAGCATAGCAGCCTTTGAACCGGTATTTGTTTATGTATGGGATGAGGGATTACCATTAAGAAACTAATATAAACTGGGTTATGCTGACTAAGTAATATTTCTGGGGGACAGTGATTTAACTATTGTAGCATTGTTCTTGCAGGGTGGGCTCCTCTTTGAACTCAAACACTCTCACGGAATGAATAGCTTCCTCCAATAGCTTGTAATCCGTAAAATATTCTGAAATGAAAAAAATATTAAAAAATACAGGCAACAAGTAGTGACAAATGTCCATCACGTTCTTTTCAGAGCTTTGACAAGAAAGACTCATTTTATATAAGGCCCCTGGGCTGTTTACCACTAAAATCGTTATCTATTTATAAAGCAAGCCACCAATCTAATGGAAAAAGATGTGCGTTTTTCTCAAGAACAATACGTAGGGATTTAATCGCGGATCGAAATTGATTCTTCAATTACGAAAAAGCAAAAATAAAAGAATATAGAAATTACAGACTTTGAACATTTATAATTCCGCGAATAACAGTAGTAATGATTTAATATTGGTCCCTTTCGGACGTAATTTTCATAGAGCTTTTGGTCCATTATCTTTTGTATTGCCGTCGCCATCGCGCAGGGTTTTAGATTCGCTTTCAGGGCTCAGCAAATATTAGCTTTGGGAAAGGGAAATCCATTATTTTCTCGGTAGATGATTGCAGTGATCGATATCTCGTAAAGTATCGATCAAACAATTCAAATTGTATGCTCGTTGTCAAGGTGATATTTCACTCTAAAAAAATCGTTTGCGGTTTTTTGTTTGTTTTATTCAATTGTGAGTTGCAGGGTGTTAACAATGGAAGTCAACAAAGAGAAAATTCGATACATTTTACAGTTTTTCTTTGATAAAAGCGAAAATGCAAGCCAGGCCGTAGAAATGGCGAATGGTTTTTATGGTGCTGTAACAGCTAATTAGGTGCAATTTTGGTTTCGTCGGTTCCGTCCATGCACTTTTGATGTTAAAGAAATTAGAGAAATAACCGAAGTTGACCGGCATATTAGTAGTTGTAGCATCGCCCAGGAGCTAAATTTTTAAACTATTTGCGCAAAAAATGTACGCAAAAATAATAGATTTCTTTTTCCTCAACCTAATATAAAGAATAGAAAAATCAGACTTTGTGTTGATTTTGTTATTGATTACTCTCTTACCGATTTAAGGACAAAAATCTAGACGAGTTATTGGTTACCAGAGGGGTTGCAACCCAAAGTTGAGAAGGTTGTTAGACCCACTTATACACCCAACGGCGCCTTGATATTGCTACGTCATGTTGTTGTTGATGGCTTGGCACAATAACCTTTGCGTGAAAGAAAACGGTAGCAAAATAATGAACACGAGTGCGAATGGTGCTCATGTACATGCAACAAAAATATTTATATTGTAAATGGAATCAAAAGGGCGGTGCTTTTGTAGCTCCGCATTCCAGTCTGCAATATAAATTATGAATTTTTCAGGTGGCAGTAGGGGTGGTGGCTCCTACTACGCTGCTTACACGCCAGCTATATTTATGAATTCGTAGTTATAGGTGTAGAATTGCTTTCCAGATTATATGCTCCAATTTCCAGATGACCTGCGCAAAAGTTCGCACCACCAATTTTAAGCTGTTCCATTGAAAATGTGGCTACTAATGTAAGGACTTTTCTTTACTTTAAAATGTTGATCGAATCGAGATGGTGGGTAGAATTTTGTCGTGCAGGCTGGTTTCCACCTTTATATTCCGCTTTGGTGAGCATTCACATATAAACATATACCTACATATATTATTAATACAGATATATGTGAGCATAAATGCGCATCTGTGTGATTGGTGCATGCAAATTTTAAATATTGATATATTAGTTTTTTTTTCATCGTTATACTCGTACATATTACGATATATATAAATATATACCACAATAGTGACCTTGCAAATTTAAAAATAGCAAGAAACATGGCATAACTGGTTGAAAATAAATACAAAGTTAGATATTGAAAAATTTGTTGAATACGCACCTAAATTATTTACTCTAGGTTAAATTTAAATGTAATAGATGTCTTATATAAAATACAACATAAATAACACCTTGATCAAAAAGATCCCGGAATATATTTAGAAAATTCAAAATATAATTCAAACTCGTAAATTCAGTTCCATTTTTAAAACTATAACAGATCGAAAACACGTGCAAAGGTAGATTTACTCAAGACGTCGTAACTTTTACAATGGCGATACAATTTTGGTAGTTACAGTACATGTTAATCATATATGTCGCAACTTAACAAAAACAAAAATAAAAAAAACAGAACTCAAATCAGTTGACTTGGAGAGTCACTAGTTGTTCTGGGAATTTTTTGATCAAAGTGGTAACGGGTGGGCCATAGAGCGTTTGCTTTTTGAACCACCTATTTTTTTGAGAATGGTAACACAAATGAGATTGCAAATGTGTTCATAATTTACTTAAAGGTTTGACATTTACGAAATGGGACGCTATACGCTTGAACAAAATTGGGAAATATTGAAAACCTATTTCCAAAGTGGTGAGTCTTCTTTTTCTTTTCTGATGAAGCTCATTTTCACATCGGTGGCTACGTCAATAAGCAAAATTGTCGGATTTGGGGCTCAAAAAATCCACACGTTACTGTAGAGAAGCAAATGCATCCACAACGAGTCACTGTTTGGTGCGGTTTTTGGTCTGGCGGCATCATCGGACCATTTTTTTTCGAAAATGAGCGAGGAGCCGCGGCTACAATAAATGGCCAGCGTTACCGTGAGATGCTCAACGAGTTTTTGTTTTCAAAAATTTAAGAGGATGACATGGACGACATTTGGTTTCAACAGGACGGTGCAACTTGTCACACTGCCAAAGTTACACTCGAACTTTTGGCTACCGTTTTCGTAAACCGAATAATCAGCCGAAATTCCGATATTAATTGGCCGCCTCGGAGCTGTGATTTAAGCCCGTTGGACTATTTTTTGTGGAGAGCCGTTAAGGACAAATGCTATCCGAACCATCCAGAGACGATTGATGCTTTAAAACACGAAATCAAAGTTGCCATTCATGAAATTGGAGCCCAAACAATCGAAAATGTGCTTAAAAATTGGGTTGATCGAATCGATCGATCGAATATTCATAAATGACAATGTTCAATCTTCAAAATAAAAAAAAATTTGAAAAAAAATTGATTAGTTTTTTTTTTATAGCCGATTCAAAAAGCAAATTTTACATGGCTCACCATATATATCAATCATCAATGAACTCGTATGTTCAAATGAAATATATGTAGTGGACATCGAACCGCAAGCCACTTGGCTGTTGCGACCGGAAATTTTCATATTCTTATGAAATTCTAAACATTACTTAGAAGTTTCACCAAGAATGCGACGCATTAAATACGGATCAAATTCTACCAATGCCATAAATATTTTAAGTAAAAAAATAGGTTACGCACAAGTAAATAAATAAGATTAGGGTTCAGAGAAGAGTATTACTAGATTTCGCACGCTAAAATTATTTAATAACTCCAAGCCAATACTTGTAGTATGAAAAACGCACAACGATATACAAGGTTTGTTCAAAAATAAGGTGAATTTTCAAATTTCACGGGCTGCGCACTTCGACTTTCGATTATTATTTTTTTTATTTTTGTACACTCGCCTCGAAGGTATGTTCACGATTTTAACAATAAATAAATAAGACAAGTGTTTTGCATGTTCGACAATGAAGAACAATGAAGAATTATTTTATTATACAAATCTTCTTCTTCTTAATTGGCGCTATAACCGCTTACGCGATTTTGGCCGAGTTTAACAAATCGCGCCAGTCGTTTCATTCTCGTGCTAACCGGCGCCAGTTGGACACACCAAGTGAAGCCAAGTCTTTCTCCACCTGATCTTTCCAACGCAGAGGAGGCCTTCCTCTTCTTCTGCTACCACTAGTTGGTACCGCATTAAATCTTATTCGCTGTGCTATGTCTATGTCGTCGTAAAGCTCATACAGCTCATCGTTCCCTCGCCTGCGATATTCGCCGCTGCCAACGTGCCAAGGCCCAAAAATCTTGCGCAGAATCTTTCTCTCAAATACTCCAAGCGTCGGATGTTGTCATCGTCCACGCCATACGTTAGGACGGGTATGATGAGAGCCTTGTAGAGTGTTAGTTTTGTTCGTCGAGAGAGGACTTTACTGCTCAGTTGCCTACTTAGTTCAAAGTAGCACTTGTTGACAAGATAGATTCTACGTTGGATTTCAAGGCTGACATTGTTTTCGGTGTTAATGCTGGTTCCTAAGTATACCAAGTCCTTTACAAAATCGAAATCATAACTGTCAGCAGTGACGTGGATGCCGATACGCGAGTGCGCCGACTGTTTATTTGATGACAGGAGGTACTTCGTTTTGTCCTCGTTCACCACCAGAGGATGGTTCCATATATAGAAGTCCACGCAAGTGGGGAAAGTTACTGATCGCCATTCACATGGGAGTGGCGAGGACGATTCTTCTGCATATGGTTCAAGCCGCTCACAAGGTCCGGGATTAGCCCACGTATCCTCTGGGTAGCTTCCGAACACCCGTTCGGGATTGCAACGGGAATTGCAACTGTTAACAATGCTTGTAAGCAAAATAATTAATTTTAATTGTAGCGAAATTGAGCATATTTAACAATTTTCTTTCAACCCATGGAAAGTATATGGTAGGATAAAGAATATTTTTAATGACCTTCAAACAAATATGTTTGACGTGTTCCATCCCATTTTGTAACCAAATAAAATGAAAAGCTGTCGATCATTGGTCTCATCTTCAGGTGGTGATAACAGAAATTCATTGAATTTAATTTGTGTTGTTGTTGCAGCAGTTTACCTACTAGGCGCTGTGAAGTCAGTCGCATTTAACGCTAAACCCAGGAAACATGCTGTATGGATGGTGTGGGTCGGGAGGGAAAGGGGTCTTAAATAAGTAGGTTTCAGGAGGCATGTGAAGAGGTGGTTAGTGTATTGCGGGGTACCTTCATATGCCGGACAGATGTTGATTATATAGCGGTCGAAGTAAGTCGGTTGGAAGGTAACGCAGGTCTCACGAGGCTCCTAACGCAATATGAGGAGAGGGCATATGAAAAGTTTGAGTTCGTAAAGGCGGTCAGGGACTTCCCATGAATGTCGTTTATGGCCAGTACTTATGCTGGAAGGTCCAGTGGATATCGGAAATGGTTCAAAATCCCGTCAGTTATGTCATGGAAATGCTCCTAGTGTACGTAGGAGGTGGCAATCGCCGTTTTGTTGACAGCAAACTATCGAAGGTAACACCCAGTATCTTGGAATTATTGAACACAAGCCACTGATGTCGTTGCCGGACTCCAATATTTAATAATCGTCTACGTATGAGAAATCCCTTAGGTGGTTAAGGAAGTTTCGCAACAGTTTTTGTGGATTGCATTTATCGACAATTTTCGGTGCTAATAAGTGCTCAGTAGTCAATAAGACAAGCTTGGACGATGACAACATCCGATGAAGCGACGTTGGGAGTGAGAGAAAGATTCTGCGCAATATTTTTGGACCTTTGCACGTTGGCAACGGCGAATATCGCAGGCGATGGAACGATGAGCTGTATGAGCTTTACGACGACATAGACATAGCGCAGCGAATAAGATTTAATGCGGTACCAACTAGTGGTAGCAGAGGAAGAGGAAGGCCTCCTCTGCGTTGGAAAGATCAGGTGGAGAAAGACTTGGCTTCACTTGGTGTGTCCAACTGGCGCCGGTTAGCACGAGAATGAAACGACTGGCGCGATTTGTTAAACTCGGCCAAAATCGCGTAAGCGGTTATAGCGCCAATTAAGAAGAAGAGGAAGTCAATAAGACAAATTAGAAGTACTAGTTACTTTATATTTTAGCCTTTTTCATAACTTTAACTAAAATGTAAAATAAATATTATATATAAAAATGAATATTTGTTTGCATTTGCGTATTTTAGAAACTGCCAAACCAATCATCGGATGGCAATGAAACTTCGCCAACTTATTGCTTGCAATCGCCGGAAGGATATAGGCATAGTAAAATTAATTTAAAGTAAGGGGGCGTGGTATCTCCCATACGAACCAATTTTTGAATATCACATATTTCCGAACCATTCATGCTGAGTACTGAAATTCGGTGCAAGGACATGAAATATCACAAATATTGATTTCCACTTCCATTATTGATTTCTAATCGTTACGATACCAACTTTTAGAAAAGGCAAGGAAGATGATCCACATAATTATCTCGGTATAACCCTGCTAAGCTCAGTTCAAACGCTTTTCACTAAGATTTTTTGTCGTACCTCCGTCCTTACTTACAAGAACAAGAGGAGCAGCAAGGCTTTCGACAAAACAGGTCCATAACAAATTATGGAAAAGTCAATTCGATAATCCTGCTTTTATGTGTTTTGTTGATCTTAAAAAAGCGTTTGATTGAGTCAAACTTGAGGATGTTCTGCAAAGAAAGAAAGGGGCCTCGATAAAACCTGCAAGGCATCAGCGATCTCAATACCACGTGCTCCACAAAAATAATGGTAAATGGTAAATATACAAAAGTACCTATAAATTGCGCTACCGGAATATGGCAAGGAAACTCCTTAAGTAAACAACTTTTCAATCTTATTACAATACAATAAAAAAAAAATACAATAAGGAAGTTTCAACTGAAAACGCCAAATCTTTCGTAATATCAAAAGAACCTAAAAGATGCTAGCTGGATTTTGACCGCCATATGATAGAGCGAGTAATGTGCAATTTAAATATTTTTGTGTAGAAATTTAAAAATTTAATAACAGAGGGGCGAGAGAGATGGGCAAACAGTGCACGGATATCAGGGGGCCTGCGAGAAATCGTGTAGAAAAACAAGTATATGAACATGGAAAATAAAACACGAATCTACAAAACAATTGTAAGGCCGATGTTGACTTATGGAGCAAAAGCTCGTGCAGAAAACATGAAAACGAAAAAATGGCTGCCGACTACCGCAATGCATGCCCATAGGGCCATAGCTGGAAGAACTAGACTAGACCACATAAGAAACGAGGAGATAAGAACGCAGACAGGGGTGATCGACATCGTAAAATTCATAAGAGGCAGAAGATGAGCATGTAATGAACATGAGACACGAGCCCCTAGCAATCGGTTGATAGAAATAGCTCGAGATGGGATACCAGAAGGAAGAAGACGACCAGCAAGCCCACCAAAATGATGGGCAGAAATTCGATATCTACCTGAACAGAAACTCAATCACAACAATGATATTTATGCATTATATTGTACAGGAATGTACAAAAATTTATGTGTAATATTTCTGAATATTAAAATGTATTTATGTATCAATGTATATATGTAAACTTTAATGTATAAATATGTATGTATGATTATAATTTTTGTGTAAAAAAAACAGGCAAAACTTATAATAAAATATAAAGAAGGAGAAGTGTATAAAAGAAATGTTTTAACTAAGCAGCGAATTAAAAAAGAGTTTTTCCTCTTATTTGCAGAAAATTAAGCACCGGATGTGTAAAATATTGAATAGGCAGTAAATTTTTATTCTATTAAAAAAAATGTTTCAAAGTAGTTATGTAATTTGAAACATTTATAGTCAGTTTTATGTTGTCTACTATTATCGACATAAATTGGCCAAGCCTGATTTAGAGTGTATATAAGGAGTTTTTCAATAGGTGCGCTTCAACTTTTTTCCGATAGGGAGGGCGAACGACGCAATATTTTTTATTTTTCGCTTATCATTTGTAAACTTCATTAGTATACATTTCATCATGGAACGCTACACACTTGAGCAACGATTGCAAATCGTGCAAATTTTTTATGAAAATAATCGTTCTGTTGCTGCTACTTTAAATCCAAATAATTCCAAAAAATCATCTTCAGTGATGAAGCTCACTTTTGGATCAATGGCTTTGTCAACAAGCAAAATATGCGTTACTGGGCAGAAAGCAACCCACACGTGATTCATGAGGCACCGTTGCATCCCGAAAAAATCACTGTTGGGTGCGGTTTAGATGCCGGCGGCGTAATTGGCCCATATTTTTTCGTTGACGAGAACGATCGCCACGTTACTGTGAATGGAAATCGACACCGCGACATGATAAACGATTATTTTTGGCCGCAATTGAATGGTATGGACTTAGACGACATGTGGTTTCAACAGGACGGGGACACAAGCCACACAGCACACGCTACAATTGATTTGTTGAAGAGTAAGTTCGATGAGCGCATTATTTCCAGAAATGGACCGGTCGAATGGCCGCCGCGCTCGTGTGATTTGACGCCTCTAGACTATTTTCTTTGGGGTTATGTGAAGTCATTGGTCTACAGTAACAAGCCGACGACGATTTGTGAGCACAGAGCCAATATTGAACGCGAAATTGCTGGAATTTCGGCCGATTTATGCAAAAGAATGGTCGAAGATTGGGTTCAACGATTGGACTTCGTAAAACGTGCACGCGGTGGTCATTCAAAAGAAATCGAATTTCATACTTAAATGTATATGTTCAAACTCGATAATAAAAAAAAATTAGTTAAAAAAGTCAAACCGTTTGTGTTTTATTCAAAAAAAAAGTTGAAGCGCTCTTACTGAAAAACGTTTTATATGAGCGCATACAAGTATGCTATACAGAGGCTCAGAACCATGAAAACTCTTTAAACAAAATTTCTCTAGCTTCTCTCTTCCTTTTCGCTTATAAATTGTTCGACTTTCCGCACGGATTACACTTAAAAATTTTTTCACTTATCAAAATTTTCCGCTTAATAATTCTCTAAAGCATTCACGTAAACGCATGAAACGCAGCCAATGTAAGAAGTGTACAAAATTATGGCCCTTGACAATTTTTCACACTTTCGGATTGAAGTTCAATCACCGGCACGTGCAGCACACAATTTTCAGACAAATGGTGGAGGAGGTTTACCAGTTAGTGGGAGTTGGTATTTCTACAAGCATAATATTTCGCAATAAATTGTATGAGTTTGAAGAGGAAAAAGCATAAAATTGAAGCCGTTACATATTTTACGCTTGGTTAGCGCATCGAATAACAAAAAACACGATATTCAAGTCGGATCTTTAACTTCTTTAATTTGATTAGCTTTATAGATATTTTGAATGAGTATAACAAAGTAGTATTTTATTTCTCGCAGCTTTGCTACTTGACGGCATTTCTCCTCTTGCTCTTCTAATGCAACTGAAACTTCCTTCTTTTTCTGCCATCTGTATAGCAGAACTGTATTACACACTCTTAATCATGGTGCCTGTATCCATTCGAACCACGTGCCCTAGTCTGCGAGGCAGATGCGGTATTTACTGTCGTTTGACAATAAAGTTCCGGCAGTTGGACAATAAATTCTAAGCAAATTAAGTTACGACGGATATTTTATTATCGACCATCACAATAGTCTCCCACTCACTCCATAGAATGATTTCAACGTTGCTTTTACGATCGGTCATATATGATAGTTAACCCGTCCAGCACCGGGCTATAGCTTTCTTGAGCATCTGTATGCCTCCATGAAGAGTTCTCTTGAGGTACGACCTCTTCTTATGGAATAACAAAAAGTTGCAGGAGCGATATCGGAGCTGTGGGTGGATACAGGAATGTTGAAAATTCTTTTTTAGACAAAAACTTTTGCATTTCTTGCACAGTGAAGGAGGGATGTTTCGTGGTTTTGGCTTCCGCATTGATCTTTCTCACATTTACAATTCATCTCTTCAACGGTTTATTTATGTATATGACATATATAATTGGCACGTATAATCTCTTTCGGTGTTTGGCCGAGCTCCTCCTCCTATTGGTGGTGTGTGTCTTGATGTTGTTCCACAAATGGAGATACCTACCGTTTCAAGCCGACTCCGAATGGCAGATATTTTTTATGAGGAGTTTTTTCATGGCAGAAATACACTCGAAGGTTTGCCATTGCCTGCCGAGGGGCGACTGCTAATAGAAAAAACTTTTTCTTAATTTTGATCTTTCACCGACGAACCGAGGTTCTCTCTCTGAATTCTGAATGGTAGTCACGCATCAACTCTTTCGGCCACGGCGGTCGCTGTTTATTAATGATTATTAATTTGACAAACAACACACGAATGCTTAAATGCTTACGTTTGAGATAAGCGTGCGCAGACGGTTGATATTCGTGTCGATAAGGGAGGTGACATTTGTGGAACAACATCAAGACGCACATCACAAATAGGAGGAGGGGCTCGGCCAAACATCCAAAAAGGGTGTAAGCGCTAATTATAGATTAGGTGCGCGGTTCCCGCTGTTTGTCAATAGATGCCGCCAGCAGTGTGTGCTAGTCGATTCTAACATAACCTATACATCATAAACCAAGCTTAGACATATGGTAAATAAACTGCTTCGACACATTAGTGATTTTGTTTTTGTATCATATACTTTTGGTATTGTGAAAATAATCGAATAATCGTCATTTGCAGGAAGTGTTGATTTTCCTCTTTCTTTCGTAAAAAACGGCGACTGAAGCGCAGCGAGAACTACAAACATTTATGGAGATGCTGCTTTAAGTGAAGCAACGTGTCGAGATTGATTTCGTTGCTTCAAAGACGGTGATTTTAATGTTGATGACCGTCCGCGTGAAGGAAGGTCAAAAATCTTCGAAGACGCTGAATTGGAGGCATTGCTCATTAAGGATCCGTGTCAAACGCAAGAAGAGTTTGTTTCAGTATTAGGAGTTACCCGCCCATCCATTTTCCAAGCGATTGCATGCTTTGGGAATTATTCAGAAACAGGGGACTTGGGTTCCTTATGAGTTAAAACCAAGGGATGTTGAACGTCGTTTCTTCGCCTGTGAACAACTGCTTCAGGGGCAGAAAAGGAATCGCATCGTAACGGGTGATGAAAAATGGAGAAAGGGCCCGGTCATGCTTCTACGTCGTCGCCTCGGCCGAATATTCACGCTGCGCAGATTATGCCAAGTATTTGGTGGGACCAAGTTGGTGTTATTTATTATGAACTGTTAAAACCAAGCGAAACCATCACTGGGGATCGGTATAGACTTCAATTGATGCGATTGAGCGGACCACTGCGCGAGAAACAGCCGCAATACGCGGAGAGGCATGAACAAGTGATTCTACAGCATGACAACGCTCGGCCTCACGTTGCCAAACCCGTTAAAACTTACCTGGAAACACTGAGATTTCATTTCCCGCCATATTCTCCAGATATTGCGCCGTCCGATTATCACCTGTTCCGATCGATAGCTTTTACCGCGACGGTATACGAGATCTACCAGAAAGATGGGAAAAAGTATGATAGTAGCCAGCGATGGGCATAACTTTCAATGATTCATTTTTAACCATTTTTTCAGAATAATGTTGTATTTTCATCAAAAAACAGCGATAACTTAGTTGCGCCCCTAATATATATAATTAGACATATATGTATATATATATATATATATATATAAGGGAGGTGACGGACTTATCTATCCATTTCGACACTCACGGTTTCGCCATATACTCAACTACGTGTACCACATGCATTTTTTGGAGAAGTTTGGAGAGTTTTGAAACTTTTCAAATGCTTGTATGGCATTGGTATACTTCTTTTATGATGCGGAATTCTCGCGGAAGATATAGCTTGTTGCTTTTATTGCGGCAATAATGTGAAGGAACTGCTTGTCACTGTCAAAAGAGAGAATACCTCTCCGGATTTTTTATAAGGTATGAATCCCTTTATTTTAGCACTAGTCTACAACTTCCCACAGATATTAACATTTTTTGCAATAATGAAGCGTTTTCATTAGAAATTGTTACTAATAACCTAAACATTATGAGCAAATGAAGCATAAACATATAAAAAAGTTCATTTCGTGTGTTTCGTAATTTTTTCATATTTTGTAATATAGCTTTATAGGTATTGATTTTAGCTTTTTGTAACTGTTTTTCCAACACATGACTATTATTAATTCTCTTTTGGCTGTAGACACACATACGGACTCCAGACATTTCAAAGAGTCTGATAGATTACCAGGCATACCCTTTAACTATGGTGAAAAAGAAAATTGTGAGGGGAACTTTGATTGCCACATCACTTGGGGATTCGAAATCCGAATTCTGCACATTGTATTCACACACTCGTCAAATCAGACGTTGTTCAGATAGCAACGAGGCAATATGAATGAAGACTATATGATTTTTTTTTCGTAAACAAATACAAATTGATGTTATGACCCAACTTGGTACAGCCAATTTGGTACAAATATACAAAAACGAAGGTACCTCTAGTTGCCACAGCATTTACATTTTTTTACACATTCGATACGAGTAAGTATAATTGTTAGAGGTTTTACTACACCAAAGCAGGTCAATTTCAAGATTCGACTGGAGATCGACAAAAGCAGAATAATTGATAACAGTAGTGAACATTTTCCATATTACGAGATCCGCATACAAAAGGCCAGCGAAATTCAGTTCGAGCCGAACTTTACATACCCGCGTTCATAGTAGCATAATTTAATTTGAGCTAATTGCTAATTCTTGGAAAAGCAGTCTTATAATATAAAAAGAGGTCTTGGGTTTAGTGCGATCTCAATAACAAAGGGGCTTCAAAAATCGCGTCTTGAAATTGGTAATTCTTTCAGGTTTCACTATTTTGATTCAAAATATGGATCTTAAGAATTATATGTCGATGCCGAAGGTTGTTCAGCAACACTTTTCTCTACAGCAGTAATATTTTGAACAGAACGTCCAGTTTTTGGTCTGCCAGTCCTTTATTTATCTTCGAAATAATCAGTTTCTTAGAACTTTTTCACCAACCTTTAAATTGTCGACTCATTCGGCCGATTATTTTCATAACAAAATGACAAATTTTAAGGTATATTATTCTTAAAGAACGACCATTTTAATAATAAATGGTACGAGTACTGAAAAGTCCACGCATGAAAAGGTATGCGAAAATCGAAA
Source organism: Anastrepha ludens (assembly GCF_028408465.1). Lineage (NCBI taxonomy): Eukaryota > Metazoa > Arthropoda > Insecta > Diptera > Tephritidae > Anastrepha > Anastrepha ludens. Next base: position 53,177,899 of record NC_071501.1, on the reverse strand, counting down.
AGACTCGTTGATCCGTATAAAGGTAGAGGCAATCCTTAACCTCAGCAGAAAAGGCATAAAACTCTACAGTGAACTACTAACTGCACATTGTAAACTCAATTACCATATGAAAAAAGTTGGTGTAGCAGAAAACAATTCTTGTAGACTCTGTAAAGATGCACAAGAAGCAACAGGACATGTTCTAAGCACACTAAATTACCTGAAAAGAGAGGTTATAAAGGGTGGTTAAGTTCAGGGCCGGTGTTGATTTTTGAATAAAACATAATTTTTTAGGAAATTAATGTCATTTCTCTTTATTCTGATAATGTTGGTATGGCTCAATTACGTATGTAACAAAATATCGGCCAAATGGCCGCCGCGGCCTCGGCGGCACACCTCCATCCGATGGTCCAAATTTTCGATGACGCTAAGGCATAATTGAGGTTCTATGCCGTTAATGTGCCGAATTATCTCATACTTTAACTCTTGAATTGTTGCTGGCTTATCGACGTACACCTTTTCTTTCAAATAACCCCAAAGAAAGAAGTCCAACGGTGTCAAATCAAAAGAGCCATTGTTTCGTTAGCTGTGTGACGAGTGGCACCGTCCTGTTGAAACCACATATCGTCTACATCCATATCTTAGCGGAGACTATTCACAGTAACTGCCTGACCGGCCTCATTTTGGAAAAAATACTGCCCAATGATGCCGCCGGCCCATAAAACGCTCCAAACAGTCACTCTTTGTGGGTGCATTGGTTTTTCGGCAATCACTCTTGGATTATCATTCGCCCAAATGCGGCAATTCTGCTTATTGACAAATCCACTGAGGTGAAAATGTGCCTCATCACTGAAGATGATTTTCTTTGAGAATTGGTCATTCACTGTTGCCATTTCCTGCCACCATTCTGACCATTGACGACGCTTAAAATGGTCAAGAGGCTTTAGTTGTTCAAATTGAGTTAGTCTGAAATTGAAAAATACCAAATGAAATACAGAAAAAATTGACGTTTAGGTGTGGTTCACATACAACATCGGCCCTTGAAATTTAACCACCCTTTAGATCTACAGCAGTTTTAGGATTTATTAATAGACTAAAACTATTTGAGTAGGCTACATGGCTGCATAATATATCGTTTTTGGTCATATTGCACAAATAGCCATCTTATAATAGTAATGCACTTATATTTATAAAAATGTCGTTTACCTTATACATATTAAAAATATTTATAGCACGTGCTTAAGAAAATTATTTCAACCTGTTCCTTTGAAATTTTCTGCCCATTAAATTCATTCTGGCGTAAATTCTTAAAAAATCTCATTAAGTTTCTCAAAGAGTACTAAATAAATTATATCAACTGCTTCTTCAAATGGATTAAATCTATTCAATACATTTTCATCACAACAGTTATATGCTGTATGCTGTAAAAATCCCTTTCAGCTTACAGCCAAAGTTTATTTTAATGCCGATTATTTCTCACAATGCTTTCAATTTAGCCGTGGTACTTAACATTTTTCAACAAAATCTTTTTTTTCTATTTTGAAAATTTTGATATTCCTTTGAAGAATTATTTTTCATGCGGTAAGGTCATTCGCAATAATAATTTTGTATACATCCATGCCAAAAAGAGGATGCTTTTGTAGTTAATATATACGCAATCATGAAGGCATGGACATTGTTGTATTACGATTTTGTTAAAATAAACTCGCTACTACGAGTATACTTCCCTTGGCATTTAAATTCCCCATGCACAACTGTCAATCAGCCATACGGGTATAATCTAGTTCATTTTCTTAAAGGCGTCAATTACGCCCTTCCAAAGAGTCAATGTTAAATCAATGTGTTTGAGAAGATACACAGACACCTACTTCATAGTTAGTTTCCTTACACAGAGAATATATATGTATGTACCTACTTGTATATGAGAGTATGTCTAGTTTTAGATTTAGCTATTGAGTATTCTTTGCACACTTTACCATCCCTGTATTTGCTTGCATTGAATGGCATCGTCAAGCTTTTTTATCTTTTGTTTCTCACGATGTCGTCGATTTCACATGGAAATAAACACATTTTATCGGATATTGTGGAAATTTAGTATGCCTTAAATATAAACGAATGTGGAGGAAATATGAGTAATAAGAAAGTAAGAAATATGTACGTAAAAAATATGTACGTAAAAAATATGGGCATCTCAACAAATTGTATGAAAAGCTGTTTTTCTACCCTTCCTGCTATTGGTGTAGAAGAAAAAGGCTTTATACTTTTAAGTGAGAGACTCCAGTTAATTTAGCGATAAAGTTGTACACGTGAATATTCATAATATATGTACATCATCCATACGTGCCTGCGGACTTTTTATCAATTTCAATGGGGTTACGCACATTTATTAAAGAAATTCGAATGGTTAAATCTGTGACAAGACAAAAACTGTGAAATACCCACATCACTGGATTCATGGTATTTATCTTATACACATCGTACATACTTATGCATGCGTCCCAGTGTCAATGTGTAGAGATATAAATCTAATTTGATACATATTCACACATACATATGCATGTACATTCACGCGGGTGTGCTTGTATATATAAGAAACTTAAAGCGTAAGGAAGGTTTAAAGTGAAATGCGTTTTATTACACAGTGCAACAAAATTGAAAGAATGTTTAATCCCTCGGGATGCTTCAGGAGGATCAAGCCCTGGGATTGGAACCGGAGGATGCGGACTTTGACACTACCTCCACTGCCAGGTGAGATTCTGCGGGCAATCGAGGATGACTCCCTGTCTTCCCTTTGCCTTGAGGAGAAACACTGGGAAGGTGTTCAATCTTGCAAAAATAATCGGTTCTTGGCAAACCCATAAGGATGCCCGGAAAATTTTCAAAAATTTGTTTCCCCTAATTTACATTCAAAGTCAGACGACGACTGGAGCTCTTCATGCAATGATATGCTAGACGTTCTAATGAACGTCCATTTTCCCGTATGCGCAAAGGATTTTGGTTCGAGCACTCCTAACTTGAGGACCCAGGGTATCTCTGGAAACATTATAATTCATAAAAAGTAAGAATGGGCAATTGGGTTCTGAGACCATGTAAGTTCCCTTCTCACATATGGCTACAAGGCCGTTTGCCCTCCCTCAACCCCTGCCACATGCCAAAGGGATAGACAACGGCAAGAGTGGTTTTCATCTCCGAAAGAGACGGGGCCTCACATATCGTTTGCTCTTAAAATCATGGAAAGATTGTTGGATGTCCACATCTGAATTGCACATCACTGCGCCAGAGCGCATACTTTAATGGCAGGTCCGTGGATACGCAATTGTAGACAAAATAGAAAAAGGATTTGGCTTTAAATAATTTACGCTAAGTAAATCTCGATATAGAAGGGACTTTCAGCAACACCTACCTTGATGCTGTTAGTGCGGTCCTGCATTAGAGCTTGCCTTAGGAAAGCCTATCTAAGTTCTAGGCGAACTGTTACAAAACGCTCTCTTCCTTGTGGATAGCTGGTCCAGGGATAGTGGGCTTAATACCAACGCCACATAAGCCGAAATTGTGGTTTTATGAATACCACCTGCCAAATACCACCTATAAAATACCAGCTTTCAATTCCCCTCACTAAATAGGGGGAATACCTGCCACCGAGGCAAAGCATGTCAGTTGGAGTTTTAAACGTTCTACATCCGTCCAAGTGCTTTGCAAAACTTTGCAATCATTTTGAAGCTCCGAATAAATTACTTCGAATGTAACACCACTTTTTTGCTATGTATGAGTTACATCGACTATCATCGACACCTAATTGATCCGGTCTTCCTGAAATTATCAATTAACCTCTTGCCAATTGGTAAATTGGATTTTTCATTTCATATTAAAATAGCGAACTGAAGCTTTAAAACTTTTATTATCGATTAAATTGAAGAATGAAAGCGAGATATTTTTGTGAAACGCTCCACCCTGAACAGTCAGTACAGAAGAGCGGTACACTATACCATATTTCTGTAGTTGAAAGCCCATTACGAGGACAACCAAAAATATGATGAACATTTTTTTTTTGCTTTATTTATGTTCATACTCTTCCACAAAATGTACAAAATAGCGCATATTTGTTAGCGCATATTTTGGCATATTTCGTTATAATATTTTTTTTTTTGCATATTTTAGAAACAAATTATTGTTTAGTGCATATTCAATAACGTTTTTTATTTATAAGTATTTTGAAAGATTTTATTATAAGGAACAGATTCGGCCACATATGAAAAAGCAGATAAGGCCATTGACATTTCCCCCACAAGTAATTCACGAAACTTGTGTTGCTCATGGACTGCATATTATTTGTGAGGATATAGGTGATCACTGTACTTCGGTTGATCGCGAGGAAATCCCTGAAACCACAAGAACGCATACAAATATTTAAAAAGTCTGCTCCAGATCTATCACTGCCCCACATCCAATAATAACATGGTGTGAGATATGGCTTGACTCAGTCAGTTATTATGGGCAAAACTTTGAGATCATCAGTCGAATCATTAAAGTTGCATAGAATTTGTTGTGCAACAAATAAACTTGGTAGTCAGGTCATACTTATTTACTCCAATAATTGCGGCTCTGTAATCTTCAGCAGAGAAAATTGTGGAGAAAATGAATAGTATTGTGTAGTTAAGAAAAGCAGAGATGGCTCAGAATTCCAAGTTTAAGCTTTTTTTTACAGTACTTGGAGTCACTTCTGGACTAGTTGCTGTAAAGCACAGCGAAAATGTTGGGGGCGAAATTCACACAAATGGCCTACGAGGTGGATGAAAAGCGGAGAAGAAGTATGTGTTAATGCTTTTTTATATTTATTTGTTTATTTTATTACTAACGATTTTTATTTTAGAAGCGTTTTACAATTGCACCTGGTACATATAGAAGGATACTAATAAGCAATTTTCATTTGATAATTTAACTTGTTTTAAAAATGATTTTTTTTTGGTCTGGAAACATAAGAAAGTAGCTAGGAGCCAAATCTGGTGAATGGGGTGGATGCTCCAAGAGCTCGAACTTTAATTCATGGATTTTAGCCATTGTCAAAATGCTCTTGTGACACGGTGCATTGTCCTGATGAAAAAGATTTTGAATCGACACACAAATACTATTTTATGCCTTCGAAACTTTCTAAATGTTGCTGAGAAAGTCGCATTCGGATGTTATTATCGGATATTTTGTATTTTTTCTACGATTTCTGGTGATGTTGCTGTTTTTGGACGTCCTTGATCGTCTTCAAGGCTTGTGCGACCACGTTTCTACTGTACTAATTAATGACGAAAAGTTCCTTTACACGTGTTTATAACGTTCATGAATTTCCTTTGCTTTTATATCTTACAAAAATAAAAATTCAATCACTGCACAATACTTGATTTTTCCATTTTAGAAAATACTGTGACACGTCGATACTAAACAAAGAATGAATTGACAGATAGAAATGAAATTTCACATGCGATCATATGAAGGATGTACTAGTATAACAAAAAAAAAAAGTGGACTAGTAGCGATACTCTCTCTTATCGAACTGGAAAACTTATTGAACAACCTAGTAGTTATGCTCCACAGGATTTGTTTTTGTCGACTTCATGAAATGTAATTTTATTTTGTTCTATTTGACTTTATTGTAACTTAATTTAATTTATATTTATTTATTTCATTTCTTTTAATTTGATTTAATTAAATTTAGTTTATTTTATTTTAGTTTTTATTTATTTCCTGCCTGATGTATAAGTTATATATTAAACATAACTAATCGAATAAGAGAAAACAGTAATTAACTAAAACTTATGTCGATTTTGATTTTATATTGTATTTTCTTTTAAACAACTGAAAATTGGTTGACTTCCTTACACGTCTCTACCTTCAAGGCTCCAGCAATCAAATCAAATCATTAGGGCCTTTGTTACATAAACCGCTTTTTTCATGCTTGTGGTTATGCCGGAAGCTCGCAAAACTATCCAAATGCTAATAAACACAATTAAGTATATTATTATGTTTAAAAACATTTGTATTACAAAAATTTGCGAAATGCTTCTGGGGCGATACTCATAAACTTGTATGTTTGCATTTGTTCAATTTTCATTTCATCTCATTTGGCAATCAATGTTGCTAGCAACATTTCACGGCAAGGCAAATGAATTTTGCTGGCGAAATTTCACGGCTGTGAATTAGTACTAGCCTGTAGATGTGGAAAAGTCGTTTTCCATGTTTAGAAATGCATTCCGCCATAAGAGGCAACTTTTTGATGGAAATTTATTCAAATATTGAGTTATTTTTTGCAACACAAATATTTAAGCCAAAGTTGCATTTTAAATTTCATACTTAACTATGTAAATGAATACTCTCTGCACGTGTAATAATTTACTTTTGTCAGTGTTTTTGAACTTTTTTGAATAAAATTAACAGATTTTCCCACAAGCAAAATTGAGCCCAGATGTATATTTTATATTAAGTGCTTAAAATCATGTTTTCGACATATTTTTGGTTGCCCTACACATTATCTACATTTTAATACATCCCTTAAATTGCTCATTAAGATTCACGTGCTCATACATACATACATTCGCATGTAATGATACTTATACTAATGTGTATGAAAGGAAATCGTGAATCAGGTCAGGTTTTGAGAATTACGAATAGAAATGTCGCTTACGCGTATGTATTGTATGTATGTATGTATGCATACCTATTTAATTATTCGAATCAGAAAATCTGTAGGCATATCGAATATTAATTATCAAAATAAATGAATAGATTCTGGGCTGATGCTGTCACTCAAAACCAATATGAATTGGTATGAAAACTATAATTATTTAAATAACCACTGCATGATAATCCATTTGCATATATTATTCATAAGAACTGTACCTATTAACTACTTTTCTATATACTCGTACATTTGTTATGTATGCGCAAAGACTAGGTGCTTTTGCGTGTCTATAGACACCCACAGATGTACGCACAAAATATGGACAAATTGGACATATACATAAATACATATGTATGTATTTACATGGAACACCAATTTACTTCATTATGGATAAGTATAACAATTGTATTGGCATCTGGTAGCAGTATAATGTTTAACTGAAAGAAGCTCATTGGAATGCAGTGGTCAAATCGCATCATGGACATCGTGTTTATCAGAGCCTTCCATTCAGATAATCCACTACCAATTTGTACGGCAATAAGTATATTAGTAAAACGCATCACAAACGAATAGATACACGGCGGTAAGACTTGGGCTATTATGGTATTACAATACTTCCCCCCCAAAGCTCAAAGTTGTCATTCAATGTGTTTGGCATTTGTCGATGCCTTGCTTTTTTACCCATTTACCCATTCTGTGTACGAGTATTGACTTGCATGAGCATTTTATGTTGCGTTCTTTTTATTGATGGGTCGCGTTCTGTTTTTTACGGCTTCATGCACATTACAGAAGAACCCTTGTTTGGCCAGAGCACTATTCTCCACGCTGAAACCATTGCTCGATGTCATTGTCCATCCCAAGGCGATTTCCTTTTCCGATTGCAATGTATCTTAGTAGCATTTATTGATGCCTAGAATTTTATTATTTTTTCCTGCTTTCCGCACTGTGGTGTAGTTTCAATAATGACCAATTGGAGAAATGGTTCCCATTTGCCTGGTTTTGCTACCGTGACAAACAATGTATGTATGTGTGGCGTTTTTTGTAAGCGCACAACGGTTAAGACGGCGTAAGGAAATCGTTTGTGTAGATATCGCCCTCGGTGACTCCTTTTACTATAGTAATAATAAATTAAATCACATTTTTTCTGTATGGTATTGGTGCACTCAGTAATTATGTATCTTTTCCTGGATTTCAGACTCTGAGTTCAAGAAACTGGTTATTGATCAACTCGTTGGTAATACTTTTGACGGTGTTAAGTACGAAGGCATTTTCCCAAGTTAGTGCATGCAATAAGCCATATATATTTGTGTATATGGGTATGCTCATATGTAGGTGTGAATGTGCCTATATATACCATATTTATATTAATGCTTATACAGGGTGTAGTTTTAGAGGTTGAGGACTCAAAATGATAATACAAACAGAAATATTGTTGTAATGAATTTTTTTTATTATAGTCTGGTAGATAATATCATGGCCACGAGTTACATGGTCCATTCGATCAGTTAAATAAATCGATTGTTAAGAGTGCTGTATGGCAAGCTGTTCCGTTTTGTTGGAACCAAATGTCGTCGATGTGAAACTGATTGATTCAGAAATAAAAATTCAGTCGGCATGGCTCGATAGCGCTCGTCATTCACCGTAACGGCAACTCCTTCCTCATTTAGAAATAAATAAGGGCTGACATCGCTAGCTTGTGAACCGCACGTAAAATGGATGAAATGCTCTATGGATTGCGCGACCAGATTTATTTTTTGTCAAAGTAAATTCTCACAACTTGAAAGCCATTTGCCATTCTCAGTTGTGAAACCATAGTTCTCATACCGCAAAAAAAGACCCGATACAGGGTGGGGCAAAATTAATCATCCAATTTTGTTTTTGAATAACTTTTTTACTAATTAAAAAAAATTGATTTTGAGTGATGGAAATCTTTATTTTGATCTTTACGCTCTCCATTTCTTGTCTGTTTGTATACTGCAGTTGTCTAGTATACGAGAGTCAAATAAGATTGACGTACGAAGTCATTTGCAAAAATTATAAATCTTCCGATAGAGTGATTAATTTTGCGACAGCTTATGTTAGTTGTATATAGGGTAGAGTAGGTTTGCTCAAAAAACATATATAATAACTCGCATTTCAAGTGGGATCGAACTTGCTTGCCTGCATATACACAGTTTAAGCGCTGATTGGGATGAGAGCGTCGATGATAAGTGCAACCGAGTCCTTTAGATTGAACTCAGTGCACATGATTGTAAAGGGCCAAAGAGGGAGTCGAAAAACCACTACATCAGCCGGAAAAATCACCATCTACTCGAGACGAAGCACTTGAAGAAATTGAGGAACAAATTGAAAGTTGTTTTATTGGCAAAAGCGAACATAATTTAGAATCAGTGAAATTTGTAAATCTACACCTGTGCAACAGAAGCCAAAGCAAAAAAGGCACTCCTCGTGAACTTAATATTCAGCGCGAAATGTGTGATGCAATAAAAAGCGGTATGGTTGAGCAAAACAAAACAACATTTCAAAATGATGGATCAACTAAAATCTTCTGAGGTAGAAGAAATTAACCGCCATAATTTAGATATGGAAAAAGTTGAGATTGAGTGAAATCGAGTCAAAACTAGAGGAAAATCGATTGGTGCGAAAATTAAATAAGTTTAAGGAGTGCACCTAAATAACTAAATATGCACTTAAAGAAGTATTTGTACAGGGTGGGCCAAATAAGACCTACTACTACTACGCAGCAGGTCCATAGTTTGCCTAGCAGTATGCGCAGTTGCTCCATCTTGTTGAAACCACAAATTAGGATACTGCTCCGCCATTGGCCGCAAAAAGTTTTCAATCAATGTTCTGTAAAAAGCTCCTGAAATCGATTCCGGCGTTTCATCCTTATTTTCGAAGAAATATGGGCCGATAACTCTAGTGGCCATAACATTGCACCGGTACATTTAGATGGGTGCAACTGATGCTGGTTGTTGCCCTTGGATTTTCAGTGCCCAACAATCTGCAGTTTTGTTTGTTGACATAATGGAAATGCGCTTCATCCGACATATGCCGATATTTACGCTGCGTTAAAAACAATTGATCGTTGACAAGAATAGAAAAACTCGATAATTTTAACGCGTTGTGTTGTACTGTAGGGTTCCATAATAAATTTCCAACAATTCAATTATAACCTAATATACAAAAAGAGAAAAATAAATATGTCAAAAAATAAAAATGTTATTTGTATTTAACATTAGTAGGTCTTATTTGGCCCACACTGTATTAGTAATAGTAATAGATTTGTTAGTTCTTTTAACAGTTTTACGAGTAACACATTGAAATATGATTTCATTAATAACAGAATGATTTTTTTTATGTGTGAATAGTATTTGTGAGTAACGGCAAATTAATTTTATTTGTTTTTGTCCATTAGAGATAACTCTAAAGTCAATTTCGAGCACCACAAAATTTAAAAGTAGCTATCTTTAATTGATACGATGTTAATATAAAGCTTAATATTACTAAAGAGTTATGCAAGCCATATCCAAGAGATTCGATTCGTCTACCTTCGAATTTTTAATGCGTTTTTGTGACGACTCACTCGCTTTTTTGTTTTTTTCTTGCCCACATGTGCTACACCAGGGCGACTAGTAAATATTGGATAGCAGCTTTATTTACTCTATAATACTTCTAAAACCTTCTAAAATGAAAAAATAATGAAGATTCTTATAAAATATATCATTGTACTCACAAGGATTTCGGCAACTAAAGCGAGTTTGTCTTATCGAGAAAATAACTCCTTATAGCTTTTTGTGCGTGAATCTGTTCCTCTAAAAATAAAGAAAATGTATGAAACAATTCTTCGAAGTTCGAATTTCTGCTGGAAAATATACTTCCCGGAGTTTAGAATTGTGTATTTTCGAGAAAAACTGAATCAGCGAGAAATATTTAGAATAGACGTGATAATTATTTTGTATACAGGTTCTACGACAGGGAAAAGTCAATGATATACGTTTTTTGTATCATACAACATCGACCTTATTGGCTCGCAATTTCCCAAACGCTATATTCATATAAAATTTCTTTTTAAAAGTTTTTACAATAGTGATACACGATGTTCATAACGATACTTACATGATAAAGTTCCATGGAAATGTATGCAAAATAATTGCTAAAACAAATAGACAAAAACACTTGTTGCAAACAAAAAAAATTCGCTAGATATTTGCAGGGCTCAACCAATGCGGGCATGTCAGCCGCCAATTGAAAACTAAGATACAATGAATCGAAACGACAACAGCAACTTCGATGTGCCATACAAAGGGTGACCCGCGATTCCCCGTGACCCACAGTTCTCCAACTTCTCATATGTAGTGGAGGCTGCAAATTTTATAATTTGAGATTCATTAGAACATGGGTTTTAAAATTTTACACTTCTACAGTCGACGTTTCAACAATCAGAATACCTTCCACGTAGCCATGGAAGAGATGGCGAGAAAGGCCACCAGAGTATTCATGATGTGTAAATCGACTGCAAAGAAAAGATGGGTATGTACACCAAAGGAGGAGTCTATCTTAAGAATAATCAAAGCCACCTTGGACTCAAGCATTCATTAAAATCGCAGGAAGTTTCATATCTTGCCTCGCCGAGGAGGGTGCAGAGACAAGTAACTGCGGACCGGAGAAAAGATACTCGGATACTCTTCGACTACTCTCGACACAAATAGTAACAAAATCCACATTGAGTCATTTGGATACTGGATCTCTAGAAATGCAATTGATCGATTTAAAAAGTAAAGCTTTGTGGAGTGGAAAATTTACAGAGTTGAAAAGCAAGTTGGAAGAGTTGGAGGTCTAAAAATGTATGTATGCAAAAAAACAAAAGTGGGTAGCTTTAAGAGAAATGCCGGGAGTTGAGGCCCTTATATTCGACGCATGAAATAGTCGTCCAGTCCAGTCGGTGGCATATTCGTGCGAGAAAGTTTGTCTTTCATTAATATAACTAAAAGTAAAGTAAGAGTCCTACCAACAAATGAAAATTAGAGTCGTGTTTGAAACTCAAAACAACAAGTTATGAGCTAAATTTATCCAAAAAATCATGTAAAGCGAACTCTCTCGTAAACTCTGTCTCTATTATCTAATTTGCTGTGAAAAGCACCACGTAGATACCTATGAAATGAGACTTTCAGCTATTAGTCCATAGATGTCGCTAGGAGTATTTTTAAACCTTCCAAAATGTCTTGTTTTTTTTGTCTGTCATCTGTCAATAATATTCAGTTCATTGTTTGTTGCGTTTCATACAACAATGCATTTTTGCCGCTCTTAAAAATGTCGAATTTCGTGCCTTCAAACTACGATTTGCGGACATCGTTGATTTTCTGTTATCAATTGAAGAAAAACGCTTCTCAAGCTCATCGAATGCTTAAAGAAGCTTATGGTGGACATGCTCTAAGTAGAGAACAGTGCTTCAGGTGGTTTGAAAAATTCCGAAGTGGTGAATTTAGCGTGGAGAACGACGGCCGTGGCCGACCACCGAAAAAGTTTGAGGACGCCGAATTGCAAACATTGTTGGATGAAGATGATGGTCAAACGCAATAAATGATGGCAGAGCAGTTGGGAGTGACCCAAAATACCATTTCCAAACGTTTGGGCATGATTTGAAAGGTCGGAAGATGGGTGCCGCATGAACTGACTGAAAGGCAGCAAGAGAACCGAAAAACCACTTGTGAAATGCTGCTCTCCCGGTTCAAAAGGAAGTCTTTTTCGCATCGAATCGTTAGGGATGCTGAAAAATGGGTGTATTTCTCCAATCCCAAGCGTAAACGTTCGTATGGTCCGCCCGGCCACAAGCCAAAAACAACGGCCAAACCAAATCGCTTCGGCCGCAAGACAATGCTGTGTGTTTTCTGAGATCAGCGTGGTATGATTTGGTACGAGCTATTAAAATCCGGTGAAACAGTTGACGGTGCACGCTACCAACGACAATTGGCCGATTTGAACAGCGCTATAAACCGAAAACGCCCAGAATATGCCGATCGGCGTCACAAAGTAATTTTTCTTCATGACAATGCACATACACATCGAACAAGAGCGACCTGGGAATTGGTGGAGACGTAGGGTTGGGAACCGATGGTGCATGCGGCTTACTCACCAGACTTGGCACCTTCCGATTATCATTTGTTTGCATCGTCGGGCCACGCACTTTCCAAGCAGCGCTTCAATTCTCACGAAGAAGCCAAAAATGGCGCGATGATTGGTTTGCGGCCAAAGACCATTTTTTGTTAATAAACGTTTGAAATTGAAAAAAACTTTATTCATGCGAGTACTATTTTTTCTTTGCAAGAATAAATTTAGTGGCTCTTTAAAAGCTTTCAAATTTTGTAAATTGTAATTTTTGACTCTTCCGACTTAAAAGGTTGCCGATCCCTGATCTTAGCAATAGAAAGATGTTCTCACGTTAGCCTTAAACGCTGCTATAACCACAGAAGCATCCATAATGATAGCCAGGCAGCAATTAGGCTCTAACCTAAACCAATTTAAAGATCGTATGGAATTAAATAATAATAATTTAGAATCATCACAGGAACTCTAACAGGGTATTTAGATTGCTTTATTACCTTACTAACCTGGGAGTATACTACATTGGAACTTGTAGGCTTGATAGGAAGGAAGATGAAACCGAAAAACATGGGCTGGCATCGTGCCCAGCATTGATAAGGAAGCATATTTTATCAGAAGGGAAAATAGAACTCAATAAAATACTAAAATTTATTGAGAAAGTCGGGCTCAGAGAAATATTCTGAAGGAAGCACAGCATACCTTTCATGTCGTAGAGCTCACTCCCTCATAACAATAATAGCAGATAATTAGAAGTTCAATTCAAAGGTTACATAACAGCAATGAATATGCCTTTTTTCCATTGGCGTATGTAAAATACTACCGGTTCCAAAAAATACACGTGCTTTCTGAACGTACTGTAAGGTAATATATGCAACATAATGAAATAAGTTAACTCTCTAACCGTACTTTTTAATGAACTTTCATTACACCTACCGAAAACTTTAAAACTTTAAACCTGTAAACTTAAAAAACTCAGACCCTCTGGACTAGTAATGCCTTCAGCAAAGTTGATTCAGGAGATATCTTCTTCCATAATTATTATTGTAGCATTTGTTCGTGTTGAGCAAAATTTTTGTAAAATTGTTGGACTGTATACTCGTACTATAATAGCCCATAATAACTCGAGTAATACACTCCGCACACCTTGGCAAGATTCTACAATAGCAACTTTTGGCAACTTAAGTTAACATTTGCCAATAATTTTGAAGAAATTGAGGTAACACATGTATACAAGAAGATACTTCTGTTTTTTATGCATACATACATACACATGCATGCTTTGGAAGCTTCATAACAAAATGAACTTACCCCAATATTTTGTGTTGACTTAAGTAATGACGTGATGGGCGTTTTTTCACTGCTAAACGATGTGTTTCTGAAAAATTTACGGCTGCCCTCTAGCTACCACGCAGACATGAATGGACGATGCTCACATGAGCGCATCGTCGTTGATTCATAAACACGTCATGTTATGTGATTAAATCAAAGGCGAGGACAGGAGTGGCTCGTGCCTTAAGTATTTACTTCAAGTACATTCACAGAAGATGTGCGTAAGCATGAATGTAGCTGAAGAGAATTTGTGACAAGATGATTGCGGCATCTTAATAAAAAAATAGAAGATTTTATGACACCGGACATATCTCCCACTTCGGGGCACTTGGGACGAGCAATTCAGTTCAGGACTTCTTTTGTATTCAAGCTGGACTTCAGCCACGCCTGCTACAATGTGCAAGCAATTGTGGATACAAATATGGTGTGTAAATGAGTATGTATGTAGATGCTAGAACACAATGTGGATATGCGAGCAATAATCAGATTCATGCCCACAAAAAGTGAGTTTGCACCCTGATTAACTCGGTGTACACGCGTACACACATTCACATTCATACCGGTATGTTATGTACGTATTTATGGATGTGTGTACGGAAGGTGTATTGTGCATGCTGATGATTTGTATGATCATCTCCAAAGAAAACGGTATGGTAAAAAGAGGCTTATTAACGACCACGGTAGCGACACCATGCAGTGCTGTAGCCCAAATCCAATTTATGCGCTCACGTTCTGTAAATACTTGAGTGTTTTATGTTTTATACGAAACTTTAAGTGCTTGGAGTCAGGTCAATTGACTACTGTTTTGTTGTAATGCCTTTAATTTAATCGATATCCTCGTTATTCAATAACATAAATTTATCTAATAAATATTTCCTGTATATGTACATACATATGCGAACATGTGTAAGTTAAGACTTATTTCAATTTGTTTATTTATATTTTCAGTTGCTCGGTTCGACCTTGTACATAGGTATATATAATACTTTATATTTAGCATGTATTGATATTGCTTGTCCTACAAATAGAGCGACCTGCAATTTATGCCGCCTTCGAACGTCAAATGCTTTTATTGAGAACCTCTACGGCGACCGCTTCGCATAGTCCTTAATAAATAGGCGATGGGTGCCTGAGTCTTATGGAAATTACATTCTTCGGATACACTTTTCGTTATTCCTTTGGATAAAACAATAGAATTTTATTGAGTCTCTAACCCCCGACCTGCTTCACTCTTTTGAGCCTGTCTGCCGGCTTTGTTAGTCGAAACGTCTAATACTTAATTTGAATTATTGTGAGTAACAAACAAAAGTTAAAATGAAAAAGTTCATTGATGATAAACTTGTTAACCAAATATTAAATTCATATTCTTTTACATACATACAGACATACAAACCGAAACAAGTCGAAACGACTAACGCAGCACGTGAAGTGTTTTAAAAATTTGCTTTAGATGGAGGGCGCATACTCGCTCAGATTTGCTGAAATCTAAAAGATCACTAAAAAAAATCGTCGAAATAGACGTAATATATAGAGCTCATACGTAATGATGTGAAGAATATTGTCAAGTGCTCGTTGGAATTTTGAGAGGGCATATTCCAAAGAGTTGATTGAGATCGCAAAACCGCTTGTCGACATCAGAATTATTCAATCGAATATAATGGAAATCAGTCATTATGCACCAGGTGTGACGAATATCAGACCGTTAACCGGTTCTCAGCTATTTTGAAGGAATCAACCGATTGGCTGACGCAGCGGAGTCATGACAGCAGTATACTTAAGGAAGCACTGAGTTAGTGTTAGTGATATACGAAAAAAATCAACGCAGCTTACGGTCATGTTACTTCCTTGCCGCCTGAAAAACGACTGTTTGGACGAGTGGGTGAATGCACACGTAGCGGCTGAAGTTATTGTTGTAGCAGCATAAGCATTCCCCATACATATACGCGGAAGACTGCTGAAATGACAGTCCTTGGACGGATATAAAACCGGGTCGTTCCGGTTACGTAGAACCGACTGTCGTGGGAACGGCTGAAGTTATTCTCCTGATTCTGCTTCACTTTTTAACTTAAGTTTTACCGAACCAGTCAATTTGAGGGAATTCAAACTTTGCAATGAACTATCTCGAAAACCGCTCGATCAATCGTTATGCATCGATAATTTATCCTTTCTTCCAAAGAATATGCAAATACAATTTTTTTTCCTAAGCCTTATACTTTTTGGGATTCATTTGTGGTATACCTATCTCTACGACATTTGTCAAGTTGATGGGTACGCTTATCTCGTAAAGAAAAAAAACGATAAGATGACTTTGTTTTCTTCAGATCTATATAAATCAGATAAATTTATCCTTATTGTACATAAAAGAAAGCCGAACATAAAAGTTCTTCTTCTAAGCACCAGACATACAGTGATAGCTGCGCAGGTCACAGAGAATGTGAAGATCCCGATACCCCAATCGTTGGCGACGGAATTGCCGGCTGAGCTATTCAAACATGGCGGCGAGGAGCTGGTAAGGTGCATGCATCAGCTTCTATGCAAAATATGGTCGGATGAAAGCATGCTTGCCGATTGGAATTTAAGTGTGCTCTGCCCAACCCATAAGAAGGGCGATCCTGCAATCTGTGCCAATTATAGCGGAATTAGTCTTCTAAATATCGCTTAGCAAGCGTATTGTGTGAAAGACTGAAGCCCACCGTCAATCAACTGATTGGACCTTATCAGTGTGACTTTAGACCTGGAAAGTCTACCATCGATCAAATACTCACAATACGCCAAATCTTGGAAAAGACCCATGAAAGGAGAATCGACACACACCATCTTTTCGTCGACTTCAAAGCTGCATTCGACAGTACGGAAAGGAGTTACCTGTATGCCGCTATGTCTGAATTTGGTATCCCCGCAAAACTAATACGGCTGTGTAAGATGACGTTGCTCAACACCAGCAGCACCGTCAGAATTGGGAAGGACCTCTCCGAGCCGTTTGATACCAAACGAGGTTTCAGACAGGGTGACTCGCTGTCGTGTGACTTCTTTAACCTGATGTTGGAGAGCATCGTACGAGCCGCAGAACTTAATCGCTCAGGCACAATATTTTATAAGAGCGTACAATTGTTGGCGTATGCCGATGATATTGACATCATCGGCCTTAACAACCGCGCTGTGAGTTCTGCCTTCTCCAAACTCGATAAAGAGGCAAAGCGAATGGGTTTGGTGGTGAACGAGGACAAAACGAAGTACCTCCTGTCTTCAAACAAACAGTCGGCGCACTCGCGTATCGGCACTCACGTCACTGTTGACAGTTATAATTTTGAGGTTGTAAAAGACTTCGTTTATTTAGGAACCAGCATTAACACCGATAACAATGTCAGCCTTGAAATCCAACGTAGAATCTCTCTTGCCAACAAGTGCTACTTTGGACTAAGTAGGCAACTGAGCAGTAAAGTCCTCTCTCGACGAACAAAACTAACACTCTACAAGACTCTCATCATGCCCGTCCTAACGTATGGCGCAGAAGCTTGGACGATGGCAACATCCGATGAAGCGACGCTTGGAGTGTTCGAGAGAAAGATTCTGCGTAAGATTTTTGGACCTTTGCACGTTGGCAACGGCGAATATCGCAGACGATGGAACGATGAGCTGTATGAGCTTTACGACGACATAGACATAGCGCAGCGAATAAAGATCCAGCGGCTTCGTTGGCTGGGTCATGTCGTCCGAATGGATACAAACGCTCCGGCTTTGAAAGTATTCGATGCGGTACCAGCTGGTGGTAGTAGAGGAAGAGGAAGGCCTCCTCTGCGTTGGAAAGATCAGGTGGAGAAGGACTTGGCTTCACTTGGTGTGTCCAATTGGCGCCGGTTAGCACGAGAAAGAAACGACTGGCGCGATTTGTTAAACTCGGCCAAAATCGCGTAAGCGGTTATAGCGCCAATTAAGAAGAAGAAGATTTGTATAATAAAATAATTCTTCATTGTTCTTCATTGTCGAACATGCAAAACACTTGTCTTATTTATTTATTGTTAAAATCGTGAACATACCTTCGAGGCGAGTGTACGAGGCCCGTGTCAGCTGACATTATGAAATTAATGAGAGCCCCATGTAAATGAATCTTACAACCCTTCCGTTCCATATGGAATCGTAGGAATTGGGATAGTTTCCGAAGAATCTTGTCAGCTGATTGCTCTCTCACCACACAGTGTTGCCAAACAGTGCATTTCAAAATCATTTACAAAATAAACCTAGAAAAGTTTTAAGGTTTTGAATAATGTTAATTATAGATAAATGAACCATTTGCATTTTTTGGTTTTTGGCTTTGGTTTATTATACAATTAAAAATTGTAACTGATAACGCGGATGTGTGTAAAAGTGCGTTGATACAACCAAACACAAACCGATGTATTGTGTATATATGTAACTTATAGAACGCAGTTGTTTTCTATGCCATAAGCTCTGCTCAATTTTGTGTGTCCTACGGGCAGCGGAAACGGACTACGATAGGTTAGTGAGTGTGAGAACCACAATGGTCAGTTACAATTTTTCATATTTTAATAAACCAAATCCAAAAACCAACAAATGTAAATAGTTTATTCATCTATAATTAAAATTATTCAACTTTTGTTTTAAGTTATTTTAATAAAAATTAAAATTACTCTAAGTTTATTTTGTAAATGATTTTGAAAAATACTGTTTGGCAAAACTATGGGGTGAGAGAGTAATCAGCTGACACGTTTCTACAGAAAAATCTAAAATTTTTTATTTACCCACGTCAACCATCTACAATATTACCGAACGGAAGGGTGGTGATTTTTCATTTACATGGGGCTCTCATAAGGTTTTCATGTCAGCTGACACACACAAAACGTAAGTTTATCTTGATGAGTGTTAGCACCATAAGACTATAAACGCACAAATACGACAAGCAATTCCGCTTCCTTTTGTTTGCTTATTCATGATGACGACACAGCGAATCCGGAAGGAGCAATATTGTATTTTATCAAGAATCATAGAGAAGCAGAGTAGGAAACAACCAAGAATATATTTATAGCACAAATCAATGTTTCCGTTGTATCGACATGTTTTTTACATACGTACAAACAAAATATAACTGCATTTACTCGAAATGTATTTCGTTTAATTTTTGACGCACAATTTTATATAGGAGGAAATGACTGAATTGTTTCAATATATTGGGTTGGGGAATAAGTTCATTGGGTGCCTTACGAACTCAACGAAAAAATCAAAGAAAGCGGTTGATTCCATTGCGCGAACAGACCTAATGATTCCGATATATCACTTTTTTAGATATATTATAGCAGGAATCGATGATTTCATTGTATCGACGTGTTTTTTACATCCGTACAAACAAAATATAATTGCATTTACCTTAAATGTGTTTTGTTTAGTTTTTGAAGCACAACTTAACCTAAACCCCAAAAAAAAAAAAAAAGAAGCACAATTTTAAATAGTCGGAAGTGAAAAATAAACTGTATTTAATAATAATTTAGTTTGTTTGAATATATATTAAGCATGTATACATGTCTTCTGTTGGAACTCTGAATAAAAGTGTAGGGTATGGAGGAAGATTGCCCGCAGTATAAATATCGACCTTCGGCCACTGTAATACTTGCGATTGATAAAAACGATTTGCTTTCCAAACACAATTATGAGGTAAAAAGGGAGATGTTATTTATGTACATTTACGTTTGTATATAGTGAAATTATTCAAACATGGTAGAAAATGTTTAATTAATGTACCACCTTTTTAAAAAAAGATATCTTAACTACAAATGAAAACTCCCATCTGTAGAGCAGCACTCACTGCCTCACTTTATCGGCCATCTATTTACACACACCTTATGAAACATTCAGAAGATGTCCAAGACCGCCTTAAAAAGTTAGCGTTGCGGCTTACTGGTGCTGAAGTTGAATCTATTCTGAACCACAGGCGATCCTTGACCCTTTTTCTTACGGGCTTGTTTCTGGTTATTGCTATAGCAGAAAAAAACATCAATTCATAAGATGTCCAAGACCATTCCTGTGACAGCCGGTTCTACGTTACCGAAATTACTCGGGTTTTTCGTGAACAAGGGCTACCGCCCTAGTAAACTAGCCCTGTATAGTGTAACGTACCTCCTTGAAGTACAAATTCTAATTTTTTTTTTTTAGTTTTTGCTTTTTGATTTGTTTAACATGTCATTGGAAAGTGAATGTATGTATATATGTATTTGAATTTAGTATTTTTTATTTTTATTGATGTGCAGTGTATGAGTTTCTAATTTTTTCGGTTCTTATTCGAACTGGGTGGAATACAACATATGCCGCTCATTCATCTCTTAAGGGGGAAGTCTACTGTGAATTTTTCAAAAAATCGATTTTTTTTTTATTAGCTTAAAAAATACTTTGAACCCTCTTAAATAAGGTACAATATGTGTTACAGCTGGCTAAATTTTTCTTCGTTGAAATTTCGACCTTTTCCCGAAGCGCTCCAAAGCGCGTACCTGCTATACTGAAACTTTAAACGCATTTTTCTCGAAACTAAGTTTTTGTATACGGTGTACACGATATCTCGAGTTCTGATAAATGAATCAGCTTAAAAATTTAATTATATATCCTCTGTAATAGTGTCTCTCGTCTGACATAGGATTTTTTTGATATCGTTATTTGTTAAATTGTTATAAACAATAGTAACATCAATTTTAGGCAAAAAAAAAGAAAAAAATTTCAAGAATTTTTTTTTCAACGCCAAAATTTTTTATCGACATAATCCTACGTCAGACGAGAGTCAATACTATGTATATGATAACAATATTTTGTTTTTTTGTTTTAGATCACCGAAACGTAAGATTTCATGTACACCGTTTAGGCACCTAAGAAAAGCGGACCTGCGCTTGCAGAAGTGCATCGGCCATTTTGAATATTTTGACTTAAAATTTTTTTTTCAAAAACTTAAATATATAATAAAGATAAGAGTTTAAATAGATTTTATGTACGAGCAATATTTTGTTAGAAATAAAATCCGGAAAATAAGCCTGTTTTTTCCCTTGTCACAGTAGACTTCCCCCTTAATAGAAACAGTATCGAGAAGCATTTTTTAATGGTGATTACTTTGGTCTTTGTTAAATGGTCAACATTTCGTAAATGAGGGATGAAACGTTTGTTCCGTAATATGATATCGGTGGTCTAAAATCTCATACGAACCGCGATAAGTTTTAACGTTGTAATTGTTTCAATAGGAAGACAGACTCCCAAACGAAATAGTGTGGGCAACTGTTATTTGTGCCGGGAAGCACTTCGTTCTTCGGAAGATTCTGCTGTCCATTGCATAAACGCTGTTCGAAACTCGAGTTCTACCATCGTTTTGGGAACTATAAGCATTAATGTCAACAGACATAATTCACATCGCAGGCTGCCGGAAGCACAGTAGAGTACTCCCATATAGTTGTACTCGTGAGACAGCGAGCTGGAATTGTTTAGACAAAATATATTCACATGCTGGGCAATACCGGGCACTATTTTCAAAAGCTTATTTTCATCACTAATTTTGTGCTTACACTTTTGTTAGTGAAATATTGAACTAATTAACAAGATTTAGCAAAATATCTTGCTAAAAATCTATCTAATGTATTATTGTTAATGGTTGTACGGGTTATAATACGTTCACATATAAATAGATGATCTACTTTTTCGTGCTTAACTCCCAATCCGTAATTAAAAAGCGAGATTTCCCAAACAAATCTGAGATTATAAAATAATGATTATTATCTTAAAAGTATGGTTATTATCTTTTTGACATACAACCCTGTTTTTTCTGTGTTATAGATCATAATTTTTGAGCGTGTAAAGAAAAACGTCAAAGTAAAAACTAAATAAAATGGATGCCAGCAAAGAAAACAGGTTTGTAGACATAATTCTAATAAAATGCTTGTTAGGTATTATTAACAATGCATTCATATAACAGAAATAAATCATACCTATGTTCATAAACGTGTGTTCTCTTATTACTTATTATAAAATGTAATATCGAATTTCGAATGCGTATTGCTGCCATAATTTTTTTAAATTTCAGTAAACGTCGCTTACGGATTTCCTCCAACTGTTTATTATTAGCAGCCAATTGCGCAATTAAATTAGCTATTCCTTCTTCTTGTTTTTTCTTCATATCGTTAATAATAATTAAACAAACCAAAAACACCGAAATACTCCACCAAAATAATTTCTATGAAGAAGAACCTTTCACAACAGTATTGACAGCTGATTGTCAGTTTTGCAGGTAATCTGCCATATGTGAACAGGTAGATTAATTTTGTAGATTTATTGGTAATTAATGCATATGTGAACGTACTTTTAGGCAACTTTGTTCAATAGCAAAATGTTAGTATAAACTTCTAAAACTAGTGTTCTTGTTTTACAGAGATGCGAGAAAGACTGTTGGGCCTACAGGCGGTATCCTATCTGCGGGAAAGTACTAAAGTAAAGCACACAATAAATCTTTCAATTTAGAAAAATTAAAAAATATGTACATGTAATAAATGAATAATTTATATTTAAAACTTGCAGATAAATTGAATTAAAACGTTTAATTTAAAACAAGTCAAACAAAGAGTGTCCATGTATTTGTTGTTAGTACTTTAATTAAGTTCAATTAATTTAATAATAAAAAATAGAATTGAAATGAGGAATATGAAATAAATTAAATTTCAAACGAACATAAAAACGAAGTGATTGGTTTTCTTATATGTCGGTTCTCGTTGATTTGCGAATTCGAAATTTGTGTGGTTTTACCAAATTTTTCTTAACCTTACTTTCAAGTGACTGAAAGCGTTCTCTCCTACTCTCCTAGACTTGGAAAGTTGGTAATTAAAAACATTTTCGCTGCGTCTAGCCATTGGGTTGTAATGGTGAGGCTTCATTAGAGACTGTGTAACGCGAAATGCTGAGCCTCTCAGCACAACGACTGGAAAACGCTGAGAAAAGGGCTTTGAGAAATTTGGTTTAAAAACGACTGCTCGAAAAATTGAGAATAATTGCAGCGGCCGGGTGCCCCATCAACATAAGTCAAAAGTATTTCATCGTCCGATCGTCCTGCTTTCAGCTTAGGAATCAAGGGCATGTAAAGCGTGACCTTTGTCTAAAGGGATGAATTTTTCCTATATAGTGTAGGAGTTTTTGCAATGGACGTGACTTCGTTACAGAAAAAGGCAAAGGAATCCCGGCTCATACTTAAGCACTTCTTAAAAAACTGGTCGATGCTGGTAGGGATGTCTAGCTAACAGAACTTTCCGTGCCTCCCCTACAATACACAGACACGCGTTGATTATTATACGCACTAATAGAAAAAGCTGGTATACTCTCCGTAGACGCTTTCACCTGTTCCTGCTTATTATAAAATGTAATATCGAATTTCGCATGCGCATTGCTGCCATATCAGCCAATTGCACAATTAAATTAGTTATTATTTCTCCTTATCTTTAATCCCTATAATTAATAATAATTAAACAAACCAAAAACTCCAAAATATTCCACCAAATCAATTTCTATGAAGAAAAACCTTATAAAACAGCTTATTGTCAATTTTGCATGTAATCTGCCATATGTGAACGGGTAGATTAATTTTGTGGCTTTATTGCTATTTACTGCATATGTGAACATACCTTTAACCTAAGGCCTTTCTGCACTGCGAACGTATTAACGACAATACGTGTAACTATGGCGTGTATCAAATAAACTAAAACTGTTACACCAGTCCAGAAGCAGTGCTTGGAAAGGGTTATTTATATACGCAGCCTCGGTTTAGCTGAAACGTCATTCTGTCCCCATCACACGTGGCTGCACAACCAGTAATAATTAAAAATTTGTTACTCTTCTCCAGCAGCGAGTTTTCAGAACAAGAACATTTGATTCAGCTACAGAAATCACTACGAGGCCCGACGAGTCCACTCTACAGTCCACTTAGCCATTTAGACGTTCGACGAATAAGTGAATACGGCGTGATTAGAAAAGAACCAGGGGGGAACAAACTACCACCTAACTCAATCCTTTTCAGGACACAGAGTATTTCGGAAATACCTACATAGATTTGACCATGACTCCGTAGTGCGCAATCTACACGGAGAGGGATGAAGATGTAAAATACGTCTTGCTCCAATTCCCATGCTATGCTCCCAAAGCCTTTAAAATCTTAGACGGGGATAATATTGTGGATTTTATGGGGCGAGGAAATTCGCGCGCATGTAAAACATATTCAAGACGATCTATGACACGCGGCGTCTCGTAGGCGTCAACAATAACTAGAATCCTTTAAGCTAACCAACCTCAAGAGGTATTACCTTTTCGGCAGTTGTGCGCGGAGACTGGTAGATTATGAATAGGCTGCAAATCGTCCATGCTGATATGCCGATATGACAGTACTCATAAGAGTTTCCTCTTCACAGGCGTCATCCCGAAAAAAAAACATGTATATAAGCAGAGGTGCATGCGCACAAATTACAGTGATTTAATAAAGTGAGCAAGTTTTGTTGCCATTAGCCTGTAACTTTTATTTAGCAATCCAGTGATCGAACTCAGACGAAATATTGAGAGGCTTTGTATTGCACAACATCGTAACAATATATGTAATTATATATGGATGTATTCTTCTCAACATTTGCTCTTTGGAATATAACAATTGAAAATGAAGGATCTGTAAATAATACACCCATTGAACAGATCATAATTTGAACCAGATTTCTAGCAGGATCAAATAGCCACTTTCTAACGCTGGGCGAAAAGAAAAGGTCTTATACCACAGTGCTGTCAACTCTCGTTTCTAATATTAAGTAAATTTCATTAGACCACATTCATACGAGTACAAGAAAACTTTTGTTGCTTCAACTTCTGTTTCGTGCAATTGTTTTAGTTTTTATCTTGCATTCAACAACGACATTGGGAGCAACCCTTTCAACACCGTAGCTTGTTTCACAGTACTCTGAATGCAGTTGTGGCTATACCTTTCATTTTGTCTGCGCCGCATTCTGCAAATAACTGGATGTTATGTGTCCGATTTCGCCTTTGCTGAAACTAGTTTAATCGGGCGGAAAGCATTTTTGTTGTAAGAAGAGGTTTTTAGCGGATCTGTCATTCATTGACTTTGCTTCTCTCAAGATACGAGGCTCTGATTTCCATGTTGTGGCTATGCTTTAATCCTTCAGCAATGTTGGAACAATTCTAAATCGATCTCTATCATCACAATCAGTTTATCGTGGACGCCCACTTTCTAAAGGGCCTAATAAACTTTCCCTTTCCGAATATTTTACCCAGAATTTGCACTATTCGCGAAATTTCGACATTTGATAGGTTTTGCTGCTTATAGGTAATTATATAAATTTTTTGCTTCTCGGATAAAAACATTGTTTTTTAAACTTCGTTCTTTTCACACCAATTGCCGCACACTTAGTATACTCACTGGCTCCAAATTTCACCAATTAAGGTCAAATTAAAACAACACTATTAAGAAAATGAAAAGGTACCCATTACAAATTTAAAATAGCAGGAAAAGCACTCTAAGAGGAAAAAAATAGCCGTTGGCGTTTTTTACCGAAAGTTGTGCATATGTACATACATATATACTCGTCTATGTAAAACTGTAAACTATCTAATTCAAAAACTTTTTTTAAGATTCTACTTTTTGAACGCACTACGCATACGGCTTTTACGCCTGGGCACTGCGTTTTTCCTGGAGGCACTTTCGAAGAAGCATCAGATGAAAGCCAAGAATGGTTGGATTATTTTAAAAATTATGGCATAAACCCAAATCTACTGGATAGTTTAATTGTTCAATATTCCTGCATTAAAAGATCAAATCCTCTTCTAACGAGCGGAAAAAATTTGTCACGCGATATTTCATTGCGAATAACCGCCTTGCGCGAGACATTTGAAGAAGTTGGAATTTTATTATTTCGAGATCATGAAACTCTCAAGAAGCTTACTTCGACGCCTGCTTTTGGGGAAGATTACAATAGTCTGAACTTTGATCGTGCTAAGTGGCAGAATGCAGTCCATAATGATGCAAAACAGTTCCTGTACTTATGTCAGTCTCTTCAAATAGTTCCGGACTTATGGTGCCTGTACGAATGGTCATTATGGCGCTCACCACTGGAAGCAACAAAAAGGTTGGTTTGGATTGTACTTCATATGTATAATATGTAAATATTTTCAAATTTTAAGTGATGTGTAATTTTTGTTTGTTGATTAAAAGTGATAGTGAAGCAATCCTATGAAAGCTAAAGAGATTTTTGGTCAAGAAATTTTATATTTGATTGAATTGCCGATTGTGCCACATATGTATAACTTTCGCACTCTCTTCGCTTGAACGCAACGCGAGAAACCCGAGTGTTGGCTACAATAAACGCTTTGCCAGCGAAAGCTTCAAGGTGAAAAATGGGTAAATCATGCACAAGAAAGTTAGTAAAATTTATTTCTTGCAATAATAACAGCATTTTGTATGCATCTGATGATTGCCAGCGCACGCGAAAAGATGAAAATTATCCAACTTTACCCAACTTCAAGTTGGTGTTAGCTCAACTTTTCAAGTTGAATTACCCAACTTGGTTTGAAATGAGTAATTAATAATCCAAATACCACATTTGTGGAAATGTTTCTTGTTAATAACTTTTAAACGGTTGAACATAGTGGTGCTTCGTTTCTGAAACAGTAATATTGGTACCGAATCTCATCGATTGGTACCTATCTTAAATATTTTTAAATTTTGGAATCCAGCCTGTAAACTAAATATTTCCTAATCTTATTTGATTACAAAGTGTTAGGCCATGAGAAATTTTTTAACGGTGTAACCGTCGAAATTTTTCTTATTTCAAGGCTCAGCACGATTGAATGAAGTCACTCCCTCAAAACGTCTGTAGAGGCATTGTTTCTAAGGTAAATAGAAGAAGCACGTAAGCCTGGATACGAATGCAGTTGTATGCCGTATTTTAATGGCAAATAGTTTTTGTAAGCAGCTTTTTGTTGATATGAATGCATCGGAGAATGTCCTACAAATGGCTGACAGCATTTAGAAACAAAAATTTCTATAATTTGATGTTTCAAGTTGCAGTAGTTTCCAACCCATACCAACCGAACGATAGTCACGCACAAATCCACGCGGCTCCAGTGGAACTTTACCTAATTATAACTAACTCAGCTTTTACATTCCAACAACAAGCATTGGGCCATAGC
The DNA here is from genome assembly GCF_028408465.1 of Anastrepha ludens. NCBI lineage: Eukaryota > Metazoa > Arthropoda > Insecta > Diptera > Tephritidae > Anastrepha > Anastrepha ludens. The sequence continues at coordinate 53,150,610 of NC_071501.1, read as the reverse complement.
ATATCCACTACTAATCAATAATAATCGAAATCAAGACGATCGCAGAAAAATAAATCTAATTATTCAAAAATTATATGTGTATGTATGTTCTTCCATTTATGCTTACTTTTATACTTGCAGATATGATACCGTATTTTACTTCGCAAGTCTTGCACAGAGACCAAAATTATTACCGGAACGCACTGAAGTCAAAGTGGCTATGGTCAGTATCTATCAAAATTTGTAATTATTTTGCTATTATTTCTTGTTCAATGATATTAAATACATAATTAGTGTCGAGGAATATGTAAAGACAAGAAAATGCTGTTGCCGGACTGCTCCGCTAATTCAAAAGAATTACGATCAATTTAGATTGGAATAAAGCTTGTCGTATCATAGGCTCGCGAGTTTCGTCAGTCGACCATTCCACTCCAAAGGAAACAGAATTGAGGTGGACTGGTAAACGTAACATAAAACAGAACCAAATATATGTCATGGCACCAATTTATTCATAAGCAATATGCATTAAAACGAACTAGTTTTAAAGGGCGAGAACTAGTTCCCACAACTGAATGCCCCACGGTCTCCGTCTCGCAAATAACCAAAATGCCGACCCATAATATCTCGTCAGACTTGGTAAATGGTTATGTGGAACCAGTGGTTGGCTACAAGCTTCAGACAACTACAGGGGAGAGAGCGGCGATTTCAGGAAAGGTAGTTTGTTCCTGTAAGAACAAAGACGGCGAACTGGTGACTGAAATCCAGAGCAATCTTAAATTATGGAGGGAACACTTCTCGAACCTGTTAAACAGTGGTAGCTGCGCATGTCACAGAGAATGTGAAGATCCCGATACCCCAATCGTCGACGACGGAATTGACGTTCCGCTACCCGACCATGACGAGGTGAGAATAACGATAATGCGGCTAAAGAACAACAAAGCCGCGGGCGCCGACGGACTGCCGGCTGAGCTATTCAAACATGGCGGCGAGGAGCTGGTAAGGCGCATGCATCAGCTCCTATGCAAAATATGGTCGAATGAAAGCATGCCTGCCGATTGGAATTTAAGTGTGCTCTGCCCAATCCATAAGAAGGGCGATCCTGCAATCTGTGCCAATTACCGCGGGATAAGTCTTCTAAATATCGCCTATAAGGTTCTAGCGAGCGTATTGTGTGAAAGGCTGAAACCCACCGTCAACCAACTGATTGGACCTTATCAGTGTGGCTTTAGACCTGGATATATATATACACAATACGCCAAATCTTGGAAAAGACCCATGAAAGGAGAATCGACACACACCATCTTTTCGTCGATTCCAAAGCTGCATTCGACAGTACGAAAAGGAGTTATCTGTATGCCGCGATGTCTGAATTTGGTATCCGCACAAAACGAATACGGCTTTGCAAGATGACGTTTTCTCAACGACAGCAGCGTCGTCAGAATTGGGAAAGACGGCTGATACCAAACGAGGTTTTAGACAGGGTGACTCGCTGTCGTGTGTCTTCTTTAACCTGATGTTCGAGAGGATCGTACGAGCCGCAGAACTTAATCGCTCAGGCACAATATTTTATAAGAGCGTACAATTGTTGGCGTATGTCGATGATATTGACATCATCGGCCTTAACAATCGCGCTGTTAGTTCTGCCATCTCCAAACTGGATAAAGAGGCAAAGCGAATGGGTCTGGTGGTGAACGAGGACAAAACGATGTACCTCCTGTCTTCAAAGAAACAGTCGGCACATTCGCGTATCGGCACCCACGTCACTGTTGACAGTTATAATTTCGAGGTTGTAAAAAACTTCTTATACGCTTGGAGTGCTTGAGAGAAATATTCTGCGGAAGATTTTTGGTCCTTACACGTTGACAACGGCGAATATCGCAGGCTTTACGACGACATAGACATAGCGCAGCGAATAAAGATCCAGCGGCTACGTTGGCTGGGTCATGTCGTCCGAATGGATACAAACGCTACGGCTCTGAAAGTATTTGATGTGGTACCAGCTAGTGGTAGCAGAGGATGTGGAAGGCCTCCTTTGCGTTGGAAATATCAGGTGGAGAAGGACTTGACTTCACTTGGTGTGTCCAACTGGCGCCGGTTAGCACGAGAAAGAAACGACTGGCGCGCTTTGTTAAACTCGGCCAAAATCGTGTAAGCGGTTATCGCGCCAATTAAAATTAAGAATCCTGTGCACTGCATTGAATAATTTATTAGCTAATTTGTTGAAGTTATGTTTGATGTAAAGATTATAGAGTGAAAATTTTTTTTTAAATTGCCGAATATATAAGTACTTTAGAATTTAGTACTTGAATAACTAATTATATGCTGAAAACCGTTGGATGAAAAAAAACAAGAAAATTTCCAAAACGGATGAATGTGTTTTCTTTTACTTAGCATGCAATTGTTTTTAACAGGTTTACACTTCCATCTACGTAAGTACATATATTTTTAAATGCAAATACTACTAAAATGAAACTGATTTTAAGATCATTTTCAAAAGTTTTATATTTACAGAGACTGCCATTTCAAATGATATTGAGCTTTAGCAAAAATGATACACGCTCCACAACGGGTTCATTAGATTTTCTTGAGTCTTTTAAATTGGTTTAGAAGTAATAACGTTCTAAAATAAACGCTTTTTGGAATAAAAAATATAAATGTTATATGCGAATATTAATTTTTGCTCTTGACATTTTTACTACTGAATTTTGAACTTTTTTTTGAATTTGTGGAACTTTTTTTACGATGTGGGTAATTTAGAAATTTTTGCTTATTTTTGTCCGAGAATATCTGGCATCACCGCAACAGAGATGAAAATGTGCATTTGAATGGGCGCTGCCAAGTAAAGGGTGATCAGATTGGAAATACTTTTTTCCATAGGGATTTTTGAGAGATCATGGGTGATTACTGCAAAACTAAATACATAATTATTTTTCAGTATTCATTGACATTTCATTATGGAAAGACTTACGCCTGAACAACGTTTACAAATCGTAAAATTGTATTACGAAAATCGACGCTCTGTAAAAAGTGTTCATCGAGCGCTCAGACCAACTTTATGTGATGCGGTCCATTTTTAGTTTAATGGCTGACTCAATAAGCAAAATAGCCGTTTTTGAGCCTAAGAGCAACCCGAAGTCATTTAAGAACAGCCACTACATCCATTGAAAACAACCATTTGGTGTGGCCTATGGGCTGGAGGAGACTGCCGTCAAAATAACAGTGTATGGCGAACGGTATCGCGACCTTTTGATGCCGGTAATTTAATGATTTCCACAGTATTTGGTTCCAACAAGACGGCGATATTTGCCATACAACCTGTGAAACAATGGATTTACTGCGTAGTCATTCGATGAGCAATTTGGGTATATTCAGAAACGCATTATAAATGCGCAGTAATTGCAGTGCTGGCAGCACTGCCAATGTGACAAGTGTTGCAATTGATAGATTGGCAGTATTGAAATTTTTCCTGCAAATAATGCGCGACGTTTGATACAAAAATGGCGTTTTGGAACGCGATGCATTTGCAGTACTGCCATATTTGCATTTCTGAACGCATTGCCAACACTGCAAAAGTACGTTGCGCATTATAATGCGTTATTGAATATACCCTTTATCTCTCGCCGCGGATCAGTGAATTGGCTACCAAGATCGTGTGATATCACACTTTTGGGCTTTTGTTTGTGAGAGTATGTAAAGTCCAAATGCTTTGTGGATAAACCAGCTTTGATGGAGGCATTGGAAGCCCACATTACTAAAGTTATTCACGAGACACCGACCGAAGTCCTCGGTCAGAATTGGTGTTTACGGATGGCCGAATTACGGCGCAGTTGCTACACAAAAGTAATAAAAATCGTCCAATCAATTTCAATTTTTTTGTTTTATTTCAATTTAAAATCCGATACCCCCAAATTGATCACAATTTATCTACTGGAGTAAGGAGACAAATTGTTCAGTCATTGTAAAAAATTTTATATGACAACAATCATAACATTCGGATTTCATTGACCTCATGCCGTCAGACGCACCTTGCTTTAAGATGATAAACCCAGTTACGGGTGAATATGCAGCGAAAAAATTGGCATCAATTAATTATTATTTCCATAGGCTTTTGGTACGCGACAATGAACACAATAATATGCTGAAATATCGTCCACTCCTCCATCAGTACATATGTAGTTGATATACGCGCGCAACGTCCGAGCGACTATTATTCATAAGGCTTAACTGAAAAAAAGAGATTGGAAGAATACCTACACTTGAGAGACGATATGAGGCTTAATGGTGAAGTTACGTACTACATTAGAATTCTTTTATTTACTTTTCCATTAATTTCATATCAGGTTCATATCTGGTTTGCTAGTTCTTTTATAAATTAATAAAACAATAAAATTAAGTTTTAAATTTGTGTCGTTTTGAAAATAATATCATTGATTGCCATCACCAACTAACATTCGTTTCGAGCGGTCACTGCCTCTTTCACTGTGCAGTAGTTGTGCTTGCTTTGCATTTTTTTCGCTTACCTACGTAAGCAGATTGATAAACCTACTTAAATTACGCGTGTGCTATTGCATACTTACTCGCCGAGGTGTTAGTGTTATTGTAAAATTGTGAAACTATGCCCATTGCGGCATCCTAACCGATGCAAAATAGGTTCAGCTAACTTTCCCCTGCTGCTCATAGTAAACGTAAAATACCAACAAAACACGATAACCTACGATGACTACCTAAAATTGTTTTTGCGAATGCCGATGATCTTAAATTTATTGCCATAAAATCAAGAGAACGTAAATAGTCCATTATCCAATTATTCTTGTTTAGCAGTCCACAAAGCTATACAGCAGTCATTGAAGACATAATTTAAATTTTCGAGCTGCATGAGGGAAACCTCTTAGTGTTTACAAAGAATAAAAAATTGGTTGAAAAATGTATGACCTCAGATTTTTTTCGGTATCTGTTTAGTTGACGTAACTTTTCAAACAATTTTTAACTGTGTGAAAAACACACCCCTTTCACAAACAATTATTCACCCCTTTCTTATGCAATAATTTAACCGAATCAGAAATTGATGATGGCTTAAAAATACAAGGCGTAATTGCTGGATAGAAATTCCAAAGAAGACGCAAAACACTCTAATTCTAGCTGGTATAATATTGCCATCAGTAGCTGTGGAACTCTCTGCCAAAAAAAATTGACATCGCTTGAAATAATGCCCTATGTTCGTCCATACTTCCCAAATCTCACGCGATATAAGTCACTTGGTCGTACTTGGAAAAACTGCAAAGGTCACTCAACTTGCACCATTTGCAGTTTACCACCATGTGTGGTCCGAAAGTTCCAGAATAATGTGCGCAAACTGTGCAGGCGATCACTCTTAATTTGTCAACAATTGCACAAAGTTCGTACAAGCAAAAGAGGCACTTAAAATTAAAATAAGTTTCTAAAGAATAATAAAAAAAGCAGAATGCTTTGAGCAATAAAAAATATAATGCCTCCTCCGCTTCTAACCATTTCCCATCAACATTCTCTCAAATTATTGTGAATTTTTCTCTCTCTACGAAAAGCACCTCCATACAAAGCTAAAAATCAACACCTATAAATAACTCCATAAAAATCCAGTTCTCTACTGCCCTCGCTGTTACTAATTCCTGTAAACCTACATATTCTAAAATCTAAATAAAAATATGCAACCTTCCCAAGAATCGAAAACAGCATAGAATTTAATAGCATTTCTCTCTCTCTCTCTTTCATTTCCATAGTGCATACACCCTCTTCTAAAAACTAACTTCTTCTCTTGTATATACCATGACCAAAGAGCGATAGTCCTACTCCATTAAAGCTGCACAAACTATTGGATTAGATTAGATTTGTGTGAGGTTGGACATGTCCAAGCACCCAGTCAGTGAAATATTGTACTACACCCGGATAGATTTCAGTAGAAAAAATAGAGAGATAGGAAAGATAAAAAGTGAGTGGTAAGACGGATAAATTAATTTGAGGTCACTCTTCCACAAATCTCTTGGATTCATTGATGAATTTTAAGAGATCCGGAAGAGGAAGAGGTTGGACATGTCCAAGCACCCAGTCAGTGGACTATTGTACTACACCCGGATAGATTTCAGTAGAAAAAATAGAGAGATAGGAAAGATAAAAAGTGAGTGGTAAGACGGATAAATTAATTTGAGGTCACTCTTCCACAAATCTCTTGGATTCATTGATGAATTTTAAGAGATCCGGAAGAGGAAGAGTATGAACTTTATCCATACTCAGTATATCGCAACCCAATATCCTGAGTCTGATTCTGGAAAATGCAGGACAACTACAGCGAAAATGCTCTGCAGTGTCGTCATTCTCAAGACAAAATAGACATATCGGGTTGTCTACTACCCCCATGGGCACAGACGTTGTGTCCTGTGATTGCACCCACCAGTATTCTCAAGTCCTTTCTACTGAGTTTTAGAAGAAAGGTCAATATATTCCTGTTTGGTTGTTTCACAAAGCTACTCTGCACGAGTTCAACCCAGACCAACTTATTCTATGGGTAGACCTCATGAAGTCGTCAGTCCATAGTTGAATTGATACGGAATTGACACCTAGAATGGGTTCAGGGCCTAGTGGCATACTTGCAGACCCTTCATTAGCCAATTTATCAGCTAACTCGTTCCCTGTAATACCACAATGTCCAGGCACCCAAATAAGACTAACTTTGTTGTGTTTTGCAGCACTGTTCAGTTTTGTCTTACATTCACCCACTAACTTCGAAAAGCAGCGTGGGTTAGCAAGGGCTTTCAGTGCAGCTTGACTGTCACTACAAATTCCAATACTATTGCCCCGCCACACAAGTGAAAGTAAATCCTTTTATAAAGTTATATTTACTCGTTAAACGATTTCGAGTGATCGACGTAATAATTCAATTGAACTTTCGCTTTGGTAGTATTTGGATGTAGCTCTTCAGATAGATTTGCTTAAAAAATGTATTGCTGTATGAAATTTTTAGAAAAGAAAATGTAAATTAAAATTGTAGTGCTACTTTAAAGTGTGATGGAATGGATATTTTCCTTATATACATGCATATATACATATTATATATAGATATTACATAAGTATATACATATATGATTGCCGCTTAAACGCTTTATTGGGTGTTTGGATTAACTGCTCCTCCTATTTGTGGTCTGCGTCGTGATGTTTTTCCACAAATGAGGGAACTTACAGTTTTAAACCGACTTCGAACGGCAGGTGAACAACTTTTTTCCTGGCAGAAACACAATCGGAGGTTTCCCATTGCTTGCCGAGAAAGAAATTATGCATTAACGCTTTGCCTTGGGCGGCCGCTGTAGCCGAATGTGTTGGTACGTGACTACCATTCGGAAGTGCGTACGTTGGAATCTCTGTGCATGAAACACCAACTGATAGACATTTTTTTTCATTGCGGGCGTTCCTCGGCAGGTAATGGCAAACCTTCAAGTGCTTTTCTGCCATGAAAAAGCCTCTCATAAAAAAGTATCTGCCGTTCGGAGTCGGCTTAAAACTGCAGGATACTCCATTTGTGGAACAACATCAAGACGACCGTCTCAAATAGGAGGAGGCCAAACAAACAAAAAAGTTACACCCCGCCAATTATTATTATTACTGGAGAGGTGATAGAAGCGCCAAAATATTTCGAAAAATATTAAGATTTACGTGATTTGGATCGGTTTTAAAATACGCCGACTCCGAACGGCAAATGGTTTTTATGAGGAGCCCTTTCATGGCAGAAAAAAACGTTTTCTAATATATCATTTTGCTGTTTCATGCACGGAGATTCGAACCTATGCACTCCGGATTGTAGTTACGCACAAAAAATTAAATATTTCTATTTTTCCAAAAAATATCCTAGTTTACATATTTACAAAGATAACAAACAAAAGGATGTTTTTTTTTGCAAAAGTTTAAAAAATTTCTACTTATCTAGCCAGAATAATATAAGAAAACAATTTTAAATTAGATATGTATATGGAAATGAAAAAATCCTCAATATATATTTTTTGAAATTTTTTATTAACGATTTTTATTCATTTGCAGAAGCGTTGTGTAGTAGTTTATGTAAAATGATACTAATAAGCAATTTTCATTTGATAATTTAACTTGTTTTAGGAAACATTTTACAATATAATCGCTACTCATTCTGCATAAGGGCTGCTACCGTTGTGCGTTTTAAACGTCTTTACGGCTGGATGCTACATTCTTGACATGATTTTTTAGTTGTTGTTTGTAAGCTATGGCTAACTGCTTTGTTTCTTCAGTTCCAGTTGGTATGCTAAGATCACGATGAAGATATGGCGCGTTCCTTATATAGTACGGCGCTTTTACTATGCTCCGCAGGATTTTGTTTTGCAGACGTTGGATAGAGGTCTCAGTGTTTGTTAGTAAATAAGCAAGTTGCTCCGGGCTGATAAGCTTGAGCGCTTACCAATAGGTTAAAATAGCTTATTTCATTTCCTTCTACTCGTTTTTTCTTTACATGAGGTCTCCAGATATTTGGCCTCGCCGACGTATTGAATTATCGACGCATCCATGAAGATATAATAATAGATCTAAAAAAAGTAAAGTTAGCGAATTTAATCTCTTTGAATGTGATATATCAGTTGGTTTGATTGGATCGGATCCTAAATATTTAGAAATTTTTATGATCTACCTTTTTTTCCTTAATCTTCGATATTTGGCAATATTTTGGGCCCTACATGACAGAAACAAATTTAGATTTAGAAACTAGCGACTAGTTTTACATAAGAATTGGATGGTCCAATTTATTGGTTATCTAAGGTTATTTGTGGAAAAAATATTTTAAGAAACTAGTTCTATTTACAAAAATTCCGCCTTTGCGATTATGTGACCTGATAAATCTCAATATTTTCCTGAAATATTTTGGCCGATGTCTTAAAATATAATAAAAAAATAGAAAAATCATAGAAACGTTTATTACACACCCTTGTTTTAATCCAAAACCGCTATTTGGCGAAAACTATGCATGTGTCAGAAAAATAAATTGCGTGAGCTTGGAAATAAACTACCATTTAAAATTTTCATCTATTTTTCTACAATATTTTTTTATAAAGTTTTTCAATGTTATTATTGTTGGTATTAAAATTTTTTATGTGCAGTTAAGGATAACAAATTTACTTTTTAAATGAAAATGTAAACCAATTTTTATTTGAAATGGGTTTTAATATGTAAGAATAAAAAATTAATAAATAATTAATCTTCTGCTAGGTGTTTGGCTAAGCTCCTACTCCTATTTGTGGCGTGCGTCTTGATGTTGCTCATATGAAGGGAGGGACATTCAGTTTTAAAACGATTCCGAACACCAAATTGTTTTTTATGAGGACCTTTTTCATACCAGAAATACATTCGGAGGTTTGCCATTGCCTACCGAGGGATGACGGCTATTAGAAAAAAACTGTTTCTATAATTTTACTGTTCCATGCCCGGGGACTTGAACCTACGCACTCCCAATTGGTAGTCACGCACCAATCCATTCGTAAGTAAAGTAAAAACAAATATTAAAAGCAGTAGCAAAAGGAGAAAGCCAAAGTAGAAATAACAGATCCACACTCATCAATAAATTCAACTTTAAGATGTTACACATGAATAAATAATAGTTATGCCTAAATGACTCAGATGTGGCAAAGTTTTCTCAGTTACACATTCACAAGTTTGTAGACCTCCGAACATTTGCTTGTGCGGGTGAACATGGAAATTTGATGAGTCAAGCAGCAAAATCTCATTAGGCTAATTACCAAAACTTTATCCGCGATCTTTTGGATGAAACTTCAGTAAATATATCTATTGTCTTTAATGAATGGCCCTTGAAATGAATAATGAATTTTACTATACTCTTAACGATGTTTGTGGGACGTGTATAACATACCATACAAATACAAGAACACTAATAATATTCTATTTATGTACATGTATGTATGAAAATACAAATATTTGTTAATAATCGAGTATAACTCAAAAGCTTTTTGAAATATGTTTAACAAAATTTATGAGGGTGCCTCACTGTAGAGTGGTAAGGATCAAGTTTTTAAAAGTCTTTTGAAAGCACCGATTAATTTTCGGATGTTTCTTTTTAGCAGCCTACCTTTCGCATCCGTTCCAATTGCTTTTTGGAACTATTAATCGAACTCCCTCTCATGACTCACATACCACAGTAGAGCCCTTAACCCTTAACCTTGACTGTGATAGCCAAAAATTTAATACTTTTGAATTTTATTTTGTTATGTAATAAATTTTCCTAACTTCGTTAGTTAACGCCTGAGAGTTTCGAAACCACTTTTACGTGCATATTTGTATACACACTCCAAATCAGCAGGTCATTTAACAATGACCGTTACAATTTTCATTGTTTATTGCCAGAGGGTGAATTAATGCTCATATGATGATACAGCACGTAAGGAAGTGTTTACGTATATCAAATTTTATACACACCCATATGCATATATGTATGCATGTATGTACATTTACTTACTTAGGTCAATAGATGCACACACATATAGGTAGGGATGGTGGTGTTAAATATGCTTTGAGAAGATTTCCGAGTGATAAGCGTTTATCCTCCTTAAAAGTGAAAACACTGAAATTTGTTAACACTTTTATAAAATCACGGTATGTTTAACCAAGCGCACATATGAGTGCTTCTATATATGTATGCACATTTATGTACATACAAACATACATACTTACACATATTATATGCATGGACATCTTTGCAAGTGCACGCTTACTTATGCGGAATTGGGGGATGTTTTTGTTGTAGTCGTTGATTCTCTAAATCGTTATACAGGTATGTGGGAAAGGTCAAGTAAACAATTTTTTCATTAGCTCACTAATGTTTCTCAAGCTTACCGGAAACAAGTTATACACGAGGGCCTCTATCCGATATGAATAAAGATATCACAACACCCTTCGAGCCCAACTAAGCCTAAATTAGTTTGGAGAGAATCTTGTATAGATGCTTGAGTTGGTCTGAAAACATTATCAATAAAATCGTTCCCATAATTACGGTGGCAAGATGTGGTTGACATTCAGTCCTCTCTTCCTGGACCAGCTATCCACAAAGAAGAAGAAGGTTTAGAACAATTCGTTCAGAACTTGGATATGTATGTTTTCTTGATGCCGCCTATGCAGATGACATTACAGTATTTTGCAATCTTAAATAAAGACTCTTTATAGTGAGATTGATTTGAAGTGAGAGTTTAGATTTTAGAGTGATGCGGAGGGAACCCCTCCTTGGGAAAAATCGAAAAATTGTGTTCAGCGACGAAGCTCATTTTTGGATCAATGGGTATGTAAATAAGCAGAATTGTCGATTTTGGAGTGAAAATCAGCCAGAAGAATTGCAAGAGCTACCAATGTACCCAGAAAAGGTCACAGTTTGGTGCGGTTTATGGGCTAGAGATATCATTGGACCGTATTTCTTGAAAGATGCTACGAATCGTAACGTAACTGTGAATGGTGAGCGCTACCGTAAAATGATATCCAACTTTTTTTTGCCCAAAATGCAAGAGCTTGACTTGCAGGACATGTGGTTTCAGCAAGACGGTGCCACATGCCACACAGTACGCGTAACAATGGACTTGTTGAGAGGCGAGTTCGGTGAACATTTTATTTCACGTTCGGGACCTGTCAATTGGCCACCCAGATCGTGCGATATAACGCCTTTAGATTATTTTTTGTGGGGCTATGTTAAAGCTCATGTCTATTCAGACAAGCCTGCTTCCATTAACGCATTGGAAGACAACATTAAAGCATTTCTATGTGAGAAACATTGGAAAGAGTATGCCGAAATTGGACTAAGCGTATGGACCATTTGAAGCGCAGTCGCGGTCAACATTTGCATTAAATAATCTTCAAACATTTAATTATATGGACTGTACTATCGATTTAAATAAAAATTTCATGCATTTTTCTGAATTTTACATGTGTTTTTGTGAAAAACTTTCCTATAGCTCTTAAAAAATCGCCTTTTATATGCGTGCGGACACGATTAGATGCAATTCGGGTGAATTTGTTGTCCAGTAACTTTTCCAAAATTTTGAGAAGAAAGGGGAATAGATTTATTGGCCTAACATGATAGGCCCTGCGTCCTTTGGGGATGAAAACTACTCTAGCCTTGGCCTATTTTCTCCGTATGTGGCAAAGTGCCTTTCTTTCTGGGCTTTCTACATATTCCTATGGTCCATGCTGATACACTTTAATTTTGTCACTGTATTGAAAAATTAGACAATTAGAAATATTATTCTTAAGAAGAATACAAGCTTTGGTCTTACCTGTGGCCGGTGTTACTACCACCTGGTAACCATCAGAGTTTAATCCGCATATTAGTGTATATGTAAGAATACTAAAATAAAATAAAGTTCAAATTTATTGTGTAACCCAGAAATATTTGTAGCTTCGACATAATGTTTAAATAGAACTGTTTCGTTAGGTGAGGTTATGTACCCATGCAAGGGCACGCAAATTTCTTCCCTTGTGATACTATTGAGAGGATAAAAGCAGAAAAGAAAGGATAGGGAAAGGGAGGGTTATGTTTGAGGCTTATGGCGAACTGTTACAAATAAACTTTTGGTTGTAAATATTCGTCAGTGTATCCTTGCGTTTATGTGCACTTGTGTGTACATATGTAAGTATTTGTAGAAAAATGCGTGTTATAAATCTTTCTCCCCTTCTGTTTTTGTAACGACATATTAAAACAAAACACACATTCATGTATACATATGCATATGCATATATCACTACGTATATGTATGTATTTGGACCAGATTTAGTATAAATCTCATATCATAAAAATATGAGGGACACGTGCACTTAAAGCAAATCACTTGCTAGGTTATGAACGGCACTAGCGATTTAGTTACTATAACATATCATCATAAAACCCTTACCAAGAATTTTCTCCTTAACCAACACTGATGGCCATAACTTAGACAGCACTTTCGTAATGCGATCCCGGGTCTAACTCGAATTATTGGGAGGTTGAATTAGTTTTAAAGGTGACACACAGATGGCGCTATTTATCACTTTATCGCGTTGGCAATACTGAATATATATTCATGACAAAGCCTCATCCCTAGGCTTTGTTTATCAGTATCTGTCATTTCGCTGAAGTATAAACAACGCAGTGTTTTCGTGCTCCGAGTATGTCAACTTTCGGCGATTTTTTACGTGCGAATTGCTGATCGAGCGACAAAATCGGAAGGGTTTTTTGCATCGGGTGGTGACTGGCGACGAAAAATGGATCCACTACGATAACCCAAAACGCAAAAAATCATGGAGTTTGTCCGGCCACGCATCAACGTCGACGGCCAAGCAGAATATTCAAGGCAAGAAAATCATGCTCTGCATTTGGTGGGATCAGGTCGGCGTCGTATATTTTGAGCTGCTCCAACCGGGCGAAACAATCACGGGGGATCGTTACCGACTGCAATTGATGCGTTTAAGCCGGGCATTGAAAGAAAAACGGCCGGAAACGGTAAAAAGGCACGACAAGGTTATTTTGCAACATGACAACGCTCGGCCGCATGTTGCTCAACCTGTCAAAAAATACCTTGGAACGCTTGGCTGGGAAGTGTTACCCCACCCGCCGTATAGTCCAGACATAGCTCCCTCCGATTATCATTTGTTCCGGCATATGAGTCTCGATTTGGCGGACCAGGGGTTCTCCTCGTACGAGGCTACCAAAATATGGGTTGAGTCATGTATAGCCAAGCAGCGGCCAGAATTTTGGAGAAACGGCATCCGGAAATTGCCCGAAAGATGGGCGAAAGATGTAGCTAGCGATGGCCAATACTTCGAATAAAATATTTTGTACCGTTTTTTCACAGCCCCAAATCTTCGAAAAAAACCTTTAAAACTAATTCAACCTCCCAATATTTATGAAGTGAGTATTGTATAAAGTCTTATAAGTATAGCTGCCCAATTTCTATAATCAAACTACTATATTATTTTAAAAAAGGCAATTAGTTAAGGCAGTGGGTAGGTGTTCGTATTGCCATGTGATGGTCGTAAAAAATAATTTCTTTATATGTATTATATAATAAAGGGTCTTTCAAAAATGACGCCTAGATGTCAGTAGTGAACAATTCCTAGACGGTGCGTTGTTTTATGACATTTTTGATATTTCTCTCATATCATTTATGAACGCAGAATTTTCGTGAATTGGTTCTTTGAACATGATGCTGGGTTTTCACGCAAAATCATCATTTCACACTGCATGGATTTGCCAACAAACAAAATTTCCGCATTGGGGAGAAGAAAACTACCGAGCAATTTCAGAAAAATCATTATATCCACTAAAATGCCCTGTTTGGTGTGTTTTTTTGGGCTGGTGGAATATGGTAATTGATAAAAATAAAAGAGATGTTACTGTCAATAGACATCGCTGTAGACAACTGGGTGAAGGTTTTTTGTGGCCTGAGCTTGTAGGAAAAGACAATGATGATCTTTATTTTCAACAGAATGGAGCCACAAATCGCACCACACTTGCATTATTGTGATCTAAGTTTCCCGATTGGTTAATTTCACGTTATGGTGACAAAAATTGGCCCGAAATCATGCGATCTAACTCCACTATACTACTTTTTGTGGGTGTTTTCTATGTGAATAACCCAAAAACAATTCCAAAATTTAAACACAACATTCGGATCGAGATTGCTGAACTCAATACGATAATGTGTGAGTGAGTCCTTGAAAATTTTAATTAAACATTTAATAATGCCATTTTCCTGATACAATTCTTAAGAATTGAATAAAATAGTGAAACCTGAAAGAATATAAATTTTAACATAATATATTTTATTTCAAACCAACATCTAGATGAGTCTTTTGAAATACCCTTGATCATCTTGATGTTTATCACGAAGGGACTTACAGAGCAGACGGTCAGTTTTATAGATTATTGAATTTTGATAAGGTGCAAACTTCAAGTGTTTAAAAAACCGAGTTGATTTTGACAATTTTTTTCCATATAAGAAAAATGTGGAGTAGACATTAAATGAAAAAAAATCCGCAATACCGCGTTCGAAAAAAACTTAAAACTTACACTAATTTTTCTAAAAATTCTAAGGAAAAGGTTTAAAATTTCGATGAAAATTCGTCGAATTATTACAAAATAAATAAATAAATAGTCAAACTTATCAATATGTGGTGTACACTTTATTTTGACGCTGACTGTATATATCAAGAACAAACTCACAAGACTGAAATATATTAATATTTCAAAAATATCCATAGGCCTTACGCTCTCAAATCCTTCACCATTCACTTCGGGATTGCTATCCCTCATAAAATTCCACACGTAAGTATGTTTATATGTACCTAAACGTGCTACACCAAATGAGTGCAAAATATTATCAAAAGTTACCCCGTCGGATTGTTTGTCTTTGGCGACGAACGCGTGTCATTTAGGAGTGTGTGGTCAGTTCGTGCTTATGACTTTTAAACAAGGAATTTAGATAACGAAACAGTAATGATACGTGTAAAACATTTATTTCGTATACTGCTTTTTTCTGTGTTTTAAGTTTTGTTTTTATACCCAATGCATAAATGTAAACGGTTTGTCGGGTATGCTTCGCTTCTTAATTATGCTACATTACATAGTTACGGGTATTTTTCTGTTATTGTCACCGTTCGTTAGGACGGATAAATGTTCTACCTAAAACTCAGATTTGCACCAAACGCCGTTCAGAAATAAGTCGAAGTCCTTAAATCTCTTGTGGACTACTACAAACATTTTTTGAAAAATTGATATCTCGCATGTGGCATTCAACGCTACAATATAATTTTTTTATTGGAAGCACAAATTGAACGGGAGAATTGATACTAAAAAGTAGCAAGTAATTCCTACTCCTCCGATTTTTTCATGTTTAATTATATGTTGAAAGATAGTGCTATTTTGTATAAAAATAAGATTTCTTCAAGCTCCGTTATCACTTTATATTTTCTTTATTTGTCTTTGAATGGATACATTCATACAGGCTATGTTAAGTTAATGTACAATAGTTTAGTAGTTACTAAGAAAAAATCGATTTAAGATGGTTGACTCAGATGTTTATGGCCAATGCAAATAAGCACCAGAAGAATTGAAAAACAAATTTAAATCTGCACATGCCCTAGAAATCGGAGCATTCCCCCCGTGATGGGTTCTCGAGAATCCAATTTTAAGGGTTTCGTACTATCGTAGTTTCTTATTAGGAATATTAAATTGAATTTTACCTAAAAGGGAAGGACAATCAATAGTTACAGAAATGATACCAATAATAAATGAGCCCGATAAAATAGATCGTCTGCTATCAAGTGGTTTTAAGTCATCACTAAACATCGATAGCGGTACGATGGTAAAGTAAAGATGAGCGCAAAACGAAGAAAATCTTTCCGAACTCTCTCAATCCGATTAGAGAGTCCTATTAGGTGCGGTTTCCAAACAACAGCGGCATACTCTAATCTTGATCTAACAAAAGCACAATACAATGTTTTGAGAGTGTGTGGGTTGGTAAATGCAGAACAATTTCGGCGTACGAATGCTAGCATCGAATATGACCGTCTTATGACGTGGTTAACGTGGCTAGTGAAATTCAGCTTAGAGTCGAAAATAAAGCCTAAGTCTTTAATTTCTTCAATGGATTGCAAGGGTGGGCCAGCAATACTACACGAAATATGCAAGGTATTGGTTGATTTAGCATATTTTACGTGAAAGCATTTGCTTATATTTAGTGACAAACGTTTTAAATAGCACCAGTTCACCATGTTCGGAACATTCTGTAAATCGGATTGTAACTTTTCAGAGTCACTAGCACTGTTAATCACCGCAAAAATTTGAGATCATCAGCATACAATAAGTGCTCAGCAAATGAAAAGCATGAACCAATACCGTTAATAAAGAGAATAAAAAAGAGGGCTCCAAGAATACTTTCCTGCGGGACACCGTAGGACGCAATAAATGCATGGGATGTCGTATTATCAACGGCTACAACGCAGTGCCTGTTGGACAAATATGATTTCATCCACGACTAAACGTGGAGTGTATAGGCATTGACGCAAGCTTCGACAAGATTATTCGGTACGATACTTTGTCAAACGCTTTAGAGAAATCTGTATAAATTGTATCAACTTGAGATCTGTTCTGGAGGGCTGAAATGCAGTAATTATTGAAAATAGACAACAAATAGTGACAGAAACCATGCTGGTTGGTAGATATTAGGCCTTTTACACCAAAATATAACTTATCATTCACAGTTATCTTAAAAATGTTTGAGGCTAACGATAGCTTCGAAGTCGGTCTGTAATTGCTAATAATGTTTTTATTTCCACACTTAAATATAGGCGTAACGGATGCTAATTTCATCAACAAAGATACCAGAGGACAGCGATTTATTAAATATAGTTGTAAGATGCTCACCAAGACACAGCAGGTCTTCTTCAAGCACAGTTCATATATAATTGGCGCGTACACCCTTTTTGGGTGTTTGGTCGAGCTCCTCCTCCTATTTGTGGTGTGCGTCTTGATGTTGTTCCACAAATGTAGGGACCTACAGTTTCAAGCCGACTCCGAATGGCAGGTATTTTTATGAGGAGCTTTCTTCATGACAGAAATACACTCGGAGGTTTGCCATTGCCTGCCAAGGGGCGACCGCTATTAGAAAAATGTTTTTCTTAATTTTGGTGTTTCACCGAGATTTCAACCAACGTTCTCTCTGTGAATTCCGAATGGTAATCACGCACCAACCCATTCGGCTACGGCGGCCGCCAGAACCTTAGTCTTAAAGAAATGAAAACAAGAGGTAACATCATTGTCATGGAAGGCATTATCCCAGTCAATACTGAATATTTTGTTCAAAATTGAGAAATCGCATGAGTTGTAAGTTGAATTTGATGTTAGACTCACCGGATACCTCAGAAAATTCATAAAACTCCAACTCAAGAGAAAGAGAAACATGATGTTTATCAGTTAATGATATGGGTTCAATACCTCTCGAGAAAGTGTATTTGATGTTATTAGAAATAAACACTAGTTCTAGGATTCTATTAGGGCTTTTAATTACAAAAACCATTAATTTGTGATAAATCAATGCTTATAAAACTATAATGACATGCATTTCGGCTGAAGAATTTACGTTAGAAACCATAAAAGCAGCCGAGTTTCTAAGTGGAGACCTACTCAAGCGACATAAATTAAAATCATTTTTATATACTTATACAAATGTGTTTATTCGTACGTAGTTGACAGGTAGCAATCGCTTAATATTGACTCGCGTATATGTAGTGGGTATAAAAAATTCTATGCATATGTACACGTGGTAGAGTTTCATGAGAGTTTACAGTTATAGGAAATTCTTGTAATTTGTTTTCTATTTTGAGTCGAAACAATTAAGTCAGTGACATGAGATATGCCATACATATATTATACATATATTAGACGAAGACAGCATGATATCATTTATGTCTTCCTAATCTGGCTAATAAAATTACCTTTACTAGGTCGATTGATGAACTATTTCGTACTTTATAGTTACTATTTGACAACAGCATGGGAACTTTAAATCACGTGCTCTCGCCAGAGCGAATCACATTGCAGTATTCGACAGATGATTTTTATTAGAAGCTATTTACGGAAATAAAATAAGAAGTCTGTTATAAAAAACTTTTTCTATTATTTGCTGTATTATGCCTACTTGGGTTTGAATCCTTAGCATCCGAAGATAGTCATGCAGTCGGCCACGACGGCCGTGTAATATTACGACTGTTAAAATAAATAAATCCTCTTAAATTTTAGAATGCATTACTAATTAGAAAACTGGCCAAAAAATTCTGACAATGGATTATAGTAACCTTGTGTAACCTCGCTTGGTCAATCTATTTTCTGTCGGCTTAATTACTTTTCACCAAAATGAGTATTTTCTGTATGCAGATTTTTCAGAAAACGTAAATTCTTATTCGTCGTAGACAAAAATGTCTATCGACTGAAGTAGTAACTTCAACTTGGGAAACTAAAAGAAGTCGCACGGGGTCATATCAGGTGAATACGGTGCTTGCACGATGGTTTTTACTTGATGTTTGGTCAAATAATCCAGTTCAATTTGGGCTCGGTGCGATGGCGGGTTATCATCATGCAAAATTCAGAAATTGTTTGCCCACATTTCCGGCCGGCCAGGTAGACACTAATGATCCGATAGCGCTAAAAAGTGGCAGATGTGCGTCTTCCAGTCCTACCAACAAAAGAAAAAAATATGGACCGGTTCCCACGTGCGCGGTTCGTGTAAATTCAACATTCCCGGTATTTTCTGATCATAGGGTATTTATATATTTCTTGGACTAAATCTTTCGACAATGTGCAGCACAACATATTATGTGCGGTTTTGAAAACTATTGGAATTGACGAAAAAGAATTACTTTGCTAAAAACCCTTTATTGGAACAAACCGGTACAGGTCGGAGTTAGCGATGAAAATACCAAAGACATACCAGGACTATGTATTGCCATCCCTCCTTTTCAACATCTTCTTTTTCTTCATTGACACGATAACCGTTTACACGAGTTTGGCCGAGCTTAACAAGCGCGTCAGTCATTTCTTTCCCGTGAAAATCGGTGCCAGTTGGACACACTAAGTGAAGCCAAGTCCTTCTCCACCTCATCTTCCCAAAACCGAGAAGGCCGTCCTATTCCTCCTCTCCGCTATAGCCGAATGGGTTGGTGCGTGACTACCATTCAGAGTTCAGACAGAACGTAGTCTCGAATCTCGGTAAACACCAAAAAGAAGAAAAAGTTTTTTCTAATAGCGGTCGCCCCTCGGTTGGAGATGGTAAACTTCCGATGAATTTCTGCCATGAAAAAGCTCCTCATAAAAAATATCTGCCGTTCCCTCTATTTGTGCAGGTCCCTCTATTTGTGGAACAATATAAAGATGCACGCCACAAATCGAAATCGAAATAAGCAAATAAGGAATAAGAAGTTGACAAAGAAATTTAAAAACTTTTAAATTTAAGGGATTATAAGTAATACATCCCACCGAGCTCATTATACCAAATAAAAAAATATACTTTTCAGAGTATCGAATATTCTTAAACGTTCATTTTTCAAAAGATCATTTGCATTTATTTAAGAAAAATTATAGCTGATCCGTTGTTTGATAATACAGATGCAATTTAGTTTTATTAAAAGTCGTGATTTTGTGAAGACGAGTATACAGGGTCCGGCACTCGAAGTGTGCTCAGACCGCTCGCGCAGCTGATCCACGGGCATCAGTTGTCTGTTAGTTGCTTAAATGACAGTCCAGATTATTGTTTACAAACGCGCGGAAGAATTTTGCCGACAGTAAACGCGAAAAAAGAAAATCAGTAATAGATTTCAAACGTAATAGTGTGATTGCATTATATTTGGCTGGAAAATCACAGCCAGCGATTGTTCGTGAGCTCAAGCACCTTAAATTAAAAAAAAGTGTTTGTTTATCATACCATTACTTGGTACAATGATACTGGTAGCATCGCGAAACGTTCTAGCAGTGGTCATCAAAAGACTGCAGCGTCACGTGTAATGGTTCAGAAAGTGAAGAAGCAACTTGAGCGAAATCCTCGACGAAGTGCCAACCAAATGGCGAAAGAACTAAAAATATCTGACCGTAGCATCCGCCACATACTGAAAAATGATCTCGAAGTCAAGCCTTATAAGATACAAAAGACGCATGATCTCACCCTAAAGCAGCAACAAGTCAGACTTGAAAGAGCGAAAGAGTTGCTTCGCTTGGTCGAAAGCGGTTAATTTCCGAACATTGTGTTTTCTGACGTGAAAATTTTTCAAATTTTCGTAAACTTTCAAAACGATGGGGCTTATTTGACCGACCGTTCATACGAGAATTTGAGTCATCGATTGGCTACCAGGAGGTAGCACCCGCAGGTAATGGTTTAGGCCGCTGTAGCCGCAGATGGGCGTTCTCCGATAATTTTCATCGAGCTTGGCGTCAGGCTAAATGTGAAATATTATCGGGGAAGTCTTCTGGAGGTTGCTTTGAAGCCGTAAGCAGACAATCATTTCGGTGGCAGACCATGGATGTTTCAACAGGACTCGGCACCGTCTCACAAAGCTCGAGTGAACAAATAATGACTAAAAAAACAATGTTACGAACTTTATAGCGTCAACACAATGGCTCTCAAATTCACCAGACCCGAATCCGATGGATTATTCTTTTTAGGCCATTTTGGAGGGCAAGGTCCGCCCTAAAAGATTCACCAGTCTCGAGGCGCTGAAAAAAACCTTTGTCCGCGAGTGGCCCAAAATACTTGCAAGTCATATTTGGACAACTTGCCATTCATTTCGGGACCATCTCAAGGCCATAGTCAAAGCAAAAGTAAATTGATTCTTAATTTTGTATTATTTTCACACATTATTTACTTTGAATTGAATAAAAGTAATTTTCCAAACTAAATTTATGGCCTTTTTAATTGGTTATACTTCGAGTGCCGAACCCTGTACACCGCACGAGTATAATTTCCGCACAAGTTGAGGAGATAGTACCCATTTTCAAAAGGTTTGGCAGCAGTCGACTGTGAAAGCCAATCCAACATTTCAATTCCATTTTGCTGTTTCCACTCTACACAACTTCGGCGTCGATGCTTGGGATGGTTGCCTTCTTGTAAAATCCAATGTTGCCTTGTTGTTCCAAACATCTTCGCAGCTGCCGGTAATTATGCTTTCTTATTCATCAAAACTGCATTCAATTTGGTGGTACATACAAATAAACGACTAAATCCTTTTTCTGAGAAGCAGTCCGAAACATAAACCTTAATTGGATACTCAACAATTTGTTAAAGTTTTCGATTATCAAAAGTACACCAGGACGGACATATGCAACTAGTGCCCGAAGGGAAGATTGATCCATGAATGCTACGTTTGTTAAACTACGTTCTGAATTTGCTTTAGCCTATGCAGTTTTTGTCAATGTATGATAATAAGAACAGCGTTTTTTACTCAATGGGTTTGATGTTTTTTGTACGTAAACGTCCTCAAATCGTGTCCTTGGATACATTAAGACCATATTTGCTCAAAACTGCTTCAGCTTCACACATCGATAAGTTCGGCTTTGTCCCAAACAAATTCTGATCTACGTACGCTGAATGTACACTTTGTAAATTCCTAACAAATCTAATAAATTGCACAACGCATTTGCGGAAAGAATACGCCAATTTAGTAGCATTTGCATCTTTTTTATAACGAAACGCTGGGTTTGAATTTTGCCGGCCACGCTTCCGCTAGACAGACTGTATATATAATTCGCGTTTCCGAACTCCTCTTCTTAATTGTGGTGTGCGTCTTGATGTTTTGTGTGTTATTTTACCTTTTTTAATAATGGATCATTCTTCTTTACTTTGACAACCAATCGGGAGATCTTTCTGTTGGTCAATTCTGACCGCTGGAATTACTTACTTCATTCTTATTAATTGTTGACAAATTCGCGAAATTATATGATGCAATTAAATTAATATATGCAAAGTGGTCAAACTGATTTTATATTGAACCCTTTCTCCTGCCAGAATCTTTATTATCTTACCTTCGTAGCCCAACTGAATTGCTTTACGTTTATTAGTCTTATTTCCAAGGTTAGTGCTCCACCAAAACTGTGCATTTGTAGAAAAGATAATTAGACAATTGGTAAGATAATTCAGCACATTGAACTTCGTAGCAAAGATTTGCAAGAATTTGGACGACAAAAATCGCAATAAAGCTAGAAAAGGCAGATTTTTGTTATTACATTCGCAAAGACATAATTGGGAGAAATATGTTTAGATAATATCTCCGCTTTGCAGATGCTTTGTAATTAAGCAATATTGAACGACATATTACACAAACGAATATAACAATGTGTGCAAACATGTCAAACATTATTCACTGCAAAAGAAGGGAAACTATAACAGAAAACGTAATACACGTTTATTGTCACAAATATTCACATTCTACATAAGTTGTAGGCAATATAAATTCTAGTGGGGCTTCAAATGCCCGGCGACTTAGTTGGCCAGCCCCATAGGGATTATTTGCACTCGAATACTTACATATGCACGTCTATATGTATCCGTGTACAATTGGTGCTCTGCGCTGATCTAATTCGTGGGTAAATTTTGTGGCCGAGCCCCACATAACAATTAACCAAACGCCAAAGCACCCTAGCATTGAATTCTTTAACAAATCCAACCCTTATAGAACGACTACGAGTATGCAGCTATGCCGAAAGAATAAGGCAAATACACACTTTCCCACTCTCCTTTGCTTCGATGCGTGCGACTAGGCATAACACAATGAGGGTCATTATAGACTCATTTGTACACTCACTCAGGTGAATTGTATGTTTGAATGTAATATTTTTACCTACGAATACTATTCGAATCAACACATTTTTTCGCCATCAATTCATGTTCAATAGAACACAAATGGTTCAAACCTGCCGATGTGGGCTAATCTTTTAATGTATTTAACGCTCTTTTATAATATATGATTGTGTGTTTGGATTTTACATGCATGTAAGTACCTAGCTGTAAAAATTGTGTGTCTCATTGAAGAACTACTTCCATTTTATCAATTTTGTGACTGAACTCAAACTAATGTAAAATGGATGCAAAATGTAGAAGTCTATACCTTACTAAAGATTAGATGCGGAAAGTCTACAATCTATAAGGGCAATCGAAACTGCCATAAACAGCGCAGTAGCGCAACAGGCGTACCTACCACGCATAATGAGGAGTTATGATACTTGTGACACCGCAAACTCGTCTAACTCCAGAGGGCTTTCGATGCATAGACGGCAATTCTGGAATGGCATAAGGATCAATTTTCGGTCCTGACTTTGGAAAATCAGCTACGTAAGGGGCACAAATAAAACACGCAGCAGAGAAAGCAACTCAATAGACTGATGGTAAACATAGAGGAACCAACTCAAAGGAAGCGCCATCCGTTCTCTTATACAGAGTTTAACTGTGGGCAAATGTGCAAAACATCGGTATAAGCTCCTAGCATCGGTACAACGAATGGTAGCTCTTATAGTTGTGCCTGCCTACCGTAAAGTATCAGGGTCACCTGTTCAAATGATAAGCGGCTCAATACCGATTGATGTACTAGCCTTTGAGATGAAAAAGTTGTGGTCATTAAAGAAAGAGGGGATGGAAAAAGGAGTTAGAAAACGTGCAGAGCGCAAAATAAAGAGCGAAGCGGTAGGGAGGAAAAAACCGCTGCAGGAACGAAATACGCGGAAGATGGACGGCTAGGCTAACAAAAAAATCGCTACATGTTGCAGTAGAAGCTTCAGTGAAGTAAATTTGTATACAACCCAAATGCTTTCGGGGCACGGGTATATCCAGAAATACTTGGAGAAGAGCGAATACCCTATATGCATATACGGTGATGCAGTCAAGGATGAGGCTGAACACACCTAGCACATCCAATGCGTGGGAGAATGCAGTCGGTCATATGACCATTGAAAATGTAATCGACAAGATGCTAAGCAGCGCGGAAATGTGGAAATCATCATGGCTTCGCGAGAAAAAGCGGAAAGCATAGATCTTGTAATGAGGAAGATGGAACGCCACTCTGACGTAATTCGAAATCGATTCCAGGGCGGACAACTTTTCCAAATGAGGGGAGTTTTTTAGCTCCACATTTTAAAACTTCTCATGCGAAAAAAAAGTAAACAAAATATACCACACTAAAGTAAAGGGTGATTTTTAAGAGCTATAGGAAAGTTTTTCAAAAAAACACTCGTAAAATTCAGAAAAATGCATGACATTTTTATTTAAATCGTCTAGTCCATATAATTTAATGTTTGAGGATTATTTCATGCAAATGTTGACCGCGACTGCGCTTCAAATGGTCCATCCGCTTAGTCCAATTTTGGCATACTCTTTCCAATGTTTCGGCCGGTATCTCACATATAAATGCTTTAATGTTGTCTGGAAAGTTGGATATCATTTCACGGTAGCGCTCACCATTCACAGTTACGTTACGATTCGAAGCATCTTTGAAGAAGTACGGTCCAATGATACCTCCAGCCCATAAACCGCACCAAACTGTGACCTTTTCTGGATACATTGGTAGCTCTTGCAATTCTTCTTCACTGATCTTCACTCCAAAATCGACAATTCTGCTTATTTACATACCCATTGATCCAAAAATCATGGGTCGATTAAACTGACCATAAAACGGAAGAAGCGCGCGATAAACTTTCTTAACAGAACAGGTATTTTTATAATAAACTGAAGATGTTTGACAGTGAAACAAAACACGAAACGTGCGTCAGCTGCTTAAACCAACTGCTTAAAAAGATAATAGCTAAAAAATCACCCTTTATTTTGGCACCCTCTCACTATCTAGTACACTAAGTGTATGCTTTCGTACAATTTTCTTTTTCAGGTAAAAGATATTTGAACCCGTGTTTTTTTTGTTTAATATGTAGATTATTCCTTACTTCCAACCATATTTGAGTATTATGCCCTGGCTCCTCATCCATATCTGTAGTGAGGAAACAGAGAAACAGACTGTCAAATTTGACGACAACCAATGTGTATGATTCTTCAGTATAAATATTTCTATAAAAAATACATTTTAAAATTTATGTGTGGAGCCATGAGTGGCCACTTCAGTGGATTTGCTTGATTCCATTACACTGTAAAAGATCTTACTTTTTACGAAATAGTAAGACTCCCCCAAGTGGTCCAATAAATATACCGCTCTCAAAGCTTACATCTGAACTTTACTGTGTGGGCTTAGTTTAACTTTCTGTAGTCAGAAACGACATAACATATTGAGTGCGACTATCAACCATAGTATTGATTGCCACTATCAACCATAGTATTGATTGCGACTACATTATGTCTTTGTGTGTATTCGGTTCCGGCAAGTATAAGACATCCTCTGATTATGTGGTCTATTGTTTCTGCGTGTATTACGCATCTACGGCATTTATCATCTGACACGTTGGGACCTTTCAAAATGTATTTTGGACCTTGGACCTCCAAACCAACTGATTGGACCTTATCAGCGTTGCCTAATATATATATATATACATATAATTGGCGCGTACACCGTTTTTTGAGTGTTTGGCCGAGCTCCTCCTCCTATTTGTGGTGTGCGTCTTGATGTTGTTCCACAAATGGAGGGACCTACAGTTAAAGCCGACTCCGAACGGCAGATATTTTTATGAGAAGCTTTTTCATGGCAGAAATTATTCGGAGGCTTTGCCATTGCCTGCCGAGGGGCGACCGATATTAGAAAAATGTTTTTCTTAATTTTGGTGTTTCACCGAGATTCGAACCGACGTTCCCTCTGTGAATTCCGAATGGCAATCACGCACCAACCCATTCGGCTAGGGCGGCCGCTGCGTTGCTTTAGACCTGGAAAATTTACAATCGACCAGATATTCACAATACGCCAAGCCTTGGAAAATACCCATAAAATGAGAATCGACACACATCATCTTTCTGTTGATTTTAAAGCTGCATTCGACAGTATGAAAAGGAGTTGCCCAAGTATATACCACGATGTCTGAATTTGGTATTCCTGCAAGACTAATGCGGCTATGTAAGATGACTTTGAGCAATAACGCTTGATACCAAACGAGCTTTCAGATAGGGTGACTCGCTGTCGTGTGACTTCTTTAACTTGATGCTGGAAAAGATCGTGGGAGCCGCAGAACTTAATCGCTCCGACACAATTTTTTATTAGAGCGTGTAACAACTGCGCTGTTAGTTCTGCCTTTTCCAAACTGGTTAAAGAAGCAAAGCAAATGGGTCTGGTGGTGAACGAGGACAAAATGAAGTACCTCTTGTCATCAAATAAACAGACGGCGCACTCGAGTATCGGCAACCACGTCACTGTTGACAGTTATGCTTTCGAGGTTGTAAGAGACTTCGTATATCTAGGAACAAGCATTAACACCGATAAAAATGCCAGCCTAGAAATCCAACGTAGAATATCTCTTGCTAACAAGTGCTACTTTGGAATAAGTAAGCAACTGAGTTGTGCAGTCCTTTCTCCACGAAGGAAACTAACACCTTATAAGTCTCTAATCATGCTCGTCTATTATAGCATATAGGCTTGGACGATTGCAACAGCCGATGTGGCCTCTCTTGGGGTGTTTAAGAAAAATATTTTGTTGAAGATGTTTGGACTTTGCACTTTGGCGACGGCGAATATCGCAGGCAATAGAAGAAAGAGTGGGATAAGCTTAATGGCGTCGTAGACATACAACAGCTAATAAAGATCCAGAAATGATGATTTCAAACATAAGTCACTCATATCACTTTTTAAGCCTTCTTCAAGTCTCTATGTTGCTTACTGGCCATGCATTTGTAGACTTCGGACATTGTTACGAGGGTCGTTTTTTTCTAAAGCGAATTTTTTGTAAAAGCGTCTGGAAACAAAAACATTAGTTTGATTAAATTAATACAGTCAAGAATGTTAACAGCTTACTCCGAATATCCAAGGTCAAAGGCATACATATTTGTAAATAAATTATATAAAATATAAATTTATTAATAGATGTATATCGGATGTTTTCTTTGAGGTGACATTTTTGGGCAACTCAAAACAAAAATTTCACGTTTTTCTTTGTAATTCGCAATGTTACTAAAGCTCCATTTTTAAGTAAATAACGCTTTAGGTATGTTGTATTCAACATTAATAATTATTTTAGCAGTAAAAGTTTACAGAAAATAAAAGACGCGACGCTTTCTATACTTTATGAAAACATACAAAAATCACATACATATGTAGTTATTTTTCTTTCAAAAACAAAAAAACAAAACGTCCGTTCAAAACCCCAGACTCTTATGTGTGGTGGACTTTACGAGAAATTATTGTAAATCTCTTAAAATTCGCAGACATATGTATGTATGTATGTACGTTTCATTATCGGGTGGAAGTGAACAAAATGTGTAGTGCTCTGGTAGTAGTGCGCCGGATACAAAAATAAACAAAGCGGGGTAAAGCAGCTACTGTGAATCAGTATTCATTACTTTGAAAATATACACAGAGCTACGTATGCATACTCCTATGATCCCAATAAACATTGTGGCGAACGTTCGAAAATGGGATCGAAGCATCCAGTATATTCGAAATGGGTTAAGCGATGGTGGAGAAAATACAAAAGGTGGCGCTATCATCAAACCCCTATCCCGCTCTCAGTATATTTGGCAGAATTAGCTGATTTGCTGTCGCTTTCGTTGTTATTAACAAACGAATTTATCCTACTACGCCGATCTCTTTCTTGTTCGTATTGTACAGCCAAAAATTCTCTCACGGATGCCGTAATCTTGCAATCCATAATTCTTGGGTTAAGCAATAAAAATCAGAACAACATTAACAGGAGAAAAAAAAGGCGTTTTGATGTTTCAGGAAGTTTGCGTTTGTTTGAGTATGAGCTGGATTTCGAATTAAGGAGGAAGGTAAAATATATTGCCTAACGAAGGCTCCATTTTGCGGAAGAATGGTATAGTTCTCGAACCAAAGACAAACGTATTTCCACTTTCATTATCGAATGGGAGACGTGAAAATGAGATTCGTTTTCCAATAATTTTCGAAGGGAAAAATATTAGACTTCTAATGTATGCGGATGCTATCATTTTGTTAGCGGATCACCCAGGCAAACTACAAGTGATGATTAATAACCTTGAAAGCTACTGCAACCTGTGGAATCTTGAAGTAAGCCGCTCGAAGTCTTAAATAATGGTGTTCAGGAAAGGTGGGAAACTCAGTAAAGAGGAGAAATGGTATTATAGTAAGGAAGAAATACAGACTGTGTCTCGATATACTTACTTAGGAGTGGATATAACACCTCAGATGAATTTTAAAAAGCATGTTGAAAACAGAACAGCTGCAGCAAAAAATGGTATTAATGCTTCGTGGACTTGTCTTTTAAAAAAGAAAGAAATTTCAATAGAAGCTAAATTGAAACTTTTTCTTGCAGTTTGTCGTTCAATACAATCATACGCAGGACAGTTGTGGGGTTTTGGGAGATTTGAAGAAGTTGATATATTGCAAAAGTATTTTGTAAAGTGAATTCTAAAGCTGCCATCACATACATACTTTTTTTGGAAACCGGCATGCAAGAAAATCATTTGTTCACCTTAGAACTGTTCCTTAAGTATATGGTATGCACAGAATTTTGTTTATGTACTCAGAAAATCGGCTGCCACATTATCTGTCCAAAATTGTTATAAAGAAATAAGTCTTCTGGATTAGAGATCTAAAGAACTTGTTTAGTAAAAACGAAGTCATTTGGCGAATAGGTTACATACAATCAGAAAGCTGGATAGAAGATGCAAAATTGCTTTTAACAAGCCACAACCAGGCTAGGATGAGTGTGTACATACAAAAAGCCTTAAGTACTAGTAGGATATATAAGGAATTAGAAGGTCTGGTTTATTTAAAAAAATATAATATAGAATCAAACATGTGGATAATGACGGCTAGAAGTGACATGATAATTTTAAATAACCACATGGTAATTTTAATTGACACAGGAAATAAAACTTGCTCAATGTGTAATTTAAGCGAGCTAATATAGAAAACATAGCACATTTCCTGGCGCGCTGCCCAATATTAAGAGAATACAGAAAAGCCTTTTTCGGAAAATTTACCTTAAGTGATTCAAAACTCATTGAGATTCTCAATGGGGAAAATGATCATTGGGATAAACTTTTGCGTTTCATTAAATATGCCTCTAGATACAGAGCTTACTTAATAAAAGAGTTTAACTGGTTTTAAAAACCGTAAACCGAATAATTGTTTTGTACGAAAAATTAAATCGACAGACGGCTCATGCCATTATCGTTAAATTATTGTAAATATTTATTTTTTTCTTAATGTTACAATAAGTAAATTTCAAATTTTGTATATTTTACTTTTATTTGCAATAAATACTACTACTACTACTAATTTTCGAATCGTTAGCCAAGTCTAATGTTTATTGGGTTTGATCTTAAAAGCTTAAGTACGTAAAAGGGTCTTTCAAAAGTGATGCCTAGATGTCAGTAGGGAATAGTTTCTAGACGGTACCTTTTTATGTCATCTTTAACATTTCTCACATAGGCAGATGTACAATTTTACACGATAGAACAACGCGTGAAAATTATTGAAACTTATTATGAAAATGCTCGAACAACATATCGCAAAGTTCGCTTGAATGTAAGGTGGAAATAAACGTCCGAATGAATCGTCAATTCAAAGGTTGGTGAAACAATTTCAAGGCGTAGAGGATAGAAAAAGGACTGGCAAACCAAAAAAATGGACGTTCTGTTATAATTTGCTGATTTAGCGCAAAGTGTTGCTGAACAACCTCAACATCGATATCTCGACGTTTTCAACAATTAGGCATTCATGAATTGACTGTTACTCATGATGGACATTTAAATGATGCAATTTGTCACATATAATTGTTAAACGCCGTATTTTGAAAATAAATTGTGAAACCTGAAATAATTAACATTTTTACACATTTTATTTTAAAACAACATCTAGGCGCGTCTTTTGAAATACCCTTTGTATATTAATGGTAAGTTAAGAGCCCCAACAAGCAAATTAAACTTGTGGTAAGTTTTATAAAAATTTACATCAATAAACACTAAGCTTTCAGAATGCTTTTTCGTTTACAAAACGCTTGGAAGTAAGTGTAACATATTTAGGAAAGTTAAAGAGAAACACCCCATGCGGGATCACAATGGGCTATGAGCCTGAGTGTGTGCCATAGTGGGCAACCGCTACAACCTAACATAAGCGTAACATAATAGAAATGGAACCTTGGTTTCAAGCATATTAATTTACAACAAATATTCATCATAAAGCTCTTTGAAAACTTGTTTTTAAACCATTATTTAAAGGATATTTTACTCCCCATTATAACCTTTGTTTCTTATAATTCGAATGAAAATTAATTCGAATTCGGGGCATATTCGACCTTATTTTATTTTTTACTTTATTATGTTCATACACATGCCCAGAACAAAGGCGTGTAACCAGGAATAACTTAGTAATAAAAAAAATTTAATCCAAAATATAATGAGATAAATAAAGGCACTTGTCGCATTTAGTTGCTTGTTTCAGCAAATCTTTCTAAAATAATTTCCACCGTGGCGGCTTGAGTCTCTATAGATATAAAGATATGCTATCCCATTCAACCGCTCTTGTAACGTCGTTATTCTTAAATACACTCCAAACAATACATACATATTTTTCTTTTGTTTTTATGCCAAATTTCTATTTAGACTCGCAAAAAAACTGTCTTAGCTAATATTATAATTATCTTATAAGAAAAGTGATTACTAAAAATACCGTCTTCTCTCGATCGTAATTGCAAATTAAAATCCTCTTTGGGCAAACATTTTTTGACTCATTTGATTAAGGTTGCTGAGGAAAAAGTTAGGGAAAATTTCTTGGTTGTAAACTGTTATTTGTTTTATTTAATAATGTGTAAATTTTATCTTTAAATTGTTTTCCATTTGCAATCACTTTTTCTTGCATTTTCGCAGGTTGATATGGAAGAATTGCTAGAATCTTATGCATGAAACTTATTTTGTTATCAATGTAAGAAACATTAAAACTTTAGAACGGACTGACCGATTCGGTTCCTTCTTTTTTTGTCGTATTTGCAGTTACAAGGACAAGGTTTGTATGAAAACATTTGGAGCCGAGTTATTACTAAAAATTATATTTATGGTCCCATTTGATTTATATTCAAAATATATGTTGAGCGAAATACTTTGAAAAATCCTTAGTCGCTACGTGTTGCAACAATAGTTAATAAGCTATAAAAAATATAAAAAAAGACTTTAAAAACTATTTTTGGCCTTGCCTCCGTCTTCATTATTATTAAAATAATTTATTTAAAATTGTTTGAAAGCCAATGTTTTTCTTTATGTTTTAAAAATCTATCTATTATAAACCTGATTTTTCTTAAATAAAGGCATTAAATTCCCAACATTATCATATAATTTTTTATCGTCATCGTAAACATTTTTGCGCCTTATATTGTATCATTCTTTTAAGACAGTTCCACTCTTCACATTTAATTGGAACATTTTTTTACTTATCGTTTTATAAAGAGAGAAAATCAAGTTTTGTCTTGCTTTTTTGTCGTAAACACTTGCATTCCACTTCTAAAGCTAAGTGAGTTTTAAACATTCGCTTCCAACACTTAGGGATAACTTTAAGCCCTAGTAGCAGGAATTTCTCAAGTACGAAAAACTAAAACAAATAAATATTATGAAAGTCTTTAACACTTCTTTTAAACCCAACCAGTGCTGTTACCCACTTATGAAAACCGTATTAGCCATTAATCTGTGTTAACTAACACAATTCGTCTTACCAGGCCATGGTTATTCTTGTTGTAGCAGCATAAACATTCCCCATACATTACAAGAAATGCTGCTGGAGTGACAGTCCTTGGTCGGATATAAATCCGAGTTTCGGTAACGTAGAACCCACTGCCGTGGGAACGCTCAATCCATGCTATAAATTATTGCCATTATTCGGACCATATGCTTTCCGAAGATACCATGGATATCAACTTTTGGCAAACTATTTAGCGTTAAGCAGATTTCATGTGACGTTACCACTGAATCATTATTGAAAATATTTTTGCAAAGTTATATGTGCTCATACAGGTATACCTATAGGCATAAAAAATATTATATTTATAAAAAAAAAATTAAATTGGCATAGAGCAGATCGAAGTATCAGCGACATCTGGGTATAGATTTAATGCAAGTTTACAATGTTGTTGCTGCATATTTTATGCGGCACTATTGCCATTGTTCGATGATGTGCACTTCATAAGTTATGCAGTAGTAATCGCCTGAAAAATGTGCGAAAGTTGCGGGTACCGATAGTTACTTTATACTTTATGACTATGTTTAACGTGCTAAGAATTAAAAATAAGTAATCCAACAAGAAGCGAATTGTGTGCTTCCTTTTTTTCATTTTAGTCTTGCCTCATTTTCCAAAAGGTTTCCTCTTCTTACCACCATAAAACACTTTTTATAAATAAGCGAATTGTCAAAGTAATCAACAAACCAAACTTATCTGAATATCTCACACTATAACGCCCGAGGTCGCAATAGTTTAAACATAGAAAATTTATAATAGGTAGCAACTCCTAAATTTTAATCTACATAAGTACAGTAGGTTCTGTTTTTATGGAGTATATACGTTCCGCAAGAAACAGCATAAAAAAAACTACCAGTTCTATAGTAAAACTATAGATACGTTTCAAACGTGCTAAGAACCGCATAAATCTGAAATAATGTAATAAAATCGCATAAAAAAAGGGCACTAGTCCCATATTATAAATATAGATAAGATCCATAGACCGCATAAATCTGAAATAATTAAATAAAATCGCATAAACAAAATATTGTATTTTTGAAAATTATATCTTTATTTAAGAAACGTCAGAATCGAAAAATAAATTTATGTCAGAAATAGAATCAGACAATACCCACATGTTGCGCATTCGTTTAGGATTTGGTGTAAAATCACTTTCGTCACTTGAGGAAATGTACACGTCTGATCTAGATGGTTATGCAGGCGGTTCCATATTTGTAGGGTTAGCATTTCTGATGTAATCTGTGATGAGTTTTTGCTTAGCTGGTTTAGAATCTTGTTTGTACAATTCCCGATAGGTCGACATGCATTTTTTAATTAAAAAAAAACCGCATAAAAAAAGCCGCATAAAAACAGAACCTACTGTACAATTATACAAAATAGTAGATTGATAAGATTTGGTTCTGAGACAAGATTACTAGAAGCGTTGAATTTGGAAGCAGTGGATTTCCCTACTGGGAACGTTAGTGGCAAGTAGGTCCAGTGAAGAAATGTGACCACCACCACACATCGTAAACAAATTTCAAGACATTGTATTGGTTTCACTTAGAAAAATACAAAATAATTGGCTTAATACTCAAAGACGCGCGGTTGCAAAAAGCAATACATAGGACATACACAGCTTCACGAAATTTGTTTGTAAACAAAAAAGTTAAAATCAAAAGAAAGATTGAGAATAATTAGGATTAAAGTGCTCTTAATAATGTTATTTAATATCATAACTTCATCTGTATGTACACACATACATACATATATGCTTCTCCCGTAATATGTAAGTATGATAGATATGAGTCCCCAACTGATTGTAACGCAAACGCATGGGGCAGTGCCGCAGATATACATACATACATATGTAGTTATATACCATACATACATACGTATAAAATAAAAACAAATGTATAAATTCTGTCATTTCAATCACGGCGAGTTTGACTGAAAGTAAACAATCGCACAAGAGGAGCCAAAAATAGCATTTATTCGCCGGTTCTTCCTTAGACTTGCTCAGTACCAAGCGAACGACATTGGGTTGTTTGCTTTCAAAGGAATTACACCTTCAAGAGTAAGAATAAACCACAATATTAAACCATTAATGGGATTTAGATCAAAATAGTTACTCAGTTGCCGGAGCAGCTTGACTGCTAAAGATGATGCTACTCTTGGCATAAATATTTGTGAAACCTTCAAAACCTTTGCAAACTTAAAGAACATAATTCCTAGCTTGTTTGCCAGCTTAGACCGGGAACATCGAAATATTGGGTATGGGGATAAGTTTCCGTATTTTCTTAGCCAAAGTTATGAATTATTTAAACAATTAAATAAAACATGATATTATATGAAGTGTGCGCAATTGGAAGCTACAACTTTACTGCCTCTTTTAGGCAGAATACGGATTCCTCTGACGAAAAATTCAAGTTCTTTTGACTTGATCCATTTATTGAGCCAGTTGGCGAAGCTCTCGTGAGAAGTGAACCGCTCTCCAATAAGGGCTGACTGCATTGATCGGAACAGATGGTAATCCGAAGGTGCAATGTCTGGGGAATATGGCGAATGTGGCAAGATTTCCCAATTCAGTCCCTATAAATATTTCTGGACCGATTTAGCAACGTGTGACCTAGCGTTGTCATGCAGCAAAATCAGTTTGTCATGTCTACCGTCCCATTCCGGCCACTTTTCTTTGAGTCGCATTAGCTGCAGTCGGTAAGGATCGCTAGTGATGATTTCAGATGATTTAAAGAGTTCATAATAGATGACACCCTCATGTTCCCACCAGATGCACAACATAACCTGTGAAGCATTAATGTTTTTTTTTGCTGTCAAGGAACCTGGTTCACCTGGCAGGTTCCTACATTTTCGACGCTTAGGGATAACATAATATATCAATTTTTCATCGCCAGTGACATTTTTTTCTGCCGTTCAAGAAGCATCGCACACATCGATATCCCTCTCCTTCAATTGATGTGGCACCCAGTTACCTTTACCATTTCCACTGCGTGCAAACATTTACCGACGGTTGATCTGCCAACATCCAACTCTTTAGACATATCATTACGGGTTCGACCTCAGTCTTCATTCAATAATTGTTGTAGTTGAGTATCTTCGAAGTTTGCCACTTTGCCACTTTTTAAAAGTTGTATTTAATATTGAAGTATGACTTCCCGCAAATGCTGTTTTTTCGGGACGAACGTAGACTTTTTTGACTTGAGGTAAAAAAGGATATTTACGCTTCAAAGGATTTTATGCTACTGCGATCAAGACATTACCTATATACCTTCAAGTCACCACATTTTATTCGTGAATATGTGCATACCGACGTATATACAGCGGCTCACATTTTATTATTACTATTTATTTCAATTTAAATTTAATTTAAAATTTAATTAAACTTTACGAATTTTTTCTACATCATTAACTTATTATACGAGGTTTGCTCAAGAAATAAGGTGAACTTTCAAATTTTGCGGGCTACGTAAATTCGACTTTCAATGAACGATGAGCGTTTTTCTGTTCGGAAGTGATCTTATTGTTTTTGAAGGGTCCTCGTCAATGATCGCTTACACTTGTTGAACTCTGCAGATAGGACAGTGTCAGAATGTTTCTCGTGTGTTTTATGTTTCGCAACAGATTCTGCATCCGAATCTGACCGATTTCACAAATACGAGGTGTGTTAAAAAAATAAGGTGAATTTTAATTTTTCTCAAAAAACATTTATTTATTCATCCATTTCTATTTTATCTTCTTCGAAGTAGTCCTCTTCAGATATAATACACTTGTGCTAGCGTTTCTTTCCAATCCTCGAAGCAGTTCTGATATGCACTTTTTGGTATGTCCTTGAGCTCTCTCAATGATTCGATTTATATCTCCTCAATCGTCGTAAAACGCTATCTTTTCATGGGTTTCTTGAATTTTGGGAACAGGAAAAAGTCGCAGGGAGCCAAATCTAGTGAATACGGTGGCTGAGGCATGATGACGCTGTAATTTTTGGCCAAATAATCTCTCACAGTCAAAGATAAGTGAGTACGGCATTTTCATGATGCAAAAGCCAGCCATTTTTTTCCACAATTCCGGGTGTTTTGTTCGTATTGCTTCACCCAAACGCCGCATAACTTCAAGGTAATACTCTTATTTACCGTATGTCCTTGTGGTAAGAGCTCCTGATGTACTACCCCATGGTAATCGAAGAAAACAGTGAGCGAAACCTTGACATTTGATGGAAATTGGCGTGCTTTTTTTGTCTTGGCTCTTCTGGACTCTTCCATTTAGACGATTGGCCGATGATTCAGTAACAGGTATGACCCTTTTAAGCAAATCTGGGCATCGTTGACGTCATTCAACAATTCCTGAGCGATGCTCATGCGACGTTGGTTTTGGTAAAAATTCAGCAATTTTTGAACGAACTTCGCTGCCACACGCTTCATGCCCAAAATTTCCAGAATGAGCGTCGTCATTCATGTTCCCGACCTTCTGTGGAAAGCTTGTACCACTTGTAAACATTTTTTTGACTCAGAGTACTCTCACCGTGCAGTACAGTAGTACTTACTTTGAAAGAAAATAAATTTGTTCGCGATGTTCAAGGAGCGAAGTGTTGAAGAAAAGGCCGAAATGTCGATTCGTCGTCGTTCTCAATTAATTGGCCTTTATCGACTACGTGGAAAATTGTATGGCATTACATAAAATACATCTCGTGCAAGAATTGAAGCCAAAGGACCATCGAGCGCATCGCCGTTTTGCTGATTGGGCTCATTTAGATATATCATTTAGATTTATTGGAATAAGTATCTAGTAAAAAATTGGACTGTTCGTATGGACCATGTAATTCGTAGCCTCGGCGGGGATAAGCTGGATATCATGTTGAAAAAATAGATCTCATGAAATTGTTCACCAGATTATATTAAAAAAATGCATTCCCACAGTATATCTGTTTTGTATTATCGTTTGAAGTTCTCAAGCTCTTAAAAAAGCACACGTATCAGAAAATGTCAACCATTTTCTTTGAAATAAATAAATAAATTCTTAATAAATTAAATATACAAATGTACACATAATTATATATTTGTTTGTATATTTGAATGGTAAAAATTTTTTTTTAACATATTATGAGCATTAATGAACTCTTTGTTATATTGGTATTTAAAAATAGAATCAGTCATGCCCTATAAACAATAAATATATGTATGTATGTATATCTATAATATAAAAATGAATCGCAAAATGTGTTGGTAAGCGCATGACTCAACAACGCATGGACCAATCTTAACATTTTTTTTTAATGTTTCTTGAAGTCCAAGGATAGTTTGTACGGCGAGAAAAATTCGAATAATTTCCGAATAATAATGAACAGTCCTTTTCTTTTTCCCATACAAATATTGCGCGATCATGTGTGTGTGTGCGTTCGCGTTGGAGGATCTAATGCGTTCACACAAAAGGGATAATATCGTTGACCTGACCAAATTGAAAAGTCAAAAAATGTAAGAGCTATAGATTAGATTGACCTCGCAATATTCTTTCTTTTGTTTTTGTTTCCGAACGAGTTAAGGAATGATTTCATTCACAAATAATAAATAAAAATAGTTAAGTAAATGCTAACAATAATCGGTTATTATCCCTATGCTAATAATAATAATAATAAATAATTAATTATCTCTATGTTTTGTCATTGAAGCACCCACTTTATAGATATTTGTCACCTTTAGGTTCCCACTATCCTTTTAGATTATTTTTCAATCAGGTTTGAACCTTAAGTTCCCCTCTTAGTTTGAAGCCCTCTGGCAAACATCCCAGTCGGGATTTAGTGGGTCACAAAAGGGTGGCCAAAGTTCGTGGAAGCGAAGATACTTTGTCACCCGAGCTGATCCTTTTCTTTAATTCTCCTGAACGGAACCGTCACCATGATGAAAGGGGGTGTGTGAGGGTCAGCAGAGTAAAAACGTCTTAAGGTCGAAATATAAACTGCCACATTCAAAATCTATTTGACAGAACGAAGTCTGATAGGTCCGCTAGTATCTATATATATATGTATATATATACATATGTATATATTTAGATTATTGCACTATATAAATATATTAGATTAGATATATTATACAAATATGTATGTATAATATTAACATATGTATGTTCACGCAGTTATGTGCTTGAATATTATTTAACATATTTATAATTGAGTTTATAGTAGAATACATCCCACACAAGCCCAATCTGATAAAATTTTTCTAGAACTTAATTTCTGCGAATTATGAAACCGTATTCTTATTTGGCAGAGTTTTTCTTTTAATTTAAAATAAAATCATTTAAAAAACAATTTACCAAAAATTCAAGCAGCAGTATCATTTTTGTTATTGCAACAAGTCTATCCACATACATTAAACATACACTCTTACATGTATGTATGTCTATATACATACATATATAGAAATGTATGAGCGTATTTAGATTTTTCGCTTCTGCCGCCGTTTTATTTCAAAGCTAACTGAAATGCAGGAAGTGTCAAGTTACCAAACAATTGGAAGAAGTCTGATGTGCATACATACATATATACATATGTGCATATGTACATGGATATATACGTATGGATATGTACGTATGTATCTACACACTTCCCATCGCACCGCACAATTGCATTCAGTTCGGGCTACATTAGCTGTGCTTTTATGAAGAAATAAGCGCACAGTTTTATATTCGCTTATGAAATAGTTGCGGATACAATCAATTTATCTTTATTGGTTTTAGGCAATTGCCGATTACCTTTCTTCAGTTTCAGATATATGTATATGCGCGTAAAAAACAGAACTATTATTATTATATTATTGTTATGTTATCAATGAAAAATTATTGTATTTGACAAAATTAAATAAATTTTTAATCAGAGTATTGCATTCTTAAGAATTTCGATGGTTTTCAAGTAAAAACTGGTAACTGCTTACAACTACTAAATAAACATCAACTTCTGCTTCAAAAAATAAATTTGAAATAATTGAATAAAAAAAAATGCATACAAGGCCTTCCAACTGCACGCCCTACTCATCCTTTCGAAGCACGTGACCAATCCATTGCCATTTCCTACTTCGCACTACACAGGCAATCTCGATGTAAGTAACTCGGAGTTGCTTATTTTTTGGGGTTAGATAATTCGTAGTATGCGTCTGAGGCAGCGGCTGGAGAAAATTTGAAGTCATTTTATGATTGGCGCAGTAAATTTCCAAGTGGTACATCCATTTAGCAACACATATTTAACGCACGAATTGAACATCCTTAGTTTGGTACTGACGCTTATGTTGTTGTCTTGCTATTGAGGCGCAAGAATACCGAATGCAGACTTCTTTTACACTTACACTTCTTCTTCTTACACTTTTCTCAACACTATGTTAAAGCCTCCACTAGCGTCGACAATACTTCCAAGATAGCAAAACTTCTGCATGGCAAGTGGTCCCTTTTTAATATTATGGGAAAGAGTTGTTTGAACTCATATTCAGAATATGCATTTCGTTTACATCTTAAGCGTTTTCAGTAGTTTTGCGTGCGCAAAATATTTCCTAGTAGCACTTTGGAGATTCTAGCTCTTCTAGCGGGGAAGATAATCTGATGATTTAATTTTTTTTTTACTTTTAGTTAAAAATATTTTTGAGAATAAGGTTTAACGTTAGTGAAACAAGTGTTAGCAAAAAGAAAGCTACCAAAGGAGATAGGGACAAGAAGAATGAGTAGGTGCTCTAAACCTAACAACAAAACCTAACCTAACGTATGTATATCAATCGAATGCTACTAATATTACGGCCCCACATTCTTTTATACTACACTCTTACGGATCGTACATCCTCAAGTGAATACCTAAGTACATCGTACAACCTAATAAAAATCTTTAAAAAAGTGATCAGCAATAATTAAAATTAATCCGAATAAACTCTACGAATTGTATATGAATTATTACAAAACGTAATTGACTATTCTAGAATTTCGAAAATTTAATTGGCCCTTGTGATATACTAACATCAAATTAACGTTTTCTAAAACCCAGTGGACTCTTTCCAGTTGATGATTCTATAAAACAAGTAACGCTTTCTAAAATTCAATTGGATTTTCAAAAATTCAGTTCGTTTTTTGCAAAATTCAAATGACGTTTCTAAAATCCAATTAACGCATTCTAAAATCCAATTGACGCATTCTAAAATCCAACTTGAAATGGGTGGTAATATCTCAAACATCGAATCGAGAAAGCTGGTATTTTTTTTATTTACTGTGACCTTAAGCTGGGTTTGCGCTTATTATCTTATA
This sequence comes from Anastrepha ludens, assembly GCF_028408465.1. Classification (NCBI taxonomy): domain Eukaryota; kingdom Metazoa; phylum Arthropoda; class Insecta; order Diptera; family Tephritidae; genus Anastrepha; species Anastrepha ludens. The sequence goes on along the minus strand of NC_071501.1, from coordinate 53,109,969 downwards.
AAATCTGTTGAAAATTGCTACAAGCCCGCTACCACAGCCAATGACCTCAACCCGCAAAAGTGAACAATTCAAAGGGATTAAGAACGAAGTTGCATCCGCTATGTACATAATTGGCTAGTTCTACACCGTGAGACAGTTTAAAGGCATGCATACGAATGAGAGTGTATAACAAATATTCTGTACATCCACATGCCCATAATTCTAGTCACTTACTTCATTTTTCTTATATAAAAATGCTGCATATGCAAATTTAACAAAATTGTAATGCGAGCAAGTACCCCGGTGTTGGTCATAAATATGTTGAGCAATTCTTCAGAGGCCTCTACTTTACTTTCAATTCGACCAACTAGATAAAGCCATGGACATTTTGTCTATACATACATATTTGGCATATATGATACATACGCATATTTAGAACTTCATAAGCAGTTTATATAAAGAGTGTTTTTTTAAGAGCTTTAGAATGTTGTTACAATGATGTTTTTTATTATAATCTAATAGATAATTTCATAAATTTTTTTTGAAAATGATATCATGGTCTATTCGATCAGCCCAATTTTTGACTGTATTTTCCAATAAATCTAAATGAGCCCAATCAGCAAAAATGCGACGCAAACGGTGGTCATTTGGTTTGAATTCTTGCGCGAGCTGCATTTTATACGCACGCAAGATAAAATTCTTACGTAAAATTGCCCACGTGGTCGAAGGACAAAACCAAGAAGTTGAGAACGGTGACGAGTCGACATTTCATTTTCAGATTTATTTATTTCAAAGTAAATTTGTAAGTGAATCTTACTGAACAGAAATGCCAACACTGTTCGCCATTCTCAGCTGGCTGTCAAACCGCAGTTGTCAATATCGATAGTTCTCCTGCAGCTAAAAAACACCCGATGCATATGGTACGTATCATATATAGTATGTACGTGCATAAGTATAACCAGTAAGTGATATTTATGAAATTGATGTGCACAGACTTCATTTGAAGTTAAGTTAACCGACATTTTTTGATAAATACTGATACTGAATATTCTAAGATGGAGTTCTGAAATTTGGATGAATTAATTTGGTGCTGCTTGAAACCATGCGTGCCAGAAATAAATTCAGATTTAGTGATTTAGTCTAATTCAAGCTTTAATAGGAAGAGGGGAAAGAGTCTTTCGCAAACATATCCTGACGTCAAGTCTACTTTAGGTTGTTAGAAAAATAAATGTTCGCAAAATGATATAAGTATGTATGAAAAAAAATATGTATAATATATATATGTGAATGGTTATTAAAAGTTTAATACACAGTTGTTTTTAAATTTTTGCAAGATAATACTTTTAATTTTTCATTCAGTACAATTTACAGTTCTTAAATCTAAATAATATTCTTTATAGACAATTAACCCGGTTCAGTAGCTCACTGAACTGTTTTCCTGTTCAATTTGAAATGAAATCTCTACAATGGTTAAAAGTAAAAATGATTCATATTTCGTGTAAGCTTCTGTACATACATACATAGAAATTAGTCACATAAATTAATTTAACACAACCTCCATTCCTGTACTTTCGTATGTATTTTTTATTTACAAGTATTTTTGTCAAATAAAGCTACTAAATTGTCTATATATTTCACTTATGTTTTAGGCATATGTCTTGTATTTACGTATGTAAAGTTATAAAAAATAAATAGACATTAATATGACTATAAACCAAATGATTATAATAAATTTTAATATTTGATACAGGATTATGGACAGTTCCTATTTCTATAATTCTTGTACTTAAATATTTTCTTATCGGGTTTCATTTTAATTATTGCACAACTATGTTCAGGGTTTGAGTAATGAGCCTTCCCGCGCGGAGCGTCTGCCAAGCGATCAACCGAATCGGCTGGTGGGGGAAAATGGTCGTTGGACCTTCCCCTTCCACTAGAAACCGGTCCCAGTTCGCTGACAACAGTGGTGCAGTCAACATCGCTCCGCGCGTGAAAGCTGTTTTAAAAGTGTGTTAGGATTTTGCAGTGGCGAAAATGCAGCTGATTATCTTTTTCGACTCTCGAGGCATCGTCCACAAGGAGTTTGTCCCTCCAGGAATCACTGTAAACGCGGCATTTTACAAAGAAGTGCTCCTTCGGCTGAAAAACCGCGTCGCCCGGGTTCGGCCCGACCTCGTCAACAATTGGACCCTTCATCACGACAATGCGCCGGCGCACACCGCCTTCCTCTGCACCTCTGCATTGGCCAAGATGAGGGTTCCGGTTCTTCCCCACCCTCTCAACAACCCAGACCTTTCCCCTCCGGACTTCTTCTTGTTCCTGCGCCTGAAAAGAAAGCTGAAGGGGAGGCGTTTCGACTCCATCGAGGCGATCCAAAAAACTGTGACAACCGAATTGAACGCGATTCCGGAGGATGAGTTTAAAAAATGTTTCCTCCAGTGGAAGGACCGCTACCAGCGGTGTATAGTATTAACGCTCAAGGGTCCTATTTTGAAGAATATTAGTTATATAAGCCAAAAGGTTTAATAAAACTGCTTAAAAAAAATAAGGCTCATTATTTTTGAATCAAACCCTGTATGTATTACAAGTTACAAGTTATATACATACATATATGCTAAATACGATATAGAGAATGCAACAAATTTGACAATAGCGTGACGTCAGTACAGAAAATGCACGATGTATTCTGTCATTCTTTGCTATCCACTTACTTTCGACTATGCTTTCGTTTGTTTAATATTCTGTATTGACGCCACGACTCTGGGGGCCACATTCTTGCGCTCTACTGCTTACTATGTACATTATTTTCAGCCATTTTTAGAATCCAGTGCAAATGATTTGCAATAAACTATACACCAAATGCAGGTTGTTTTACTAATATGCTGATATATAAACTTCTTAAAATTATTAAGAAATAAAATAGTGAAGTCAAATTTTCAAGGAATATATGTACAAAGTGGCGCAAAATTAACTATAACTTTTTAATTACTAAATAAATAAAAATATTTTGAGTGGTGGAAATCTTTATTTTGCCCTTTACGCGCTCCATTGCTTCTCTGTTTGATACAGCAGTTGTCTAGTTCACGAGAACCAAATATGATTGACGTACGGCGCAATAAGGAAAAATTATAAATATTCCGATAGGGCGATTAATTCTTCGCCTCCTTATGCTTGTACGTAAACATTGAGGCGTTACATGCAAAATAGACATTACTTGCAGTGAACGAATCAGATTTCTAGAGGATATGGAACTACATACTCGTAAGATTTATATTTTCGTATTATCAATCTTAAAACTAGATTTACCAGCTGTTTGAATATACCTTTTATACCAAAACCAATAAAATGACTGTTCTATAAAGGAAGTGTGAAAATAAAGAGCGCTAAATTTATCTTTAAAAGTGATAAAATAAGTTGAATAATATTCATTGTAATACATAAATAGATTCATGGACATTACCAATTAATAAATAACAATAATAGTAATAATATATTCATTAGGTATGCAAATTCGATTTTCCAAATATGCAGAAGGGTACTTTTTCCCCCGGGCCCGGAGTTTTCAGAGGGGCCCGGACTCGAGAGTAATTCGAATTATATGAATTAGACATAATTTGAAGGGGCCCGATTCTCAAGTTTCCCCCGGGGCCCGAATACTCTCTCCACGGCCCTGCTGGTGACAATTATAAAAATAAGTAAAAGGCCGTCATACGTCCTGCATCAGAATCATGGTTTTCCCGCATTAATACAAGTATATTATATTTCGTCCCGAAAAAAATGTTTCAGTACTATCAATTTTTGAGCTGCTCGAATGCATTTTCACCAAATAGAAACCTGCACCAGTCATTTTGGCTTTTCTTGTAAACATGGTTTTAAAAGCAGTGCCGCCAAATATTGGGGGTATTTTGTACCAAATTCGCTAGAAAATTTTTTTTTCTAATAAACCCATATTAAATCCAAATTACTGTGGAACAAATAAAGACAAAAAAAAAACTGTCATTTGAATTCAATTCATCGCTTATTTCAGAAAATTTTTTAAAACTTTTTTTCACTGTGAGCTACCCCGTTTAAAGGCTCTTGTGGCACTAAAATTTTTAAATACAAAATTTCTCAAATATTTACCTTTTGTTTTTGTGAAAAATTTCTATTTAGAGTAGTTAAAAAAGCTGTTTTACCATTAATTTAAGTGATTGTTAAAAAAATTAAATGTTTCCTTTTTATAGGTATTATTCGTAACTAAGGAAACCGTATCGCGCGTGTGGAATGAGTGCTAACTCTCGTACACGCTAATAAAGCAGTAATCTCCAAAATTACGTTTTGGTAAAAAATAAAATCACTCAGCATTTGATGGAAGTCGCGCACGATAGCGCCCAACATATGTAGTTATTAATTGCTGAATTGAATATTTAGTATACTTCAATTGGTATATTTCTATATTTAGTCAATAATTCTTTTAAATATAATCGGCCCTTTTTCGCAAAAATATCACTAAAATGTTTATTATCCTCGCTTAATTGATGCTGCTAATAACAAAAAGAAAAGCCGAAAATATCTCATATTAGAGGTCAAAATTAGAAGTCGGGAGCCACTCACAATTGATCAAATTTGTAATACTTTTAAACTGACGAATTCCACCAAAATGTAAGTCATACAAAAAAAAAAGAAAAGAAACATCTTTAAATGGTTCAAAATCAGGTTTTGTGAGAGAAGGATTACGATTATGCATAAAAATATTTAAAGGAAAATAACTTGTGCAACAAGGAACTGCTCATTTTGAATCATCCTCCAGGCTAATGATGGTAAGTCCGAGATGTTTTAGTCGATTTCGATTGTTCTCGACGTTTCCTCTGGCAATCCAATTTGCGAGGTGTTGCCCATAGCGAATAGTCATACTCAGGTTAAAGAGAAAAACTTTTGATAGCGCAATCGAGAAGCGGGTCGGTTATTGATTTTGCAACGGTGGCGATTCTCTCGATTGCTTAACCTTTTAAGTCCCAAGGGGAGTGTCTTTTATTTATCTTAAGAACCAATAAGTTAAATGGGTGCCCTTGCGAGGGCCCACTTGGGCGAAAATTCAAAATGTTTCCGTTGTGGTACCATACGAGCAACGAGTTGCGATTTACGTTTGTGTTAACCGGTTCAAGCTGCTGATGAATTTCACCAGATGTGTGATATTTAAGCCCGAAGAAGTGAGAGCCCAGATGTTTAAACCTTAGCCCGACGGAAGCTGGGCAGGCGAGAAGAAGGTGCTGAGATGATTCCACCGCGTCCTCCAGACAGCTTCTGCAGGGCTTGAAGCAATCCCAAGCCTCACCGCGTGGCCACCTAACGGACAGTCTCCGGTGAGGATACCTACCAAATTCGATAGCTGTGGTTTCCTTAGCTTTAGAAGTTCTTTCGAGCGCCTCCGATCTACCCGCGGCCAGAAGGATCTCGTGACTTTTTGCGCACTAGCCCAGCGCTCGCTGAGTTGACGTGAGGCCCATCTTTTCAATAGCAGACTATAGGTTCTTAAGGAAACTCCAATCCTCTCATAGTGCGATGAAGCCATCTCAAGGGTCCCCTGTCTGGTCAACTCATCGGCCAGCAGTTTCTCTTTATGCCGCTTTGACCGGGAACCCAAATGAGCCTAATATCGAAGTATTCCGATTCAATCGATGGGGAAGTAAGGCATTCCCCGACTAATTTCGAACGCAAAAATAACGAGTCCAAGGCTAAAATTGTCGCTTGGCTGTCGGAGTAGGTATTTACCTCCTTTACTGTAATTACAGAAGCGAGCAGCCAATCCACAGCTTCCTTAATTGCGGCTACTTCTACTTGGAAAACACTACAGTGGCCCGGAAGCCAAAATTTGAGCTTGATGGGGTGCTCCTCGCATAATACTCTTCCACCAACTCTTCCGTCCAACTTCGAGCCATCAGTAAACATATTTGCCATGCTCTGTTTCCAAATGTTGCACCCCGCCCGCTCTTCCCTTTAAGAAATATGATTGGAAAAAGTTCCGCTCGGACCTAGCGAGGGTGTACTATGATCGAGCACCATGGGTATGAACTCAATGTTGTTAAGAATGCTTAAGTGTACGTAGCTTAAGTTTACCTTATGGCCCGAATACCGCAATCTGATTGCGGCATGTGCAGCAGCAGTTTTTCCTGCAATGGCCACGGGGTAGCACATTCATCATAGCGTTGAGTGCTAGAGGTGTGGTCCGAAGCGTCCCACTGATTCAAATGAGGGTAGACCTTTGAACCCTCTCTAGCTTCTTAACTGATGTCATCCTTTCCAGCGATGTGTGTTATAAAGCCAAAAAGTAACTTTAGGCGTTGCTCACAATAATCGAAATGTCCCGGGTTTCTTTGACATAAAATCTTAAATATCTCACACACAACTCCACCTGATTAATTTATCCGAATTATCAGAAAATTAAATATAAATTCTGAGTTCCACAACTTTTATAGTGAAAAGTTGATGCTCTGGTTATCTAAAGCATGACTGACGCCTATTCACTGATATTTCGTGAAATTTATATATTTCAAGTAGGGGATTTGTCCATGCACAGTCCGAATTTTTTCAGTTATTTCGGTATCGGAAATATAACAAATGGTTTTTGAAGGAACTAAACTTCTTGCTAGTGCTACGAAATTATTCGTATTCCGGATAATGGTTTTCTCTACAGATTTCATATTTATGAAAATGGGACCGAGAAAATTTATTTATATGATAATCCATATATCAAAGAATGTAACTGAAACTAAGAAAATTGTTTTGCGTGAATTTATTAACAATTACAGATAAACAAATTGAAAAAATCGTCTATTTTCAGGAAAAAATTCATTTTTCAACAAAGTACATAATGTATAAAGATGGGACATGATACTATAAGGTTTTTGGGGTTGCTGATTACGAATCTGAGGTCAGATTTGAGAAATTCAATATGGCGGACCCCAAAAACTCCCTAATATCAAACTTGGTGAGTATCCAACAAGTTTTCAAAAAATATGTCCGCCATTTTGTATCCGCCATATTGAATTTCTCAAATCTGACTCAAGGTTCGTAATCAGCGACCCCAAAAACCCCCTAATATCAAATTTGGTGAGTATCCAACAAGTTTTCAAAAAATAGGTCCGCCATTTTGTATCCGCCATATTGAATTTCTCAAATCTGACCTCAGATTCGTAATCAGCGACCCCTGAAACCCTTAAAATTACATGCAATCATAAAAGCGGTTGGTAAGTAAAATGTGTGCTTCAAAGGGTTAACTACCTTGACTTCGAACCGTTTGATTTACAAGCCGTTTTACGTTACCACAAACTCCGTCTACAACTCCTTTGCCGTCGGATGGGGCAAAATATTTCCATTCTGATTGCCTTTTATATTTTATATTTTTCAGAAAGAAATATTAATAAAGTAACCATGAATTAGTTTTTAAATTCAGAGAAAGGTTCATCACTCCATATAATTTCTATTATCGGCAGCAAAAATCTTCTCATATACATAAATATGCCGTGAATGTAAAGATACAGTGTTTATATTTTTCCTAATGACATAAAGGTTGAAATTTCTGTAAAAAGAGTAACACTTTCTCTGATGCATAAAGCTAACTGAACCTCGTTTTGATACATGCGTGAGAATATGCGTGAGACATGTCAAAATCAATTCAAAGAATTCGCACATTTTTATTATTTGTATCTGCCTGAAATTTTTCTGATGGTATTCTTTTTATGTTCACATGTCATAAATTTGAAATTAAGCTTTCCTGTAACTTGCCACAGCTGATATTTTGTCTGCAATGTTCAGTATTACTCTATGATCACCTCCTATTTTCCATTGCTAAAAATAATATTTTTCGATTTAATCAAGTTATTTTATTTTGCTTCCATTTACACCAAAATAGTTTTTTTTTACTCTTGCTTCTCGATCACTAGCTCTCTTGATACTGAATTGAAGCAAATTGATTTAGATAATTTCAGTAAATGGTGTATCAATAATCGTCTATCCCTGAACATAAATAAGTGTTTCCAAATTACCTTTTCTACGCTTGCCTCTATTGCAGATACCTCTTATCACATATCTAACACGCCCCTGTCACGTAGTGAAATTAAAGACTTGGGTGTAATATTTGATTCCAAACTTTCTTTTGCTAGTCAAATACATTTTATTATTACCAAATCTTACCCCATGGTTTGCCTTTGTTAGGCGTCATAGCTCCGATTTCTAGGGCTCTTATACGCTGAAGCTGTTCTTTACATCGTTTGTACCATCCAAACTTGAGTACGCATCGTTCATTTCGTCTTTGTATTATACGTGACATGCTGCTAGAATTGAACGAATTCAAAAAGTATTCTTACAGTTCGGGCTGCGTAATTTGGGATTTTCGGATCCTATACCTACCTATGAAGCGCAATGCTCATTAATTAGTTTAAAACTTTGCAAAATGGAATAATAGTTTTATCTCTGTCTTTCATTTTTTATTTAATATATGGAGCTGTTGACTGTCCGGTACTTCGTGAGAGAATTTTATTTAATATTCTGGTCAGAGCTCTGTGTAGTTCGGAGTTCTTCTATGTTGATTTCTCAAAATCTCTTTACGCTCGAAATGCTCCTATTACTAGAGCCTTAATTGAGTTTAATAAAATCTCTAAATTTGTTGAGATAGATTTTTCATTTTCAAAATGTGCATTTTTTAATTGTACTTTCTTTTTTTAATGCCTATTAACCTTAAAATATATCTCTTAGCTCATTGGCTTACTAAATAAATAAATCAAAAACATTTTTCACCAGTTTCAGTTAAGCGCCGGGCCACATAAAATGTTGCTCTAGTAGGAGTTATCGTAGATAATTTTGAAACATTTTAATTTTAGAGTACAATTCTCGCAGATTATAAAGAAGCACTGCTGGAATGGAATGTCGTTTAGCTGTGTTTTGCACAGAGTCTAGAAAATTGTATTTTAATATTTAAAGTATTTGCTTAAAATACATGAAAAGCTTCTCGCAAATCATTGTTATGATAATAGTTAATTTACAGCGACCGGGGTTGTTGCGTTGACCACCATTCGGGAGCGCGTAGGTTCGAATCTCCTTGCATGAAACAGCAAAATTGTAGAATAAAAATGTCTTATAGTAGTCGCCCCTAGGCAGGCAACGGCAAACCTCCGAGTGTATTTATGCCATGAAAAAGCGCTTCATAAAAAACCATTTGCCGTTCGGAGTCGCCCGCCAGAAATAAGAGTAGGAGCACGACCAAACACCTAACAAAATGTACACGCCAATTATTTATTTTTTTAAGCCCAATTTAATACCATCAATCCATGCGACTATTTTATCACTCATACCCGAGTATGTATGCAAAACATCTGGACCGAAGTAAAATTCTTTCATAATTTTGGGTAAACAAATTATTGTAAAGAACCAAATTGTAAAGAACCTAAAATTCTTTTGCTCAGAATTCTGTATTTTCAAAATTCTGTAAGGAAGAAATAATGTAGAAATATAATAATAATCTGGATTTTAAAATTCTGTGTATAAATTACAATATTATTAAAATATAAAACAATTATGCTATTATTGCAATTACGTAGCACCACGTGTGTCAAACGATACCGAAAGTAGTGTCTGAAAATCGATATGTACATATCTCTCATAATTAATTAATCATATTTAAGGCCCAATTTTGTTTAAATTCGAAACATATATGTTCATATGTTACTGAAATGATCACTAGTTATTTTAATAATATCGCTTTAATGTAACCTTCTATATACAAATTTCTGAGAACTGTACGGATGATGAGAGAAACTGCGTACAGTTCGTGGAATTTTCGCAATGAAGAATTTTATCAAATAAAATTTTATAATACAGAATTTTAAAGTCAGAATTTTGAATATTACACTATACAAACTTTGAATCCAGCACGTGTTCATTTCCTATTCACTTCGTTTTCAAACCTTTTTTTGTTTTTGCTACACCTATAAATACAGCTTTTTGCTTCATGGGAAGAATGCTTTATGTATTGTTTTTATTGTAAATAACAGATACCAACAAGTAATTGAAAATTGATTGAGATATCGACTTGTAAGTATAAAATCTTATATGTTTCAAATACTTTTCCACCGAAAAGTCTATCCGGAGAAGCAAATTGCTTAGGGTAGAAAATTGCCATTTTCCGTGACAAGCATTCAAACATTTTATGCATTTTGTATGTGCATATGATCACTTTTCTTTTTGGTTTTCAACTTCAGATACATAATATATAATGTTTGAATTTTCGTTGTTGCGTTCTTTTATTTTTAAACCATCACTTTTATAGCCAACAATTTAGAGAAAAAATGTTTGATAAAATAAATCCTTTGCACATATATAAAGGGAGATTTTTTAAGAGCTATAGGAAAGTTTTTAAAAAAACCATTCGTAAAATTTAGAAAAATGCATGCAATTTTTATTTAAATCGATGGTACAGTCCATATAATTTAATGTTTGAAGATTATTTCATGCAAATATTGACCGTAACTGCGCTTCAAATGGTCCATCCGCTTAGTCCAATTTCGGCATACTCTTTCCAATGTTTCGGCCGGTATCTCACATATAAATGCTTTAATGTTGTCTTCCAATGCGTTAATTGTAGCAGGCTTGTCTGAATATACATGAGCTTTAACATAGCCCCACAAAAAATAATCTAAAGGCGTTATATCGCACGATCTGGGTGGCCAATTGACAGGTCCCGAACGTGAAATAAAATTTTAAAATAACTGATGATATTTTTTGACCTTTATAAGCCCACTTTACTTCTTTTTTTTTAACATCTGGACACATTAGGTTAGGTTAGGTGAAGTGGCTGTTAGAGGCCCCTTGTGATACCACCGGAGGCCCTTGTGTGGCCTTTAAAAAGCTAGCTATACTAGATAGTTTGAGATTTGCAACATCTGCAATGCTGTCCAGAAAAGCGAAACCGAGCAATCTCCACCGCCTTCTACACAGAGCCATGCACCCGCATAGAAGGTGTTCGATTGTCTCTACCTCCTCTATATCTTGACAGCTTCTACAGTAGTCATTAGATGGTGCCCCTAATCTACTGGCATGTCTTCCTATTAGACAGTGCCCAGATAGGACACCTACTACAATCCTTAGATCCCTCCTGCCTAACTTAAGTAGACTCTTAGTGCGACCCATGTTCCATTCGGGCCACGCTAGCCTACTTATAGCGCAGGTGTTTAACTGCCTCCAGTTGGAGTTAGCAGCACTAATGGTGTATCTGTCTATCAAAAGTTTACATGTTGCCAAGGGCATAGGTATGTCAAGCCTGTCCTGACTAATTTGGAGCGAGAAGCCTAATCTAGCTAACTCATCTGCCTTACAGTTACCTATAATGTTACTGTGTCCTGGCACCCAGAGTAGATTAATAGAAAAGTACTGTGTAAGTGTTGTTAATAATTTGTAACACTCCTTTACTGTCTTAGACGAGTGTTTGCTTGATAGAAGCGGTTTCAGAGCTGCCTGACTATCGGAATAAATGAAGATATCTCTAACAGTGACTACGCTTTTATTTAGCATTAAAAGGCTTTCTGAGATTGCCAGGATTTCGGCCTGGAATACGCTACAATGATCAGGTAAGCGAAAGGATAAATTGGCGAAAATAGTTTCCGAATATACACCACCTCCCACTTGATCATTGAGTTTTGAGCCGTCCGTATATATACTAACCCCGATTTCGTTGTTTGTTAACCCATTCACCCATTCCTCTCTGGATGGAAAATGGACTGTATAAGGCCTGTCTAGGTATGTATTCACCGAGTCACAAAAGTCGGTGGTATTAGGAATACCTGGAAACATCCCAAGTATGCGCGAGTGTCCCCATTTGTTTGTCTTGAGCATCGATGATTCCCTCAATCTTAGAGCCGCTTTGGCGGCCAGTTGTCTACAATATAGGTCAATTGGTAATAGATGCAACATAACGCTTAGAGCCGAAGTTGGCGTTGTTTTGAGCGCCCCAGTAATACTGAGGCTTGCCGCCCTCTGAATACTATCTAGTTTCTTAATGGAAGTTTTCTTATCAAGGGATGGCCACCAGACCAGGACTCCGTAGGTCATAATTGGTCTGACAATGGCCGTATATAGCCAGTGAACTATTTTGGGGGCTAATCCCCATTTTAAGCCTACAGTTCTCTTACAGGAATAAAGCGCCGTAGCAGCCTTCTTTATTCTTTCCTGAACATTCAGCTTCCATGAAAGTTTCCTGTCAAGGGTTAAACCTAAGTACCTGGCCTTTTCACCGACCAGCAAAAGAGTTCCGTTGAGTGTCAGAGGCCGACAGTCGGGAATTTTATATTTCCTTGTAAACAACACTAGTTCCGTTTTGGCCGCATTCAGGCTCAAACCACATGTTTTGGCCCAAGTATCCACATATTTTAAGGTTCTATGCATTAGATTGCAGAGGGTGTCTGGAAACTTCCCCCTTATTAATATAGCTACATCGTCCGCGTAGGCCACAACCTTAATTCTCCTCTCCTCCAGATCCAACAACAACTTGTTCATTGCTAGATTCCACAGAAGAGGAGAAAGTACCCCGCCTTGAGGAGTACCTCTACAGACAGATCTGCGCATCACCGAAGAGCCCAACGTCGAGTTCACGAACTTGCTCGTAAGCAACTGCTCAATGAAATTCACAAAGGTTCCGGAAATGCGCAGGTCTGACAGCGTGTTCGTTATGACCTTAGGCAGGATATTGTTAAAAGCTCCTTCGATATCTAAAAAGGCTGCCAGTGTATAATCTTTAACTTCAAATGAGCTTTCAATTGATGTGACCAGTGAGTTTAGGGCCGTCTCTGTAGATTTTCCTTTACAGTAGGCATGTTGCGATTTGGACAGACGTGAGTGGGGTATGCTGTTCCTGATAACCGAGTCAATCAGCTTTTCTAATGTTTTCAGTAGAAAAGATGATAGACTAATCGGTCTGAAGTCCTTAGGTTTGGTATGCGAGCTTCTACCTGCCTTCGGGATAAAAATGACCTTAACCTCCCTCCATGCTGAGGGAGTGTGATTTAACTGAAGAGTACTTTTGAAAATGGTTACTAACCACCTTGTGATATGAGCCAGAGGCTGCTGAAGTTGTGCCGGTATTATCCCATCAGGGCCTGGCGATTTATACGGCTTAAAATTTCCTATAGCCCAAGTAATATTAGTTCCATTGATTATGTCTGAGATATCTGAGCTAATCACAAATTCTGATACTCTGGGGTTGCAAGTTCGGGTAGGACACATTATTCACATTCGATCTTAAAACTTAACATTTTCGTACTAAATTGATACAAATATCCCATTGGTACTTGACGTTGACGATTTTCAGTTTGTTATTAAAAAACTGGTGCATCTATGAATTGGAAAACCTGTGTGACTGTCCAGAAGCGAGAAACACTTTGATATGGCTTTTCAAGTAGTTGCTAACGTAATTCCAGTTTAGCATGATTTCTGACTCTTTGTAGGCTGGAGTTGAAAACACGGCCTAACAGGTCTATTGAGAAGGTAGCGTTAAACAATACTTTTAGGCACACAAACAGCTGATTGTGTACTGTGTTCATTGCATCATTTTATTCTCATACTCATATGTACATGCGTTTTTATATAATAAATTCGTTCATTCTCTTTTCTCATCTGTAAGCGTAAACACACGACTTTTAATTCTAAGAAAAATACTATAAATACAAATGTCAACTCTTCCTATAAAGCCATAATACACAGGAAGACAGACTTTTCCTTTCATTTAAATCGCCTATTCTGAATTTTGTGTCATATATATTATCCGTAGCGCAGCGTCATTAATATTATACGTGAACAATACTCAGATATGTATTATATTATATTAATAAAATTAATTGTATCTATTCAATAAGTTTTAATATATTTTTTTGCTCAAAATCGTTTGATCCCGCTGTAGAACGTGTTACATAACAAACAGTTGAGCAAACAGCGTTCGCTTTGCATGGTTTTGGAAGGTTTGCTTTTCAACTCTGTAAATTTTCCAATCCACAAAGTTTTACTTTTTAAATCGATCAATTGAATTTCTAGAGATCCAGTATCAATTCCAAATGGTTCAGTGTGGATCTCGTTACTATTTGTGTTGAGAGGATTTACTATGAATGCTAGAGTTGCTCAAATATGTCAACAAATTCATCCTTAATTTTTTTTATCACTGTGCTGAAGTAATTCGTGTCAACAAATGGACAGGTTTTATCGCTATGTTGCTGTAGTAATTTGCAGTAATTTACCGTTCTGAATATCTTTAGCAAAAATAATTAATTTTTCTTCAAAATAAACCAAATCTTAGATCAAAACATAGGCTTGGTCTCCCTTTCCTTACAGTTTTAGATTCAGCTCATTTAATTCCGTTGTGATATCCAACATAAAGTAAAATGTTTGCAACCATTTTTGCTTCTCTTATTCAGGTGATTAGGAATGTATTTATTTCATTCAAAAGCAAAGCAAAAAGTTTCTACACCTTTTTAAAGCCATTGCACTTTATTGGGAGGAAGGAGGTCGGAATACTGAGCCTCCATTTCATTAAAGAATTCTTTAAACTGACAATGGTAGAGTGCTTTTGACAAGATGCGGTTAACAATCTTGATTACAAGATTCATGATCTCAACTAAATATTTCTGTGGGAAAAGGTGTAGCGCAAAGCCCTGCTTGGTGTATTATACAGTGAAATGTAAGAATTGCGTATGGAACTAAAGAGCCACAGCTTCACATCCAACGAGCCGCATGAGAAGCCGCATGAAATGGTAAGAATTTCGGTGGTACGGATTGAAAATTCGTTTTCACGCGTCAGTGCGCTGTAAATGGCCATCGCGATAAAATGATTTGACGTCGTTGAACTTCTTTGAATTATATAGTACATATATGTAGGTACATATACGGCCCAGATCACTTGATTAGAGGCAATAATTTTTATGGAATAAAAAGGTTATTAAGCAACCGTATTTAATCTAGTAATACAAGGGTTTCTGATCATTTAAGTAAAGACTGTACTTTGCTCGAAAATAAACATGCATCAAAATATTAGGTCTCTTCTATTCGCCATTTTCCCGCTCGCTATCTCTGTGCTCGATTAAAATGGCGTAAAATTTGCATGCGAAAGCAACAACAAAGTTTCGAGTAAGATTCGCTGCTAGCCATTAAGCCGCACTACCTTACCAACGCATGTAATTTAGGGCAGCTCTCATCCCGCATTGCCGGTATACTATATATTCATTTGTATCAGTTGCTTCATCTATTCGCCACTTGCTAACTCTTGGCGAAAAGAAGAGGCCTCTTGTTCCATCTAACGGTATTTCGCAGCAGTAAAACTTCAGCAGCTTAATACTCTGCTTGATTTATTTGTTCACTTGAATAGAGGATCTCAGTTAGACTACATTGTTTTCGCATTAAAGCTATGAAAAGGTATTGTTTTTGAACTGGACGTGCATACGTATTTGTATATATGTATATTAGGCTGGGTCGATTTAAAAAGCGCTCACTGCTCTGTGAAAATCATATTCTAGGGATCAAAATAAGTAACTTTGCCGAAGAAACCATACCTCTAAAACGAATTCTGATGCCCCCCAATTTGGGTCGAACTTTTAGTGTCTTTTGTGGGGAGGCAAATCGATCTGGCCTAATGTATATGTAATTGACACTTATACCCTTTATTAGGTGTTTGGCCGAGCTCCTTGTCTTTTTTGTGGTGTTCGTCTTGATGCTTTTCAACAAGTGCAGGGATCTACAGTTTTATGATACCTCTGAACGTCAGTTGTTTTTTTTTTATGCGAAGCTTTTTTACGGCAGAAATTCACTCGGAGGTTTGCCATTGTTTGCTGAGGGAGAACGCTATTGGGAAAAACTTTTTTTATCACCTTTATGTATACCATTCTACCGAAAGGTAGTCACATACCAACCCATTCAGCTCAGGCTGCCGCTTTTCTTGAATAAAATGGATATGCGACTCGTCATCTACGCAATTAGAGCTAACAAGAACTTCGTTAAAAATAGTCAAACATATACATATGTTTGTTTTAATGCAAGTTTTCAATTGTTTTATTATTTCATTAGAGAAGCCAAGAATTCTAAATGCATATGAATGTCTGGTGGTAAATGCATTTAATCACTTTTTTGCACCAGATTACGATTCAAAGTCGCTTGTGTGTACATTTAATTGCATTTTGCATTACAAATCTACATAAGTACTCAAGTTAATCTATTTATATACATATATAACTAATCAACAAAAGCAAGCACGTGTTTAATTTATACACTATTTATACATTGTATTCACATATTCTGTGTTTTGATAACATTACACGCCAATCTCCCAATCTTACAAACAATTTTACTCTTATTTGTATGATGCCATATGATTATAATCGGCACGAGCACATGCTTGCCAATACATTCATACATATGTACAAGTGCATATGGTGTGAAAATAAATGGTTCTCAATATTATTTTATTGGATTTTAAAAGTAAGTATAGAAGGGAACGCAATTCTCATTTTACTAAATTACATATTTTTTAGGATACCAAATACAAATTAAAACATAACTATAACGGAAAGGCATTTCTGCATCAAAGTGGAGTCAAAAGGGATAACAATGTGCTCACATCACCGCTTGAAATGCGCGATGTACTCAAATTACCTTGTGTCCTTAATACCTTGCGTCGGCAACACGTTTACTGTTTGTTCTAATTAAAAGGTAATGTTACAGGATTACTAAAATTATTTATTTTCCTCAAACCTTAACAGAAAAATAATTTATTGTTCTTGGTTATAAGAGAGAGTTTTTGTTCGCGGATTATTCCGTCGAATGATGCAAAAGGGTTAATATAACTTAAGAACACATTCGATAAGCAATTTGCTTATTTGCGGCGAAAGTGTAACACTTCCTTTAAAAAAACAAAATTTTGCCAAATCACCAAACTATATCAATTGATAAAACACCTTTGCTGCAAGTACACTCTGTATGTTAATTTAAGATAATTTGTAACGCAGTGTGATTAGTGTTCTTTGAGCTTAATTTACAACCATAATCTACAAATGTGTAAGGATTTCAGATACTATTTTTTCAAGGAGTTACATTACAATTAGTCATGCCCGTCAGGCGTTGCAATGACTATGTTTTCGAACTTTGCAATATATATGTACGTAGAATTGCACCTTCTGTGCTTACAATAAGTTTTTAACAAGTATGGTTTTTGTAAATAATCAAATCCGCTCGCCCAACAAAAGACTTTCCATACTTGTGACTGCATCAAGAAAAATTCATCTCATCATCACTTTCATACATTTGCGTGGATTGGCAGAATATTTTCTGAAAAAATATCACTATGCTTAAAAGCAGAAATACACTCGGAGGTTTGCCGTTGTCTGCCGACAGTGGTATTCCAGACAGCTGAAATCTCTAAGCCTTTGCGTTTGGCAAATTTCTCTGATGGGAATACCAACCTAGTCGGAGCAAATTTAGCTTTTCGGAGTTATTTCTCCCTTAGTGATTTAAAGCAAATATATGGATATTAGAAAGCACTGAACTCGTTGAAACTGATTTATTGCATTTAATAGGGTTATGTTTATATGACGATATACATAGGTAAGTGTTGAAAATTCAATTCGTCTTAATGACGGATTGGCGGCAGCGACTTTTACGACGTTTTGGGAATGCCGCTACTGTGGCGGCATCAACCGCAAAGTGCTAGGCCGTGCGAATTACTCTATTGTCCAGTATGAAAATTAACAAAATAGTCTTGAGAACTCGTTTTTATTCAAGAAATTTTGCTTTCATCAAATTTTATAAAAGAAAAACGAATTAAACACCAAAATCAATTCATTTTCGGTTCTTTTTTTTTTTGTTAAAGATATACTTTTTTTTATCCATTATTTGGTATAATTATAGCCAATATTAATTTCACATCCGTCCGTTATGATAACAATAATAAAAAAATATATGAAAATTAAGAAAAACGAAAATTCTTGATAAAATACCGTTAGAATATACAAATCACTTTATACAAAATAAGTCGAAAATACGTAGGTATTATTGAATTTAGTGTTCGAATTATAGAGGGAAAAATGTGGCATTGTCCGGTTTGTAGCAGTGCGCGAACCACCGGAGATAGGACTATAGTTAAGAGTTGAACGCCTGCATGTGCGCACATGTAAGCATATAGGCCATTGTGACCGTCGTTCACAAAATTAGAGAAAAGAATTTCTGGGAAAAAAATTTTATAGTTTGGGGGAAAAGAAATCTCTTGTTTTTGCGTAAAAATTTTGCGCAAATGGCTTAAACTGTTTTATGGTCGATCTTTAGCTTCTGGGCGATGGCTACTAGCATGCCGACCAACTTCAATTATTTCTGTGATTTTATCAAAATAAAATAATTGTTTCCTTTTTCGCCAATCTATGTATATTAATATTATTAAGTTTCCGTTTGGAGGTTACATAAATCTCTGATGTATATCCTTATCTCTTACCCCACCTTTTACCCCAATTCCGCTTTCGGTGAATTTGCCAGAATCGCTGTGTGTGACGTCACACTAGTGCAATTTATTCGAGTGTTGCTTGAGATTTTTTTTTTGTGTTCTCGTTCGCAACCTTTTGTTAACGCAACTGAACCAGTTTGACGTCGCGTCTCTCTTATGGGCGCAATCTTGGATTCTATGATTCTTGTATTAATATGATACTAGTAGTTTTCTGGTTTTTACTTTTGTCAATCACGAATCATCACATCGCTAATAATCAAATTTTGGTTAACTAAAAGTAAATCCAGTTTCAACAAAAAGTCATAAACTATAATAACGATTAACGCCTTTTTAATGATTTTGAAGAAAATATCATATTTTATAGAAACTGTTAATATTTCTGTCGAAATTACACAAATTGCTTTTTAAACTTTGAAATTTCTATGTATACATTTATGTATAAAATGAAAAATACCGGGTAGCTTTGTTATTTTGCATATTAGGGAGATTATCTATTCCATATTAAAGTAAGAAAGTGTACGAGAGTAGGTATTCACGCTCCACACCGCAAGGTTACAATGAAAGAATAACAAGAATCAGCTAGTAGAGGGTCGCATTTGTTATGCTACAATTCACAACCTGAAGATAAACTTGGTTTTCGCTGTTGCTTACTTTACAGACTTTTTTGTTGTGCTATTGCATGGGATCTGAAAGCTTGGCATTCCTCCCCGTGCACCGTGCAAGAGTTTTGCAAGACTAAGAAAATCAATCCCTTACTGACCTCTATTGTCTATTGTACAGATTTAGCCTCGAATTTTTTTTAACATACAACAAAATACATGAAATCTTTAATTTTGAATAAAAATCCACGAAACACCTTCTATGTTTTTTTTTATTAATTAACGTCTAACTAACTGTAAATAATACGTTTTTTAAACTTAATACAAAAGTAGTAGGCGTGGTACCAACACTATTCATAATCGATAATTTAAATTAGCATTTATAAGGATATTTCAGATTTCAATTGAAAATCGACTCCAGCACATTGTTGATTATACCCTTGGTACACTCATACTGTGTGTTATACACTATCATATATGAAGCTAAGAGCTAAACACAACATTTATTACTTTATTGTCAAACATTATGAATGAGTTTATCTAAAAATTATTATTTTTTAAATAATCGCGTTCGAGTAAAAAAAAAACACATACTTTAATCGAACAAGTATTTTGCGACTACTTTCCGCTTAACTTAAGCCAAAAGACATTGCTTACACCTTGAACAGAGGAACTGATCCGATTAAACCAAATATTTGATATTAGTAGTTTTAAATACATTTACAAACTCTATGGATGTATGAAGAGTTAATACATCCTTTCTACTTATATATATATGTACAATATTTCTGGGATATGCTTATTGTTATTAGGTGCAGTCGAAGCGCTGGGAGAATCTGTCAAATAATATGCAATGATCGCCCTTATTCACTTACATAGTTGTATGTACATATTAAATTTTTTTTTCGTCACAGAAATGTTCTAACTTTTGTGTTCTTCACAGTAAGCAAACTCTCTAGCCTTTGATCGCATTCAGATTGTCACATTGGTAGTTGGATGCTGATGCAGATGTTGAGGGTATCGCGCTGGCCACTGATTCCCGTGCGGATGGGAATGTGGCAGATGGTGACTGGACGTGGCAGCTGCCGCTTGCTGCCCTTCGATAGCTAGTTGGCGTCAAAGGTAGAACTCTGGCGAATTTTGGCTATCAGTGTTCAAGTTCGACTGCCCGACGGTGATCACCCCAGAATTTCCGCCTTCGGTAGCATTCGATATCGCAGCAATCACACTACCACTACTACTACTCATTCGCATTTGCAGACGTTGTTTTAGTTGATCACGCTCATGACATACACGTGAGAACTCTAATTTTAAACGATGCAGATCTTGATTCAATTGATGATTGGATTTCTCCAGTTCATGCCGTTGTAGTAAACGTTTTGAGCGGCAGTTTTGTGCGTACCCACGATTTTTCAGCGTTCGACGCTTTGCTTTAAGGCGCGCAACTTCTTCGCGGGGACGGCCATGCAGGTGTTTGTTCAATTCACGCACGGATAGTGTGGTTAGAAGGTCATCGCTGATACAGTCTTCAAGACCTAAGTTACTTGAGGTACTGTACTGTCTAGAGCAGGTGCGTGGTGAATTTGTCGAAGATCGAGAGGAGCTCACCGACATTGGTCTAGTGAGGTGAACGACAGAGGTGGTGCCTGATACGCTGGATGGCGCTTGACCCCCATTACCGCTACCTCCAATGCCTGCTGCACTAACGGCTATACCAGTATGGTAAGATGTATGCATATTGATAGGTGCTAAGTGTTCAATCGGTTGAAAATGATGGTGGTGCGGATGGTGTTGTGATTGCGCCACCAAATGTCCATGATGATGATTGACGGCCGCCACAGCTGCAGAGGCATGCATATATTCACGTTGCCGTTCCCACTCCTCCTCTTGTGTGGGACAAGCGAGAGGCCGTAAATCCAATGGTTGTGGATCTGAACGCATGGAGTTTGGTAGCCACATCATTTCTTGTGTGAGGCCAGCACTGGCGGTAGGTTGGCGATGCGTTGGGTAGGGAGTGCTTGTAATCGTGGCATATGTTTGGGCACATGTACTCCCGCTGGGTGAACTGATGACCGGTGGAGTTTCAGGAGGTGTCGATGGTACTCCACCGGGAACGGACGTATTTACAAGTATTGCCTGTCCAGCCATAGGGCCGTGTGTATACATTTCCGGTGGCGGTGACAATGGTTGTAGACGCCGCTCATCCATATGCCAACTTTGTGGAAAGGTTCGCATCTTAATGACGGGAGGATCGGTAGGCTCTTCTTCTTCCGGTGTTATTGTGGTTGTTGTCCAGGCTATTTTCGTGCTTGCCGCCGGACTGTGGTCCTCACGTTTTACTCCGATAGCTGTAACAGTAGCTGAACCGTCCTCGAGATGATCAAGCACGAATTCCTGCACATACTGTTCGGCGAGGTTTGGATCTTCCATTCTCATTTAGAGAAAATTGTTTTTCACACAATCTTCAGAAGTTTAAACAATAGTAAAAAACACTTATATAATTGATATTCTGAGATTTGCAAACAGCCTTTTTACGTGTAATACATATACATATATAGGCTTTTCTTATTAAAATAATAGATTTGTGTTTTATGTTCTGTTTTCCTTTATTTCTTTTTTTTTTTTTTGTATTTTTCACATTTAAAGAATTTGATTGGTTTTACTTTTTTAAATGGCTGAAATGATGTTTGTTTAACTTATTTTACAATCTTAGCACTTTTTGGAAGTCGAAACTTTATGAAATCGGATCCGTTCGCGACTGCCGCCCAACCACTTTGAATAATATGTCAATTATCACTAAATATTGTGAAGGGTGTATGTCGCGGTAGTTGTGGAATGGCCGACTCAAGCTTTTTGTACAGGTATATATTCCCGGCATAGAAATGTAGACCGTTGTAACGTGTGCGGATCGTCGGAAGTCGTGTTCTGTCGCGTCACCTCGTTGTGAACGGTAAAGCGCGTCATACTTGAATGCTCTTCCAACCATTCCGATGCTGTAATTTGCTGGTACCACAGAGCTCGGCTTTGATACCAACACAAATAACAGCCATGCGCAGACTTCAGGACAGAACTATAAACTCATTTGTATATGCATATGTATGTACATATATTTATGTCCATGTGTCACGATTCGATTGTACAAACGAAGCCACCCTTCGTAACTTAGAATAAATTTTTGGTAACATCGCCTTAAAGCTCTGACACATGGAAAGCGAGGAGACAGTGGAGCGATTATTGCAATCTGTGATGTTTACCATTAGAAAAATATATTGACACAAGGATTTCAAACGCTAACCCAAAATCAAAATATAATAAGGGTATTCAGACCGAACTCTCAAAAGTTACAATGCAGGTAATGTGGATACTTCCCATACATGTTGTTTTTGTAAAGTTTCCCGAATACCAAGTTACCGAGGTGGCAAAAAACAACTAAATTACTTCTGGCGACTTAATTTAAATTAGTTTTAGCCTTGAGAAAACTATGGAAATCCCTAAACATAGATTTCAAATTCAAATGCGCTTGTTGGTGTTCTGAATCTAATATTTGTTTGATTATTGAATTATGGGTTGAATTTGAATTAAAATCATTTCTAAAATTTCGTTGCCTTTTGTTGAAATAATTTATGTATGATACATAGCACTGAAGGCCCTAGTAGCCAGTGTGCTAATTAAGTTAGGGATATATTGTATTGTATATATACCCTATAAAAGATAATAATAATTTATGTATATTACATATGTAGTACAAATAAGGTGTACTTAATGGGGTATGCCCATGTGACAATCCAAGCATGTCAAACATGGTGCCATTTAATAAATATTATGCAAGTTCGTTGTTGCTTCAAATGGAACAAAATTGTTGTAGGCTAAATATAAGTGGTAGTAGTTTCACCTGTCACACAGTCTTGTTGAAACCATATATTGTCAATATTCATAGCATTAAAAATATGTCAAAGACCGATTGTTACCATATGTACGAGAATGTGGGTATCTCTGTGCCACAACTCATGCTATTCAGCATACTAAATTTTCGAATGCCTAAATATCACATTTTCTTTGGGCACCAGAAGAAGATTTTTTCAGCAAAACTGTACAGATTTTCTGGGATAAAATTAAGAATTGCAAAATTCAACGTCTAAAGCCCCGTTCATGTGAACTCTCTTCAATTTAGCGAAATGTAGTGTTCCCCGATTCCCCATTTTCGTACTGGACTTTAATTATTTTTATACGATTCTCGAGTGAAATCGAATCCAAATAGTGGATTTTAAACTTAAAAGAGCTGTTAAAACAAAATACTGATAAAAAGAAACTCTACTTTAAAGTTCTACATTATATTTGGCAAATTACCTGTTTGTTAATTTTTTTTTACTCTCTATGCCATATACACCTTTCTGTAATATAGAAATAGAAGCAGAGCATAAAAATTTAACACTAAGTTTACGAACGTTTCTATGTGCCTATATACCTATCTCTACAGCACTCGGCAAATTGACGGGTAAATAAAAAAACGCACTTTCTTTAAACAACCGACTTATTCAAGTTAACTCCAAATTGCATAATATTTGCCTTTACGTTGAATTAAAGTATGAAGAATAAATAATATGTAATACTAACGGGTAAACTTACTCAGGACAATTTTTCAGATATATTCCGTTTTGCTTGTGCATTTTCCGCGTACCACTTTTTTGCAAGATATGCGATATTCCACTCATTCGCTCTTGTAATATTATAGATGATGAAGAAGCGCCTGATCGTTTTCAAATGTTCCCCTTTCTTTCTACATCTAATTCTTCGGATATTTTGGCTCTGGAGAACTGTTTATATTTTTTTTTCCTTGTTCACTCCACTCGGGTGCATAGGGCCTCGACAAGACTCGGTCTTGCTTTGGTTTCGTTAATCTATTTGCTTTCTGGCAGGGCAGGCTAATGCCAACACTGTTTATAGAGTATCCTGCTTACACGGCTTACTTTTATATACAGTAAAGATAAAATTTCCTGATTTACATAGATCTGAGGAAAACAAAGTTATCTTATCTTGTTCCCTTTACGAGATAAGCGTACCCGTCAATTTAACAGATTCCGTAAAGATAGGTATACCACAAATGAGTCTCAAAAAGTAGAATGCTTAGGAAAACACCAGGGCTTACAAATTCTTTGGAAGAAATGATTAATTCGCGATGTATAACGATTGAAAGCGATGAAGCGGTTTTCGAGATATTTCATGGCAAAGTTTAAATTCCGTCAAATTGTTAATTGTTAATCTATGGAGTATTCAGAACCAGAAAACGCAGCAATGTCTTAATCAGAAGTATCGTTTTTATTCCACCGCGCCCTAAATAGTTTTATTTTTGCACATTAAAATTTCGTTCTATATAATTTTTTGCTACTGCTCTTAAAATATTGTAGCGCAATATGTGCAGTGTACTTTGAATGAATTTGTTAATCCTCAAAACACTGTGCGCTCTCGGCTTTTTCGGAGCTTTTAGAAACATCTCACCCGGAGAGTTGGTTTCGACAAAGCTCAATCACGAAATAAGGTCTCATCCATCTGATTATATACCACATACATACCTATGTATGTAGATGAACACTAAGGCGAAGGGCTTTCACATAGCACTTTTATTTGTGCCAAAGAGTTGATTGTGATAGTAGTGTAACTGTATATTTGATTTCATTATTGTTGGTGGTGGTTTCACGTAAGTGTATGTGTGTTGGCTTCATAACACGAGCTAAACCATTTGTTGTTGTTGGTGGAAAAGTGGGCGTTTGAATTGCCATTCATAAAACGGCAAAGGCGAATACATTGCTTGCACGGATATCCAACGGGCGCTCAGTTGAGTGTAAATATTTTATGCAGCTCCGCCTATTTTTTGTCAGAAATTCTCTTGTGAACGTATCAGATAAAAATGTTTTGTAAGAGTGGTTGCAGCGGGTTGTAAAAGTCTAAAAGGCGCGGTTATGAAAGTTGCAGGTGAATTTTGATGTAGGAAGAAGAGCAGGCGGCCATGAAAGGTTTCTAACCTCATTCACCTGCTATATGCAGGTAGCGCGAGAATGGGTAATTTCCGCCCATTAATTGCGAAAGACCGCGAATCATTGGAAATCTACATAATATTACATATATGTATGTAAGTGCGCACATATAGATATATATACACGCGTTTATTTTGGGAAAAGATTTTAATTGGCAACACATGCGTTTTAGGCACAAACTCTTTAGGCGTACGTACCTACGTACATATATAGTTGTAGAAGCAGCAGTGCAAGTTAAACAGTAAAAGTAAATAATTTTAAGTGAAATTTAGTGAACTTTGTAGAAAAAATGGCTTTACAGTGTTTTTAATTATTCGAGTAGCCAGGTAGTTTACACAATAGAAACTAAGATGCGGAGGCCAATGTATACAGTTACGGTCTTTTTCATGCTGGACAAATTTTGTGAGAAAAAGTGTTGATCCCTATCAGAATATTGCACGTAGGTTCCGAAAACAATTACGAGGGCAGTGGATCAATTGCTTCATTCATTTAAACGAGAAATGGGTACCTATTTCCTGACCGAAACCTAAAGAGTTACATAATTTTAATTCAATTATCGGGGATTCATGTGAATGTACTGAAGTAAAAGAAATGATTTATGTATTCAGCAAATATTTTGATATTAACTTCTTTTATTATTTGTTTTTGTTTGTGAAATGTGAAAGATTTTAAAACTTTTAGAAGAGCTGGGTAACCTAACAAAGAGTTGAGAAGGCTAAATAATTAACAGCTATAATCAATTATACTGTACAAATCAATCGAAAGCAAAGGTCACAAAGATTATGTTGCAGATATTGTGATTCAATTCGTAGCCAAGCCAAGTTTTTTTCTATTCACACATTCCTTTAAATAATTGGATATTAACATCTCGAAATTCATTATTTCGCAAATGTCAAATTATACTAATCGACAAACAAAAACTTGTACTAAGTCTTATGTGAAATGGCCTCTAGAATTTGAATATGATCTTAGTTTTTCCGCACCTAGTAACTAAAATGTAAAGTAATTGTGTTTTCTCTTCTCGAAAAAAAATGTCATCTCGATGTACGAAATGTTGTCATACGCCCTGTATAAATCTTGCATATTTCATATGCATTCCACAATATACATATATATTGAATATAATAAAACATATATGTAGGTATGTATACACCATTCGGTAGTGCCTGAGTTCGAAGCCTACTGTGGACATGAAGTACTAAGTGATATAAAAGATTATACGGTCTACATAAGATAATAAGCATCAAGACTTCCATTTACTTTTGGAACAATTAAAGTTTAATTTTCGGGTAGAAAATGTTGCTATTTTGCACGGTTAAAGGTTCTGAAAAATGATTATATGTGTGCCCTCTTCCCCATTCTCTTCCATCTCAGGAGGAATGAAGAAAGGGATTCTTACTAAACAAGTTCAACACTACACACACGTCTTTAATGATGGTTCTATAACGGATTAAGGTGTTGGAGCAGGTATGTATTCGCATAGGCTCAGAATTGAAAAAGCTGTGTGTCTTCCTAATGCCGTGCGTCTTCCTACCAGGCGGATTGGAGAAGCTAGTAAGATTTCTCTTTTTTTAAGGGCAATATCGCTATTCTTTCGGATAGCTATATTTCGACTGCACCAACCTCTAAACTGGTAGAACAAAGTAGGAATAGCCTTACGACCTTGATTGAAAACCATAACGTTACCTTTACCTTTGAAAGCTTATGACCTGGCAAGAATAACGTTTTTGGAGAATTAATATGCACGCCACGGGGTGCAATCAAGAATACAATTTTCTCAAGATACCTCCGAATCGTGGAAAGTAAATGGAGAGACCAGACGCACCTACAACCTCAAACAAATGTCAACATTGATAAACATGAAACGACGAGACGCCTGGAGACTCTCGGTAGCCATAACTGGCTTTTGGTCTATTAGGGAACAAGCAGCCAAAATGTGCATACCTCACAACGCACACAAACAACCAGCAAAAAAGGAAACGATTTTCCATTTCCTCTGTAAATTCCCTGCCCTATGAAAGGAGAGAATGTCAACCCTTGACAAACCACTGTTCGAGAGTGTCAAAGAACTGGCTGATTTAGACGTCAACAATCTAATAAGGTTCTTAAACCGCATAGACTGGATATAACCATAATGTAACTGGATATAGCCGCTAAACAAATTGGTAGCTAGGATGTGGCAACAAAATGGTGTGGAGGCGCTAATTGCATTCAGGATGAATCTCCCCTTCAACCAACCAACCGTATCCGGCCGCAGGGCAAAATAAAATAACATTATTACGAGAAAATAAAACGTAAAAAGTTTCCTTATGAAAGACAAGCAGTACTCTACCGACATGTCTCGGAGTTTAATTCTAAGCGCTTTGCGTGTGGTGAAAATATGCGTCTTCCATGTGAGTTTGCTATCGAGGTGCATGTCAAGATATTTTTATTTTTTCATTTTGGGGAATGCTTACATTATTGAGTGTTGCAAGTGTTTCGTTTGAGAGTAAAGGTAACTTGAGCAGATTTTGTCTTTTATTTTCCAGTATTTCAGCCATTGCCATTTATCTTGGTCACTTAGTTCACATCTTCGGTTATACAATTAATGCATTTGAATTAGAACAGAACAATTAGACTCCATCTTCTGCCAGGGCTGATTGGCCGAACTTGTATGAAAAGTCTGAGTAACAATGTGGATTTGTCATTCAACTGAATCAATTGCATTTTCTTGACCTGGGATACTATATACTATCTACAGATGTATTGTTTGATCGTCCAGACTGTAGCTCCAATTTTCCAACTTACATTGCTAACCAAATAATACGATACTGGAATACTTTACAGTTTAAGTCAAACAAGCGCAAGATCGCAGATTCATTCCAAACCATGCGCACAGCAAATGAGTTTCAAGTTCCTGTAACAAGTAAACTGAGTTTCAAGTTCCTGTAGCAAGTAGTAAAATTCGATAGCT
Organism: Anastrepha ludens; assembly: GCF_028408465.1. Classification (NCBI taxonomy): domain Eukaryota; kingdom Metazoa; phylum Arthropoda; class Insecta; order Diptera; family Tephritidae; genus Anastrepha; species Anastrepha ludens. The sequence goes on along the minus strand of NC_071501.1, from coordinate 53,081,910 downwards.
TCACACAATTCTTGTATTTATAAGAAGTGTTGAGTACCGAATAAACATTGGGAAAGAGCATCGAGCAGTATAATAAAAATTTATTGGATAAACCAGTAGTTTAGACATTGTAAATTATGTTCAGTAGAACATTTTTCGCAGTAGAACATATTTCTACCAAATCAAACAACTTGGAGGCACACAAATTGACTACGATTACGAGAAATACACTGAGAAATAAGGATTACTCCAATCGTAGTGGACCGCTTTCGGATGAAAGTGAAGGCGCCAAATCAAAGAAATAAGGGTCAATGATATCGTCGAAGTAAATACCAACCCAAATAGAGAATTTTTCAGAGAGTAGAGGCATTTCCTAATCTTTGATTATTGTTGCTGCAAATCCACCAACAATTTTTTCTAAGCCACTTCACCAGAAATGAGGCTCAAATGGCCATACAATTTTATCGGCATTCATTTTTTACTCTTGTGCGATGAACAAGAAGTAGCCGTGATTGTATTAGGTGCGCAACTAAGTTCCTGCTGTTTGTCAATAGATGCCGCCTAAACGTCATAAACCACGCTAGACATATGGTAAACAAACTGCTTCGACACATTAGTGATTTTGTTTTGGTATCATATACTTTTGGTTTTGTGAAAATGTCTGATTTTGTGCCGAATAATCGTCATTTGCGGGAAGTGTTGATTTTCCTCTTTCATTCGAAAAAAACGGCGGCTGAAGCGCATCGAGAGCTACAAAAAGTTTATGGAGATGCTGCTTTAAGTGAAACAACGTGTCGAGATTGGTTCCGTCGCTTCAAAGACGGTGATTTTAATGTTGACGACCGTCCGCGTGAAGGAAGGCCAAAAACCTTCGAAGACGCCTAATTGGAGGCATTGCTCAATGTGGATCCATGTCAAACGCAAGAAGAGCTTGCTTCTATATTAGGAGTTACCCAACAATTCATTTCCAAACGATTGCATGCTTTGGGAATGATTCAGAAACCAAGGGATGTTGAACGTCGTTTTTTCGCCTGTGAACAACTGCTCGAACGGCAAAAAAGGTAGGGTTTTCTTCATCGCATCGAAACGGATGATGAAAAATGGATTCATTACAGCAATCCCATGAAAAGAAAGTCATGGAAACTGCCCGGCCATACTTCTACGTCGTCGCCTCGGGCGAATATTCACACTGCGAAGGTTATGCTATGTATTTGGTGAGACCAAGTTGGTGTTATTTATTATGAACTGTTAAAATCAAGCGAAACCATCACTGAGGATCGGTATCGATCACTGCGCGAGAAGCGGCCGCAATACGCGGAGAGGCATGAAAAAGTGATTCTACAGCATGACAACGCTCGCCCTCACGTTGCCAAACCCGTTAAAACTTACCTGGAAACACTGAAATGGGAAATCCTAGCCAACCCGCCATATTGTTCAAATATTGCGCCGTCCGATTATCACCTGTTCCGATTGATGGCATATGGTCTAGCTGACCAGCAATTCCATTCATATGAAGACATCAAAAAAAGGCTTGATCTGTGGATAGCCTCAAAATATGAACAGTTTTACTGCGACGGTATACGAGAATTACCAGAAAGATGGGAAAAAGTAGTAGCCAGCGATGGACAATACTTTCAATGATTCACTTGAAACCATTTTTTCAGAATACAGTTGTATTTTCATCAAAAAAACAGCGTGATTTTTAGTTGCGCACCTAATAATAACGAAGTGAGTGTTATAACTAGTTATTAAATGCAAATGAAGAATGAAATTTTCGCGGACCTGAGAATAAAAGTATATTTTGTGTTGCATTCATATCTTGCAGGTCTAAATTGTACATTTTAACCACTCCAGCAGCAATTTACGAGAAGCATAACGTGGTCAAGTACTTTCAATTTGGTTTCTTCATTTGCGGGTGTGATTTTCAACCATTCTAATTGGTTTGCAAGATTGTAGTATTGATAACAAACCTCTTTGGCCATTAGTGTTTTATTGTTTACTTATTTCAGACTGAAATTAGAGCACCTGCGCGTAAAGGCAAAAGCTATTACCAATATGGTCACCACAGTCGGTTGTACATTACCGGAATGACCCGGACTTCTACACGGCCATGGACTGACGCTCCAGCGCTCAAACATTAATGGGGAATGCTTATGCTGCTACAATAACAAAATCCAATATGGTCGCCACAGTACTTTATCGCATGCCTGGTGACATAAATAAAAGCTTGCTCAAGCTGAAATTTTAATGCATTAAATTTACAAAGTACACTTTAGGTGTATATACAAAATTAAATAGGTTATATAATTTACAAAACCGCAAAACTCTTCATTTTTTATTGTATTATATATAGGTACAGTATGTCTAGTGCTGCTAAATAGGCGTATCCTTCTCGCAATACGCGTCGTGCAATTTGTTAGTTTTGTGAGAAATTTAGAAAGCGTTCTTTGCTTTTACGCCGTAGCCGAATGGGTTGGTGCATGATTACCATTCGAAATTCACAGAGAGGTCGTTGGTTCGAATCTCGGTGAAAGCAAAATTAATAAAAACATTTTTCTAATAGCGGTCCCCCCTCGGCAGGCAATGGCAAACCTCCGAGTGTATTTCTGCCATGGAAAAGCTCCTCATAAAAATATCTGCCGTTCGGAGTCGGCTTGAAACTATAGGTCCCTCCATTTGTGGAACAACATCAAGACGCACGCCACAAATAGGAGGAGGAGCTCGGGCAAACACCTAACAGAAGTGTACGCGCCAATTATTTATTTTTTTTATTTACGTTGTTTTTACAAAATGAGTTCTGCATATGAGAAAAGGATTTGACATAGTGTTCCCATGTACACACCCTAAAGGTCCAAAATGTTATGCGTATCTGTAGCAAAATTATGAAGCAGTGATGGGTGCAACACTGTAAAAAACGTTGACGACTTCCCCAGAGGATGTAAAAACCTCTCCAAAGCAAGTTCAGAAGATCATTGATTTGTATGTGACTAAGCATTGTCGTTTTGTGCTTTTGGTGGCTGAGGTTGGGTTCAAAATGCCTTCGCACTGACAGCGACCGTCGTCAACTGCGTCGAATGGTGTGGCCATTAAAACAATCCTCTTCTGGGGAGACTCCCTTCATGAAATTACTTATGCATTACTTCCGGGGGGCCTAGAACGGCAGTGTTGCTTTATCCGGAAATTTAATCTAGGCACTCCATCGTACACTGGCAAACACTTTACCCACCGTTGACTTATCGTTGTGCGAAGCTGAAGAGGTGTTAAGGAAAAGGGGTGTTAATGTATCATTGATTGAAAAAGCCGCTGCTCTCATTATCACACATTGAAAAAAGACTTGCGTAATATTCACTGACGATACTTCCTTTTGAGCGAATAGTGCCCTGTCCTGGTGCACTGCTGATAAACGACAACTTTAACGAACTGTTGCAATCCAGCTAAGGCTCATGTTTGGTACTGCTTCTCCAAAAAAATATTTGACCGTTTATTTGTGTTTACCGCCAATTTAAATGCAGTATTGATGAATAAAATTTACCAAAAAGCATTGTCATTTTTAGCTGCGAATATGTTTGGAAGAAGTAACTATCCTTGCATCTTACAAGAAGACAATCCCAAGCATGGAATCCGAAGGTGTTTAGAGTGGAAACAACAAATGGGATTGAAATGTTGGATTGCCCTTCACAGTCAACTAATGCCAATCCTGTTGAAAATGTTTGGGGAATAGTAAACCAAAAATTGAAAGGAAAACAAATTTGTTCAGTTGAACAGTTAACAAGGCAAATTCAGCTGATTTAGAGCTGATTGCCTCCACAACTTGCGCAGAAAGTAACACAAAGTATGACTCAAAGATGTGAAACCAGTAGCTAATGGTGGTTACTATATTGCGTATAATAAATATTACAAGCCCATCAATGTAATTTGTTATAATCGAATTGGTCAAATAGTTTCTGAGTTATGGCGGTCACGCTTCCATTAGACAAACTGCATGTATGTATGTATTTGTGCGCTTAAATGCAATGGCGATAGAAAGCGAATCAAAAAAGCGAATTATTAATACAATATATACGACGATTGTATGGAGAAAACATTAGGTACATACATGTATATGTAACATTCGTTAATATTAGGTCATCCTCAGTTGTTTGAGTAGTTTCCAGGAATTATCGAGCTATGAGCTTTTTTGAGTCATTTGCCAAACGTAAGGAATCGTTTGCTTTACCTTATCCTAGAATCAATTGTACATTCTTGTACATCGATTATAATCTAGCGCATATAGATAGATTTCTGTGATCATGATTTAAATTTACATACAGCGTACGCACATTTCCAGGATAGCTGGTTGCGCGCTGGATTTGGGACCCGTCACTTAAAGATATAGAAAGCCTCGGATGAGAACTTCCAACACTGATGACGACCCCTGCAAATGAACTAAGGACTACGATTTGAGGCCATGCACCTGGAATGTTCGGTCCCTTAATGGGGAAGGTGCCTCTGCCCGCCTAGCTGATGTCCTCGTGAGAGTAAAGGCTGATATCACTGCAATTCAAGAAATGCGATGGACGAGGCAAGGCAAGAAAAGCGTAGGACCTTGCGACGTCTACTACAGCTGCCATGTAAAGGAGCACAAATTCGATATCCGATTTGTTTTGGGAGAGAGACTTCGTCACCAAGTACTGTCGTTTACTTCGGTGGACGAGTGTCTCGCAATAATCCGCATCAAAGCCCGTTTTTTTAGCATCTCGCTAATTTGCGCCCACGCTCCGACGAAAGAGAAAGACGATGCGACCAGAGATTCCTTCTATGAGCGCTTGGAACGTTCCTATGAGCGCTGCCCGCGCCACGACATAAAAATCGTGCTTGGCGACTTCAACGCCAGGATAGGTAAGGAGGGGATTTTTGGTCCCACAGTCGGAAAACTCAGCCTGCACAACGAAACATCCGGAAACGGACAGAGGCTGATCGTCTTGGCCGGGGCCCGAAACATGGTAGTCTGCAGCACCAGATTCCAGCATAAGAAGATACACCAAGCTACCTGGCTGTCTCCAGATCGAAAAACGCGAAACCAGATCGATCATGTTGTGATAGATGGAAGACACGCTTCTAGTGTTTTAGATGTACGTACGATCCGAAAACCCAACACCGACTCGTATCATTACCTCGTTGAAGCCAAACTGCGCACACGCCTCTGTGCAACAAAAAACGTACATCTACTTACGCCAAGAATGTTCAACATCGAAAAGCTGCAAGCAACAGACAGCCAGAAGATTCGCCATTCGATTATCATTCCTGCTCTCAGAGAGTACTGCCCAACAAACCAGCATATACGAGCAATGGAGGAACACTTCTCGTTCCGCGGGATTAGTCTTCTAAATATCGCCTATAAGGTTCTAGCGAGCGTATTGTGTGAAAGGCTGAAACCCACCATCAAAAAACTGATTGGACCTTATAAGCGTGGCTTTAGACCTAGAAAGTCTACCATCGACCAAATAATTACAATACGCCAAATCTTGGAAAATACCCATGAAAGAAGAATCGACACACATCATCTTTTCGTCGACTTCAAAGCTACATTCGACAGTACTAAAAGGAGTTATCTGTATGCCGCGATGTCTGAATTGGGTATCCTTTTCACTCAAAGATGAAAAATGCTCTGGTCGTCCAGTTGAAGTTGATTCGGATTGTCACAGTACAACACGTGAGATTGCAGAGAAGCTTCATGTATCGCATACATGCATTGAAAATTACTTAAAACAACTTGGCTATGTTCAAAAACTCGATACATGGGTTCCTCACGAAGTGAAAGAAACGCATTTAACGCAACGCATTAACAGCTGCGATTTGCTAAAAAAACGTAATGAAAATGATTCATTTTTAAAACGACTGATAACTGGCGATAAAAAATGGGTTGTTTACAACAATATCAAGCAGAAAAGATCGTGGAGCAGGTTAGGTGAACCAACTCAAACAACATCAAAAGCTGATATTCACCAAAAGAAGGTTTTGTTATCAGTTTGGTGGGATTATAAAGGAATAGTCTACTTTGAACTCTTACCACCCAACCGAACGATCAATTCTGATGTCCACATTGAGCAACTAACGAAATTAAACAATGCAGTATTATTATTGGCGCTTGGTTGGGATGTTTTGTCACATCCACCATGTAGTCCTGACCTTGAACCATCTGATTACTTTTTGTTTCGATCTTTACAAAAATCCTTGAATGGTAAAAATTTCAATAATGATGATGATGTCAAATCGTACCTGATTCAGTTTTTTTGATATAAAAAACCAGAGCGTAGGATTATAATGCTGCCTGAAAGATGGCAAAAGGTCATTGCTCAAAATGGGCAATACATTACAGAATAAAGTTATTTAGTTCCATGAAAAAATTGTCTTTTATTTTCTAAAAAAAATTTGCAATTACTTAGTTGCCAACCCAATATATGCATACATTTATCCACATAGTGTTGACTAGGCATATTTATAAAAGGTGGTGTTATAAGCATATGGTATTTTCGGCACAGTTCAATAGATTTCAAAATTATTTTTGGCCTTTCTCTCACTCTTCATATTACAAACCATACTAAGGGCTTAATTCCATCTGTAAATTTTTTAACATTTTTTTTTAATTTAGTATATCATTCTCTTCAAGACTCGAAGTATTACCCGGAAAATGTGTTTGAAAGCCAAGAAGTACTTATACCTGTATATCTTTGTTTTGAAAATCTAGTAACTAATATAGAATTTCTGTTCAACCATTTTCGTATGAAAAGCAAAGTGTGCAAACATAATTTTCACGTTTCGGCCGGTATTTTTTATATTTTTGGAGCCCAAAACCCTCCCCTTCGGTTGCGCGAATGCTAAAGATATTACAATAGGACTATGAATAAGTTCGTGCGGTTTTACAACAGATGGCGTAACTTGATTATTATTCCATCGATCCACATTTCCAAACATTCATTGGAGAGCTACTGTCGTAAGGCACAAACGTCAGTATAAGTTTTTTATTTGAAGCGTAAACAACAATATTTTTACCACACTTGAAAATGTCGAATTTCGTGCCAAATAATGTGTTTTTGCGGGGAATTCTTCTTCATTATTTTAATATGAAGAAAAAAGCAGCCGAAAGTCATCGTATCTTGGTGGAAGTTTATGGTGAGCATGCTCTATCTGAGCGAACGTGCCAGAAGTGGTTTGCACGCTTTAAAAGTGGTGATTTTGGCTTGGAAGACGAAGAACGCGAGGGTGCGCCGCCAAAGTTCATGGATACCGAATTGGAGGAATTGCTCGATCAAGATCCGGCTCAAACGCAAGAAGAGGTTGCAAAAACTTTGGGAGTTGATCAATCAACCATTTCCAAACGTTTAAAAGCCATGGGAATGATCCGAAAGGTAGGCCATTGGGTGCCGTATGAATTGAAGCCAAGAGACGTTGAACGCCGTTTTATGGCATGCGAACAACTGCTTCAACGGCACAAAAGAAAGGGTTTTTTGCATCGAATTGTGACTGGCGATGAAAAGTGGGTCCATTACGACAATCCAAAACGTCGGGCAACGTATGGATACCCTGGCCATGCTTCAACATCGACGTCGGCGCAGAATATTCATGGCCTGAAGGTTATGCTGTGTATCTGGTGGGACCAGCTGGGTGTTGTGTATTATGAGCTACTGAAACCGAATGAAACGATTACGGGGGATGTCTACCGACGACAATTGATGCGTTTGAGCCGAGCACTGCGAGAAAAACGGCCGCAATACGCCGATAGACACGACAAAGTTATTTTGCAACATGACAATGCTCGGCCACATGTTGCACAAGTGGTCAAAACATACTTAGAAACGCTCAAATGGGATGTCCTACCCCACCCGCCGTATAGTCCAGACCTTGCGCCATCCGATTACTATCTCTTCCGATCGATGCAACATGGCCTGGCTGACCAGCACTTCCGTAATTACGATGAAGTCAAAAAATGGATCGATTCGTGGATTGCGGCAAAACCGACCGAATTTTTCACAAAGGGAATCCGTGAATTGCCAGAAAGATGGGAAAAAGTAGTAGTAAGCGATGGACAATATTTTGAATATTAAATTTGTAACCATTTTACGTCAATAAAGTTTCAAATTTCGAAAAAAACCCGCACGAACTTATTCATAGTCCTAACATAGTCCTTAACAAAACGATCTTCACCAACTACTTCAGTAAATCAATCCTATTTCTTGGCCTCATCTTATTAAAACTGGAAGAATAATCATTTAATTTATTCAAAACTGTAGGAACTGTAGAGTTGTAGCAACTTTTTATGATATTTCCAGATCGCACACTCGAGCTTTTGTGCAGACGAGTTTTGTCTTGCTCCGTCGTTTTGTTGGAATCAGAGCTAAATTTAACAATAGATAAAATAAAATTAGGTTTTTGGTGAAATATTTAGTTGATGTTATAAATGTTTAGTAATTAATATTGTAAAAAAAATATCTTAATATAATATAATTGGCGCTTTTCGGTTGTTGGACCGAGCTTCTCCTCCTATTTGTGGTGGTCGTCTTGATGCTTTCCACATATGAAGGGATCTACAGTTTTACGTCGCCTCCAAAACTTAGGCCTTTTATTAGAAGCTTTCTCAAGGCCGAAATACAGTGGTTATTTACCATTGCCTGCTAAAGAGCGGCCACCATTAGAAAAAATGTTTTCGACCAATTGGTGTTTCGTGACCGTGATTTCGAGCCTATGCATTTACGAGCGGTAGTCACCTCAAAATTAATATATATTGTTTTGTTAATTATCAAAAAAAATATTATGAAAAAAATTGTGTTCCAGCTGAAAACAAACTAATAAAAAATATTTTGTGTGTAATGGAGCGTGGAAAGAAAGGCGAACTAGTGAGGTGTTGCTCTGTGTATATGTGGTTTTATATGGAAATTTTGTAGTGTTAGGTTTTCAAGCGATCAATTGAGTAATTATTTAATTATATTTATATAGTCATGCAATAGTAATCTATATTAACAAGGTACAGTTACATTCTAATTAGAGATAGGTGCTGCTCATTATAAACTCACACTTCATTTAAAAATAATTTGAGCTCAGACTTAGGCAAAGAAAAACTTATGGCAAAAGAATTTCAGAGAATATTGGATCCTTTAAGGCTTTAGAAATTGCAGCATTAGAAGCATGCATACATTCTCCTCCCCTGACTTAGAAATCCTCTCGATTATAATGACAGCTCTGGGAGTGATTATGGTGGAACTCCAGTTGATTTGTCGAAGTTATTTCGAGTCTGGTACTTGTTGTGGTGTAGTATTCTATTGTAGTTCGTCAGTGCTGGTGGTTGTGCTTGCATGATTTTTAGGTCGGCATCGCTTTCTGTAAAGATATTTTGGATCTACATCAGGCCATTCATATACTCGTAGTGTCATAACTCTTGCGTGATGTTTTGCTATAGGCTCATTCGGATTATCATTTGTTGCAATAACGTAACATGCTGCCCTTTTCTTTTCTACAATGCGATATGGACCATCTCTGCGTGTGGAAAATTCCGTTGTTACTTTTTCACTTTACTTACGTGTGTTGTAACAAAAATCTTATCACCAATGCTAAATGACGGCTGAGGGCGACGTTTCCTTCTAACATAATTTTTGTTTCAATATATTACCAAGCTCTGTTAAACACTGCGTTATTTGTGGCTGGACATTTTCTGCTTCTATCACCGCTTTTAGCTCATAGTTTGCTTCAAGGGGCTCATAAAATCTCTTCCAAATATAAGAAATGCTGCTGATAACCCAGTGCTTTCACAGTTAGCTATATTCATGGCGAATATTATCAAAAGTGAGCAGCCATCCTATGAAGAATGGTCTTTACCAACTTATACGAGGTGTGTTCAAAAAGTATCGCGAATTTTGCGTTTTTTCAAAAATTATTTATTTTGACCACTTCAAAGTAATCCCCATGAGATATTATGCACTTGTGCCAACGTTTTTCCAATCTTCGAAGCACTTCAAAAAATCATTTTTATTTATCTTGCTCAGCTCCTCCTTCGATGCCGTCTTTATCTCGTCAATCGTAGCGTAGCGTCGTTCTTTCATGGGCCTCTTCAGTTTCGGGAACAAGAAGAAGTCACAAAGGGCCAGATCTGGGGAATACGGTGGCTGAGGCATCATTAGTGTGTTGTTTCTGGCCAAAAAGTCGCGCACAAGCAACGATGTGTGAGCAGGGGCGTTATCGTGATTCATGAGCCAATTTTTGTTCCTCCACAAATCCGGGCGTTTCTGGCGAATTGCATCGCGCAAATTGCGCATAGCTTGCAGGTAATATTCTTTATATACCGTTTTACCCTGTGGCAAGAACTCATGATGCACAACGTCTCTGCAATCGAAGAAAACGGTAAGCAAAACTTTTACATTCAACCGAACTTGGCGCGCTTTTTTCGGTCTTGGTTCGTACGGCAGCTTCCATTGAGATAATTGAGCTTTGGTTTCCACGTCATAACCATAAACCCACGATTCGTCACCAGTTATGACCCTCTGGAGCAAATTTGGGTCGTCGCGGACAGAGTCCAACATCTCATTAGCAATGTGCATGCAATGCTGCTTTTGGTCGAAATTGAGCAGTTTTGGTACGAATTTTGCGGCGACCCGTCTCATGCCCAAATCATTGAAAAAAATCGAATGGCACGAGCTAATCGATATGTCTAGACCCTCAGCAATTTCTCTAACGGTGATTCGACGATTGGCCGATACCATTTTCTTCACTTCATCAATTTTTTCGACTGTTGTTGAAGTGCTGGGGCGTCCGGCACGCTTTTCGTCGTTCACATCTTCTCGGCCTTCTGAGAACATTTTGTACTTATCGGTGGTCCAAAGTAGCTTCTCCGTAGGACACAGTCAACATTCGGAATGCATCCGCGCACTTAATTTCGTTTTTCACACAAAATTTGATACAGGTTCTTTGATCCATCTTTTTGAATAGGTTAAAAATTGAAGACGAGCCGAAACATGTGCAAGCAAAGCAGCTGTCAACAATTAACTGAACATTCAAAATGCCCAAACTCGTCGGCATGAGTGAGAGACATGAGTACCAACATATCGCCACAAAAAATCGAAATTGGAATTTACGTAACCTGCGAAAATTCGAAATTCGCGATACTTTTTGAACACACCTCATATTTATAGTTGATATTTGAATTCTCTGTTTTTCCTCCCAACGAGATTAGCTAGCGGATGAAATAGCCGAGTGAATAGAGAGTTAAATTTTGCATTACAGCTGAAATAATCTGACATCCGTTGTTTGCATGTATGTGACGTGGCACCCACTCTTAAAACAATTTCGTTTAAAATGTTTGTTGTTGAAGCTCTGATGAGGTACCTTTCAGTAATACTAATTTTACCCAGGGACCGCATAAGCCCTCCATAACAACTATCTAACGATTGTCTTTGATCGTAGAAGGTAAGGGACCGAAAAAATGAAACGAAACTATCTCTGCCACCTTTGTTAGCTTTATACTCATATTGTTTGAAGTAGACCGGCTGGCTTCATATTCGTAGGCTTATATTTTAAGCACTCAATGCCAAATGTAATAAAATTTAAAATCTCTGCGCGCATCCAAGGCCAAAAATAATATTCACCATAATTTATTTCCGATTTGTATATTGTGGGACATTTTTATCATCGTTTGCAAATGACAGAATTACTGATTAAAAGAACTGATGTTAGCTTCAATCTCCGAACGTGGTGGGAGAGACAATATATCTACTATAATATTTTGTTGTAATCAAAATTTAAATTATGCATTTCAAGCTATAAACTAAAAAGTAATTTAAGCCACTTAAGTGGTTATCATCAAAGTTTTTAAAGTTACTTCTGAACCTTCTACATATCCACGAAACATTTATATGGCCCACACAACGGCAAGAGCTTCACGTTTTGGATTAGAATAACTTCTCTCTGCCGGAAGCAATAGAGGTCTTGCATACTCAATTGGATGCCCTTCTTCATTTTTTCCCTGCAGTAAAAGAGCTCCGAAAGCATAATCCCTGGCATCGGTTTTGAGGACAAATGACACTGTTTCGTCCATATGTTGCAGTATTGGTAGAGAAGGCAGCAATCTTTTAAGGCTATCGATTGCATTCTGCTCTTCTGATTACAAATTCCATCGTGCGGGCTTCAATGTTAGTGCAAAGATTAGGAATAAATGGCCGATACCAAGAGTATGTTTGCAAAAACGAAACTAGTTGCTTTAAAGTTCTTGGATTTGGGCTCTTGAAAATTACGTCCTTTTAGATTTTAAGCTTTTGTTTGCCAAATACGCGCAAGGCTCTTCATTTCAACGAAACTCATTTGAACATCTTAATTTTATCTAAATATGCGAGTACTAGGATAAGTGTGCGAAATTTATCGATAAGACGCTGGAAAGTGGCTGACGCGTTTTTCAGTCTGAATGGCATTTTAGTGAAAAAAAACATTCTGAAAGGAGTTGTAAATGCAGTTATTCCAGTATATCCAATATCCAGATTTTAAATCTATGGGGGCATAAAAGGAGTCGCGTTTGCAGCATGAAACAAATCATCCATATGCAGCAATTTATATGCATGTGTATGTTGTAGTGAAGCCATTCAGGTGTCGATAGTTTATTAAAAATAGTATACCTTTATTTTTCTTTGGCATTAGTACAACCGGAAATGACCAAGGAGATTCGCTTTCTTCAGTAATGTTTTTTCTGTGGAAACTTCCTGAAATTCAATGTGTTTTTCCTTAATTTTGGCATATAGCACAACAGCCGTTTCCCAATACGCTTCACCTTTTAAACTATTTATATTTATATCGACGATCACTGTCGTTTGAAAAGTCTTAAAATGAAGTTGTTCGTGGCAACTTAAAGAGTTTTTCGTATTGCAATTCGGAGAGTTTTACCTATAGTATCTTTGTACTTTGTAAAACGAAGTTTCTTTAATTATTTGCGTCGTTTTACTCTCGGTTTTCAGTTTTCGGACGCATGATTTTTCTTTCTGCAATAAGACCAACGTACAAACATTTTGATCGTTGATTGCTCTTTCTGCAAATGAATGCGTCGGTCTCCTAGTAATTGCTTCAATTGACTCCCTGTTAACGTAACATCGGACGGATTGTTCGTTTGGATAACATTAGCATTAACATCTGCTTGTATGGCTGTATGTGTGTTGTACGCTGCTGCCCTTAGAGCTGGATTGCAACTTTGCTAACCAAGTTTGGCTTGACTCGCATTAACATTAGGGTTAACCGAGTTTATATTGACTGACTTACACTTCCTTGAGTTTTATGTTTAGTCTTGAACTTTTTCTTCTCATCAAAGAATAAGACTTTATACAAAGTATAATCTGTTACATTATAAAGGGTTTTCCAATAACAGGCTATGGATAGCCCGCTATTTCGGTAGATGTCACTTTTGAAGCTGCCATTTTTTGATATTTAACAAGTAGGAACGATGCACGCTTAAAGAACGCATTGAAATTATTAAAATTCACTATAAAAATGGTGAAAATTTGGCAGAGACGGATCGTAAAACATGAACATTTTTAAGTCATCGTGAAGCACCTTGTCGGACCGCAATACAGAAATTGGTGAACAAATTCGAGCTGTAGGAACAAGTTAGTGATGTGAAGAATAAAACCCATGCATGTCGCTCAAGAACAGCTGAAAATATTGTTGTTGTAGCCGAAAGTGTTGAAGAAAACCCAGCTTTGTCCATTCTTCTTCGTTCTTTGGAATTAGGCATTCCACAGACGTCATTACACCGTATTTTGCATAAAGATTTGGGTCTTGAGGCTTATAATGTCCAGTTAACACAAGAAATCAAGCCGGCCGATCATCAACAACGTCGTGTCCTTGCTGATTGGGTCGTTGAAATGCATGAAAATGATCCGGAACTCCATCGAAAAATCATCTTGAGTGATCAGGCCTATTTCCACCTCGGCGGCTTCGTCAACAAGCAAAATTGTCGGATCTGAGGCTCAGAAAATCCAAGAGTTATTGTTGAAAAGCCTCTCTATCCACAAGGTGTGACTGTTTGGTGCGGTTTATAGTCCGGCGAAGTCATTGGACCTTAATTTTTCGAAAATGAAGCTGGAGCAACAGTTACGGAGGAATTGGATGGTATTGATCTGGACAACGAAACCATTGATGTTTACGGGAATAACACCTCTTATTGTCCAGAACTTATCCAAACAGCATGAAGCAACAGTTATGCAATTGATCCTATAAGTATGCAACGAAAGCTCATTAATTCAACAACGCAATGCAGTCCAAACCAGTTTTAGTGCCATTGTGCGGAGGATGCAACAACGCAGGACATAGTACATTGTCTTGTTTGAGGACTTTTATTAAGCAACAACAAGAATGTGCTTAAATTTTCCAAAAAAATTGTTTGGCCACAACACCAAGATGGAAATAATCAAGTGATCTTCGATCGTACCTACATTTAGTATATAACAAAAATGCAACACTTTGTCTAATTGTATGCATTTACAAATGCGACATGAACTGTAATATTCGTGTTTCTTGATTTATCCATTAGCCGCAAGAGCCAAAATAATGTCTTGAAGCGTCTAAATGATTTTTCAGAAACAGAAAATTTGATATTATTTATTAAAAATTTTCGTTTTAATTGGGCGTCTATTGAAAGGAGGTGGTTGATCCTATGGTGATTATATCTACGGTTTAACTAAACCAACAGCAAGAGTCAATACTCTCTGTTTGTGTCTAACAAGAAACAAATAATACCAAATTTAATTCAAAGTTTTTGAGCAGAACATATTCAATATTTGTCTACATCACTTTAAAAAAGAGTAAATTTAATTAAACGCTTAAACAATTCTGAATTGAAACGTAATACAAACACCATTGTCAAAATTACCAAAGCAACAAACCTAACAAATTTTTTTTTTACTGTTTAGCGATTTTTGTTTCAAATTATAATCAATCTACCACTCAGCTGCCGATTAGCTACAGAAGCATTCCGGAAACCCCCAATCATCAGTATTTCAACGGAATAAATTCCCCCAACTTACAGAGTTAACTTACCGGGAGTATGAATTCAAAGCTTATTCACTCTGACGAATTTCCATTAAAAAATCATAAAAAACGGTAAGTTTAAGTCCAAAAAACATTAGTCTTATAGAAGGCTATAAACAATGCACTTGACATTAACTTTCCGTTTCTTCTTAAAAAATCTATCCATCTAAAGCAGTCCAAATAACACAGAAATACTCCTGCCAATACATACATATATGTAAATATGTTACTACAATATACAAGAATTCCACAATGCAAATTAAAAAATTCTATATACTGACTCATAAAAAAGCAATGATTCGATTTGATGTTAGCAATACATCCCCCATATGCCTCTGTTTTCACCGTCGAGAGTACACAAATATGAATATTACCTGTACTGACTCTTTAGCCTCTCCAAGTAGTAGCTAAGTGAGTTGGTGCGTAGCTGTGACTCCCATTCGGTAGGGCCGGGTTCGAAACCTAGAGTGGGTATAAAAAACCAAATGATAGAAACAATTTTTTTTAATAGAGGTCTTCCCTCGGCAGGTAATACCAAATCTCCGAGTATATTTCTCCAGTAAAAAATTTCTCATGAAAAACTAACTGCCGTTCGGGGGCGGCATATGACTGTAAGGTCAGACGTACATCCCAAATCGGAGGAAGAGCTCGGCCAAACACCAGTCACATTGGAATACGGGAAAATACCCACGCCGATAGTTCAGCTAAGTTAGTGACAAGATATTCTTTAAAACAGGTGAATACCTAAGCAAAGAGGACATCAAATGAGCATTAAATAATCAGTATATCAACTCTGAAAATGTCATATGAAAAAATTACTCGCACAAATGCAAAACAATTAAACCGAGACGAAGTACCAAGGTGGCCAGTTGCTATGTACATTCGCTTCCGGCTTGGACGCACGCGGACTACACGCTAATACCTCTTTGAGAAAACCCAATCACCCACCCATCTATCCCTACTGAAACATAGATAACCTTACTGTAAATCATGTAATAACAATTTGGCCACAACTACAATATTTACGATAGTAAATAATCAGGTTTAGAAAGATCTATTAAAATAGATTAGTACTCGTATTACTTAGATACACAAATTAGAAAAACGTATATGCATGCAAATTTAACTTATTGTTTGAAGTGTAATGTTCTGTACAAAGTTAATAAGTACCTTTCCACCTGCACCCAAAAAACCCGATTGCCATAATCGATAGAGCCTAACGTGCTCCCAATTCCGAAGTCGCTCTACTTGGCTAGTTTATAGGACAAACATTTCGGCATGTCATGTAATAAAAAATATACAGAACAATTAAATTATTTTGACTTTGCCATACGTATGTACATACGTATGGTAACCTACAAATTCAACAACAACAAAAAATTCATAAACTACATATGCATCTCTGTATAGATATATGTATGTATTTATATCGATAGATAGGCCTTAGTTGATAATAAAAAAAAAATTAAGGGATACGATTTTTTTTTATTTTAGATGTAAATTAATTTCTGTTTAGTAAAAATAAAAAAAATGTCGATGTTTTAATCCTTGCGGCAAAATACGTAGGTGTACTTTTTAATTCTGCAAATATTTGGACACATATAAATACCTCTTTATTGTCTTTGCAAATTCTGTATGGTGTATATGTACATACACACATATATACTCACATACATGCATACATACATATGTATATCTTCGATTGACTCTGGTCGATACGCTACAATTTAGTAGTAATAAATGAAGGCATCCCTATCCCCTTCCTTGCTTAACGGTTAAGCAACTGTTCATATTGACTGGTGAATCCGGAACAGTGGAAGGGAAAGTAGCAACAACAAATCAATTCGAATCTCGGATGAGATTAAATATTTTCCGAGTGTGGGCATATGAATAAAAGCTCACTCGCCTACTCTATGCACACATATGTACATATGTATGCATGTGTGTATGAACAATTGCGGAATGCCGAACAATCAGGGAATGACATATAGAGGCCCTGCTTACATACATACATACATATGTGTATGCACATCTACGTACAAATGTATATATGTATGTATGTGTGTATGTACAAGAGCATAAAAATAATCAGAAGGAATAAAATAAAATGAAAAGGGGACGACTAACAACGAAGACAATGAACATGGGGAGAGTCAAACACCCAAGCATCTAAATACTAATGTACATGGAACGTATCAATCGAAGCTTGTAAAAATTAAATTGAACACAATCGAATTATCCTTGCACGCTCCATT
Source organism: Anastrepha ludens (assembly GCF_028408465.1). Taxonomy (NCBI): domain Eukaryota; kingdom Metazoa; phylum Arthropoda; class Insecta; order Diptera; family Tephritidae; genus Anastrepha; species Anastrepha ludens. The sequence goes on along the minus strand of NC_071501.1, from coordinate 53,064,643 downwards.
TATCTCGTTTGTGTTGGTGTTAGGCGCTGGATTGCGGTATGTGTTATGGTGGTTTGTGGCAAAGGTAAGGAGAAATTGAAGGCGGTAAGTGCCAGTCCTCTTTTGCTGGATTTCTCTGTTTTCGTGTACTCATAGATCACGGAAGCTGTTTCAAAATATTGGTTATCCCGGGCTTTCCGTTCTTATATTATCTGTACATTTATAAATTTGTTCATTTCAATGTAAGTATTTATTATGATACTACTTGTACATAAGTATATGTACATATTTATGCAATAATAAACATTTATATTCAATTTTTTATTTATGTACAATATAATTAAGTAAACAAAAGAAAACCAGTATATATTGTAAGTAAATAGATATGCTTTTATTCACGTACATATGTATGTATGTTTGTAAAATCTGTAAATGTAAGAAAATTTAGAGTATTTCGAGTACATGTCCAAAGAGTTCCATAACATCATAATTTTCCCTTCTCATTACAATTGTATACAACATGCCAACATGCTAACTGCTGCTATTAGTATGACAAAAATTTGCACACCAGAAGTAGAGGAGTGCTAAATTCGTTCGGAACCGAACTTTTTATATCAGGCCAAATTTTAGTAAAATTTAATTTGGAATGGGCAGACGGAAATTTAGACTTAGCATATAAAAAGTGGGAGGGGTTTTTCTTCGCCCTCAATAATATTTACATATGTATGTCGGATGTAAATATGGTCTGGAACAATACGCGTATTAAGCTTGGGGAAGTTTGATTAAACCGTGGCACCTCCCATTTTCCAAAATTTTCCTTTCACTGTATTTGTTGTTGGTATTGTTTTTTGGTTTATCACTTTTAGCAACTTTGAGTAATTTTGCTGTATATGCAAGGGAAGAATTACTTTTTTCTCTTCTTTGTTATTTAGAATTGTATACACACATACTCATATACTACTGGCGTATTCTTACGCGATTAACTGTTAGGGTTCATTAACTTTAAGCGATTCGACCAATGTTATTTTTGTTTACAGTATTTGTAGTTTTCACCAACGTGCTATTCAAAAACTTATGTTAGCTAACACTAAACAGCTGTCTTCTCCTATTTATTCAAACTGATCAAGAATGGCATCTCATCAAATTAAATATCAAAATGAGCGAATAACGCAAAGAAGAATAACAAAAAGATATACTAGCCATGCTGTTAAATTAAATTGACAGTGTTTTTTTAATTATATTTGCACAAACTAAGTAAAATAAAATAAGTGTTTATTTGGATTTTAGTTTTTTTAATACATACTTTTTGTATATTGCTTTAGGATGACATCGACAACTCCTAAAAGATGCCGTGCCAGAGCCGAGCAACTCAGTCGTATGCTTGACTTCTTAATGGAAATCCCGGGCCTAGCAGGATATACTTGTAGGTTCCAAATGCTCCAAGGTAAGTTCGAATGTGACAAAAAGTGGAGCAAGCTAGCAACAATATTAAATATGTAGTTGGTGGAGACAACTTAGCGATCACATTCCGCAACAAGTACATCCCCGGTCCGAAACGCGGCATTGTGATAAAGTAAAACTGTTCGAAATTTTTAGTTTTTGGATCGCGGCACTTGCCACTGAGAACACACGTTCGAAATTTGTTCAAATAAAGCGAGCAAAATTTTGCCCGCTACGTAATTCTAAATCTTTAAACAGTTATTGTTACAAATACTATGGAAAGCCTTAACCTCGCACATTAAATTCCCAACAATTTTACAAACTATACTTTGGCATACTATATGTTGATTAAATAACCATTTCTAAATAAGTGTTAATAGCCACCACGGCCAAAAAGGGACAACGTTGCCGCTAATTAAATTATGGGTGGCACTTGTTAATAAATGCCCCTTAAGGGGTCCCGGAGGTCTAGAGTTCGATAATTTCGGGTATTTTCACTCATTTTTATTTACAATAAAAAAAATGTTTTTTTTAGACTTTTTATTTAACTTATTTTATATTCAAAAATGAAAAAAAAATTGTTGTTTTTTAATTTTAAAAATGGCGCCGAAGTTGACTCTCCCGAAAAATTGGACGTGGTCGGTGTTGTCCATTTTGGCTCTTCTATTTAACTAAAACACAAAAAACCACAAAGTTATCATATTAATCAGTATTTAGATAATCAGTGTAGCTATGTCCCATACTAGAATGAAAAAAAACAGATTGACAAAATGTCGCGACTTTGAATTTGACACTCTAAAAATCGGGTTGTTTACAGTTTTTTAATAAAAAAAAAAATACGAAATAATTGAAATAATTACATATATGATTCTAGTACGGGCGATAGCCATTGATGTTGTGAACAACATATTAAAATATCAGACGATTCGGTTGAATAGTTTTTTTTTTGACAACACCAGGCCGAAAAAAGTCGTTTCGAGATAAATGAGTTTAAAATTTGAAGTACAGGAGCGCGCGGACCGCTCTCTACCTAGTTAATGGCCGCCTGTATAAGCTATAATATTGGGAATTTCCGCATGAAATTTTCACAGTATATTCTTAAGACACTATGCTTTCGAAATATCGAAAATACAAAAAAGTCGATTTTTTGAAATTTCTAGATCATCATTTAAATTTAAATTCTGCCAATAAGAATCTACAGGCGGTTTTTAGAAAGTTTGAACCATTTCCTAAAGCTGTAAATGTAATAAACGTATGTAAATGTATAAATATGTATGTATGTGCATATATCAACTAATAAAAATAAAAACAATTTTTAAAAACACTACAAACTATTACTATTTGAATTGAAATCAATTATATTTCAGTTATTTTGAAAAAAAAATTTCTTAGTACTGAGATCTAATCGCAGGTTTTCTAATTCAACTGCTATCACTACGTCTTTGAATGCACGATAAATATGTGTTATGCTTTTTGCGTTTTATAATAGTTTTCCTTTTCTTTTTCAGCTCATCCAATTTTTTGCTAATTTTTAATTTTCCTTCATTGTAGTCATCCCAAAACTCCTTTAAGCGCTCGTTTGTGCTCACCGTTATTGATGCATATGGAGCGCTAAAATCAGTGGAAGACTCCATTTGTCACTTCATTGTTCATCTCGATTCCTCCAACTGTGTCAGTTGGTGTTTGGTAAAGATTCCACCTCTAGTCGCTAGAGCTCCGAATTTGTTACGAGATATTTCATTTTTATTCCTTCCTTCAACTCAGTCCGTGCCTGAGAATAAAACTAGAACTCTCATTGAGTATAAAATTTATACTTTACTTTCTTCCATCCATTAACATTATTTTGGGAGACCGGCCTGCGCTATTTAGGGAATTTGTTCTTTCTAAGTTTTAACAAATTGGTCATCTCTTATCGCCTCTTGCGATACTCAGTTTATTTTGCATAAACCCTATGATAATGGAATTTTGAACATTATTCTTGTATTTCCCCTAGAAACATGGTTTTTCTGATAAAATTGGTTTCTATAACAACGAAAAATTACTTTACTTCCGATTGGAATACTGAACCGATAATACCGGAATGTTGGGCGCAATTGTCCATTTTTTATCGGTTTCAATTGCGATCCCGACAAAGGTCAGGTTGTACAACACCACTGAATATTAGTCTATGCAAAACGAAAACAAGTAATTATACCACTTGGTAGTAGTACAATTCATTAACTTTAAACGATGCGACAATTGTTATTTTTGCCTACTACATCTATTTGCCGTTTGTATATTTTTATGCTATTCACAAACTTACTTTAGCTAACACTAAACAGCTGTCTTCTTCTATTTATTCAAACTGATAGAGAATGGTATCTCATCAAATTAAATATCAAAATGAGCGAATAACGCAAAGAAGAATAACAAAACGATATGCTAGCCAAGCTGTTAAATTCAATTGACAGTGTTTTTTTTTAATTATATAAGCGCAAGGTAAGTAAAATAAAATCACTGTTTATTTGAAATTAATGTGTTCTCAATCCTTTTTTTATATTGCTTTAGAATGAAATCGACAACTCCTAAACGATGCCGTGCTACAGCCGAGCAACTCAATCAAATATTATTTTGCAGCTTGTCGCTCGACGTAGGTCATGGGAAGTCTGACCTTTGTGCAAAACATAGAACGGTTCATTGCATCCATTGCACAATATTGGACGACTGGTTCATGGATATTTCTCGTCACTCACCTACTAGACGTAGATAAAATCCAGTTGTGAAAAATAACAATGCAGCTAGAACCTAGTAATATAAAGCAGAATGTAGGAATTATTAAGCTTGAAGATTGAAGTTTTTCCTTCGAAATCGCTCTAACCTAAACATCTAAGTTGATTGCCAAGCTGAGAAAGTAGATCCTCAGCAAAGTTTGAAGTTAAACGAAATAGTTTTTGGAACTTCTCTGCAGCCACATCTCGGACTCAATACCTAATCTGCACGCGATAAGTCATACGCCAAATACTCGAAAGACGTATTCGCGTTTTTTTTTAAATAGCTTTTTAATAACGTAATTTCACTGTTTGCATACTATTAAAATTTACACATACTATTTTTTTTCGTTTGATTTACGCACAATAAAATTGTTGCCGATTATCGACTTGTTAATCAAAACAGCTGATTATGTCTTATCGATTTTTGCAATGAAAGGGGTTATCGAACAGCAAAATCGTTAAAATTATATTAAAGAAAAGATAACAATGCGAATATCGTTAATGCAATTTCCGTCAGGGAACTCCACTACAGATAACATGGAACTGTTAGCAGCCTAAACATTTTCTATGCACTTAATACACACGGTTTACATCCATTAATATTTAATTTAATTTAATTTATTTTTATTTAACTTAATTCAAATAATAGTCTAAAAATACAGTATTTCTTACAGACTATGAAAACAGATTAATGCTAAATTAATTAATCAAAGTAAAATTAAACTTATAGTTAACTAGCTTCAATTTTAATGAGTAAAAAGAAAAAAATAAAATTTCTTATAACTTACAGAGAGGATTAATTCATTTTAGAAAGTCAAGAAATACAAAGTTTCTTACTGACTACAATAGAACTAAGAGTATTTATATAGAAGTAGTTGACAAAATTAAAGCTTATTAAACTAAATTAACAAAATATATTAGGTAGTTATTTGGAATTCTTACAAAGGAAGAAATTTTTTAATTGGGTATTAAATACATGTTTCGCTCTGGAAAAGTCTAGATCCAAAAATGAGGCGAGATAGTTAATGTCAGACAGCGTTCTAACAAGAGGTGCTTTGGAACTATATAATGTCCTCCTAACGCCAACATGAAAAATTTTGACACGGCGAAAGGAACATTAAAATGTATTCTTTCAAGAAGAAACGGGCAGTCAATTAGTCCATTAACAAGATCGAAAATAAAAGAAACTGACTGAAACGTGCCTCTGTCACTTAATGGACAGAGACTAATCAAACGACACCGTGAGACGTATGATGGTTTGGGGTCTGAGAAATTGAGTGAATGTAGCGCGAAACGCACAAAAATTTTTTGAACCCTCTCCACTCGATTTATGTGAACTGCATGATAAGGCCTCCAAATAAAAGAGGCATAATCTAATTTGGACCGCACAAACGCGGAGTATAAAATCTTAAGAGTATATGGATCAGTGAAGTGCGATGAGTTACGTCTAACAAAGGCGAGCATAGCAAGAGAATTGGAAACGGCATAATTTAGGTGCGTTATAAAATTAAGCTTTGAATCAAAGAAAACCCCTAAGTCTTTTATCACATCAGACGAGGCAAGATATGTATAATTGATATGATAAGAGGTGTTGAGGGGGTTTTGAAGCTTAGAAAATGTGATTTTATGACATTTTTCAATATTAAGAAATAGACGATTTATAAGGCACCAGGAAAATAAATTATTCAACTCGGACTGTAGGGCGGCTGAATCACTAGAATTTCTTATTTCAGCGTACACTTTAAGATCATCAGCATAGAGAAGAAAATTAGCAAAGGAAAAACACGAATAAATATAATTAATAAACAAAACAAATAACAAAGGTCCTAAAATACTACCCTGAGGTACACCAGAGGTGGCAGTGTAGTGTTTCGAAGAAACACCATCGATAACTACAGTGCAGCATCTCTTTATTAAATAGGATCGAATCCAATTAAGGAAAGTAGAATGAAAACCGAGACCATCGTATGGGAGATTTTATCAAAGGCTTTAGAAAAATCCGTGTATATCACGTCAGTTTGGAAACCATTCTGGAAGCCAGCGTGGCAATCATCAGAAAAAACGGATAAGTTAGTTAAGGTAGATCTTGCAGCTACAAAACCATGCTGACGTGGACTAATGAGACGTTTAACACTAAAATATAACTTGTCTTTAACAACGCATTCAAAGAGTTTAGATACCGCAGATAATTTGGAAATTGGTCGGTAATTTACAATATCACTTTTATTACCGCTTTTGAAGATAGGAGTGACTGAAGTCAGCTTCCAATCATCGATAAATATTCCTTCGGCCAAGGATTTGTTAAAAATTAGTTTAAGAGGTTGAACCAAAGAGCGACAATTTTTAAACAAAGTTACAGAAAGCCCGTCTACATCCGAATGGGCCGAGTTTTTAATCTTTAACAGTCCCTCAATGACATCATCATCTGATAGAACAAGCGAACCAAAGTCAACTGAAGAAGACACTTTCCCCACGAAATTATGGCGAATGGCTGCCAAATGTTCTTCCTGAATATCATCATCAGACACGAAGTTAGATGAAAAGAAATCAGCAAATAAATTCGCTGCATCGCTGACAGAGCAGGCAGTTACGTCCCTATAAAAAACAGAATTAGGAATAGAAGAGGCCTTTTTGATCGATTTAATATATTGCCAAAAATTCTTCGGATTACTTTTTATATTAAGCTCAGATTTGTGAATGAATTCCTTATACAAAGACTTATTTAAAGTACGAAACTTATTCCTGTGGAGGATAAAAAAATCATAATAGCGGGTTTCGTTAGTTAACTTGAACTTCTTAAAAAACTTATTTCTCAAGTTTTTATGATGTTTAAGTTCTTTCGTGCACCAAGGAATCTTATAATTTACACGCTTAAAAATTGGAACATGTTGAGAGCATATATCAAGGACTAAAGTTTTAAATATCTTGAAGCACTCAGCAACTTCAATATTGCCTAGAGATACTTCCCAATCAATTTCACGTAAGGCATTATCGAGAGTTTGGAAATCACAATTAGCAAAGTTAAAGGAGGGCATCATATTGATAAGAGTCTTAACTTAATATTAATTATATTGTGTATGTACATATGTATGTACGCATATACTTGCTCCGAACGGAAGGGCATGTGTAAAAATATAATAAAAAACGACACTACCGCCAACATATGATTTTTATGAGACGACCCTTCCGCACATCATAATATACATAAACTTTCTTATACGAACCGCAAAAATGTCAACCACAGCAATAACAAGTGACCGAATGCGAATAATGATATGTAAAAAATAAAACGGTAATAACACTAAACAGTAGTGACCAGACCTTCGAGTACAATGATACACAGCATCAACTGTTGTAAACATAAAGCAAGCATGCATACAAATACATAAAAGCACCATATTTCGCCAACAGTATACGCACATACATATATGGTATGTTTCATGTATGCATGCATGTATGTATGTATGGATGCCGACCCAGCCGCATGTTGCTGAATGTAGCGTCAAAAATAGTACTTTTTGAAGTACTGATTTATCCGGAAATTATGACGTATCGTCTCTATTAGAAGACTAAAAATCTGGAAGTTCTAGAAATATCGGTTCTTCAATTAGCGTTTGTCATACTTCGACAAATGAAAAAACAATCATAACAAAAATAACTGTAAATTACTGTGTTATGATAGGCACCTTTGATTCGTCGCTTCTCTGCTAGCTAATATGGTCATATCTAATAAAAGTGGTATAACTCAGAGGAAGAAGGTTTGATGTCCAATAATCTAAATTTGGTTCTAAATTTAGTCACAATAGCTCGAATAGCCGCTTCAGTGGATCGATTAAACTGACCATAAAATGCAAGAAGCGCGCGATAAACTTTCTTAACAGAACACGCATTTTTATTATAAAATTCAATAAATTGCAAGCCTTGTTCGTTTGTAAGACGATTCATCGTTAAATTATAGACCAATCTGAAGATGTTTGACAGTGAAACGAAACACGAAACGTGCGTCAGCTGTTTAAACCAACTGTTTAAAAAGATAATAGCTAAAAAATCACCCTTTACCTTGCAATTGTTAGTTTTTAGTCCAAAGTCAACAACAACATTGGGAAGGACGAGAATGCAAAGGGTATAAAAATCGCAAGTAACGAGTAGAAGCACCAAAAATCCCTCTGTATGAACACGCTGTTACTAATATTCATTAAGGTCTTCCAAACAAATGTAATTTTTGGCAGCTATCAACATAACATATGCATATAGGCCTCTTTTTTTCAGTGAGTTATACCAGTTTTATGAGGTATTACTCGCTAGCGACGAATCTTGCTCCATAACTTTGTTATTGCTTTTGTATGTAAATTTTTCCTCAAGTTAGTCAAACAGAGAAGTGGCCAGTAGAAGAGGCCTTATGTTTCTTTATACCAATTGGGTCATCTAATCGCCACTTGCTAACGATTTGCGAACCGAAGGTGCCTAATATAATATTTGTTTTGTTATTCGATGAATAGAGCAACGTCCGGCCGAAAGACGAAAAACCTTAGTCGTTAGTGCAATTTTTTTGAGATTATTTGTATTATATTTAACTCCTTTTGCACCTCTAGTCTTTAAGGTTTTGTAACTGTAGATTTAATAAATCAAATGAAACGTGCAGTGCAGCACATGTTTATGCTTGCTATATCCTCCTGTTTTTGTTCTCAATATGCTAATTAATACAACAACCAAAGCTTGCTGCAACTTTATCATGTGCTCGCATTTGTGCTATTTGTTTTGCCAAAGTCAAAACAACAGCTACAAAGTAATGCTTGCTCAGGTGCGGACGCTTTTTTTTCAAAGAAAAAGCATAGACAAAAGCATTACCCTAATAACTGATATTTGAACAAACGAATCGCTTGCAATCTTTGTACTTATAAAATGGCTTCCTCTCACTTGCGTTCGTTAAGTGATAAAAAAGAATGAAAGAACCAACGCTGCGCACGTAAATTCAAACTTGCTTTAATATCCGATTTTAGAAGGGCACGTGGACGAATTGGGCGCGGAATATTTCGCAACATTGTTCAAGCGCAGAGCGATTCATTTTGGTTCCGCGAAGATATGATACTAACTTTCAATCAAGGTTTCTGGCGGCAAAGAGCTGACAGTGTCAAAGTAACATATGAATAGTGTAATTAAAATAAAAACTATATTTGTATATACAATAAATTAGAACTACACAATAGACCAAATGGACCAGCAGATCCGTCTCTTATTTGCAACCTTTTAAGAACTTCCAAAAGAAACAAAGAGATAGAATAATTGGCCTAGAAACCTTTACGGCACATGCGGATTCTGGACCGCGTTGTGAAAGCTGCCATTTCGTTGCTGCAGATTGGTGGTTATTTGAGCCTCAGCGGTAGTTTGTCATTTGTCGTCACATATGATTTCATTTTTAGTTGTCAAGCTTTCTTGATTTGATTGGCGTGATATGTAGTCATCTTATCATTCTGTAATCGTTTGCCAATAATTATTTCATTCACCAGGAGGAAGATGACGACCAAACGATGCCTAATTACATTTTCCCTCTGTGTCACTGTGACAAGGTAGCCAAAAGAGCAGAATATCAAAGTCGAGAGAGAAGTCAGGCATTCCCCGACTAATTTTGAACAAACCAACAACGAGTCCCGACCATAATTGCCGCTTGGCTGTCAGAGTAAATATTTATCTACCGGTTATTACAGAAACAAGTAGTTTCAGAAGTAAGCAACCTGCTCATTGCTTCTTTGATTGCGGCTACCTCCGCTTGGAAACACAACAGTGGCTCAGTGGCCTGTATTTGAGCTTGAATACTCCTCCACCAACTCCCCAACTTCGAGCCATCCTCAAACAGGTTCAGCATTCCCTGTCTCTAAATGTTGCACCCGGCCCACTCCTCCTTTGAGGGAATATGAGTGTATGAATGAAAAGTGCCAGCCACCCCCAACTCAAATTTTCTAAAGATACTGGAGTGTCTGTAACTTAAGTCTAGCTCGTGACACAAACACCTCAGTCTTATTTCGGCACGTTTAGCGACAGTGTTGCCTGCCATATCCATGTTTACCACATCCAGCATAAACGCTAGAATAAGAATAGTCCGAAACGCCCCACTGATTTCCGACACGGCAGAACTTTGGCATTCTCCAGCTTTTTAACCGACGTCGTTCTCGTCAAATTCCACCAGACGAGGATACAAAAAAATTATTTTATTATATACCAAATTAGTATTTAGAAATAAGTATGTATGTAATGTCTGTAAAAGATCCAAATATATATAGTACGTCAAGAACTTTTTATAAGATTAGAAAAGATTAAGCTTTCTATTATATTTGCATGCTTGGAAACTTATTCTTTCTAGCTAGGGTTTGTAAGTAAATTGAATCTGAAGTAAATGAAATGCAAATAAATACATACGTTATGTCAGTCTACATATAACTACATATATTTAATCATTTCCTTTGTATCACCCGAAGTTTGCAGGCAGTTTTAAAGACAAAATGTAGAGCACCGCAATGGAAGATCCTAAATAATTGCAAAAAAATGCAATGCAAAAACGCATCTGTAGACACTAGTGCTGACTTATACGTTGTCATCCTAATTTGAATGTACTATAATATCTGTGTTTCCAACAGGTATGGAAACAACTCTCACCACTCTAAGTGGCTGGGAAATATGGACCTTCCCAACGCTGGTAGATAGGGATAACAGGATGCCTCCACCTATTTCGGCAGCTATACAGATATGATGCCTATGGTCTCGTATTTTGAAGGGCTTGAAAGAAAGGAGGTTATGATTATCCAGTAAACCACCTCGGATAACTTAGCGGTGAGTCGAAATGTTCTTAGCTTTCTAATCTCAGATATGTACGCAAATTTCTAATCCTAAATTACAGAGTTTCCATTCCGGTTCCTATTATATAAGAACTTTTAGGCTGGGTTTCAATCAAAGAACACGACAAATAAACCGAGGCAAAGTAGGAGTGATGATCGACCACATGTGACAAACTTCAAATGAGAGATCACCTACATATATCACCAGTACTTATCGGGCATTGAACCTTCCAATTACTAATTTTTGGCGTATATGGGGAGAAATTAAATAATGCCTAAGAAATTATAGCGGTAGTTATAATATAATAATTGAAATATAAATAAAATAGAATACTTTATACTTGCCTTAAATTCTGTGACAAATTTTACAATGCAAGGCAAGAAAAAATTCATAGAAAAAAGTTCCGCTATTTTTGCTTTTGTTCGTATGCATTGTCCACTCATAACTAATTCGCAGTTTCGTGGCAAATTTCGCTTGTTAACAAAGGAGTGGGGAGCTAAGGAAAATCGCATTGTAGTGATTGCATTACATAGGCGTGGTAAATGTGCAAGCCACATTTACGAAATGCTATTGTAAAAAACTGAATATTTCGAGGATGTTTGTTTACCGCACGATCAATCGTTTTTCTCAATTGTCTGAAGTAACAGACAGAAAAAGAAGTGGACGTCCTCGCGTGGTTCGAACCAGTACAGTTATAAAAGCGCTGTACTTGCAGACATCGTTCCCGTTACCCGATTTGTACAATAGATAGGCTCAATCGAGCAAAGTTTCTACGAATCAATAAAAATCCCATTATCTACACATTTCTGGAACAACAGAGACATGGGATAAGAAACGGAATCAGAGCAAGTCTTGAATAATGGTGAAGAAACGTCTATTTTAGTGCTGGGCATACGCTTCATAATTGCAAGCTGCACATCGTATACGCAAATTTCAAAACTTCTTATAGTTTCTAACGATCCTCTCCATCAAGACTGAAACTGACGTAAAATTATACTTCTCAGTCACTTTATTTTTTCTTTTGGAGTTAATGAAATGCCAACAACTTTTGGGATGAGAATTAAGCTTCATTTCTACTGTTTAAGCAAAAACTTATGGAAGCTATTGAATTCTCTCCCTAACTTCAGAAAATATAAATGAGCGATCTCAGATTTGGCTTGATTTCAAAGTCCTGAAGACTTTTTTTCGATTTTTTAAATCCGACAATTTTGTATTAAACCATTTATTGGGACCCAGATGGATACCGCGAATGAGAGCTTCCGGCATACATCTATTGTTCATTTGCTGCAAGAATGTCTAACTCCAAACAAAGATAAAAAATGTCAGATAAGTATGCAGAAATTACTATGAACTATGCCTTTACACTGTTAAAAAAGTCTTAATGATACTTAATAATTTTACTTGGGGGCGCATAATAAAATTAAAACTTTGAAGCCGTCTTTTCGACCCTTTGGTGCACAAATGAGCGATATGTATGTGTGTTTAGATGTAAATGAGTTGCAAAACAATTTCTCTCCTCTCCCCTCTTTACAACGCCTTTGGTGCTCATAACTGTACCATATGTATGAAAAGTTTTTCTAGCTTTCATATTTCAATACCACAAATACCTTTTTGGTAGGTAACTATTTTTTATATTCCTTGCTTTTTATTATTTGTGCTTTCATAAAATTTATGGCAAACGCCGGTGCTGGCGCTATCATGGTGTGTAATTGGGTGTGGAATGTCAAATGAAATGCAAAAAATATCAATTTGGCGATTTATGTAAGTGCATATGTATGCTTGTACAAACACACTTACATGCATATGTGTACATAAAGGAAAATGCAAAAGGCAGTAGCATGAAAATATCTGGTAGTATGGCCATTTAGATAGCTGTATGATCTCACATGGTCTGCCACTCTATTGAAACAACTTTTTATCTGATTTGTGTTCGCCCCTCTTCTTTTAATCATTGGCGTTGTAGCATTACGCCAGCGGAAATGTAGTGTCCATTTTGAGCGTAGCCAATTTTTTATTGAATTTCAACAGCGCCCTCAATCGGAAGTTACTAGAGGCCTTATATGTACGAGTATAGTTCAATTGCCAATGATATACATATACAAAATACGAAAAGGGAAAATACAAGAGTAGCGAAAGCTAACGCAGATGGCAAGGCTGTGTTCTTAAAATATAAACTTTTCCGTCTCAGACCGTAAGAGGCTCACATATGGTTGGCATGCAAACAGTTTTACAAACATACGTCCTCTTTGCTATTGACATCTTTTGGTATGCATTGAAAATTAGTGCCGTATATCTATCGATGCGCCGCATACAGAGGGGAGTAAAAAACAAAACGTGAAACTGCTTCTGCCGTTATTAGAAATCGCCATTTGAAGATTAAGGGGACAAGATTAAAAAATTTATTGCGAAAATATTTATGGACCTTACCAATGAACAAAAGGTCAACGCATCAAAATCTTTTGCCTATTTAAAACAAAAACAAATAGCGGCTCATGGCTAAGGCAGCATCGATATCAAACTATTCCGCAAAATGTCACGAAAATCAGGGACAAATGATTTAGTATTCGCTGTGTGTAAATCGCAGGATGAGACGATTTACGAGTAAATTTCTGTTGCAAGGGAGTACATACATATGCACATCCATATGCTATGTATGCACGAGTATAATGTACAATTATTTTGCTTAGTAGTATCATACTATTTATTAAATTGATGATGATGACTTCAATGAACTACGATTTACCAGCCCTTTTTACTCAGATAAGACGGATTTATTTATTAAAATGATCAGCTAGATCTTTTTCGGAATGCAGGGTGTCTGGTGGGAGAATTGGAAATTAAAAACTAAATTAAAGACGAATCAATAGTGATAAAAGTTTATTTCAATAGCTATTACAAAGAAGGCAAGTGTGAATTTTGGTTTTAAAAAGTATTTCCTCTACGTTCACCGTTGCGTCGGATGCACTCTTGGAATTTCCGTACTCCGTGCTACTCGATGGAGAAGTGTTGTCGGGATGTCGTTAACCTCCGAATGAAATAGTGCTGAAATAGAAACTGGGTTTGTTTCATATACTCTACTTTTGAGGCACCCCCCACAGAAAAATGTCCATAGGGGTAAGATCGGGCAATCTTAAGGATGATAAAAAATAATTTGCGCCCTCCGCTTAAACAATCAAAAAGAAGGGGAATTACTTCTTTGTGAAGAGGAAAAGTAGGCGAAAGCAATAGATTTTTCACCAAACACAATAAATTATAGCCACACACACTTTCTTGCCACGGTGTCATCCGCATAAAAACGCAAAACAAAACTGCATTTGGAGGTATTTTTATAGTTCGTGCTTTCACAATCATTCATTTCATTGATTTTTTTTTATCTAAATCTCACAAATCACAATATTGGAAAGCAGCCTGACGCCGGACTTGTCGAAATTGGGAAAAATAAAGTACATGTTTCGGGAAGACGCTAACTTCGGTATTCTATTCGCCTAGGGGCGACCTGGGTGGCCAGGTCAGTTTGTTTGGGAAGAAATCATGCAGTATCGACGTGATATCTCTGGCCCGCGGCGTGGCACCATCTTGCTGAAACCATGCATATATAACGAATGAAGGATTTTCTCTTTTTATTGCTAGAAAACAATCGTTCAACATGCGCCGATAAGGGACACCGTTCACAGAAATTGATTGCCCTTGACGATTATCAAGAAAAATATGCACCAATCATTCCACTGCTTGGCAATGCACACCAAACTGTCCTTTTATGACTGTGAAGTAGCTATTGATGTTTTAATAGTGGGTTCTGCCTTTAGGTGACCAATAATTGCAATTTTGCATATTTGCACTGACATTTAAACAGTCCAGGAGCCAGGGGCCATTTTGACCTCATCATTTCATGCCGACTGATTTTAATACTGAAGGCAGACGCCATCCAATGTATGACGAGACCAACCGTCCAGTACCCAGTAGCGGTGGGTACGCGAGTGGGATCCTGCGAAACGTGTCGAAAAAAAAATTTTTAACAGCTCATTTCATACCGGCTGAAAATTTCTTTCTTGCTTCTATCGCTATAAACGCAGCTTACCATCATTATTATATTTTCATATGTGTCCAAAATTATGTAAAAAAATTTCAATCGGCATGAAGTAGTTTTACTTTTTAATTTATTTTACGAGTTCGCCTGTTCAGCTGACGTATTTTCCCCCCTCTACGGCGCAGCTGTCTATTTTTTTATTTATTCTACTAAATGTCAACAAAACGGTATATAATGAGTTGGTAGAAATTTGTTTTCGACACGTTTCGTACCCTCCCACAATCACACCCACCGCGGGTGCGCCAGCTGACGTTCACTTTCGTTATTCATGAAAGCTAAATCACAAGTATAGTCAAGAATTTAACGGTATAAAAACTCAGTCCAAAATCGACCCCTGGATCTCGAACTAAAATGAAAATATGCTTCATCGTTCCAAAATGTAGTGCTTACTGTACGAAATCGCTCCAACATTGTCACGCAGGAATCCCTATGCAAATTGTAATTGTTAGGCTTAAGCGCTTGCACGATTTGAAATTCGAAGAGGTAAAGTCTAAGATCTTTGCACACATATCATTGGCCTTGCAATAGACTTCGATTGCGAACGCGCAATATCGTAACTATGTAAATAAATAACACGCACGAACAACGAAGCTAACGCGGTCCTCACTCATACGCTCAGCGCTAAGGGAAAAACTTTTAATTTATAACCTAATTATGTCACCGGACACCTCATATTTGACTGAAGCAGTAGACGTCAAATGTTTATTTTTATTTTAGACGAAAAAAATGTGACAGTTACGGTTCCTACTTAATACTAATAATTTGAACTTCAAAAGTACCACAAGTCCAGAAAAAAATTAAATTAAGTTAAATAAATGGCAAGACCAAGTGAGGATACTAATCGGCAACATTTCACTTAATTTAATAACACAGACCCTTTCATTCGAGTATTCGTACCGAAGTGGCATTTAACACGTCAATTGACTACCAAGATTGTCGAACAATCCGGCTGATTTTTTTACAGAAGCACAAGTGAGGGTTATCCCAATGTGATGTCAAATCGCCTATTGGTTAACTATCAATGGTTACAGAAACGGCCTACAGATGCAAATCCACTAGCACAATATCGAAAAAGCTGTTATCAACCTAGTATCCTGTTTTTTCTTCGTTGTAAATTTGTGAGTACAAAAAGTAGAAGAATTTTGCTATCTCGCGAGGATCATCAGTAAAGACGGAGGCTCGGCAGCCGATATACGCAGCCGAATATCAAAAGGCTGTGCAGTGTTTGGTATACTGCGCAAGGTATGGAGGTCATTATATATATATAGGCCCACGAAGCTCAGAATATTCGAGTCCAAGGTCAAGTCAGGTGTATTATACGGATTCGAGAATTGGAACGCGTCGGTGCGTGATATACGCGGTGTATTCAAAAAGTATAGCACATTTTTGAATTTTCGCAAGTTACATATGTATATTCGAATTTCGATTTTTTTGTAACGATATGTTGGTATTCATGTCTCTCATACCGACGAGTTCGGCCATTTTGAATGTTCAGTTAATTGTTGACGGCTGCATTGCTGGCACGTGTTTCGGCTCGTCTTCGATTTTTACCTATTCAAAAAGATGGATCAAAGAACCTGTAACAAATTTTGTGTGAAAAACGAAATTAAGTGCGAGGATGCATTCCGAATGTTTACTGTGTCATACGGAGAAGCTACTTTGGACCAAAGCAACGTTTAACGGTGGTACAAAATGTTCTCAGAAGGCCGAGAAGATGTGAACGACGAAAAGCGTGCCGGACGCCCCAGCACTTCAACAACAGTCGAAAAAATTGATGAAGTGAAGAAAATGGTACTGTCCAATCGTCGAATCACCGTTAGAGAAGTTGTTGAGGACCTCGACATATCGATTGGCTCGTGCTATTCGATTTTTACAAATGGTGCCACGCCCACTTTTGGGTAACAGCTTGTATCTGGATTACAACTCAGTTGAACTCCCCCAAATTTGGTATACCTACATATGTTCCCCACTTCATTTAAACTCGACGCCCACTTTTTATATGTGAAAACCAAATTTCCGTCCGTCTGTCTGATGTCAAAAGCTATAAAAAGGCTATGTGAGCCTATGAGAATTTTTAAATCCAAAAATTAATAGCCAACCTAATTTAAATTATACTAAAAAGTTCATAAATCCAAATGATTTCTAAATCACCAACATAAAGCGAAATTTTGTACCTTTGCGATAAGCATTTCCAAGCCAATGCTCAGTAAAATATATGTAGAGACAAACCCTACCAGACGAAAATATTCAATTAAGACTTTTGAGACAACAAAGACGTAAATTTTATTCATAATTCGTACTTGATTTGAAAGAAAAAAAAATCTATATATGTAAGTAACTTTGATCTAAAAAATTCAAAAGATAAAAAGAACAAATTTCAATAAAGAGTGAATATATTATAATTTAAAATCAACAACAGCAAATTTTCTCATCCTCTCAGCTTTCCTGCTAGCAGTTATTAAAGTATGTATGCTGATGCATGAATATGTATGTATTTACTCGTATATGGAAACGAAAATGTATGTGTATAAACACAAGTACGTATGTATGTATATATTATATATAAAAGTGCTTATGTTCCCGTTAGGGAAAGCTTGAACTAGTAAAACCTAGAACTTGGTACTGGCATGATTTCGCTCTCATAAAATTTTGACAGTATAATGAAAAGATTCCAAAGGGTGGCCAAATCATACCGTTGACCGGTTCTCAGTGAATTTGATAGAAGTAACAGGGGTCGTGACGGCGGATTTTTTACGAAAAAACTGAGATTGTGTTGGTGATACCCAAAAAATCACCACGGTTTTCGTTCATGTTTGTTTCGAGGTTTTCTCATGGAGAAAAAAATTGAAAAGATATGCTCCATAACAGACCGTTATTCGGCTCTGAGGGAATTTAACATAATCAGCTGATAGGCTGAAGATATTTGTGAGACTGTGTTGGTGGTATATCAACACCATGTCTCTTCGTTGCCATCTGAACAATAACTGATTGGACGAGTGTGTGAATATGTGAAAAAGTATTGTGAATATTTCGGCTGGCGATGAGATTGTGTGATAGTGCAGAATTCGGCTAGCGAATCCCCCGTGATGTGGTAGTCAAAGTTGCTCGCACAAATTTGTTTTTACCATGGCGGATAGGCAAACCTTGTAATCTATCATCCTTGAGGCTATGATGAAAATGAAAATTGTGAGGAACACTTCGGCTGCTACGTCACATGGGCACGAATTCTGCACGATTATTTCACACATATTCACACACTCGTTCAACCAGTCGTTTAGACCGCAGCGACTATTTTTCTCCCACTTGTGTTGTTTTTTTTTTCATATATAACTAACACAATCTTAGTTTTTTCGTAAACAAACCGCTGCGTTACCCCAATTTGAGGAACGCCGGCATTGAGTTTCGTAATGCCTTATGCGAAAATACCGATCGTCGATATAAGAGACCAACAACTCAGTAAACTGAATCGGGAGTAGTGTCTTAAGCCTTTCTCATGCAAGACTTTATCGAAAGCCTTTGTGACATCTAGAAAAATCACGGATCATATGCTATTTTTCTCCAGAGCTTCTTCTATTGCGTGTTTTTCTCTGAACTCATTATGTTATGATGTGTTGGTATTAATTGTTTGAGCATTATTATTTATTTTAGACATAAGGCAAATAGTTTCTTAAAAAGTTTTTGGCAATAAGAGTATGAGATTGGGCGATATGATGCTGTCCCATTGGCTTTTTTCCTGTTTTAGGAATCATTATAATTTCAGAAATTTTGCATTGTATGTAGTGGAATACATTTTTATGTAATGCTTGTTTTAATAATAGTTTCTAGTTTTATTAATGCCTTGAAGGTTAGGCATTAGGACTATTCTTTGTTTTCAATCTACAATAGTTTTATTTGAGACAATTAACAAATGAACGAGCCTGTTCCATACTCTCACCACATTATAAATTTTCTGCAATATAAATTACAATTTTTTATGTGTGTTGTGTACGCCGCTATAGTCGAATGGGTTGGTACATGACTGCCATTCTGGAGAGCGGAGGTTCAAATCTCCCTGCATGAAACACTAAAATGATAGAACAATTTTTTTCTAATAGCGGTCGCTCGGCAGACAATGGCAAACCTCCGAGTAACTTTCTGTCATGAAAAAGCTCCGCATAAAAAACATTTGACGTTTGGAGTCGCCTTAAAACCGTAGGTCCCTCCGTTTATGGAACAACGTCAAGACGCACTATTTTCGACCTCTACATTTAATTATAGAATGACCGAAAATCCATCATTATGACCGAACCGAACTTCGGCGAATTTCAGCTGAAGCGGAACCGAACATTTTAAAGGGCCCAGGTAATAAAAAAGCAATGTGAAGTGGAAAAAAAGCGAAAAATGTTCATAAGTCGCAATCACATTGATTTCAGCTTGAATAATTATATTTAATACAATTGTGGAACAACAGCAAGACGAACACCACAAATAGGAGAAGGAGCTCTGCCAAAACTTAACAGAAATGTTAACGCCAATATTTTTTTTTTTAATATGTATATGTAAAACATTAGTTTATCGGCATTTTCACTTTGCTAGTGACGTCGTCTACCAGTATAGGGCTGACTTGCAGCACTAAACAGTTGCTTAATCGATACAGGAGCAAGCGATATTTCAAAGCAATTTAAACAAATTGTTTGGGTTTTGATATCAGAATTAAAGAAATGTTTACAGAAATGTTCGCCCAAAGGTGAAATCTATTTTTGTCCACGTGCCTTCGTTTTCTAGTTATAATTAACAAAAATGGTAAAGATGGTACAATGGATACATAAATTTTTTCAAATTAACGGTGTGACTAAAGTGGCTGCTAAACCTGGAATAAAAATTTGTTTGAACACGGACTGACATGGTATTAAATGTTTCCTATAAACTGTCTTTTAAAACCAGACCATTCAAGAGAGGCCCTCAACATAGAAACTTTTTCGCGAGGAGCTTGGGTTGACCATTAAAAAACAAGTAAGTTTTTTTTTTCATTTTCTTAATTTATTGAATCTTGCTTTTATTAGAAACTAGCAATATGTTTCCTTGCCAGAGCTAAGAAAGTAGTTCATTGCTCAATTGAAATATATAAATAAGTACTTATATATACATACATATATGAATTCATCTTCTTTATTTGCAAATTCTTAATATAGAATGTAAGCGATCACAGTAATTGTCTTATGTGTGCCGTAGCCAAGACATTTGCTTCCTTCCAATTCCTCGTTTCCCTTCGATTTTACCTTGTATAGGGTTTTTCAGTAAGAGCGCTTCAACTTTTGAACTTTCTTGAATAAAACACAAACGGTTTGACTTTTTTAACAATTTTTTTTTTCATTATCGAGTTTGAACATACATATACATTTAAGTATGAAACTCGATTTCTTTTGCATGACCACCGCGTGCACGTTTTACGAAGTCCAATCGTTGAACCCAATTTTCGACCACTCTTTTGCATAAATCGGCCGAAATTCCAGCAATTTCGCGTTCAATATTGGCTTGAGCATAACCCCAAAACGGGACGGCTTGTTAAATGGACCGTAAAATGGCCGTAATGCTCTTAAAGTAGCAGCAACAGAACGATTATTTTCATAAAAAATTTGCACGATTTGCAATCGTTGCTCAAGTGTGTAGCGTTCCATGATGAAATGTATACTAATGAAGTTTACAAATGATAAGCGCACCTATTGAATAACCCATTACAATCATATACAACAACTCATATTTAGGACTACGTACCAAATATGACTAAAATATGCGGGTTTTCCGCGGTTTATAGTTAATAACAGCTCTCTATCCTTTCTAAGTTTCGTTAAGACTTCTTTGTTACTAGCTTTGTCGATATTTTCATCATCCGCCGATAGCACCACATTTCAAAAGCCTCTAATTTATTCATACTCGTAACCTTTAGTGTCCATGCTTCCACACCGTACAACAAAACAGACCAAATGTAACATTTAAGGTACCGAAGACGTAATTTCATGTTCAAGCTTTTATTGGAAAGAACTTTTTGGTAATTGAAGGAAGCTTTCCTCGCTGTTTCAATCCGATAGCAAATTTCTCTGTCATTTGTCCATGTTTCGCTAAACCAACATCTTAAATCAGGACTTAAATCGGAATACTCTTTGGATCGGATTTTCATATACATAAATAAATGTTTGAATTGGTGATTTGTTGAAAGTTTTTTTAAACAACCATGAGTTTGGTTTTTTGTGTGTAAATATAATACTTAGGCCGTCTTACAGACTTTTTCCGCTGACTTTTTTAAGGAGATATTGCAGGTCATTAATTTGGTCAGCCAATATTGTGGTGTCATCAGCAAATCGTACCTATATTATTTCGCCGTTGACTTTTATTCCAAAGTTGACTGATGCCAAAGCTTCTTCAAATATACATATATTCCGAGTATAAATTGAAGAGCATTGGTGATAAAACAGATCCTCTGCGAACTCCTCTTTTGATTTAAACATCATTCGTCATATTTATACCATTATACCTCATTTTGATTGTGCAAGATTTTTTTTTCGGGTGGGATAGATGTGGATAGAGGAAGCCGAAAAGAACGGGCTTCCAGTCTCCGATTCTGCGAAGCGGAAAGACCTAGTTTTCAGTCTCCCTTAAAGCTTCCGTTATCCCTCGTGCCGATTGTTTACGTTTTTTTTTTTGTTGGATGGGTTGGAATTGGATGAAGGGAGCCGGAAAAGCCTAGTTTCCAAACATATAACTGGTAATACACCTGATGACTGTATTTTGAAGGGTTATTTTAATAAAAGTGCTAAGTGGCCCAACCATTTCGTTTTGGATAGCTCAGAACTAGTGCTTGATACTGTTAAAATTTATATTCACATTTACGAGAGTTTCGTTTAAGTTATTATTTATCACACATTTTCATGCAGGTTATCGTCATATGTAATCAAGTTAAATCCGTTGCTGGTTTTGTTTTTTACGCATTCTCGGTAGTTGTGGAGGCGCTTAAGAGGAAACGAAAATCACTGTCGGCAATTCAATCAGTGGAAATCGAAGTGGCAAAAACAAGTGCCCGAATAAATATCCTGCTAACACGCAGCTTGAGATATGCACTCACACATATAAAAATATATGTAGATTATACCCTGGGCGCATTGATGATGCTTCTGCAAATATTTAAATCGCTCACTTATGGAAGCTGTTGATATTGGCAGTTCCTCTTGTAATACACTCGTCAATCGTTCATTTCACGGAAATCAAACAACAAATTCATTACAATGAAATTATGTGCATGCGAAATCAATGCTAACAAAATGTCCTCGTTCGAATTTATGAGGGATGTTGGCAAATAATACAAACAATACAGACAATATTCAAACAATGCGCACAGTTCGTCTCGTAAGCCTTGCTCGCTTCACGCACAACCACAAATATATTTGCGCATTCAACTTGTACATACATAATTTACAAGATAATCTGTGTTGCACAATGTACCATGTTGTGAGCAGCACAAAATTGCGAATAAGCTTCCCTCTGCCGCCACTATTACTTACGAAATACGACGGGACAAAGTATTTATCAGAGCTTTACAGATAAAAATGTTGCTACATTCTGAGCCAACAGCTTGGCATGCAAATTAATATAGTATTACTACCTTTATCATTGCGGTTTTGCTTAATAATATGTACCATTAGAATTCCGCTAGCAGTGCACTTTTACTTGATTCTAGCCTGTAACCTCGTCTGGTGTTTACTACCTACCACAATTTTAGCACTTATACATATACATACGTGAATAATTCGCGTATAAATCCTTTGCAAGGCGTTTAGGCCGATTTTTTTCTCTTACTTGTGGTGCGTATGTTGATGAAGTCCCAAAAATAATAAAATCTTATAACGTTTCAGAACTCCAGATGGTTTTTAAGAAGAGCTTTTTCAGGCTTGGCAGGACGTGGGAGTTTAATAAGGAAACACATATTTTATGATTTGATGCTTCGCACCCGCATTTGCCATCGAGCCTAGAACCAACCGATGGGTAACCACGCACACTGCCACTTGGCTACTGCGGTCATTTACATTATTATTTTAATTGGCCTAATGTAAATATTTGTTCACCTTTTTAACCCTTTTTAATAACGTTAAGTGGGCGCATGCAATGTAAAACGTACGCGTGGGTGGAAGAACACCATGAATCCATAAAGCTGTTATCAAATATTTGTTTTCTATTTGCTAAAATCATCGTTCTCACACCATTATTATAATAAACTTTAACATCATTAGCATCATTGCCCTTTTCTTTGTGGTAATATTTGAAAATATATTAGTTTCTCAAGATATGGGTATGCTTATACTCGTAGATACTTAACGAACAATTCACTTGCATTAATGAATGTGTGCGTGTTACTCATTAGGTTCGCCCAGCTTTTAATAATTACAAATCCTGATTCTATTAATTTTGGATTTACTTCTTATTTTTTACCAGCGTCGCCTGTGCAATTTCTAACACTGAATGTAAGGATGCATTTCGGAATACGCTGACGTGTTCGACTTTTGATTCATATTTCTAAAACTGCTTTTCATCTCACACCTCCATGTACATGCTCATGGTTGTCTGTCAATCCCTTCCGATATCTGATAAGACGCAAATTCATTAAAAGTGGAGGTAATAGTATAAAAAAAGGAATTATTTTTTTTTTGGAACTTGGAATTTGGTGGTTTGAATGTCAAAATCAGCTGATTACTTTCCTGGAATTCGACGAACTTTCCACGAATATCAATCCAAACTACCAAAACGAAAGAGCTGCTCTAGTAGCATCACCTTACAGGAATTCGCCTTGCTTTTCTGTTCCACTATAATAACTGTATAGCTGTATAAACGAAAAATCTGTTCTGTTTCAGAAAATTGTTGTCGGGTCGGTTAAAGGCACAAAGCGCCGAAACAAAAAATTTCCAATATTGTCGATTATTCGCTTTTGCCTTGATCTGGGACCACGTTAAGTTTTCGTCGACTCCTAAAAACTCGTGAAAAGGCTACTTCGCCATGACCCTTTAAACGTCCTCTGCGACGATGTCCTTGAGGGTTCCAGTCCAACGCCGTTCTGCTTCTTTTGTTAGCTGGTTTGCGGATGGTGTGCCGAACGATCCCGTATTTCCAGTTGACAAGCCACAATATGCGTAGGATTGTTTTGAGACAATGGTTAAAAAATAATTGTAAGCTGTGTGTGGTAGATGTTGATACATGCCAAGTTTTATAACCGTAGAGAAGAACTAATTTTATAATCGACTTAAAAATTCTTACTTGTGTGCGTTTTGTCAGTTCCTTCGAGTACCATATATTTTTTAGGCTGGCGAATGTCGCTTTGGTTTTTTAATTATTGCACTTATATCAGTCATTATTCCGCCATCTACCGTAATCTGGTGATTTGTTCACCGAGTACATACTGTAAAATTGTTTGTCTGCGAGGTGTTGATTTGCATGGATTTAGTTTTGACCAAATTTATACATAGACCGACGCGCTCTGCGTGGAAACTAAGGTAATCCAGTTTCTTCTGCATGTATCCGCTACGCTGCGAGAGGGGGGGCAATATTGTTAGCGTAGTCGAGGTCTTCCAGGTGCTCCATACTAATAGGATTTCAGAGTATTCGTATTCCAAGGCCGGTAACAAGGGCGTTATTTAAAACATCATCAAGTGCTTTTAAAAATAACAATGGCGATATTATCCAGCCTTACTTAACTTCTGCTAAATTTCATTAGTTTAAATTTTTCCTGAAGAACCATATTTTGGACCTTTTCCACACGACTATGTCAATATGATACCAGAAAAGTGATAATATAATTTTTTGTTTTTCGTGGACTCTGAATTTTATAAAATACTAATGAAGTTACATAAAACTATTTTTAATCCATATGGATTTACAATCATTACATATGCACATACATACGTTTAGTATAAACATTAAAATTTACTTTGCCTTACCTCCTTTCCTGCTTTTAGGAAAGTATTATATATAAGTATGTTTTGTTCTGCGCCCACCCTTTGCCTTCCCTCAGATGTACTAAGTATGTGTATACGTATACATACTATATATATTATACATATGTACATAGCTTTATTTAATGTCACACTTGTTTTTCTAGAAATGTGCAGCATTGGCCTACAAAGGGCTACAGTTAATGCTACAGTACATTCGTACAATTAAGGGTTGATTACCTTCTTGACATATCACGTGAACTTACCATCCCCTCTCGACGGTAAAAGTGTTAATGTCAACTTATCAAGTGTCAAAAGGTCGACAACGGTGAAAGTTACTTCCCACAATACTGCCTTTTCTCAGATAAGGCTAATTTAAACTTAATTGCGTTAAATAAAATGGTCAGAGAGAGTGATTTATCGCCAAATGATGAACTAACGATTCATTTAATATACTTAATTATGTTTTGCCAAAATCGTGAACATTGAGTCCTCACCTGAGTGAAAGAGACGTAAATAATACATCCGAACGTAAATGACGCCCTTCACCTGACAGGTTTCCTTTTAGAGTTCATCATCGCACTTATAACTTGAGCATTGCAACTTTTTTAAGTTCGCGGCGTATTTTACATTTTTTATTCTACTATAAATGAAGAATAAGAGCTTCGAGAGAGATTTATAATTACATATATCACTTTTGAATATAGGAGTCATATAAGCGAGCCGTTAGTGAATTTTCCAACGACGCTTGGAGTGTTCGAGAGAAAGATTCTGCGTAAGATTTTTGGACCTTTGCACGTTGGCAACGGCAATTATCGCAGGCGATGGAACAATGAGCTGTATGAGCTTTACGACGACATAGACATAGGGCAGCGAATAAAAATCCAGCGGCTACGTTGGCTGGGTCATGTCGTCCGAATTGATACAAACGCTCCGGCTCTGAAAGTATTCGATGCGGTACCTGCTGGTGGTATCAGAGGAAGAGGAAGGCCTCCTCTGCGTTGGAAAGATCAGGTGGAGAAGGACTTGGCTTCATTTGGTATGTCCAATTGGCGCCGGTTAGCACGAGAAAGAAACGACTGGCGCACTTTGTTGAACTCGGCCAAAACCACGTGAACGGTTATCGCGCAAATTAAGAAAGAAGAAGTGAATTTTTCAGAAGATAATGACCTATTGAAAATCATTTTCAACGAAGCCACCAACTGCCAAGCACGGCAACTTTTGAATTAAATAGCCGAAGGAGTATCAAAATCAGTTTGGAAGGAGTTTTTGAGTTTTGAGATCCCAGTTATTTTATCCTCAGTTGAGAGGGAAAGTGGAAAATCATGATAAAATGAAATATTTTTTTGGTGATACAGCGTCATCGGAAACGTAGCTCGATTTAAAAAAATGTGTAGAACTCGCTAATTTTTCGTTCAGAAAGACTGAACATACTTATCGTGGAACATGGTTTTTTTGATTTGATAAAGCACCATTGTTACAAAAAATGAAACAAAAAATTTGATTATTTACTTATTTTATTTATTTATATTATTTTGTCGGTGCAGTAGGACATGAAGCCGGTTTATTGTACAACCGTTGTTATATACTACAACATTTTTAAGCTTGATTTAATTACAAACTATAAAAATCAAAAATGAAAAGTAAAGAGAATTGGAGGTGGAACATAGGTGAATAAAAATCAGCATTTTAAAAGCAATTGAAAAGAACTAGAAAAGTTAGTGATATTTGTATCTGCCCTTTTGAGGCACCCTGCATATAATATATTTCTCATTGAAGTCGGTACCGAAATCCACATTCCGGCAGCGCTAACAAAACACAATCTAGCTGCCGTTAAACTTTAATAATTTGGGACAACAATGTTATAGGCGCGAAAAAGATACGCAGGTTGCCGAGTTCTAAGTTTATTTTGTAAATGATTTCGAAATGTACTGCTTGGCAACACTGTGGGCGAGAGAGCAATCAGCTGACAGGGTTCTACGGGAATTTTCAAAAATCGTGAAATGAAATCTACGATACTACGATACGGAAGGAAGGAATTTTTTATTTACATAGGGTTCTCATTAGTTTGATCGTAACAGCTGCGTTTACGTCGGTCACTGTTTTCAGCAATTTTAATTTTGTGCTCTAGGGGCTGCGGTAAGGGACTACGTACGTCGGTGACTGTTTCCAAATAACTTTGGCTGTTACGTAAAGTTGGGTTTTGTCAGCAGTATTGTGCGCACTCATTTCACACGTATTTTTACGCTCTTCCAATCAGTCGTTGCTCACGCAGCAACGAAGCAACATGGGTGATTGAATTTTTTCGTGTATCATCAACACAATCTCGGTCCAGTCAGCAAAATATATAAAATCCATTACCTATTCTAGGAATTCTTCACATAAAAACTTGCGAAAAAGAGAATGGAAAACAATTTGAAGATGAAAATTTCATTAATTCATGCGAAAAGGGGATATTTTAACAATCACTTAAAACACTCTTAGAACATAATTAAATTATTGGCAACAAGAAGTTTGACACAAAGCCAAGAGGAGAGTATTTGGCGTTAATCAAGAGAATGGAAGTGTGTTTAAAAAGTACGATGTCACAAGACCGGACGTCACACTATACATCTAACTATAGAGAGAAAGTCAAATTCCCACGGAGGAATGAATTCTAGAAAACTTTTTAGAAATCAAATTATATTATAGTCTTTTCATTTTCACATATGAATATCTTAATTTGTTCCATTGTGATTCAGATTTAATTTATTTCCAATAAAAATTTTTTTACTTTTTTTTGTTTTATTGTAAGTAGGAAAAACGTACTTTTATTTATTAACATAGAATAATCTATTGAATAATTTTAGTTATTAAAAGATTATCAAAAGAAACTCAGTTGGTTTAAATATATTCGTACTTATTTTGTCTCAGCTTTTACATTACTTTAAAATGTATACTTAATTCATCTTCAGAATCAGCCATTTTGATTCATAGAAGTAAAGTTATCGAATCGCCCAATACTGTAATTATTCGTGAAGATATGTCGAATTCCGATGCTGAACATATTTCAGAAAATGGGAGTGAATTAGATCGTAATATAGCCGTGAAAGATGAGACAGTTTCGAAGTTGCAAGAACATACAAAACCTTTCTAACGTTACATCGTCACTCTCGTCGACATGTACCATTTCTACGCCACCTCAGTTATGCATCAAACGCAAACGTCATGTTTGCCGACGCACGCATAGCGCGCCTTGGCGCTCATCAGAATAATTCCGACGAATATTCCACCCGCATAATTACTTCTGCTGCCAACGCTACTGCCGATTTAGATAAGACGCGTGCCAACGTTCTCATGAACAACGCCAACGCTACCTCCGCCGACGAAATCGAAACTTATTAGCAAGTCTACAACCAGCTCCAGCAAGACTACCCCCACCAATCGCCACATAGTGAACGATGCAAGCCGTAGAACATGTAATTTTTCTTCAATTTATTTACCCAACGTTGATTGACCCAAAGTTCGCTTAACGGGAAACTCCCGTAGTAGGATCGAATCTTTTTTAACAAGCTTCAATGCAATCATGTCGAAACCACAGCTTTACTTGCCTATCACTGGCGTACACCTCGCAACAATGGTAACTAATTTTATCGCCCTCCTCAAAAATGCTAGTGCTCTGCCTCACCTCTCAAATACAGAGCTTTTAAAGGAGCCTGTTAGCTAATTTAGCCAGTTAGATTAGATTTAGATTTATGTGAGGTTTGTCAGCTAAAAACGTGAGCAATGCGCTCGCCACATATTTGCAGTAAATAAACCATTCAAAAGTTTAGCATCTGATTGCAACAAATATCAATGGCAACTGTACTAATGCACTGATGTACATATATTATTGAGATCGGATAATAGCCTCGCTCACTTTTTGTATGGTAGGACTAAATTTCCGTCCGTGCGTCTGATGTTACAAACTATACCTTGAGGAATGGTTGAGATGCTTTTGCGAAACTCGGCAAGGACACTTATCATGACACAAAATAAGCTTATGCGCAAAATAAAAAATCGGTCTTAACTACGTCCACCTTATAATAGTAATTACCGAAAATGAGAAAAACGCAATATCTCTGTTATAAGTGAAGCCAAATTACTCAAATTTGGAATCCAATTTAAACATTGGCCCATTCTCCTTTACAGTTTTCCACTGTATGTCCGGAATACTTTTTTCTGGAAACCTTTTAACCCGAAGAAAAATATTCCCAAATGCATAGGTGCTCCTCTGCAACCAGATGAGCCTATGATGAAGTAACACTCGGATTTTTACTTTTTCTGATACAACTGTTACTGCATTAACACTGGCCAAAAATACATTTCGAAGTTCGGTGCGCACCGAATTTTCTATCGGAACAAAAATTTCGTCATCGGACCCTATACTAAAGTTTAAAAAAAAATACAACTAAAATATGTAATCAATTAAAAGTTTTATTGCTTTTGAAGACAACGCAGTCGATTTTGCAAACACAAAAAACAAAAGTAAAGCGAAAAAAACAATGCAAGTAGTCGTGAATAGCAAATATTGCCACATTTTTGAAATTCTATTTATCACATGGCTGGCTGTATATCGACCTGCCATATGACTCCCACATCTAGGTTCATAAAGATCGGGCACAATACGCTTAATTTCGGCTTCAATTGCCGCATAAGCCAATTTATCGTGAAATTACACGATTCAGATGTAAAATAAGGCAATACCAAAACTTCTACAATTAAATATAATGAGATTAGAAGATAGTCCAAAATAGATAGCAGCTCACTTGCTTTGAACATTTGAAATTAGATTATATTATGGTTTCAAAAGAATATGTCAAGTGTAGTATAAGTATAGGCATGATAGGCATGAGTGTTCTTTTACAAAGCTATTAGCGATAGGTAAATGTGATTATACACTTATAGTTACATGCTAGCAAATCCACTTAAGGCACTAGCTGATGGATAGTGTGAGCGTAGTAGCATGCAGCGGTCTCGATCCAACCACAATGTACGCCGCTTCAACATGATTTCACGTTCCAAAGTACTACGTGTTAGCATAAGGCCAGTTTTGATATCCTCTGCCGCGTCCAACTCGGATAACAAGGCCGTGACTCCGCTTTGTATTGTTGCCACCTCGTCGATGAGATCCTGTTGTGCAAAGTCACGACAATTATCGACGTTTGGTCTGAAGCTGCGATTATCCATACGAGTCTGAGCCACCTTCATTGCCGCATCAAGACTACGCACCGAGGCATGCAGTTGAGTGATGCGCGTCTCGGTGTCGGCGAGCTTTTGAAGGCACTGAAAACGGTTGAGATAATACAAATTAAAAAATATATATATGTATGTATGTATATTTTAATTTTAGAGTCTATTGAACATACATCACGTAATTCATTTTCGAATCGTTTCAGATTTTCTTGAGTACAGTTGATGCGCGCTACAAGAACACCTTCTACTACATCAGCCTGATTGCGTATATCACGTGCGGCATTCATTAAAATAGAGTTGAGTGTCTGACGTAGTTTTATAGATTTTTGTCGGCACTTCTCACATTCTTCTAATGTTTCCTTACTAAAATGTTCCCAATACTGCTCGGATGCTTGTCTGAACAAAACTTTATTTAATAAGGATCAAGAACTCATTAATATATAATATGTATATTTTATACTTACTCAGCTGGCTGGCGTATTGCGCCTGGTCGAAACATTATGGTTTTCGAAAAATTGTTAAGACTCACATTAGTGGTGTCAATTTCGTACGCTTCTTTTTTGTCGCTCCAATCATACTCAAGGCGTTGACGCGCTGTGCGATTCTCTACTTGCTGTTGCTCGAAATCCTCGAGCGTTTTTTTCAACTGTTGGCCGATCTCTGCAATAAGCGCCAATTCGTTGATAAGCTCTTCTTCAGGTAGATCTCTCACTAATTCAGTATCGGGTCGGCCGGCACGCTTTTCTAAGCACTCTTTGGCTAAAGCATAAAAAGTATATAAACAGTTTATTTTTTATTTATTTAGAGCAAAAAATATGTTTATAGACCACAATAATTATATCATAAATACAGTGTACAGTGGAGTATGCCTTATTTAGGTATTGTGATTTAATTTGGCAACTGCTTATACATTTCATTAGAATGAAAGATTGAGGTAAAAATTCATTGGATAAAAACTAACTGAGTGTTTTACATATGAGCAGCGTTTACAATTTGTGGAAACTTATTCAAAAACCCCGTTCAGGGATGATGCCTACTTAACGCTCAATTGCTTTGTGAAAAAGCAATTTGTGAATTGCGGAAAGTTCGCATTACACGCGGCACTAATGATAAACCATCAACTTCTGATATACCCTGAAAGGGCTCTGCTTACACTCTGTGTATGTTATTGTCCCCGATCTTCTATCCGGTGTTTTTTAGCTGCATGAGAACTATCGATATCGATAACTATGATTTGAGAGCTGAGTATTGCAAATTGTGTTGATATTTCTTCTCAGTAAGGTTTGGCAAGTCTCCATGAATCGTCCATTTTACGTGCGGTTTATACGCTAGCGGTATCTCGGTTTTTATTTCTTTCAAAAAGCGAAAGGAGCTGCCATTACGTGAACAGCGAGTGAATGGAAAATGGCATGAATCATCTACCGGATTATAAAAAAAATTCATTCGAACAATATTTCTGCATTGTATTATCATTTAAAGGCGAGCGGTCTGATGTTGACCACACCTTCTGAATTATTTTCATCATTCCAGAAAAATCTGAAAATATTTTTGAATCCCAATGGACTTCAACAAAGTCGGCATCTGTGTGTCAGTATTCCGATTGAATTTGTTTTGCGGTATCTTCGCTGTATTGCTTTAGCGGCTTTCAATACACATATTAAGTCGGGGAATAAATTCGTAGCGTTTTTCAGGAGCCAAAAATCAACATTTCCGACACCTGCTCTTTTTTGCTTTTCATCGGGGTCAAAAAGCTATCGAAGCAGCTCGGGGCATTTACGACGTGTATGAAGAAGGTTTCATAGGCGAGTCTACAGAATAGAAATTGTTTGCAAAGTTCAAAAATGACGACTTTCACGTCGATGACACGTCTCGCTGCGGAAGACCTTCTGAATTCGATGAAAAACGTCTCAAATCACTTTTGAAGGGGAACGGTCACCAAACCAGTTATGAATTGGCGGAAAAAATGAACTACGATCATAAAACGATTCTCAATCACCTTCATTCAATGGGATTTACCAAAAAATTGGTAGCCTGGGTGCCTCACGAGCTCAACGAAAAAACCCAAGAAAGTCGCCTTCAAATTGCTTCTCTGCATCTAGCCCGTCATGGAGCAACACGCCGTCATAAGCAGCGTTTTTTGTACCGAATTGTCACGGGAGATGAGAAATGGTTCCTATGCATCAATATAAACCAAAGAAAGAAGTGAGTCGCTCCAGGAGATACGCCAAAGCCTAGAGTCAAGTCGGATCTTCATTCAAAGAAGATCATGATATGTTTTTGGTGGGACTGGCAGGGCATGGTGCACTGGAAAATGCTCGAAAAGAATTCCCTACATTGCCCAGCTACACTGCGTGAATGAAGCTATTCGATTCAAAAGACCTGATCGACATGGTCAAACCATACTCCTTCAGGACAACGCCAGGACCCATGTTGCACAAGTCGTCAAAACCGCACTCAAAGAGCTTGAATAGGAGGTCCTTGAGCATCCGCAGTATTTTTTAGACCTTGCACCGGCCGATTACCATCTTTTCCACTCCTTTACAAACCATAAGAAGGGTGTTACCTTCGATAGCAAAAAGGTCCTTAAAGACTGGCTCAACAACTTTTTTGACACCAGACCAGGCAATTTGACTTCAAAATATTACCCTATAGTCAAATATTTCCCAAATATTCAGATATAAATATTCTGACCACCGCCGAAACCTACAGCAAGCTTCCCCAACATAAAATCAATAACATAACAAAATACTTAAACAGACATCATTTTAATCTACATAAAACTCACTGCCAAACTATCATGTTGAAAATTTTGCAATGGAATACATATGGGTACACATGGTAAATTCCACCTAAAACGGCCCTATGCAGAAAAAATTACTTTAGTTGTTTTTAGTTAAATTCAGTCAAATAATGTCTGCCAGAGAATAATATATATGGGAAAATCAAAAACTATATTTTTGCCATAAGTTTAATAAGTTTGGCAACACTGTGAACTTCGCCTATACTGAAAAGTGAGTTTACATTCTTTTTACGATGTGTCTTTATTTTGCATTTTCTTGTTCTTCCTTTATGACTATTGACAAAACCCCATTATATTTGAATATAATATGCTATTGCTTCCATTCTTTCAAAGTTTCGACATGGTACATTATAAAATAAAATTTTTATCGATTTTTTAAAACTTTAAAATTTTCGGTCACACCCGTCCCACTAAAAATTGAAAAAGTCCAATTAAATTGGTACTGTACATTATAATCACTTGATACTTTGCAATGATAACAAAGTATTCGTAGTAAATCGTTTGGTGACATTTTACTAATTTTTTATTCGCGTTTTGGCAATTCAGTAATATAAAATACTTGGTCACACCCGTCACATAAACGCGAAGTGCTTGTTTTTTTAATGGATTCGAAAATCAGAAAGCGAGAACAAAGGAAAAAACTTAAAAACAATAAAGAAAAATATGAACTGCATTTGGCTTTAGAGAGAACAAGAGATGCCAAAAAAATTACAATGGATGAAGCGACCTTGGAAGAAAAAAGGAGAAAAGATAAAGAAAGAAAGCGAAAGAGTAGACAACGCAAAAAGGATGAGCAGAAAGTATCAAGTGTTTTGAATACATCTGAAATTGGTAGCTTCAAATCACGTCGTTCATTGAAAAAAACAGTCAGATGGTATAGGGGCAACAGTAAAAAGAGCATTATGGACAGCCATTAAAGCTAGAGAATGTATTATGAAAACACCGCTGGACTGTTTCAAATATCTTGTTGCAAAACACAAATTGAATAAGATCAACGTTTTTTACGCATCAAAAGACGACATCGATCAGAATAGTTCTTTCTTAAACGAAAGATGAGAAAGCGTTAAAATGGTAAAGAACCTTCAAAAAATGCATGCCTTTAAAAGAGTAGATGCGGTCTCTGTATATGGTTCCTATTCATATTTATCTGAATTTAAACAAATTTCCTTGAAAAATACAGGTCTATAGTATTGTGATGTCAATGATAGCGAATAAAAAAATGAAATGCTATTTTATGTGTTTTTATTCATAATTGGATTCAATAAAAAGTTTTAGTTCAGCAATTTTTTTGAATTTTCATACTAGGTCACACCCGTCACATAGAGTGTCACACCCGTCCCTTTTTTTGAGCTTTTTTTTTTAAAGAAAAAATATAATGTTTTTAGAAAAGTAAGTATGACATACAACCAGAAAGACTTCAAACAATGTGCCCCTCCAACATTTCTATACGTATTCTTTGGAAAATTTTACAAAAACTTCAATGAGTGTAAAGTTTTGTTGAAAGCTTAAATATGTAAGGTCACACCCGTCACAGTCTTCAAATGGCAGCTATGGTCGGAAATGATGCATTTTCAGTATGTACTTGGTATCAAACAACTTGAATATTCACATGGCAGGGATTAGTGTCCTTTAATTTAAGTAACAGTTTTAAATTCTAAAATTATAACGAAAAATGTCAGTAACACGGTCACACCCGTCACAATGGAAATGACCACATATAACTAACTCCAACTCGAAATTATTCTAAGCTGAGATTTTTGGATCCGCCGATCCCATCGAAATGCTAAAAAATCCCACCGTTAAAAATGCACATTTAATGTACGAGTACACATAACTTTCTGAAAAAGGTTGATCTGGTCAGACGAATTTAACACATTCCCTTAAAGCAATTTATAAATTTCTTAGCATAAGTTGCAACGGGCGGCCGAAGTCTTCCATAGCGCTGTGTATTTGTATAATATTTAATTTATTGTACAAATAAAATATTATTATTACTATTTGTAGGGATATACACAATATAACCGAAACTTAATTAGCACACTAGCTACTACAAATAAATTAAAAATAAGTTAAATTTAATAAAAGCGCATGCATTACTCACCAATGGATTCTGGGACACCTAAAATAACAAGAGATTTTTTCAAACGAATTCGTTCTTCCTCCATTGTACTAATTTCGTCTGCCATATTTTTAATAGCTGTTTCGAGCGCAACCTTCCATTTACCCACCAATTGAGCCCGTTGCGTTAAGTTTTTCGTTGTTTCCGCCTGCGTTTTGTCGACCATTGCAGTTATGCGCATGAAAGCTGTTTTCGAGCTGTACTGATTCCTGCCAGTATTTCAATAAAGAGGTTAGCTAAATAAGACATAGGAATTCGCAAAGAATGAAATACTTGGTAGCTTTGTCGAAGATGTCGTTGGTTTTTTGTAAAATATCATGGTTTTTTGCTCGCCATTCATTTGGACTAAAACGTGTTATTGAGTAACGATCCACAACTGGCCGCGTCCCTGTTAGGCCAGCCATTGGGCTCCAATCCACTTTTCCTGTAGCCCACGGACCGATGGGTCCCATCGGCTTGAGCGCATCTTTAGAGGGAAGCTCATCGCCAGGTTGTGGAAGATAGCATGGCGGATTGTCAAATTCATCAGCTGTGGGATTTATTGCCAGCTATTGAGGTACGTAGTCTTAGAAAAATGAAATTATAAAACTTAAATTTTTTGAATTACAGCAATGTTCAACTCCTTATTGTCTGGCGGCTTCAAAGCTGCATCCATCGGCTTACACTCATCGATTAGATTCCGTTCCTATAAGATTCAGTTTGGTAAGTGAGAATAGAATATAATATTTTTTACCTGTTCCTCCTTTTCCAGAGCTTGATTTTCGTAGATATCACCTTCCATTTCAAATTTTAAAAATTAACAAATTAAATAACAACAAATTACGAAAAACAAATTTATTTCACTTCAAAATTATTCTCTATTACTGTTTTGACGAGGTAAACAATTTGGTAACTAAGCTATTTACCAGCCATATACAAACAAGTATATTTATCCAAGTGTACGTCATAATGAACAATATAGGAGGGCGGGGTGCAACACATGGAGTTAGGGCATGGCAAATATGTTTACGTATGGCTCGAAGTTGGTCGGAAGAATTGGTGGGGGAGTATTCTATGAGGAACTCCCCAACAAGCTCATGTTTAGGCTTCCGGACCACTCAGTTTTCCATGCGGATATAGCCGCAATTAAGGAAGCAGAGAATTGGTTGCTTACTCCTGTAATTACTCTAAAGGATGTTAATATCTTCTCCAACAGCCAAGCAGCAATTACAGCCTTATCTCGTGGTTTGTGCACTCGAAGTTAGTAGTGGAATGCCTGA
Source organism: Anastrepha ludens (assembly GCF_028408465.1). NCBI lineage: Eukaryota > Metazoa > Arthropoda > Insecta > Diptera > Tephritidae > Anastrepha > Anastrepha ludens. The sequence goes on along the minus strand of NC_071501.1, from coordinate 53,028,211 downwards.
CTTCCTCTCAATTGCATCCGAATACTTCGATATTAGACTCATTTGGATTCCAGCTTAAACCATTTGTGGAAAAATTTTACGCAAAAATAATGAATTTCTTTATCCCCAAACTATCATAATTACGCCCGAATTAAATATGATGACGAGCTTAGTGAGTCGTTGTCGAGACGCACACATTTGCCAAAAAGTGACCGTAGAACTTCCCCTTTTCTTAAATTTGACTTCCGTCATATTTCTATTTTTGGGTCCATCATTTGCTTATTCGAATTAATTGCCTTAGTTTATTACAGAAATATCGCGTTTTTTACGTATTTAAATATTACCGATTTCGCTCATTGTCAAAATTGTTTATATGGTTTTTTGGCTATAACTCGTCGACTAATTGATATTTTTTTAATCTGTAAAAGCCAAATTATTGCTAGAGACCTGTGCAACAATTACAATTTTTGAAAAAATTGATTTCGAAAATTTTTGTGGTACTTATGAAACAATATACCGAAAATCGGCTCCGATTTCGAACTTCGAAGGCCGATTAAAAAAAAAACGAACTAACATAAAAAAACGGCGCGATACGGGTCTTCTAATTTCGCCTCTATTTTCACCCGCCACTCTCAGAATGGACCTAATTTTTGCTAACCTGAATTTGTTGCACAGTGTTATTTGACTTTTTTACATTCAGTTTCATGTTCGGAAAATGAATTTTTAGTAAAAATAAACAAAATAAACTATGAAAAGAAGCTATTTTTCTTGTTGCGGTTACACTGTGCAACAAATTCAGGTTAGCAAAAATTAGGTCCATTCTGAGAGCGGCGGGTGAAAATAGAGGCGAAATTAGAAGACCCGTATCGCGCCGTTTTTTTATGTTGGTTCGAATTTTTTTTTAATCGGCATTCAAAGTTCGAAATCGGAGCAAAATTGTTTATATGGTTTTTTGGCTATAACTCGTCGACTAATTGATATTTTTTCAATCTGTAAAAGCCAAATTATTGCTAGAGACCTGTGCAATAATTACAATTTTTGAAAAAATTGATTTCGAAAATTTTTGTGGTACTTATGAAACAATATACCGAAAATCGGCTCCGATTTCGAACTTCGAAGGCCGATTAAAAAAAAATTCGAACTAACATAAAAAAACGGCGCGATACGGGTCTTCTAATTTCGCCTCTATTTTCACCCGCCACTCTCAGAATGGACCTAATTTTTGCTAACCTGAATTTGTTGCACAGTGTAATTCGAACTTTAATTCATGTATTTAAGCTATTGTCAAAGCGACACGGTGCATTGTCTTGATGAAAAGAATTTTTTTATTATTTGTATTTTTGGGTCTTCTTTCACTATTTTTTTTTCCTGTAGCTGGTCTAAAAGGAAGAAGAATTTATTGTTTTACCAGTACACAAGTAATCCACAAGCAAATTTCCTTTCGCATCCCAAAAACTGATATATACACCTTCTTGCTGATTTCTGGACACGAACTCGTTGCGGAAACGAAGAAGCAGGTTCACACCACTCGTTAGCCTCCTGTTTAAAAGCTCTAAATGTTGCTGAGTAAGTCGCATTCCAATGCGAATGCCTACAACCAAGTATTGCTTACACTGTCTAATGAGATGCTTAGGACTTCTACTAAATCTCTTTCAGTTACTCGACGATTTTCCAATATGATATTCTGAATTTTTTTTTAATTTCTGGTGTTTTTGCTGGTTTTGGACATCCTTGACGTGGATCGTCTTGAAGGCTTGTCCTCGTTTAAATTCAGTAACCCATCTTCCAAAAATAAAAATTCAATCACTGCCCGATACTTGATTTTTACCATTGTAGAAAATATTGTGACACGTCGATACTAAATGGCTTGTAAACAAGGGACAAATTCACGGATTGAAATGAATCTTCACATACGTTTATATGAAGAGCGTACTAACATAATACAAAAAATTTGGGCTAGTAGCAACTTCCTCTCTTATCGAACTGCTAAACTTATTGAAACGCCCTAGTATAATAGTTATTTTATTTAATATTTATATCACATAAAAGAAGATAATTTCATACTTACCCTGCATGTACAAATTGTTTTACTTGAATCCTTATTTGATGCCTTGAATTAATAAAATACAGTTAAATTTATACTTTGTGCTATTCAAAATGTTACCTCAACTGCTTCGTTTGAGGGTGAGACATACTCTATGCCTTATAAGCTATCATACTTACAAGCTAAGCGGAAGCTGGCTGCCGCAGTTGGCACTGCTGGCTGCTTGTGATGCTACTGCTTAGAATGTTGATGTTGTTGCTACTGCTGCCTGTTGCTCTTATTGAACATGCGCGTAACTTGATCCTTATTATTTTTAGGCATATTAGATTGTTGTTTCATTTCTATTTTCGCAAGCGCATATGCTAGCTCAGCAATTCCCGGTGGTCCAAATTGTGATATTGTCAACATTTCCAGAGGATGTTTGCTTGAAAATACTTTGTTGACAATAACTAATTTTAACTTGCATACATAACTGCTGATAAAAATACATTATTACCTACATTAGTGGTCAAGAATGTAAGATCATTATCATTACAAAGCCGAGCATAGTTTCAGTTTTTTTTTTATGCGACTAAATGTCTCAATTTTTCCATTGTGAATTTAATTTGCTTTCATTAAAAATGTGTTTGCTTCACCCAACATTTTTTTAGAACATTGAACGTGTTTTTATTTTCTTTTATGTGCCAATACGTAGTTATAAACCTGAATATGAATGTCTGTTATTAAGTTTTTCTTACTTTTTATGAAATGTAAGACAACTGGTAAATATTTACATATTTTATACACCTATCCCATAAAGTCTTCGTACACCTTACAAATATTTTTAAATTGATTACAAACACAATATAAGTTTATAGTTGAAAACTATATTATTTTAGTTATTCACTCTTTCATAACTCCCATAAGTTACAAAAGCAAAAGAAATGGTCAAGATTCCTCGCTTTATTTTTTATATAACGGTAAGTAAGTACAGCAACATGTAAATATAGCAACCAGAAAGTTTGCGTGCAGTTTTAAAACCTATGGAGCTTTTTAAATAATATACAAGAACGAAAATTTATATAATATTTTGTGGGCTTGCCACGATGTGTAAGGATTTGACTCAATGTTTGGCAATGCGTTTACTAGTTTCTCTGTTTCCTCAGTTGTAATCTTCGCTCATTCTGTCCGTTTAACACTTCGTAAAACCTCCTTATTTGTTCTTACATGCTGTCGAATTCTTTTTTCTAATAGATCCAACAGATGCTCAATCGAATTGAGATTCTGTGACCGAGAGAGGTGCAAAGGTCCGAAAATCTTACGCAGAATCTTTCTCTCAAACACTTCAAACGTCGTTTCATTGGATGTTGTCATCGTCCAAGCTTCTGCGCTACGTTAGGACGGGCATGATGAGAGCATTGTAGAGTATTAGTTTTGTTCGTCGAGAGAGGACTTTACTGCTCAGTTGCCTACTTAGTCCAAAGTAGCACTTGTTGGCAAGAGAGATTCTACGTTGGATTTCAAGGCTGACATTGTTATCGGTGTTAATGCTGGTTCCTAAATAAACGAAGTCTTTTACAACCTCGAAATTATAACTGTCTACAGTGACGTGGCTGCCGATACGCGAGTGCGCCGACTGTTTGTTTGAAGACAGGAGGTACTTCGTTTTGTCCTCGTTCACCACAAAACCCATTCGCTTTGCCTCTTTATCCAGTTTGGAGAAGGCAGAACTAACAGCGCGGTTGTTAAGGCCGATGATATCGATATCATCGGCATACGCCAACAATTGTACGCTCTTATAAAATATTGTACCTGAGCGATTAAGTTCTGCGGCTCGTACGATGCTCTCCAGCATCAAGTTAAAGAAGTCACACGACAGCGAGTCACCCTGTCTGAAACCTCGTTTGACATCAAACGGCTCGGAGAGGTCCTTCCCAATTCTGACTGCGCTGCTGGTGTTGAGCAACGTCATCTTACATAGCCGTATTAGTTTTGCGGGGATACCAAATTCAGGCATAGCGGCATACAGGTAGCTCCGTTTCGTACTGTCGAATGCAGCTTTGAAGTCGACGAAAAGATGGTGTGTGTCGATTCTCCTTTCATGGGTCTTTTCCAAGATTTGGCGTATTGTGAATATTTGTTCGATGGTAGACTTTCCAGGTCTGAAGCCACACTGATAAGGTCCAATCAGTTGGTTGACGGTGGGCTTCAGCCTTTCACACAATACGCTCGCTAAAACCTTATAGGCGATATTTAGAAGACTAATCCCGCGGTAATTGGCACAAATTGCAGGATCGCCCTTCTTATGGATTGGGCAGAGCACACTTAAATTCCAATCGGCAGGCATGCTTTCATCCGACCATATTTTGCATAAGAGCTGATGCATGCACCTTACCAGCTCCTCGCCGCCATGTTTGAATAGCTTAGCCGGCAGTCCATCGGCGCCCGCGGCTTTGTTGTTCTTTAGCCGTGATATTGCTATTCTCACCTCGTCATGGTCGGGTAACGGAACGACAATTCCGTCGTCAACGATTGGGGTATCGGGATCTTCACATTCTCTATGACATGCGCAGATGTCACTGTTTAACAGGTTCGAGAAGTGTTCCCTCCATAATTTAAGATTGCTCTGTACGTCAGTCACCAGATCGCCGTCTTTGTTCTTACAGGCAAACGCCCCGGCCTTAAAACCTTCTGTAAGCCGCCGAGCTTTCTGATAGAATTTTCGGGCGTTGTTCCTATTGGCCAGCATCTCAAGCTCCTCGCACTCACGTATTTCGGTCTCTCGTTTCTTCTGTCGGATAATACGTCTCTCTTCCTTTTTCAGCTCTCTGTAGCGATCCCACATGGCTCGCGTTGCGCCCGATCGCAGCGTGGCTCTATAGGCGGCATCCTTTCTTTCTGCGGCAGCATGACATTCCTCGTCGTACCAATTGTTTTTTCGGGCTCGCCGGAATCCGATTCCTTCTTCGGCGGCGGTACGTAGGGAACGAGAAATGTTGCTCCATTGCTCCCGCATGCCGGTTTGTTGGGCAGTGCTCTCCGAGAGCAGGAGTGAGAGTCGAGTGACGAATCTTCTGGCTGTCTGTTGAGATTGCAGCTTTTCGATGTCGAACATTCTTTGCGTAGGTAGATGTACGTTTTCTGCTGCACAGAGGCGGGTGCGCAGTTTGGCTGCAACAAGGTAATGATCCGAGTCGATGTTGGGTCCTCGGATCGTACGTACATCTAATACACTAGAAGCGTGTCTTCCATCTATCACAACATGATCGATCTGGTTTCGCGTTTTTCGATCAGGAGACAGCCAGGTAGCTTGGTGTATCTTTTTATGCTGGAATCTGGTGCTGCAGACTACCATGTTTCGGGCCCCGGCGAAGTCGATCAGCCTCTGTCCGTTACCGGATGTTTCGTTGTGCAGGCTGAATTGTCCGACTGTGGGACCAAGAATTCCCTCCTTGCCCACCCTGGCGTTGAAGTCGCCAAGCACGATTTTTATGTCGTGGCGGGGGCAGCGCAAATTAGCGAGATGTTAAAAAATCGCGCTTTAATGCGGATTATTGCGAGACGCTCGTCCACCGGAGTGAACGACAGTACTCGGCGACGAAGTCTCTCTCCTACAACAAATCCGACACCGAAATTGCGCTCCTTTACATGGCAGCTGTAGTAGACGTCGCAAGGCCCTATGGTTTTCTTACCTTGCCCCGTCCATCGCATCTCTTAGATGACAGTGATGTCAGCCTTTACTCTCACGAGGACATCAACCTGCCGGGCAGAGGCACCTTCCCTATTAAGGGACCGGACATTCCAGGTGCATGCCCTCAAATCATATTCCTTATTTCGTTTGCAGGGGTCGTCATCAGTAAAGGCAGTTCTCATCCGAGGCTTTGCAGTTCTTTTCATTGGGGCGGATTTTTAAGTGGCGGGTCCCAAACCCAGCGCTCAACCAGCTATCCTGGAATGCTTCGCCTTCTCACGTTAGCTCACTCCCGAACGGGTGTTCGGAAGCTACCCAGAGGATACGTGGGATAATCCCGGCCGTTGTGAGCTGCTTGAACCATATGTAGAAGAATCGTCCTGGCCACTCCCAAGTGAATGGCGATCAGTAACTTTCCCCACTTGCGTGGACTTCTACACATGGAACCATCCTCCAATATCCAATTACGTACTAATAATTGACAACTAACAAAACAACTAAAACAGCAAAAACAATTACAAGGTAAATTAAATATTTCAAAGTAATATTTTCAAAGCCCACTTTAAATACAGTAGAAACTCGATTCATGCATGCCTCGATACCTGCGACATGTTTTTTTGTTTCATTGCGCACTCAGTACTTGCAACATTCGATAATTTCTACCTCGATACTTGCAAAATTTTTTGTTCTGTCTTTCTCGTTTGGTCCATTAATGCGTTAGCTAAAAACGTTCACGTTCATAAATCAACAATAAATCATATGAAAAAAAATGAACAAGCCATAAAGAAGTTTGTTAAGCGATCTGAATCCGGTCCAAGTAAAAGGAAAACTCTTAAGATTTCTGAGTTTCCAAAAATGGAAAAGACGTTGGAACATGGAACACGATGGCTAAAAATTTACAGGAAAAATTATCAAATAAGAGTGGATCCATTAATCCACTTTGAACAAACTTAACAAAACAATTTTAGATTTACGTTTGACAAAGGAGCAGATATGCATACAATGCCGATGAGACTGGCTCTAACCCGATAAGACTCTTGTGCGCTCAATAGAAACCTCGGTTCAGTAAGGAGCGAATAACGCTTGTACAATTACTGCTGGAAATCATAAAGTAAAAATACTTCATTAAAAAGTGTTACAGATATGCCTGTTGCCTACAAAGTAAATAAAAGTGCTTGGATGACCTTAGCTTAATTTGAAGAATGGTTTCACAGAGCATTTTTTCCAAAGGTGTGTTTATTTTTTGTCAAAACAAAGAATCCAGTTTTAATCCAAAATTGATCAAATAAATAAGCAATATAGTTCCTTGCTGCGCAAAATCTTCCGGAAAAAGCACTTCTTCTTATTCGCGTCCCAAAGAAGGTGAGTTAAAGAGCTACGACAACAAATATTGATAATGTGCTTTCCTCTAACCTTAATGGCTCTAATACAGCTAAATTGAAATGCACTAATTTGAACTACAAAAAATCCCTCTTAAGTCACATTGATGCTCATAGAGAATCTGTCGATGAGAATCTGCGAAAATCGACCTGAAAAATTCAATATACACTTAGAGGTTTTGACAATACGTCCTCTTTCGGAGTTACGATTACAACAAACTGATGATGCATTCAATATTCAATTCATTGCAACTATGCTTCGGGAAGTAGAACCATTGCAGCAAGTCTCTCAATCTGAAATCGAGTAGTGGATTGTTGAACCTCATTCGGAACCCACAGCTTCAAATGAAAAATACTGCAGTGAAGACGACGAAACAGTCGATGAAGGAACCAACGGTGTGATGTTAAATACGAATAAAATTACGTTGGAGGAGGCAAAGCAAAACAATGATTACTTAAACGATGCTAGGACGCTGGACAGGCTCAGAAACTGTGTGGTACTGAACAAATGACTGTGTACAAAACCAACCTAAATCGAAAAAATCTGTAGTTTCAAATGAAAATTATCGGTTTAAAGTGTATTTATTTACTGTAATATAGTAAAAACATATAAACTTCGATTGTTATCAGTGAAACACTACTTTAATTTATATGGAAAAAACCGTAGTACTTGCGACAACCTCGAATCTTGCACAGAGCCATTATTTGTGTCATTACGTGCAGGAATCGAGTTTCTACTCTGTCATCAAAAATGCAATTTTAAAGTAATTTATTTATATATAATATTTATATTTTACAAAATCAGAATTGGGTTATCCAAACCCGAAAGTTGTTTCTTCTTATAAAAATCTTCAAAATTATTTTTAATTTAATAGGTCTATTTATAAGTTCGTGCGGTTTTACAACAGATGGCGTAACTTGATTATTATTCCATTGATCCACATTTCCAAACATTCATTGGAGAGCTACTGTCGTAAGGCACAAACGTCAGTATAAGTTTTTTATTTGAAGCGTAAACAACAATATTTTTACCACACTTGAAAATGTCGAATTTCGTGCCAAATAATGTGTTTTTGCGGGGAATTCTTCTTCATTATTTTAATATGAAGAAAAAAGCAGCCGAAAGTCATCGTATCTTGGTGGAAGTTTATGGTGAGCATGCTCTATCTGAGCGAACGTGCCAGAAGTGGTTTGCACGCTTTAAAAGTGGTGATTTTGGCTTGGAAGACGAAGAACGCGAGGGTGCGCCGCCAAAGTTCATGGATACCGAATTGGAGGAATTGCTCGATCAAGATCCGGCTCAAACGCAAGAAGAGGTTGCAAAAACTTTGGGAGTTGATCAATCAACCATTTCCAAACGTTTAAAAGCCATGGGAATGATCCGAAAGGTAGGCCATTGGGTGCCGTATGAATTGAAGCCAAGAGACGTTGAACGCCGTTTTATGGCATGCGAACAACTGCTTCAACGGCACAAAAGAAAGGGTTTTTTGCATCGAATTGTGACTGGCGATGAAAAGTGGGTCCATTACGACAATCCAAAACGTCGGGCAACGTATGGATACCCTGGCCATGCTTCAACATCGACGTCGGCGCAGAATATTCATGGCCTGAAGGTTATGCTGTGTATCTGGTGGGACCAGCTGGGTGTTGTGTATTATGAGCTACTGAAACCGAATGAAACGATTACGGGGGATGTCTACCGACGACAATTGATGCGTTTGAGCCGAGCACTGCGAGAAAAACGGCCGCAATACGCCGATAGACACGACAAAGTTATTTTGCAACATGACAATGCTCGGCCACATGTTGCACAAGTGGTCAAAACATACTTAGAAACGCTCAAATGGGATGTCCTACCCCACCCGCCGTATAGTCCAGACCTTGCGCCATCCGATTACTATCTCTTCCGATCGATGCAACATGGCCTGGCTGACCAGCACTTCCGTAATTACGATGAAGTCAAAAAATGGATCGATTCGTGGATTGCGGCAAAACCGACCGAATTTTTCACAAAGGGAATCCGTGAATTGCCAGAAAGATGGGAAAAAGTAGTAGTAAGCGATGGACAATATTTTGAATATTAAATTTGTAACCATTTTACGTCAATAAAGTTTCAAACTTCGAAAAAAAACCGCACGAACTTATTCATAGTCCTATTAGTTTTAATTAAAAATTAAGTAAATGAATATTATATATATGTATGTATTATGTTCACTCCCATTGCGATTTTATTATTATTTCACTTCCAAAGGGAATTATATTAAATAATGACGAAATTTTGACCATTTATGTATATAATATTATATTTCACGATTAAAAGTTTTGAAAATACCTATTTATGTAAACAAAAGCCTGAACACTTAAATTTATAATGAACTCAAAATTGTTTTCTAAAAAATATCTTTAACTCCGAAACACTTACGTCAATATGTACTTTTCATATTGTGGAAGAACTTAATTGTGAAAGGAAATACTGAATCTGGTTTATACTTGAGCAGACTGAGTATATAGTCGTATATGAAATCCACTGCTTCGGGATGAGTTTGTAAATATTGTGTGGCACTTTCTAATGTTAGTTTTCTTTTCTTTTGGTAATGGCTAAAAAGCAAGTTGTCTCTCTTCCACATTAATTCCAGTTTAGGTAGTATTCGCTCTTTCGGCTTTTGTGGGCAACGTGTTGTATGCAGTAGGTAGTTATAGTCAGGCCAAAAATGTAATACTATTTTGCCATTTGAAATAAAATATGTTTCGGATTTCTCTTCAGCGACATCATTGAAATATTTGCAGTTCTTTACAACAATTACGTCAGCAAAGTTCCGATAGAATATGCGCACCTTTTTACGTTCCTTCTCTACTGTGATGATACCACGTAACACTTTTCCTAAAATGAAATGCCGTTTTCCAGAATTTGACAATAAAAACTTAAGGATTATTAATTGATAAAAAACAATTAAGATGTATATATGTATGTGTGTCGCACCTTTTAAACATTTAAATTAAACATCAATATGGAATTTTGAATCAGAAAATATGGAATTTTCTACCAATAAAAATATGCTAATAAACATTTACTGTAATTCGTTTGTTTATATTTTTTTCATTATTGTGTATGTATATATATCGATATTGACAAGCATCAAAACATAGTTGCCACGATTCGATTAAAATGCATCGCATAAAAATCGCATAAATGAACACTATTTCCACGATTTAATATTAAAATGTAAGCAAACCCAAGGCAAACAGGCTGTGATGGGTTTGGGTAATGATATTGTATTATAAAAGGTTTTCCAATAAGAGGTGTTATTTTGATATTCAAAGAAAAATGCTATTTTTTAATATAAATGATCGGATGTTTATTTCATTATAAAGAGGAAGGTATGCCGTTAATAGTGAAAAATAACATCAGGCAAATGACCACCGCGACCACGCTTACAGGACAATATCCTTGTTTTTGTCACATTTTTGAATACTTCGATCAAACATATTTTGGTTTTTTTTACATTTCATTACACTAAAATTTCATGGGCTAAAAAATTACATGCTCAGCCATTTTCCATAGAATATCTACAGAAAGTATAATATTAATGTAACAATTCTTTGAAATTTTTTAATTTTTTGTAAATTTTTCAAAAAGTTAGGAACTTTGATTTATAACATTTTTGTTATCAGTATCAGTCTTTTTGATTCATAAAATTGATTTCATCCCATTGTGTTATTTCATGACTTATTTGTACGAGTATGACATACTTTTATTTCTTTTTTTCGTTATTTACATTTCAAGCTTAGTGTTAACGCTGCTTTTTTTAGTAAACTCTTAGATAATAATGGCCAGTAGGAATTAATCTTCGGTTGTTTTGTTTTGTTAATATTTAATTTAATTTAATTTAATCTAGTAGTGGTTTCTTAGCTTCTTCTTATTGTGAATACGAAGTAGTTATAAGTTCTAGTCGAAACATGACTAAATATGATAATACTTTCTCTGATGAAGAAAGTTTTGATTCTAATTTATTATTTACTTATCGCAATAGTAGAGATGCAAATAATTCAAATCAAATTTAATTGCTGTTGATCGATCTTTTCATTATTCTACTGTCCAGCTTGAAAATAGTTACTCTCTTCTTAACCAGCTTTACGTATGTCTCAATGAGCATCATGCCAATTTATTTATTTGTGTTTTTACATTCCGCCTGCTAGCACTGATTCTTTGTATCATACACTGAACAACATTTTGACTTTTACCAAAATAATGAAGTATACAATTTTTATATTCTAAGTGACTTTAACTTGAATAATAATATTGAAAATTTCGGTGGAATCAACTTCAAGGATGGTCTGTTTAGTCGTCTGTAAATCTAGCATGCTCTTTCTATAGAATTTGGTTCAGTGTCAAATTTCAACAACAACAAATGCCTTTAATTTTCGGGGTGCTAATTTTGACACTCTGAATTCAAAAATTGTTGAAATTCATTATTTATGTTTCGATGCTTTCTTGCTGAATGTTTCGATGCTTTCTTGCTGGAAACCATCGAAATTTTAAGAGCTGAGCTAATAAGTTAACCTGATACAGGAAAGGTTTAAAAATATTGAAGAATTGGAGAAAAAAATTATTCAATTTTATCGGGAGTTTTTTTTTAAGCTGCATGAGAACTATCGATTACGATAACTATGGTTTCACAGATGAAAATAGCAAAATGTGCACATATATTCTTAAAAAATACATATGTTCACTTACCGAATAGGTTCAAAGTATAATATTCGAAGTTCCCAACAAAGTTATTGATAATTAAGTTCCGCATCGCTAGTTGTACACCACCATCCATGATAAAAACTGGCATTCGATCTTTGATATTAATTACAGCTTTAAATTTTTGTGAGTCAGCATTTATTTTGGTTTCTCGAATCACCATCAATGTATCTCCTTTATTACGGGCTTCCATATTTTTCTCCTACGTTAATCAAAAACGGTTGCATTCAATTCTTTTCAATTTAGGAACCTAAATACATACTTTTGTACGCAATGACGGATCAATGTACTATAGATCTAATGATCACTTGATCTGTGCAAAATTAATAACAGCAACAAAGTTAGCAACTTTCATTGCTAAGTTGAAATCCGTTTATCGAATCATAGAAATTTTACTACTTTTAACTTTACTTCTGGTTTTAAATATTCTTTAGCCATTTTGAATACAACTAAGAGTTTTTTGGTGTGATTATTTCTTCAAAATAACTTTACAATTACCTCGATAAAATCTTACAGAATGTTTTCTAAGATAAAGGCATTCTAAGAGAGGCATTATTTATTTTGGATACCTTTTGGAATTGTGCTTGACCATTACTACTAATACAGTTTCGAATACCTCCCTTTACGTTTCAATAATTATTTTAACTATATGCAGTACAAGAGATTCAAACTCTTGCCTTTCGATAATTTCCCTTTATACCCACATATCTCATCCACTAATATCATACAACTTTTCACTTCCACGTGAAAATATTCTTTCATATGTAGAATATTCCTTCATAACCTAAGCGAAGACGATATGGAGCACAAGAACTGTTGCCTGTGTTGTCGCCCTCTTGCTTTGCGATACTCACGATGACTCCGGACAAAAGGCATGCATTGGCCAAGACACACAGCCAGCGGCCACCGTTGGGCGTCAAACGCTACTGTACAGGGTCTCGTTGAGCACACTGAGGCAAAGGACGAACCGGACAGCCAACCGCCGTTCAATTCGCGGACCCCTGCGAGATCTCCAAAGCCTAACTACCGCCAGGCATCAACGAATCAGCTGGTGCAACCAAGTGTCATCATCGCACTCAAATCCTAATATATCTCTTAGGTTAATGGTTCACGACTTAAGTTGAATACAAAATGTTAGAGTTCCTCAATACTAAATCGAATATTTACTTTTAACTTAAGATAAAATCCACCAACTTAGCATACTGCCTTTTTCTGGGATAGTTGAAAATGTATTGTACTACAGCGCCATAGAAACCTATCTACTCAAGAAAATCTCAGCAGTGAGAACAAAACAATACCAGCGAGAACAAGATATCCTCCATACTTTTCCTCTTATACCTAGCATTTTTTACCCGATGATTTTTAATTACGATACCAAATAAGTAGCGGTACTCTTCTGTCGATATTTTTAAAGCACCAACAAAACTTTTTATTTTAAATAAAACGATGCCACTCGTATAGTGGAGTTCACGAGCCAAAGCAACTGCTCAAGCAAATAGAGATTTATTCTGAACATCAACAAAATACATTTGATGCAGACTTGCTACCTATTAGCTCCCTTACATGAACCCTTAACTACATTTGTTTAGTTAATTTACCATAACTCCTATCATTTTCGTTGCCTTCCCGGAAAAGGTTTTTGTTTTTTTTTTTATATAATTAATTAATTACAACTTTACTCCATCTTTCAGGCAGCATACGGATTCCTCTGACGAAAAATTCAAGTTCTTTTGACTTGATCCATTCATTGAACAAGTTTGCGATGCTCTCGTAAGAAGTGAGCCGCTCTCCAATAAGGACTGACTGCATTAATAGGAACAGATGGTAATCAGAGATGCAATGTCTGGAGAATACGGTGGGTGGGGCAAGATTTCCCAATTCAGTCCGTCTAAATATTTCTGAACCGATTTAGCAACGTGTGGCCTGGCGTTGTCATGCAGGTGGTGCTTCTTTCGGTGCAGGCGGTGCTTCTTTCGTTTCTTTTCACCCCTAACTTTCCGTACTACAGTCTAATTTCTAACCGAAAAACATACCTTTTTTTCAAAAGTCCGCCATTTTGTTATTTTTGAAAAAAAAAAAATCCCGTTGTAGCACCTGTCAGAATGACAAACCTACAGAATAATAATCAATTTAACTTTTTCGTATCAGATGTCCTGAAGAGCCAAAATCCTGTTGACAAGCCACTTATATTTTTTTAATACGCTTACTTTGGTGCCACACTACTACAAAAAAATATGTCAAAAAAAATTCTTCTTGTATACTATTTGATGTCAATAATAACATACTATAAAATCAAAACGATCGCATTTTATTTTCTTAAAAAAGAAACCGAACGTAGACATTTTTGACGTCGGATGAAAAAGGATCGTTACACTTCAAACGAATGTCAACTACTGTGATCAAAACTTCATATATACACCTTCAAATCACCAGTATATTACTAGAGCGAACACAAAAATAGTATCAACAGTGACACCTCTTTTACGAGGGCTGAAACTTATTCCCATACCCTATAATATAGTAGAACGGAGCAATACACCAATAACATAAACACAATTTGTGGACTTTACAATACTCTTGACGGCGGATTTTTTGCCGCGGGGTATTTTAATTTCCAAACGCAAAGCAACTTTCAAAGAAGCCGTCAAATCAAGTAAGGAGCTGAATTATGTATTTACTTATAATACATATAATATATATATATATACTTATAATATATATATATCTCCGAAAAAGTCTGCATATGGACCCACTGATCCTGAGTTGACAGATTTAATAGACTTTACCATTGAGGGAAATTATATATATATATATATAATTGGCGCGTGCACCCTTTTTTAGGGTGTTTGGCCGAGCTCCTCCTCCTATATGTGGTGTGCGTGTTGATGTTGTTCCACAAATGGAGGGACCTACAGTTTCACGCCGACTCCGAACGGCAGATATTTTTATGAGGAGCTTTTTCATGGCAGAATAACACTCGGAGGTTTGCCATTGCCTGCCGAGGGGCGACCGCTATTAGAAAAATTTTTTCTTAATTTGGTGGTTCACCGAGATTCGAACCAACGTTCTCTCTGTGAATTGCGAAGGGTAGTCACGCACCAACCCATTCGGCTACGGCGGCCGCCAAAGAGGGAATAGTATAATACAATCAAATTATAGTGTAAACAATTGCTGATCTTCCATAATTCTTTACCTAAACACAATAACCACAACTGAAAGCTATTTAAGCGCTCACATAGATCTTAACCTAAATCTTGATACAGCGACTTACATTGAAAACGCGTTTGAATCAGCAAGCAGCTCTATTCTACAATCTATCTAAATAAAATAAAAAGTCTGAGGTATCAAACCATCAAATTCAACTGCTTGTCAAAGAAACGACGGGAATGGCGCCCTTGGTTTTGTTTATAACGTCTATTTCTTAAATTTAATTTAGTTCGCAGGAATTTTATATTGGTGATCAGTGAACCACTTTCATCCAATATAACTCTCATAAAAGTAGACAATTATTTGTTCTGTTTGCGAAGTTGCATTAAAAGTCCGAAGAACTCCCAATTGCCTGGGCACAACTTTTGAACAAGCATTTAGCGTAAGTGCGAACAATTTGGTGCGACTTTTTGATCCGCCAGTGAGTGTATACAAGGTGGCGCAAAATTAATCACTTTATCGGAAGAACTAGCAAAGAAGCATGCAATTTTAATAAAAAGTTAGTAAAAAAGTTATTCAAAACCACAATTGGATAATTAATTGTGTGCCACCTTGTACTTAGTATGTATGAATGTACTTGTTTAAACGTAAATATTTATTTGGATTACTTACTATTCTCGCTTTGTCTATGTAATCGAACTCACTACGCTTCTCTACTATTAGTAAAAATTTGTCATTATATTTGCCCCGCAAACAGTGGCCACAAATATTCTTGCTTTTCCCTTTTTCCATTTGACTGCGGCTAAATACTACATAACCATCATAGCTTTCTTCTATGTTGAGGTTCATGTAACCAACTTCTTTCAGCTCACTTTCCAGAAAAATTTTGTTTTCTTCATTCAGTTTGCAGGGCCCAGTTTTAACTTGTGATATATAAAGCTTTTCTTCAAAGAGCAGTGCCTGTTTCTCATTTCGCATTTCCTTAGCGGTCACGTCCCATTGGCATTCTTGAAACTGCTTCTCTGTGGGTTCGATGATAGAGAGTAACGCGGAAAAGATGCTGTCTAAGCTTATCTCGTCTTCCGGCCTCATAACGAATTTTTTCTGACAAGGCTTATATTCCCATGCATCCTCTGGCCGAGATTGAGTGATGTCCTCAAATTTGGGCGATTCAAGTAAACCGCAATCTTGAATGAATGCTTATAACAAAATTGTATGGGTAAATTTTTTATTAACTCATTCAAAGATATTACTAACCCATCATTAAATATAAATATTTGTTTTTTCTTAAATATTGAAATATTGTAAATTATTCCAAATTTCAACTGCCAAATACGAAAATATGAAAAACAATTGAAAACTGGAAAAATGCACAGCACAGAAAAGTCATGAAGAAATAAAAAATTTAATCATGATCTAAAGGCATCTTGACATGTTCAAATTCTACTTCAAATCTCTTTGGTTGATGATCTTCATATAGGTGTTTGGATATTTCTTCTTAAAGCGCTTTTACATTCTCGTGAGGTATTCGGTTTACCATCTCTTGCAAGTGGTTTTATACAAGGCGGCGCAAAATTAATCACCCTGTCGGAATATTTATAATAGCGTCGCACATAATTGACGTGACGAGGCAGCTCTAATATTCAAAAACATTTGCAATAAAGCGTGTAAAGTTCAACATAAAGATTTCGATCTATCAAAAAACTATCTTTTTATTTAGAAAAAAAGTTATTCAAAAACCAAATTGAACGATTAATATTTTATAAACCTTTGAAGTTCTGTCGACTGATCGTGATTATAATTTTTAATGAAGCCAGAGATCCACCAGGCCATTTCTCCAGATCTGAAAGTTAGAAGAGACAGTTGGGTTATGTGGCGAGAAGCTCAGCGGTCGCAAGTTGAAGCTCGTCATAAAAACAAGTTGAGTTTCAACCCCTAAGCCGAACTTTTACAGCTTCAAAATATCGAAAATCGAAAATTACAAACATCAATAAGTCTATTTATTACTATGAAAGTTTCTTTGCTACGTTATCAGAGAAAATTACATTTAATAAACATTAATAACTGAGATAACGTGTGTTATATAATATTTATTATTATTATGTATATTACTCTAACTGAGTATTACTCTAACTGAGTAATATACTCAGTGCTCATCTTTGCACTGTACCTATTCATCGTTCGGCTCCGCATTCATTGCCAACGAGCTGTTCAAAAATCAAGCCTCTCAATGTTACGAAGAAAAGAATACAGTAAATTTTGAGTGAAGATTCAGATTTAAAATATCAAAATAGACTAGCTGAACCGAAGCTTACACCACGCCACCAAGCAGCTAGAATCGAATTCGTCGATAGTCATTAGTTCTGGGATGATGAATGGCAATCCGTCATTTTTAGCGATGAAAATAAAACTTAATCTCGATGGGCCTGATGTTTGTCAGAAGAATTGAAGAGATATTCCCAAGCTACGACAAAGGCGTCAATTCCGAAACTACCACAGTGTTTCTCTTATGATACCCCAATTTATTTCATTTCGCATACGAATAACGCAGAAAATTACGTAGTGGTCTTGGAAAATGTTTTATTGAATTTTGCCGAAGAATTTAACTTCGAATCTTAGACGTTAAAAGAGAACAATGCTCAAATCCACAGCGCTAAGCGTACAAAGGAGTTTTTCGCGACAAAAAATAGTCCTATGCTGAAGTGGTCCGCTGTTAGTCCAGACCTGAATCCAATAGAGAGCTACTGAAACAAGTTTATTAACCTAGGTCCAATAGGCTATTCAAAAGCTATTCAATAGGAATGGGCAAAAATCATCCTTAGGGTCCTTCAATCACTCGTAAATTCGACGACGACTAACATAAGTTACAAAAAATAAAAGAGGACATACAAGCAAATAATTTTAGTTTACACTGTTTTCTCAGAATTTATGTTTTTCTTAGGTTTAATGTCCCATATAACTATTTCCTTTTATGCCCTTGAATATTAATAAATTTTTACAAAAAAAGCCTGAAAGAAATGCTTTATTCTTACGTTTGCTTTCTTCCCTTATGCCGAACCTTAACCTCTGATTATTTTATTACACAAAAAAATTTGTTTGTTCAGTGTCCTGCTTCGCTTAGTGTTTATGTGGATATATCTATCTCGATTCCCTTATGATGTTAAATTCAATGCTCATCTGAACAAAATTAGAATACCCTTGTGTACCTATCAAGGCGCGCGGATATAATAACTTATTTTTCTAATAAACAATAAAATTAAAAAAGCGAAAACTATACTATCATAGATTAAGTGAAAATTATAGCAAATTTCTAAAAACTTCTTACTCTTATATATACCAGCATGTAATATATATATGTAAGTATGTATATATTAATTTGCTAGGTACATAAATTTCATCTCTAATAAAACCCGAGCACGCGGGTATTTAATTTTTCAGTGATATTTTGTATTTTTATTTTTCCATAAATTACAACAAGGCTTGAGAGAGTGTGATAAATAGTATAAAATAAAGCAATACAAAATTTAGATTTACATACGAGTATTGACTACACACATACTGTATAAGACTCAGTTCAAAGTGATAGATGCTTAACATATTTCAAAGGTTTTTATTCAAATTTAATGTTACTTAGAATATATATCCTAACTGGCCTAACTCCTTGTGTATTCTCTGATTATCGATCAGATTGTCCATCCATAGTTGATACGGGTAATCATCATGTACACCACCATACCTTTCCAAAATAAAAAATAAAAATAGGATGTGTAAACAATTTAAGAATTTGTTCAATATATTTCACCTCTTCGGCAAGTGATTCGGGCTTATATGCTTATGAAGTGACTTCATATCCGAGCCATGTATGAACAAACGTTCCTTCATCGCGGCATTCATAAATGGCTTAAACATGTTGTATGCAGCATTGAACGCCCAATTTTGATTTACAATGTGCAGGGCTGAAGTTCTTACTGGCATAGATGTCTGAAAAAATAGTTTTTGGAGGATATATTTTTGGATTTCTATATATTTTGTAAATCACTGTGTTCTTAACATTTTTTAATTTCTTACCACTAATAAAGCGATCATTTTCTGCACCACGCTTGGACTTAAGTGAAATACATGGCTCAAAGAGAGATCTTTCAAGTCGAATATGCCTATACCGCCTATCACCTGTGCAATTGGCTCTAACGAGCCCAATTCGAGTAGAATGATCGTGGCACGAAATATATCGTCGACAGAGATTTTGCCTGGTTTCCATGCACCGAAACGATAAATCAAAATACGATGCCCTTTTTGATCCCGATATGGTGTTACTGTTATAATATCCTCATCGCCTAGGGATTTTAGCTGCAGCGGCCTCACTTTTTCATAATATGTCTTATTCTGCTCACGAAATTTGCAATAATTGACCATCTATATTTTTGCAAATTGTAAAAGTTATGGTTAAAAATAGAGACTCTTTGGTGTACAAAAGTAAATGACAGCACTTATATATATCTCTCTACATATAAATCTTACAAATTAAAGTATCAAAATAGGTGCATGTGCCCTAGTAACTCAGCTAAAACTTAATCGATTTATTACATTTCTAGACTGTCAACGCGAAATCAAATAAATTATTTTCAAGAGTAATATCTACATTCAAATTTTTTTTTTTTAAGAATTATAAAATAGAATATATGGCATACTCGCTTCTCTCGCCCCATCAATTTGTGGAAGTAGGCCGAAAATTAAGAATCTGAAATATTTATGTAGGTTCTTAAGTGAGCAAAATATATGTATATTTTATATGAACAAGAATTATCGATATCGATAACTATGGTTTGACAGCTGAGAATAGCAAGCTGTGTTGACATTTCTGTTCAGTAAGGTTTGGCAAGTCATTATGAATCATTTAACGTCAGAACAGTACTTCCAAATTATAGAAATTACTTCGAAAAAATAAATCTATTCGCGAAGTTCATAGAGCACTGGCGGCATCATCGGTACTTATTTCTTTAGAAATGAGGAAAGAGCTGGGGTTTCGGTGAATGACGAGCGCTATCGAGCCATGCTGACTGAATTTTTATTTTCAAAACTTATCCAGCTAAACATCGACGACATTTGGTTACTACAAAGTGGCGCAACTTGCCATACATAGCGCTTAACAATTAATTTAAATATTACAATATTCAAGCCACTATTGACGCCATGCGGTTAGATTTATTAGAAAAAGTAGTCAAAAATTGGACTGATTCAATGGTCCATGTAACTCGTACCATGCCATTAAATTATCTAGCAGATTATAATAAAAGAAAATTCATTCCAACAATGCTTCTGGTTTGTACTAGCATTTTATGTTATCAATTGTTCCATTATTATACGTCACATTAACTCTTTTGTGTGCATCCGGACCTGGCCAGACCAATTTGAATTTTGAATTAATTTTTAGTAGGTTATGGCAAGCTACCGGGTTCATATCTCAAGATATCCTCAACTGATCCTTTCTAAATATAAAAATAGAAAGATCGAAAAATTTGTTTGCAACAACAAAGCTGGAATACTGCAAACGATTTTTATGTGATATTCAAGGGTTTTTTTTTTGTGGATTTTATAATTGCTCACAATTTTGATGTTTAGAATACCAGAATGATTAATTCAAATTTGGCAGAAGGTGCAGGTGAGAAAGGTGCATAAAATCTGTGAGATCGCGAACGCGAGACATCAGATATTAACGACGACTTGACCGTACAGCAGTTCATCGGAGGATTACGACAATGAACTCAATATCGGCATCGAATATAATCATATACGGTCCACCAGCCGGAAGAGTCCACAACATTTTGTCGCGAAACCAGAACTGGGCAAAGTGAAGAGTTTCATTCCAATTTAAATTTAAATGCACTGCAATATTGGACTTTAAAAAATATTTCTCCAATTTATTCCTTCTGGAGCGGTTGCCCCTCATGCTCTAATACATGCAACATTGAATGAATTTAATGAAATTTCAAATACTTTGGCTTTTCATCTTCTAAACAATCGTCAAATTGTTACTGAATGAATTTAATATAAGTGTAAACTATTATAGTTAAGTTTTTTTTTTGTAGTCTATAAGAAGTCATGTCATGGCGGTCGCCGTAGCCGAATAGGTTGGTGTGTGACTACCATTCGGAATTCAGAGAGAACGTAGCTTCGAATCTCGTTTTTTCTAATAGCGGTCGCCCGCTATTCTGCCATGAAAAATCTCCTCATAAAAAATATCTGTCGTTCGGAGTCGGCTTGAAATTGTAGGTCCCTCCATTTGGAGCTCGGCCAAACACCCAAAAAGAGTGTACGCGCCAATTACATATTTTCTTATTTCCCAGAAGGTGTACAATAATCGAAAAAACTGTTTTTTGTAGTTTTTTTTCGGAAAACATATTTATACATATTCATAAATTTACAGAAATTAAAATGTTTCACGTGCCTTGTAACAAAAAAAATTTACAAACCAACAAACCTACCTACCATTATCAATCACTGCTTGAAGGCGTCGTGGCATTGATCCCACAATTTGGGTAAACTCTTTCCGTGTTCCATTAATCCGTCAACTCTTTCTTTGTGATTTTGCGTCAATTACTATACTTCGTCGATTTTTTCTCTCTAAAAGTTCCTAAACATGCATTTAAATCCGGACCCTGCGGCGGTGTTTAGTTGTTTGGGTGCGTAATACTCGTGTAACAGCCATTCCTTGACAATTAGGGCCATTGTCTTGTTGAAAAACCTAATCTCGCCCAAGACCTAAGCATTCTACTAATGGCTTCAAATGCTGTTCCAATATGTTTTTATATTTATATCGGTTCACAGCAGCTTTAATAAAGGTCATCTTTCCAACGCCAGGTGCAGCTGTAGCTCCCCAAACCATTACGCTACTGCCGCTGTGCTTGACAGTTGCTATCGAATTTCTTATTTTCATAATCGAATTTCTTCTCCTCCACATTTTAGCCCGACCGTCCTTTCCAAATATATTGAACTTCAATTCGACAGTAAATAAAAAACACAAGCCAGGAAGTAAGCAATCATATGAATACAAAAAAATGAATTCCAAAAAATACATCAACAATTTTTTTCAATTATATACCTTCTGGGAAATAGTAAAATATGTTATTGTGTATAAATTTAAGTCCTTCACTGTACATATGTATGTATTTCAAAATTTACTAGGATTAAATAAATAAATTAAAAATGTGATTTTACGTGCTTGAATAACAGAAGAAATAATTAGCTTTTGTTTACCAATTCGAAACTGCTCTCCACGTCCCAATAGCGTGCACGTAGAAATTTCTGCAAATAGTCATCATCAGTGCGGTGGGGCTTACAGTTGTCATGTTCTAAAAGCATTTTGGACTACCAATGTTAATACTCATGCAGCCGGAAAACTTTAAATAACTAAATTATCTACCTAGGATGTACCTGCGAAAGTCGTCAATGATCTGTAGTTTTGTATCATCACATTCACCCTGTTCTTTGGCTATCTTTTGGATCTCCTCTGGCAACTCAGGCTCAAGATCTATATCGTGTTTAATTTCAACGGATGACATTATTGTTGAGATCTGAAATTTGAAATGCAAATAAAGCTGGTCAGATTTCAATGTCACACAAACAAACTCTTACATATTATACTTTATTATATAACATATGTATATATATATATATATATATATATATATATATATATATATATATATGTATTATGTGTTGTAGTAAGATTTTCAACAATTGAACAGGTAGAGCAGCAAAATAATTGTAAATAATGCACGCTCTTGCAGGCACGCATGTACTCGGGTGACAACAGAATTAATCACCCTTGCGGAATTTTTACAATTTTCGTCAATTATATTTGACACTTGTGAACTATACTGTATTATACAAACAGGCAAACAATGGAGTGCGTAAAGATCAAAATTAAAATTTCTTTGACTCAAGATCATTTTTTTTAATTCAGTAAAAAAGTTATTCAGAATGGTTGATTAGTTTTGCGCCACCTTATATATACATAACATACATGGCGTTCACGAGATTCCAAGGTCCCGGAAATACCGGGGTTGGCTTGTTTTAAATCCATAACCTCGAATTAAAAGAGTAAAAGTTTATTGCAAAATTTTATTACAACAAAAGCTTTTCAATTTCCAAGCCTCTAATTTAAATCTCAAGAAATTTAAATAATTTATTTCTAACGCATCCTAATAATAATAGAGTTTGAGAATTACCACGATTTAATATTAAAATGTAAGCAAACCCAAGGCAAACAGGCTGTGATGGGTTTGGGTAATGATATTATAAAGAGTTTTCCAATAAGAGGTGTTATTTTGATATTCAAAGAAAAATGCTACTTTTTAATATAAATGATCGGATATATATCTCATTACAAAGAGGAAGGTATGCCATTAATAGTGGAAAATAACATCAGGCAACGCTTACAGAACAATATCCTTTTCATGAAATTTTCCATAACCGAATTGCAAAGTGGCTGCCCTATGTCCTCGATAGCCTCACGAATTCCATCTTTGAGGTCTTGAATCGACCCTGGGCTGTTGGCGTAGACCTTATCTTTCACGTGGCCCCAAAGAAAAAAGTCTCAAGGTGTTAAATCACAAGATCTTGTTGGCCAATTGTGATCACCTCTTCGAGAGATAAGACGGTCCGGAAACTTTTCCCGTAAAAGATCAATGGTTTTGTTGCTTGTGTGGCACGTAGCGCCGTCTTGTTGAAAATAAACGTTGTCTAGATCAGTACCATCCAATTTCGGCCATAAAAAGTCGTTAATCATCCCTCGAAATAGCACCTGTTTTTTCAAAATAACACCTGTTATTGGAAAACCCTTCATTTGGTTTACCAACTGTTTTAGCTGATGTTTGTGCTTAAATGCACTAGCGGCAGCAAACCCAAAAGAAAGCTGCGGTGGAAACGTTATATATTATATTATAGTTTTGTAATATGTCATCTTTGGCTCAAATTCATAAAGAGCTTGAAAACATACATCAATAATTAATTGGATCTTTTTGTGAAGAAAACTTAAATGGATGTACTCACAGTATCACTAATGTAAACGGCTCCTTAGGTATGGGTTTATTTGAGAAAATATTTGCATGTGCAACGGATTTAATTTTTGGTTGCTTGGAAGTACCACTCTGGCACTTACCAAGTAGCACTAAAACGCCATGTTGATACCATTATAAGACCTCCAACAAGAGGCTAGAGCTGTTGATAAAATGGAGAAGATGGGTTGGCGCACTGCCCCAGGCTGTCGATGAAAGGAGCACCCAATGACCTTAATCGTCTAGCTGCCTAGCCCAGACATTTACAAAAAAAGTGCTCAAGAGTCTCCTTTTCTGAAAGGTCCCCACAGCTTCTGCAATGGGGGTTAAATGGTGAGCCTAGCTTTTCCGCGTATCCAATGGCCGGTAAACACTGCTACAAGTTTGGAAATTGAATGACGTGGTGTCCCCATGACTTTCTGAGTCCTCCGTCTATTGTATTGTGGCCAAAGGGTTTTCAAAATAGCACAAGAAGAAATGGAACTCCAATTTTTCTGCCCTTCCCCTAAAATAATTTGTGTAATTCCCTTTTCACAACTAAAAGGGGGATGCCAATGACTGGATAGCAGGCCTATGAGACCAATTCAGCCCTCTTCTTGCCAAGCTCATTAGCAATTTCATTTCCTCAATGCTCCTATGGCCTGAAACCCTGCACCCCCCAAGAGATTGTATCTCCTCCTTACAGGAGTTTACTAGTTTAGATCTGCAGTATGGCGTCACGGCTTGACTATCGGAGAAAATGTTAATATCTCCCTCGCTCGCATGTTCCCTAAGTATTTTGCATGCCTGCTGAATCGCAAAGACTTCTGCCTGAAATACACTAGCAGTATTCTGCAATTTTAAAGTGATAAATTGGTTGGTTAAGACAAAACCCCTGCTAAGACTCCCGATTCCATCTTGGAGCCGTCAGTGAAGACAGAGGTGCACGCTTCGGTGCAGATTTTCCCCTGGATCCAATCCTGCCTATTTGAAAATATTGCCCTGCGCGACCTTCAAATTCCAATTTGCGAATAGAGAGATCTATCCGAAATTCGGAGAAATACGGTGTTAACTGCCCGAAAATGCTACCATGTCCCTTGAGAGATTGACTTCAGAGGCCAACCTCCGTTAGCCTGAATATAAATGGATGGAAATAACGTAAAAGTCCATAGGAAGTAAGTCCAAAACACCGTTCAAGTTTCACATGCTCCGGTGATGCCAACCACTGCAGCCCTTTGCACCCTCCCCAGTTTAGTGATATTATAGCCCTTCCAAACAGCTTCCAACCAAACCAGGCATCCATACGTTAAAATTGGCAGAAGCAGTGCGTTATACATCCACTGCACAACCTTCTCTAATGGAGTTTGGAGTTAAGTATCTCTCCAAGATACCTAACTTCCAATGAAAACGGGAAAACGTGGTTATTTAATTTGGGAAGTCTGAAGTGTGGAGGTTTATATTTTCTGATAAATAGCACCAGCTCCGTTTTGTCGCAACTGGCAGCCCAGAGACTAAGTACAGCCTTTCCAAAATCTCAGCCATGACTGAGGGAAATGTTCCCGATACCATTAGGACCAAGTCATCGGCGTATACTACCACCTTAACTCCACCCTTATTTAACATTTTCAGAACTTCGTCAATAGCAACTAGCCAAAGTAGGGGTGAAAGGACAGTGGAGTAGTATGCAAAAGCAGTACGTTTTACGTAAGAATTCATTTATTTCTAAAATATTAGTGACATATGTAGTATTCAGATGACTTCAGGTAATTAGAATTGCAAAACAAAAATAAATTAATATAAACAAAACGCGTCATCCTGCAAAAAAGCGTCTCATGACGCGTTTCAGACGTCAAATCTACCCAGGGGTTTAAGGAAAAGTTGGATAATTTTTCAATATCAATAATCAATATACTATACATACGTTAACTACCTTAAACTGAAAAACTTATAATTTATTAGACGCGCTGATAAAAGACTTTGAAATATTTTGTAATGGTGGAGATAAAAAGCTTCGAATGGCATATGATGATTTTTTTATGAAGAGCTTTTTCATCGTAGAAATACACTTCGGAGGCTCACCATTTTTTTTTTAGTGGGTTAGGTTTAAAATGACTTCGCACTTACAGTGACCGTCGTTTACGGCGTTGAGTGGTGTTGCCACTAACCTTTGGAGACACTCCGGAACTACTTTCTTCATTACTTCAAGAGGGCCCAGAACGGCATCTTTAATCCAACCAATTCTATTCAGCTTTCATGCTTTAAGCTTGTCTTCTTATGTCTCTGTCTATGAAGTTTCGCTTTGTCGCATATGTCGAGGTCTACCTTTTGTTTCCGTAGTACGTCCTCGATGTATCTCTTTGCCGCGTTCCAGTTATCCTCGCGTTCGAACATCTGCTTCCTCAGAGCATCTCTTTCCGCGAGCTATCTGAGCCACAACAAAAAATCTGGCCCCAGAAAATGAGCCTGCAGACAAGTTGAATATATAGGTATTTTCCTACTTCTTGGTTCACTAGCAACGTGTCAGTCTTATGTTTGGCGAGCTCCCCGCTATGTTCCTCAAGCCATAATTGCGTCCTTATCATAACTCGGTTCAGCTTCCTCCTAACGTCCTCAGTGGCCCAGGTTAGTATGACCGCCGCCATATCGTCCGCGTATCCTACTAGATATGTATCTTCTGGCATTTCTATGCTCAAGATCTCGTCGTAGCTCAGATAGCAAAGATCGGGCGGAGAATAGATCCTTAAGCGGCACCAGGTGTTACCGTTTTTGTTGCCTGACCATCTGGCGTATAGTAGAGCAATTCACGCTCTGGAGAATCCTTAGCAGGTATGCAGGCATTCGAAACCTTGGTCGTAGTGTCTTTATAATGTCTATATTTCGTAAGCTGTTAAAGTCGTTTCGTACATCAAGCGTTGCCTATTTACTAACTCCTCTATTGCGCCAAGAGTTGATTTTCCGCGTCGGAAACCATATTGCCTTGCTGGCAATCCTCCTACACTCTCAACTCTGTTTCCCGGCGCTATCCAGCATGCGGACGCCAGGCTGACGGTTGCGCTGGGGCGTCTTTAGCTTTACTGATCAGCGCCAGCTTCTGTTTTTTCCACAGCTGTGGAAGATGCTTTAAGCAGCCCATGCTTTATAACCTCAAGCACCACATATAGTCGGCTTTTAGCCACAAGTTTAAGAGCTTCAGTTGGAATGCCGTGTGGGCCTGGAGCTTTATTCCTTTTGGGGTTTGTTGTCACGGTTTTGAGTACTTCCTCAGTGAAGGATGGAAGTATCTCGTCACCTTGGAGGTCTCAGCCCCCGCACAGAATAGGGTGTGTAGGAAAAAGTCTATCCACTATTTTGCTGAGGTTTGCAATTAGCTGCAGAGGGACGACCGCTATTAGAAAAAACTTATTCTGTCATTTAGTGTGTCATGCACGGAGATTAATATAACGTATTATATAATAATAATATACAAAAATAAAAAACTTCACTTATTCTTTTTGACATTAAAATCTAATAACACAGATAATATTTACACACATTGACGCAAATTCATTTTTCAAATCGCTTTAGCTTCTCACGTGCTATTTCAATTTTTTGGCTTCTAAGAGCGCTTTCTATTGCTTCTCGCTTCTCTAAAAATTCTAATTTGTTTTCTATGGCATACTTTTTGTAATGCCAATTTTTAATACTGTTTAAATTATGCAGCATTTCCTTTTGTGTTTTTAACTGCTCGGACGCCAATAGCATTTTTATTTATCCCACCTTCGGACTTCTTGGCTGGAGCGTCCATGCTCCAACGTTAACTTAACGCGGTTCATTGGTTAGCCGATTAATGCCCTCTTCGGTGACATAACCAGTTAACCCAAACGCCAATGACTTGGCCCGAGGTAGCTTTTGCCTCCCACAATATCAGGGTTTTTTTCCACTAATACGACAATGCGCCCAATTTGTTGATTGTTTGATATTTTTCGAGAATAATTTTTAAAATAAATACAAATTTTATATTTTAGGTATTTCATCAGAAATACTTACATTATTTTTTCCATCTTCTCAAAATTATTACCACAACTGATAAATAGTAGTTATTTGGTTTTGACAGTTCATCTAACCACAAGTAGGTCTAGTTATGAGTCGTAATAGATGCAAAAACTTAACGAACTCAACTGAAATGAAAATTTGAGTTGGGTTCTGATTTATCAATCAACGCAATCACAATCAAGCGAAAAATATTAAAACAACTATTGGCAATGACAAATATGATCAAATCTGTGCTGATCTCAACCATGTCAAGGATTTCGATACTGTACTAACGAAGCGGAAGCAAACGTTTCCGTATAGAAAAAACCGTTTATTCAACTTGGATTTGGAATATCATTAAATATTAGATGAAGCCCCTAAATTCGTATTTTTTTAGATAAGATATTATATGTTATTGATATAATAACTGGCCGCCGTAGCCGAATGGATTGGTGTGTGACTTACATTTGGTAGGGCATGTGCTCAAAGCCCCGTGGGCGCATGAGACACGAACGATTTTTTCTAGCAGCGGTCG
Organism: Anastrepha ludens; assembly: GCF_028408465.1. Lineage (NCBI taxonomy): Eukaryota > Metazoa > Arthropoda > Insecta > Diptera > Tephritidae > Anastrepha > Anastrepha ludens. The sequence continues at coordinate 52,999,664 of NC_071501.1, read as the reverse complement.
TCTCTCGGCAGACAATACCAAATATCCGAGTGTTTTTCTACCATGAAAAAGCTACTTATAAAAACCATGTCCCTCCTTTTGTTAAAAAAACATTAAGACGGCCACCACAAATTGGATAAGCTCGACCAAACACCTCAACAGAGTTGTACGATCCAATAATAAAGTATATCAGCATTTTTGCTATGAGGTTTCGTATATGTGACAACGCTGAAAAATATTTATATACATATATACATATATTCTGCATTTCATGAATGAAATTGTTTGCCATACGCTGCGTTTGTGTGAATTTATTAACACATAAATATCGAGGTGGGTGCAAATGCGTTAAACCGTTGGATAAATAAGTGTATGTATGTCATAAATAAATATAATACATGTACGACAATATCTTATGCCTATATTACTACTACTTGTATATATAAGTATGTGTACGTGTTTTATATTAAATTTACTACAGCACTAGAGAGAAATTAACTAAATGTATCTAGTGCGATAATATATTAATATATTCATACTTACGTATGCGTACATTTACATACTAGAGTGTAGACGCATTTGTATTTAAAAATATTAATATTCATCAGCCGACAAACGATAGCACATAAATATTGTAAACAGTTTTGACTACAATACTTAAAAGAAGGTAGTTCCACTTAATGACCTTAGCAGACATGTTAGTCAGCTGACTTTTGCTGTTACTATGACACTTTCCACGAAATGTACCAGATTCAAAACCGTTATTAATTTTTTTGTTTTCATTTGCCTTCAACTAAATTCAAATTCAATTTTGTAAAGAAAAAATCAGTTCCTTATTAAGTCTAAGAGCTCTTTGACAGAATCGCTATGTGTGTGACGTCCCGATGTGCAATTTACTCGTGTGTTGTTTGTGTAATTTCTTCTTTTTCTTGCATTCTTGTTCGCATTTTCACATCTCTCTCAAACAATTGCACCAATGTAACGTCACGCACTTTCTGGTGAGCGCAATCTTGTTTCAAACATACTTGAATATACAAAGTCCGGCACTCGAAGTTTAACCAATTTCAGACCGCATCAGCTGTCTGTTAGTTGGCTAAATGACAGTCCAGAGTATTGTTTACAAGCGCGCGGTAGGATTTTGCCGAGAGTAAACGCGAAAAAAGAAAATCAGTAATAGATTTCAAACGTAATAGTGTGATTGCATTATATTTGGCAGGAAAATCACAACCAGCGATTGTGCGTGAGCTCGAGCATCTTAAAGTAAATAAATTTTTTGTTTATCGCACTATTACTCATTACAATGATACTGGTAATCGCGAAACGTCATGGTGATCATCAAAAGACTGCAACGTCACGTGAAATGGTTCAAAAAGCGAAGAAGCGACTTCAGCGAAATCCTCGACGAAGTCCCAATCAAATGGCGAAAGAACTGAAAATATCTGACCGTAACATCCGCCGCATACTGATCTCGAAGTTAAGCCTTACAAGATTCAAAAGGCGCATGATCTCACACCAAAGCAGTAACAAGTCAGACTTGAGAGAGCGAAGGAATTGTTTCGCTTGGTCGAAAGCGATCAATTTCCGAACATTGTGTTTTCTGACGAGAATATTTTTAAAAGTGAGCAATTCGTATACTCCCAAAACGATAGGGTTTATTTCACCGATCGATCATACGATAATTTGAGTCATCGATCATCACCAGGAGGCAGCACTCGCCACAGGTAATGGTTTGGGCCGCTGTAACCACAGATGGACGCTCTACAATCGTTTTCATCGAGCCTGGCGTAAAGATAAATGCGAAATATTATCGGGAAAGTATTCTGGAGATTGCTTTGAAGCCGTGGGCAGACAAATATTTTGGTGGCAGACCATGGATGTTTCAACCGGACTCAGCAAAGTCTCGGAAAGCTCGAGTAAACCAAGAATGGCTAAAAAACAACGTTCCGAACTTCATAACGCCCACACAATGGCTCTCAAATTCACCAGACGCGAATCCGATGGATTATTCTCTTTGGATCATTTTGGAGAGCAAGGTCCGAACTAAAAGATTCACCAGTCTTAAAGCGCTGAAAAAAAGTCACATTCGGGCAGCTTGCGATTCGTTTCTGGACAGTCTCAAAATCATAGCAAGCAAAAGGTGGTCATATCGAGCAAAAGTAAATTGATTCTTAATTTTGTATTATTTTCACATATTTTTTACTCAGAATTGAATAAAAGCAATTTTCCAAACTAAATTTATGGCCTTTTTAATTGGTTACACCTCGAATGCCGGACCCTGTATATGAAAACTAAGTAGAATCTAAGTATTGACAGAGGCATTGTGCGCTTTAGCACAATTGAAGTTGAAGCGCTCTAACTGAAAAACGCTTTATAATCCTAGGTACATAAAGAAGACAGTTAAGCACGGTGGCCTAAGTATAATGATATGGGCTTGCTTTTCTTACAATGGCGTTGGCCCTATCCATATGATAAATGGCATTATGGATAGACATGTTTATGTAGATATATTACAAAATATAATGCTACCATTTTCCAGTTGGGAAATGCTTATAAAATGGGCATTTAAACAGGACAACGATCCGAAACATACGAGCAAGCTTGTGAAAGATTGGTTTGCATCCGAAAAGATCGGTCTTATGCTATGGCCACCTCAGTCCCCTGATCTTAATCCTATCGAAAACTTATGGGGAGATGTTAAGCTGTGGCAACTGCAAATGCTTCAAACAAAGCTGAGCTTTGGCATGCGGTTCAGGAAGCATGGTCTCAAATCCCTTTGAAGCATTGGCAGGACCTTATCCATTCCATGCCCCGCCAATGCGAAGCCGTTATTAAAAATAAAGGCTATGCAACTAAATATTAGACTGTATTGAATATGATGAACTCATAAAATCATTTATGAATGAAGTTATTCGGTTTTATTTTTCCTTTAATGTAACCACTACTATAATTATGAACAGCCACTTTTCGATGCACTTTGCAAAAGTCATCAAAAAATTACACAAACCAATGGAAAACAAATGGTATCTTTTCACTATTCTATTCTGTGTATGCTATTCTTAGAAATATATAATATGAAAACCCGTTTAATTTGTAAGGTTTAACATATGGAAAAATGAATATGAATGTTGTGAGGTGCTGCACTACTATATTTTTGAACACAGCTGTATATATATATTTTACAAAGTACGAAACTTGGATTTATATGGTGTTTGTTATAGAATGAACTATATTATATTTGTATAAAAAAAGTTATTTAAATTAAAATTACATAATTGAAATTTTCAATATGTGATGCTATTGTAATTTTGCAACATGAAACGTTTTTGCTGAAAAAATTCACAAAATAGCACAACGTGCGTAGAATCATATCACTTTCTAAGTTTGATTCAAACTTTACTTGATAAATTTTCGTTTTCACGTAAATTCTATGCCTTGCTTCATTTCACTTGTGCGATTAACACTTCCATTGTTCATCAAAATTAATATTTTTAATAATTAATATTTATAACAATGATTATTGTATTTTTATTATTATATTATAATAATTAATATTTTTGAGTTAACTTATGTTAAATGTAATTTAAACTTCATTTTTCATAACATTTTTATTTAGCGCTGCTCTGTTGTTCTAATCTAATTAATATTAAATTTCATTTACAATTATATATGCGCATATTTCATTTTCATTTGTTGTATATTTAAATGGCGCAAACTGAATATAGCTTCAATTGATTTGAAGTTAAAGTTTAATTACGTCAATAATTTTTAGTGATTAATTTAATTTCAGTTCAACGAATTCCGACCCTTTGGCAATACCGGTGTTTATTAATTTCCAAGGTCGAATTTACATACCAGTTCGTTTATATTTAGAAACCGCAAAAATCTATTCAAAAATCTAAATTCACTTTTGTCCACAAGCTTAGCATTTAAGAACCTTTTTCAAACAAAGATCGGTATTAACTGGCGCTTTAAGCGCTGGAATCACAGTAAAAATGTGGAAGCTTTTGTGCTGCTGGAGGAAACACTGAAACAAAGAGCGAGATATGTATGTTTAAATGTGCTCAAAAACAAAATTATATATGCATACATACATATGTATGTTATTATAGCTTCAAAGAATTAAACGACCAGTTCTAAAACGCTGAAGTGAATTCGCCCGCTCAGTGTTGAGCGTTGAGCGTAAATCTTTCATGATTGGCGACATACCTATACAGTATTTTTATATATGTATGTTTACGTGAATGGATACTGTATACATGTATGTACATATGTATTCTAAAATACTCACAGCCGTCTTCAACCTCTTCATCCTCAACGATCACAATCAAGCATTTTGTGGTCCACACGTACACATACATATCCATATAATACAATATATACATATGTATATTCATATATAATAATAATAAGTACTAATATAATCTAAAACATTCAAACATTGTACTAATTATTCAAATTTAATAAATAATTTAATCCCTTTCCCGTATTATCAGTTATAACGAACAAATGGTGTCGCCCTGTTTGTTTGACCTTAGCCTGCTTCGTTGTTCCGAGGGGCTTTTGACATCTAGCAAAGTTGTAGTAGGAAACTTGATAATATTGAATGCACTGACGGCAATATGTGCAGTTTTAACATTCCGTTATTCAGATGATTACAAAATTGCGATCGTATGCATGCTCTTTAAAGCAGTGAAATAATAATTTGTATATAAATATACTTTTCAAATTGATAAACCACAGGAAATTATTTTTTTTTTCTAAAATGTAATTTTGCTTCAATCTAAATCAATATCGTTATATTAAGGAAGATACTTTTGATTTTATAATACGTTTTCACCAGAGCCCACCCTTGACTTGCAAAAGCCCAAATATGGCAATTTGGTTTATAGACGTAGCCAAAATGAGCGTCACCGCAGAACACCATAAGTTGGCCTGAGCGCGATGAACACTTTTCACAGAGCGTCAATTTTAGTAATGCAATTGACCAATTTGTCAACGTTGTTGAGGCGTAAGTCTTTCCATGATAAAGCTTCAATGAATACTGAAAAAAACTATGTATTTAGTTTGACAGTAGTCACGCGTGATCTGTCAAAAAAACCATATTGGAAAAAGTACCTCCAATCTGATTACCCATTACTAATTCGAACTTAGCTCAAGTGGTAGGCATTCATTGGTAATACATAATGGAGCTGCACATTTTAAACCCCGGCAGCCAATTAAGTTTTCCCGGTATTGACAAGAGCAAAAACCTTTTCCCACATTTGGTGTCTCATGCCCACACTGGGATTCCAACTCGAATGGTACTCACGCACCAATCATTCGTCTGATGAAATAAGTCGCGATGTTTAATATGTGATTCCTTGCAGGAAACTTTGCTTGTCGACTCTTCGTTCATGCTAGGTTTGATTTGCATAATTTTGAAATGACATCCGAGACCACAGTGGAATCGGCTCATCTCCCGCCGAGACTCCTTCCTTTCTTTCATTTCAGCTTAGATATTTCCGACGTGTGTTTCGCTTTTGATGTTTTTCTTCTAATAGGATTTTTTTATGGTGGTTTTTAATTCAACAAGATAACGATCCCAAATATATACTCGTAAGTACAGCTTAAGATGTTAAACTGTAAATACTTCTCAACACAAAGCATTTGAAAGCACCTGCTCACAGTCCTGACATAAACTGTAGAAAAAATCTCTGGCCCTTGCACGAGAAAGAATAATCATTAGTTTACCGTTATCAAACCTAGCATAGCAGTGGACTAGCTAGGAACTTTATTCTGTATGTAAACTTTTTTCAACGCTGTTTTATGTTACCACTACGGGTCATGCAAATAAGACTGTGATCAGAAAGATGACCACCATTCAAAACAGCTTCCTTAGGAGAAGTTTGGGGGTTCCTCCAGCTACACCAGTCCCCTTGCTGTATGCTGTTGCCTAAGAGTTACCACCCACTGAATTATCTCTTTGGCTTACTGCCAAAGAAATCTTGAAATTAAAACAATCAAATTCTAGCATTTACAAAATGATTGAAACCTCTGCAGAGGTTAAATCCAGATATAGCTTTGTTTTCAAAAAGTTTAAAGAGATTTTTGTGAATACCAATGTAAACCCAATGACTGTAAACTGTGAAAATATGATGGTGATAGATGACTCCTTGTCTAGAGCTAAAAGCAAATTTTCTAATTAAGAAATTAAAGCTATTTTTGCTGACAAAATCGATGAACTCAAGCGTAACGGTGTCGATCTTCTGGCAACTGATGCGTCTGTAGTGCTTAATGCTGTTGGGTGTGTCATTTTTAATGTTACAAACAACACGGAGCACTTGTTTAAAATAGAAATGCGAACCTCCTCCACTTTTGGTGAGTTGTGGGCTTTGCTTAAGGCCTTAGATATTGCGAAAGAATGCAAAATGAGTAGGATCTGAATTTTTAATGATAATCTGAGTTCACGTCTGCTGCTCAAGAAAGCAAGCTCCAACAACTGTTGTGTCACTCTTTTTAAACAAAAGGTAAATGAATATGGCTTTGATAGTGTTCGGGTGATTTGGTCGCCTGGACATGTTGGTATTCCAATAAATGAAAGAGCCGATTCTATTGCAAAAAAAGCTGTTTGCTGCGGCTCAATCTTGAGCGCAGAATTCACTTTTAAAGAAGCAGTCAAAATTATAAGAAATTTAATATTCAGGAATTGATATGACGGCTTTCGTTCATTCTCAGAAGAAAAGCCAAACCTTTTTGCCAAACTAAATGATTACTTACCGACAAAACCTTGGTTTTATAAAGCTTCATTTGATGTCAAAATTATCAAAATGGTAAATAGAATACTGGTAGGATGTGCTTATGACAGCGTATATTTGTTCAATAACACTGATCTTTGTATATGCGGTGAAATCAACTCTTATGTTCACAGAATCTCTAACTGTCTACTCTTTGATCACATCAGAACAAATTACAGCTTTTTTGATTCATACACAGACCTTGTTTCCATATTTAAAAACAATGAAGTCTTCAAGTCTTTTATTTCATTTTTTAGTGCTGCCAACGTTTCCTTTTAAATAATGTCACTTTCAAAACTGATGCACCAGACCACTTAGTCTTACATACCGAAAATAAGTATTTTTCAATACCAAACGTTGTGGATGTAAAATCCCGCCAAACACTTCTTAAATTCTAAAAAAAACAAAAGTTTTGGTGTTTCACCGAGACTCGAACCTATGTCCTCTCTGAATGCCGAATGGTAGTCACGCACCAACCCATTCGGCTATGGCGGCCGAATAAGAAAGAAAATATATATTTTTTTTTTTTGCAGAGGCGGTTAAAATCGAAAATGTCAAACATCATCAAAGGTGCGGTCACACAAGTGGTATGTGGGGCATGCTCCCACTAACCCTATATAATTCCTCCCCTCTCGGCTGCTCCACCCTGACACTGCTAAAAGCAAAAGCTGTGTTTATGCCTTTTAAACACACCGAGGGTTATACGCTATCGAAAGCATCCATTGGTTTATCACCAATGGGGCATCGGAAAATTGCAATATCGTTACTCGAAATCGACTTGTCATCTACTGTATTCACGACCAGACGACCAGCACGAACGCGTGAGGTAAAGCCTCAAGACGAACTCGGAAAATTGCAATATCGTTACTCGATGTCGACTAGACGACAAGTCGTGTCTTCGTGAATACAGTCATCCCTACAGGAGATCTGTTTCAAAATGGCTTATTTGGGTGACGCATCTAGGTATCTCTTGGGTGTTCTATATTGGTCGCATTCGCTTTGCTTCCCCTCTCACATTCTAAGTTTCGCAGTTTTATTAATATCCTTGCTGCAGCTTCCCATTTCTCTTTTGAGTTCAGCATTTGCATTACGAGGTTTTCTGGTGTGGGGACGACGCCGAGGACTTTTGCGAGCTCGAATCGCTCTTCATAAAATCTGGCGCAGTGAAAAGTCGAATTATCTGCTAGTTTAAAACGGTGGAGGTACGCAAGAAATGGTGGCTCCGCTGAAATTTGCGTTAGATAGTAATCCGTTTCGCCGTGCTTTCTGCTTAGCATACGCATGAGTACGTTATTCACTCTCATTGCCTTGTTGCTGGTTATTTTCAGATGGCCCTTGTATGTTAGCTCCTCATCGATGTGTACTCCAAGATACTTTACCCATGTTTGGGTTGCAATGTCATGTTCCCCACCCCTTGTATGTTAGCTCCTCATCGATGTGTACTCCAAGATACTTTACCCATGTTTGGGTTGCAATGTCACGTTCCCCACCCGATATAGTGAGGCTCTCGCTTCGCCTATTTTTACTGATAAGGACCAGCTCAGTTTTTTGCGCCGCCAGCTCTAGGTTAACGTTGCTCAACCACCTTTGGATTCTCGCAACGGCATTTTTGCACACATGCTTCAAGCAGTTTTTACGTTTATCAGTTACCACTAGAACAATATCATCTGCGTAACCCCGCACAGTTACGTTTGCTGGCATCATAATCTTAAGAATCCCGTCTTACATTGCATTTCACAGTGTTGACCCTAGAACGGATCCTTGTGGGACACCCCCCGTTACTATGTATCTTTTTGGACCTTCTTCTATATTGTAAAACAGGACTCGCTGAGTGCGGAGAGGATGTTCTTCAAGTTTGCAGAGTTAAACGCATTTTTTACGTCGTAAAATCACGTCGTAATCACTGCGCATTTTCCCCCTTATTGACAGCATTCTTTGCAATATCAACCACCTTTTTTATAGCATCGATTGTAGATCTGGCTTTTCGGAATCCGAACTGGTTGTGAGACAGTCCGCCAGGCCCTTCTAAATGTTCCTGTAATCGCTCACTTATTATGCGCTCAAAGACCTTTCCAATAGTGTCGACCATGCAGAGAGGCCTGTACGCTGTCGGCTGGTCAAGTTGCTTACCTGGCTTCAACAGTAGGACTAAGCGCGGTTTTTTCCAACTCATGGGGAACGTGCATTCGGCCAAACACCTGCTATAAAGGTTAGAAAACACAATTGGATTTGCACGAACCGCGGTCTTAAAAGCACTACTCGCTTCAATGGATTTTCTTAGTTTTCGGCGTTGCGCTCGAATTTTTCATGACGTTGTTCGAAAAACGGTCTGCCCCTTGCTCTCTGCAATCTCCTTCTCGCCTTTTTGCATATTTCTCGCAGATCTGCTATTTCATCTGACCACCAGTAGACCGGTTGTCTTCTGCTATAAGATTTGCATCTGGGCATTGCTGCATCACATGCTGCCATTAGTCGCTTCTCTATAAGTCCTGCCATCATCTCTGCTGAATCGGACTCTATTTCGCGGCTTTGCCATGCTCTGCGGAAAGCGCTTTCTTTGAAACACCCTCGTTTCCACGCAAGCTGCTGGGCTTTGGTGTGGCGAGGTTTACTCGCAGCTATATTGGTCGCCAGTACAATGGAAAAATGATCGCTATGGGTGTGAATATCTTGCGCCAGTTTCCACCTAAGTTTTGACGCAGTCGCACGATCTGCAAAGGCTAAATCAATAACAGATTGCCCTCTCCCATTGTCGGATGTGCGTACTCCGGGATCGTTCAGAAGTACTATATTCATGCTCGCGAATGCTTCGTGGAAATGTGGTTGACCACGCGTTGAAGTCTCCAGTAATTACTATTAGTCGTTTTCCGCTCAGCTCTGTTTCCATAAGTGATAGCATTCTTTCAAATTATTCGATTGACCAGCGAGGAGGCGCGTAACAGCTCACTAGGTAGGTGTTTTGTACCTTAACCCAGGTATTCTGCCGTCATCCTACGTTGAGCACTTTTGTCTCTAGTTACCCAAATCGCAGCAAGATTCTTTTTTATTGCCGTCCAATCACACGTGTGTTTAGGTGGTACCGGCTCCGATAAAAGCACCGCATCAATCTTTTTCTCCGTCACCAATTGGTCTAAGAGGCCCTGTGCCGTTTTGCTGTGGTTGATATTAAGCTGCAATAGTTTCATGGTTTTCGCGTTCTCACAGCCTCTTGGTAAAGCGGACACTTTGCACTTCCGGCTGCATGTGCGCCTTTGCATAATGCACATTTCTCTTTTTGCTGCAGTGCACTGTTTAGTGCGATCAGGCTCCTTGCAGGCTGTGACAACGTATCCATATCCCCAACATCTATAGCAGTGCTTGGGCGACACTTCTTCCGAGACTCGACATCTTATTCAGCCAACTCTTAAATGTCCCAAAGCTAGGGTGCTCTTCTGCCGGAAGCTGTATGTCAACAGCGTGGGGACCTCCAAATGCTGCGCAGGTACTCTTTATAGCACCTTTGTCTGGCCTTTTATTATGCACTTGCTCCACCATGGCATCCAATATTTCATCTGTCGAACTTAGCTCCAATATTAGGTCTCTAATCTGCACTGTGACCATGTAGCCATATATATATTTGGAGGCGTTGATTTCACTTCGGTGCTTTAACTCTATAAGGAGTCGTCCTTTCTGTGTTGGCCGAATCGTTCTCACCTCCTCGCTAAATTCCTTTAGCACGGAGTAGGAATTTACTGCCTTCAATATCTTCGCGTAGGAACTACCGTCAGACGTTTTTGCGATTATAAAGGCATCTGCCCTTGGTTTTATTGCTATTCCCTTTTTGCCTTTCTTCTGCCTGCGAGCTTTCGTCCACTATTGCTCCTTTTGCGTTGTCCTTACCTATTGCTCTTGTTTCTCCGCTGAGGCTACAGCCCTCCTTTTTTTGCCTGCGGAATCTTCTCAAGGTCTTGCGAATTTTCCTTGGGACTCGATTGAGCCCTGAATCGCTTACCACTTTGTGGTGGACTTTGTGTAGCTATGGCACGGCTGTCGGCTGTTGTTTGGACTTCCACCGTCTTGCTCATTGGAACAGAACATGATGGCTTCTGGTCCGCCTCGACTTGCATAACTAGCTCCATATGCCAGCGCTTAATTATCCTGCACTGTTTTTTGATATCGTCATGCACGTTGTGCCGCGGTTCACAATAACGGATGATCTCATCTATTTGAAAACCCAACTTGCCGACGAGATCTCTGAGCTTCTTATTTTGCGTTGGTAGTACCATTTTGTACTTTAATTGGACTGTGGAAAAATCCCTTCGTTTACTTAATAACAATAACATAATAATAAAAATAATAAGAATCACATTTGAGTGGCGCATTTCACCCAGGCGCTTTAACTTTGAAACAAACAGGTTTTTTCGTGAATAACTTTTGTTTATTTTTAGTTTTTTATTTAATCTGCAAATGCGCCGCAGCAAAATTCAGTGAAGGTCGCTTCTGCCTCATTGGATTGTTGCATTGCCAGAATCACGAATTGATTAATTTATACATATGCACTTTTAAACATTTTTAAACATGAAAGACTAGTTTAAAATCGCTATAGCGTAACCCTGACCGTTCTTTTGAAGCTAAACATTTGACATGTTTTTATTTTGTAGGTGATATTTCGCATGTATGTACATACATATGTACGCATGTATGTCTGAGCAAAGCTAGAAGCGTTTAGTTTATTATCATAGAAACACATACTTGCACATATCGTGCATTTGCTTGAAGAACGTTATGTTCAAAATATTATATATAACATCGTGGAAACCGGTCTGAAACTTTTCAATTTGCCATTCCGCCCCGAATTATGGCACTATTCCGACAAACAATATCCGTACATATGAATATTGTTCTATGATAAATTAAATAAAAAATTTCCATTTGCGTATCAAACCAAAAACATTAAAATTTCTAGATATAGTTACTACTTAATTTTGAAGGATAAAAATTATTTACTAATTGGTTAGAAATGTTATATAATGGCACTTCCATATGATAGAACACATTTTAAATCGATTTATTTTGTATGAACTTGGTTATAGGTATATAATATTATAAGACGAATATGCATATTAAACGAAAAGTGGTGTGTAATTTCTATAACTATTTTTATATATGTATGTAGCTGGCGTTGAAACAAAGCATCCCAGCACAGGTATGAGTGTACTGTTAAATTTCAATTTAACTGTTAAATTGCAATTGGTTTGGTTGGAAAAATATCCAGTTTCTTTTTTATACAAACTCTAAAAAGTTAAGTACAGTAAGCAAAATATGTATAAAATAAGCAAAACAGCTTCAAGTTGATATTAAGACAAAATTAAAAGTAACTGTTTGATTACTTATCCATAAATAAGTACATTGTATCACAAATGAAATGTTAAATGCATGCTTTTTTTTCTTTAAAATGCAGCCGACAGCCGAGAAAATTGAGAGCTGCTAGTTAACAGAATTAACTGCAGTGTATTCTCGCTAATGTAAGTATCATACATTCTGTCTCTGTCACTCTTTTTGGCTTCTATAGGCAATCAAATTGATTAATTGCCGACTGTATTTCCCGATGCGTATGAATATTTGCCAATTTCTATGTTCCTTTGTAAAATGAGATCTTATTCATCCATTTTTTATTATATATATATATTATTAGAGCGATTAAAACATGGAATCTCCAATTTGTTAGAGAACATTTTGTTAGAGATGAACATTTACATGCATTTTGTGTTTTCTATTTGGTGGTAATACATATTTACAAGGTAGAAGCTGTAGAGCAAAAACAGCAGTGGCGTGTATTTGTTTATTCTTTGAATTCTCTGGACTACAACAAAGTAAAATGTTAACAAAGTTTGACAAAATATAAAAAAAAAGCCGAATTAGCAGCTCCACTACTACTCCCTTAATATGTCGTGGTTTGAATGTTCGAATTTCAACGTGATTGTGAACAAACTATGAAAAGCAGGTCACTTTGAAATTTAAACAAAATTGCAAAAAAAAAATTGTAAAATTGCGTTTAGTACCACAATTGATATTTGCAATAGCTGCCTAAATTTAGGTATGTTAACTATTTAACAAAATGGTGTGTTGAAAGCGTTTTATTTCCCCGTAGTGCTTCATTTTGACCGATGTTGCCAAGTTTTCGTACTATTTTCTCGGTATATTCATGGAGTTGCGTGTGGTTACGTACTATTTTTTCAAAATGTTGCGTTCTAACAGGCCAAAAAACTAATATTTTCTAGCCTATGCCAAAAATGAGGGGTACCTGTTGACAGATTTCGGCAACGCGAATGAAACGTTTTCGAAATGTTGCCATATAATGAAAATGAATGAATACAGCTGCATCTACTCGTAAAGAAACGTACTCATTTTCACCCAATTAACTCGTTGAAACTTGTTGACATTCAGCTGTATTCGCTCGCTATATTTGTTTTTATTTATTTTTGGTCACAAAATCGCGGCGCCAAGAGAAAGTTATTTTTGTCCACTTATTTTGCGTTGTTTAGTTTTACACTACTAAATTATAACTTTTGAACTAATGTAGCCCTGTGATAGACAAGTGAATATGTAGGCTTGGAAAAATTTTCATAAAGCCATACAAAACGTACCACATTACTTTTGTTATAAAGTGTGCTTGAATTAGGAAATACTGTGACTATTTGTCTCCATGGATGACAATAGTGGCATATTGTCCGAGGCTCTCGAAAAAAGCGAAATCGACAGTATTGACGATGATGATAGTTTTGGATGCGCTATTGGAATAGAGGAGTTAAAATGGTGGTCCATACCAGAGCCAATACTATTTCGGATATATTGGATGTTACCAATAAAAGACTTACTAAATGCCGGAGCCACATGCAAGCGCTGGCACAATCTAGCAAATGACGAGCTCATGTGGAAGCGGAAATTTTTGCTGCATTATAATGTAGATTCGACGTTAAGACTCAAGCCAGGTACGTTTGTAGGTCAATCGAAGTTTGTTTCCGCACAATAAGTTGGCTCTGAGGAAGTTTATGTATTGTTACAGTAGTAACGTATTTTTTGTATTCCATTGCGTTAACCCACAGATTTTTGAAATCATTTTTTTCCTTGTTGGTTCGTAACTCGTATAGGAGCAGAGTCGTGGAAAAGTGAATATAAACGTCTGAGCTGGAATATACCCTATGTACAAGCACAGCGTATTGAAGGCCATACACATCAGGTACTCCATGTGAGCTTCTCACACAACGGTGAAATGTTTGCTACTTGCTCTAAAGATGGTTACGTAATCGTATGTATATTGTGATGTGTGGGACTACGAATTCCACTTATTTGTCAAGTAACTAACTTTCGTTATTGCAAGGTCTGGAACTCAATTCATCCTTGTACAGAAAGGTACTCTCACAACATGAAACAATTCAGCTGGAAATATACGCAATATTCGCAATTCAACCAAAGTGACACACTACTTCTCGTATCCGGCGTTCATTTCGGATCGCCGCACAGTACATCGGGTGAAATTGCTGTGTTTACGGTAGACGGCAAAGGTTTTTATGTTCTTTAATACTTTGTTCTAAATTTAATATTTCGCATTTATTAGATGAATCACGTTTACGGTGCCGTGTGGTAAATCGTCCGTACGACATATTCGGTACATGGTTCAGCGATCAATATTTAATATCGGGAGATTTGCATTGGCTCGCGCATCTTCTAAGCTATTCTGAGCTATGGCTAAACAAAGCCAATCAAGAAGTTGATTCCGAGCACGTACCAATAATGAACAAGTTGTATAAGTTCTATAATAGAAATGCAAGTTCCGTACGGGCCATAATGGTTGCCAAGTGTCCATGGTTAGACGATTCGAATGATCCCTTGACCGAGAACAATGCATCCAACAATTTGAAACAGACTTCCAGTGACTTCGTTGATATAGATGAAACAAAGCCATCATCTTCTAGTTCTGTAGGGAATCCACTCTCACATGCAGCCACATTGCGTCGATCGCAGCGTAGCGCATCGCCCGAAAACCTATTGGATATTCTTCAACAGACTTCATCGACCTCAAATAGAACGGTTGGGTCCGTAAAAATTGCGCTTAATCATAACGATGCGACTATTCGATATTTAGATGAATATCGGCGTGAATACCCAACGGAAAATGAGAATGGGAATTCATCAGACGACTCTGATGGAATGGAGTGTTCAGATGATTATGACGACGAAATGGAGAGCGCTGTCCCTAAATACTTAATATTCTCTACAGGCTCGAAAACATATACTCCACATCAAATTGGAATAAAGCGTATAAAAAATGTGACATTTCCAAAGAAACTCGACCCAGGACCTTCGCTAAAAGAAAGAATAGCTGCCAAAAAAGCTGCAGAAAGAGAAGTAAGAAGCAGATATTTCCTTGTAATACATTTTCTCATCTGTGATTTTTAGAACCAACTACGGGCGGATCCCGATTGGTGGGATTACGAGTCAGTTGCTCACTTATTTGACAATGTAGATAAAGTAATAGACTTACATGGGCACATAATTGGTATGGCGTTAAGTCCTGATCATCGTTATTTATATGTGAATACACGACCTTGGCCGAAGAATTATATTATAACTAATGCGCTGGAGCCACCGCCTATTGCACAGGAAATTGACATTCATGTTATTGATTTGATGACGCTTAAACGTGTTGGTAACATGCTTCGTGCTCATAAAGCCTATACACCAAGCACCGAATGTTTTTTTATATTTCTCGACGTAAGTGAAAATTATGTCGGAAGGTAATATTTTATATTAATCAAAAATTGTGAAGTGCTTATAAGTACTTACTTTTTAGCGGAGCAGAAGATATGCATGCTTACCTTTGGGATCGGTTTTATGGTATATGCCTTACCAAGTATAGACATGCGGACGTAGTGAATAGCGTAGCATTCAACCCTCGCGACCCAGAGATGCTTGTTACTACTAGTGATGATTACACTATTAAGGTGCTTTCTTATTATCGTTAAAAGTAAATATTGTTTTCAAGTCTTTTATCTGTATCTTAGATTTGGAGGTCCCGGGCAAAAGCAAAGGAATACAATATCGAACCTTCGAATACATCCGAAGTATTCGAACTAAAGAAACGTTTTGTATAACAGCTCTAGCAGCTAGCTCACGCCCGTCGTCGCCTGTGCAAATTTTAACATTGAATGTAAAGATGAATTTCTGAATACGCTAACGTGATTGAATTTTCGTTCATATCTCTGAAACTGTTTTTCATTGTGCACCTCTATGTACATATATGCTCAGTACCTTCGTGGAGAGAGGAACTATCTAAACGAATCTTCCCTAAAATTTGCGAGAATCTATACGAAACAATTTCAGTGCGATTTTGAATTCAGCATAATTAATTAATTAACTGAAATTTAATTGTTTTAAAAATATTTATTTGTGTTTATAATACTTTCATCTTAACGCTTGGTGATAAATTATACTTTTTGTTTTTAATCGACTCTTGAGCACGCCACGTATAACTGAACATGGCAAAAAAGGGGATCTGTAGGATTACTCGATACACTTCTAACGATTGACTTTGTGCTGATAATTTGGAACTCTTTCGTTGTGAATTCTTCTTCACGAATTGGCCAAATTAGATGGAAACGAAATGAGGCTAGTGAAATCGTCAACCTGAATTTTTCCATTGTCAATGTCTAGCAATTGTTGGGACATTTTACAATATACTTCGCATATTTGTGGTAAATTTGAAAGTTTTAACAAATCTCCACAAATTCGATTACTTCAAGTAAGTTTAGTTTCGGAATGACTGGCAGAGTTTGGCGAAAATCGTCGAATTGGTTCTACGTTACCGGAATTACTTGGGTTTTCCCCGATAAAGGGCTGCCGGCCCAGTAAAGTAGCCCTGCCTAGTGAACCGTTTATCATCAATCGGACCGTCGTTGACCGCTGTTATTAATGTATAGACACGACTCTCTGTTGCTGATCCAAAAGTGGAACATTTGTTTGTATTAATTTACTCAAACGATTCGGAATTGACATTCCTAATGCCACAGAAGTCCTCAACGCCTCATCGATCATTTTTGCGATGGGCCGTGACTACTTTGCTAAATCTGTTTATTAAAGTTTCTTCTACCTTTTGTGTTTTATACTTCCCCCCGAGAATTGGTGTTTACTTAATACATTTTAATAACTAAAACTAAATACTTACAGTTTTATGATACGTTGCCAAGGCACGTAATTCGCTCTCTCATTCATAATTCACTGCCCAATTATTTTTCGAATTACTTAATTCGTCATACAAGAGTTAATCCCCTCTACCTCATACCTCAAGTAATTCAATATCAATCAGCCTGCGAACTAATTCCGCCTTTTTATTGAAATTAGCTGTCAAACAGAAGTAAACCAAAACAAAAAAACATAGTGAAACAACGTAAAATAACAACCAGAAAAGGGTATTTAATAATAATGGAAGCAAAAAAGAACTTGTAAACAAAGTTATTATGTCGAGGAAGTTGCCGCAAGAAACATACGATTTGAAAATGTCAAAAACAAAAAGACGCCGATTTCGAATTCAGGCACAAGTCTTAAAAGTCTGGGAGTACTTCAATGACAATTACACCGTGCAAGCATTTTGGAAATCGTAGACGCATAAGCTGGGGTAGGTTCGAGACAATACCGGCTAACCAAATTAACTCAGAGCTACAACTCGAATCAACCGTTGATGAGCTGACGTAAGCATTTCAATCCACGCAAAAGCAGCTTGGGTCACTAATATAGCAATCTTATAAGGCAATACTGAACTATGGATAATTCTCGGGACGGATATAAGGATTGCCAACACAAATTTAAGTATAGCATAAGGGCACCTACCGGAAGCCGTAGCCGAATGGCTTGGTACGTGACTGCCGTTTGGAAGTGTCTGGATTAGAAACCCCGGGTACGAAACAATGGTAAAACTGTAGGATCCTCCATTAGGGGAAAACATCAAGACGCGCGCCATAAATAAGACCTTCTCCACAAGACAAATTATCCACAAAGAGTGTAGTAGGTTTTTCCCCCCAAAAGCGGTCGCCTCGGCAGGAAGGGGAAATCTCCAACCGTATTTCTGTTTATGCTCATCAAGACGTACACAAAAATTGTAAAACACACAACGGCAGGTATATATAACCTCGCCTTGATAAGAATTCTTTCAAAAGATAGGAAGCACTTCGGAGGACAGTGGATTCCGTAAAGTATTAAAAAACATTTTAACTATTATGGTAAAAAAACCTTAATTTAAACTAATATTTTGTAGGGTTTCCTCTTCTGTCAATAAAAGCTTGGAGCCCCTTTGGAACCGATTGAACCAAGTTCTTAGTATATTAAGAAGAAATCATGTGCATTCTTCTTTTATTAACACTTTTTAAGTGTTAATTTCTTTATCTTTATCAATTACATTCAAAGCTGGCAATTGTTAAATTTTGTGTAATATTCGAATATTTGTGCCTGTGTCCTGTGTGTTTGACTATGCTATGCAGATTTTGCGGCTGTAGCTCTGCATTCGGTTTTCTCCAAACAAAATTTTTAACGTCTGATCTGAAAAGGTTTAACTTGCTTTCGTCAGCAAGAGTTATGGTGTTCCAGAGGTTCTTATCCTTAGTTATACTATATGAGGTTTTCGGGAGAAAAAATGGCTTATTACGGGTTTTGTGCCCATAAATATATGAAACTAAATAATTAAAAAAAAACTGTTGAG
The DNA here is from genome assembly GCF_028408465.1 of Anastrepha ludens. Lineage (NCBI taxonomy): Eukaryota > Metazoa > Arthropoda > Insecta > Diptera > Tephritidae > Anastrepha > Anastrepha ludens. Next base: position 52,981,181 of record NC_071501.1, on the reverse strand, counting down.
GTAAAATATTTGGCAGATTTTAACTTAATATTGCCATAAGTGATTTCCGCATCAATCTGGCTGTGACCCTCGGTACATGTAGCTCATTTACTTCAATAGTGTCATAATACAAAAATACCACAAACTCTTCGTGATAAAAATATATTTACTATTACTTAGGGAGGCATCAGTAAATTGAAAACTTTGAAGCAGATTTTCTCGAAATTTTGGGTTCTTGAGTTATGACAGTATTGAAGAAAGCGAGAGATATGCCCAGCATGGGAAGGTGCGAAGAATGCATCGTATTGTAAAATTTAACGTTTACCAAAAAGAGCAATCTTTTTTGTTGAAAAGGCCAGTGTATTACATTTAGACAATTATCAAAATAAAAACAATAATCCAACGTTTACTTTAAAATGTTAAATTTAGTGCACTTAGCTCTAACTAGCGATCAAAAAGCGTGTCAAATTTCATTTCATTTGCGTGATACATAAATACTCACTGTACACTCATACCTATAAGCTCAAACATTAAACAGAAAAACAAAAAATAAAGTTTCATGGTTTTAAGTATATGAGTGCTTCAGCGGCATAATCATTATTTAATTCAATTCTGTGTTCTCACCAAATTGAATGAAACAATGGCATAAAGCAGACCTTTACTTTGTCAATACTGTCAACAAACTTCAAGTTGCTTATCATAGTGTCAAAAGGGTTTTGCTGAAGCATGGCTGCCTATTGAGAAGATGGGTTTCCATCGTCACCTACTGAAGATTGAGAACAAGCTTCATCATTGTTATTTTATATTACTGTCGTCTTGGTTACCGAGGTCTTTGTGTTCATGAGTTTTATGTTGATTTAAATTTTTTCGACGTTTTTCAGGATGGCCAAAACAGTGTTCACATTCCTCATCGTCTGAAGAAGAGCTTTCGCCGAAATTTAAAGGTTTTTTATATATACAGCAACCTAAAATTTAACAGTAGGATAAGATAAAACCAATTTTATCTTTCAATATTGCTCACACTTGGATTTTTTCTTTCCCATATCTTCGTTATCCACTGTGCCTTCACGCCAGGCAACTTGTCGGTCCGGTTTGGGTTTTTTTAACCGTAGGCGGAGAACTGGTGCTGACTAAATTAAGCAAAAATGTGAATATTTTATATTACATTAAATATATCCTCTTACATCTAATACATCTGCAGAGGGTGCATCATTTACTACAACAATCTCAGTTGCAGAGTCACGACCAGCGATCGCTTCCATTATATTGTATATCTTGATTTATTGCGCATATATTTTTGTATACGTAATCTCAACTTGGTCACGGTTTAATAGATGCTTATAACAAAAATCTCCTTAAAACTTGCCCTTAAAAGATTGATTAAAAACGAAAGCGGATAAGTAAGCAGATATATAATACGGAAAATTCTAATTCGTCCACCACACACAAAATTTTTTTATACTACAGCTGGTAGTCAATTTGTGAAATACGAATGTAGTTGCCACATTATAAAACAAAAAGATACCTTCAACTTTTAAAAATATACATATAAAATATCATTAGCCTGTGTTCCCAATGCCCGGTTAATATTATGTAGCGTTCATGCGAAAACTTAAATGAGTATGTAGCACTTTCGAACATCGGTTTTTCGAAATGTCTTCATGATGCTGCATTTACTAAGTGTTCATTTACTTGCATTCAGAGTCATATGTCTCTTCTAGTTGTGAAATACTGTATAGTAGCAATACTTTACATAAAATCATTTCTTTTATTCCAAACGAATTCTACCCATTTTTGTTCACATACTATATACCTTTTCTCTTATTTAAGGAGTATTAACATTTTTCCTTCCGCACTTTCAGTTGGAAGGCATTAAAAAAAATATATTATATAACATAGGCTTGTTCATTTTCTCTACTGACGACAGTCAATAGTAAAATTCGCGAAAAATAAAGTAACGGTTTTCCGAAGTTGCAACCTTCTGTATTCTTTACATCGTGCCTCCCACAAAGAATGTTGGTTTACCAAAGAAGCTTCAGGAAGTACTTTTTTCTTGCTCACTATAATTATATTCAATCGATTTCTCAAAAAGTATGGAAGCATGTGTACATGTAGTACAACCTTATAGTTCAAAATAATACAATGTTACCACAGCTATCAGCCATGTTTGTAACTTAGGTTTGAAACCGTATTCCTCGTGTATGCCTTGCTTTAAAGTTCAGAGTGAACGCCGCATAATACCGTTTTAATGAAATGCTCAAATTCGTTACGGTAATTTTGTTGCGAAATTTCTATTTTTCATAGAATTCTGTCCGAATGGTAACGCTGATCAGATGTGACATATATGTTTTTTTTGGTCACAAATCCATAGATGACTATTTGACAAAACTTTGCGAAAATGGTTGGGGCGCTAGTGAGGATAAATTTTCTTCAAAAACATTTTGGTAAGAATTTTAATTGCTGTAAAAATTAAAAGGTTTGTAGGGTGGTTTGAAATTCGTATCTTTGCGTAAGGGTATGTGCGAGTTCTTTGCAAACCTAAAAACAGTGAATTTCCTATAAGTGAAATTATGTAATTTAAATGGTATCGCTAAAAAAAACATTGCCGTGAGAAATAGAAACAATCGTTTCATTAAATTTTTTGTATAATCTTAGCATGTTCCAGTCTGCCTGTTGTAGCACAACGCCGTTTACAGGGCACGGCTGCGCCGCCGCCAGGAACACCACCTCCGCAAACAAGAACTAAGTTTGGTTCACTGGCCGATCAAGACCGTATTTTCACAAATTTGTATGGACGTCATGATTGGCGTCTAAAAGGAGCACTTAAACGTGGTGATTGGTATAAGACAAAGGAAATCTTGTTGAAGGGATCTGATTGGATAATCAATGAATTGAAAACATCTGGTCTTCGTGGACGCGGAGGTGCCGGCTTTCCTTCTGGTATGAAATGGTCTTTTATGAATAAACCATCGGATGGACGTCCCAAATACTTGGTTGTGAACGCTGATGAAGGTATATTTCTACAAAACTATATAATCATGAACACAACTTATTTGTATACCTTGCAGGAGAGCCAGGTACATGCAAAGATCGTGAAATTATGCGCCATGATCCTCATAAGCTGGTTGAAGGTTGCTTAGTTGCTGGCCTTGCGATGGGCGCACGTGCTGCCTACATATATATTCGCGGTGAATTCTACAATGAGGCTTCCAACATGCAGTTGGCTATCGCCGAAGCATATCAAGCCGGTTTAATTGGAAAAAATGCTTGCGGCTCTGGATATGATTTCGATGTATTCATGCATCGAGGTGCAGGCGCTTATATTTGTGGCGAAGAAACTGCATTAATTGAATCGCTTGAAGGCAAGCAAGGAAAACCTCGACTAAAGCCCCCATTTCCAGCTGATGTTGGTGTGTTTGGGTGCCCCACCACTGTAAATAATGTGGAGACTATAGCAGTTGCTCCTACAATAATGCGACGAGGAGGTGCTTGGTTTGCAAGTTTTGGCCGTACTCGTAACTCGGGAACAAAATTATTTAATATTTCTGGTCATGTCAACAAGCCATGTACAATTGAAGAGGAAATGTCGATCCCACTCAAGGAATTAATTGAACGTCATGCTGGTGGCATTCGAGGTGGATGGGATAACTTACTTGGTGTAATTCCCGGAGGCTCATCTACACCCGTAATCCCCAAAAAAGTTTGTGACGATGTGTTAATGGATTTTGATGGTCTAATTGCTGCTCAGACTTCATTGGGAACAGCTGCGCTTATAGTTATGGATAAGTCTACAGACATCATTAAGGCCATTGAACGTTTGACTGCGTTCTATCGTCACGAAAGCTGTGGGCAATGTACACCATGTCGCGAGGGTATTATATGGATGCATAAAATAATGAAGCGGTACTGGCGACATTGATTTCCGAAAACATAATCAATTGTATAAAATTTGTTATTATATTTCAGTTTTGTTGCCGGCAATGGTCAACCCGAGGAAATTGATATGCTATGGGAGATATCCAAACAAATTGAGGGTCATACAATTTGTGCTTTAGCTGATGGTGCCGCTTGGCCTGTACAAGGACTTATACGGCATTTCCGACCTGAAATAGAAGAGCGAATGAAGAAATATGCTAATAGAGCAATTAACTAAATAAAGTTATTAAATTTCAATATCTCTTTATAAATGTACTAGTTTGCATATTTTGCTGGTAAAAAATATATGTTATCCTCAAAGGAGCTATGTTAAATGATATTAAGTTGCTTGAATCAAAGCAAATAATCAAAGAGCCGCAAAAATTACAAAATTTGGGTTGCAGTTTCTACAGGGTGGGCCATGTAAAATTTGCTTTTTGAATCGGGTATAAAAAAAGAGCAGATCAATATTTTTTCAAACTTTTTTTTTTATTTTGAAGATTGAACATTGTCATTTATGAATGAAAAATAATATCGTTCAAATGACTGCCACGAGTGGCCTTACAGTAGGCCATTTGATCAACCCAATTTTTAAGCACATTTTCGATTGTTTGGGCTCCAATTTTATGAATGGCAACTTTGATGTCGTGTTTTAAAGCATCAATCGTCTCTGGATGGCTTGCATAGCATTTGTCCTTAACGGCTCTCCACAAAAAATAGTCCAACGGGCTTAAATCACAATCGCTGTTGAAACCAAATGTCGTCAATGTCATCCCCTTCAATTTTTGGAAACAACTCGTTGAGCATGTCACGGTAAGGCTCGCCATTTACTGTACCGCGGCTCCTCGCTCATTTTCGAAAAAAAAGGGCCCGATGATGCCGCCAGACCAAAAACCGCACCAAACAGTGACTCGTTGTGGATGCATTTGCTTCTCTACAGTAACGTGTGGATTTTCTGAGCCCCAAATCCGACAATTTTGCTTATTGACGTAGCCACCGATGTGAAAATGAGCTTCATCAGAAAAGAAGAAGACTCACCACTTTGGAAAAAGGTTTTCAATACTTTCCAATTTTGTTCAAGCATATAGCGTCCCATTTCGTAAATGTCAAACCTTTAAGTAAATTATGAACACATTTGACATGTCATTTGTGTTACCATTCTCAAAAAAATAGGTGGTTCAAAATGCATACGCTATATGGCCCACCCTGTATATTCAAGGACCCGTTTTTTTATATTTACACGCTTATCAGAGTTATTTTACCGACGTTAATAAGAATCACAAATGTTCACTTGGTATATAAACATTTATTTTATACAGGGTCCGGCACTCGGAGTTTAACCAATTTCAGACCGCTCCCATATACACGGGCATCAGCTGCCTTTTAGTCAGCTAATGACGGTTTTCTAAGGAGAAAATTTTTCAAATGGAGCAATTCGTAAAGTCATCGATTGGCCACATTGGGTGCTGCCCCCTGACCCGCCACAGGTAATGGTTTGTGCCGCTATAACTGCAGACGAGCGCTCTCCAATCGTTTTCATCGAGCCTTGCGTCAAGGTAAATGCGAAATATTATAGGGAAGAAAAAAAAATGTACATATGCCGTTCGGAGTCGGCTTGAAACTGTTGGTCTTTCCATTTGTGGAACAACATCAAGACGCACGCCACAAATTGGAGGAGGAGCTCAGCTAAACACCCAAAACAAGGGTGTACGCGCCAATTATATATATATATTTATCCTGGATGGCTCTCAAATGAACCAGACGCGAATCCGATGGATTGCCATTTTGGAGAGCAAGGTCCGCACTAAAAGATTCACCAGTCTCGAAGCGCTGAAAAAAGCCTTTGCCCACGAGTGGGCCAAAATACCTGCAAGTCACATTCGGGCAACTTGCGATTCGTTTCTGGACCGTCTCAAGGCAAAAGGTGGTCATATCGAGCAAAAGTAAATTGATTCTTAATTTTGTATTATTTTCACACATTTTTTACTATGAATTGAATAAAAGTAATTTTCCAAACTACATTTAGGGTGCGGCCAGAGTGAACGCTGAAAGCCGAGCCGAGATTGTCAGTGCGATAAAGATTGTCAGTGCGATAAAACTGGTTACATACAAGTCAATACAAATAAGCTTGTGTATAACACAGTGAGCGCCGACAAGAGCAGAGAGCAAAGCCGATGAGTGCGAGAAAACAGTTTCAAAGCGTTTTGCTCGCTTTTTTGGATTGTTGATGTTTACTTTTTAGAGTGCAGTTCTGTTTTTAACACACTTTTATTAGGTCGGGTTGTATGTATGTATGTATGTATGTATGTATGTATGCATGTAAAGGAATCTTTGAGCTTAATTTTCACTGGCTTCTAAAAATCTGATCGACTTGAAATTTTGCACACCTATCAAGGACCGATGACAATGCAATAATTTGATAAAAGTTTTCCATTATCCTTATTAGGATTGCCAGGATTAATATTTTCTTTTTTTTACTGTGGGCAAAAAGAAAGGTGAATTTGGTTGTAAAATGGGATACATTTTGCTTCACTTTCATAACCCTCTGTACATAGGTAGTTGCCAATAGAATGATTGTAATATTTACTACATATATCAAGCATCCCACGCTTTTAACTCGAATTTAAATTACTCTATTTGTATCTTAATTTTTCTTATAATTCTGTTCTGAGGTAGTTGACTATGACTGATCCTTCAAGTGCTATTACTTCATTATAGGTCTCTTTGTCATTAAAATTTAATTTATACTTTTTAGTTCGATTGGCAATAAAAGCGTCTTTTTAAGTTTTTATAAACTATTTTTTATTTAACGTTTTAAAAATAAACAAAAATGGAGATTGACCAATTAATAAGTGAAATTTGGCTGAGCTTTCCTTTTCTACCACGATATATTTGCTTATAATGTCTAAGTGCGTGGACCGAATTTAAAAATTATTACACGCAAATGTAGTCACTATATCAGCCTTTTGATTTATATTACTTTTGATAAATTGAAATTAAGAATTAATAGCAATATTTAACGTTAAAAATGCAGCTTTTTTGCATAAGCTTAAAAAAATGCCCTATTACAGACGCTTATTTCACATAAATACAAACACAGAAAAGTAACAAAATCACTTATAAACATTCTTTATTACATTAAGATTCGATTTAAAGCTATTTTTACTAAATAATAGTCCAAATTCTATTAAAATTCTAGTATTACAAATGTTCTTCTAACCGTTTGTAATACCGTGCAGAATAAATTTGAGGAGCGAACTGTCAAACGGACGATGAGAGAGAGAAGAACAAAGCGAAATAAGAAAAACCCAGTCAACCAAAAGGGAACAATTCTTTTATTATTTATAGGGGCGCTTTTTTAGTTTCAAATATACATAATATGACAAAAACAAATATTTTTACAAATACTGAAAATTTGGAAAAAAATCGCGCGATTTTTAGTCCAAATTTTCGCCTGCGGCGCTTTTTTGATTTCAAATATACATATATATTATAAAAACAAAAATTTTTACAAATACTGAAAATTTGGAATAAAAATCGCGCGATTTTTAGTACAAATTTTAGCCTGCGGCGCTTTCTTGATTTCAAATATGTATACATATATATTACAAAAACAAAAATTTTTACAAATACTGAAAATTTGGAATAAAAATCGCGCGATTTTTAGTACAAATTTTCGCCTGCGGCGCTTTTTTCATTTCAAATATGTATACATATATATTACAAAAACAAAAATTTTTACAAATACTGAAAATTTGGAATAAAAATCGCGCGATTTTTAGTACAAATTTTCGCCTGCGGCGCTTTTTTCATTTCAAATATGTATACATATATATTACAAAAACAAATATTTTTACAAATACTGAAAATTTGGAATAAAAATCGCGCGATTTTTAGTCCAAATTTTCGCCTGCGGCGCTTTTTTGATTTCAAATATACATATATGTTACAAAAACAAATATTTTAACAAATACTGAAAATTTGGAATAAAAATCGCGCGATTTTAGTCCAAATTTTCGCCTGCGACGCTTTTTTGATTTCAAATATACATGTATATAACAAAAACAAATATTTTTACAAAAAAAAAAAAATTTATAAATAGTGAAATAATGCAAAATCGGACAATTTTTGACCTAAATTTTCGTCATCGGCACTCATAACTTTTACGATAAAACAACGTTTTCATAAGTGCTATGAAATATAAAACCTAAGTCAAATGCTTGTTGGGTTGACGACTGCTGTATACTCTTCTCTTCAACTGTATTTCAGTACAAACTGCAAATGCGGTCGGAAAAAACCTAATTTTTAAACTTCTCCTGGGGGTTCTATAGGGACACTAGGAGGTTGGGACTTTCACAGTTATAATGGTGTGACCTTGTTCTTTCTAATGGGCGGGGTGGGTGGTGCCACGCCTCCTCCCCCTCCGCCCCCCATTCAAATATATCGTGGTAGTAAAGGAAAGTTTTGCCTGAAATTTTTTCCCGGCCTGCTTTGTGGGACCAAAAAAACAAATTATATCACAATCGTGTTTGTGTGGAAAAACTGTGGACATCAGTTGCAGCAGAAATAAAAGTACCAAGTAAGTAATATTACATATTATTTGAGTTTATTGAGGCATAGATAGTTACAAAAGTGATCTCTTATTAATCTACCATTCTTGATGCTAGTTTTATTGAATTCATTTTGCGGTTCTTTTGTGTTTTGCTTCTCAACTTCTTCTCTCAAGTTTTCATCCAAAGCCTCTCGATCAAGGTGGATTTATTATAGGTGACAGCATTCACCCAGCTGAATTTTTCGCCGTAGATATGGCTTACGTCAAAATGATATGCTTTGTTTGTATGTATTGGTATGTTTACATTCGTATGTTTACATTTGCTTGCTGATTTTGACATGATGCTTGCACCAAACGCAACAACAAATACATGTAGGGTTTTACTTATATGTGTTTGCTGTCACCTGTAATAAATTCGCCTTGCTCTCGATCAATGATAATATTGTGCAGTAGGCAAATTGCCTTAATAATTACTTCGGCAAGGGAAGGATCGGTTTCTATCGGTTTCCATAGAACTCTAAATTTGGCATTTATAAGTCCAAAAGCGCATTCAATGCACTTTCTAGCCCTTGAAAGGCGCGCATTAAAATACTCGTGGTCTTCAGTGCAGTCTTTTCTGCTATATGGCCGTAATAAACATTCCAAAAGGGGATAGGCTTCATCACCAAGAAACACATATGGCAAAGTTTGATTAGTATTTGGTAGATTTGTGCTTCGCGGTACCTGTAGTTCCCCAGTTTTTAAAAGTTTATAAATTTGAGAAGAACTGAAAGTACCACCATCACTTTGCTTTCCATACCCTCCAACTTCGATCGCAATAAATTTGCAGTTGGCATCGGAAATACCTTGTAACACAATGGAAAAAAAATGTTTGTAATTATAAAACATTGAGCCAGAACTTGCTGGACACTTGATACGTATGTGCTTTCCATCAATAGCACCAATGCAATTTGGGAAGTTCCATAAATTCCAGTATTGCGCTGCAACTTCTTCCAAGTGTTTTTTAGTTGGCGGCGGCATATGGACAGGAAATAACTCCTCCCATAGCGTTTGAGTTGTTTCTTTAACAATTAGTCCAACAGTTGATCTGCCAAGTCTAAACGAAAAAGCCAGCGACGCAAACGATGCACCAGTAGCCAAATATCTAAATAAAGAGATTGTCTTTTGTTAAAATGTTTGTAATATGAAAAATTTGCTTTTTCAGAGGAAGATTTGAAGAAAAAATGGAAATATTTGCGCGACCAATTCCGGAGTGAACTGAGGAAGTTTCCAACACCAAAGTCTGGTGATGCTGGTGACACTGCATCACAAATCACTTCAACTTGGCCATACTTCCAGTCTCTCCTTTTTTTAAAGGATCAGATGAAATACCGAAATTTAAGTGGAAATTTAAAGCCAGGGAAATTTAAGAATAGTCAGGTGGAGGAGTATGAAAATGAAGACGTCCACAACACATCACAAGTTGAGGAAAGTGAGGAAATGTATGAAAGCTTCGAAACAAACCCTGAATAATGCCCAAAGAGGAAACGGACTGCGAACAGCAGCAGTGCCGAACTGTTAGAAATAGAAAAAAAAAATTACTTTTGCTTGAAAAAAGAAATTCAGAAAAAAAAACAGTCTTGGACGAAGATGAGGCCTTTTTCTTAACATTACTGCCGCATATTCGGAAATTGGAGCCGGAAAAAAAATTTTTATGCAGGATGGAAATGCAGAATACACTGTACAAATATGTGTATGGCAAAGCCAACAGTTTGCCAGAACTGCGCAACGAACGCTCACGCTATGAAACAATTTCCTCTCCAATTAGCATCTCCTCTGAGAACGTGTACTCAATTGATTTGAGCACATCAGGACATTTGCAGTCCAGCACATTTGTGCCAATTAAAATCACAAATGAACCAACCACTTCATCATTTGCCTCCATACAAATTGGAAGTGAGCCATTATTGGACCAATTACTCGATACATAAATAGTTTTTTTATAAATACAAATTATTACATGAAATACAATTGAATTAAACAAAGTATTAAATAATTATTTTACCTCAGAGTCACTATCAATCTTTCGCAAGAAGTTACTGGCACCTTAATAAAATTTGTCCAGTTTTTGTTTAGTTTCACACCTATCTTGTCCAGAATGTAATCAAATGTTTCAATTTTCATTCGGGTATATTGTTGAAATTTAGCTGGATATTTTCTTAAATCATTATATAAATGATGAAATTCACCAAATTCATTCCTTTTTAGTGTAATTGGATGTTTTCCAAACTCTTTTGTGTTAATAATTGCATTAATCACACTAGAAGAAGCAAAATACTCTTCATCAGATGAATCCATTACCGTGTACAGCAATTTTATAAACACAAATGAACAACAAAATTAAATGACATAAGAGCAAAACACATGGAATAAACAAAATTTCAGCGCTGATTCTCGCATTCACTGTGTTATATACAAATTTTCTTCTCGCATGAAAATAAGCGTCAATAAGCTCGGCTCGGCTCGGCATCAGCGTTCACTCTGGCCGCACCCTTATGGTTAATTGTTTAATTGGTTACACTTCGAGTGCCGGACAATATACACAAGTATGTACATTAATTCGATTTTACGGTTGTTTATTTTTTTGTTTAAGGGGTGTGGCTTCAAAAAAAAAACCAGAAGAAAGAGCACCGTTTAAAATTAGAGGAAGTCTGTCCTCTCCACAGATCCTTTGGGAATGGGGTAAGCTACTATTTTTCGAGAGAAAAGTTCTTTAAACCTAAAAATCCAACGAACAGAAACTATAGCATTTTTAAGTAGTAAATTTTGAGTTTGCTTTTATTTATATGCCAATATTTTGCCTCAATTAGAAATCATCTTTTTATATATTAATATATATATTATATAGTATGCACAAATACAAATATAGATACAATAAAAGAACGGTAATTTTTCCAAAACATGGTTTGGTCTGCTACAACAACAACAAATTGCACGGTGGATCGCAAGGGTTTAGGCTTCAAATATGGATATAAATATAAATAAGTATATAAATATAAAAACGCTCCTCGCTACGCGCCAATTATATATATAATTAAATATAAATGGAAACAAAAAGGATATGTATGTACATATATTATATATTTGTATTCCAAATTTCCAACAAAACTATACTAATTCACATACACATATTGTACATATGTATAACACAGTACTCACTTTATGCTCTTCATGCGTATGTCCCCCTAAGCTAAAATTCTAAGCCTAACGACTACAAAAACAAAATACATTCTTAAGCGCAGTCGTAGCAGCTAAGATCCACTTAATTACGATGACACTGAGCCTAAAATATTGTATAGCACAACAAAAACCAGTTCGCGCATGAGCCGCCCATATGCCAATTTTTCACGACAATGACAAAAATCTAAACCTAGGAGTGAAGAAATCACTGACGACCACCCGAAAAAGTCAATATTGGAATATTTTTTATTATTTAGAATTATCTGCCAGCTTTCCAATATTTCATGAATTTTTGTGGACGAGTGCTCGCGGCTTCGTAATAATAAGAGAAGAGTGACCGGCGAAATTCAAATATAGAAAACTTTCATTAAAAATTAATTATTACAATACCTCTCCAAGGCAAGATCATTAGATCATTGATTTGTTTGTGACAAAACCGAGTTTATCGTTGCGTAAAGCTAAAGCAGTTTTAAGGAAAATTGGTGTTAAAGTATCCAAAGAAACGATTCGAGAACGTTTACGTGCAGAAGACCTTACGTATTATAAGTAGATAATCTACTTTTTCGTGCTTAATTGCAATTTGCAGCTGTTTCTCCGAGAAAGCATGTGACCGTTTATTTGTGTTTACCATCAATTTGAATGCAGTTGTGATGAATTAAACTTACCAAAAAACATTATTACCGTAGGGTGCGAAGATGTTTATTTATAAAGTGGAAAAGGCAAAATGGGATTGAAATGTTGGATTAGCCTTCACATTCGCTTGATGCCAACCCGATTGAAAATGTTTGACAAGAGATATGAAAAAACTCAAAGCAAAACAAGTGTGGGCGGTCAAACAGTTTTCAAAGCAAATTCGGCTAATTTGGAACTCGGAGATCTGAAGCCATTATAACTAGTGGAAGTACTATACATTTTATTGAATACATTGCGTATGATAAATATCATAAGCACATACAATGCAATTTTTTGGAATCGAATTGGCCAAATATAAGTAGTTTCTAAGTTATGGCGATCACGCTTCTATTAGACAGACTGTATGTATTCACCCATATACATATGTACTCCTATGTATGCAAATATGGTATGTCTTCTAAATGCTCGACAGTCACAACGCATACAGAAAGACTCTCAAGAAGTTTATAAAACAAAGTTCTGTCTGGCACATTTCGATGCTTTCAAAAATATCCTTGCCAAAATTTTGAAAACTATTTCTATCTTTCCACAATTTTACAATTATTTTTCCACTTATTAATTTCAACAAATTATTTTCAACTTTACAATTATTTTCCAATTATTCTTAAACTATAAAACGTAGACTTTAATGGCTATGTGGATATGTACCAAATATGTGTGCAAATACTCTCAAAAGCAGGTGAGTATCTTCAAGTGCTTATTTTATCATTATAAATAATTACAAAAGGGCTCAGCGACGTACTCATTTTTCTTCTAGCTTCGGGAAAAGACTGAGTATCTCACTTTGCCATTGTCAAATTATAGCAACATATATAAGTGAATGTCATTGCTCTACAAAGGCAAATCAAATAATCACTTTTATGCGTACAATGCAATTACTGCTGACTAAAAACTGATCGTTGCTGTTATCACAAACTCCGCAGTGTCTAAAATGCTAAGCTGTGTCTTGTATTAAAACAAAAGTAAGTGAAATTATTTGTTTGTGAAGAGGAAGAGCAAGCGAAAGTAATGAAAACTGCCAAACAGAAGAAATTACACATATACACACACACGGCGTCATCGGCAAAAGTACGGAAAAAACTTACGGTATATAGAAACTAAAGGTGGCGTTTTCCGAAAATCGCTACTTTATTTTTCGTGATTTTAACAATCGATTTCTGTTAAATCATAACCATTTTAAGAAGGTAAAGTGCGATATTTTTTTATCATTTAGGTTACATCGATGGAGTGCACATTACCCATTGATCGACCTGCTAAAAATAAGGTTATGTTAGATAAAAGCGATTGTCCACTGTGGGACACACTCAAACTCGTAGCCGATTTTGATGTGATGTGGAGAACCTGTCCTTAACACTCCTAAAACCAAAGTGTACTTTTCAAATATGTTACTAGATCCCTGATTTCTAGTAAAGTGAGATCTTCCAACTCATTAAAAAATTGTCTACTTAAAATGGTAAGCCTACGTCTGGATAGAGCATGACAATGGCAATGGAGGTGCGAGATCGTCTCTGTGTTTTGCACGCCCTACCTTTATCATCAGTCAACTTGGTGCCAAGTCTCGCTAGTTCACCGGCCCTGCAGTTACTCTCAATGACACAATTGCCAGGTACTCATGTTACGTTTAGGTGAAATCGCTCAACTATCTCGTTAAGAGATGTGCAGCATTTCATGGCTACCTGGAGGTTGTCGACTACTTTGTGAGGGCTTTTATTATTGCCATTAGTTCAGCCTGAATGACACTACAGTAATAGAGAAGCCGAAAACTAAAGGAGATCCCCAGATGTTTGGAATATATGTACACCTCCGCCCACCCTGCCCTCGAGCTTTGGTCTTCCCTGTCTTACATCGTCCAGTTCCTACTCTTCCTTTGACGGTAGGAGAGCCGTGAACGTTGTAATGGTAATTGCAGGCGGGAGTGTCCACCAATCTGGACAGTTTCGAAACGCCTGCTATGATTTTACCGTGGCTGTAAGCCATGTTTGACCACTTGCTTAGGGTGTTCAACCTTACCGCTGGTAGAAAAGAAAGAGATGTTATTGTATTGATTATTAATAACATTCGAGTGAAGGAATATAATTTGGTTCAAGTGATTTGAGTGTGAGATAATCAAATTTCGTTCCTTAGAGGGTAAATTTTTGCTGAGACAAAAGTTTTTTTCAGAAAGAGCGCTACTTGATTTGTATTGACTATTAATAACGTTCGAGTGAAGGAACATAATTTGGTTCAAGTCATTTGTGTTTGAGATAATCAGATTTCGTTTCTTAGAGGGTAAATTTTTTGCTGAGGGAAACGTTTTTTTCCGAAAGAGCGCTACTTGGTGTCTTTTGAAGCGTTTTTGAAGTGAAACTTCTTAGGCGTCGATGGACGAGCGAGAATGGAGAGTCAATTTCAAGACCATGCAACGTTTTGGGCACTTTCGTTCCGCGAGAAAAAAAAAGATATAACGTAGAGGAAAAGGAGAGAGATAGCTATAACTTATATATATATATTCGATACACTTTAGGCTATTTTTCCGGAGTTTTGCCTTGTGGTTGCTAATTTCTAGTGAAAAATAACACTGCCTACTTTTTGGCGCTTGTTTGTTGGTGCAAACTTGAGAGAAATATATATTTGGTGCCTACTTTTTGGCGTTATATTTCCTTGGTGCCTACTGTTTGGGGCGTTTTTTGGTCCAAGTTTTCTGGCGTTTTTTTTTTTTGGTGCCTACTTTTTGGCGCTTATTTCCGTACTATAAAGTTCTATCCATTCCGGCCTCGGATTTATTGGTATTGTCTTGCAGTAATTTGTGCCATTCCTGCGGTCCTTCGGCTTAACTTTTAGCTCTTATTGTAATTAGTCCTATAATTTGTGCTTAAATTGATTTTGATAATTATTCGATTTCAATATAATTGCAAAAAACCATGGCATTCGCAAGACACAAAAGCACGGAACGGAACAAGTTTTCGCGCTAAGGATGCAAATATCAGCGAACCTAACGCAATATTTCAATATGATTGAATATGATTTTGGAATGTTGTATATTGGTGTCTCTTAAACAGACTTTTGATTTTACGCAAAAATTATTTATACTTCACGATGACCCAAAAATGTTCGAGTTTTACGAACCGTCTCTACCAAATTTTCACCATGTTTATAGTGAAATTTAATAACTTCAATGCGTTGTTTAAGCGTGTATTGTTCCATTTTTATTAATGGCGTAGTTTCTCCTTTTCAACTATCAGAAAATGACAGCTTCAAAAGTGGCATCTACCGAAAGAGCGGGTTATTCAAAATAACACCTGTTATTGGAAACCCCTTTAGCTTTTTTTTTTTAACTGAACAATAGCACTGAGATCTTAGGGGATAGTTCAGCATGCAATTTTGATAAACGTCTGAGCCGATGATAGCTTTGGTTGTTTTTAGGATAATCCTCCTCGTCTGGGATTAGATGTGATTGTGAAAAGGTGTGAGTTCTAGAAGAACCTCAATTGTTGTCGTGAGAGATACTTACTAAGTATACAGTCTGTGTCAGAAAATAAGAACCGCGATTATTCATGAAGTATAAAAGATATACAATTTTTTTACATGAAAGTATGTACAAAACTACGAGTCGCAATTACTCAATAACCCGTGTAGTCTGCATAGTTATCGAGTATAGCCTGGCACCTTCTTCATGCTTTGAACCAGCTTTTCTGCGTAGCTCGTCGTCAAAGAGGACTAGATTTTGCAAACTTGATGCACGAGTTACTTTAAATCATGGACTGGCCTTCCGGCAAGATGCGTTTTTATAGTGCTCCACACATTTTCAATGGGGTTGGCGTCTGGGGATTGGGAAGGCCAGTCCAATACTGTG
The DNA here is from genome assembly GCF_028408465.1 of Anastrepha ludens. Lineage (NCBI taxonomy): Eukaryota > Metazoa > Arthropoda > Insecta > Diptera > Tephritidae > Anastrepha > Anastrepha ludens. The sequence goes on along the minus strand of NC_071501.1, from coordinate 52,964,991 downwards.
ACGCCATTTTCTTGTTTTGTTGTTTCTCAATGTGTTTTTCTGAGAGCAGTGGTCTTGATGATGTTGGACGGTAGGATATGTTCGCCTCCTTCAGTCGACGTTCGATGGGGCTGATACTCACATCTATTCCCTTTTCAACAAGAACTAATCGTGCTTGGCGCAGTCACAAGGAAGGGTCCCGCTTAAAAAGTTGGACGATCACTTTATCCTGCTTTTTTTTCATCACTTGCTTCAAGTCATCAACATTTTTGTACACCTTACACCGCTGATTCCACATCACAACGGGACCGCTACCAGAAGCTGAAAAAGGAAGAGAGACGTACAGGTATTATCAGAATGAAGAAACGAGAGGCCGAAATAGGTAAGTGCGAGAAGCTTGAGATGCTGGAAAAACGCCCTAAAGTCCGACCAGAAAATTCGGCGGCTTAGGTTTTAAGCATACTTAAATAATCAATCTGCTAAATGCTGACAGCTGCGCGTGTTACAGAGAATGTGAAGACCCCGATCGTTGACGACGGGACTGTCGGGACTGTCGACGACGATAACGCGTCTAAAGAACAACAAAGACGTGGGGGCCAACGGACTGCCAGCTGAGCTATTTAAACATGGCGGCGAGGAGCTGGTAAGCTGCATACATCAGGTCCTATGCAAAATCTGCCTACCTAATCCATAAGAAGGGTCATCCTGTAATCTGTGCAAATTACTGCGACGTACTAGCTAATTGGACCTCATCAGTGCGGCTTTAGGCCTGGAAAATCTACTATCGATCAGATATTCACAATACGCGAAGTCTTGGAGAAGATCCATGAAAGGAAAATCAACACACACCATATTTTTGGCGATTTTAAAGCTGCTTTCTACAGCTACGCCGTCAGAATTGGGAAAGATGTCTCCGAGCCGTTTTATACAGAACAAGGTTTCAGATAGGATGGCTTGCTGTGTTGTGAGCGTACAATTGTTGGTGTATGCCGATGATATTGACATCATCGGCTTTAACAACCGCGCTCTTAGTTCTGCCTTTTCCAAACTAGGCGAATAGGTCTGATGGTGAACGAGGTCAAAACGAAGTACCTCCTGTCATCAAACAAGCAGTCGGCGTACTCGTGTGTCGCGAGGTTGCGAGAAACTTCGTTTATCTACAAGTATGAACCAGCATTAACACCGATAATAATCTCAGCCTTGAAATCCAACGGATTAATTATGCCAGTTTACCTTTACTAGACTTCGACTTTATTTCGTTTTCTATAACAATAATCAAATTTTCTTCTCTTCCATGTCATGGTATCAATAAATTTAATAAATGAACCTATTCATTTTCAGCCTCCAGACTTTCGTCCGTTGCTGCGATAAATACTGCGCGAATGTTACACTCTTCATACAAATATATTTTACTTAACTGCCTGCCACACAATTTTCCATAACGGACGAAAACTATAATCGAAGATTATTCGTGAGCACCAGTCGAAATTTTTTGCAAAACATCAACACGTCACTGTCACAAAAAATATTTCTTTGGGCCATATGTTGCCGATGAATTCGATGACCGGTGTGACCACCCTTTATATGTGTATTTACATACATATGTACAATTCCACCCTCAATTCAAACCAAAAAGCAAAAGTAGCACACAAAAATATAAGTCATTGTATGCAATGAGCTTTAGAACTCTCGTCGAGGGTAATGCGGCGAATTGGTAAGCTGTAGCGGTTAACTTTTTAGTCTCATGAAACCAGACCAGCTTTGGCTTAGTCAGTCTTCCGCATAGTCCTTTTGAGTAATGTCCTTTTTTCAGAGATACAAAATATTCTTTTAGCTTTGTTTTGCAAAAATATAAAACCTCCAGTGGAGCAAAGTGAAACTACCTGCGTCTGATAATACTTTATAACATACTTTTATTTAGTTTACTGAAGTGAATTTATGAAAAAAATTAAGAGAAAAATCACCTAATATTATGTATAATCAACGGCAATCTATACCAACATTAATATTAGGTGAAGTGAAAAGTTCTGAAGGTTTTCCGCTGGATGCCTTTAGTGAGCCGTATCTCAGGATGTATATATTGCATCGGGCGATTTAAAGGACACACTACGCTTCAACCAACCATCTTTTACAATTTTGTGTTTGCGTTACAGCGTTCTAAAACAACATCGTTTTGTATCACTGTGACCAAGGTGAAAATTTGAGCAGGCGGGCCAAAAAATTTGTGCTATTTCTGGACGCAACGCAGTTTCGAATACAACAGCAAAGAAGTAGTACTAACGGTCTCGTTCTGAGAGTCCAATCATCGACAACGTTGACAAAATCAAGGAAATCGTCAACCAGCATGTGAGCAAAATAAAGCGAAAAAACGTTGAGAGCTTTTTTCTTCACCTAATATATTCAAAGATATAGTGAAAAAGAAGCATACACATCTTTTGCATATTCTATATTTGATAATAGAAAGAAAAAAACACATATATATGCATTAAGCAAAAGGCAATGTCAGCAATAATTTACTAAAACGAAAAACAAAAAACAAAAAACTTAAAACTCAACTTGCAATTTGTGCCTTTGTATTTTTTACTGGATATCTGTAATAATTAACTACCATTTCTTCTGGTGTTAATTAACTTTTGTTCACATATTTGGTTATCTATGTATATCTACGTACTTAATTCTATTGAAACAAAAAATGAGTGCCAGTGACAGTCAATTGAATCGGGGAACGCCGTAATTCAGGACAAACTTGGTGAGTAAGATATTTGATATCGCGTAGCTAAGGAAATAAAGCATAGACGTAAAATGATTCAATCTATGGAGGATGATTTCACCCGTAACTCATTTCAGAAATGTAATTGCTTAACTGTAAATATATGTACAAACCACTTTTAAAAAGCATTAAACATCTTTTATGGAAAAATCTTTATTGCGTTGCTGATGAAAGAAAAACATTTATTATCAAATTTGAATACAACTGAATCATTTCCATTAACGTCCATGAACTCAAGTTTTTGGTGAATGCAATAACTTATATAATATTATTCAGAACTGCTCTTAATATAATATAAAAAATTTAAGGGGTATATAATGTCGCACGCTTTGAAAAAAGGATGTATCATAAATGGAGGATAGGGGTGGAGTGTATCCTCATGCTAAAACGGAAAATCAGAAAACCTTCCAGAGGCTTACACCTTTCAACTTATTTATTGTCAAAGTTATGTAATTGCGAAAAGTTAGTGCTGTCAGACACCTCAAAAAAGAAAAAAGTTCGTATGCAATGAATGAATTTTAAAGAGATGTTGAGTAATAACGTTAGAATTTTTTGCGTAGAACTCTCCGCGTAGGCTGCTTTCGTCAAATATATGTGTGTAGTGCGGAGGCATCTCCATCATCAATCCTGAACTGAAAAACCTCACTTTTATTTGTATTTTTACTTTCATTTGCGAACATCTGGCAACACAATATTATTTCTCGTTCAAAATTGGGAAAATTTGATATTGATAAATGCATTTGCATTTAATTTTCATTGATATGTTTTGAATACATGTATGAAAACAAGTAAAAACACATGTGTGACTGCATATTTTATGAATTGAAGTGAAGTTTAGAAGAAAATATGTTGTAATAGGTCAAGCTATAGAGAAGTTGCTGTAGGACTTTGCAGGCAAATATTTGTAAAACTATTATTTCCGCCAATTTCCGCCACAAATAAAATTCCAAAGAGGTGCTATAACACGACCGGTGCGAGACGAGAGGTAAATTACTAACTGAAACGACGACACAGTAAATCCATTGTTTCACGGGCTTTATGGCAAGTAGCGCCGTCGTGTTGGAACCAAATGCTGTGGAGATCACGAGCTTCAATTTCCGGCATTAAAAAGTCGTTTATCATGGCGAGATAGCATTCGCCATTCACTGTTACATTGGCCGCAGCCTCGTCTTTGAAGAAATATGGGCCGCTGATTCCTCCAGCCCATTGGCCGCACCAAATGGTTGTTTTCAATGGATGTAATGGCTGTTCTTGAATGGCTTCGGGTTGCTCTTCAGCCGACAATTTTGCTTATTGAGGAAACCATTAAACCAAACATGGATCTAATCGCTGTACACAATAAGTTGGCCTGGCGCTCGATGAACACTTTTTACAAACCGTCGACTTTCGTATTAGAATTGTACGATTTGTAAACGTTGTTGAGCGTGAGCTGCTAGAGGAGTACAGGGGCAGAAATGATGCTCGAAAATTCTATCAACAAGTCAAGCGTCTGACACAAGGTTTCAAGACCGGAGCATCAGCCAGCAGAGATAAAAACGGAAATCTGGTTATGGATACACAGTCCACACTGGGCATATGGAGGGAACACTTCTGCAATTTACTTGCTGGCGATGACGCACACAATTCCGACCCAGTAGAAGATGACCCGATACCGCCAATCGACGATAATTTGGACGTTCCACCACCTAGCCATGCCGAAGTCAGAGTTGCCATTCAGCGGCTCAAGTAACAAAGCGGCTGGCGCTGACGGCTTGCCCGCTGAATTGTTCAAGACTGGCGGCGATGTGCTGATAGGGAGCATGCATCAGCTCATTTGCAAAATATGGCTAGCAGAAAGCATGCCCGACGATTGGAATCTCAGTGTCCTTTGTCCTGTACTGAAGAAGGGTGACCCGACGATCTGCACTAACTACCGGGGCATCAGTCTTCTAACCATAGCATACAAGGTCCTGTCTAGCGTCCTATGTGGAAGACTTAAGCCGTTTGCCAACACACTGATCGGGCCTTATCAGTGCGGCTTCAGAAGTGGTAAGTCCACCATCGACCAGATTTTCACATTACGCCAAATCCTGGAAAAGACCCATGAAAAGCAAGTCGACACCCATCATCTTTTTGTCGACTATAAAGCTGCGTTCGATAGCCGGATAAGGGATTGCCTGTACGCCACCATGGCTGAGTTCGGTATACCAGCAAAGCTCATACGGCTTTGCAGAATGACGTTGAGCAACACAACCAGCTCCGTCAATGTAGGAAATAGCCTCTCCGAGCCATTCAGTACCGTTCGAGGTTTCAGACAAGGCGATCCACTGTCATGCAACCTCTTCAACTTCGTGATGGAAGGGGTGCTCCGAAAAGCAGGTGTACATCGTAATGGCACTATTTTCTACAAATGTGTCTAGCTCCTTGCGTACGCCGATGACATTGACATTATCGGCCGTTGTAAGCGAGATGTCACGGCTGCGTTTTCTGCTATCGAGAAGGAATCATCACGAGTGGGTCTGGCGGTGAACGAGGGTAAAACAAAGTATATGCTGTCTACAACGCGGAACACACGGCGTGTAGGAACGCACGTCATTGCGGACAACTATACTTTCGAAGTTGTGCCAGAATTTATTTATCTTGGCACCGCCGTTAACAGCAACAACGATATCAGCCTGGAGATCAAACGGAGAATCACTCTTGCTAATAGGTGTTACTATGGGCTAAGTAAGCAATGGAGTAGTCGAGCCCTCTCTCGCATGACCAAACTGACACTTTACAAGACGCTCATCATACCCGTGTTGCTTTATGGCGCAGAGGCATGGGTAGTGTCACAAAGCGATGCAGCCGCTCTTGGGGTGTTCGAGAGAAAAGTTCTTCGTAAGATCTTCGGTCCTGTGCGCGTTGGCGAAGACTACCGTTCAAGAATGAACCACGAGCTGTATGAGCTCTACGCCGACATTGACGTAGTTCAACGCATCGCCATCCAACGCCTGCGTTGGCTAGGGCATGTCGGGCGTATGGATGAAGAAGCTCCAGCAAAGAAGGTGTTCGAGGGCGAAGTCCAAGGGAGCCGACGCAGAGGAAGACCATTGCTCCGGTGGAAAGACCAGGTGGAGGAAACCCTATGCTCGCTTGGTGTACAGAATTGGAGAAAGCGCGCGCGGAGCAGAGGCGCCTGGAGAGAGCTAGTGAGGTCGGCCGTAACTCGGTAACGGGTTGTTATGGCCACCTAAGTAAGTAAGTAAACGTTGTTGAGGCGTAAGCCTTTCCATAATGAAATGTCAATGAATACTGAAAAAAAATTATGTATTTAATTAGCCAGTAGTTACGCGTAATCTGTCAAAAAACCCTATTGGATAAAGTGGCTCTAATCTGAAAACCCTTTACCTCACTTTCGTTTGAATAACTATTATAAAAAGACATACTTGTGAATGGTTATGAACTAGTTAAGTAAAACTGTTATGAACTCACGAGCTTATTATTTATTATTTTTGTGTTTAACAAAAGGCGCATACATGTATATTAAAATGTGTAAAATGGTCATGTGTATTAAAATAAAAAAAAAAATATATGTCTAGTGAAAAAAGATTTCTTCCCAGTTTCTGTGATTTTCTTTGGTTTTTTAAAGATTTTTTCTTCACTTGTAAAATTTTTAACGCAATTTTGCCAAACAACCTTTTCTTGACGCTTTCGTCAATGAATTGGCGACATTTTTTAACTATATTCGGATAAATCGGTTATATATAGTATATATATAATTGGCGCGTACACCCTTTTTGAGTGTTTGGCTGAGCTCTTCCTCCCATTTGAGGTGTGCGTCTTGATGTTGTTCCACAAATGGAAGGACCTACAGTTTCAAGCCGCCTCCTAACGGCAGATATTTTTATAAGGAGCTTTTTCATGGCAGAAATACAATCGGAGGGGCGACCGCTATTAGAAAAATGTTTTTCTTAATTTTGGTGCTTCACTGAGATTCGAACCTACGTTCTCTCTGTGAATTCCTAATTCCCTCTGCACTAAACCATACGTAAAATGAAGTATCTATTAAGAGTCTATCCATCTCTGATATAAAAGTACCGTTAGCTTTGGAGCTCACAATCTTTACATTTTGTTTTTTACTAAATTAATATTTATGGTTCAAGGAAACATTTCTTTTTTATTAAAATAATCTTTGTTACTCACAATGAGAAGCATTTTTATTTCAACAGTTAATAGTACTTCCCATCAGCCAAGTTTAATGGAATGAAAGGTAAAGAAATATCAGAATCTACATACATATGTGACCATCTTTAATGGGACCAAATTTAAAAGCTGGACTGTCAAAAATGTCAATAATCCTTTTTGCTCTACATCTACTATTTATGCCATTTATATTCTTCTAATGTTTGTACAGAGTAGTCTGTTTTTTAGTTATGCTATTATGCTGATATCTCGGAACCCGTTAAAGCTACTTCCATTTTTATAACCACTTTTTCATAAATACTGATAGCTAAAAAAAATTATATAAATACACTTTCGCCTTTATATGTACAAGTAACAATAAAACAGCTTAGTTAACTTGACCTCCCTTCCGAGCAACTTGGTAACCATACAGATGCACGTTCACTGAGCACACAATTATGAATGTATGTATGTATGTATGTCTTTATTTTTCGTTTTTATGAAGAGGAGGCATCGAAAGTACCGATCCCCCCGGTAACGGCGGGGGGTTTGGTGGTTTACGCACTAGACTCAATGTCTGTTACTGTCCTGATGCAATACGTCAAAAGTAGCATCTGCTTGTTACCACCTACTGTTTAGGTCATTCGATGACACAGCCACCCCTGTTGTATCAGTACTCAAAATGTATGTATGTGTGACAATACCTTGAAACATGTCGCATGGTCTGCTTGCGATGTAAACGTGCCATCCAACTAAGGCGCTAATTAGTATTTTGAAATATTGTACATAATTTACTGAACTTTGTCGATTTAAGCAAATCACAAGGAAAATACCGTCACATCAACTGGAAATTTTATGAAAGGCACGGCTAAATCGATGGGAGTGTGCAGTTGAGTGAACATGGTTGAACGGTAAAAGTTAAACCGATATGGCTACATAAATAGAGTCAAATTTCCCTCCATTTGTGGAACAACATCAAGAGGCACACCACAAACAGGAGGAGGAGCTCGGCAAAACACCCAAAACGGGTGTACGCGCCAATTATATATAAGCGCATATTATATATTATATTTATATATATATATAAGTGCAGTACACCACCCCTATGATTTAGTTAATAGGACTATGAATAAGTTCGTGCGGTTTTTTTTCGAAATTTGAAACTTTATTGACGTAAAATGGTTACAAATTTAATATTCAAAATATTGTCCATCGCTTACTACTACTTTTTCCCATCTTTCTGGCAATTCACGGATTCCCTTTGTGAAAAATTCGGTCGGTTTTGCCGCAATCCACGAATCGATCCATTTTTTGACTTCATCGTAATTACGGAAGTGCTGGTCAGCCAGGCCATGTTGCATCGATCGGAAGAGATAGTAATCGGATGGCGCAAGGTCTGGACTATACGGCGGGAGGGGTAGGACATCCCATTTGAGCGTTTCTAAGTATGTTTTGACCACTTGTGCAACATGTGGCCGAGCATTGTCATGTTGCAAAATAACTTTGTCGTGTCTATCGGCGTATTGCGGCCGTTTTTCTCGCAGTGCTCGGCTCAAACGCATCAATTGTCGTCGGTAGACATCCCCCGTAATCGTTTCATTCGGTTTCAGTAGCTCATAATACACAACACCCAGCTGGTCCCACCAGATACACAGCATAACCTTCAGGCCATGAATATTCTGCGCCGACGTCGATGTTGAAGCATGGCCAGGGTATCCATACGTTGCCCGACGTTTTGGATTGTCGTAATGGACCCACTTTTCATCGCCAGTAACAATTCGATGCAAAAAACCCTTTCTTTTGTGCCGTTGAAGCAGTTGTTCGCATGCCATAAAACGGCGTTCAACGTCTCTTGGCTTCAATTCATACGGCACCCAATGGCCTACCTTTCGGATCATTCCCATGGCTTTTAAACGTTTGGAAATGGTTGATTGATCAACTCCCAAAGTTTTTGCAACCTCTTCTTGCGTTTGAGCCGGATCTTGATCGAGCAATTCCTCCAATTCGGTATCCATGAACTTTGGCGGCGCACCCTCGCGTTCTTCGTCTTCCAAGCCAAAATCACCACTTTTAAAGCGTGCAAACCACTTCTGGCACGTTCGCTCAGATAGAGCATGCTCACCATAAACTTCCACCAAGATACGATGACTTTCGGCTGCTTTTTTCTTCATATTAAAATAATGAAGAAGAATTCCCCGCAAAAACACATTATTTGGCACGAAATTCGACATTTTCAAGTGTGGTAAAAATATTGTTGTTTACGCTTCAAATAAAAAACTTATACTGACGTTTGTGCCTTACGACAGTAGCTCTCCAATGAATGTTTGGAAATGTGGATCGATGGAATAATAATCAAGTTACGCCATCTGTTGTAAAACCGCACGAACTTATAAATAGACCTATTATGAAATGGGGTTTTTCCCCCGAAGAAAAATAACTTTCAATGCAAAGTACTACAAAGCATCGGATGAGACAACCTTCAGTTCAACCGGACTATGATTTCAGTATATGCATTTGAAATTTCGGATCCCTTAATGGTGTTTCTGGCCTACTGGTTAATGTTCTACTAGGAGCAACGATATTGACTTCCCGCATAGAAGGGGGTAAACTTCAATAGTCATCGAATCTTGCTATGCCTTCTTTTGCTGTATGGTAGATGAGTACATGGAGAGTATCAGATTTGTGTATCCTGGTGGATGTGTTGTTTTAATCATTTTACCATTTTAGCCAGCCGATTTAGCCATGTCTGTCTATCCGTCCGTCTACTCGTTCATACAATAACTCGAACAAAAATTAATATGTTTCAATGAAACTTCGTAAACATATTACTTTTTGTCCAAGATTGGTTGATATGGAATATGGTCAGTAACCACGCCTACCTCCGATATTACATATGTTATATTACTCATATTGACTGTAATGGGCATGCACAAGACTTTTTTTACTCGGCCTAATTTTACACGGCTGACTAATAATTATGTATACGAAATTTTCGTTTTTGCGCGAATCTCAAAAGAGACGAATAAAACATAATTCCTAAAAGAATGCCTTATTAAGTAAAAAGTTCCCTTAATAAACTAAAGATAGAGCTAGGTTTGGCTGAGCGTATGTGCTTTTTTTCTGACCGCATCTGGCCGAGATATCTCAACCTACTTCGCGTCACTTTCGAGAAGAAGGTGCTGGAATCGGCGCAGTCGAGACAGTAGTCAGTGAATATGGTTCCCAATTCTATGCACATGACTGCGCAATCTGCAATGACCTGTGAGAATGCCCATGAGCAGTCCAAGTTCATTTTTAGGGAGGCTTATGAATTGCTTGAATCTCCTTTGCTTATACCACCCAGTAAGGACTTCGCCTGGGATAGCCTCATAAATTGGTGCCAATTAACGATCTTAGCCTTAACTCTTCTTCTATTTGATGCTTCGGCTTCTCATTGATGTACTATATGTTGTCCCATAGCCAGGAAGTGCTCGGAAGTGCCCAATTAATAACAATGCCGCAGCCTCTCTCCCTAATGCAACCGCTACTGATACATAACATATTACGAATATCCAAACAATTTATATTCACTGTTTTATCCATTATTTGTTATATGGGGTCCGCCATATAACTTTACGGAATTAAAAATGCTATAAAAAAGAAACTACTCAATATTTTTCCAAACTGTTTTTTTTTTTTATTTTGAAGTACAATCCTTCCGGTTAATGATGGAACACAACTTCATTCATATGGCTGCCTCGGCTACCATACCAAGGTCTTTACGCAAAATTCGTCTCAATGATGTCTCCGAAATGTCCAATTGTTGAGAACGACGGTGAACTGATGTTCCTGGTGATTCACGAACACTCTCGGCCACAGCAGCAATATTTTCGGGTGTACGCACGGTTTTTGGTCGGTGACGCGTTGGTTTGTCAATAAGCAACCCACTTTCTCTTACTTTTTTCGCAAAGTAACGCACATACGCTTCATTCGGTGCTTTTCTTCTTCCCATTGCCGTACGTAATTTTCGTACACATTCTTCAACATTACCATGATTTTCAAAGTAATGCCGCAATATTTCCCAGCGTTCTTTGAGCGTATACACAACCATTTTCGTTCAGCGGAAGAATAAAACTATATTTCTGTCAAATCAGATGACAGCTAAGTGCTACCATTCTTCAAATAATACCTAGTTCAAATCCGTAACGATAGATGGCGGGCCCTTTATAATTGTACATGTCAACAATAATTATGTTTAACTTTACCTCCATAGCAAAAAGAAAAAAAAAACAACATAAAACAAATTTTGTAACCAGTACGATTCGTTGAAGTAATCTCTTTAGGAAAGAAGTTGAAAAATATTCCGACGATTCCTCCTATTTTTACCATTATTTATACGGAGTTGATGTATGGTGTGCGGCGAGGCGGTGTAATGACATCCCCAAGAAATGCGCTAAAGTGAGAGTATTTTTCATTCCCAAAGGCGGAAAAAGCACACATGCGAGATCGCATTAGGACTAGTATATCACCCTTCTTGCTAGAATTCCTAGAGCCACGGATGTTTGCTCACTGATAAAAACTCGCCTATCTAATAAGGGCAAATCAGTGGAAACAGCACTTCGCTCGCTGGTTGACACAACTGAGAATATCTTCTCTATAAAGAATATACCCTTGCTACCTTTTAAGATTTCGAAGGAGCATTCAATAAAATATTCTCTGACACAGGGCGATAATCTCGTTTAAATAACGAATTCTAGACCTGTGAACAAGAAACAAGCACACCTCAGGATGGGAGAATATCACCACTACCAGTAAATCTGCTGGCAAAATATGAAGCATAAGCACATTATCTGTTCCCTTGGCTCCCGTTTCTCGAGTAAAAGTCGTCAGAAGCTACATATATAAAAATCGATTTCAAAAATTGTGCGTGAAATTTCAAATAATTTTAGTACAAAGTATTGATGATAATAATGAAAATGAGTAATAAAAAAACAAAATTGTGCTCTCGTTCCGTTTGTTTTTTCTTTGATATCTATTAAATCAAGGCATGTTAAAGTATCGTTTTAAGTAATCATGTATCAAAAACCTTCGCTTCTAACTATCTTCATAGCTTCCACTTTTTCAGCAGATTCCGACTGAACAGATTTTAGTTTTCCTGGGATATTTAAAATTTTAAAAATTTCTGTTATTAGACAATTTAGAAAACCCCGTAAGCGCACAACATAGTTATTTTTTACTATTAAAGCTAGAAAGATATGACGGAATAAAAGTTAATAACTAAAATGGAAACAGTTACCGGATTTTTAGTTCTTATCAAATGTCATTGTAATCGTAATCAATATGGCACATTTGAGTACATCTTTTGGACAAATGTCAAAATAAGTCAAGCAACCAAAATGAAAAACTTAGTATTTTTAAGCTAAAAGTACGGCTATAATGTTACCACAGGATTATCTAGTTATTGTCCCAACCTCCCTGACAAAGGAGTGTATGCTAATCCAGACTTTAAAATTTACTGAAATTATCATTATCGAAAAAAGTTTAGGTAACCACTTACCTCTGGGTCGAAATTACAGAATATGCAAATGCAAATTATATCAGCGATTGCCGGTTACGAATGTAAAACTACTAGGTATTGTGACAGAAATATCATTTCTGAGAAATATTTATTTAGAAATATTATATTCAGAGAAGTAAAAATAGAACGTGTTCTAAAGATTTGGAGCAACCGCCCTGACTCGATGTTTATTTACTACATTGTTGTTACTACTAAACTTTTCTATCATTTAAATTTTAAAGAAATTAAAGTTCTGGCAATAGAAACCACTATTGTTGAACTTCGAGTTTCAAATTTTCTACGCCTATTTCGCCTAATGGTCTGCTTAATAATACAATAATTGTAAAATTTCTTTTCAGGACCAAGTGCTAAGAAGTATCAAGTTCTCATTGTGAACAGATTTAAGCTACAATGAGCAGCAATAATCTGCAGCAATGGTGGGAAAACACATATCGTCAACATCAGCTAAATCATGCTTTCAATCCTTACAACTTACACGATCTCCAGTCAAAAAGCGAGGCATCGGAGTTAAATCTGTTTCCACAGATCGGTAACAACGATTACAGCGCATCCACAAATTACACTTTAACAAATAATCCATATGACATAAACACCGTCGAAGATAATTCCATATCTTCGCTAACGTTGCTTATCATGGCCATATCTTTTGGACTTGTAGTATTTGGTGGCGTTTTAGGCAATGCGACACTATTGTTTACGCTTTGCTCATCTTCTTCAGTGCGCTTGCGAAATCCTCTATTGCTAGCCGTTTGTCTTGCCGACTTACTGGTAACTGGCATCTCAGCACCAATTACGCTTTTAAATGTAGCCTTAAACCGTAGGAGTAATACTTTGCCGCTGGTAATATGCAAAATCATTCATTATGTGCAGGTAAATTACAAATATTGATGCAAATCAAATTATAGTTTCTATATGATTTACATAATTGCAGGTTATGCCGGTTGCCGCCAGTACCATTTCATTGCTAATGCTCTCATTGGATCGTTATGCTACAGTGAGGCACCCGCGTTTAGCACAATTGCGCCAGAGTCGCTATCTGCATGTGTCGCTAGCTATGTTTTCATGGATAGCTTCAGCCACCATCAGTACACCTTTTTTGTTTACTTACGAAATAACAGCAAACAACGCAATCACCAGGAGAGATGACAGCATACAATATTCGACCTCAACAGAAGTTTTGCAAGGAGTTATCGAAAATACTGATATGGAACGATATTTACATTCTACTACCACTCCAATTTCACCAAACGTTATGATCAGTTGTACTTCGGATTCCGGCGCCAGTACCGTTTTAATATCTTTCATTATTGCCCATACCTTTGTTGTTTTTATTATACCAGGATTTGGTGTGTTATTAAACCATTATGGTGTCCGTCAGAAATTGTGTGCCCTCTCTTTAACTGCACGAGCTGCTCACGGTGAATTACCGCTTCCTATGCCCATACTTCGCCGACAAACTCATATGGTAATTGTTACTGGACTTGCTAACGCTCAGCAAGCAGCAGACTGTGCCGCCACAGATGATACTTCTAATGGGCCTGACATACAAATGCAAAACTTGAATCCCAGTCCATTCGTTAAAGACGGTCACGTTTATGTCAAATCGTCCAACCCCATCTCGCCCAGGTAAGTTCTAAATAAAAAATATATTAGAAGATATACGAGCATAAGCATTAGGTCTACGTACAATCTTTTCAGTAGCATATGGCCATCGCGGCATCTGTTGCACTAGTTTTCGACTACTTTTTCGTACATTTTAAAATTCTGTGGCATACGTTTTAATATGTACTAAAACCAAACAAAAACTCGTGGAGCCCTCTTTCTAGAATCTGCATCGTGCATTTCTCGAGGTTCGCCGGTAGGTAATGAGTCACCAGGGGTTTAGCTATTCGCTGTTTTTGCTGGAATGAATTTACCTCCACAAATTTCGGCTTATTTTTCGGAAACATTCGCTCCTAAACTAAAGCTTTATAATTATGTAATATATAATATTTCTATACCTCTACTACGTTTATTAAAAATGCATAGAGCATCGCACGCTTATTCATTGTTGCTTGCTTAAAAAACAGATTCAAAAAGACTCCGACAGAGGTCATATTTTTAAATTTATTTCTTCTGCTTAGCAAAATGGCTCGGCACAATGGGGCTTCCAAGTGAATACTGATTTGGAGTAAAGGGCTCTTCCTCACAGCTATTAAATGATAAAAATGTTTAAGAGGCGCAGAACGATGACTTTCATCGGTAAACCTTTGGGCCGGTGATATATCGTATAGCACGGTTTTTGTTGTTCTTATTAGTCTTTCCCGCGCTCCTTCCATATGGGGAGCTGACATCGGGTTAAATTTGCAGATGTCGAGTTCTATTACCGAAGCGTTCATCTTGCAAAGGGGCGAACGAATACTGCCAAACTCGCTGCTGGCAAGGGTGCCATATGGGGCGCTTACGGCATTACGCTTACGATTTTACTTACTTGCCATTTATTTCATACTTTCGTAAAAACTCGTCCTCCTGTGAAAATAAAACATGTTTATCTCACTCACTGCTCCAAAACCGAGCCAGCGCCGCAATCCAATTAAAAATTTTTTCTATATTTGGCTGTCTCAACGACATTGATTGAACAGACCAGTTAAGTTTATTTTCACGTGAGAGTTTCTCAATAAATTTTTGTAGCAAAATTCAATTATTATATTTAAGTCGTTTGTTTACTTAGGCCCCACTCCTTTCCTCGTCTTCCTCATTCTTCCGCAAATCATTTGCTCTCGTTTTTCTCATCATCTTCAGCGCTCAAATATTGGGTCCAAAAAAACTCAGACAACTTTTTTTTTTAATCGGACCTTAAATCCGATTTTTCAGAATATCTCGCCTATTCTTAGTGTGCTCAAACAAGCTCGTAACCCTTTCCAGACATACACAAAATAACTCACTAAATTTCGTCGCAACGAATAAGCCATTTACTTGTAGTAGTCTGTAAATCACAAACTGACAAACCATCACATTTATATTATATATAAGATATGTATATATATGTATGTATTTAATATGAGGAAATGAAATATTAACACTTTGCTTGTTATCTTGTAGAGCAATGCGCGAAGTTCGAGCCCACGCCCAACGTCAGCGTATTAGCCATAATCCAGGAAACCGATGTCCAGCAGCGCCGGGCATACCGCTTCCACGGACTTCTACATTGCACTCAAGGCGGCGATTGGCGAACATGCTCATCACATCAGCGTTCATATTTATAATATGCTGGACTCCACACGTCTTTTGTATATTCTACACCACCTTTGGCTATAAGTCCTATTGCTCCAAAACTTCCAACTACTTCCATTTACTAATGGGTGAGTGTCAAATGTTCATCTTGGCAGCTAATCTAAATAAATCCAGTTGCGTCAATTCAGCCTTAATTAAAAAATATGTGCATTTGAGAATTTATGCAGATCTGGGTCGACTTGGCATTGAGAGTTATATATCAGAGAGTTGCATTGCGCGATGTTTCGAACTTTGCGGAATTGATATGGGACATGTATAAGTATATATGTACGATATGTTAGGCTGTCATAATCTGAAAAAAAAAACAAATTTGTATATTCAAAAATTCAGTATTTCCCTTTAAATGTTTTTCTTTCGGTCATATCCACATATGTATACAATGCGTCAAGTAGCCAAATCAAAAAATTGAGTCCAGGCGAAGTACCAGCGAAGTTTCTTCCTCAAGCGAATTCAAAAGTTAAAAATCAGTAAGAAGTGTAATAGATAATTGAGCTTCGGGTAAAGCTTTAACTCATATTGCCACATATTTAAATTTAAATTGCCCAGCATAACATATCTACCACACAGTACGCAAGGTGCATGAAAACCTTAAAAGCTTTTACATAACTATAAGAGAAGATTTAAACTCCCTCCACTTAAGACTGAACATAAAATTTGCGGATTTGTTCAGGTTTCTGATGACGATAAAAAATAAGTTTCCTTGCCATGTGGATTTTGTGCTGAAATGGGTCCAATTCATTTCCGAAGTCCAAACCTTACATTCAAATAAAGACTTCAACAAAAACAAGCTATGCTTTAAAAATGTATGGCGGGAATTTTCTGAATATTTGTCACAGACACAAAAATGCTATCGCCTGCTGATTTAATAATTTTATTGTTCTTCTTATATTTACAGGTTATATGTACTCTGCCTTTAGTCCCGTCATATACTGGATTCTGAACCACAACACACTTAAACAATCTCCCTGTGCGCCAATTATACGTCTACGTTCCATGCAGAATTTCCTACGATCTCGCTTTCGCTCCAACACTGTGCCGCCGCCGCCATCGTCAACTAATGAAGCTGCACTTGGCGCCTTTAATCCGAAATTGATTAAACTAACTCCGAAACAATATAGAGCTCAAGCCTCTTCCCATTATCTCTATTAGCTAGTGTGATATTTATTAATTCAGTCTTTCACATTAAAATCATTGTATGTATGCATGTGAACATATTTTCGTGGATTTTAAACTGTTGTAGAAAAAATGTGCCAAAATGAAACTATTAGTTATACATTATTAATAACTATACCATATATATACATACATACTAGAATAACGCCAACAATATTGCAGATTTAAATGACGTAATGGATTACAGTGCTTCAAAGCACAAATATATACCTCAATATAATGCAGAAAGTCGCCTTTTCAAGCTGAACTACCGAACGACTAAGCTTTTTATAATATTGTTTTATTCTATGTATTTACAAACGACTAGTATAACAATTTGAAACTAATAGAAAACTATAAATATATATAAATAACTGTGCATTTAGTCAAGGGCATCTTTTCATTGTGTTCACAATATGGATCTACTTTTACCAACAAACTTGTATATATTTGTATGTATGGCTGACTTCTAAAACGTCAGTTGCAGTGAATAAGTCAATATAAAATATAGGCGCATAATCATAGTCCTGAGTTAGAGCACACTAAAGTTAAAGTAATACTAAAAGGATAAAACCGACTTTATTTACAATTATATCATAGCCAGTTTAGTGTCTTGTTCTACCAAGAGCCTCCCTTGCGCGAACCTCTGTTACTTTAAAAAAAAACTGTTACTTAATACTCGTACTATTAAACAAGAGTTTTGGGGTTTATACCATCTCATTGTTTACTTGAAATTATTTACTTGTTGCACTGGCTGGGTGGCTAGCAAATGAGATGAATTGCCGAAGGTAGAGCAGTTAAAGGCACAAATTGCATGTGGGGGCGGATGAAAAAACATGCTGAAAAGCAATCCGCGAAGTTGCATGCTTTCAAGATGAAACTTCTTTTTGTGCAAATTCAAAAAGAGAGATTACCCCAAAAGTGATATACAATATGTAATTATATACATATGTATGTATGTACATACATACATATATGTATATTTTTTAATAGAACGGGTCACGTAGTTCCTTATAATCGCGAATCATTTATAATATCATATCATTTATGTAAAATAATATACATACATCTCAATTTCTTCATAATACATACTTGTATTCACTCTTTTTCACTCACAACTTTAAAGCTCCGAACACGCACAATATGAAAATTTCCTTTTGTTTCAGATTTAGTAGCAGCTTTAAGGACAGATTTTCGTCACTCTAGCTTTAGAGCTAGTGCTAAGCAAAAAAGCCGACTCTAACGCGACTATAACTAAGATAAAGTACACTTTTAAATAAAGTATAGTAAGTATGTTCTAACTTGTTTAGAGCCGGCTTTAACTGGACTATGATTATGCGCCATAGTGTTTCATCTTGGCGCAGAATGAAATGTTGTCCATGTATATGTACATAGCAGGTCAAAACGTATACGAGACGCAATTAAAACTCGTTACCATAGCAACCGGTGCATCCGTAATAAAATGTGTCCTTTGCATGCATACGCGTTCGAAATAATAAATAATAATAAATACAAAAATACGTAGGTACGTTTTAGAAGCCAACCTACTCGACTTTTGCTGAACTTTTGTATCATTACCAGTATACTTTGTAGAAAGAACATTTCGTATAAATGACATTTAATACTTCCTTTCTTAAAAAAAAACTACAATAAGTTCCCTAATACGGATAAATAAGTAAACTTTTATCAGTCAAACTTCTATAGCTCGCACAGCATTATACAAAGAAAATATTCGTCTTATGGATACTTCGAGTTATAGAATATTATTTGTTTTCTTTTAAGAAACTACCATTATGTAAGATAAATCTTAAATAATGAAAGTAACAATGAATTAAAGTAATCAAGAATTAGTAACTGAAAACCTACCTTCCTTTTGGAGTTTTCAGCAAAGAGAGATTCCATTTTATTCGAAGCCTTGTAGTGACCGTTAGTAGAATTACCATTCGTTTGCAACTATAAATGCAAACTTCTGAAGCAATCTTTTACAATGTAAATAGTGTAGTGCTTAATAATGTCGTAATCTGTAGGAAGCCTGCTATGCAAACTGATTAACAAACGTTACACAGAGAAGGAACGTCAAAAGGAAACCAGCATTCGCTTTACAAATACATACCTAGATATTTACTTACCCAAATACCAGTACATAATTTGGGACTTCCTCCTGAATAATTCGACTTAGAGAAGCGTGTGGCAAATTCTTTTTCTGTGTATGGAAAAACTCGAGTTATAGAAGTTCGAGTTATGGAAGTTTGACTATACATGCATATGAATATATGAATATATATTTATGTACAAAAGAATACATACAATTGGTATACAGTAATCCCCCCTATAATACGGTGGATTGGTTCCGCGTTGTAGGAGTATTCTCGTATAACTCGCCGTTGTTGATTTCTTACCATTATTTAGCTGATCCAAAATATCAAATTTCGGTCGTAGAGAAATAAATTTTCTTTTTAGCTAGGGGCTTATTTCATTCTCACTTGTTATTGCTGAGAAAAAAAATTATTTAAAATAAATACTTATAAAAATAAGATTTCTTTACTTTTATTTATTTATTTATTTATTCATTTGTTTATTTGTCTTTGAATGGATACATTCTTACTGACTATGTTAAGCTAATGTACAATAGTTTAGTAATTACTAAGAAAAAACGAGTTGAGATGGTTGACTAAGATGCCATACGCCATGTAAAATCAGCACCAGAAGAATTAGCAAACAAATTTTAATCGGAGCATTCACCCCGTAATTGGTTCTCGAGTAGCCAATTTTCAAGGTTTCGTACTGTCGAAATTTCTTATAAATATTAAATGGAATTTTAACCAAAAGGGAAGGCAAATCAATAATTCCGGTAATGATACGAATAATAAATGAGCACGATAGAATAGATCGTCAATAAACATCGAGAGCGGTACGACAAGTTTAAAGATCGGAGCGCAAAATGAAGAAAATCTTTTTCAACTCCCTCAACCCGATTAGAGAGTCATATTTGGTACGGCGTCCCAATAACAACGGCATACTCTAATCTTGATCTAACAAAAGCACAATACAATGGTTTGAGAGTGTGTGGGTTGGTAAATGCAGAACAATTTCGGCGTACGAATGCTAGCATCGAATATGACCGTGGTTAACGTGGCTTATGAAATTCAACTCAGAGTCAAAAATAACGCCCAAGTCTTTAATTTCTTCAACGGATTGCAGGGGTGAGCCAGCAATACTATAATATGTAAAGTATTGGTTACCTATCAGTACATATACATATGTATGTATGTATAATCAATACTCTTGCACTTCAAAAACTATGGACACAAATAATTCACAGTGCAGGGACATAAAATCGAATAGTATGAAATCGCATTATACAAGTACCGCATTATAGAGGGATTACTGTATTTTCATAATATGTGTTACTATTAAGCCGACATTAACAAAGTCATGCCATCAAACAAAGCGGCCTGAATTCAAATTTCCACCCATTAATGGGTACAATTGAATAGAATATATGCATATACATAAATAACTATATTATAAATATGGATTATCACTTTGTAGAAATAGCGATTGTCATAATAGAAAAATGTATGTATGTGTAACTGATTTCGGACTCAAGTTATTTAGATAAACTCTAAGCTTGTAGCTGATATGCACATGTACATATGTATGTATGTATTTAAGGAATTGAAAAAAGCTTGAAAAACTGCTATGTAAGCATGTATGTATGTATGTAACTCTCCTTTGGATTAAATATTATATTATCTTTATAATCTTCACATTATATACATATGTACATGTGTAGATGCAGTCGACGTTCAATAATACGAGATATATATGCACTTACATATATAATGTCAGGCCTCTTCATAAAATCGGAAAGTGCATATAATTGGATCTGCACTTTTCTTCTCAGTTACATCAATTATCATTTGCATTGAAGCATTGAAACGAGGACATCGTCCGTCTCATCGAATTCGTAGTCATAAATAATTCTCGTCATATTTTCTTCAACGACAAAATAATAAAAAAAAACTAATAAATTGGCCTGCTACGTGCATATCTCAAGACTTTCAGCTAATGCTAACACTGGAAACAAGGCGAATCTATTCAAAGGGATAGCTGTATTTTGCTTTTGTTCTTAGCTTTCAGATTGTGAAAGCAAGCAGATTATTTCTAATTATTTCTAGGGCGAATGAACTGGTTTTAACAGAAATATTTTTTTTCATTGTTGGTGATTGGATTAAAAAATACGAATAAAACCGTACACAATTTTCAAATCAAAATGTAAATAAACATTATACTTTGACAATTCCGAAGCCAAGGCAAATAAAAAACATCAAATCAGCCGTTCTACTATTATCAAAACGAATTGAATACTGAAGGTGGCGCCTTTCCAAAACTTTATTAACTTATTTTTCGCGATTTTGACAAATCTGACGTCAGGCTCCTTTCCAATACAAAACAAACAAAAAGGCGAGAAATTACATGTTTGTGAAAGCTCAGTTAATGGCTTGGTAATATTGTTATTTAGATTTAAATTTGGCAAACTAATGAAAACGAAGTGCAATGTGTTAAATTGTGAAGGCACAAATTAATATAAAACCTTCAAATGTAGTTTTTTTGCGTTTTGCACGTTTTGTGTGTGTGCGCGTATAACTTTTTGTGTTTGGTTGTTTCCATTGTTTTCGCCGGCTCTTCCTCTGCACAAACAAGTCATTCCCCTTCCTTTTGTTTATTCAATAAGCCTGATGACACGACGAATTTGGAAGGCGCAACCTTATATTCCTTATACTGATATCACCTTGAATAAATTCGCCTAGAAATATGATTTACAATTTGAATAAAACCAAGAAGAGTTCTTACAAGGTGCTTTTAATTTTTTCCAATTTGATAATTTGATTGTCAAAATTTTAATGGGAGTATAAGCAAACAAAAAAAGTAGCGTACTTTGACATTGAAACCAGCAATCCGCAAGAAAAAAAGTCTGCTGCTATGACGAAGTCACCTTATATGGATTCGCCTTGATATGCAACATGATGTAATTGCTAAAAGTGTGTAATTGCAACAGCACGATTTGGTGCGCTCTCACCTCAATGTTGTATTTTGGGAATAGTGGTAGTAGGGAATCTACATTTTCGTAGCCTTATGGAACGTATACTACAACGGAAAATTAAGAACTTTTTATGCAATGTACTGAATAAAATAACCATTTTAAGTTTTAACTCACTCGTTTAAACTAATGACTTAACGACGAGTTAACTCTTATACGATCTTCAAAAAAATCTCACTTCATATTGTTACGTTTTCTTCTGAGTTCGATCACTGGATTGCTAAATAAAACTCATAAATTAATGGGAACACATCTTGTTTGCTTTATTTAATTTCACTATTTAATTACGTTTTCACGTTCAGCTTAAGACTGTTTACATTATACATATATGCACCTCAATTATATACATACATGTGCTTAAAACCTATCGTAATTTGTAGATGTGATAACTCATAATTTCTGTCAACTTCTTTCTCGCCGTCTGGCATTCATGTTTGGTTTCAATTCCTCATTCAATCGGTATTGTTGCCAAGCGTTTCGCGAATGTTCATGATCCGTCACGCTACCCTCCGTTTAAGTCTGATCGTCCCGATTAGACACCAAATTCTTCGATCCAAACGGAGTTAATATCTTCAGGTGAACTGCTTTGACTTTCCCTAGTCTAGTTTTGCATTGCTGTATACGGTACATCATATAATTCAATCACCTTGTATGACCTTCCCAGGATCCTTAATTTTTTGCGGATTATAAAAAAGTAGCAAGTTACCTTCTCTTAATCTTACTGAGTTCACAGCGCGGTCAAATCGATCCTTAATCTTATTACTCATTAGCTGTGTATGTTGCCTCACATGATGTTATATTTCATTCATGTCATCCTACTGTGTTTCACGATCACTGCCTTCGTCTACAGCATTAACGGCACCCCTTCCGAACGCTAAATCCCAATGAAGCCTTAAATTGCTTCCAAAGAAAGCACTTGCGGATGACTGATCGGTAGTTTCATGTACAGTGGAAGCGATAGGCCAACAGGAATATTTGGATGTGTTTGCCCCAATTTCGTTGGCGCTGTCCCACTACATTTTGCAAATGTTCCTCCAATTTAAGGTTGAATCTTTCCACCATTCCATCCGCAACGATATTCCTTGGTCTGAATGTAACTCAATAGATACTCCAAACCAAGTTACCCCATTCTGCACAAAAACTCAGCAATGGTTCTGGCTTCTGGATTCTCTATAGCATACACTTCTAGCCACTTACTCTAACATAGTAGTCCAGAAGAACGGGTACAAATGTGTTGGCGTAGCCACTAGTTGGGAACGGACCCACCACATCCATGGGCACTCGCTCAAATAGTGCAGCCGAGCTGTATTGCTTCAATCTTTCACGACTTTGACTTCATGACCTCCGCTTGGCCCATTATGGAATTTCTCTAACACGGATGTAATTCTAAATTTAGGAACTATAATCAGATTACGGGCACGATTTACGGCTACGCTTTCCATAATGGAAGGCCAAACCTATCATCCAATCTATCATCCTTGCGTATTACTGGACGTCGTCTGTTTATGTATTTAAATTTTCTAGTGATCGAAGTGAATTACCACAATTTGCGGTTTTTACTGGATAGATATATCCAATGATCACTAAGATTATTTTCTAATTTGTAACTCCAAAGTTAAGTGCTGGCTCCACAAAAAAGTTGTATAAATGTAAGTAAACACATTCGGTATCATTTCGCACAATTGGCAAAACTACGAAGTGTACTAAACTCACCTAGCTTATTTCAGCCTGCAAGGCATTAATTGGTTGATAAAGAAAAACGGAACGCAGTTTGTTTATTTACTCTGGACTTGCGTGACGAATCAAATAAAGAAATACCTGCTTACGTAGTACACATATGTACATATGTACTCGTACATAATCATTCATTGTCTGCAGTTTGAAAATCTTTCTTTTCAAAAGCGCACATATATACTTACTTATACATGTACATATATATGTGTGATATATGTAAAATATTTCTCGCAATGCTTAAAAAATCTGAAAAAAATTTCCACCTAGGATTCATTATAAGAAAGCAGTTTAATTTGCACAATACTGTATATATGAGTATAATAGAGTATTTCTTCTCTCTTTTTCACTTATTCAACAAAAGTACCTAAAAACCATTTGACATAAAACATGAGCCAAATGAAAGGTAATGTGGTGAATTGGGCGCGATGGGGTTCGAACATTGGAACCTCATATGGAAAGGATTTTTGTATATATATTTTATTTCTATAACATATGATATTTCTACTCAATGCTTGCTGTGACATACAATAAAAGAAAAGGGTCGTAAATTCGAAACAAAAAATTTAAGTTTTTTCTATATATTTGCTTTTTTTATCGGGACAACTAGCAAGTGCAGCACTATATTTGCAAACACATAGGCTTAACAAATGGTAGTCAAAATATTGAACTTGTTTTTAAGCGAATGGTGGCTGGGTCCGGTGATGCCATGTTAGAAAGCAGTGTAAGAATCGAAACTTTATTGTACTATAATTAATTCAAATTTAATTCGATAAGAGGAAATCTAAAGCCCTATGGCCTGTGGCCACTTCAGGTAAGCGTACAATATCACAGATCCTGATGACAAATAAAGATGTATCGACAACTTGGCAAATAATTTGTTCATCTATTGTAGAATGTCTCCATAAAGCAAATATCTTTTCTTTTTTGACTATAAAGGACTTTAAAATGGAGATAACAGATTTGGTGAAGGCAGTGCTGAATATATACCAATTGCAATAGAGAATACGATGACTGTTATTTTTATTTCTGGTCTTGAGCACTTCTTATGTTATCAGACGCAGGAGCGCAGGTAGCACCGTAAAGAACTGGTACAACTCATTGTTCGCTCACCGACGAATTCCGGTAAGGTTGTCCAAAATCAGTTGTTGTATCATGTCAAATACCGTGTGTTCATGTTCGATCTCACACAATTAAAAAAAGGCCTGGAAACACAACATTGGTTCAATCGAATTCAAAAATGTGTGGATGATCATCGCGAATATTTTGAAAAACAATAAAACCGTTTTCAACCACCAAATTGTTTTCCATCGTTAGGCCAGAAATATAAATAGCAACCCTCGTAATAGGTACTTGAATAGCTAAGTTCTAGTACTAAATATAGAAACGAGCTTATTTAATTGGTGTTCTGGTAAATGAACGAAGTACTCGCATTTTCGGTGTCACTAAATACCTGGTTGAAATTATTTACTTATAATTATACATATACTTAGTCTTGCCATAAATTCAGTGACAAATTTTAGACTCGACAGATGCAAGCAACTTCTTCGGTGGCACGCGGTCAACAGCCATGAAAATATTTTTTTCACAGATGAGAAAATGTTCACCGCTGAAGAAGTTTTTAATAAGCAAAACGACATAATCTATGCCAAAACTTCCAAAGGCGCAAAATATGTTGCTCCAAGGTTTCAGCGTGGCCACCATCCAGCCTCCGTAATGGTTTGGTGGAGAATGTCTTGTAAATGCGTTACATCTCATCATTTCTGCGAAAACGGGGTTAAGACCGGGGCAAGAGTGTACCAGGAGGATGTCTTAGAAGGCGTGGGGAAGCAGTTGAGCAGTACTCTCTTCAATGGAGAGCGTTGGATTTTCCAGCAAGATTCCGCTCCAACCCATAAGGCAAAAACTACCCACCAGTGGATGCTAAAAAAAATGTTCCTGGGTGGCCATTTCGAATGAAAATGAAATATTTTTTAATTTTTACATTATTAAATAAAACTAGCTTTATTAAGAAAAGAATTAATTTTATATCTAATAACCATACTTAACTTGTAACAGATCTTAAGGAGTTCCACGCAAAAATACTGTGGATTGCGTAGCCGGAGTTGGATTTATAAGGGCTATTTTTTTGAAGAGCGGCCGAAGGCCGCCCACGCGAAAAGGCGTTCTACGCAACCACCCTATTTGTTTTACAGATATGATAGTCGAATTTTTGTGGAGAAAATCCGTTTACAAAAAGCATGAGAACCCGTTTGTAAGACTGATCAAAGTAATACAATACACTTATAAACCGTAATTTTTGGCTTTTAATTACTTTATTATTTTTTGTGATACGCTTAATACCATTGTTTTTAAGTTTCGATGAGTTGTGTGTTTTTATTTTCAAAAATATTTCTCAAATTTAAATTACAGAAAAAAATACTGCAGTTTTACAATCAACCCTCCACTGAACATCTCTGCATACGAACTTCGTTTTTATTTCAGGTTAATGGCAACACCAACTGTTGAGTCCAATTTAGTATTAGTTTAAAATACTTTAATGTTTTTCAACTCATGTTATTCGATATAATTTTCTGTGAACATAAGCAGGTTTTGTTTGAAATAATTGTGTATATATAGGGAATAGTTTGTAATAAAATTTGTGAGAAAAAATTGTAATTTACATTGAAAAACAACGAGTTCTTAAATTTTGGAATTTTGCCGCAACATCATCGTTTTGTGTTCATCATTTTTGGTCCTTCGAGCCGGATATTTTCATCGCCTCAATCAACTTAGTCCTATCGCAACATTAAGGATTCTCCCCGCAGTGAATTTATAGCCGCCTTCAAGATTCTTCCTGCAACATTATTGGTTCTTCCTGCAACATTATTGGTCCTTCCCGCAACATTATTAGTTCTTCCCGTAACAGATTTGTAGCCGCATACAGGATTCTCCCCGCAACACCAACTTTTCGCTAAATTACAGAACTTTAACATTAAATTACTTAAAAACTATAAGCCTCCGGAGGGTGCGGTTTTCAGTTTTAAGATGGGGATACACCCCTCTAACCCCCCTTGTAACCTTTTTTTCAAAGCGATAGACATTATACTAAATTTTCCCGCCCGTCAGTGTAAGTTGAAATAACGGGAATTTTGTTTGCGGGGATTCATTAGGAATGTAACATTCTTACAGTAACCTAAAAGAAATATATTGTCACAGCAAATATTTTGCGCAATGCCAAGGTTTTTTACGTACTACGTATGGTATACGAATAAATTGTGTGACCACTGTACATACATATGTACATATGTATTTCTGAAATCGATATGCTTAAAAGAGGTAGTGGGGGTTTATTTGCGCTTTGCAACTACTGTTCTTTAGGTGAATTTGTCTGTTGCCATTTATGTTTTCTTCTTTAAAAATCAACACCTGTGCGACGTAATTGCGTAATATCAAATGGTAATATTTTGCCTGGTATTTTAACACAATATTTCAATTTGATGTCCGAATAAAGCAAACAGTTTTCACTGAATTGTAAAACGAATGCATCAGGGTGATCATTGCAAAGCAGATATAACGGCAAATCAAAGTTAATGGCGCAACAGATTCTAAAGAAATTGAAAAAGAAAAATCTAAAAACAATTTTTGACAGTGTCAAAATAGTGTTTTATTTGTTTTTGTTGCTTTAGTTGTTGTTTTTCTAAAGAATTTTAATATTTTTTTATTAATTCCCTTTAAATGATTACTAAATATGCAGTAGCGCTCCGGTCGATTCTAAGTTTTCTGCAACTACTCCAAGGCAGTGAGTAGCGGAGCAATTTCAATCCCTGTTTCGAAAACGGAACGTATTGTTGATTTTGGACTTTAGTTTTTCGCACAATACGATCAGTGGAACCTTAAATGCGATATTCGGAACACTAATTCTGGATCGTATTGCAGGATCCCTCTTCTTATGGATTGGGCAGAGCCACTTAAACTCCAATCGAGCGGTATGCATTCTTTCGACCATATTTAAAATAGGAGCTAATGCATGCACCTTACTCGCTCCACGGGTCCCTATTTGAGCCTCTCGTGACTATAGTTCTTTAGCCACTTTATTGCTTTTCGCATTTCGCCATGGTCGGGTAACGGAATGAAAATCCTGTTGGCAACGATTGCGAGATCGGATCTAACAATTTCTCTGTGGCATAGACTGCTTCCACCATTCAGCAAATGGAAAAATTGTTCCCTCCCACCACAAATCTAATATCGAGTTTGCGCAAGGTTGAAGTTCTTTCTTAACCCCATTTATTATATTATATATGTATCTTGAACGACATCAATAAGCCGGGCAGGAGGCGTATCGAAATAGTTTAAATTTACATATCCCCTGTCACCTGCCCGGCGATATATCGCCCTGATATTAATGTCCTTATCAGAGGTGAAAGCCGATTGGTATTGGTGCTTTCAACAGGCATAACGATGTTTGATACTAAAATCTTTCAACGACCGTAGAAGACAACCAAAATAGTGGGTAACTAACAGTTTTTAGCGCTGGTCTGATTAATAGAATAACATGGTAACATCTTGCAGCAGACTATTGGCCCATTCTCGTCTCGATCGTTAAACCCTCCGACTTTATTTTCTCGAATAACCACTTCTGTATTAACTTTAATAAAACTGATTAGGTCAGCCTCACGAAATTCAGTAAATACACCTTCACCGCTCTTCCTAACCCCACCGATGTGCGCGTTGGCGAACGCGCCTTCCGCAAGCGAATTACTACTGCTGCTGGTAGCTTCATACCCGCTCAAGGAAATACATTCTTATTTCCCAGAGGAAGCAACCCTTTTGCAAACGAGTGTGACCTTCTACGCTTGCTGATCCCGGGGATCCTCGGATAATGTGTTCCAGTTTGGAGATTCGGCAACTGGTAAATGAACATAAGCGGACTAATTGGGTTGAACACCTGAAGACCTGTAACCTCACCTCTGGTATAAGCAAGCTCCGCCATTTGGCCTATGTTTAATCGGACGAGTGACAATCACATTTGGTGATTGTGTTTCGAGTTACCAGACGGTCGCAGAACTTGCCAAACAGCGCACCGACGAGTTCATCAGAAACTTTCTAAAATCGGTGGTCCCAACGGTAT
This sequence comes from Anastrepha ludens, assembly GCF_028408465.1. Taxonomy (NCBI): domain Eukaryota; kingdom Metazoa; phylum Arthropoda; class Insecta; order Diptera; family Tephritidae; genus Anastrepha; species Anastrepha ludens. The sequence goes on along the minus strand of NC_071501.1, from coordinate 52,936,172 downwards.
AAACATCGGAAGTGCGGGGGCTCGAAACACAAGATGATAGGACTTTTTTTCTAACAGCGGTCATCCTTCGACATGCAATGGCAAACCTCTGAGAGTATTTCTGCCATGAAAAAGCTCCTCAAATCCAACCACCGTTCGGAGGCGGCATAAAGCTGTAGGCCCCTCTATTTGCAGAAAAACATCAAAACACATACCACAAATAGGAAGAGTAGCTCAGCCAAACACCCAATAAAGGGTATATTCTCTAATTATATATATATATATGCTGAAGCATCAGCTCTATCGCAGCTGTGTGATGCACACACATGGTAAGCGCTGAAACTCAGCCAGTGCTGTCCGCATTATCGGAAAGGCGGTCCTCGATACTTGGGGACGATACGATGGACGGGGCAAGGTAAGAAAAACATAGGACCTTGCGACGTCTACTACAGCTGCCATGTAAAGGAGCGCAAATTCGGTGTCGGATTTGTTGTGGGAGAGAGACTTCGTCGCCAAGTACTGTCGTTCACTCCGGTGGACGAGCGTCTCGCAATAATCCGCATCAAAGCGCGATTTTTTAACATCTCGCTAATTTGCGCCCACGCCCCGACGGAAGAGAAGGACGATGCGACCAAGGATTCTTTCTATGAGCGCTTGGAACGTTCCTATGAGCGCTGCCCCCGCCACGACATAAAAATCGTGCTTGGCGACTTCAACGCCAGGGTGGTCCCACAGTCGGAAAATTCAGCCTGCACAACGAAACATCCGGTAACGGACAGAGGCTGATCGACTTCGCCGGGGCCCGAAACATGGTAGTCTGCAGCACCAGATTCCAGCATAAAAAGATACACCAAGCTACCTGGCTGTCTCCTGATCGAAAAACGCGAAACCAGATCGATCATGTTGTGATAGATGGAAGACACGCTTCTAGTGTATTAGATGTACCTACGATCCGAGGACCCAACATCGACTCGGATCATTACCTTGTTGCAGCCAAACTGCGCACACGCCTCTGTGCAGCAAAAAACGTACATCTACCTACGCAAAGAATGTTCGACATCGAAAAGCTGCAATCACAACAGACAGCCAGAAAATTCGCCACTCGACTCTCACTCCTGCTCTCAGAGAGTACTGCCCAACAAACCAGCATCCACGAACAATGGAGCAACATTTCTCGTTCTCTACGTACCGCCGCCGAAGAAGAAATCGGATTCCGGCGAGCCCGAAAAAACAATTGGTACGACGAGGAATGTCATGCTGCCGCAGAAAGAAAGGATGCCGCCTATACAGCCACGCTGCGATCGGGCGCAACGCGAGCCATGTGGGATCGCTACAGAGAGCTGAAAAAGGAAGAGAGACGTATTATCCGACAGAAGAAACGAGAGGCCGAAATACGTGAGTGCGAGGAGCTTGAGATGCTGGCCAATAGGAACAACGCCCGAAAATTCTATCAGAAAGCTCGGCGGCTTACAGAAGGTTTTAAGGCCGGGGCGTTTGCCTGTAAGAACAAAGACGGCGATCTGGTGACTGACGTACAGAGCAATCTTAAATTATGGAGGGAACACTTCTCGAACCTGTTAAACAGTGACATCTGCGCATGTCATAGAGAATGTGAAGATCCCGATACCCCAATCGTTGACGACGGAATTGTCGTTCCGTTACCCGACCATGACGAGGTGAGAATAGCAATATCACGGCTAAAGAACAACAAAGCCGCGGGCGCCGACGGACTACCGGCTGAGCTATTCAAACATGGCGGCGAGGAGCTGGTAAGGTGCATGCATCAGCTCCTATGCAAAATATGGTCGGGTGAAAGCATGCCTGCCGATTGGAATTTAAGTGTGCTCTGCCCAATCCATAAGAAGGGCGATCCTGCAATTTGTGCCAATTACCGCGGGATTAGTCTTCTAAATATCACCTATAAAGTTCTAGCGAGCGTATTGTGTGAAAGGCTGAAGCCCACCGTCAACCAACTGATTGGACCTTATCAGTGTGGCTTCAGACCTGGAAAGTCTACCATCGACCAAATATTCACAATACGCCAAATCTTGGAAAAGACCCATGAAAGGAGAATCGACACACACCATCTTTTCGTCGACTTCAAAGCTGCATTCGACAGTACGGAAAGGAGTTACCTGAATGCCGCTATGTATGAATTTGGTATCCCCGCAAAACTAATACGGCTAAGTAAGATGACGTTGCTCAACACCAGCAGCGCCGTCAGAATTGGAAAGGACCTCTCCGAGCCGTTTGATACCAAACGAGGTTTCAGACAGGGTGACTCGCTGTCGTGTGACTTCTTTAACCTGATGTTGGAGAGCATCGTACGAGCCGCAGAACTTAATCGCTCAGGCACAATATTTTATAAGAGCGTACAATTGTTGGCGTATGCCGATGATATTGATATCATCGGCCTTAACAACCGCGCTGTTAGTTCTGCCTTCTCCAAACTGGATAAAGAGGCAAAGCGAATGGGTTTGGTGGTGAACGAGGACAAAACGAAGTACCTCCTGTCTTCAAACAAACAGTCGGCGCACTCGCGTATCGGCACTCACGTCACTGTAGACAGTTATACTTTCGAGGTTGTAAAAGACTTCGTCTATTTAGGAACCAGCATTAACACCGATAACAATGTCAGCCTTGAAATCCAACGAAGAATCTCTCTTGCCAACAAGTGCTACTTTGGACTAAGTAGGCAACTGAGCAGTAAAGTCCTCTCTCGACGAACAAAACTAACACTCTACAAGACTCTCATCATGCCCGTCCTAACGTATGGCGCAGAAGCGTGGACGATGACAACATCCGCTGAAGCGACGCTTGGAGTGTTCGAGAGAAAGATTCTGCGTAAGATTTTTGGACCTTTGCACGTTGGCAACGGCGAATATCGCAGGCGATGGAACGATGAGCTGTATGAGCTTTACGGCGACATAGACATAGCGCAGGGAATAAAGATCCAGCGGCTTCGTTGGCTGGGTCATGTCGTCCGAATGGATACAAACGCTCCGGCTTTGAAAGTATTCGATGCGGTACCAGCTGGTGGTAGCAGAGGAAGAGGAAGGTCTCCTCTGCGTTGGAAAGATCAGGTGGAGAAGGACTTGGCTTCACTTGGTGTGTCCAATTAGCGCCGGTTAGCACGAGAAAGAAACGACTGGCGCGCTTTGTTAAGCTCGGCCAAAATCGCGTAAGCGGTTATCGCGCCAATTAAGAAGACTTCTTCTTCTCGATACTTACGCAACCGCTCTATATGTACCACTGGTCTGATTATCATGAAATACGTCCATCTCAGAATTCTTGGGCTGACATCCCCGGAAAACCCTTGCTACTACCGTCTTCTCAACATTTCTGGCAACATGTTTTTATTATTGAGTTTTATTTCAAATAGGTTCTTCGTATGTAATTGTAATACGTATGAGTACAATACTGCATTAATGTGATAAAATATAAATATGTACGCCAAACAGTAAAAAATTATAAAATAGTGACATTGAATCTTAATTTATCATTCTTACTACTAAATATGTATGGATTGGACTCTGATATCAAATAATGCACTTCAGACCTATCAAGTATTCTTTACGAACACCTTTTTTCGGATGTGATGATATAAAAATGCAAACCCAATATAATAGTAAGTAAATGTAAGGAAATCATAAAAATGTTTCACAAATGCACAGGCCTTACAATATTCCATGACCATGCACAAAGGAAATCAATTTAAATGTATTGTTCTATATATATGTGTATTGAATTATCTCTTTAAACTTTATAACTCAATGTAAAACCCTCTATCACCGAGTTACTATTCTATCATAAATGCAGAGTGAGGAGTATGAAAGTCAACAACTACAATTAAATTTGGATTGGATTCAATCATCGATGGTATATTCTGGCAGTTTCTCATACTTTTCTTTAGTTGACTCGTGATCAGTATTTACGAGTAAAACTGTGTGAGAATAACCCATTGCTACCTGAGGTATTTTTATGTTATCCATTTTGGGCACTTCCTTAGGAACAGTGGAAGACTTTTGAAATTCGCCAATACCTAGCTCCCCATATGTGGGAGAAGCGCCCCAGGCGATTAAGGTATCATCAGCTGATATAATAATAGAAGTATTTCCACATCCGATATCAGTTATGTTCCAACCTTTAAAGATGTCATTATAAATATCTTTTCAATAATTATTTTTAAAACTAATATTACCCGATAAATCCTGAACCGGTTTTGGATACATGTTTGCTTCTCCTGTCTTCTTATTCTGTCCAAATAGGAAGAGAACACCAAGTTCGTTGACAATGAGACTGAAAGTTGCGCCGCAATATACATTACGTGCACCACGTCCTTGAGTATCAAAAAATTTTATCAAACGGGGTACCATTTCATCCTTTGGCTCAGCATGCCCCAAACGTCCAAACCCTCCAAATCCCCAACTATAAACGCGCTTCTTCGAATCAATGGCAACCTAAAAGTAAAACAATTCGAACTCAATGCATTTTTACTCTTTTAAGAATATACAATTTTCAATATAATAAACAGTAGATTTAGGATGGGAATTCTAAAACGTAAATTTAAACTGCGGATTCCCCCTATTTATAAGTTTTTACAATTCATAACTGAATATTTATGTACAATATATAGTTTAATATGACTCCCTACCCAATTTAAGGGTGAGACATATAGTCCCTTTGTACCAGAACAGTGGATGTGCACATTTTCTAAAACCCTGAATAACATACGTAAAAGGCAGCCATAAATGGTTTTTATATCAGAAACCTAATTTTACGAGAAACTTCTTTCAAACTTGATTTCCCCCCCCCCCCCCCCCCCCCCCCAACATTTTCATTTTTACACACTACACTTTTTGTCATAAAGGGGACGATATGATGATTCCTTTTTGCTGCGAAAACTAACAACGACCGGCAAGTTCCTGGCGAAGGATAAAAATGAATCCGTTCCCTAAAGTACTCTTATCACGTTAGAAAATTTGATACTATTCTGGCGCAAAGGTGTGAAATTAAGTTTTTTTAGAAGTTTTCCAACCAAGAAAAAAAGGAAGGAATATATTTTTCTCTATATGAAGTACTGAAAATCGCGTTACGATAGTGTATCTCCAATGGCTAAACAAAAAAAAAACGTAATTTCCGCACCTTAGAGAACAGATTCGTTTTTAGAATGACAAAATCTCGTAGCCTTGTGTCATGTTTTTCCTTTATTCTGGAGTAAATAAACAAAAATTATTGAGCGAAAATATGCAAATCAGTTAAATAAAATTTGGAAGCAAAAAAAAAATACATATACGAGTATGTATTATTACTTATATAACCCGTGAATACATTTTTTCATTACCCAAACCGAAGTATACCATACTTGCACATCCTACTACCTACATATGTACATAAATTAAGCTTGGAATTCGAATGAAATGTGAATATATTTCGAACGGATTTATGCGAATCCAGTCCAAAAATTTTGAATTAAAAAAAAAAACAATCATGAATACATAATTTGAATTCCAGTTTCTACACAAGTTTCCGAAAATATGCATTATTAGAGGATTTATGTTCACGCTTGATAAAATATTCATAACTAATCATAATTCAAAAACACATTAAGTCATTAAGTATTTATGTTACATGCCACTAACCGTATGATTGTTACCACAGGCAAAATCCACAATTTGAACGTTGTCCACAGGTGTTACATGTCCTTCCTTATTTTTTTCAATATAAAGAACGACTTTTTTGGGTGAAGATTCAAAGTGGAACGATAACTTGTTGGCATTGACAAAGTACTTTGCGTCCGTGTTATGTCCCAACTGGCCATATTCAGGTAATCCAAAAGTGTGTAAATTACCTTTGATATCGAGTATCACTGAAAATTCGGCACCACAACCAATGCGAATAATTGGTGGGCCAACATAATTTATTGGTGTTGGGATATTTACTACTGGCTGAGTATTGCCAATACCACATTGACCAGACTTGTTCTCTCCGCAAGCGTAAACTATACCTGTATCGGTCAAAAAGAGGGAATGATGGCGACCACAGGCTACCTGCACAATGTTAAATTTTTCCAACCCTGGAATCAATGTAGGCTTCTCACATATCTTCACATCAGGTAAACCTAATTGTCCTGATGGATTGCGACCAAAAGCGAGGGCTTTACGATCCATATTAATAAGAAGCGTATGGGCAGAGCTGCAACCACTTGCACAGTAGCGGTACTGAAAGATAATGGGTTTAGCGTTACGAAACTTTATTGTCCCATAACTTACCTTCTCATCAGTAAATCTATGAAAATTATAAAGGTTTGGTCGTACTTTCACAACATTTTTGCGATCTCGCTTTCCCGTTAAATCCCATGTCACCATTCCAGCAATCAGCATTTGACCTGGGGTTTTTTCCAGAGATGTTAGTAAATCATCCGGCAACTTGCTGGGGGGATCCAAATCGTCATTGGGAATCAAAACTTCAACCTGGTTTGAGGTAGATTGGCCTTCGTCGCTAGAAGCATCACTTAAGTCCTCTTCAAAGTCTTCTTGCTTCTTCGGCCGACGCTTGTTTGGTCCTGCACCGTTCCCGCCAGCTTTACGTTTTGCAGACATAATACAAGGAGGTTAGCTTTCAGGTATTTTGAAAAAAAAACTGTAAATATAAAAAGAACAGGTATTCGAAACAAAATGATTTGCATGTAACGTAAACGATGACTTAGTTGAACCTAATTCCATGGGATAAAATTTAATAGTGACCATTTTAATATTAAGTATATGATGCTACCGCCAGACCTCAATGTTCCGCATACGAACTTAAATAATTCATAAACAGAACTGAAGACTTAGATTTCATTATACGCTTTTCAAACTTTTTAAAACACTTCAAAAGTGAACCTTTATAGAAAATAACTTACTCTTACTTCCTCAGTATTCCCAACAATTCCAATTTATTTGACAAACTTTAGAGAACAAAGTGACGCTACAACGAAAATTGTGCATCAACCCCTCAACCGTGGCAATATTTCAATGTTGTTAACACCCGCCATGGTTATCCCTGCTTTAAACACAGATTCGCATTCATTCAACTAAAATTTACCACTTTTACAATACGCTTACACCTTTGCCAAAACACATTGACCGCAACCGAGATTCTGTGCCTTCTGAACCAGAGAACGTTGATGTCATAGAGGTTTAGTTCTAGCCCGATCCTCATTTTCTGGGGAGGAAAACAACCTGTTTGCGAAATGCACCTCAGGTTTTTTTTTTAATGTTCAGTAGAATTTAACAAGAAATGGAGCTAAAATTAAATGCATGCTCACATTTGACTTTGCATATCATTTTATTGTACCTCCTTGCTTAATTGTTTGATTATCCGTCCGATTTCCTCTCTTTATGGTCCACCTAAAGTTATATAATTATTTATTCAATAAAAGGGAAAATAAATAATATATTCAGTTCAAAACTAATTATCATTTTGATAGAAGTAATTAGACATACTTTCGTTACAATATTGTTACGTTTTTCTCCAATAAAACTGCTCTCTACAGTTCCTCTGAGTTAGATCACTGGATTTTAAAATACACAAACTAATGGCAGCACAAGTTGCTTGATTCATTAATTTCAATACTTAATCACTTTACGTTTACACGTTCACACACTCAACTCAAGGCAGATTACTTTGTAAACGTACGTTACGTCAGCTCCATGTAAACGTACGTTACGTATCAGGTAATATGATAAAAACTTATGAGAGCGTCCTGTAAATAAAAACTCACCATCATCTGCGTGCGACAGTTACGCATGACGCGTACATCTGATGTGAGGAATTTTGATTTTTTCCACGAGGTCGTGTCAACCAAGCCGAATCTATTAAAGGTGGTATCGGTAAAACAGCCGATTTGTTTTTTTTCTTTCGCCGTGTCCATGTGGCTATCAGCCGAAAATGAAACAAGGCGGACTCAATTTTTTTCTACTTTGACAATATTTGCCTTGGTGTCAACTGAGTGATCTCTCACCACACAGTGTTGTTAACAGTACGTTTTAAAATCATTATCAAAACAAAAACTTAAATTTTTATTAAAATAATTTCAAAACCATGTTTAATATTGCAAATTATTATAGCCCCTCAGCAGGCAATGGTAAACCTCCAAGTGTATTTCTGCCATGAAAAAGCTCTTCATAAGAATAAAAAAATATCTGCTGTTCGGTGCCGGCTTGAAACTGTAGGTCCAAGGTGGATTTATTATAGGTGACAGCATTCACCCAGCTGATTTTTTCGCCGTAGATATGGCTTACGTCAAAATGATATGCTTTGTTTGTATGTATTGGTATGTTTACATTCGTATTGTATTGTATTTTGACTTGATGCTTGTACCAAAGGCAACAACAAATACATGTAGGATTTTACTTATATGTGGTTGCTGTCACCTATAATAAATTCGGCTTGTGTAGGTCTCTTCATGGAACAACATCAAGACGCTAGCCACAAATAGGAGGAGGAGCTCGGCCAACCACCCAAAAAGGGTGTACGCGCCAATTATATACATATATTATAGATTAATTAACAATTTGCATATGCTGGTTTTTGTCTTTGGTTTATTATACAATGAAAAATTGTAATCGACACAAGCAAAGCAGCTGCTTTTTACATTGCTCTACAGGCATACGTTTTGCTCAATTTCGCGTATCTCTCGTTAAACAAATACAGCTACTTACCCGTCGAAGAGAGTGGGCACTATAATAACTCTCGTAATTTCTTGACATGGTAACTCGTAGTTGCCGGCAAATTCTGTCCCGTCATTTGACACTCTTTCGCCATAATATCATTAAGTTCTTTCAATCAAATCAAATTAATACCTGCATAACATAAATCATTCACAGACATGCGAAAGGTATACAAACATTCACACACCACTAAAAAAAAACTCACCATTTATCAAAAATAATAATATAAACACTTTGACGACGGCAGACGATAAGCAGTGCCTGTCAAACACACACGCTCTTATGAGCGCAGTTATTTTGACGAAAGTCACCGAAATTGATAACAAGTTCCTGTTCGTTCATATTTAATTTCTTCTTATCCAACCACTAAAGCAAGCCACATAAATTTTAAATGAATAAAAATGCAAAACTTCCAAATCAGCTGTTTTGATTGTCCATTGTCAAAATATTTATTAAGCGACTTTAGGACGACGTTTGCAGACAAGGACAATTTTACTGTCGCTACGCCATTAAATACCGTCGACAATGTCTTCATACTATAAAGTGGAAAGATGATGTACATATGTACAAACCAAGGCGAGTCTATTAAAGGTGGTATCCAAGGTGGATGACGTACTGAAGGTGGCGCCATTAAAAAACAGTTATTCTCCTCTGACGTCAGCATTTTACTCAGGAAATTGCATGTTTGTGGAAATTCAGTGAATGGCTTGGTAATATTGTGATTTGTGAAATTAAAACTAATGCAAACGAAGTCCCGTGTGTTAAATTGTGAAAGTTCAAATGAATATAAAACCTCCAAATTCAGTTGTTTGCGTTTGTATGCGGAAGACGCCGTGGCTAGGTGTGTGTGCGAATAATTTCTTAAGCTTGGCAGTTTCTATTGCTTTCGCCTACTCTTCTTCCAGAGAACGTTAATGTATACAATATCATTAAATGTTCTGTTAATGTATACATTAACGTTCTCTGTAATTAAATGTTCTGTTAATGTATACATTAACGTTCTCTGCTTCTTCTTTACAAACAAGTAATTCCCCTAATTTTTGCTTGTTTATTCATACGCTTTTACGACAACGCGAATTCGGAAGACGTAATGTGTTTCTCTATCATTCTTGCTAATAGCACGCAAATTTGTTAAAATTTGAATGAAACAACTGGCGCGCTTTTTTAAACTCGGCCAAAATCGCAAAGCAGTTATCGTGCCAATTAAGAAGTCAATTTGTTTTCGTTTTAATTTTTATTTAGTATAAGTTTATCATTGTAACTCTAGCCTGTAAGGTTTGTAACTATAGAATCAAAGAGATAAATAAATACTAAACGATAGCAAATGTAAAAGAAAAAACATACATATATAACTGCAAGACAAACGATATTTTTCAGAGAAAAATTTTTTTTTTTTAACGGCAATTTCATAAAGGTCACTTACAATCCGTAGCATATGTATATCTAATCGCATAATTTTCGCATAATTTTGTCAGCTCACATGCACCGGATTGCGAATATCTCTATACCTAAATGAAAACATCTGATGAAATACATTTGAAACTATGTTGTGAGCTTTCGTTAAGTTCACTGGACCGTTTACGTTTTGAAATCGGAGTTCATATTTTTGGCATTTGTATACACAATTTCCAAAGTTTTAAAAGTTATTTTACGATTTATGAACTTTAAAGGTTTTGCGAAGTACGTAAGCATTTACATACATATATAAGAACCCTTATTGTGTACAAAGGCACTTTACCACATACAAGTTTTTTAATTATAAAATTCTTTATGGCTATTGAAAGCCAACTTGGTATCGTTTTAATTCGTTTATTGTCAATTCTGCAAACTTGTAACTTTCGGAGCTTCTGTTATTTTTTCGGAACATAAATAGCTTGAAAATAAAACTACAAAAAACATGAATGATAAAAGATACTGAATATTAGGTTACAGTATTAGCTAAAATGTATACTCCTATTGCTAAAGTTAAAGGTTGCGTTAGGAATAATTAACAATGTTTTGTTGCGAAGCAAAATGCGTTTAAGAAGTTAGTTATAGGTATTCGCAAACATATGTATGTATATTCATGCATATACTTAAGTATACTTAATCATTTATAAATAAAAACATCACAATTCTATGAGTGGCTGGGACGTGAGCAGTTGTTGTGACCTGTACTCAAGTACATCTTTCATCACTACTTCTCGGAACTTTTCATGTAATTGTTCAAAAGTACGATTATTTTTATTGCGCAAAACATTCAAAGTAGGTGAATGAGTTTTAAGTACTGCTGGGGTATCTGAATTGCTGCAATGCTGCTGATATGGTTGCTGTCTGTTTGAGTCATTTTTATTAGACCTTAGCGGCGGTATTGGACTGTGCTGAAGGGCTGGACCTGTAGATGACAAAAATGTTTAGCGTTAGCTATTAGTAGTTTTCTATTTTAATGCGCGACAATAATTACGTTAACATACAAACCATAATTATATTTACACTTATAATTAATTATAAAATTACAATCTTATAACTAAACAGATCAGATTCTAGGCACGGTCGTACAATACAATAAGATTCGGGCAGTCGTCTAGTATGTGGTTTACGGATGATGAACGGTTGCAATACTGGCACGCCGTGTGTTCCTTTAATGTGTTACATTTTCAATGGCATGAATTATTTGCTTTGCTATCGAGTGAATGTAGATGAATACATTGGATTAAGAGTGTACACAAAATAATTATTGTAGGGTGGTGGTTGATTCATCTAACAATATCTGCTCTTTCACCGGAGACATCAGTATATAGGACTGACCAATTTTCGCAGACGAAGGATTTGGAGATTTCAGTAACGAGTTGTTTGTGGGCCGTCTTATGAGTTTTGGGAAATTCTGTAGTCAGTTATAAAGGAAGTTTGTGTGAGAAGCTTTGGAAGCTGCGCCATAGTTTTTGTTGCATGTACTTCGCTTTCTATTTCTATATGATTGGCGAAGTCAATGAAGCGATTGATTTTAACTTGTATGCAAGTTTTCGTTTTATTTGGTGTTATACAATTTTGGAATGAGATGATGTTTTTTTTTGACGTGATAACGTCTTATAATTCGATGTAGCCGGCTGCACGCACCAAAAAATGCGGCGTTATCTTGCTCAATCGTCGTTATCTTGCTCATTCGTCGTTATCTTGCTCATACGTCGTTACCTTGCTTGAACTGCGAGCGAAAGCGCGGAACGAACGACAAAGAGCACAATCAGCTCCCGCGTTCGGCAACGATCGACATCTGGGTCTCTCCTACTTGAGTGAGCATATATATGTATGTATATGCGCATTTGTATATAAATTCACATATTTGTATTTACATATGCCTTCTTCCTGTGTACATGGTAATGAACCATTTCTCTGTTGAGAATAGGCCGATGATAGGAAAAGTAGGAAATGAAAGGGAGCGTTTCGAGTGTATTGTGTCTTGAAAAAGTCAAATCGATGATGATGCCTCTTAGTGTTGTTGACTTATTAACGTCTGATGCACAATCGAAATTGAACATATAATTGATATAATTTGATAAATGTTTCGTCATTTTTCACGTTTGTGTAAATGTAACTTGATCAATTCCATTGCGATTCCATTTACCTCCTTCTCTATATCCATACAAAATATCTATCAAACAAATAAAATTAAAATTTTCTTTTGAACAATGCAACCATTCCATCAATATTTTCTTATGACGTTGTCACGTTAAACTATCTTAAGTAAACCGACTTTACAACAACCTCTTTTTTGTTATTTGTTTTGCCATTATAGAAATACCGGCTTTACCCTTTACGTTTTTAATTGGTGCAGTGGGAAAAGCTCCAATACTTCATCTCTCCGTGACTTGGTAAGGAGCGCCAAACGCACATTTAGAAACTTAAGTTTCGTTTTAAATTTACTCGGCCAAATTATGTGCTCACAATGTGAATATGCCGTTACATCTAAATTGACTAATATACAAAACTAAGCGAAAAAGCTTCTAAAATAGCTGCATATTATACGTCATTCAGAACAGAAAGCCAGAACAAGGCAAATTGAATACTGAAGGTGGCGTCTTCCCATAACAGTTACTTAATTTTTCGCAATTTTGGCAAGTCTGCAGAATAATTGACTCTAACTTTAATGAGCTATCATTGAGATAAAGAACACTTTTAATTAGAGCCGATTACAACTTTACTATGACTATGCCTCTTCTCTTCTGTGACTATGCCTAACTGACTTTTAAAAGTTTGGTCTAAATTCCATCTCCAGCTATGTGATAACTGGTACCAGGACAATAACTTTCAAACATTAATATAATTCATATATGCAATAACTTATCTATAATAAAATAAGTTATCCGCTATAACGAAATACGTGTTAAGCTTATTTTCTATTTACCTGATGGTTGATGTGTATGACCTAAACTTCGTTGCATTGTCGAACCGAAATGGCCGTTTATAAACGGCTCCGTTGTAGCATTGTTATTATTGTTCATACCGGGCAGGGCTGGAGCGGGTCGGTTGAAAGGATTTTGTCTTCGAGGTGGTGGCCTCGGAACTGATATGTTTGTCACGTTAGTTGCTTCTGTAAGTATTTATATAGAAATGTTTGATACATAGATGTAACTATTATTGGCATTAAATCAAAATATCTCCCTATCACCAATCGTAAATCTAAGAAATACTTCCTTAACCCTTGTGTTGCCACCCAAAAAAATCTACATACTCTGCCACTCGGGTACCCCGACGACAATTTTTTGGGTATAAGTCCTCTATATCCCGAAATACTTGTAAACATTCGATAAATATTTATTTATTTATGTTGTTAGAACATATTTCTAACTGAATACATCAATAATATTATATACAGCAATTTTCGTACTCCTATATCAGGTATAAGACGCAGGCAGCTACACCCTAAATTTCTCGTTTTTGTGAAGGCTAGGTGGATTGAACTTGAAAGGTAAGCGAAAAGGTCGGTCTTCCTAATCTTTTCTACTTGAGGTATGTTCGAGAACACTTTTGAAACCAATATGGTTAAACATTTTGAAAAGCAGTATAGATGTGTTTTCATCGTAGAAGAAGCAAGACGTAGTGGTGCGCCGTCATTACTAAGATAGTTTGGATACTTTGCGTACCTAATCACGCGTGTGTTAATATTTTATGTGATTGTGTAACTATATATTGTTTGACGTATTTTCTGAAACTTGTGTATACTTTTTGAAGTTTTTTATCTAAAATAACAAATAAAATTGCAATAAGAGCAAAACCATGGAGGAGTTATGGAGATTGGATTTTTTGAGGTAATGTAAAAAATATATGTAAATAGGATATCAAAAATATTTATAATACACTTATTTTTTATTTAGATTGAGTGAAGCTGAAAAAGATGAGTATTTGAAACAGCTACTAGGCGAGGACGATGACGATAGTTTAGAAAAAACAGTTCCCACGACAGTCGGTTCTACGTTACCGGAACGACCCGGCCAAGGACTGGCCCTTCAGCAGCATTCCCCATACATATATGTATTGGGAATGTTTATGCTGCTACAACAATAACAACAACGATAGTTTAGATCTTTCGGACAGTGAAGACGACGAGTGGTTTCCAAACGGCCATAGAACGCATAATTCTCGTGATTCTGAAGCGTCAGATAATGAAGAATTTGAAATGAAGAAAATGCAAATGTCGACGAGGAACAATAGCAAGAAAAAGAAGAAGATGACGCCGAAAGAGAAGGGGACGCTGAGGAGGGGAGCGAAAATGAAGCAAGCGCACCAACCAGCAGGTTATGCGAAACCAAGCAACGAGGCTTGCAGTCGAAAGTTACTTTGGTCGAGACGTCACTGGCAGAAATGTTGTATTTGGGTCATGCTACAATTGCAACAAGCAGCCTATTCGTAAGCGAAGAAAGACAACGAAGTGTTGTGCCGAGTGCGAGTGCGAGAAGCCCGTTTGTGATGAGCACTCAGTATAGATCAATGTTAACATTGCGATCAGTAATTTTGAATTACGCTAAAGAGGGCAGGACTATGCTCTGAGAATTACCACACACTTTCTGACTCTAGACCCTGAGAATAGGCATACCCTGAAGGGTCCTTTGAGTGTTGAGAATTCTGTTAATAATAAAATATAAGCTAAAAATAAAACTGTTGGATGCACACATAAGACCGAGGCGCTAAGTGATAGCAGCGAAATTTTGGATCTTTCACCAACGAATAGCAAAAAGAAAATATATACAAAAAACTTACAAATTTGTTTTTGTAATACTTCATTCACCATATATGGATTTGACTTCAACAAAATGAATCGTCCCACTGCTGGATACACATATAAAATGAAACAAAATAAAACAACTGTAAGTAAATGGAAAATATAACCAAATTGGGCTGTTTCTGTAGGTCGGAAAAATTAAAATATCACAAAATGATCGAACGTTTTTTTTCCAATTGCGGTCGCCACTCAGTAGGCGATGGAAAACCTCTGAGTGTATTTCCGCCATGGAAAAGCTCTTCATAAAAATGCATCTACCATTTGGAAGGGGCATAAAACTGTAGGTCTCTCCATTAGTGCAAAATATCCAGACGCTTTAAAGGAGACTATGTCAAATAATAAGTTTTACCCCAAACAATTAAGTAGTTATTATTTTGGCACAGACATTTCAAATGGTCCTTGTAATAAAGAAAAATAAAATTCGACCCCTAAGTGTATTTACTTTCACGTAAATCATATGAATTTCATTTAAAAAGTTGGTACCACCAATTTGAACTTAGTTCATATGATTAACGCCAACGGTGTTCCGTTCATGACTGGAGTTCCTTCTTAATACATAATAGTACTGAATGTTAGTACGAATTTTTATACTATATTAGAACCAAAAACTCACTATTACGCGAACACTCAATTTCTTCTAATTGCCTTTGAAGTTCAGCAACAACCAGCTTCTTGTACTCATAACCGGCACATGTTAGCGCTTTCATCCATGCCTCCATACATTCCTGTGAATCTGCACTTAGCACATAAGTACGATTACCATTGAAAGCTATTTCAAAGCAATACTGATCACTTTCTTCAGATAATTCTGTAATAGATAAGTACATAAATTAATGTTTAAAATTCAAGATCGTTTATGATTCTTACCTATTGTACAGCCCTCCACAATTATGAGACCTAACGGCTCTTTATCTCCTTTCTTTTCAAAGTAAAATAACAAGTTTCCCTTAAGTACGAAATATCGTCGCTGGAATGCCTTGTTGACCTCACCCCTTTTATTCAAAAAACCTTCACAATCAAATGGAGGAGTAGTGGCGAAAACACACAAATTCTTTTCATTGATTTTCATCGTTCATCAATTTTGAGTGCTTCTCACAAATTTACATTCAAACTAATAACATATTATTTAGTAATAAAGACAGCGCGAGTTAGACAAAACTAATTTATTAATCGACTTTTTTAAATATACATACATACGTACACATACATATATTGGTAATGATTGGTATCGATGTTGTATCGTGAAAATGACGGTACAGTGAAAGCATGTTCACACACTAATTCCACTTTGTAATTCCCAGACTGATGTTATATAGCGCATTCGGTTTCTCTTCTACTAATAAAATTTTGGCGAATTCTGCTTTAAAAGTTTTTTTCATAAAAATTACTTTGGTGGAATATTTTGGTTTGTTTAATTATTATTAATTATATGAAGAAAAGGCAAGGAGAAGGATTAGCTAATTTAATTGCGCCTTTGGGTGCTAAAAATAAACAGTTGGAGAAAATCCGTAAAGGACGTTTACTGCAACTTATGGAAGCAATACGCATTCGAAATTCGATATTTCATTCATAATAAGTAATAAAAGGACACACGTTTATGGACACGTTTCTGTTATATTAATACCTAACAAACATTTTTTATAATTATGTGTACAAACCTGTTTTCTTTGCCGACATCCATTTTATTCAGTTTGACGCTTTTCTTTCTACGCGTAAAAATAATGATCTATTACATAGAAAACACAGGGTTGCATGTCAAAAAGTATGGTTATTATCTAGGACTATTTTATAATCTCAGATTTTGGGAGAGAAATTTTGTATGGGAAATCTCGCTTTTAAATTACTGATTGGGAGTTAAGCACGAAAAAGTAGATCATCCACTAATATGTGAACGTATTATTACTCTACAGCACTATACCGCAACGCATTTGCGAGAGTGCATTTGCGTATACCATTGCCATATATCGAACGGAATTATGCTACCGTATACGGCACCGTGAGCACCTGCTCTTGAAAAGCGGTTTTATATAGCAGGTCAAATCGTTTCTAACGGAATCTTGTAACACTTATGCCGCCTCCGAACAGTAGATAGTCTTTTATGAGGAGTTTTTCATGCAGAAATACACTAAGTCAGTACATGTGGAGGGGCGACTGTTTGATGTCTTACTGTCGATCTTAAACAATAGAATAGCAGTTATAGCATAAATAAATTTCAAAATAAGTTCACAGGAGTGAAAATGTGATGGAAAACATTGGCACTACTTGAATATATCCGTTAGTCTTATTCTGAACTGGTCAGGCTCTCTTTAGCGGTGAACATTTTATTATGTGTTCTTCGACGTTAGGGCGTAGAAAAATAATTCGGCGATACTTGCGCTCAGTTTTCAATTATTTGCACAGTTATACATACCCGTTTACATGAAGTTAAAATTTAAAGACTACAATCCAAATATTGTCAAGTTTTTATCTGAACTCTGGACCCAACCTGTCGAAACAGCAAGTTTCCTAGACCTACTTTTAGATAAGTTAGACGAAGATGACCGATTATTACACTACACTGACGGGGTTAAATATTGCTACTACAACGGCAACAACGTAACATTCCCCTTACATGTATGGGGATTGTTTATGCTGCTACAACAGCAAAAACGCAATTTAAAGTTGGTCTATTTGAACACAGTCTAAAACTTGTTAAATAAATATTGATCTGTACAATACAGGAACATACCCACATTGTGTTGAAAACACAAGGGTTAATTATAGGTATGTTCCATGGCAGCAACTGCTGATTGAGTAATGGGTATGTTTAATTATAACAATACATCAGAAATTCTTTTTAAGGGCTACATTCGTTTCGTTAAACTCGCACATCTATTTCGCTACTTAATTTTAGCCAAAGGTTATTTGAAACAAAGCATTTTTGCTAACCTCTTGAGTGTGCAAATTGCGTAGTTCTAAAATTTGTTGTGAATATTTACTTTTACGTTTCTCCCGAATATAGGCTGATTGGTAGGCTTGAGGCGAAAATTGATTGCGAAACAACTTCTGACCAACCCGTACGCTGTATTTATACAAATACTTGCATAATGAAGATTTGGACATCGGAGCACACATTTAACCACCCATGGGAAACGGTTACGCAGGCTGCTTGGCGAAAATATCCGAATCCTATGACACCATCTATAATTGGCACAGATGTTGTAGAGCGTAAAGTAGTGGATGGAGTTTTGCACACGCACCGCCTTGTCCAATCGAAATGGTACTTCCCGAAATGGACACAGTCATTGATTGGTACTGCTAAAACATGTTTCGCAAGTGAACGTTCCACAGTGGACCCGCAACGAAAACAAATGGTTCTCAAAACCATTAACTTAACTTTCTGTAGGCACATTTCTGTAGATGAGGTTCTCTATTATGAACCACATCCCACAGATTCCACTAAAACTCTACTAAAACAGGAGGCATCTGTTAGTGTGCAAGGTGTTCCATTATGCCACTATATGGAGGATATGCTTACGTCAACAATCAGTAAGAATGCTGGCAAAGGTCGTCAGGGACTTGAATGGGTAATTGGACGTATAAATGAAGAAGTTAAAGGTATTACCGAAACCGCAGATGACTTCTTAATGAAGACGAAACATTCCCTGGATGATATGACGGAGAGTGCGCGCAAAAGTATGGACGAAATAAGCGCGCAAGCGGCAAAGCATATTCGTATATAAAGACAGCTTTAAGTTAATTGGCGGATCAAGTAGCAAGGAGCTTTGTTGGATTTTACGATGAGTAGTATAATGTAAAAACACTATTGTGAGTAAAGCGAGTATTTGTTGAGACTTCATCGTACAAAACGAAAATATAAATAAAATATGTATATTTGTAAATATCGAAAATAATTTTCAATATTTGCATATTTTATTAGAAACAGAACGAAATGTGAAATGATTAATATGCTCCGGCAGATAAAAATTAGATAATTGCGGCGTCCAACATATTATGGATAGTATAGTAACTATGTATGAGTTCCAAATAAAAAAATAAAATCAATAGGCCATTTTCTTAATGCTCGTTTAATATTGTCTTTTCCCGGTGATAAATTTTCCAAATAACGGCTTACATTTCTAACTTAATATGCTAAACAGAAAGTTAATCTGACGCAAACGCTCAATTATTAAAAACAAAAACAGTTATAACCTTTCAAACAAAGTTGTATTTATTACTTCCAATGACGTGGTAGCAAGGGAAAGGGATGTTGAACAAATTTGCTTCAAGGGAAGGTTAGTATTATGCGAGGTTCCTGCACAAGTTGTTAAGTTTATCGGACTCGATTATGGTTAAGTAGAAAATATAATTGCCGGAAAGTAATAATTCGGTTCAAATCTCGGTGAGAGATCAAAAAACTAAGAAAAAGTTTTTTCTAATATAATAGCGGTCGCCCCTCGGCAGGCAATGGCAAACCTCCGAGTGTATTTCTGCCATGAAAAAGCTCCTCATAAAAAATATCTGCCGTTCGGAGTCGGCTTGAAACTGTAGGTCCCTCCATTTGTGGACCAACATCAAGACGCACACCACAAATAGGAGGAGGAGCTTTACTCAGCGTCAATTTGAAATTAAAATTCAATTATGTCTACATCTCGTACCAATGCAGGAAATAGGTCCAGTAGGGGCAAAATTGTTACATCAGTATCAGAAAGAACTTTATATGTTGTAATAATTTCAATATCTTTAGCGCATTTAATACGTACATTAGAATTTAGTAAATTTTCTTAGTCCGAGAGCCTATAAATCATTTTTTAATTGGTACACATTTTTCTTTATTCGCTTTACATCAAGGCGCATTTATTAAAGGCGGTGGCACTATACCAACAACAATGTTCTGAACGTTTGATTGTCAAAGTAAAGTATTGGGAAACTAGAAAACAAGTAATGAATTCGCCTTGTGTCATTTTGAGCTGAAAGCCACATGGATCTGGCGAAAGAAAAAAAAACAAATCATCTGATTTACCAACACCACCTTTAATAGATTTGCTTTGCTTTACATGTACGTAATGGGTAAGAATAAAATTAAAGTTTACTTCCTAAGCAGAATATATACCTATGTGACAGTAAAGCGCTCAAAGTGAGAAAACGGAAGAAAGTCAAAACATTAATTTGACAGATTTTAAGACACGTTTATACAATTTGTAGATTTGGGGTAAGTACTAGATTCAAGATTCTAGTGGTGCAAAACTATCGATGGTACTATCGCTAATATCGGTAATTTTCCATCACAAACGATGGTTTTAAAAAACTACTAACAGTTGATGTACAGCTGTGCGCAAGGCGAATTCATTACAGGTGACAGCAAACACATATAAGTAAAACCCTACATGTATTTGTTGTTGCGTTTGGTGCAACCATCACGTCAAAATCAGCAAGCAAATGTAAACATACCAATACATACAAACAAAGCATATCATTTTGACGTAAGCCATACCTACGGCGAAAAAATCAGCTGGGTGAATGCTGTCACCTTAATAAATTCGCCTTGGCTGTGCGTCAATGGTCAATGATCGGGACCGGAAAAATAATTTTCCACAATGTAACAAATATGCGATTCCGATAAAGATCTGGTTTCAATTCGGATTATGATTATATTGTTTTTCGTCCTTAGTTTGGCAGCACCGCGTTCTGTAATTGGTACCATATGCCCAACTCTCCTGTCCGAATATCCTGCCGGCTTAAATGGTCCCAAGAGGGCTGGATTAAGTGTAATTATGGGAAGGTCTTTGTAGGCGAGAGTACATAATAAGCTATTCTGGGTAGCTCCGAAATATTGGCCAAGATCTTTCTAACTAATGTTTGATCACTTCTTCAAAGTGTTCAGTCTTATTGCCGCGCTGCTAGCAGCGTGTTTCGCCAGCAGATTTTCTGGAAGGATGTACAAATTCGCATATAACACTTTCGATACCCCGACTATTACATCAAAGAAATAGTTTGTTGAGAGATCTTTGTAGAACATCCCACAATGTTGGAAGGTGTTACTTTATTTTTACCTATTTCTAAATCATTGCAATATTGTGCAGTTTCGACAGTACTCTCTTACCAATACAACGCAAACAAAAGGAGGAGAAATTACATGTTCGTAAAATGTAATAATATTGTGATTTGTGAGATTTAAGCTAATGAAAACGAAGTGTCACGTGTTACATTGCGGAAACACAAATTCTTGAATTCACCGTACAAGCCACTTTCGTGGAAGTCTTCTTTTTTCGGTGTTCGGTGCAAAAATTGCAGTTTTATCTAGGTGACTGAAAAAAATCAAATTAGTTATTATTTACTACAATCGATTCAATATGCCTTGATACTCACTTCACGTTTTTCAATTCAATAAAAACATTAATAAAGATAAATAAATATTCAAACCACTGTACAACTCACATTATCTTTACCGAACTATATTTATACTCTCCAAAGTCAATCTACACAAGCTGATTTTGTTTTATTACTAGCAACGAAAACTTTTTTATATTGATTGTAAACATCCTGGTCCATTTTAAATGTGCTTTTTTCCACCAGTTTTCGAAAACATTGCAATGTTTGCGCCTCCTTCTCCAATTTATCCTTTTCTCTAAGCATAAAAGTCTTTAGGATATCTTGAATTGCGCCTTCCATTGGAATACCACCGTTTTTATCAATAAAACTTTCTGTATCACGATGTACCGTTTGTTCTACCTGACTGCGAAGTCTCTCGTATTCAAGATCCAAGAGCTTTTTCAAACCTGCAGAGAAAGTACGCGTATGACCAGATTTTTTTTCTGGAATATCCAAATCATCGCAATATTGTACACCTTCGACAGTACTTTCGCGATTGCTCTCTGTTCCAATATTTCCATTCAAATTTTCTGTTTCAAATCCGATAATTGTTTGTAGAAGTTCACCCGAAAATTCATTTGATTGAGATTGCTTAACAATGCCAATTTGTTGAAAACTTGTAGGACCGAACTTCCCATCAATATCATAAAACTTGTAACCTAACATTTCGAGAGCTATTTCAGTTAGTAAATATGACATTATTCAATTTCGTCGAACTTAAATTTATTTCCGTCCTTGCGCCTCTGTTCACATATAAAATTTCTACCTGAAATTTGTTTACATGATGCAACTAGTTCTGGGCGATTATGAGATGCTTTAGTCGATTGTCTCGATTATTCAAACAACACGATTGTTCTCGATATTTTCTTTCGTAATCGAGTTAGTGACGAACTACCAGCTGTGGCTAGTTCAGCTCAAGGTAAAGTAATAATCAAAACAATTGACAAAACATTAGTAAGCTGATACAACAACAATAATCACCAAAACCTTCCACAGCAATCAGTTTTACGTTACATGAACCAAGTATAATGGAGTACAAGCTAGCGTCTTCCGAATTCGCTGTGTCATCAGAGCTCATGAATAAACGAACAAAAAGAAGCAGAATTACTAGTTTGTGTAGAGGAAGAGTAGACGAAAGCAACGGGAACAACCAAACACAAGAAATTATATGCACACACACACACACACACATGAAAACGAAAAATAACTGTATTCGGAGGCTGTATATTAATTTGTGTTTTCACAGTTAAATACGCGGTACTTCATTTTCATTAGTTTCTTCAGTTAAATCTCACAAACCACAATATTACCAAGCCATTCACTGCATGGTCACTAACATGTAATTTCTCCTCCTTTGGTTTGTTTTGTATTGCTGAGAGACCTGACGTAGGACTTGGCAAAATAGCGAAAAATAAAATAACTGTTTTGGGCAGGGTATTCAGTTAAACGTGTAAGTGATTGAATGAAAAGTAATAAAGTGAGTTACTAAAGCGTTGTGCTGCCTTTAATTTGTGACTCTTATTTATCAATTCAGTGATCGAACTCAGAGGATTTTTTATGAAAGGATTGATTTGCATAAAAATACGCAAAAAAATAGATCTACAGGTGCGAGTATAGTCTGTTGCTCTCAATCGTTCTTGCTGAAAGCTCCTGAGAGGCTGATTGATCTGTATGTAAGGTGTGAAATTTCTCGAAGGCATTCGTACGCTCAACATGCTTATTGTAAAGGCAGATCAGTGGAGTCTGCCTTGCATACTATTGTTAAAGATATCGAGATGTCCATTTCTCAGAAAAAGTTCACGTGTGCGTCTTTCTTGACATGAAGGGGCTTTTAACAATGTCCTCCCACGTCTCTGGAAAAACTAGAGGTTGAAATGGACCTTATTAGGTTTATCCACACAGTGCTTAACGATGAAACGGTCGCGGTAGAGTCTCCGCCGGCAGGTAGGGACGTTATCGGTAAAAGATGGGACCTCTTACTCAAAGTTACATTTGGCTATGTAACACAATTATAAAGTCAAATTTGTTGTATGGAGTCCTGTTCGATAGGGATCGCTGGAAAGAACGACATCAGTTAAAAAGTTGGAGAAGGTCCAAAGGAACCTCATTGGAATCAGTGGGGCACTTCAAACCACTTCTACTCTAGCGCTTTAAGCTATTAAGAATGTGGCACACGTAGACATGGAAGGGGAAAACTGCCACTGCGCGTGGTGCATTCAGATTGAGGTGTTCGCGCTATAAATCAGACTTAAGCTACGGAAACTCTAGTATTCTTAGAAATTTAGAATGCATGCCCATAGTGCTCGATCAATGTACACCCTCGATGGGTCCGAATGGTACTTTTTGCAACGATACTTTTGCGTTGTCCGTTAGACATCCATGCAGTGAAACTTGGTATCGCTTCAAGTCCTTTCTACAGAAGCAATCTGGAGGATGAGGAGGAATCACCTTAGCACGTTGTTAGCTGCCCTGCTCTCGTTGGGGTAAGATTCTAATTCTGAACTTTCACTTTTTAGCTACACCTGCGGATACCATCTTGTTCTTCTTAATTGACACGTTCATCTCTAACGCGATTTTGGCCGTGTTTAACAAAGCGAGCCAGTCGTTTCTTTCTTGTGCTAACCAGTGCCAGTTGGAAACACCAAGTGAAGCCAAGACCTTCTTCACCAGATCTTTCCAACACAGAGGAGGCCTTCTTCTTCTTTGACTACCCCCAGCTGGTACCGAATCGAATACTTTCAGAACCGGAGCGTTTGTATCCATTCGAACACTGAATCTTTATTCGCTGCACTATGTCTATGTCACCGTAAGGCTCATACAGCTCGTCGTTCCATCTGCTTCGATATTCGTCGTCACTAAAGTGCAAAGATTGTTGTCATCATCCAAGCTGCTACGCCATACGATAGGACGGACATGATAAGAGCCTTATAGAGTGTTAATTTTGTTCGTCGAGAGGGGATTTAATTACTTAATTGTCTACTGAGTCCAAAATAGCACTTGTGCAAGTGGGGAAAGTTCCTGATTGCCATTAACTTGGGGATGGTCCGAACATCCATTTGAGAGCAGCCTAATGTGAGAAGGAGAAGCATCCCACGATATCTGGTTGTTCGGTGGGTGTGGAACCCACCACGTATGGACACACACATACATACATGGACACATCACCACATACATAGTAAGACTATAGTCGTTGCGGTTACACTAGGTACTGGTTTAACTACGCTCTGTCTGTCGTGATAATAGACCCGTACAATCAGCGATGCCTTTCGCAGATTATATGAGCACCCAAGGTGGATTTATTATAGGTGACAGCATTCACCCAGCTGATTTTTTCGCCGTAGGTATGGCTTACGTCAAAATGATATGCTTTGTTTGTATGTATTGGTATGTTTACATTCGTATGTTTATATTTGATTACTGATTTTGACGTGATGCTTGGACCAAACGCAACAACAAATACATGTAGGGTTTCACTTATATGTGGTTGCTGTCACCTATAATAAATCCACCTTGCTGAGCACCGTAGCTACATACGTTATTGATTGCGCTTTCCCAATTCGCCGTGTCATTGGAGCTGCGAATAAACAGACAAAAAGAAGAGGAAAAGTGAGGAAAGGAATGGAAACTGATACAAGAAAGTATATACATACATATACACACATGCACTTACTTTCCACGTCGTCATCGGCAAAAACACCAAAATAAATGCATTAGAAGGTATTTTTATAATTCGTGCTTTCACAATTTTACACGCTGTACTTCATAATTTGTTTAATTTAAAAGTCAAAATCATCAAACCCTTCACTGAATATGCAAAAATAAATAGCTTCTTTTCCTTTCTGACAAATAACCCTGTGTTTTCTGTGCTATCGATAATTATTTTTACGAAAGTAAAGAGAAACGTCAAAGTAAAAACTAAATAATATGGATGCCGGCAAAGAAAACAGGTTTGTAGACATAAAACTAATAAAATTTTTGTTAGATATTATTAATTAATCATTCATATTACAGAAAAATGTCTTGATCCGTAGACGGTTTGACCTGTTATTTCTTATTAAAAAATGTAATATCGAATTTCGCGTGGGAATTGCTGCCATAATTTTTTGCAACCTCAGCAAACGTCGCTTACGGATTTCCTACAACTGTTTATTATTAGCAGCCAATTGAACAATTAAATGAACTATTACTTTCTCTTGTATTTTCTTCACTTCGTTAATAATAAAAAACTACAAAATATTTCACCAAAGCAATTTCTATGTAGAAAAAAAAAACAGCACTGTCAACCGATTATCAATTTTGCAGGTAATCTACCATATGTGAACGGGTAGATTAATTTTGCGGATTTATTGGTGATTACTGCATATGTGAACGTACCTTAGCGTGGTCTGATGAAATTAAAAAACATTTAACTGAGAAAATTACTATCGATAGCGTTGGAAAATATTCGATACCCATGAGGGGAAAATATCGATAATCTACTACCACGCCTATCATATTGTGGCAAACACATGCAGCGCTTTTGCAGCAATTTGTAAATATACATGGTCTCTGTGGAAATATTTGCACTAATTCCTTATCGTTTGTGATGTTTTAAATTGAATCGTATTGGCAGCGGTAAAACGAAGCCGTAGGCTGATACAGAATTCCAGCCTTCTATACATGTTTGATTATTAGCTGATAACCCTTGACGTAGAATTACACTGGTATATGAATGTGTGTACTGTTTATACGTACGTAGTTCAATTGATGGAACCGATTAATAATAACGTGCAGCAAAAACAGAAATTGGTTTGTTAGTTACACTTTAGCTACACTTTCAAAACGTGTTCATTATTTCCAACGGCAGAATACCTTGGTACGATTGTGTAAAGTGAATTCGAGCTCTAAGAAAACCTGTTGACTTCAAATCAGTTTCGTGGATGTGATTGTTACCATGCCGATTTTACGTTATTATTCAACGCACACATGGAGCGATCCGTGCAAATTAAGAATATTGGCGCAATTAACACAAGTAAGAAAATATAATAATTTTATTAATATGTAATTACATGAGCGCATATCTGTTGTTTTTTGGCATGTGTATTTGATTAGCGTATTTTGCTTTGAAATCAAATAATTCTGAACTTTAAAAAAAGGTAATGAAGCTGTTTGAATAACCCGGATTTATATCCGACCAAGGAATGTCACTTCAGCAACATACCCTAATAATCTATGTGTAATGATTTATTCTGCTACAACAGCAAGAAGAACAATTAGAACCCATCAATTTAGTGGCAAATGTCAAGTAACTTTCAGTGTAACATACTTCTGATCGGTTCGCTTAAGATGGAAACTTTTATGAAATAATGTACCCATTATTCAAGTACCAGTTCAATTCTCAGCTAACTCCGCTTAAAATGAACAAAAAATTCCTATATAACCGGAGTTGTAACTAAATCTGCTGCAGAAAATGAATATAAAAAAAGTCCGGTACTTCCCTGAATTCACACAAAGTTTCAGCTGCACACTTTTGATAGTTGAAGTATTTTATACCAAGCTTAAGAAAAATTTTACATTTACATTTAGCATTTACAAAACATGAAAAATGTACGATAACGTGATGAAAATATTATTGCAGAAGACTGCGTAGATGCAGATTTGGAACAGTTCGAAGATATAATAGACGCTATGAATTCTTTAAAGAAATTGGAGCTACATTTTCAGCAAACAGAGGATAAGTTGAATACAATTGGTTTACTTGACAAAATCGAAATCATTTTACAAAAAGATTATTCCAATAAGGCATATACCCAAGCAAAATTCGTTAATGAACGATTTACAAAGAAATACTCAAAAGGACACCTCTTACAAAAAAGAATTTAGAACTTACAGGACTTATTCTTCATCACTCTCTCCAGAAACGTATCTTTCTTTGAGATCGCTAGTCTGTTTCTCTTAACGAAATGTCTATTGCTACTTAAGAAAGATCCGAGTTTAGTAAGACGCTATTTAATACGTCCTGTTGTTGTTGTATCAGCATAAACATTCCCCATTCTTACATACGGGGAATGCTGCTGGAGTGGCAATCCTTGGCCGGATATAAATCCGGGTCGTTTCGGTAACGTACAACCGACTGCAGTCGGATAATTGGCCAATCGGTACTAGGGCTTCCGATGTAATACTCAGAGCATGAATTAATATCTATTGGATTGCTGGCAACATACATACATTTGTTACCGAACATACAACTGTACGTAATGTTTTGCAGTGTCGATGGTGTATGTTTAAAATTTTCCGATTTTAATCCAGCGGGGTTGAGTGGCAAAAGGATACCAAGAGTATGTGGCAGTGTTTGTATATTAAAATACTAGATAAAAAAAGCAACTGGCCACACTCTTGTCAGGTTAAATTGGTGAGTTAATTCGATGTTGGTGTTACCATAACCAGCATTTCCAATTTCGACCAGCGACCCAATTTTTCCTTAAATTCTTTTTGCAAGAGACATCCTAAGAATCTTTGAATTTGAATATATCTGTTGTTTCTGGTAGTACTTTATATGATACAATAGATTTCATAGCTTAATGATGATTAGAAATGATATTTTATAACCATTTTTAAACGCATATATTTTATATTTTTGCAACGATTAATTGCTCTTAACTGCTCAGATTAATCCATATAAGCATACAGTATGCATATGGCTAAAATTCATATGGAATGTTAAATTAATATAATACCTGGCTTAGAAGAATCCATCACGAAGATAACTTAAATTTTTTTTTTGCCTGAAACCACTGAACTTTACTAATAACGATATCTGAGCGTATCGAAAAATCACGCAATACTCGTAGAATAATAGTAATTTTCGCGGAGAACTGAGGACCTGATGGAGGTGGAGGTGTTGTCTGAGTGACACAGCTCAGATCCAATTAGCACAAAAGATGAAATTTTAATACATTAGTTGTAGAACCAATGCTTTTTAATCGTCGAACTATCTTGATTTGATTATGAATCGGCCTATGTCGTCTGTTTTCTTTTCTGCACTTTTTTTTAAGTTAATTATAGAGAATTCCCCCAAAATTCTATGTTGTACAGCAATAACACTGTGCGACAGTGATTTTATACTTTTATGGAGACCTAGTACAACTTGTAGGTATAGTAAAACTAAGAAAAATGGTAAATGAGAAATTTCCAATACACCCCCAAAATCTCGTTTTATGGCCATAAAACCGTTTTTCAGTAGGTTGATGTGAAGAATCACTCCTAACTTCGCAAATTTCTATCCGATTTCGGATTTGTTTTTTTAGTTCGAAAGAACAAAAACAAGCCTTTTTGACAGTGTGTTGACAATTTTTCTGAAATGACAACTGACGAGACTGTAGACGGAAGTATTTGGAATTATTTTATTTTTTCTCTATTTTTTCAACTTTGACATAATTTTTACGATATTATCCGTTATTGAGGATTTTTTTTAGTACACTACTGTTATAGTAAATTTAATTTTGCGTCGAATGAGTTACATTTGACTGTAATTGAATTAAAATTAAAAGAGTTGTGTGAGTTTTAAGATTTTTTTTTTTTTTTTCTAATTTGGTATGTAGGTATAACTTACGCTAAATGGGAATAAGGACGTGTTTTGATGCGTTATTATAGATACGTAATATTTATTGGAGTATATACGTATACATAAGAGTACACTGTACTGCATACAACAGAACTGGTTAGAACTTACGAAAATATCTGACATATTATAGCACTTTTTTTTTCAATGGAAATGTGGAAAAGCTCCCAAGTGTACCAAAGTTCACCCTGTACATTGATTAACAAAAGAAGTTTGTTATTATAATTTAACCTTATTAAAACGTCAAAGTTTTATTGTTTGTTTCATTGAAATTCAAGAGATATAAATCAAAACGTTGGCAGAACTGAAGGAAGTTCAACTCATTGCTGATGATGATCAAACTGATAACAATAAACCTGATGATGAAGAGAACTTTCCGTCTGGTTCTAAGTTTTCCGAACGACACATTGTATCAAATTCAGATTTTCAGGATCTTTCTCGTGATTTACTTCTATCGGGAAGACAATCTGAAACGCTCGCTTCTCGATTTAAACAATGAAATTTAGTTGATGACGACTTCAGATGAATGATGATGATCGAATTTCTTACAGAGAAGTATTCAAAACTGATGAAGAGAATGACAAATGTACCGTACCATACTAAACTCCAAAGGACCGTTCCCAATGCATTTTTAAGTTTGGAACCAGTTCCGTTGTGTACTGCACCGTACCGCACCGTACCATACCGCACAATGCTGCACTGCACAATACTCCAATAAATATTATGTGTTTATAATGACACTTGTTATCATTTTCATGCTTCGATGCCTACATACCAAATTAGTAAAAAAAAAAAAAAATCTTAAAACTCACACAACTCTATTAATTTTAATTCAATTACAGTCAAATATAGCTCATTCGACGCAAAATTAAATTTACTATAACAGTAGTGTACTAAAAAAAATCCTCAATATCGGATAATATCGTACAAATTATGTCAAAGTTGGAAAAATAGAGAAAAAATAAAAAAATTCCAAATACTTCCGTCTACAGTCTCGTCAGTTGTCATTTCAGAAAAATTGTCAACACACTGTCAAAAAGGCTTGTTTTTGTTCTTTCGAACTAAAAAAACCAATTCGAAATTGGATGGAAATCTGCGAAGTTAGGAGTGATTCTTCACATCAACCTACTGAAAAACGGTTTTATGGCCATAAAATGAGATTTTGGGGGTGTATTGGAAATTTCTCCTTTACTATTTTGTTTAGTTTTTCTATAGCCATAAGTTGTGCTAGGTCTCCATAAAAGTATATTTAATTTTTTTTTTTGTCACACAGTGTAATTAATGCCAAATTTCATTGGAGGAATATTTCTTTTGAAATAACATAAAATAATAGGACTATGAATAAGTTCGTGCGGTTTTTTTTCGAAATTTGAAACTTTATTGACGTAAAATGGTTACAAATTTAATATTCAAAATATTGTCCATCGCTTACTACTACTTTTTCCCATCTTTCTGGCAATTCACGGATTCCCTTTGTGAAAAATTCGGTCGGTTTTGCCGCAATCCACGAATCGATCCATTTTTTGACTTCATCGTAATTACGGAAGTGCTGGTCAGCCAGGCCATGTTGCATCGATCGGAAGAGATAGTAATCGGATGGCGCAAGGTCTGGACTATACAGCGGGTGGGGTAGGACATCCCATTTGAGCGTTTCTAAGTATGTTTTGACCACTTGTGCAACATGTGGCCGAGCATTGTCATGTTGCAAAATAACTTTGTCGTGTCTATCGGCGTATTGCGGCCGTTTTTCTCGCAGTGCTCGGCTCAAACGCATCAATTGTCGTCGGTAGACATCCCCCGTAATCGTTTCATTCGGTTTCAGTAGCTCATAATACACAACACCCAGCTGATCCCACCAGATACACAGCATAACCTTCAGGCCATGAATATTCTGCGCCGACGTCGATGTTGAAGCATGGCCAGGGTATCCATACGTTGCCCGACGTTTTGGATTGTCGTAATGGACCCACTTTTCATCGCCAGTCACAATTCGATGCAAAAAACCCTTTCTTTTGTGCCGTTGAAGCAGTTGTTCGCATGCCATAAAACGGCGTTCAACGTCTCTTGGCTTCAATTCATACGGCACCCAATGGCCTACCTTTCGGATCATTCCCATGGCTTTTAAACGTTTGGAAATGGTTGATTGATCAACTCCCAAAGTTTTTGCAACCTCTTCTTGCGTTTGAGCCGGATCTTGATCGAGCAATTCCTCCAATTCGGTATCCATGAACTTTGGCGGCGCACCCTCGCGTTCTTCGTCTTCCAAGCCAAAATCACCACTTTTAAAGCGTGCAAACCACTTCTGGCACGTTCGCTCAGATAGAGCATGCTCACCATAAACTTCCACCAAGATACGATGACTTTCGGCTGCTTTTTTCTTCATATTAAAATAATGAAGAAGAATTCCCCGCAAAAACACATTATTTGGCACGAAATTCGACATTTTCAAGTGTGGTAAAAATATTGTTGTTTACGCTTCAAATAAAAAACTTATACTGACGTTTGTGCCTTACGACAGTAGCTCTCCAATGAATGTTTGGAAATGTGGATCGATGGAATAATAATCAAGTTACGCCATCTGTTGTAAAACCGTAACGAACTTATTCATAGTCCTATTATATCAATTAAAATAATATTTCTCTTCTGTTTTAGATTTCTGGCGATATTTCTTCGGTGGAAGTAGAGAGATGCTATCATGTAGAATCAACTATTCCAATTAAAACTGATACACAAGAAGATTATCTACTGCGATGGTTACTTAAGGAGCCACATGCCGAAATATCTTCATTACAGAACAAAAGCTTCTTTGTTAGCCAACCTCAAGCGTGGCTGATTGAAATAGGCCCGCGATTTAATTTCTCAACTGCTTTCTCCACAAACTGTGTCAATATATGTCGAAATGTTGGCTTGAGTCATGTAAATCGCTTAGAGATGTCCATCCGCTATCTCGTTAGGCTTAATTCAATTCAGGTGCTGACAGAAAAATTGAGGTCACAAATCGTGGATTTGTTTGGTGATCGCATGACCGAATGTGAATATACTAGCGAGAATTTACCAATAAATAGTTTTAATGAACAGCTGCCGAAATGTGATAAGCCTTGGTATCACGTGCCTATTTTATCGGTTGGCCGACAAGCGCTGGAGAAGGTGAACTCGGAACTGGGCCTCGCGTTTAGCGAATGGGATATGGATTATTATGCTCATCTTTTTAAGGAAGTTTTAAAACGAGATCCCACCACAGTGGAACTTTTCGACTGCGCTCAAAGCAATAGTGAGCATTCGCGTCATTGGTTTTTTCGTGGAAAGATGATCGTCGACGGAGAAGAAAAACCTGAGTCTTTAATAAAAATGATAATGAATACCCAAAATCATACCAATGCTAATAACACTATTAAATTCAGTGACAATAGTAGCGCCATACGCGGCTTTATACATAAATCAATAAGGCCGAAAAAATGTGATATGTCCAGCTGCGTACACTTAGTAACCACCGAATCGGATTTGATTTTCACAGCAGAAACACATAACATGCCAACGGCAGTTGCGCCATTTAGTGGAGCTACCACCGGCACCGGTGGTCGCCTTAGGTAAGCACTAATTTTTATAAAATTATTGTTTTATTATTGCTTTTATGAATTATATTGGTATTGTTACGAGGGTTGCGTTTTATATTTTGCGCCCAATAATGAAAACATAGTAAAATAACTATGAAAATGGCGTTATTACTTTTCAAAATATTGTCCATGGAAGTCAATACACTTCTGCCTTCGCTTGAACCAATTTTCAAAACACATTTGCCACTCAGAAATGGATACCTGCTAAACGAGCTGTTTAAACGTTTTAACAGCTTCTTATTTTTGATGTTCGGGAACGAAAAGAAATCAGTAGGTGCCAAATCAAGGCTGTAGCGCGGATGACTCATTAATTCTCTTGAGTGCTCAAAAAGACTTGTATGAGCAGATAGTAAGAGCTCGCAATGTATTGGTGAAGTATGATTCGCATTCGGTAGTTGGGTTCCCTTAATTCTACGAAAACTTCTGGCAAAGAACCACCATCTGTACCACCAAGACTTGCTGTTTCAACTTTCTCTTGCGCTACAGTAGTCACGCATAGATCTTGCAAATAATTTTTCTCTCGAAAGCTCCTAATAACCGCCCATCGGTGTTCGCCAATGTCCAGGACTCCACGCCACACAGTAAGACCGGGAGGATGATTGATTGATAGAGGGTTTTTTCCGTGCGTCGAGAAAGGACTCTGTTTTTCAGTAGCATCTGTTGGCAAGAGCTTTCTTCGCTGGATCTATTGGCTGACGTTGCTGTTGGTGTTAATGCTGGATCCTAGGTAGATAAAGCTCTTGACTACGCTTGATTCGTAATTGTCAATTGCCACCTGCTGCCCAATATGCGTAGGCGTTTTGGTTGTTGACACAAGTTACTTTGACTTGCCCTTGAATCACAAATAACATTAAAAGCAAGTATCAATGACTGAAGGGTACGTCTGAAAGGAAGGGGCCCCAGATATATTAGCATGCACTGATCACTGTAGGGTGTTAGTGGATCAGAGGAATGAAGAGGTTGCAGAGCGAATCGAATAAAATAATTGTCTGTTTTCAATTATATTTGAATGAGAGGCATATATTGGATTCCTAACCAGATACGTATATTCGAGCTTAGAAATGCATATTAAAAAGGAACATTAAATTTAATTTTACGTTTCTCAATAACAACGCCTTGGTGAACATATTGCAGCCGGGGTTTAGATGTAGTAGGCGCTGCTTCACAGCATTTCTGAAAGTGGCGGATGATATAAGGCTCAACATTGACAAAAAGCATGCGACCTTTCTTACTCTCCTTGACCATTCCAAAGCATTTGACTCCATAGATCATAAACTTTTAACCTTGAAGTTTAAAAATTTATTTGGCTTTTCAACGTCGGCTTTAACTGTTATGGAAACATATCTTAGTGACCGATGGCCTGAGCTCCGAAATGAACAACTACCTCACCGACCTTTCTCGCTTTTTCACTGCGAGGAATCTCCAACTTTCCCCCAGTAAGTCCACGACGACCCTCTTTACCACCTGGAAAAAGGAGGTCAAACTGCCTCTCAAGGTAAAAGTCGATGACACGCCAATTACGACGGTAATGTTGTTATATTGTAAATGATGTATTTTTTTAATAAGGAAAAATTCCTTGTATATTTTCTTATTTGCATTGCTAATTTACTATTACATTCAAACATCGAAAAATAAGCAAATTCATTAAAACTATCGAAATGACAATATAACAAATAATCCAGACACCCACAGACGACACAGAGCTGATGGCCTCTGCAGCCAATGCTCAAACATAATTTTAGTACTGGTATTCATACCAGTCACTAAATAATAATAATAATAATAATAATAATAATAATAATAATAATAATAATACTATTACATAATATTGTATTATATTTCACTTCTGTCATTATCATACTTTCGTCTATGTGGCACAATTCACTGATATTTTGCACTGATATTATCATTATATCCTTATATGTTATAGTATTTATGGGACATCAATATCGAATAATTAGGACTTATAAATAATTTATTCATAATTCCTATTTGAGCATTTGAAATTTCTATTAAATATGTACATATATTTGAATGTCTACTGTAGGGATGTACAAGGTGTTGGGCGTGGTGGTGTGCCCATTGCTGGAACGGCTGGATATTGTGTTGGCTGCTTAAACATTCCAGGTTCGTACATACTTACGTTTATCTGCGGATAGCTGCAGTGTACAACAATGAATTGAGAAAACTGATAGTGTTTAGGGCGAAAATGTTGTTATCACTTAGGGTTTATTGAGTTTAGATTATACCTTTATTCTTCTTTAACCCGGGCTTGTCGTTAGGCAAATACAAACACAAACGGTCGCAACCGGGTAAAAATTATTTAAATATTTATTTTACGTAGGGAGCGCGTCTTTTGTTTATATGCAGAAAGGTACTTGGTGCGGTAGGTCACGATATTTTGTAGAAAAAAAGTTAGAAGTGCTTTTATTACCTCTGTGGTATTTTTTACCCAGTAGCGACGAACGCCGGGTTAAACACGCGTAATATTAACGGCGCCAGCAATAACTGAATGGGTGCGATAGTGTTTGGGTTGGAAACTCACTGGGAGCACGAAACAACAAAATTATAGAAAAGGTGTCTTCTAATAACGGTCGCTCCTCGGCAGAAGGTTTCCTGTGAAGAAACCGTCTGCCACTTGGGGGTGGCATAAAACTGTGCGTCTCTCCATTTGTGGAACATTTGTGTTGGATGTGTGCGCCAATACAAATATCCATGGACTAAGGCTTGCGTCTTTAAACGTTTTTGCGTCTCCTCAATTTGCGTCTTAGCGTTTTAATCGAACAGAGTTTAGCGTTATCTCTAATCAGCAGTTAACTTTTATGAACAACTTTTTTGGCAGAAATACACTCTCAGGTTTCGAAAAAAAAAAAATCTCTAAAACTTAATGAATGAAAAACAATAAATTATTGTAAGTACAGACGAATGATTTTGGACAAATTGCCTACGGCTCCGTACATACAAAATTTAACACCTGCCGATATACTTCTACTTGTTACCAGATAATTTATTTGCCACCATCTTAAGAAAGATTGTATATATATACATATCTATATAATTGGCGCTTATACCCTTTTTGAGTTTATGGCCGAACTCCTGCTCCTATTTATGGTACAGTTTTACGCCGCCTTTGAATGGCAGACGGTTTCTTTTATAAGGAGCTTTTTCATGGCAATAATACATTCGGAGGTCTTCCATTGTCTACCGAGAGGTGATTGCTATTGGAAACAAATTTTCTATCAATTGGTATTTTGTGCCCTTCCGAATGGTAGTCATGCACCAACCCATTCGGCTACGGCGGCCGCCATGGAAAGCATAGTTATTTATTTAATATAAGAAATTCTATATATTTAATATAATAAAGTTTAACGACTCATAGTTTAACGAATTTGAAACACAGATAAATTAAAATCAAATGGGCAATCTACCCTCACTTCATAGGGTAGAAAATGATGAAACTATGATGAACTATGAACTTCGTATAGTTAAAACATCACTTCATCATAGAATTTGTAATTAGTTTTAAAAACAGTCAACTTGTATTTATGGCGTTTTATTTTCTCGCAATAATGTTGCATTTATTCTACTGTCGAATGTTCTTTTCTTAAAATGTTGTTCTCTGCGCGATGAAAATTGCATAATTTTCTACCCCTATGAAGTGAGGGTGAGCATTGCCCAGCTGACAGTTTTTCCAAAATAAATTTGTCGCCGTGAGTTATCTGGACGAAGATCTATTTACATATATCGTGGGCAGTATAATAGGATAGGAATACAGAAACCTATAAGTAAAACGGTTAATAAATGATCGTTAGAATACCTGGTAGGAGCTCACTTATACTTGTATGTTCAGTGAATTTATTCTTGGTCGAAAATATAGCACACATTTTCGAGGAACTGCAAATTTGGAATCCGGGATAAATTCCACATTTACCAGGACAATAACCAAAAGCATTCTGCCCATGTAAACAAGATTTTATTGAATAACTCAAGGTTCGTCCGAATGCCTCAATTCGCAACTCTCAATGCCACAATTAACTTGTGATATATTTTAGAAATAAATATTGAAAAGCATTTCACAAACTAACAACTAAGATTGCAAAAAAAAATACTCTCGCTACAAAAATGAGTCCCGGGTACATCGAAGAACTAGTCAAAACGGTGCAAAGTCGTCTCAAAGATGTTTCAAGCAAAAAGACAAACGAAACAAGCATTACTTTTGCTCAACTTTAATTTTGTTTAATATATGATTGTCACGGTGAGCCTTATCTATGTATATCTTATTGTTCCTAACCTCAATTTAAATCTAATATTTGTTTGGTTTACTTCATTTGAGTTTCCTTTGCTTGCTAATATTTATAAACTAATAAAAGGAATTTGCTTAAATGTGTTTTGTTTATTTTTCGCAAATATATTGAAATATATGATTTTAACTGGACTTACGGTACCTTGGACATTAAATTTTGGTTTACCGAATTTTTATATTGGTCCGTGTTCAGTTGATATTATTTCTTTTTTCATTGCATTGCTAGTGTAAGCTTCGGCAATACTTTTTATACATAAGAAATAAAAATACTAATTTGTATCAATATACACATGGAAACTATTTTCTGCGGTTAGCTTACATTTAACGGGACGTGGCGTGGCATTTGTGGATGAAAACAAATTTTTGTCGAAACCTTATATTCTATGAAACTTGCGTTTTTCCAAGGTAGGCGAACCTTAAAAAACTTGTAATATTCTTTGTACTATGTTCTGTTGATCTATGTTAGGAAACCTAATTTTAGAGAAAAACTTTATTATTTGATAGCATTGCTTAATTTTCCAAAATTCCGATGCCAAATTGTCTCAAATTCATAACATAACTTGCGCATATATATACTTACAACCATCAAATATGCAGGTTATGCGCAACCTTACGAGCAGAAAAGCTTTGGATACCCTGCATCTTTTGCTAAACCACTTAAAATTTTAATTGAGGCAAGTAATGGAGCATCGGATTACGGCAATAAGTTTGGTGAGCCTGTAATTGCTGGTTTCGCAATTTCCTATGGTCTTGAGGACTGTTGTGGTGAACGTCAAGAATATGTAAAACCTATTATGTTTAGTGGCGGTATGGGTATTATGGATTCAACAATGCGTCAAAAACTTGATCCAGAGAAAGGTAACTCAATAAACTTACAAAAAAAAAGTAGTCTTCAACTCCAGTTGTTCATAGGAATGTTGTTGGTGAAAATAGGCGGACCAGTCTATCGAATAGGTGTTGGTGGCGGAGCTGCCAGTTCTGTAGAAGTGCAAGGCTCAAGTAGTTCTGATTTGGACTTTAATGCCGTTCAGCGTGGTGATGCCGAAATGGAGAACAAATTAAATCGGGTCGTGCGTGCGTGCATAGAAATGGGAGAAGATAATCCGATACTAGCAATACACGACCAGGTAAAATTTGAATTTCCTACTTGTATCATACCTGATTAATATAATCTTTTGTTTAGGGTGCTGGCGGCAATGGTAATGTTTTAAAGGAATTGGTGGAA
The DNA here is from genome assembly GCF_028408465.1 of Anastrepha ludens. NCBI lineage: Eukaryota > Metazoa > Arthropoda > Insecta > Diptera > Tephritidae > Anastrepha > Anastrepha ludens. The sequence continues at coordinate 52,898,130 of NC_071501.1, read as the reverse complement.
CCTGGATTTGCAGGAGCTATAATATTTTCCAAGGAATTTCAATTGGGTGATCCTACAATCAATGCCTTAGAGTTATGGGGTGCAGAATATCAGGAGAACAATGCGCTAATTTGCAAGCCCGAACATCGAAAACTGCTAGAAGATATTTGCTTGCGAGAGCGTTGTCCAATTAGTTTCATTGGCGTTGTTAGTGGAAATGGCAGAGTGACACTAATTGAGAGTGAAGCTCAGTTTGAACGTGCTTTGGAATTTGCTGATGATCTTAATTCATTCGGCTCTATTCCGTTTGATCTAGAGTTAAAGCATGTACTTGGAGAAATGCCGAAACGAGAATATAAATTGGAGCGCACCCCAGTAATGCTGCAACCTTTGTCGTTAAGCCGGGTTTTTAATAAAGATGAATGCTTGGAGCGCGTTCTAAGCCAACTTGCAGTAGGTAGCAAACGATTTCTTACTAACAAGGTTGATCGATGTGTAACCGGGCTTGTTGCACAACAACAGTGCGTGGGTCCCTTGCACACCCCCTTAGCCGACTACGGTTTAACCGCAATTTCTTACTTTAGTAATGAAGGCATAGCAACTTCGATAGGCACCCAACCTATAAAAGGCATTTTAAGCGCATCTGCCATGGCGCGTATGTGCGTAGCAGAGGCACTATCTAATTTGGTGTTTGTAAAAATTACCGAGTTGGCAGATGTAAAATGCTCTGGAAATTGGATGTGGGCTGCTAAATTATCCGGAGAAGGCGCTCGTTTATATGACGCTTGCAAGGAAATGTGTCAGATAATGCAAGAACTGCACATTGCAGTTGACGGAGGAAAGGATTCCCTTTCCATGGCTGCAAAAGTAAACGATAAAACTGTAAAATCGCCAGGTACCCTTGTGATTTCCACTTATGCACCGTGTCCAGATATTACCGTGAAGGTCACGTCAGATTTAAAAGGACCTGCACTTGGTCAACAAACAGCGCTGGTGTGGATCAACATTGAAAACAAGTTTCGTCTGGGTGGATCTGCACTGGCTCAAGCGTATTTGCAGCAAGGTGACGAGTGCCCGACAGTGTTGCGAAGTGATATTCTTGAGAAAGCATTTATCATTACCCAAAGTTTATTGCAGCAACGCAAGCTCCTGGCTGGCCATGATATCAGTGATGGTGGTCTCTTAATATGTTTATTAGAAATGGCATTTGGAGGTTTAGGTGGAATTCAAATTCAGTTAAACAATGTAATGAACCAATTGAAGAATGCTCATATCGATAAAGCCGCCGAAATGATCGGTAAACCGGAATTGGCTGTCCTATATGCTGAGGAGTGCGGATGGGTTATTGAGGTTCCAATGAATCTGCTGCCTGAAGTACAAGCTGCTTATACTAACGGTGGGGTCCCAAACTACTATCTGGGAGTAACATCTGGACATGGTCTAAAATCCAACATATGCATTAAAAATCATTCCGAAATAATACTTGAAGGAGATATTAAAACACTTTTGAAAAAATGGGAAAGAACCAGCTTTGAAATAGAAAAGCTGCAAGCTAACCCAGACTGTGCTTTGGAAGAGTACAATTCGTTGGATTATCGTTCTGCTCCAAAATATTATTGCAGTCTTGACTTGAATGCGGAAATCATTGCTTGCCGGGCAACAAAAATTGTCACAGTTGCTGTAATTCGTGAAGAAGGTGTAAACAGTGACCGAGAAATGATGGCATCTTTAATAAAAGCTAATTTCGAGGTTCACGATGTAACCATGTCGGATTTACTGAGTGGTAAGTAATTTTCCTCAATCTAGTTTATTTGTATAGGTTTGTAAATTTCGTAAGGTCGAGTTGAAACAAATGAGGAACGATGTATTTGAGGTCAATAGAGTTCAGAAATTCTAAGTTACTTAACTTGGTAATTTTATACTGTGTTCTGAATACGCACTGAGTACTGAATACGCATTTAGCACTTTCAAACATTGCTTTTCCGAAGCGCAAAATAAATTGAAACCAAACTATCGACAAATGCAAAAGCGACGACACCATGCGGTTTCTAATGAATCTTGTTCGAGTTAACTCATTTTTCGGAAATTGCAGAGTCGCATTCATCTAAATGATGGAATAATGCAGCATTATAAGTTCTCAAAACATTCATTCATTTATTTACTTTAATTTTTAATAGTATTTACTCAATAATAAATTAGTCAACAATTACATTCTTGGCTCCGCTAGATACAAAGGCCTTCCTGCGGCTGTGTCTCAATTAACAATAAATAATTATCTAATAATCTTAGTATATGCGTCATAACAAATCAGTCTCTTTTAAAAATGTGTGTAGCTTATTAAAATTTTCGTTTATTGAAACCTTCAAATTGTCGGATGTATCAGTTGCATCAAAGGTTTCGTGTCGGACTGTATCTGTCGATGTTTTGACATTCTATTAAGATGTGCTTTGTTTTTGCATAGACACTTTTTGTTTATTGTTTTTGCTTACATCCTTTGTTGTTGTTACATCCATGCTCTATTCGGGGTGTGTGCTTGAGTTGGAAAACACTTTTCCATCATTTGGTGTTTCATGCTCGTGATTTTGAACGCTGTGGCCACGCAGGCAGTCATGTACCAGTACATTCGGCTATTAGGGCTGATTGTTGTACTTATCGCAAAATGGGAACCTGTTAGGTGGGGTACGTTAAAGAATATGCCCATGTTTTAGGTGGATCCCTTATTGTTACAGGGATGTTAGCGTCAATATTTATTTTTGCTCTAGATGGATTAGTATGTTTTCTAATTGTCCATTAGCTCTTTGTGCCTCTTTTTTGCAACTACGGTGAGAATATCCTTGTTCTTTAGGTAATTGAACATTACAGATGAAGCCATCGCAACATTGTTGGTGGCAGTATCGGCGTTTTCATTATCAGTTATTCTTATCTATTGGTTTGATTTTTCGGGAGTGATTACTCGTATTAGTGTATTGCGGATGATATTTTCTTCATTTTGATCAATCGAATTTTCTTTCGCAAATATTGCCTTAAATTTAGTTTGGTGTACGAAATTGATTTCGGATTCAAGTTGTGTGACTGGTAGCGAAATATAGGGTGAATTGGCTGATTTTTGGTCCAGCTTCTAAGATACGGAAGGAATTTTCGATTATGAGGTGGAGGATAAATAGGATGTAAAATGGAATATCGATAAAAGGTTGTCCATTTTTAGAGTTGATATGTGTAAATAACGATTGTATTTGGGGGGCAGCAAGGGTTTTCATTCATTTTTGGGATTTGTTGACGGTTAATGTTAGAACCAAATTTTTAAAGCGCTTTTTTCTAATTTGAAAAAGTGCGATGGGTCGGAAAAAGGGGGGAGGCGGGCCATCGTTAAGGATTACGATATTAGATGAAGTTGAAGCATATTCGGCTTTAACCCTCGTAAATACCCACTTCTAATGATTCATTGGCAGTTAAATTAACAAAGCAGTTGTGTGAGATCAGACGACGAGAAGGACGAGCGTTGTATATACATACAAGCTGACATTAAATTATTTTATTTGTTGTAAAAGAGTATAAGGCTCCTAATAGTGAAGAAGTGACAAAGTTCGGAGAGGTAGTCGTTTGATTTCCAACACAGGTCACCAATTTCAAGGCCGCACAATGTTATTATAACCTTGTTTAATCTTCCTAGGTTTAGAGCTTTATTTTTTTAAATATTGCTGATGAGGGTCGACTACTCAGATAATTCATAATCAACCAGCATCTCAAAATCAGTTAACTCCGCAGAGTTGAAAGTATTTTCTGCATTACCATTGTCGTTGCTGTAGCAACTTTGATGTTGTTGTTGTTCACCGGTCGTCTTCGTCTAGCTCATCTAACGGTAGGCCCAGGAAACTAGCTGTTTCAATGGGTTGGGTCCAAAGGGAGAGGGGTGGTAGATGAGTGTGTTTAATATGGCATGTGAAAACGTGGTTAGTGCCGTGCGGGGTGCCTTCACATGCTGGACATATGTTTAATATGTCGGGGTCGATTCTGGATAAGTAGAAGTTTAACCTGCTACAATATCCAAAACGTAATTGTGTCAAGGTTACGTGGGACTCTCGGGGAAGTTGGAACTCTTCGTCTGCGATTGGTGGTGGTTGGACTCCGATAACGGCATTCGTGGGTCGGGAGGTTAAGAAGGTGGTGAGAGTCTCCCGATGAATGTCGTTTATGGCCTGTCTGTACACTGTCTGATCCAGTAACTGTCTGTTTGTTCTCTGAGATCTCGTCCGCGTAGTTGAGGAAATGCCTCCTGATGTGCCTGGGAGGTGGCTCAAGCTCGAGCAGGTGTCTGCATGGGTGAGGCCTGCAGTAACACCCCAGCAGAAACTGCTTACTGAGCAGTTTGTTATGCTCCTTAACAAGCAGTAATTGGGCCTCGTTATGTAGATGTTGTATAGGTGACATCAGAAGGCATCCTGTCACGGTCCTTAAAGCAGTGTTTTGGCAGGTCTGAAGCTTCGTCCACTGCGAATCACTGGTTCCAGGCGACCAGACAGGCGCAGCATAGTTTAGAACCGGTCGGCCTATTGCTTTAAAAGTCGACAGCAACATTTCCTTGTCTTTGCCCCCCAAGTGCTGCCGGCGAGCGACTTGAGAACCTTGTTGCGATTCTGTACTTTAGTTGCAATAGCGGTTGTATGCGCTGAGAAGGAGAGCAAGTTGTCAAGGGTAACTCCCAACATTTTAGGGTTGTTAACCGTCGGAATTTGTGTATCATCGACTTTCAGCTTGAGTGAAAGCAACTTTACTCAGCGTCGCTTAAACCCATATTTTCATATGCCATATTTCATCTATGTGCAATTTCTTCTTTTTGTTTTATATTTAGATACTTTAAATCTATCACTAATAACTACGTTATTTTTCGTTTTGCAGGAAAAACCACTTTGGATCGGTACCGCGGCATAGTATTTCCGGGAGGCTTTAGCTACGCCGATACTTTGGGTTCGGCTAAAGGTTGGGCCGCTAACATTATGTTCAGTGATTTGCTTGCTCCGCAATTTCAGGCTTTTAAACGACGAAATGATACCTTCTCCCTGGGCGTGTGCAATGGCTGTCAGCTTATGGGCTTAATTGGATGGGTGGGACTTGACGACTCATCTAACAAACAAGTTATTGATGTGCCAGACGTTGCCGTACTACACAACAAATCTGAACGGTTTGAATGTCGGTGGGCAACCATTCGTGTCGAGGATAGTAATTCAATGATGTTACGTAAATTGAAAGGCTCTATTTTGGGTTGTTGGATATCTCACGGCGAGGGTAGATTTTCATTCCGTACCAACGAAGTTTTAGATTCATTAAAATCAAATCGCTGTGTTGCCATAAGTTATGCCAATGACGATGGCAAACCAACGGAATTATATCCATTGAATCCAAATGGAAGCGTGGACGGCATAGCTGGTCTGTGCTCCGAGGACGGCCGTCACTTGGCATTAATGCCACATCCAGAACGGTGCAGTGCCATGTTCCAATGGCCCTATGTGCCAGCTGATTTTAAAGTTAACTCTAAAGAGAGCCCATGGCAAATAATGTTTAACACGGCCTATGATTGGTGTACGAAAGCATAGAATGTACAACTGATATCGAATACTACTTCTACAAATAAAGTGATGAAAAATTAAAAGAAATTAATTTGTATCAATTTAGAGTTTTAAACACAAAACAACCTACTTAAATACTTATTAGAAATACATTTACATTATATCCATATGTAAATAAATAACAAAGTTGTAGTTATATATTTATAAGGTTATATCTGTTATATCTGTAGGAGACATTTAAGATAATTTGATTTTGTGTGAGGAGAATTCATATATCTTGTGTTCCAATCGTGCTCGTTAATGTGTATCACTTTGTAGCCCATCATTTCCAAATGTTTTGTTCTAAGGTGTTCAGATCCACGCAGCGCCGTCAAATCATTTTTACAAAAAGAGTCTAGTCGCATCAGCAAAATCGCCACCCTAAAATTGAATCATTTTTATTTCATAGCCAATATTTTTAATACACGAAACTCACTTCGTAATGCGGCCTAATAAAGTAGTTTCTGCAGGCACGGGGATAGGTTTGCGATTTTTATCGAAATGTATCACGAAATCGATCTACGAAGAAATAGGGCAGTCAGAAGTTAAAAAAATAGCATGTTTTGTAAAACGAAAGTACTAACTTGATATCCGTAAGGTGTTATATGATTGCAGGTGAAGAAAGTCTCGTTGCTTAAAATCGCGGTTAGGAGCTTTTTCACATCATCCCCAAATTTACTTAGATTTTTAGGCTCTAAACCGTAAAAGAAATAATGAAAAGAAATACAATTTTACCGCTTTCACTGTAATTTAATCAAACGACCTAAAAATATATATACGGGCGGGCTGTTTCTGCAATTCCGAGTGAATTTAATGGAAATTGTCTGGCAATTGCCTTGAGATTCAAGCGGAAAAGAATTACAGATCTTGCCCGTTATTTCTATTGAAGAACAATTCGGGAAACTCCGCACTATAGTGTTCAATTCAATCGGCGAATATCGCAAACGATAGAACAATGAGCTGTAAGAGCTTTACGGCGACATAGACATAGTATAGCGAATAAAGAACCGCTGGATAGGTTATGTCGTCTGAATGGATACAAATGCTACAGCTCTGATTCGATGCGATACCAGCTAGTGGTAGCAGAGGAAGAAGAAGACCTCCTTTGCATCGGAAGGGTCAGGTGGACACGATAAAGAAATAACGCGTGCTTTGTTAAATTCAGCCAAAATGGCTTAAGCAGATCAAGAAGAAGAAGAATCGGCAGATGGGTACCAAGTGATTTTTCAGATGAGGTCAGCGAACATCTGTCAGTTAATCTTGATAAAGTTGAGCCGGCAAGATAGTAACCAGAACAAAAGTGGCTGGTGATGCCATGGAAAAAAAAAATATTTTGCCTTGCCATCGTTTTGACTTTTTTTAAGAACGGAGCATTTTTGGCGAATCTGTTAAGTCAAAGGTTTTTTAATTATTATAGCTAATTTGTACGAACTGATAAAATGTCCATTGTTATGCAAAAGTTTCTTAGTATTTTTTTCGATCAAGTAGCCCATTTCTTGTTTTATCTTTCATTAATTTTATATTATTAGGAAAAGAAACAACAAACACATATGACACATATAGACTAGCAAAAAGGCAACATATAATGGTAAACATAGGTCATCTGAACTGAAGTTTTCGTATATTCATTACACATTTTCGGAAATTTCTTTGTAAAATCACCGGTTAAAGACGTTGTCATTTCGCCGTTTCACAGAACGAGAATTGTCCTCCAGTAATCAGAAGGCAAAATGCAGCAATTTATTTCATGAAGCAATAATTAAAGGTGATTTAAGATTTCTGTGATTTTCACCCTGTATCGGCATCTTAAGCTACTTAATAAATTCGTGATGTCCTCTTGGAAAAGCTACTTTTTATTTCAGAGCAAATTCTAAAAAAATTTGTCAACAGCGTAGATGTGATAACTTTTGCTAAAAAACTTTCTTGCTTGACTTTCGCATCTTTCGATGTGCCTTACATGCAGTAAAGGCAAACATTCAGAATTACATTTTTCTTAACAATCTTCGGGGAAGATTTTATCAAATATGCCTATGTTTTTGATAACTATTTATTTTTGGTTGGAATCTTTTAACAGACCAAATATGCCAAAACCAACTTGGTTTTGTGCCAAAACGTGATGATGAATTTATTTAAGGCCAGTTTTCCGGAACTCGTTTAATTGTGGCGACTTTTTGAATTTAGTGTTTAAGCTTAGTTTTGGTTGAAGGAAGCAATAAGGATGCAACAAAATTCGTTGTTATATTTTATAATAAAAAATAACAGGTGTCCATTTTGGTTTACTTTTTTCGTTCGACGTTTCTTCTCTGATTCACAAAACTCAGATAAATGATTGAAAATAAGCGAAAGCACAAAATTGCATACCGAAAATTATCGTAATAACCCTTTAAATCCAGAATTACCGAGTTGGAGTTTTGTATGGATATTTGCGGATTATAAAGTTAAGGGGGGAGCCTGGTTTGTAAGGTCAAAAAAATATATTTTTTTTTCGTTTTAAGCGATTCCTAATATATTTTAGAATATTCATACAAAGTTACAGAGCCTAATTCTCAATATACAAGCCAAAGGTAGGCGAGCGTTAGGTAGTTACGCTGTGACCGGACAGCTATGGTACAAACTTTATCTTCTTTTCTCATTTTTTTGATTTCTTTGAATTGGCGTACATGAATGAAAAAAAAGTAATGAACCTTTTTAAATGAATCATAGCTTGTTCCCTTCAGTATTAAATTCTCTTCTATTTGAACTAACAAAATAGATAAAAAAAAATTTCAAGATTTTTATACCAAGTTGAAGTGAATTTTTTTTTATAGAAAGGCATTTTTTTCTTTAAAACCTCCAAAAAGTTGAAATTTTGGTATTTCTCTCAGTTTTATTAGTTCATCTAGAATAAAAAAATCATGATAATTAGAAATCCATTTGAATTTTTTGCTTTAGATAATAATTACGAGCTGTATCTTGTACGCCAGTTGGAAACTTCAGCGTTACAGCGCTCTACTAATTTCTATGTTAATAATTTTTTTTCAACTTATTTTAACCAGTACAAAAATTTGTTATACTTTTTAAATGTTCATTAAAAGATAGAAAAAACTTTGCAGTGCTAAATTAATTTTTTCCTTAAAAAAAAAAAAACATCGCAAAGAGATGCAATTTTTAGACCTCATAAACCAGGCTCCCCCCTTAAGCTAAAAGCGAGATAATTAGCATACATAAACATGCAGGCGGCCGCCGCAGCCGAATGGTTGGTGCGTGACTACCATTCGCAGAACTCTGTGAAACAACAAAATTAAGAAAAAGTTGTTTCTAATAGCGGTCGCCCGTCGGCAGGCAATGGCAAACCTCCGAGTGTATTTCTGCCATGAAAAAGTTCCTCATTAAAACCATTTGCCGCTTGGAGTTGGCTTAAAACTGTAGGTCCCTCCATTTGTGGAACAACATCAAGGCGCACCTCACAAATAGGAGGAAGTTGTAATTAATAATATATAAACATTTATATTATGACTTACGATTAGTTGTTGTTAGGCATAAGACTTAGGGGTAAGTATCGGGTGGTTTTTTAAGAGCTTGGGAAGTTAGAACGCGAATACAAAACATAAATATTGTTGGAAAGAATGTTTTAGTTTTGTATTATAAACTGCAAGATAATTTCATATCATTTATTTATTGAATATGATGCCCGGCCGCGGCTACTATGAGAAGCTATTTCGTTATATACAGCTGTATTCTTTTGTACCCCTTAGTTCCAGAAAAATAATCGCTTAAACATCGATTTACATGCAAAACAATTCGTATATATTAACCCATATATGTTAAAATTATACGACTTGGAGTGCTGCCAGGTACAATTATGGCTCAATTGTGATTGATCATAGAAAGAACTTGGAAAGTCTCCGTTCTAACGTCAACACATTTCTGCGAAATCAAAGCAAAATGAACCAAAATACAAATCAAGAAAGAGGAACTTATTTTCAGAAATTCAAAAACATAAACAAAGATGAAAGGTTTTTGAGGTGTTATTATCTAGAAAGACTGAATTACAGCATCCAAAACAACCGGCAGCCATAGGCTCCAAAATAAATAATAATAGGAGAAAAGAGTAAAGGTGAATTACTCATGACTATTAACTTACTTTTACTGAGTTGTGCTTCGAGGTAGTTTTGTTGAAACCAGGGTATATTTGCCTCTGGGTAATCCAGACAGATGGTGCGGTTTAATTGCATTATCAAGTTAAGTACTCGTTCCGGATATGTTGCCTGTATCCGATTAAGAATATTTAAATTAAATATAATTGTATTAACAAATACATAAAAGGTTATACAAATAATTACAAATACAAACCTTTGAGTAACACATATGAATCTCCTCCTCTATTCGCTGAATGAACTTGACGCAAAACACCATATCGATAAGACTTTTTGGCATCGATTTGTAGTAACTCAGCGCTAAACATGCCTGCACTATCGACAATCCACTCATATGCTTGAAGTCCCTAATGAGTTGAAATTAATTAAATATATGGGGCATTCTTCGCCAACCGGACACCCCCATCTGCCCAGAACAGTTTTTATAAAAAAAATGTTTCCCTATGCCGAAATAAAAGCTTATGTCATGTACTTTAATTTGTCATGTGGCACTTTTTAAATATTCAAGATGGACGACGAATATTGACATGATGCTCGGGGGTTTCTGGGTTCGCTGCTGAATATAAATATTGAAGGAAATTGCTGAAATTTGAATTTTTTTTTCATAATACAGGATTTTTTTCACAGTAAAAGTTTTTTTTCTTCTGGAGAATTGGAAAATCTTTTAATAATCACTTCCTTTTTGTTTGAGATTTGGAAGGAATAGCTTTTTAGTATTTCTGGTACTGGTGCTGCAGACTCGAATCTTTTGTTAAGCTTCCAACATATTTGTCAATATTCGTCGTCCATCTTGAATATTTAAAAAGTGCCACATGACAAATTAAAGTACATGACATAAGCTTTTATTTCGGCATAGGGAAACATTTTTTTTATAAAAACTGTTCTGGGCAGATGGGGGTGTCCGGTTGGCGAAGAATGCCCCATATATATTATATTATATGTATGTACGTGATTTATGTACATAAAAAGGTATTCAACATTATCACTGAATCCATCTCGAAAAAGCAACGAATATAATGCCTGCTGCGAAGGCGATGAAATTGGTGTCACCGAAATCGAAAAGTTCATATCCAGACTTAAATCCCATATCTTTTTTAGCTGAAGCAAAAGTAAACATAAAAATTTTGCGATTTAATGTTATGATTTTGGGATTTTTTTCAGATAAATTTTTTAACAAAAATAACTTTTGCATTTGTTTTTGTACTTGATTAGGAGATAAATTCGTTTAAAATTTCTAAAATTAGGTGTTGAAGAATGCAAACAGTAACCTCGAATGGCGATGTAGGTGAAATAGATATACATTGCATAGATTTTAATTTCAGATTCATTATAAATTTCCACATTGAAATTTATTTCGAAGTTTACTTCCACAGCCATTAAGGGGTTACATGGGTTTCGTGGGTTCAAAAAATCGATTTTTTTTGGCTTATTAATTTCTACATCTCAAGAATATTATCCTAAATTTTCAAGTCAATCCGAATAATAGTTTCGGAGATACAGTCTTTGGAAGGTGTGCGCTCCAAGCAACTTTTATTGTTACTCAAAACTTTAAACGCGTTTTTCTCGGAACCGTGTTTTCAAAGTCGGTTGTCAAATGTTCTCGAAAACTACTCAACCGATCTTGATGAAATTTTACACAGGTGTTCGAGATACAATTTACTCGAGCTTGAACGAAGGATTTTGTTTTTTTTTTCAATTACAACTATTTAAAAAAAAAAAAAATGTCAAGCAAATTTGACCGAAATTTTCATTTTTTTGGAAAAATGTCTGCCAAAATTCCAATTTTTACTTTTTTTTCTTTCCTTCGTTCAAGCACGAGTTTATGGTCTTAACTAAAACATTTATTTTTATTTTTTCATTTTTGATGATCCTGTCAGGAGTTATGCTGACAACACGGACGCACCTTTTTTTCGGGGGGTCACCGGAAATGACGTCACAATGGAGGAGTTTTAATTTGTTTTTTTGAAAATTTCAGAAATTATTCTTTAAATATGTATCTATAAGACAGAATAAAGTTTAAATTAAATAAATAATTTTTTACATAGAAAAAAAAATATTGAAAATATGCCTTTTTTTACCCGACGAAACCCATGTAACCCCTTAACAATGTCAATTCAAAGCATAAATGTTGAGCTAAACCTTCCATTTTCTAATTACATAGTTATTTCTTTTTTTTTTGCTAGTTTTAAAGCTGCTTTTCCACATTTTGCAATTACACTCTCACTACTTTTTTATGCACAATGTGAATCGTTGCGCCAAATTGTGGACATCTTTACACAAATTTCACCAAATATAAAAAGCTTTAATATAGGGGTTTTCAGTAAGAACGCTTCAACTTTTGAACTTTTTTGAATAAAACACACACGGTTTGACTTTTATATTAAGTATGAAATTCGATTTCTTTTGCATGACCACCGCGTGCACGTTTTACGAAGTCCAATCGTTGAACCCAATTTTCCACCACTCTTTTGCATAAATCGGCCGAAATTCCAGCAATTTCGCGTTCAATATTGGCTCTGAGCTCACAAATCGTCGCCGGCTTGTTACTGTAGACCAATGACTTCACATAACCCCAAAACGGGACGGCTTGTTAAATGGACCGTAAAATGGCCGTAATGCTCTTAAAGTAGCAGCAACAGAACGATTATTTTTATAAAAAATTTGCACGATTTGCAATCGTTGCTCAAGTGTGTAACGCTGCATGATGAAATGTATACTAATGAAGTTTACAAATGACAAGCGAAAAATAAAAAATATTGCGCCGTTCGCCCTCCCTATCGGAAAAAAGTTGAAGCGCACCTATTGAACAACCCTATATATGATTTTTGCGATTGAGGAAATAATAATGCTCAAATTTTCCGTGTCGTGGAAATTTTATACGAAAGTCTACGATTTCACATTAAAAGTGATTACTCAGAGAATTTGGAATTTGCGTTCTTAACTATTCGAGTTCGGCGATAGAACTTTCATAGATTTTCCCCACTATCAAGCCTACGATGGATTCAGTGATAGCGCCGATTGCATATATTTCATAAATTTAATATTTGACTCTTAAAATATTGTATCGCAGTTGCGTAACGGCAATTCTTATTGTTCTTAGGTTAAAAAAAAAAACTAAATAAATATTTAGTATTGTCCTACTGTGACCACACCAATATTTTTTGGTATGAGAAACGTTTAAGAATATTATTTGACGCACCTGAAAGCTTTCCAGTATACCTGGGCCGAAATTTGCAAAAATTTCAATAATAAAAAATCAACCTAGCGAATAGTTTTTTTTTTTTCAAATTATTTCTTATCACAAGCGCAACTTCAATATTTCCTTTTTTCATACGTATAAATAAGTGCCAAAAGAGCTCATGTTATATTTTTCATAAATGTCATTCCCTGAAAAAAAAATTTTTTTGCTTACACTTCAGGGAATGTACATATATATTATATATATATATATATATATATATTATTGGCGCGTATACTCTTTTTGGGTGTTCGGCCGAGCTCCTCCTTATTTTGTGACATGCGTCTTGATGTTGTTCCACAAATGGAAGGACCTACCACATTAAGCCACCTTCGGCAGATATTATTTTGTGAGGAGCTTTTTCTTGGTAGAAATACACTCGGAGGTTTGCCTGCCGAGAGGCGACCACTTACAAAATACGGTTTCTTCATTTTGGTGTTTCACGGAGATTCGAACCAACGTTCTCCGAATTTCAAATGCTAGTCACGCACCACACCATTCGGCTACGGTGGGCGAAAAGTTTACCTGCGATTGTTTTGCTAAATTTTCGACGTGAATTAAGAAGACAAGAATGCATCACTAAACTAAAATCATTATACGGCGAGCAAGCACCACCTTTCCTTCTTTTTCTTGATTGGCACAATAACCGCGTAAGCGATTTTGGCCGAGTTTAGCAAAGCGTGCCAGTCGTTTCTTTCTCGTACTAACCGGCGCCAGTTGGGCACACCAAGTGAAACCAAGTCCTTCTTCACCTGATCACTTGAGAAGGCGTCATACGATCATCCTTTAACACAGTAAAAAACTGGTATAATGAATTTTCTCGTGATCGCCGTTCGTTTACCGGTGAATTCCGGAAGGTCGTTCAAAATCAGTTGCTGTGCCAGAAAATAACGATACTGTGCGGAAATAGATTGAGCAAGATCGTCAAGTCACATACCGTGAGATTGAAGGGTCCTTGGACAGTAGTATGACGGGCGGCAATATGTTTGTGCACAACCACCTTGTGGTAAAAAGGATTGTTCCATATGTTGTTGTTGTTGTTGTTGTTGTAGCAGCATAAACATTCCCCGTGCATATACGAGGAATGCTGCTGAAGTGACAGTCCTTGGCCGGATATAAATCCGGGTCGTTCCGGTTACGTAGAACCGACTGTCGTGGGAACGTACACAAAGTACTTCGAAAATTGATTCAAATCAACGCAAAGTGTATTGATCATCATGACGTATATATATTTTGAAAAACAATAAAACCGTTTTCAACTATTGTTAGACTAGAAATATAAACAGCAATCCTCATACGTGCTAAAACAGTATTGAACAATATTGAACGAAAATTTAAAATAATTTCAAATTGAAATTTCGAATACTTATTACTACAATCAGTTAGTTTGCAATACATACCGTTTTAAAACCAAAGCGGCTGTATGAAGTACAGTTTCCGATTGTGGGGTATAACCAAGATTATAGGCACAGGTTAAAACCTTTTCCACAGTATCGCCAATTACATGTTCATGATGCTTTTCAATGTACGTGAACATTGCCTCTAAAGCAATGGGTGCAGTACAATTTGAGGCGTTGAAATTGAATGCCATTTCCCGTATTGTGCGTGAATTTATTTCACTATAATCTACATGCTTGTACCGCTCCAATGCTTCATGGTAAATACTTGCATTTTTTAGAGCTGCAATAGGAGAAAATAAACAACCAATAAAAGCTGAAAACAATTCTTATTTACATTTCCTATATCCAAGAGTTCGCACGATAGTATTTAAATCAAATATTGACAAAAACTTGTTTTCCAAATGTCGCCCAACGCAGTCTGTTAGTACACTATCTAAGGTGGCCAGCTGCATTTTTAGTACAGCGGGAATATTATTACGAAATCTAAAACATAGATTTGGATTCGTTTATTCATTTCTTATATAAGTTAAACCAAAAAAACATATATTGCAAATTACCTTAATTCCAAAGCAATGTGAATGCCACGACTTAGAAAGAAGCAATCCATTACGCTGAACTGGTTGGCCATGGATATGATCTTAGAAAGTAATGTGTTGGGAAACTTCTTCCAGTCAAAAGGCGTATGCCCATATGCCAATGTAAAAGCGGCTAAGCGGGCAAATTTAGAGGGCAATCGGCCATCTATATCGTTTTCTATGGCTTGCATAGTCAATTCGGACAGCCGCCGCTCCAAAGGAATAAATCGATATGTTCCACCCAAATTATTATTAAAATGCATATATCGATGACAGTGCCTTAGGAATCGTAAATTAGATTTCTCGTCGGGGTTTCTCTCCAATAAGTTTAGCACATTGCTCCAGTAAGCATCACATATCTTTGCATCAGATATCTTTAAGGAACGAATTATTTGAAAGCAGTCGCCAGCAGCATAAGAACTTTGCCAAGTTTCTGAAGATGATAGCAAATTTCTAAAAATATCTTCTATAGACTCTCGTCGATGTGTTTCTAAAAATGGCATATATGCAGCGAGAACGTCAGTCTTATGTTGAATTTGAACTAAATCCTTCATCAATGTACTTAAAGTATCAATTAAAGCCGCAGGTTCTAAATGATAACCGAAAATTCTACTTGCAGTTTTAAGATCCGAGATATTCAGCTTTGATAAATTATGTTGCAATAGAATCAAAAGTTCTCGAATATGTCTGCCGTTTCGTTGTGACCACACAGGCAAATTCAACAAATGCAGCAATTTTAAAATAGTTTTTGGAGATTGCTCCGTAATTGCTCCCTTTAGAATTAGAACATCTAATTTTGCTTTAAATTCTTCCAAAATGTCTATAGTGATCAATGATTGTAGATTTATCAGACATATTGAGAGCAAGCGGAAATCTTCTTCATTATTACATTGTTGAATATGAAACATTATATGGGGAATGAAGGGACCACAGACTGAAGGAACGTGGAAGTCATTTCCACAATTAATACCAACTGCGAGGCGAGATAGTGAAGGCAAGGCGATTGGATTATCTGTTGATGTAGTTATAATTTTATTCAATGTCTCCAATAGTAGCTGACGCATAAAGGCATTCGTGTTTGAAACTTCCAATCTACGCAGATATAGGTAACAACAGCTTTGTTCTTTGATACTCATAACTTGTATATGAGGTTGCAAACCACTTAATATCTCTCCTAATAATTCTTCTATATCATCATTCCTAAAACCATGAAACAAGTCTTTAAGGACTAGAATTGACTGGATAAAGTGTTGATGGTTTAATCTATGGCGAGATTCCTTTATAAATCGGAGCAACTGAAACAAGATTTAAGAATAAGTTGATATTATCTGCCAAGCCATCGAACCTTTACTTACTTGCTTCTCATCTTTACAAGAGTTAAGCTCCGATATAACTTCATCTGAATTTTCGTCATATAACAGCGACTTGAATTTAAAATTTGAAATTTCAGATTCAGATTCTGCTATTGGCTCACTGACATTATCATCCAATGCAGTACCACTTTTGTTCCACAGAGTTTCTGTCAATATCCCTCTATTTTTATTGGTAGTGGCAGAATATGTAATAAATCCGCGCCTTATTTCCTTGCTGTAGCGTTTATACAAGGTTACGTTTCGATTCACAATATACAAGCATTCACTATTTTGGTAGAAACGAGCAAACAACTGAAGTTGTCTTGTTCTAAGACTCAAAAACATTTCTTGCTGTCTTATATCAAAAATAAAGTAAAAAATACTTGTTTATTTAAAGCGTACTAAACCCAGGACACGGCATAATAAACAGCTGATAAAAATTGAAAAAATGCCAGATGCCATAATTTTTTTATATGAATTGCATGAACCAATTTACCAGATCTTGTAAAAATATTAGGTATTTGTTATCGAAGTTAGTAAAAATGTACGCAACGCCACTATCATTATATTTCTCTTTTGAGTACACTTTTTGGGCCTTCGGCACCGGGTCGTATCGTCATCGTAGCGCATGCGACAAAATGTACGCGAGGCATACGCTTCGTTGTCGCACAATTGCGTTCAAATGGCGAACCGCATACGGGTCGTCAGCTACTCATACTCGTCACAGCAAGCATGCAGCATGACGCTCCCACGACAGTCGGTTCTACGTAACCGAAACGACCCGGATTTATATACAGCCAAGGACTGTCACTTCAGCAGCATTCCTCGTATATGCACGGGGAATGTTTATGCTGCTACAACAACAACAATGTTTCTCGTACAGCAGAGTCATCAAAAATCCTGTACGCTTGCAGTGTGTTTTTGATTTTCAGTGTTAGTATTTTGATTTTGAATAGTCGGCTTCAAAATTTCTATAAACTCCTTAAAAGCATTTTTTGACATTCTGTAAAATGTCTGAAATTTATAATCATTGTAGTCATTTGTGTAAACAAAAGTCTGATATATGTAATCATCCTCTTGAAACTCCCTTGTGGCAATGAATAATCTGCTGTTTGAGTTATTCCTAATGTACGGATGCACCCAGAGCATCTTATTATCTCCTCTCTTATTTCTCCTCCGATTGCGAAGATAATACAAGAAAATAAATTCCCCCTCCTCACTCGACGTATTGACAACTCGTATTTGTGCGATAACTAGTTGCAGTGTGTGCAGATCACCAAGTGTAACGTCATCGTCGCTACATTAAAAAAGAATATAGTGCCACTGACGATACGACCCGCGTGTGAAGACCCTTTAGCTTTAGCTTTTTTGCTGATTGGAAGAGATTTCCTTTTCTGAGTTCGATTAGTTTATAAATATTAAAATGAAGTCTGCACAATCACTGCTGTTTTTCTTCATTTTCGATTTTTGCCGCGTGAGTATACGTATAGTGAAGAATAAATCAACACAAGTATCACTTTAAAAATCAAAGAAATCAATGTTCTAAAATCGTTGCAGTTTTTTTACTTTCTCTTAATCTCACTGTTAGAAAAAAACTGTTTTATTATTTCCCTCTCAGGTGGTCTGATCAAAGTTCCTAAATTCAGGATTATATCCGTGCTAGAGGTATTCCATGATAGGCCAAGGGGAGGTCATCTGGGTATCATAAAAGAGCTGGAGAAGATTGAGCAGTGGTTTTACTATGTAAAAGTACGTTCACATATGCATTAATTACCAATAAATCCACAAAATTTATTTTCCCGTTCACATATGGCAGATTACCTGCAAAATTGACAATCAGCTGTCAATACTGTTGTGAAAGGTTTTTCTTCACAGAAATTGTTTTGGTGGAATATTTCGGTATTTTTGGTTTGTTTAATTATTATTGACAATATGAAGAAAAGACAAGGAGAAGAATAGCTAATTTAATTCCTTAATTGGCTGCTAAACAGTTGGAGGAATTCCGTAAGCGCCGTTTACTGAGGTTTCAAAAAATTATGGCAGCAATACGCATTCGAAATTCGATATTACATTTTATAATAAGTAATAAGAGGGCACACGTTTATGGACTCACGCTTTTTTTTAGTTATATGAATGCATAGTTAACAATATCTGACACAAATTTTATTAGAATTATGTCTACAAACCTGTTTTCTTTGCCGGTATCCATTTTATTTAGTTTTTACTTTGACGTTTTTCTTTACACTCGTAAAAATAATGATCTATTACACAGAAAACATGTAAGTCAAAAAGTTGGGTTATTATCTAGGATTATTTTATAATTTTGGATTTTGGGAGAGAAATTTTGTATGGAAAATCTCGCTTTTTCATTACGGATTGGGAGTTAAGCACGAAAAGGTAGATCAGCTACTTATATGTGAACGTATTATAAATTGCAGAGAACCAGTTACGGAATGGATTCGAAATTGCGGAGTGTGCATAGCAGCGAAAGGTCCGAAGGAGCAGTGATGGTAAATGTAGGGAAAATTCCCTACATGTAGGGATTTTTGTCAAAAAATGTGGGTGTAGGGAAAAGGACAGATTTTTTTAAATTCTGTAAATGTAGAGAATTTTCAAGAAGGACAGAAACAATTTTTAAATAGCCGGGTAAAATTAAAAAAGAGGAAAAAAAAGGAGAAAAAAATGTAGGGAATTTCGCAGGGAAAATTTGTAGTAAGCGTAGGGAAAAGTAGGGAATTTTTTTGGGTTGTGTAGGGATTTTTCAAAAAACCATTTACCATCACTGCGAAGGAGAGAAGTCGTGAAAGATTACAGCAATACAACGCGG
Organism: Anastrepha ludens; assembly: GCF_028408465.1. Taxonomy (NCBI): domain Eukaryota; kingdom Metazoa; phylum Arthropoda; class Insecta; order Diptera; family Tephritidae; genus Anastrepha; species Anastrepha ludens. Next base: position 52,879,020 of record NC_071501.1, on the reverse strand, counting down.
GTTCACCATTTGAGCGAATGGTCAGGAATGTGGTGTGTCCGTTTCCAACTAGTGACTCCGGCAACAAATATTTACTCGTTGTTATAGACTACTTCTGTAAGTGGCCAGAAGTGTATGCCCCACCATACCAAAGAAATAAAGGGGCTTATTTAAGACGGTAAGCATCCTGACAAGGTACATAAAAAGTTATTAAAAGATGGGGTGTTTACAGCAATGGAAAAGTAGGCAGGGAAAATTCAAAGTAGTTCACATAGTGAGATCGGCTTTATCTGGATCGAAGAATTCGTTGTCTAATCGAGAAGATCACACTTAAACAGAGGGCAGTGTGCAAAATCACAAATGTTCCAGAACCGACTGGCAACAAATACCGAGCGAATGAAAAGCAATGGTCGAGCTTAGAGGAATTGTTATGAGACGTTTTACTTTGATAAAAATGTAACAATTTCGTAACAATATATTGATGGTCACCCATTTCCGCGAAGCGAACGACATCGCGACGTCAAAGCTATATTTAGACAGGCCTTAATCAAAGTGGGCAACTCTATTTGGAGATATATCGATAATTTCGATATATCGTTTACGTTAGGATGCTTTTCGAAGGATTATCTAAAGATGTTGCGGTACGAAAAGTTTCGATACTAGTATGAAAAGATATGAAATAAAGTGAATAGATTCTAAATTCAGCTGATAGCCTCTGATGCTAGCGCTGCATGTTTTTAGGTTGTACATATGTAAATTTACATTATATAAGCTTATATAAATAAAAACAAAAAAAAAAAAAAGATTCTAAATTCGATTTTTTTATCTAAAGTAAAGTATCGTTATTAAACCGTTTTGAAACAAACATTTAAACGATTAATTGAATATAAATCTATTAACGATAAAAAATAAAACACAGATATATTATCACTAAATATTCGTCAAATGATAAGTTTTTCTTATAGTTTTTATTTGAAACTCATTCCATTAAATCATTTTGTAGTTTCAAATATTTCTTATAATAGTAGATCTGAATAAATACAAAATATTATTGAAGTACTTATATATGTATAATCATATTCAGAGTTAATTGAAAAACGAGGTTTATTTAAAAGAATTCCAGCATTAGACCGTATTCATAAAGGGAAATTTTTTGGTTAAAATTGTAACTTGAGGAAGAGGTCGGCGAGAAAAGGAGAGAGGCATCGAGTTGCGCGTTCCCGGTCAACAAGCTTTGTTTTCAGGCTCTTCTCAATGTTGTTGTTGGCTGCATACTAATAAGTACAATACGCATTCATTAACGGTGGTAGCCCTATACCAACAAAAATGATTTGTACGTTTGATTGTCAAGGTAAAGTATTGGCAAAGTACAATAGAAAACTAAGATTGAGCTCGGCCGTGTTTCATTCTGTGCTCACAGCCACATGGACGCGGCAAAAGAAAAAAAAAAAACAAATCCGCTGATTTGCCGATACCTTCTTTAATTGATTCGCCTGGAATAAGTAAAACATTTGCAATCGCAAAGTTGAGGCAGCAAAAGTTTTCCTAAACAGAAATTGCCTTATTGCTTCTTGATATAATAAATATATCGATAATAGAACGAACCGAGAAACTTCGCCAACCGAATGGACACAATTCCGAGCGAATGAGATACAAAAACAAAAACACGAATTCGCCTTGGCCAGACAAAAGTCTCTATAAGATATAAGTTGCCAAATCTAGAAAGTATAATAGTCATTAATCACATGGATATAAACAGAGATGTTGGGCGATCTGTCTTAAGTTAAGCATGCGAGCGAATAGAAAAGTAATAAAGTTATTCACTAAAGCAAGCAACTTGTGTGGCCTTTAATTTGTGACTTTGATTTAACAATCCGGAGATCAAACTAAGAGGAATTATTGTGTGACGTTTTATTTGGATAAAAACATAACAAATTCGTAACACTACCAATATTACATAGGGCCTATTCTATTCGCCACTTCTTCGCTCACTATTTCTATCCTCGATTAACTTAACGAAAAATTTGCCTGCGAAAGCAACAAAAAGTTATCGAGCAAGATTCGCCGCTAGCGAGTATGGCTATAGCTCATTAGACTGGTATAACTCACTGTCGTACAAACATATGCAATTTAAGGCAGCTCAATTCCAGCGTTCGCCACTTGCTAATGTATCATAAACAAATATAACGGTACGAATAGTCACGAGTCAAAATTTAACGCAATATCGAAAGGAAATGCCCATATGGGTATCAATAGTATCGCTGCATAGTTATTGAATATCGATAATACCCAGTATCGAAACAAAAGTATCGGTACTAAGATTATATCAGTAGTATCGCACATCATGGCTATTGCCCACAATACACATGCACAAAAAGAAAGCTCCTAAACTTCTAAAGGGATAACAAAAAAGTTAAATTTTAGTTTTCGACAACGATTGTTTTTTATGTGCTCTTTGGTTAAATTAGTGTAGTAAAAATGCCGTCTAAAGGAAACAACTGAAATTCGCCTCGTAGAATTTAACACCACCTCCGGATGTTTTCCGTTTGTTCTTTGATATAACGAATTATTTGTAGATTTAATATATTTTAAATATAGTTTATTGGTATGGTGTTGCAAAACGTTGTATCTCCAATGGAATTAAAGTTGCGAGATCTGCCAAGGGCAGTAAACACAACGAAAATAAAATGTTCGTATGCTCTTAATTCGATAGTCTCTCCCGTGTGTTCGGCAAGAATAAGTACTAATAGCAATATAATATTTAGTGAATAATTTTTAAAGGAATCATAATAAGCATTCGAATAATTTAATAAAAATGCAGAAAACAAATTTCTACGACCCAAACTATTCGTCTATTGTTCGTTGTTGTGACGTGTATTTTTAATAATCGCTTCGCTTTGGTTTTATTGTTCGGAAAAATTGGTCGCTTAGATAAGATCACATACATACATTTAAAAGTGCATATAAATAATACTCTGAAAAATAAGTTCAAAGTGAAGGTGAAAAAGTATCGAAAATAATTTCATAGCCCATATAAACTATGTATAAAACTCAAAGATAAAATCTCATAGAACGGGCAAGGCAATGTGTTTACCCTATTAACTGACAAATCAAAACACATATTTGTTGGGGACTGTGAATCTGTTGAAACCTATTATTATTATTTTATTAGCTTCTCTTAGCACAAAAGCAAAATGACCGACCGAAGCTTTGCAATGCGTTCCCAACATATTATAGTTGTACTAATTGTTTTAACAATTTTTGCTGCACTGACTTTCAGTGAAAGTATTCCTACTCAAAATATGTCACACAAAGAACGAATTGATTTGCGGTAAGTCAGTTTTTAAGCATAAATAAATACCTATAAATTACTTTCTAATTTTAATAACAATATTAGGAATGAAGCCCGTGAAATGTTTTATCACGCATACAGAGCTTATATGGATAACGCTTATCCCGCAGATGAATTAATGCCCCTTTCTTGCAAGGGGCGGTATCGCGGCGTTACACCTTCGCGTGGCGATATGGATGACATTTTGGGCAAGTAAGTTATACGTTTATTTGAATCAGCAAGGTTATTTAATGTATATAAATATAGAAAATAACGAGTTTTCGTTGTTTTGTATCAGTTTTATAAAGGTCAACAAAGATCCGTGTTTTTTAAGGGTTCCAACAATAGGAGTAGACTATAGCGTCGACTGGGATGCACCAAAGAAAAAGGTTAGATAGATGAGTCGATGTAAGTTGGAGTTTAACCTGCTATAATATTTTGTTAGTAATTGAGAACAAGGATATGCTCGTTTGGCTAAAAAAAAATACGAAAATCAGCTGCTATATAACTTTTTATGCTGATTGCAATAGTACTAAATTCTGAAATCAAAATTGGAGGAGACATCGAAGGTCAACATTCAAGTTTATACATTTTAAAATCGTGAATATCTTTAAAACTTCCTATGTAAAAGTAAAAATAGCATGGAAAGAATTGAAATACTTCCTACCAGCCAAAAGTAGTGGAAAATCTGGTTAAAAGTTGCGTTTCTTTAATTTCAAACTGAATACAAAAGTGGTTACGGTTGGTGAAACTTCTGTGAAGAAAATACCTAGTTTTACCTTGTATTTCCGTGAGTTTCAATGGGTTCTCGCTTATAGCGCGAGAAGCAAATATCTAAGCCCTGAACATTGCATTCTAAGAACCTCGGTTTATAAAACACATAACTCTCCCCAAGGATGAAATGAGAACGCCCACGGGCAAAGCACCTTTTCCTTGAATGCAATACCAGAGCGCGGAGAAGGTTGTGACATCTCGGCCATTTTCAGCCAGAAGAAATACACATTCAGTCCAACAGAGCTCGTTCTTAAGCATACTTAACTAAGATAACTGGGTCGGGATGAGGTAGTGTGATGAGTAGAGGGCACAAACCATGCAACCCTCTAATACATCTAAATCTAAAATCTAAAAGCCTTGGTTCACGCGCGGAGAAGGAACATGAAAATAAAATGGTGCAGTTCAATTCTGCTTTAAAACAGCCAATTTTTTTTTGTGCGAAATCTTTGCAAGGCAGAAATACATGCGTCGACTTTTACAAATAAATTTCTAACAATTAATGTTTAATGCTGTGGGCTTCGAACCCGAGACAACCGAATGGTAGTAATGCAGAACTAACTTGGTATTTTTACTTCAGAAGCCAAATTAGTGGTAGTTTGTTAAAAAAAAGGGTGGTAGATGCCTAACAAATTGTAGAATATTTCTAAATAATAACCAAAAATACATTCTGTGTATGTGGTACCCGTAATTTATCATTAAAAACGCACATAATAGATATCGCTCCTATTTTATTTTCTGTAAGTCGATGCTACTGTTACAAGAAACCATACGTAGTTTTAACGGCAATCTCCCAGTCAGTGGGTTGACAGCAGTTATTATTGATTATCGTACTTCAGAGTGCTTTTAGGTTTTTACAAATGAGCCGAAACTCAAAAAACCGTGTCAAAGTCGCTCGATAATCAAAGCATTAGTATTAATATTGGACAAAAAATTAGTATTGCAAATGAAATTTTCTTAATACTTTAGGTTTAATGGCTAAGTGGAAACAGGTTGTGTTTCACGATTTCGGTAGTCGCTGACAACTTCTGTTTCATATAGTGACGTGAGTGGAGCAAATGTTAAGTGAATTAAGAGTTGACACTTAATTAGCTTATTGTCGTTATTAATGCAACAAAATTGGCATAAAAACTATGTAAAAGCATGAAACATATTTTTTAATTTTTTTAATAATAAATACTCATTTTTTTGGTAATTTTTTTTATTAACATAAATAACGAAAACCCAGACTATACTCGATTTTTTACCAAAAAACTTGCTAATAAAATAACTGAGAAAGTAGGATAACAGAAAAACTTAGAACTGCCACTTCAACAGCATTCCTCGATATGCACGGGGAATGTTATGCTACTACAACAACAACAACAACAGAAAAACTGAATATTTGGTTGTGTATCTCCTGGATTGTACGACTACGAGAATGTGTGCAAAGTTCTTTATATAGTCTTCTGTACGATTTTTTCGAAATACCTTCAACCCCATTTAAATCTGTCGACTGAGGGATGTCTGTAAGAGTTTTGAATCAACCACAGTATTGCTATACTCGAGGATGTTGTTCTGGTCGAATGTAAAATTGTTTAAGATCCCCAATTTCTCAGCATGATGTCAACAACCTGTCCCTTGTATCTTCAAAAAAATGCAGGTTATTATAGTCTTATTATACGAGTATTTTCACTGGCATCTTTCCCGTTACGACTTTCTACCGAAATTTTCAATTTTTCCGTTTGAAGTGATTTTTTTTCACTTGTAAAATAGTCCGTTCCTCTCCTTCCTTAAAAATTTTTCGTTAGAATAAATGTGCAGCAAGTGATATTAGTGACTAGGAATAAAAAAATCATATTTAACACCAAAAGATTCCGGCACCGGCGAAAACTATGTGCAACATAAGGCAAAAACTGCGTATAACAAGATTTTCAATGACAATAATATCAAGCGGATCTTGCGAAGAGTATGTGAAAACCTATAAAAATATCTTGGAAAAAGTACCATCCTGAAGCTGCCCGCAGAGTCCTAAGAAAAGCTCATTTCCATGGATGTACAGCCCGACGAAAGCAAATTCAACCTTTTCAGATCAGACGGCAAATAATTTGTTTGAAGAAAACCAAATGCAAAGATACATCCACTTAATCTGCGTAGCGCTGTTAAATACAGTGGATGACACGTGATTTTATGTGGATGCATGCCATCGAAAAGCATCAGAAATTTAACTTTTATTGGAAGTAATATAGATAGGTCTAGGTATTCGGATATCTGAAAGGTAAATAAGATTTTCGCGTACACGATTGGCTCTTTTGGAATTACCCGCATATTGGTCAAACACCAGCTCAATCGCAAGATTTGAATATTATGGAATACCTGTGGTAGGTTTTAGATAGAGAAATTCGAAAATATCAAATGGGGAACCAATCTGATCTCAAAATAAGTTAAAGGATGAATGACGAATGGCATTTATCTTTAGTGATACGACTTTGAGGACCTTTTTATTTGTATTTGAAAATGAATAATATTTATAGATGTATTCCTTTGAGACAACATTTTTAGTGGCTCCGACAAGCGTTGTATTGTTCGAAAAGTGAATATGAATCGCAAATCCTTGAGCACAAAGTTGTTGATTGTAGATGCTCAGCAGGAATTGGGAAAACATGCAGTGCTGAAACTATCCGTCGAATGCCTAGTGAATACCGTCATTAAAAGTTGCTTGTAAGGAATTATTTAGTAGCAAAATAAACCAAGGATAAGGTCAAAGTTTCATAAGGACCATCATGGCAAGTGCTCAGGCTTTTCAGTGTAATGACTTGCAGCTGTATGTCCAAATCCGGTGTAGGAAACTTGGTGTTTATTGAAGGGTAATGGCCAAAAATATGAATTTTGATATTCCCAAAAATAGTTTAATTCAAAGTGCCAAGAAACTTGGTAATAAGCGGACAGTTTCGATTGTAATGATCCAGCACATTAAGCCGCAACCGTAAAATTATAGCTCATCCACGATTCCACGACAGTCGGTTCTACGTTACCGAAACGACCCGGATTTATATCCGGCCAAGGACTTTCACTCCAGTAGCAATCCCCGTATGTAAATATGGGGAATGTTTATGTTATGTTATATCACTCCAGAAGCCACACAAAAGCCAACCAGGATCTAGGAACTTCTTAAGGCAAACTGTATCAAATAAGTTGTGATCTGAAATGAATGCACATGAATTAAAAAACATAACAGTTTTTATTTGCTCCAAAATTTAATTTAATAAATGGTGCTTTCGGGCACCATTGAATGAAGCGTAGTGTTTCTGATTCGATAATTAGCTTAACTAGTTGACAGTGACTTGAGCCAAGCCCATATAAAGTTCGAAGCAGAGGTGCTAAGTCATGAACCAATTAAACAAGATCACGTATACACGAAGGCGTGATGTCGAGTTTTTGTTATGTAAAATTACAAAAAAGGAGAACAAAGAAAGAAAACAAATGTAATATTGTGTTTGAATGCGACTATTCATGGTAAAATAAATAGGTAAAATTTATTGAAAATTAACAAAAAGTATTTAAAAAATATGATTTTTATGATAGAAAGTAGTTTACAATCATAACAGAAAGATTAGATTAAACAAAATGTAACATTTCAAGAGAACTACCTCCCGATTACGTGACTAATCACTAATTGGTTCATGGTGTTAAGTAATGCAATCAACTCGGCTTAAAATCGTTGGAGTCACATTCATTAAATAACAGTTTTTAGTCAGAGACATAGCAGTTATGAGTTTTATTTCAAAAACTCTTCTCTATAGCAACATCTCAATACTTTCAGTTGTCAGGCAAAGTAAAAAATAACTCTCATCGACAACGGGAAACATTTTTGTCATGAAAAAACCGTTTTGAAACTACCTTTTCGTTAAGCTTCAGAATTCGGGTAACGATTTCAATTTGTAAATTCGAAATAATTGCTATTTTGGGTCCCTGTTTTGAGATGCAGCCTTTCCGTCACTTTTTTTCAATAAAGGCTGCAAAGTTAAAGTCCTTAGTCTTTCTATTAATGCTTGACTGGTAAGTCATTTGGCAGTCATAGCATACTGTTTAATTAATAAAGAATGAAGGGGCTCATAAGGTTATATCATAGCTCAAATGTGGTAGTATTGTTGACATTTTGTTTTTCATTCGCGGTACTCATAAAATAACGTACACTCTCTAAATTTCTCTCAAAGAGAAATGCATCTATTCATCTGATTTCACATCCTGCTGCGACTATTTTCTATTCCTAAAACTGCATATGGCGGTGAAAGGAAATCGTCATGTGACCAGCATCCTATCCTAAAAAATTTATCACAAAACAAATACTGGTTGTTTCGATTTCTGGAAAGTGCAATTAAAAAAAATCAAGCTTTACTAATATATATATTTCATTAATTTGAAAAATTTAATGGCATTTCTTTACTCGTATCATGTTTCATTTCTTCGGCTCTGCGCCAAAGCTGTCAAATTGTCGTATTTTTTCTCAGAAAATGCATAGCGTTGCGCGTTCTTTTCTCAAACGGTTGCCCAGGCAAATCTGTGGCATTTTCTGTCTTCTACAAAAAGTGAGAATGAGCATTGTCCAACTGGTTTTCGTTTGTCTGTGTGCACAATTTCCTCAAAAACGAAAACTTTTATTGCTACAAAAATCGTTAAATTTTTTTATTTATTTATTCATTACACTGTGTTCACAATAATAGCGCCATTTCACATTTAATTTCTTTTATTTATTTTTGTTGCTTGACCCTTGTTTGTTGGTGTTAGACCCTTGGAAGCACACAATCTTCAGAATATCGTTCTCCGGCTCTTCTGCGAACAAAATTTGCTGTTTTTGTGACCGCTTCCAATCGTTGATGATGATCTGTGAGAAGAAAAACAAAACCACAAAAAAGTGTGAATACATCTTCTTACTACTATTTGACAAAGAAAAAAAAATGTTTTTTTTTTTAAACTTACTTTTTTTCCAATCCGCGTCGAAGTCTCTGTGAAGTTGTGCCCAAAGTTTCCGCCGATTTCGTATACACGGTGTCCGTTTTGGCTTTTTTGCTGGTCGTATGTAAAAAAGGCCGTTTTCGTATAAGTGTCGTCGTAACGTTCTTTCCGAAATATTTACTCCAGATTCCTGAAGCTCCCTTTAAATCTTCCGATTTGAAGCATTTCTGTTCCAGAGAACTGTTTGGACGATTTTGCGATCCTGCCTGGTTGAGGTTATGCGTTTTCGGCGACAATTTTGGCGATTGTTTAAAGTTACCGCTTTAACGTTGTTGTTATTTTTCCACTTTTTGGCAACATTTACTACAAACGCCTTGGATATTCCAACGGTTCTTGCTGTCTGCATAGCTCAGGTTCTTGGTTTTCAAAAGAACTGCAATTTGTTGCTTTTGTCGCGATGTCAAATCCGACTTTCGGCCCATTTTCTAAAAAAAACTGGATAATTAAAAAAAAGGGTAATCCACATGACAAATTCAAAAGATATGTATATTTTGTACTTACTGTTGCTGTATTTTAGATATATGAATATTCACTATTCAATTCTTTCACTTTTCAAACGATCTCAATTAGTTTTTTTATGCTCTTCACACAAGATCGAATTAACTCGCACTGACACTTGCACACTTAACTTTTCACTTATGTATAAGCAAAAAAACTGATCCTTTTCTAATCGTCGCAGGTGAATTGACCCGAAATTCTTCAAAACATCTAAGCACAGGTTAAAAACCCCTTAATACCCTTTTTTATTTGGAAAAGCCCAATTAGATTGAAAATTTTACCTGATATTTGAAGTTTTCAGAAAAAATGCCATCGGTCATAATTCAATGGCCAGGAACTGTATTTTGAAAATTTGAAACTGTAAATTAAAGCAATTGAATGAATTGCATATTAAAATGTAACTCTAGTACACTCTTGAGCATAATATTAATGTATTTAGAAGAAATTTTTTAAATTATATTAAAATCATGTATATCGCACTGTGCAATTAGTCAGAGCCAAAACGTTTAAATTGAAATTCTAATTAAATTAACAATAAGTGTAAAATGGAGTATAAGAAAATACTAATGAAGATTAATTAAATTGATCATTAAATCGTGAAAGTGTTAAATTTTTGTTGTTCGCATGACAATATTTTCGCAATGCTGCCATATAATTGAACGTCATTTTTTTTAGTAAAGAAAAGAAAACACTTCAAGTTTTCAAATGAACTATCACGAACAATACCATGACGATTTGGAAGTTAGTCTAGATTTGCTATTAAATTCCATAGGTTTTCCGGTTCTTTATACGTTTTGTTTATACAATAATTTGTGGGTTTATTTCCATAAATTGTATACGCCTTTATTCATGTTAATTTTATCTTTTTACAAATGTTTCAGCTTTTCAATGACTCTGGTTGATACCCTTGACACATTGGTATTGCTGGGAGATGTTGATGAGTTTGAACGAGCTGTTCGCTTAGTAATACAAGACGTGGCCTTCGACAGCGATATAATAGTTTCCGTTTTTGAGACGAATATACGCATGGTGGGTGGCTTGCTTTCGGCGCATGTTTTGACAGAGCATATACAGAAGAATAATGGTGCTATGCTGTGGTATAAGGGAGAAATGTTAGAGATGGCTCGCGATCTGGGATATCGTTTATTACCAGCCTTTAACACATCAACCGGAATTCCGCATGCTCGCGTAAATCTACGTCATGGCATGAAAGATGAGCTGTTAAAAAAGTCACGAGAAACATGTACGGCATGCGCTGGGACAATTTTACTGGAATTCGCAGCATTATCGCGTTTGTCTGGTAAGTAGTCAGGACCAAAACATGTCATTAAAATTGGTTCATTAATTTTCACTGCATTTTTTTTTAAAGGTGATCCCATATTTGAGGCACGTGCACACACTGCCATGGATGCGCTTTGGAAGTTGCGGCATAGAGGTTCTGATTTAATGGGCACAGTACTTAATGTTCATTCAGGGGATTGGGTACGTCGTGATTCGGGTGTTGGAGCTGGTATAGATTCATATTATGAATACTTATTTAAATCTTACGTGCTACTGGGTGATGACAAATACTTAGCACGCTTCAATCGCCACTACAATGCAGTTATGAAATATGTTAGCGAAGGTCCAATGCTTTTGGATGTACTCATGCATAGGCCTCATGCGAAGTCACGTAATTTCATGGATTCATTATTGGCATTTTGGCCTGGGCTGCAGGTGCTATCTGGAGACATAAAACCAGCTGTACAAACCCATGAAATGCTTTACCAAGTAATGCAAATGCATACGTTCATTCCAGAAGCATTTACTGTCGATTTTCAAATTCATTGGGGACAACATCATCTACGCCCTGAGTTTATTGAATCCACATACTTTCTTTATCGCGCAACTGGCGATCATCATTATCTTCAAGTTGGAAAAAAGGCATTAAAAACATTGCAGAAATATGCAAGAGTTCCCTGTGGATATGCGGCTGTGAACGATGTTCGCACTGGAAAACATGAAGATCGGATGGACTCCTTTGTACTCTCAGAAACATTCAAATACTTGTTTCTGCTATTTTCAGAACCGCAGGATCTGTTAGTTAATGTCGACGAATTTATTTTCACTACAGAGGCGCACTTGTTGCCACTAACTATCGCACAACTAGGAAATACAACATTTAGTACGACTGATATGATTTTGGATATCAAATATTTTACCTTTCAAACAAATTGCAGGTTTTAGGCAAACTGACGAACATAATATGCTGGATTTTATGCGTACATGCCCCAACTCCAACAAGCTTTTCCCAGAAAAAATACGTAAGCCACTGCGCAACTTTATTACGGGTTCATGTCCCCGTGCACCCATCGGAAAAAGATTACGAGCTTTGGACTTTCAAGCAAGCAATGCTGATCATTTGCGGGCTATTTACGACATGGGCATTACCATGGTGTCCCTAGGTGATGGCAAGGTGCGCCTCTTTCATAGTTTCTATAACGTAAGTTTTCTTTTTGACTTTCGTTTCATATTGCTAATTCGATGCAGCACGGGTGGTGAGACCGTTTGCAAGAAAATATGAGGAATAACAATTGTATCTACTAACTTTAAATAAGCTAAGGGTATCGAGTAATTTTGGAAGGTATATTTATTTGTATCAAGGTCATAACGTCCCAAAAATAATATGCAACGGTTGTTGTTATAGTAGTTCTGCATACTCTGCCGGTACAGTGTAGTTGCCGATCACCATCCTCGATCCCATTTCAATCACTTCGTCTGCCGCCACTGGAGTAGATTTATGAAGCTAGGTTACTCCTAACACTTCTTAGGGCTGGCACTGAGTCTGACACTGTGGCCGAAGTTTATTTTGCTGCCTTCGCCAAAGACGAATCCACCCGAACTACACTTCGGTTAAATGTAATTAGTAAAATGGTGGTGCAAGCTTAAGACCTACTCAAACTCTCAAACCTTAAGACTTAAAGGGAGTGTACCACACGGTTTGTGGTCACATGTTGCTCTTGTCATCAAGCACCTCCAGCCTCTACGCCTCCTACTTCGCACAATACGCCGGTGCCTCCACGAAGCACCACAATCGCAACCGCTACGGCTTCTCGGCGCTAACCAGAATAGCCTTTCTCCCCTTTCTTTCACCCCACACACACCTACCAGCAAACCCGCTTCAAAAAAAGAAAAAAGGGCAAAAGGGCGTTCTTTGGCAGTGCTTTACACAATTGCAGCGCAATCGATTGGTCCTGTTTTTGTTTGCTTGCTGCCGCTGCACTGAAAACAAAATTTAGATGAAAATATTTACTATTATTGGCGACAAATGTTTCATGAAGTCAGATCTGTGTCCAAAGCTGAACACCTCAAGTGTTGTGTGTTCTGATCTCTGTAAAGAGTAACTGGTGGTCTTCAGTACATCAGCTATCCAATGGTGACACCCCTGGTTAGCTTTGAGTTTGCATTCTTAGATCATACTCATCTCTTGCAATAGGACTCCAATAATCTTGTCGATTGCTATCGCAGGAATAAACTATAGTGGAGTGCTAACAAATGCTTCTATATGTCTATTTCTAAATCTATCGAAGTTCGGCAATCGTACTGTACTACCCTAAGTCAGTTTTTAATTGGCCATAGATGCTTTAAAGCATACTACTGTGGATGAGACACAGTAGAACGTACATGTTTTATAGGGTGAGGAGTTCGACGAAATAACAAGCTTGTCCTGATTTCATAGGACTTGAGGGTGGTGCACAACGACGAATATTAAATTGTGCGTCCCTTATGAAATACATACATAACTGCTCAAAACTTTTTCGCCTCCTTTGAATTTTTTTCTTAGCAGTTGAGTTTTTGCAACAGTTTTTTGTCAAGACGGTCGCACTAATCTGTTAATGTTAAAATGTACAATACATACAGGATGGGCCATATAGCGTTTGCTTTTTGAACCACCTAACTTTTTGAGAATGGTAACACAAATGACATGTCAAATGTGTTCATAACTTACTTAAAGGTTTGACATTTACGAAATGGGACGCTATACGCTTGAACAAAATTGGGGAATATTGAAAACCTATTTCCAAAGTGGTGAGTCTTCTTCTTCTTTTCTGATTTTCACATCGGTGGCTACGTTAATAAGTAAAATTGTCGCATTTGGGGCTCAGAAAATCCACACGTTACTGTAGAGAAGCAAATGCATCCACAACGAGTCACTGTTTGGTGCGGTTTTTGGTCTGGCGTCATCATCGCGCCATTTTTTTTTCGAAAATGAGCGAGGAGCCGCGGTTACAGTAAATGGCGAGCGTTACCGTGACATGCTCAACGAGTTGTTTCCAAAAATTGAAGAGGATGACATGGACGAACGACATTTGGTTTCAACAGGACGGTGCAACTTGTCACACTGCCAAAGTTACACTCGAACTTTTGGCTACCGTTTTCGAAAACCGAATAATCAGCCGAAATTCCGATATCAATTGGCCGTCTCGGAGCTGTGATTTAAGCCCGTTGGACTATTTTTTGTGGGGAGCCGTTAAGGACAAATGCTATGCGAGCCATCCAGAGACGATTGATGCTTTAAAACACGAAATCGAAGTTGCCATTCATGAAATTAAAAAAAAAGTTTGAAAAAATGTTGATTAGTTTTTTTTTATAGCCGATTCAAAAAGCAAATTTTACATGGCCCACCCTGTATAAATATATAATATATCTATACGTACATATACATTATTTTAATTTATTGTTGCTTATTTTACAGGCGAAGAGCCCAGAAGATGGGGAAATGGGTTTACTCTTTATGCAAGAAATGCTAGAATTAACCAAAATTCAAAGCATGAATCAACTAGCCCAACTTCAGGTGAGCCTTTAACAACAAAAATGCAAATTGCTTCTAAAAGTTAAATCCATAAAATTAATTTAAATATTTTCTTTTATAATCTGTATAGGCGGTTGCTTATTCTGTAGATGGTAACTCCAATGAGTGGACAGCGTTGATGGCTGGCCCATCGCATTTTAGTCCCGAATTGGTTGGAGATCAATTTGTCGAAGGAGAACTGATTTTTGCAACCCCTTTTCGGGCATGCAATGTGCTTACAAACAGCGCTGAAATCAGTGGGAAAGTGCTAATTGCTGAACGAGGAGACTGCACATTTGTAAGCAAAGCACGTCTGGCACAATCAGCTGGCGCTCTTGCACTAATAGTTTGTGATAATGTACCGGGATCTTCTGGTGAAACCCAACCCATGTTCGCCATGTCTGGGGATGGCACCAATGACGTTACGATACCAGTCGTCTTTATGTATTCGCTAGAGTTTAATAAACTCGCTAACATTATGGAACGCAAGCAAAAATTGAATGTGCGAATAATGCAAATGATCGAGTTTAAGCGTTGGAAACTAGCCAAAGATTCAACACGGCAACCAACTGTAAAAAATTTCGGATCGACAATTGGCACTGAGTCATACGCCGACCATAAAACCAACCCATCAACTGACCGAACAACGCAATTTCTAGCGTCAGGAGATGATGTAAAGTCCGATGAAAATTTAGCGGGAGCAGTAAACTCAGCTACGACTAAAGTTCCAGTGGCGACGTTGACAACGGCGGAATCGGAAAACACTAAGGAAGAACTATAGTGATGACGCAATTCTTCCCATTCTAAGTAAATTGAGTGCCCAAACATTTTTTTAAATTATTAAATGTATGTACTTTATGGTTTAATGATTTTTTTGAGGGTGAAACATCTTTTAGAATAACCAATTCTCGCCATGTAATAAAAAAAATATATATTGAAAAGTTCCGAATTCAGTCAAAGCTGATAAATATGTTTAAATGTAAGGTATTTCATAATAATACCGATACAGTGATACAATGATATATATTTGAATTTTCAGTTATGTATAAATAGGTTTTATAGATATACTGTCGAACTAATTTAATTGAGAGAAATATAAATAAGCTGCTATGCAATTCGGAATTCTGTGCATATGTAGTTTAAGAACTCTTGCAGTGCAGCTTATATAAACGTGATTATCTAATCCTGTAACATAATGAATATAATTTAAACAATAAAACATTGAATTTGGTAAACCTAAACCTAAGTAATACCTCACGAACTATGAATGTATTGTTAACGGTGTGATGAAGTACGTGTTGAGGTCTTAGATAATTTTATAATTACGATTTAGACTACAACATTTCAAACGCAATGAATGAAAATAAAATTGTAATATATAGCCTACGATATACAGGAAAGTAATTGAATTAAAACATTTGTATATTGTAGAATAATTAAATATGGATTTTTTTTAATTTTTGAGACACGAAAGGTTAGTCACAGAGGTAGGTAAGTATTATATTTGGCAAATTGATCTCGGCCGTTTAGCATTTTTTCAATTTCTGCAAAATTTGTTTAGGGGAAATGTACTTCGAGAAAAATGATAGAAAATGAATGAAATTAAATCTGTTCGCGCAGTTCATAGATCACTGGCGGCCCTTATTTCTTTCGAAAAGAGGAAGGAGCTGCCGTTACTGTGAATGGCGGGCGCTATCGAGTCATGCTGACTGAATTTTTGTTTCCAAAAATTAATCAGCTAAACATGACGACATTTGGTTCCAACAAGTTGGTGCAACTTGCCATACTGCGCGTTTATCAATCAATTTATTGCAATATTCAAGCCTTTGTTTACTTTGTCCTCCATGTTCTGCTGTGCTCCGGCCGCGGGCGGTTTGCTATTGAATTTGTTGCCCGGAACTTTCGCACCCAAGAACGAATCAAATCTTGACTTGGCACATTACGTAAACGCCGATTATTGTAAAGTTAACAAAATCATCGAATCTTCGGTCTGAAATACGAATATTAAGAAATATTGTGTATCCCACAGCACTTCAATAAACATCGAATTGAAACTAAACTTTGTAATGTCACAATTTGTTTGAAATAAACAAAATCAGTAAAATGGTTTAGAATGATTTGAATATTTTTCTTTAAAGTTATTTTTCTTAAATTTATTTTAGTTGTTGGCGTAGCAGCGCGTGCCGGGTACAGCTAGTTTTAAATAAATTGAAAAAGCATGGAATTCAATATTACTCGAATTCGTAAGGGGTGCGTGCTTTTCTGTGTATTTGTTTCTAACACAAGTTTATACACATACATACATACATACAGCATGAGCTTTTTGATTTGTTTCAACTGATGAAGGGCAGGCTGCGGTAACTTCCAGATAACCTCAATTCAGTGAGGTTCGTGTCAATGTTACAACAACAGGCTTTATGTTATAAAAGTTCAACGAAAACACGCTCTTAGAATAAGCTATATTTGTATTAACACTTTATTGACCGGTAGCCTATTAATCGGCTTTTGGTTATCGACGGTTTTTGTCAGTGGTTTGCTCTTTTTATAACTACGCAGCGCCAACGTCGTTAATTATTTGCAGCTTTCCTCTCCAATTTTTTATCAATTATAATAATATAGTTTTTTACCGTTTGTAATGGATAAAGAAAGTGCAGATGAAGAGTTTTGCTTAGACGCTCAAATAACCACCAAAATACTTCAGAGCCTACAAAAAGAGCACCAAAATCAGATCATCCTCATTAAATAGATATTAAAAAATTTAATTACTGTTACCTTGAATTAATTTCATGAATGTAAGTGAAACAGGCAATAAATTGTATAAAACAAATACAAAATAAAGTATAAATATCAATAAAATTCCATTACTTTAAAACAAAAGGAATAAGCACAACACAATGCATAGTGAAAATTTAGCCGGTACTTACTGAGTGGCAACCTCAACCACAACCGGTCGATAAAGTGTTAATATCAAAGCTGAGGAGGGTACAGCTTTCAGCGAAGTTGAAAATTAAATTTGCAACATTCGCATCGCATCCGTAAACTTATTTTGGTAAGATTTTCCACTTGTTTAAAAATGAAATCCAATAAATTAAATAATTAATAATAAATAATCGAAATAATTTAGTACGGGTGTTAAATAAAATAAACTTAAAAAAACTTACTTCGAAAATATTTTTGTATATACATAGTTAGTTACCATTTTTTAGAAAGGGTTAATCTAATTTTATAAATAAGTTAACTGAAATACATACAACTATGAAAAAAATTAAACAATTTTAAATACCCCTGTTCTTAAAAATTTCAATAAGAACGATGTTCGAATGTACATATGTACATACCTCTCCTTAAGCTATCGGGTCTTTCTGTTAAATCCGTAATTTGTCCATGCCAGTACAGGCTTGTCGCCGATAGATCGACAATTTCTAATCTCGTTGCATTCAGTGAATATTGTTTTGAGTCTTTTTCGTCTGCCTTTTAAGTCGACTGCATTTACGCAGACTTTTTAAAAAACATTCGACAAAGTATTTCAGTAATAAACTCGCTTGTTTGGGCGTTCACTTGGCCTTCCTGAGTTCTATTAGCTCCTATTTGTCTAACAGACTTTGTGTTGACCTCTGGAGTACCATTATGTTGCTTCCTCTGGCGTCCCACAAGTCGGTGTCTTTAACCCGCATCATACTTTTTATAACTGATCCCAGTAGTTATTTTACGTTTGCGGAATTCTTACTTACGCAGATAACATATAAAAGATTTTTCGGTAAATAAACGCCCTTCGAATGTTACTAACCTTCAGAAATACATTGACAATCTTGACTTATGGTGCTCGATCAAATGTTTTCACATGATTTGGATTTTTAACATTTTGGTTTCAAGTTGCAGTTTATGAATTTTTGAAATTACTGACTTTGGAGTAATTTTTGATAACAGGCTATCTGTTACTAGGCTTATTAGTTATTTATAACATCCGTGTCTGTACTAGGTTTTGTAAGGCGGCATGTCTCCTTCTTTTTGCATCATTTATTAGGCTACCTCTTGAATATTTTATTCTAATAAGGAGGCCAGCCATTCAGCTTGCCGCCAATAGGATCGAACATGATCAAAAAATGTTTCATAAATTCGCTCTTCGCTCTTTAAGCTTTAGTGAACCAATCCCGTCATTTGAAGGGTTTTCAAATAAAAGGTATTATTTTGATATTCAAAGAAAAATGCCATTTTTTAATATAAATGATCGGATGTTTATTTCATTATAAAGAGGAAGGCATGCCGTTAATAGTGGAAAATAACATCAGGCAAATGACCACCACAACCACGCTTACAGGACAATATCCTTTTCATGAAATGTTCCATAACCGAATTGCAAAGTGGCTGCCCTATGTCCTCGATAGCCTCACGAATTCCATGAGGTCTTGAATCGACCCTGGGCTATTGGCGTAATGATCACCACAACCACGCTTACAGGACAATATTCTTTCCATGAAATGTTCCATAACCGAATTGCAAAGTGGCTGCCCTATGTCCTCCATAACCTCACGAATTCCATGAGGTCTTGAATCGACCCTGGGCTGTTGGCGTAATGATCACCACAACCACGTTTACAGGACAATATTCTATCCATGAAATGTTCCATAACCGAATTGCAAAGTGGCTGCCCTATGTCCTCGATAGCCTCACGAATTCCATGAGGTCTTGAACCGACCCTGGGCTGTTGGCGTAATGATCACCACAACCACGCTTACAGGACAATATCCTTTTCATGAAATGTTCCATAACCGAATTGCAAAGTGGCTGCCCTATGTCCTCGATAGCCTCACGAATTCCATGAGGTCTTGAATCGACCCTGGGCTATTGGCGTAATGATCACCACAACCACGCTTACAGGACAATATTCTTTCCATGAAGTTTTCCATAACCGAAATGCAAAGTGGCTGCCCTATGTCCTCCATAACCTCACGCATTCCATCTTTGAGGTCTTGAATCGACCCTGGGCTGTTGGCGTAGATCTTCTCTTTCACGTGGCCCCAAAGAAAAAAGTCACAAGGTGTTAAATAACAAGATCTCGATTGCCAATTGTGATCACTTCTTCGAGAGATAACCCGGTCCGGAAACTTTTCCTGTAAAAGATTAATGGTTTCGTTGCTTGTGTGGCACGTAGCGCCGTCTTGTTGAAAATAAACGTTGTCCAAATCAATACCATCCAATTTCGGCCACAAAAAATCGTTAATCATCTCTCAATAGCCTTTTATATATTTAAGGTGTTATGTTATTGGAAAACCCTTTACTTTTCGTCTATTGCTTATACATCTTAAATCCCTTGAAAATCGCAGATCTCTCCCAAACCTTTATTTTACTTACAAAATAATCAATATTTGTTGGAGCGAATCAGATTTCATATTCGCCAACGAACGAACCGTTCAATGTGAGAACTAATGAATAGTTAGTTTTCTCTAGTTCTCTAATGCTCTTTCAGCTGCATCTATTCGTGAGTTTAATGCTATTGGTCAAATGTCATTTGTTATTCGGAGGCGGCATAAAATTGTAGGCCCCTCTATTTGTAGAACAGTATCAAAACGCACACTACAAATTAGAGGAGGAACTCGTCCAAATATCCAATAATGGGTATTTACCCCTTGACTTTTCTGTTTTAAGGGCAGCTTTTTTAATCTCTTAAATTACGCTTTATAGTGTTTGAAATTATTACATGTAATTAGTTCTAAGTTAAACTTTGTAACTTTGTGCTATTCGTATTCTGCCAATTCGTGTACTAAATAAATATTATATATTTTGAGGAATAATAAAATCAGTCAATTTGGACATATCTACCCGTTTTTATTTTATCAGGTCTCGTCTTTTGTCAGGGAAAAAATACTATCAAAGCGTAAGAGAAAGTTATTAAAGAGACGGATGAAAAATGATCAAATATCATAATTCAGTTTTACAATTTTGCATTCAGTCTTATTTCGCAGAACAACACTTTGTATATTACCTCTAAGCCATTTTTGAATTTATAAAATTATTTTTATACGTCTAATTTACGAAAAATATAACGAAAATATACACATAACACATCATTTTATCCAGAATAAAAAAAAAAATTATCAAAAATTTCGTAAAAAAATTAATCCATCTGAAAATTGATCACATTTTTTCCCAAATCGTTTTTACTAAGACACATCGAAGGGGAGTATTCTCCATTAATTTCTAAATAATCTGCAAAAGACACTCATTATATCAATATCATCGATAATTTCATAACAATGAATCCAAAACTTAAATTATTATTTTTAATTCTTTGAATGTAAATGAATGAATGAAATGTAAAATTTTTATTTTTAGATCTTCTGAAGGGGGGCAACTAATTAACTAACAAAATACAAAAAAAAAAAAATCATTTTTTAATGTTATTTAACACATTTTTGAAAAAAAGCGAAAAAGAGCACTTTTTTTCAATAGTTAATTGTATTTTTATTTTTTCATATTTTTATACAAGAGTACTCTATTATATGCGGGAAAGCCTTCTGAATAAGACAATATTTTTCTTTTGTGTTTCAGGTGAAAGCTTCGACCGCAATCTTAAACACCGTTTTACTAGCGCGCAACCAGAAGCTGTGCGAGATTCCTCATATTTCCGCCATTTTGTTTTTTTATTTATGTTAAAAAATTGTTTATTACTCTTCAATCATAACTTCAAATAAACGCCTCGAAAAAAAATTGAGAAAAAACACCTTTGTTTGAAGCCACTGATAAGAGACCCCCTGAATGAAAATGAATGAATGAAAAGTTAAATTATTATTTTTAATTCTTTTGAATGAAAATTTAAATCATATTTCTTAATTCTTCTGGTATCCCCGAAATAGCAAAATTATTTAAACTTTTTTTTTGATATTAAATGGTAAGCCTTGAATGAAATCAAAACTTTTTGATCGGATTAATTTCTCAATATCAAGATTTCAGGATGGCGTTATACCATAGAAATCTACTTGTACCAGTACCAATCTTCCACTAATTGTAAAATAGTTAACGCCTTCGAAGATCAAGCCCAATTAGACGTTATTTATACTGATTTTACAAAGTTGACCACGCTAACCTTGTAAAATGACTATGGGCGGGCTTAGAGGAAATATCTTAGATATCAGATATTGTATACGTGTGGTCGGGCATACTATACTTCAGGGGGACACATTGTAGATAACTCTTGTTTCTCATTTTTATTAATGATTTCCCAACACAGTTTCTTGGAGCTGAATGCTTAATATTCGCTGATGATATTATTGAAAATGTGATATTTGACTTATTGCCGCGATCTTCTGGATAAACCGGATATTTTCACGCATGGTGCATAACGAAAAATGTATACCTGAATTCACAAGAGTGCTGTATTGTTACATATACCATTGATACAAAGAAACCTGGTCCACGTAATTTTATTTCCAAGTTGGGTCATAAGACTTAAAAAAACATTACGAGATTAGGGTTTGATTTTCGATTCTACATACATTAACTTTTGTGAAACACGTCAATCATATTGTGTCAAAAGCATTTTCAATGGTTAGACTCATTTGTGTATCTTGTGTATTCCTTCTTCTTAAATAGCGCGATAACCGCTTGCGCGATTTTGGCCGAATTTAATAAACGCGCTAGTCGTTTCTTTCTCGTGCTAGGTTGGACACACAAAGTGAAGCCAAGTCCTTCTCCACCTGATCTTCCCAACGCAGAGCAGGCCTTCGTCTTCCTCTAGTAAAAACTTTCATAGCCGGAGCGTTTGTATCCATTCGGACGACATGACTCAGCCAACGCTGAATCAACGTAGCAACTGGAATCTGTAGAATTAAACTCCCTCCAAAAAGTAGAAAGAGTGCAAAATATTTTCTCAAAGTTTTCTGCCCACAAACTTCATTGGTCAAACGTGAGAATTTGGGAAAATGTAAGCTTTTGGGGTTGCAAAGTCTACCGGATAGGAGGTATTACTTTTATGGGATGTAGGATGGGAAAATTTATAAAGGGATGTAGGGATAGAGAAGATTATGAATTGTTTAATTTCCTAATGGTTGGCGACCATAAATCTAATTACACATATAATGAGCCGATATCCAAGGTTACTTGAAATTGAATTTATTTAAGATATTTAATTATTCAAGTACTCAAATACTCTGCAAGAACCTCTGACGAAATAAATATATAAACTATACTAAGCATATTTTTAACATTATATCTGTGAAAACTTGCTGGTTTAAATCAGAGGCACTTAATTATTAATAACACTACAAGGTGTCTAATTACACAATAAACACTTGAAGTTGGTGTTTAAAAGGATTGCAAATAAAATAGTCATTTGTGTGGATGGCCGAGTAAATGGAAAGTAGTGATGAATGAAATTTTCCCACAGGCAAAACGCTGTGACTTTCTTAAGCACATGAATAACTGTATTAGGTATGTGTAAATGTATGCAATTTTGTGTATATTGTGCGGGGTGCTTGTAGGGCCTTTGACGCCTTTGCCTTCTGAGCAGTCTTCGCTCAAGTAACTTGGAGTATTTGCAGTTGACATACATACGTACGCACCATTTAAACGAGAGCACAGCATACGCCAAGTGAACAGTGAGAAAAAAGAATCTCAAATTGCAGCCGGCCAAACATACCAAAGCATTTAAACGAACAATTAAATGGGCGGTTTTTAACCCATGTTACTATTCAAACTACTACATGGCACTTCTTGTAAATGATGTACGAGTACGTAAGTGTGGGCGGAATACGGGCGTAATCGATTGAAGTGAAAAATCATCCACTCAAAGGATGTGTAAAGAAAGAAAAAGCCTAGAATTAAAGCGCAGTGCAACATTTTAGATAGAACTTACACGATTGCAATTGCTTAAAGTGCGCTAGTTACTATTTCTGTTTCCTGCCAAAAGGTCTCATTTCAGATATGTGTACCATGATATAAAAATAAAACAGATAGCCTACTAGTTACTGGAACCTTTGTTGATTTAATGATGCAGTCGGAGTACAGCCTTGAATGGTCTTGTTAATAAGCGTAATCTGGATCTATTCAGGACTTTACAGTTTCTGATCACATATTCAGGTTTTTCTAGATCGTGGACCTAAAGAAATTAATATATGTACATATATGCTATATTTTAAATATCAGTATAAATAGGACTAGGAGAATAGGAGACTAAATCAACAACCTTTGCCTCGCAAAGGCCCTCATTGATTTTGAAGGGTCCTCGTCAATGTTCGCTTGCACTTGTTGAATAAATTCTGCAGATTGGACAGCGTCAGAGAGTACTGACGCCACCTGATGCTTCTAATTCACGGTGAACCTTATGAACGTATGAATGTGCGCAGTTAGAGATTTCGAAATCGGTGTGATATGCTCTTATAGTGACCCTAACTGTATGTCTCTTCATTTCTTGAGCTAAGTTGTAAAGGGTGATTTTTTAGCTATTATCTTTTTAAACAGTTGGTTTAAACAGCTGACGCACGTTTCGTGTTTTGTTTCACTGTCAAACATCTTCAGTTTGGTTTATAATTTAACCATGAATCGTCTTACAAACGAACAACGCTTGCAAATCATTGAATTTTATTATAAAAATGCGTGTTCTGTTAATAAAGTTTAAAGTCGAAAAATTGTGTTCAGCGACGAGTCTCATTTTTGGATCAATGGGGACGTAAATAAGCACAATTGTCGATTTTGGAGTGAAGATCAGCCAGAAGAATTGCATTTAATGTATCTAGAAAAGGTCTCAGTTTGGTGCGGTTTATGGACTGGAGGTATCATTGGACCGTACTCTTCAAAGATGCTATGGTATCCAACTTTTTTTTGCCCAAAATGCAAGAGCTTGACTTGCATGACATGTGGTTTAAGCAAGACGGTGCCACATTCCATACAGCACGCGTACCATTTTATTTCACGTTCGGGACCTGTTTATTGGCCACCCAGATCGTGCGATATAACGCCTTTAGATTATTTTTTGTGGGGCTATGTTAAAGCTCATGTCTATTCAGACAAGCGTGCTTCAATTAACGCATTGGAAGACAACATTAAAGCATTTATATGTGAGCTACCGGCCGAAACATTGGAAAGAGTATGCCCAAACTGGACTAAGCGGATGGACCATTTGAAGCGCAGTCGCGGTCAATATTTGCATGAAATAATCTTCAAACATTAAATTATATGGACTGTACTATCGATTTAAATAAAAATTTCATGCATTTTTCTGAATTTTACGTATGTTTTTTTTTTAAAACTTTCCTATAGCTCTTAAAAAATCACCCTTTATATATAAGCATTGAATATAAATTAGTTCTCCATGTCATATCTGAAAAATGGCAAACAAATTATGTTTTCGAATGCACCCTGTATTATAAAAAGGGAGTTTGTTCTTCATTTAGCACGAAAAAAGTGAGAATGAAAAGCGTAATTAAAATATTCAAAACATATGTTTTCTAAATGGTATAACACTGTATACTATCCAGTTTACTTAATGGAGCCAAAATGCACTAAAAGTTTTCCCTACAGGGACATGATAAATGTACATTGTATGCGAGTGTCCTTAATAAATGGCCGGACATCAATTTTTATTAGCTGTCGTCTTTAGAAAATTATTGGTAAGTAACCTTCAATAAAGATGCAGTGCATCAATGAATTATGGACAGTCTGGGATTAATCTGAGCTTAGGTTGACTGAACATAAGTAAATTGAATTTATGGTTGATGGTTTTGTGTGTTGTTGCGCTGCAGGTAAATCAACTGGTTACGAATTGTTCACCGTATCTTTTGTTTTGAAAATACTGCAGCATGTTACTTGTACTTCATGTAATCCTTTTTTAACAGTTTTCCAAGTTGTATATTTGTATTTTTTTTGTTTAATCGAACTGGTACTCGTACATCCTGCAATTTCCTAAATTCTTTACGCAGAGGCAGTTATTTGTGGCTAAAAATTAAAAATAATCAGTGCGGTGTGCCTCCACAGCTAAAGGGTTTTCCAATAGCAGGTGTTATTTTGATATTCAAAGAAAACGCCAATTTTTTAATATAAATGATCGGATGTTTATTTCATTATAAAGCGGAAGGTATGCTGTTAATAGTGGAAAATAACACCAGGCAAATGACCACCACAACCACGCTTACAGGACAACATCTTTTTCATGAAATTTTCCATAACCGAATTGCAAAGTGGCTGCCCTATGTCCTCGATAGCCTCACGAATTCCATGAGGTCTTGAATCGACCCTGGGCTGTTGGCGTAGATCTTCTCTTTCACGTGACCCCAAAGAACAAAGTCACAAGGTGTTAAATAACAAGATCTCGGTGGCCAATTGTGACCACCTCCTCGAGAGATAACACGTTCCGGAAACTTTTCCCGTAAAAGATCAATGGTTTCGTTACTTGTGTGTCACGTAGCGCCGCCTCGTTGATAATAAACGTTATCCATATCAATACCATCCAATTTCGGCCATAAAAAATCGTTAATCATCTCTCGATAGCGCAATGCTATTCAAAATAACACCTGTTATTGGAAAACCCTTTATTTGTTAGCTTAATGAATTGGTATTGGATATTAAATTAGTTTAAATTTTATTTTAAATTTATTAAATTAAAGAAAAATTGGCTTTCTACATGATGGTAAGAATAATGAGATGGCACCTATCGTGGTACTGTTACTTTGCTCTCAGCGAATTTGACAATGAATGATGTCATATTAGCACAATTGGTGACCAGTGTGGCCAGATTAATTTAGTCTCGGAGTTTTAGTTCTTTCTTTATAAAATTTTTCTAGCTGTTCTAATTAAAATGTAATGCTTATAATTTTGTAAAATAAACATTTTTTTTACATTAGTTCAGTTTTATTTATGTAGCTTTACTTTTTTTAACATCTGATCACATTCCCCGTGATTGCGGTTATTGTTGGTGTTCTCCTCTTTCCTCAGTCAAATCTCTTTCTCGCTACTGCAGTGTAGCCTAACTTTGGATATAAAAACGCACTAAAATGCCCATTTAAAGAAAATGAAATACCAAATTTTTATTGAGTTACTTTATACCCTTTGTATGCGTGACAAATTGTCTTCAAATAAATGTGTTATGATTATGTACAATTTAATTTATGAGTTTTTTGTTAAGAGAAACTCTTTTGTTAATAGAATGCATTTTTGCTATATTTGAGTTTATGTAACAAGATACATTTCTCTCTTTGTAAAAATGTTGTTATGGTTTCTTTTATTATGAATACACCTTTTGATGCCCTAGGTCCCACTAAGGATTGAGGGACGAAAGAAACGATTACACCTCTATGATTTTCATTCGCATTCAGTAAATTTAAAATGTATAAAAAGGTTTTCGCTTTTTAAAATGTATAAAAAGGTTTTCAATGTTAAGAAGAGTTGAGACAAGAAGATTTGATATTCTTGCATAACCTTAAAAGGAGCAAAAAATTAAATTTGCACTTTCAAAATATCAAATTTTCAAAATCTTCTAAGAGTGACGTTTTTTAACATTCTTTTGTTTTATAAAAAATCACTAAATTTATTGCGAAGAGCAAATGGTGGGCAACACTGCACAACTCAGCTAATGTGACGTCACGCACTCTCTGATGGGCGCAATCTTCTTTCTATCATTATTGGGGTTTCTATAAGTAAGACCGCCAGTCGATATGTAGTATTAAACTTCGATTTTATTCGCGCCCATTCGATTATAAATCTCGATTATAGAGTTTACCTTTGTTTTACCTGAATGCCGACACTTTTAGCCCTGCTTCAACTCAGGTTCAAAGCGATAGGTCCAGGTTTCATCTTCTATGTGATCACTATTTCAGCGTTTTATTTATTTTTCTTACGCGCATCTTCCAGAATAAGTTTTTCGTCTTTCCCAGTCCTGTCATAAACTTTTATAACACTCATACGTATACATACTTATACATACATATACCAGTTCGTATCTGTACGAATGTGATAGATGTGCATCATTACTTGCCATCATAAGTCCACCCTTTTTGCAGCCTCAAATTACCAAATTTTCTTTAAATTAATATGGATGAAATGTTGATAGCTCATTAGCTATCAATTCCTTTACAATTAATTGTAAGTACCTCATCGTAGAAGTATTCAATTTTGCTTGTGTTAATTGCAGTTAATTCATTGCTATGTAAATTAATTTAAATGAGGTTGGTGCGGTGTGTATTTTAATACATACATATTTATTTTATACGGTGGTCGCTGTTGAATGGGTTGGTGCGTGACAACCATTCGGAATTCGGAGAACGTAGGTCCAAATGCCCCTGAAACACCAAAATGAAGAAAGAGTTTTTTCTAATAGCGGACACCCCTTTTCAGGCAATGGCTAGTCTCCGAGTGTATTTCTGTCATGAAAAAGCTCTTCATAAATATATGCCGTTTGGAGTCGGCTTAAAACTGTAGGTCCCTCCATTTGTGGAACAACATCAAGACGCACACCATAAATAAGAGGTAGAGCTCAGCCAAACACCCAAATAGGGTGTAATCGCCAATTATATACAGGGTGGCTGATGAAAGCCGCTACCAAAAAAAAATTGAATAACTTTTTTTCTTTTTAAGTTATCTGTTCCATTTTTGTTTTAATTTGCAGATTGATCTTTAAAATTTATTAAAATGGATAACTGGGACACGCAAACAAGAATTTAGATAGTCCGCCGCTATCACACACTGGAGTCCGTAGTTTTGGTACAGAGAGAGTACAGGCGGATGTTTGGCGGCGATCCCCCGAGCAGATGGACCATAATGAGACTGGTGAATAATTTTGCTGAGCAAGGAACAGTCGCAAGAAGGCCTTATCTTCGAAACCCACCAGTTCGGACGGAGGACCCGATCGCTGCTGTAGCTGCAGCTATACAAAGCAATCCAAGGGTTTCAACAAGAAGCTTATCTGCTCAACTTGGTGTCAGCCGATAGTCTTTGCAAACAATAATGCACAAAGATTTAGACTTATTTCCCTACAAAATTCAAATGGTTAACAAACTGAATGCAGCAGACTTGCCGATTCGCTTGGAATTTTGCCAGAAGATTCTGCAAATGGTGGAAGAAGACCAAAACATGTTAAACTGCCTTTTCATGTCTGATGAGGCCCATTTCGATTTAAACGGCAATGTGAACAAACAAAATTGTCGAATATGGAGTACTTCTAACCCACAGATACTCCACGAGACGGAATTGCATCCTCTTCGCGTGACAGTGTGGTGTGCGGTTTCTTCACGCTGTATTGTCGGGCCTTATTTTTTTGAAGAAAATGGTCACACCGTTACGGTTACTGGAGACCGTTATTTGAAAATGCTGAAAGAATTTTTCAATCCAGAACTACGCCGAAAGAGAATTCCTTTCAACTCTGTGTGGTTTCAACAAGATGGGGCAAGGTCTCACATAGCCCAGACTGTTATGACAGAGTTGCGACGAAAATTTCCCAATAAACTGATTTCAAGAAACTCCGAATTTCGTTGGCCCCCCAGGTCGCCTGACCTTACTGCACCTGACTTTTTCTTGTGGGGTTTATGTAAACAAGAAGTTTATAAAACAATGCCAACAAATTTGGATGAACTAAAACAATCCATTCGGGCAACAATTGCGGCTATTCCTGTCGCAACTCTCAAAGCAGCAATGAACAATTTTTTACTAAGATGCCGCACTTGTGTCAATGAGCATGGGGGGCATTTAAATTCAATTATTTTTAAAACTAGTTAAGCTACATTTAATAAAATTTAATGACCTTCAACTTGAAAGAAAAATAAATGAATTCCATACACTAAAAAAAAAGTTATTTGAGTTTCTTAATGTAGCAAAATTCATCAGCCACCCTGTATATAAAGGATGGTTAAGTTTTAAGGGCCGGTGTTGATTTTGAATAAATACAACTGTTTTAAGAAATTATTGTCATTTCTCTTGATTATGATAATACTAGTATAGCTCAATTACGTATGGAACAAAATATCGGCCAAATGGCCGCCGCGGCCTCGGCGGCACACCTCCATCCGATGGTCCAAATTTTCGATGGCGCTGAGGTTCTATGCCGTTAATGTGCCGAATTATCTCATCGTTTAGCTCTTGAATTGTTGCTGGCTCATCGACGTACACCTTTTCTTTCAAATAACCTGAAAGAAAGAAGTCCAACGGTGTCAAATCACATGATCTTGGCGGCCAATTGACATCGCTGCTACGTGAGATTATTCGGCCATCAAATTTTTCGCCCAAAAGAGCCATTGTTTCGTTAGCTGTGTGACAAGTGGCACCGTCCTGTTGAGACCACATATCGTCCACATCCATATCTTCCAATTCGGGCCAAAAGTTCGTTATCATCTCACGATAGCGAACACTATTCACAGTAACTGCCTGACCGGCCTCATTTTGGAAAAAATACGGCCCAATGATGCCGCCGGCCCATAAATCGCACCAAACAATCACTCTTTGTGGGTGCATTGGTTTTTCGGCAATCACTCTTGGATTATCATTCGCCCAAATGCGGCAATTCTGCTTATTGACGAATCCACTGAGGTGAAAATGTGCCTCATCAATGAAGATGATTTTCTTCACGAAGTGCGCGAAATGCATTTCGATTTGAACGCCCGTTTTCATAATAAGCCTGAATAACTTTAAGGCGTTGCTCGATTGTGTATATTTCCACGGTTTAAATTGAATTAGTCTGAAATTGAAAAATATCAAATGAAATGCAGAAAAAACTTGACGTTTAGGTGTGGTTCGCAGTCAAGATCGGCCCTTGAAATTTAACCATAAAGGGTGGTTAAATTTCAACCGATCTTGAATGTGAACCACACCTAAACGTCAAGTTTTTTTCTGCATTTCATTTGACATTTTTAATATTATATTAATATATATATTTATATATATTTATCTTAATATATGTATATATTTATCTTATATAGGTTTACCCGAGCCATGGTGTTACATCGTGTCTGTTACGCGGCTGCACGGACTCTGGGAAGGAGTGTCGCCACGTACATACGGTATGCTACCCGCCGAGTCGCTGATGTTAGCATCTTTTCTTTCAAAAAATTCATCGGAAGAAGGTGGCTGAAGACATGCTTGAGCAAGTGAATTCGAACCCAACGTTTATCCAGCGCATCATAACAGGTGATGAGACGTGGGTATATGAATTTGACATGCAAACCAGTCAACAGGTGGCTGATGTGGCTGAACGACGCTATCCACATGAGCCGAAACCCAAAAAAACCACGTCAAAGTCGGTCAAAGGTGAAAGTCATGCTACTCGTTTTCTTTGAT
The DNA here is from genome assembly GCF_028408465.1 of Anastrepha ludens. Taxonomy (NCBI): domain Eukaryota; kingdom Metazoa; phylum Arthropoda; class Insecta; order Diptera; family Tephritidae; genus Anastrepha; species Anastrepha ludens. The sequence goes on along the minus strand of NC_071501.1, from coordinate 52,848,361 downwards.
TATCATGGTGTTGTGGGCTCGGAATTTATTCCAAATGATTCAACGGTAAATGCAGAATATTATTTGGAAGTTATGCAATATTTGAGAGAGAATGTGCGTAGGAAACGGCCCAATTTGTGGGAAGAAAACTCATGGATCTTACACCATGATAACGCACCGTCTCAAAAGGCTCATATTGTCAACAGCATGAATTGCATTTGGTCCAATTTCAGCATACCCCACAAATTATCGAAATTAGGTAGCTACCGTGCCAAATCCTGACGATATGTTGCACACGGATACGCTCAGCTACGACAAATTTTTTATTTTACATTGTTTATTTAAAGGGGTTTTCCATTCATTTTAATTTGCTACGAATGTACATAGATGCTTCAAATGCCAATGATGCAATGAATATACAATATTATAAACTTACTGGTACATACATATATAATCGTACAAACATATAATATCTATCGGCACTATTAAGAAATTTCTTGAAGCGTATGAATTGCAACTTTGCACAAGTTCTACTTCAATTCGCCATTAATTTCTGTTTGAAGGCCGTGAAAGGAAAATATTTGATTACAAAGGATAGCCACAAGGTGCAGCGGAATGATTGGCAAAGCTGCGATTGTCCAATACGAAACTCAAGGAGCTCATTTACGATTTACTAATTTGCTTACTCACCTAAAGGTGAGCACATGCATAGAAGCAAAAATATTATAAATCCCATAGGGAATATGGCTCATTTGTTTTCAAATACCCTCGAGGTACAGCGGCGGCATTCCATACAAAAGTTGGCCATAAGTAGTAAAAATTGATTTAGCAGTTTCTAATTTCGGTAAGGTACATTTCTCTGATTGGGACTAGTAAAAGTTGCTAATATGCACTAAATCCACCTGCAGATGCGCCCACTTCCTACATAACGGTGTCCTGATGTGTAAAATCTGAAATATAAGTGAGGTTAAATAATACGTTTTCGAACAAGGAAAAAGGTACAGAGATTACAAATATGCATATACGAGGTGTGTTTAAAAAATAAAGCGAATTTTCAAATTTCGCGGGTACGTACATTCGACTTTCGTTTATTGTTTTTTTTTTTATGGTGATACACTCGTCTCGAAGATATGTTCACGGTTATAGCGATATAGCACATTTAGTTTGTTTGTGAGAGACATAAATATGACAAGTGTTTTGCGTGTTAGGCGATTTTCTGCTATCGACTATTGGCTCTCCTGGACTCTTGCATTGGGACGATTGGGCTTTGGCTTCGAAATCATATGCCCATGTTTCGTCACCAGTTATGACCCTTTTAAGCAAATCTGTACCACCGTTGACGCCATTCAACAATTCCTAAGTGATGCTCATGCGACGTTGCTCATATGCTGCCACACGCTTCATGCCCAGAATTTCCGAAAAGATTGCATGGCATGAGCCAACCGATATGCCGACATCCTCAGGAACTTCTCTATTCGATATTCGACGATTCTTCATAACAATTTTCTTCACTTTCTCAACATTTTCAACGGTTGTTGATGTGCTGTCCATAGCGAGCGTCGTCATTCACATCTTCTCGAACTTTTGCCACTGTCAACATTTCAAGTGTTTTTGAGCATTTAATTCCATTTTTTACACAAAATTTGATGCAACTTCTTTGATCCATTTTTTCGATACCAGAAAATCGCACACAAAACACTTGTCTTATTTATGACTCACACAAAAAAACTATGGGAGGTTGAATTAGTTTTAAAGGTTTTTTTCGAAGATTTGGGGCTTTATTGTGAAAAAACGGTACAAAATATTTTATTCGAAGTATTGGCCATCGCTAGCTACAACTTTCGCCCATCTTTCGGGCAATTTCCGGATGCCGTTTCTCCAAAATTCTGGCCGCTGCTTGGCTATCCATGACTCAACCCATATTTTGGTAGCCTCGTACGAGGAGAACCGCTGGTCCGCCAAATCGAGACTCATATGCCGGAACAAATGATAATCGGAGGGAGCTATGTCTGGACTATACGGCGGGTGGGGTAACACTTCCCAGCCAAGCGTTCCAAGGTATTTTTTGACAGGTTGAGCAACATGCGGCCGAGCGTTGTCATGTTGCAAAATAACCTTGTCGTGCCTTTTTACCGTTTCCGGCCGTTTTTCTTTCAATGCCCGGCTTAAACGCATCAATTGCAGTCGGTAACGATCCCCCGTGATTGTTTCGCCCGGTTGGAGCAGCTCAAAATATACGACGCCGACCTCATCCCACCAAATGCAGAGCATGATTTTCTTGCCGTGAATATTCTGCTTGGTCGTCGACGTTGATGCGTGGCCGGGCAAACCCCATGATTTTTTGCGTTTTGGGTTATCGTAGTGGATCCATTTTTCGTCGCCAGTCACCACCCGATGCAAAAAACCCTTCCGATTTTGTCGCTCGATCAGCAATTCGCACGTAAAAAGTCGCCGTTCGACGTCGCGCAGCTTTAACTCGTACGGGACCCAATGTCCTTGCTTTTGGATCATTCCCATCGCTTTTAGATGCTTGCAAACGGTTGATTTATCAACGCCCAATGATTCAGCAAGCTCTTCTTGGGTTTGGCACGAGTCCTCGTTTACCAATTCCCCCAATTCCGTGTCCTCGAACTTTTTGGGCTGGCCAAGACGCTCCTCGTCTTCGGTGTGAAAATCACCACTTTTGAATCGTCGAAACCAGTACTCACATGTTGAAATCGACGGAGTATGGTCTGGGTAGGCCTCCTGCAGCAATTCACGGGCTTGGGCTGTATTTTTTTTCAAATTGAAGCAGAAAAGCAAAGCTTCCCGCAAATTGCGTTTCGACGGCACGTAAGTTGACATACTCGGAGCACGAAAACACTGCGTTGTTTATACTTCAGCGAAATGACAGATACTGATAAACAAAGCCTAGGGATGAGGCTTTGTCATGAATATATATTCAGTATTGCCAACGCGATAAAGTGATAAATAGCGCCATCCGTGTGTCACCTTTAAAACTAATTCAACCTCCATAAATATAAATATTTATTTTAATTTCAAATGCTGTCATACAGGATTTTCACATTTTGAATAAAAATAGCGAGTCTTTCTTCGCATTTTTCATTTGATTGCCCACGAAGTTGACAATATTTTCTAGTGCCGAATGTATCTGCACCGCTATTTGTAGGTATTACTTGTGGAGTCTTTAACAAAAAACTAAACCAAAAGAATTAAAATAAAGAAAGATTTTTATACAAAAGGTTTCAAAAGACAAAATATTTAGTTTACATTTGCGAGTTTGCAGAAAAAGCAAACACGGTTGCGCGTACTAAAAGGGCGCGAAGGTTATGCTATTTATTTGGTGGGACAAAGTTGGTGTTATTTATTATGAACTGTTAAAACCAAGCGAAACCATCACTGGGGATCGGTATCGACTTCAATTGATGCGATTGGGCCGAGCAGTGTTCGAGAAGCGGCCGCAATACGCGGAGGGGAATGAAAAAGTGATTCTACGGCATGACAACGCTCGGCCTCACGTTGCCAAACCCGTTAAAACATACCTGGAAACACTGAAATGGGAAATACTACCCCACGGCCATATTCTCCCGATATTGCGCCGTCCGATTATTACCTGTTCCGATCGATGGCACATGGTCTAGGTTACCAGCAGTTCCATTCATATGAAGACATCAAAAAATGGCTTGATCAGTGGATAACCTCAAAAGATGAAGAGTTTTACCGTGACGGTATACGAGATCTACCAGAGAGATGGGAAAAAGTAGTAGCCAGCGATGAGCAATACTTTTAATGATGAAACTTGTAACCATTTTTTCAGAATAAAGTTGTAGTTTCATACAAAAAACAGCGAGAACTTAATTGCACACCTAATCTTCTTCTTCTTCTTAATTCACGCGATAATCACTTACGCGATTTTGGCCGAGTTTAACAAAGTCGTTTCTTTCTCGTGCTAACCAGCGCTAATTGGACACACCGTGAAGCCAAGTCATTCTCCACTTGATCTTTCCAACGTACAGGAGGTCTTCCTCTTCCTCTGCTACCACCAGCTGGTACCGCATGGAATACTTTCAAAGCCGGAGCGTTGGTATCCATTCGGACGACATGACCCAGCCAACGTAGCCGCTGGATCTTTATTCGCTGCGCTATGTGTATGTCGTCGCGCACCTATTAGTTTCTAACCTTTTTTCTTATCAATACTTGAAAATACATATAAATCAAGTGAGCATGATGACAACAAGGTATTGATTTGCTTGAAATATATTTTGGCCTCGACAAGACTCAGTTGGTTGCGTTGGTTTCGTTAATCTGTTTTTCATTTCTAACAGGGTAGGTGATTCGCCTGCCGCTGCCAGTCCTAAATAGTGGGAATGCTCACCTATCGTTGCTTAGGAACAACGCCTTCTTACTGCTTGGAGCGCCATCTGTGTCTCACATTTTTCTGCCAGAAGGATCGAACAGATGGTTGAGGACTTCGTTAAATTTCGTGTGTCTCAGAGTACCGTTCATAAATAAAAAATCATCGTTGCATCATTGGGACGTAAAGCAATTTTAAAACTTTTTTTTGCTTCTTTTTATTTTACATGTCAAAAATGGTTATAGTAATACTTTAATTTTTCTTATTTCTGGTCACAATCTCCCACTATACGACAGTAATTTTATTGAATTTTAGTAAATATTAAAATTTTTTCATATAAGTGGCCCGCAATCGAGCAGAAGATTTTGAATGCTGTTTTAAGAAGTTCTAGAAAATTTAATAATTTTTCTGCCAAATACTAAATTTGCTTTAAAATAACCTTTAGTGGGAAAGGTTTAAACTCCTTAAAGAATGAAAAACTTATTTTTCGTTTCTTTTAGCTAACTGTTAAAATTACGCTAGAGGTTGGCTACTCAAATATGGGTATGCATTTCGAAATAGTTGCTTGGAAATTTCCAGTAGGGAATTATTTATCATTGATTCTTTGGCTTTGCTATTGATAGCGGATATGCTAAATTTCGAGTTGAAGTGAAGTATCTACTTATATAAACATGCCTCATAAGCAAAGACTCCACAGTAAACAGGGCTTTATAGATTTAAGAACAGCAAAATATAATTTTATGATTTTGAGATATTCAACTCTAATTTTAAAATTTTCGTATAGGATTTTGGTTGGCCCTGGATCAATCAACGGATTTTCCAAGGATTTTGGTTAGCCAAAATTTTGTTTATAATTCATGTCCTAACGTTAGGTTTAATACAAGGGGGTGTAAAATTAATCATCCAATTTTATTTTTTGGATAACTTGCTTACAAAATAAATAAAAAATATTTTGAGTGATGGAAAGCCTTCTTTGAACTTTTAAAGTTTGTTTACCAAGTGGCAAAAATGATATCCGCCAAGTGGCTGTCGCCAGTGTGCCCGTTTTATTTCATTTTCCATGACTTTTCGCAAGATTTTCAGAGCTAACTGTTCGCATTCCTGTCGAATATTCTCCTTAAGGGCTGCGATTGCCCGAGGCTTGTTGGCATACTCCCGCGACTTTAAGTAGCCCCAGTCTGGGTTGTTTTTTTTTTTTTTTTTTTTTTTTTGGGCGGTGAGGTTGGGTTAAAAATGCCTTCGCACCATATAGTAACCGTCGCTACTACGTGTGTGGTGATTCCACTAAAAATATCCCCCCTCTTCTCTTGGAGTTTTCCCTCCACCCCGGGACTGCTTCCGCATTGCTTCGAGGTAGAGGGCCAAGACGGCGTCCTAAGAAGGACACTTACTTACTCACCCTGCGTCCAGGGTCGCCTGTTTTGAGAAACCTATGCTCAATGCTCTTCAGCATGACTTTTGACTTTCCATTTCGCGCTTCTTTTTTCGGATAATATCCTCTACAAAATTTGTGACGGCATTCCATTTTTCTTCATCTATCATCATTTTGTCGATAATTTCTTCAGGTGTAAATACACCAATAGCTCGTTGCAGACCTGTTCTCTCTACGTTCCACCTCTCGCATTTAAAGAAGGCGTGCTCCGCATCATCATACTCATTATCTCCATATATGCAGTTTGGTTGGCTCACTTTACCCATTCGCCACAAATACTTGCGAAAGGACCCATGTCCGGACAAAAACTGTGTGAGGTAATAGTTAACCTCACCGTGCTTTCTTTCTACCCACTTTTTTAGATCGGGTATTAGTCTCGCTGTCCATCTACCATACCGTTCAGAGTTCCATCTTGCTTGCCAAAGTGTGAGCGTTTCGACTCTAATATCGGAGAAACGTAATACTGGGGTTCCTAGAGTCTGGGTTGTTTGAATTGGGCAATTTTGCTGTCTATTCCAAATCGCCAAAAAGGGAGATTACGCGGAAATGCTTTCTTCACAATATTCATGGTGGTCTGTGATGTGTGAGCGTCTTATTGGAACCACATGTTCACCGAATTACGCTCAACCAATTCCGTCAGTGAGAAGTCGTTCATCATGGCTTTGCAGCGTTCGCCAGTAACAGTGGCCGTATTGCCGATGATGTCGTCAAAAAAATACAGCCCACTCACTCCTCTTGCGTGAACGCTGCACTACACAGTGGCTTTGACTGGATGTACTGGCTCTTCGTGCATCACAGGTAAATTTTCAGTGCCCCAAAATATTGCTTATTGACATAATCGCTTAAGTGGGAATGTGCTTCGTCGTTCAAGATGATTTTCGACACAAAATTGTTGTTGTTGTTGTTGTTCTTGTAGCAGCATAAACATTCGCCATACTTACATACGGGGAATGCTGCTGGAGTGACAGTCCTTGGCCGGATATAAATCCGGGTCATTTCGGTAACGTAGAACCGACTGTCCTGGAAACGTCGAATATACTTTTGACACAAAATTGTCTACTTCGTTGTTGAAATTGAGTAATTCACACGCGACTGACAGTCAGCAGGTGTTGACTAATGCACTGTCTTTCACTAATATTCGCTGTAAGTCTGTCTGGTTAATGTTTCTTCGTTCTCAATGACATCAGCAGCTACAGAAATGACATTCTCGGTCGAACGCCGGGTGCGGTGCGGTCCACGGCCTGCAACGTCTCGGGTAGTTCCAATCTGTTCGAGTCGAGCAGCTAAGCGATCAAATGTTTGTCCAGTTTGCGCGACACGATTAGAAAGTCAACGTCGATATTAACGTTGCGCCAACACTTCTGGCCGATTATTGGTAAAAAAATCGAGCAATTATTTCACGTTCTGTGCTTCTCCACAGTTCACTAGTTCACTAATTTTGAGCCACTTGTTAAAACGTATGGCAGTCATAAGCTCTGCGCTGGGTTCAACAATCGATACCATCACCTTGGTTCGCCAACAAAAACTTTGACAAAGCTTAAAACCAAACATAATAAAAACCTAATAGCAATAAATCTGTCTCTGTGCGTCCGAATGTTATGGTATTTCTGATATTGTTTACTTTGGAATGCACCTTGTATGCATATGTTTTAGTATGTGTATAAATTTGTACTTACGTATATAGCATGGCGATAGCTGAAGCTACAATGGCAGATGGAAAGTAAATTATTTACGTAGGATTTGCATGAAGAGCAAAAGATTATAAGAGCGCTTTAGGTTTATTGTACATGTGTACATACATACATACATTTAAAAAGAAATAGCAGCAAAATATAAATTGTATTTTGGACCTGTGCAATTCGATCACCTGCATTGACTTATTATTTGCCTGGCTAATTCAATATGTAAATAGCAGTTTTTTCTCTACTTTAAAGCCAACTTTGAACTCATAAATTCAGTGAAAAGCTAATTAATTCCAAATTCATAATAACAAGTGCATCCTGTATTGAAAAAATGACGACATTTTTATGACTGGAAATACTCAAACGATAAATTGGGACAAATATTCCTTATTAATCAATATATATGTATATTCGTCTTCTGTTTCGATTCAAAATTTCATACGCATTTCCAAGTACTCAAATAAGCTATCTATGTCCTTTTTAGGAACTTGGTTTGGGATGGGGCCCACAGGGGCTTGAATAGCTCCTCATCTAGCATTTTGACGATTAATTTCAAGTTCATAGGTATCATTTGGTTGCGCCCGGGCTCAAGACCCACTGTGGAAATGATAGAAAAGATTTATTCTAAAGATTTATTGTATTTCTGCCATGAAAAAGCTCCTCATAAAAACCATCAGTCCTTCTGAAGCGGAAGACGTACTGAACAAAAAGACGTAGGCCACAAAAATTTTGACAAAGGATATATTTGTCAATTATATAAGTATATATAGGCATATATGTATATTCAAAAAATCATGTCTCGACACCAATACCGAGACTTTTCAGAAAGTTAGGTATTTTATAATGCAATTCAATTGATTTTCCACTAATTTTCCGTCCGCAGTGAAATATATCAAATCAGGAAGTAACTGCAACATGTGCGTATAGCACTTCCATACTTGCAGTCGATAACACTATCAAAACAGCAACGAATAAGTTCCTGGAATGAATTAAACGCTGGCGGTCATTTTAGTCACTTTATTGTGGATGCTGGCTGTTATGTATGAGTATAATGCGGATGCACTGATTTTGCGGACTACCCAGCCATTCTCGTATATGCTTCATTTTGGTCAGTAATGCATACAAATAAATACTGGATTTTGTTTTTATTATTTGAATACTCCGAATATGTCTAATCTGCAGCTTTGTTGGCTTCAATGCTGATTGTTTTTATGTGATTGTATTAGTGACACAAAGTCGGATTTTGTGGTGGTTTACTTATGGCCTAACCCACTGTAGCAATTTCAAAAGAACTTATTTATTGGACTGTGATAGAATAAGTCTACATACAATTCGGTATAGGAATAAGTAATAAACTAATAAGTAATAAAAAAGTGTCGCTGCTGATATTATTTTTTTGTTAGCCCTAGTTATGTACTGGTGATTTGAAGGTGTATATGCGAGGTCTCGATCGCAGTAGTTCACATTCGTTTGAAACGTAAATATTCATTTTTATCTGACGCCAAAAATGTCTACGTTCCTTTAAAAAAAAACAGCATTTGCGGGAAGTCATTCTTCGTTATTACCTTTAAAAAAAGTGCAGCTGAACGTGCCGTACATTGATCAATATTTACGGTAATCACGCTCCATCAAATACAACTGGTAAAGAGTGGTTTCGACGCTTCCAAAGTGGCAATTTCGACGTGAGTGATAAAGATCATGAAGGAGCACCGAAAAAATTCGAAGATACTCAACTACAACTATTATATTATTGGATGAAAACGCATGTCGAACCCTTGAACCGTCGGTAAACGTTTGCACGCGATAGGAATGGTCCAGAAAGCACTTAACTGGGTGCCACATCAATTGAAGGAGAGGATTATCGAGAGACATTTGGTGACGTGTGAGATGCTTCCTGAACGGCAGAAAAGAAAAGGTTTTCTGCATCGAATCTTTACTGGCGATGAAAAATGCATCTATTATGATAACCCTAAGCGTCGAAAATGTTAGAGCCTGCCAGGTGAACCAGGTCCATGACAGCGAAAAAAAATATTCATGCTTCAAAGGTTACGTTGTACATCCGGTGAGATCAGAAGAGTGTCATCTATTTTGAACTTTTTAAACCATCTGAAACCATCACTGGCGATCGTTACCGACTGCAGCTAATGCGTTTGAATCGAAGTCTGAAAGAAAAGTGGCCGAAATGGGACGGTAGACATGACAAACTGATTTTGCTGCATGACAGCGCTAGGCCACACGTTGCTAAATCGGTCCAGAAATATTTAGAGGGACTGAAATGAGAAATCTTGTCCCAACCGCCGTATTTCCCAGACATTGCACCTTCGGATTACCATCTGTTCCGATTAATGCAGTCAGCCCTTATTGAAAAAGAAGAAAGAACTCGAATTTTTCATCAGAGGAATCCGTATGCTGCCTGAAAGATGGAGTAAAGTACTATCATCTATTATTTAATTGTTTAGATAATTCGTAACTTTGGCTAAGAAAGGACGGACACTTATTCGCTTATTATTTTAGATTTTAGCGTAGCCATTCGCTGTCCGAAACTACATTTTGAACATTTTTTTCGGCTCATTTGAAATTCGGAGTGTAGGTATATTCACAATTATATTTTGCATAGAATTTTTATTAATATTGTTTAATTAATTTTTTTTTAATCGCACCCTTTTTGTAAAGTAGGATACTATATATCATATCAAAAAAAGTTCTACGTAATTATTTAGCTTATAAGATTTACAAATAAAAAATAATTTTTTGGTCATAAAAAACTTCTTCAACAAATAAAAGCAATCGTTATTTTATTTTTTATTATTTTGAAAAAAAGAGCCCAGACGAACAAAATGTATACCTTTTCTAAATGAGACTTGCTTACGATGTGTTTTTATACACGAAATGCATATCAAGGGCAGGGTTTGGAACAAATCGGTGCTCAAAACTCATAAAGACGTGAATTTTGGTGTTGTTACGACAACTTTTCTAAAAAAACTAGCATGCTAGAGACCTGAATCTGTACTCAAATTAAAACTCTAATAGCCATATATGGAAGTTCCAAAAATATATCTAAATAAACAAAACGCGAACAGCTTTAATTAAAATGAAGTTGACCCTATAAGGTCTATTAATTGCAATAGAATTCCAAACAATATTAAACGAAACTTAGCTAAGCTCACAAAAATGGATACTCGGGTTTGTTGGATCGCTCATTACAAGTCCGTTGCCAGTTTTTCAAAATTCAAAATGGGGGTTGGTTGGTTGGTTGGTTAATGTGGTGATTTATCCAGAATCCAACTAGCACTTTCACACCATTTTGTTGCCACATCCTCGCTACCGACTTGTTTAATGGTTATTTGCAGCATGACTATATCCAGTTGGTGACGCCTAAGCCAGATAGTTGTTCGAGACTCTCGAACAGCGGTTTGCCAAAGGTTGACAATCTCTCCTTCCATAAGACAGGACACTCACAAAGGAAATGAAAAATCGTTTCCTTTTTTCTGTTGGTTTACAACTCTGACAGTGTGTGTTGTGAGGGATGCCAATTTTGGCTGCTTGTTCTCCGGCTTCTAAAATGCAGTTATTACCGTTAAGAGTCTGCTTTGAGGTCTCTCTATCTGCATTATGTGATTTGTAGGAAATTTCATTCTTGATTGCACCCAGTGATGTGAATACCGATTCTGCAAGAATGTTATTCAAGGCAGATCCCCCTATTGCCACTTCGACCGATTCTTCGTTTCCTTCAATGCTTCGTTGACCCGCGACCCAGATTACGGTAACTTTATGGCTATTTCCGCTTTGTTCCACCAGTTTATAGGTTGCTGTAACAAAACCAGTGCTTTCTGGTTATCCGAAAGAATAGCGATATTGCTCTTAAAAGAGTAGTTCACCAGCTTCCTCTATTGGCAGTACTTTCGTCTGGAAAACACTGCAAGTATTGAGAAGCACTTAAAATCAAAATTTTTAGCTAAGGCCATCATTTGGATTTTTGAAAATCTTGCGATGGATTTGTAGTCAGCGAACCCAAAAAGCCATTAGATGTATATCTCATGAGCTAGCCTCATAATAATTTTCAATCCGATTGCAATCGCTGGATATTAAAGGATTACCCCTTTTTTTGGCAATTGTGTAAGATTCAAGCTTTAATTTGATAATATTTGCACTTCTCTAGCACGTCAGGTTTTTGCGAAAAGTAAGCGTAAAAACATCCAAAAACACGTTTTTATAGGCTTTCACTCCCAATTTTCTCAAAACCCTGACGTGATAGGCACTTTGGACCTCAGAATCGTATTTTGCAGTTTTTACAAATATTTTGAAAACCAGTCTCATATAAAAAAAACCATGTAGAGCTTTGTAATTTGTTCAGTTTATGTATAATAAATCCTGATTTACTTCACTGTCCCACAATAAATATTCTTAAAATATATTTTTTCCGCTCCCACATGACTCTAACTTCTTAAGGATGCGTTCATATAACTAGTCGATTCCTCTAAGGTGGACACCAGCTTGCAGCTACACGACCTAGTGCAGGACATTGTCGACACTAAAACTTAATTTGATTTGCCGAAAATAGTTCTGGATGTTTATAAACTGTCTAAAAATATTACGCAAAACAAAATTAAACGTTCAATCATTTAGCTCAGCTTCAATTTTGTGCTTTTTTGATTTGACCTACATGAGTATTTTATTACTACGTAATTGATCCGAAATTCAATTACCTTATTGTTGTTTTGGCACCGTTAAAGCCAATCGACATGAACGCCCCTCTCCAGAAGAGAAAATGACCTATTTCATCCACTAATTGCGTGCTAAGAATGTGCGTAGGGAGCACTAAAGTTAATTTCGCTCACATTTGGCCTAATTGCCCCAGACAACCGCAAACTTTGGCTGACCAAAAAAATAAAGACACGCACTTTGTTAATTTTTTATGCAGGCTAAATGCAATTGGTAATTGAGACTAACTTGATTTGCGTTCAAAGTAGTGAAAGCGGAGGAAGCAGCCACCCAGGCAGACAAGCTGTGGTTTGCAAGATAAAAACAAATACACTTCAACGTACAATGAAAACAGCGATTGATAGGATGGAGTGTGGGATTTTAGACATCCAATCATTCATTGATTCATTCACAACAAAAATAATGATTTAGTAAGTGAGTTAGATGGAAGTAAGAAGAGTGTGGGGCAATAAAGATAACAGATGCTCACAATGACCTATCAAAGGCGCCATTTGTTGGGTTGGAAGCAAAATTTATCATGATTATGCCAGTAGAAAATCGAACTGTTTTCAGATTTGCACAAAACTAGTCCATTTAGGAACGGTATTAGTCGCATTAGTTGTTCTTGGCATTGGTATAGATGACGAAAGTAGCATCAAGCTCTTTCCCGTAAGAAAGACGCTTTTCTAGAGTTCGTTGAGCCACAAGAAAATAGCATGAAATTAAAAATACTATTGGGATACGAAATATGAAATGATGGAAAATTTGCCTCATGGCAAAAGCAGTTCAAAAGCGGCATACAATTTTTTTATTTGGGAGACAACATAAAGAAGAACACCATATATTGGAGAAGAAGATTGACCAAAGAACTAACGAAGAGTGTAGGTGCCAAAGATCATAAACATATAAAAAGAGTGCCGTGACAGAATTAGGTTTTAAATGTAGAATTTATCCCAAAACGCTGAGCGGTGAGAGGACCGTGCTAGCTTCGTTAACTGTGCGAGTTATTTAGTCATGATGCCGCACGGTATTTTAAGATTTGCTGCTCGTCATAGATTTTCGTGACAATTTTCGAAGTTTACATGATGCCGCAAGTGAAGATTTGATTCGCTCATGGGTGTGAAGGCTCCCGGCAACAAGTTCGGTGATAAACAGTTCAAGGCGGGGGCCCCGCGGGACATCAAGAATTAATGAAAATATTGAACTAGTCGCCTCGTCGTATGCACGCGTCAGTCCGTGAAGAGTGGCTGACCTGGAACTTCCAAGCGCTGCAAACGCTTAAGCCTAACGATTACAATTTGCGTTAATATTTTTGCGAGACAATGTCGGAGCGATTTCGTACGGTAAAGACTATCTTTTGGAGTGATGAAGCTCATTTTCATTTAAATGGAAGTGTGAATAAGCAAACTTGCCGTTATTGGTCACCTAAAGGACAGGCCTACTATTAAAACATTAACAGTTACATCACAGTCTCAAAATGACGGTTTCGCGTGCATGGTCAACCAGTGGAATCATCATCGTTTCTTTTATCTCCCATTGGAGCATAGGACTTCACTGGCAGTTTTTTGGAAAATCGTCGAGGGCAAGCAATTTCTGGACCCTTGGTCTTATCGGCAGTTGCTGAACTATTATTTTCTGCCTTTTTTCAGTAAGCGCACACAGTTTCAGCAAGATGGAACTACGCCGCGCACGGATGGACTTGCCATAACAATTGATAAATCGTTTTGGTGACATCCTGGCCATTCAGGTCGTCCGATGTTACACTTATGGACATTTTTCTGTAGGGGACCTGAAAATTCTATGAAACCAAAACTCTATGAAAAGAACTCACCACCAAAAATAAAATATCCAACGTGCGGCACGGAGTATGGAGGTCAGTTTCCAAGAGTGTAGCCGACGTAACGGTCAATAAGTAGAGAAAATAATAATAAAAAAATATCAAAATTCGCACTTGTCTTCTTTGTAAAAGTTATTGAAATAAACTTTTATCATTATTAGTTCTTTTAATTCCTAATTCTGTCACCGGACACCCTATACATATTGGCTAAGATTATTAACTGTGATATGTTGCATATTCTGAATACATTTTGGACTACATAGTTTCGAATTCGTTTCGAATATTATATTGTGGTTGTGTTGAATTCAAGGTGTTCTAGGTTTGACTTTTCGAGGATACAGTTCGATAGAACTTTACTTCACTTACAGTTTTCAATCTTTTATTTGTATATGTTTATAGGTCGTATTTGCCGTATAGGCCAATAACTTTTAACATCAGTAGCAGTGATAAACTGCCGCTGTCAAGAGTGAATTAGACAATCATTTATATTATTTTGCAGTTTTGATTACTGTTTCGCTCGGTAGTAGTTTAAAGGAAGACTCGAAATACCTCAGTTTTTACTGCGGGGTACATGCACATAAAGTTGGATAAATTTGACTCGCTAGGCTGACAGCAACTACGCTGCCGAAAACTTATATATATCTACATATACATACACGGGTCTAAGACAACTTAAAGAATCGAAATAACCAAAAAACAAAAAACCAAGTCAGGCTAATAAACTTTTTATTTATATATGCATACACATGTATATATTTACATATACATTCAAACATCTTGCACACATTCTTAAGCTCTGTGTGCTAGCCTGGCTGCCAAACGCCTTGTGTTAGATAACGCAATAATTTATTTGAACTTTACAGCATCATTAATTTAAAGCTTACTCAGTTGTTGAAGATTTATTAAATTAACTTCCTGCGAGTTGCAACGATGTGTGTTCGCTGAAGGCTATGCTTCGGCCACAAGTGGCTGCAGGAACATAATTCCTATAGGGAAACCTTGTTTTTAAGCTCTAAATCTTACTTACTATAAATATATTTAAGTCCGCCTGTGGCAATGCAACTTGTTTGATTGTTTTCAGACAGTTTTGTTATCGATTTCTTGTTAAATGGGCTAGACTTTATTGGCAAGAATTAATTCATGTAATGATTGAGAAACAAACATATAATTATTATATATATTGAATAAACCTTCACATTTCTCCTATGCCGCTTTTCCCTCTTTATTTCAAGAAAGCTCACATGCTTCAGCAAATCCTATTACCCAAACCTTTGCAAAATTTTCCTGGCTAGGAGACTGGGTAGGAGTGACGATGTGATTTGTGAGCGGGCTTATCGTAAGCAAATACGACAAAATCAAGGTAACATCATCTACCTGATGAAATGGTTGAAGTGCCAGTCTGGTCCTCCTCAAGTAGCACTTAAGCGCCGTTTTGATGCGATTATGATACCTCCAACAGGAATATATCTACAGCCAGCCAGGGCTGTTGATATAATGGAGAAGATTGATGAAATTTAGGTTGGCGCACTGTCCCAAGCTGTTGAAAAAAGGAACACCCAGTGACCTTAATCGTTTAGCTGTCAAACCCGGACATTTACAGAGAAAGTGATCAACAGTCTCCTTCTTTGAAAGGTCCCCACAACTTCTGCAATGGGGGTTAAATGGTAACTCTAGCTTTTCCGCGTGTGTGCCGATCGTCCAGTGGCCGGTAAACATAGCTACGCGTTTGGAAATTGAATGGCGAGGAGTCCAAAGGATCTTCTGAGTCCTTCGTATATTGTACTGCACATGAAGAAATGGAGCTCCATCTTTTCTGCACTTTCCTGAGAAATAATTTGTGCAGTTTCCCTTTAACAACTGTAAGGGGGATGCCGATGATGGGGTAGGAGGTCTTTGAGTCCAATTCAGTCTCCTTTCTGGCAAGCTCATCAGCAATTTCATTTCTCTCCATGTTCCTATGTCCAGAGAAATGTTACCTACACACCCAAGAGATTTGATCTCCTCTTTACAGGAGTTTACTAGTTTCGTTCTGCACCATGGCGTCATGAGAGTCTTGATCGCGGCTTGACTATCGGAGAAAATGTTAATATCTCCCTCGCTCCCGCGAGGTAAAGGTAAAGCTAACATCACATTCACAGACATTTTTTTCGGCGACGAAACAAGTTTATGATTGAACAAACAGTATTGCTAGATGAGTTTTTTTAATAATAATAATAATTTTTTATAAAAATATATTTTACTTTAAAACAAAAACCATATGAATCCAAGTTCAAAGTTTTTTGTGCAGAGTTCTTTAACATTATTCGAATTTCTATCAAAATTTCAGACTAATTACTTAGAATTTCTAGAACGTTTCAGGGTATGCAGTTCTATAAGCTGTATAATTCTAGCAAACCCGAGATAGCTTAAAACTCCCGTTGATTTTTTATATATTTTTCATGATGATGTTGCGCATTTTCTCCATATAAAAAAATGTCGTGCATTTGAAACTTGGAGTAATGTGGTCTTGTTTTTTATAGAATTAACTATGTTTTTATAAAAAAATAAATTCAGTTAAAAAACTTTAAAATTAATTAAATAGCTAAAACTTCTCAATAAGAAGTACTTTTATAGTTACTTTTATAGGTTCATAAGCCTACCAACTAGAGATTGGCCTCGTCTATTCTATGTTTGACCATCAATGTTTGATTCGACCTCGCGAAGAAAAGTGTGAACTTCAGCTGAACTTTTCAAATATTTTTATAAACCCTTAATTTTTCTAACATTTTTGAGTATTGGCATAAAATTAAACATGTTCAACAAAAATTGCTTTATAGGATGAACCAGCATATATGCTCCGGCTCTGGGTGTGACTAGTGACAAATTGTTCAGTGCTTTCGGTGAGGTATCGTATGATTGATAAGTGGTTCCACTTGCTCGACACCAATGACTATAAGTTTTTGTTTTTACATTCTTCTTCTTAATTGGCGCGATAACCGCTTACGCGATTTTGGCCGAGTTTAACAAAGCGCGCCAGTCGTTTCTTTCTCGTGCTAACCGGCGCCAATTGGACACACCAAGTGAAGCCAAGTCCTTCTCCACCTGATCTTTCCAACGCAGAGGAGGCCTTCCTCTTCCTCTACTACCACCAGCTGGTACCGCATCGAATACTTTCAAAGCCGGAGCGTTTGTATCCATTCGGACGACATGACCCAGCCAACGAAGCCGCTGGATCTTTATTCGCTGCGCTATGTCTATGTCGTCGTAAAGCTCATACAGCTCATCGTTCCATCGTCTGCGATATTCGCCGTTGCCAACGTGCAAAGGTCCAAAAATCTTACGCAGAATCTTTCTCTCGAACACTCCAAGCGTCGCTTCATCGGATGTTGTCATCGTCCAAGCTTCTGCGCCATACGTTAGGACGGGCATGATGAGAGTCTTGTAGAGTGTTAGTTTTGTTCGTCGAGAGAGGACTTTACTGCTCAGTTGCCTACTTAGTCCAAAGTAGCACTTGTTGGCAAGAGAGATTCTACGTTGGATTTCAAGGCTGACATTGTTATCGGTGTTAATGCTGGTTCCTAAATAAACGAAGTCTTTTACAACCTCAAAATTATAACTGTCAACAGTGACGTGAGTGCCGATACGCGAGTGCGCCGACTGTTTGTTTGAAGACAGGAGGTACTTCGTTTTGTCCTCGTTCACCACCAAACCCATTCGCTTTGCCTCTTTATCCAGTTTGGAGAAGGCAGAACTCACAGCGCGGTTGTTAAGGCCGATGATGTCAATATGTTTTTACATTACAATTAAATAATTATCCCTTCCTTGACTTTGGTGGTTCTTTCGCAGACATGTATGCATAGCCGGACTGTACCATCAGTTTGCCTAGGCATACCATTAGGGCCCCCTATGTTGAAGAGGTCAGGTTGGAGATGTTAGACTAATATGGGAATATGACTGGGTGAGCCAGATGACGGCAAAGATAGTTGAAAAAGTGGATGATAGTGAGATGACTGTGAATTTCTCGCTGTTACATTACGAAAGTGAAGGAATCGGCGATGTTGACAACGAGCTCGAGGCATTAGCAGAAGTCGGCATAGGAGACTTCATCGGAATATCACTGTCAGATATCGATGGAATGACATACTGTCGTGACAGTAGATGAAAGTGAAGCCATAAAGAAGTAGTAAGCACTATGGTCAGCACTAATATTGTTTAAATAAACCCTCACATGCCAAAGCATCCTCGGCGGTAATAGCAACGACAATTATCAGGTTCAAGATGAGTACAGTGCTGGTCCAGGGTACAGGGTTCAATACTGGCCCTGGGTCTTCAGGACCGCAACAAACACGCAGGCAATATAAGGCATCAGATATGAGTATCTCAGGACTCAGAGTATCTATGATATTGACTAGTAATATGAACTTTCTATGCCTTGCAGAGTTTTGATCTGTAAGTAGCATCGATTAGCATCAGAGGATGTCAAAGAAATGTTGTGATGGCATCATTGTGTTTACTAGGAGATGAAACTCTGGTACCACCTGATTCAGTCTGCAAACTGTTAGAACTTTGTGGTCTAGGAAAAGATAACTTATCTCTTCTTATTCTGGAAGTAGAGCAAAGACAAAGAAGATCATGCTGGGTTTAACCTAAACCGATTTAAAGATTGTGCGGAATAATATAAATATAATTTTAGAATAATCACAGAAATTCCAACAGGACATTGTAAGGGGTGTTTTTTGTTAAAGCTTGAGAACTTTAAATGGTGTACAAAACAGAAATGTTGTTGGAATGAATTTTTTTATATAGTTTGGTAGATAACTTCAATAAGGTTTTTTTTTTGAATATGATACCTACGAGCTACAAATGCCTTTTATTTTTCACTAGAGAGCATTCATGTGGAATCAGCGACGTTTTACTGAGATATAAATGATGTTTTTTGGTCACAGTACTCTTACACCCAGTATTTCACCCAATATCCTATCTATACCGAAAAAAAATTTTTGTGGAGGACATTTTAACAAAGCGGCATGCAAAATGCACAAAACGCTTCAAATCACTCCTTTGTCAACTTTCAATTACACGCTGGACACTTAGGAAGGCTTGCAGTTTATTTTTTCGTTATTAGTGCATATTAAATTAAATGCCACTGACGCGAATCTCAACAAAATTATACTCACTGGCATTCCTCAGCACAGAGTTAGGCAAAAGTTTGCACATTACTAGTATTTCATGCGGCATCAACTTTGATGGAACTCGTTTAAAACAATTATAAATCTTTCATGTCCTTTGGGAAATTAGTTAGTAAATGTCATGCCATCGACATTGCTGCACGACGACGTTTAGCTGCCATGGCCAACATGTTCGACAAAAGCCAGCAGTGTGAATTTCAAATGAGTAGTGAAACTAAAAAGAAAGTTTAAATCTGAAGTCTTTATGTAAATGGTAGTACGAGTACATATTATCAAATGGATTTAATGGAGGAGGTTATTATATAGATACCTACATGGGTATGCGTATATGTCTGTTCAAGTACACTGCAAGAGAACTCAGTACTTGGCAGTAGAAGGAAAGCTCAGTTTCTAGTGAATATAGAAACATCACCAGAGCGCAAACGACGGCATTTGCATATACGAGTATAAGTGAATAACTGGTAAAAAGACAAAAGTATTAATGCATCCGATTGATCACATTTTTGATAGTTCGGAACTAATACTAAATTCGGGCGCTGAGATCTAGTAAAACCCTTGTCACTATTTCAATAGTGCCAAACCATTGATCAAATTTTACTAATTTTGACAGAGTTGATTGCTGTGACAGACACACAATTGTTCAGTTTTTTGCCTGAAGCATCTGAATGCAAGTGGGTATACTAGGTTGTTCAATAAGTTTTTCGGTTCGATAAGAGATTCCAATTTATGAATTCCATTCCTGTAATGAGAATCTGGAAGGTCTGTAAAATACGCTTCCACAGCTGTTATGACCTCATTATTTGATGAAAAACGCTTTCCACGCATTTCTGATGAAAAATAATTTTTTTCTTTTGCAAACTGGGTATTTTTTCACGATTTTTTTCTTTCAGCTGGTCTGAAAGGTTACAATAATATCCAGAATTATTAGTTTTGTCAGTTTGCAAGTAATCTACAAATAAAATTAATTTCGCATCCCAAAAACCTGATGCTACCACCTTCTTGGCCGATTTCTGGACACGAACTCGTTTCGGAACCAAAGGACCAGGCTCACACCACTCTTTTGCCTCTAATTTTGATATAGATTCATGGTAATAGACCCAAGTATCATACGTAGTGATGAATCGCTGCACAAAATTCACTTTATCTCTTCGAAAATGCTCTAAATAGTGCTGAGAAACTTGCATTCGAATGTGTTCCACTGTTAGCGAATGTGCGCACAGCTTTCTGAAACCCAATACCTCAGTCAAAGTGTTGCTTACACTGCCCAATGAGATGCCTAGGCCTTCTACTAATCTCTTTCAGTCACTTGACGATTTTCTAATACGATATTCTGTATTTTTTCTCCGATTTCTGGTGTTGTTGCTGTTTTTGGACGTCCTTGAAGTGGGTAAGTATTCATTCGATACAACTCTTTCTGCTCTACAAAACTATGTTTATTATATTTTTGTGTTATTTAACTTTTATTAGTTTTCAGGCTTAGAAATAGAATATCCAAGAGGCAAAAATCTACATTTTCGACACCTGCTCTTCTTTGCTTTTCATCGAGGTCAAAAAGCTGCCGAAGCAGCCCGGGACATTTGCGACGTGTATGGAGAATGTGTCATAGAACGTCTTAAATCACTTTTGAAGGAGAACGGTCGCCAAACCAGTCGTGAATTGGCGGAAAAAATGAACTGCGATCATGACATTTTTTCAATCATTGGAGGCCTGGGTGCCTCACGAGCTCAACGAAAAGAACAAAGAAAGTCGCCTTCAAGTTCCCAGCGCTTTTTGAGCCGAATCGTCACAGGAGATGGAAATGGTGCTTATACATCAATATGATGCAAAGAAAGAAGTGTGTGGGTTTAGGAAATACGCCAAAGCCGAGAGTAAAGTCTGATCTTCATCCAAAGAAGATTGGGAGGGTATAGTACACTGAGAAATGCTCAAAAAGAAAGCCACGGTCAACAAGGAGCTCTGCATTGCCCAGCTACACCGCGTAAATGAGGCTATTCGACTGAAAAGACCTCGTCGTCATGGTCAAACCATACTACTCCACGACAACACCTGGCCCCATGTTGCACAAGTCGTCAAAACTGCACTCCAAAAGCTCGAGGTGCTTCAGCATTCGTCGTATTCTGCTGACCTTGCACCGACCGATTACTATCTTTTCCGCTCCCGGTCAAAGTATATGAAGGGCGTTACCTTCGATAACAGAGAGGTCCTTAAAAACTGGCTCAACAACTTCTTCGACACCAGAGGAAGCGATTTTTGGCGGAACGGCATCAACAAATTGGTCAAGAAGCGGGAAGAGGTTGTAAACAGCAGCAGCGAATATATAATTCATTAACTTATTGATCAAATTATGGTTTTATGTTAAAATAAACGTCTTCGGTAAAGCGCTACAAACTTATTACCCAACAATTAATAACAAACTTTTTGAATAACAAATCTATATTTTGCATGAGAGCTAAGTAAATATTTTCTATTTCAATCCAACTTGGCGTCCTTTATGAAAAATGTGCCAAAATATGCATCTGTAAACCAAATGTGGGTTAAAGGTGGAAATGGGGGAAAAATTAGTCGAAAAAAAACGTTCATACAAATGGCTGTCCCGGGCACGAAACACCAAAGCGATAGAAAATGTTTCGTTCAATAGCGGCCACCACTCCATAGGCAATGGCAAGCCCCCGAGTATATTTCTGCCATGAAAAAGCTATTCAAAAAAAAAAAACCATCTTCCATTCGGAGGTGGCGTAAAACTGTGGGTGGAAAACATCAAGAGGCACACCACAAATACGAGGAGGAACTCGGCCAAACACTCAAACAGTGTGTAAGCGCCAATTATATGTATATAAGTATAGTCTACATTGAACCATACAATATTACCTAAAATATAGTCACCCACAATACAGAAGTTGCCATATTAAATCGTTTATTATATCACATGTGATGGTATAGCTGGAATATTTTCCTCCTACAGTGTCGGAGCCAATACTCGTATAGACACACAAAGCAATAGACTTGAAATATTATGCACGATAACACACAGCTGATCGGAGAGTGCGTATCTTTATTCTTCAGTGTCAAAAGTACTGAGCGGTTTTTCCGTGGAGTTGGGCGAATAAAGTATTTGCTTTATTAAACTTATGCATCGCACTCTTCCTCAAGTCTGAGTAATTCTTTTATTTCAGTTGCAACGACGCCCTATTTTGTGATACTACTTTTGTTGGCACGCATTTCACTAATTTCATTCATTAAAAGTTTTTCATATTTAATTTTATCACTACCTACAACTACAAAAAACTGTGTTTCTAATGTGAGATGATAAGCCACAATGGAGTTGCTCTATGGTCACGAGTATGTAGGAAAAATCTGCAAAAAATCTTAAAATGTTGTAGAGTAGTAAATTAATTAAGTCTTTTTTCTGCTCTCTTTTGAACTCTGTGACTTCGGCATTGCAGTATTGGTGAAGCATCTCGTCATACATTTGTATGTGTGTATGTGTACGTGTAAAAAGGTGACTTGTTAAATTTCGCATGCTAAATAACTCGATTTTCGAATTGTTTTGGGTTCCCAACATACGGTAGTTTTGTTATTGTCATAAAATTTTTGGTTTAAAATTTCAGAAAAATCGGTTAGAATGGAGACAAGAAAACGTAAAATAATTAATGCAATGCCAGTAGAAACTCCGCCAGCGGCGCAGCAGGAAATTCGTTACTAAATATAATACTTTACAGCACGTGCGGGTTTCGATGATCGGAACAGGTTACAAAGCTTGGTTTTTTAAGTAGGACTCGGACACCAAATAACAGTCCATGGCATGGAGCCCGAAAGCAGTAAATCTACCTGTGAAAGCCAGGCAGCAAAAGTCAGCAAAAAAAAGGGATAATGAGATCCCTTTCAGACAGTAATTGCCGAATAGTTTACTGAAACCTGTCTACCAAAAGTTTTAAAAAATTTACTTAACTTCATTACGCTTTATAGTATTGAAGAAATTCGTCCATCGCCATATTCTCCGGATCTGGCATCGCGTGATTTCTGGTTATTTCTAAAAATTGAGAGGAAAAGTCTTTGGTAGAATGAAGAGATAACAAATGCGTTTAAAGCTGAGTTTAAGAAGCTACAAAAATCCGATTTTGAGGATTGTTTTTCGCAGGGGATCTACAGATTTAAAAAATTTATTGAAATTAATGGTGAATATGTGGAGAAGGTAAAAAATAATAAAGATTAAAAATAAATAAACATAAATTTATCCTTTTTTCAATTCAATGTACTGAACTTTTGTTAGTCTCCCAGTATATTGATGTTATCAGGAATTTGGATCTTTGTTTTTGGCAGATATAAGGATAGACGTGCTTTGGTTTAGCGATTTTTGTTTCGCTCAATAGCAACTGGGTTATAACTGGTGATAAAAAAGAGTACATGATTCTGCTGTCGAAAGTAAAGCTTAATCATAAAGAAGAGTTAGTAATGAAAGAAAATACGAAGAGTTCAGTGAAATAGGAAGCTAACTGGTTGCTTCGAATAGCTGCTTTCAATTGCCCAATCACTAAGCTACATACATAGTAGTTATTAAAATAAAAAAACAATGTCTCGAATTCAACGTTGCATATGATTTGGCAGCACTGCGTTAATTTCGTTTTGACAAAATCGTATGTCCTAGCATTCTTTTACAGAGGGCGGTCGCCGTAGCCGAATCGGTTGATACGAGACTACAATTCAGGAGTGCGTAATTTCGAATATCCGTGCATGAACATCAAATAATAGAAAAAGTTTTTTCTAATAGCGACCGCCCCTCATCAGGCAATGCCAAGCCTCCGAGTGTATTTCTGCCATGAAAAAGCTCCTCATAAAAAATATCTGCCGTTCGGAGTCGGCTTGAAACTGTAGGTCTCTCTATTTGTGGAACAACATCAAGACGTACACCACAAATAGGAGGAGGAGTTCGGACAAACACCTAATTATTTATATATTTTTTATTATTGCTTTTCAAATCGTTCCACATGAAAGTATGAAAAATTGCTTGATCCTGTTGTAAAACGTTCAAAAGACAAGCGCCCTTCTCTAGCGAGCAGGGAAGTAATGAATCGAAAGTGGCAATTATCTTGAAGGTACGCGCGAACCAATACCAAGAAAACTCCTGGAGTTGTGAAACAACCAGTCCACAATAATGGTGGATCAAAGCTCGCACGTCATTGACTTTTTACGATCTTTTAGTCAAAAACCATTCTCACCGGATTTAGCTTCCGGCGATTTTTTTCTTTTTCTGAAAACTAAAGAACTCATGAAAGGATACATTTGCTACTATCGAAGCATAGCTGGAAGAGCTGACGGCCATACTAAAGCGCATTTAAGAATTGTTTCTCTGTTTTGAGAGGGGTACTTTTAAGGGGGCAGATATCTGTAAACGGCCATATTTTCCCTGATTTTCATTAAAATTATGAAGAAGTCAATACATTTTTTTTTTTTCAAAATTAGCATACAGTTTATTTATACATTAAAATAATATACAGTTTTTTGTTTTTTTTTAATCATTTAAAATGACACTCAATTCGCAGCGGGGCCTCTCAATCGGCGGGTATTGTAGCATCGGCGTCAGTGACCTGAAAAAACCAAACATTTTTTGTTTATTAATGTCATAATTTCTATATGAATTAAACAAAAATGAAAAAAAAAGAAATTCCCGGAATAAAATAATTCAAAAAAAAAAAAAACTGAATTTTCCTACTAACTATTTTTGCCTCGAAAAAATAATTTTTTCGAAAAATTTTCGAAAACTTGTATTCACATAGAAAGTAATATCATAAAAAAGATGTGTGCAAAATTTCAGGGAGATCGGTCAATAACTTTTCGAGTGATCGTGTACGCTAATTTGAAAAATATAGTTTTGAGAAAAACGCGTCTAAAGTCGGCAACGTAACTATGCTATACTTCTCCCAGCGCTTGAACGCAAAGAATAGAGTCGTCACGGTTGATGATCTACAATATAAGAAATACTTATATTTACGTTCTAAAATTTTTTTGACACATTCTTAAAGGATTATATTAACATTTTATGAACAAAAATTTTTTTTTGAAATTGTACAGGTCCCCTTGAGGACATCCAATTTGTTTCGAGAAAATCAAAAAGTCACCTTGTTTGAAAAAGCCGCATGCATTTATATGCATTGCCACTTATTTCTTTATGCCAATGCATTCCTGTAGGAAATTTCTGAGCTAGCAACATACATTTATGGTGCAGAACTAATACCATTTCGTCCATTCTGAGCCAATTCGCTCCTCGTGTTGTGGTTGGGCTAAAGAAAAAAGTGCATACGATTGCCCTTTTTTTCAAATATACCTATACAATAAAAGTAAGTTTTTGTACCATTTTTGATTTTCTCTAAAATATAAGCTATCAAATTTGATAAATTAAAGCACTATATAATCGAATCCATGATCTCTTGAATGTTCCATCAATAATTTACTCGACTTTTTGGACAGCGGCAATATGTTGAGGTAGAACACTTAAGAGAAGTAAAGCGAAAGGAGTAATGATGAATTTTCCTGCAGGGATTATAAATAATTCTTGTAGATGAGCAATATTTGCAAGTAAAGCAACTGCGGAAGCCAAAGATCATTCACAGATTAAACTGGTCAACTGGTCACTGTTGGTCATATGAAAATATATTTATATACATATCTATGTGCAGTTATGTGCAAAGGACTAGAACAACAAATTTGACAGACTGATGACTAAATTTCGAAAAAGATAAAAGTAGAATAATATGAAAGAGGATTTAGCCCAATTTGAGTGGTAGTCAACTCTTACTCGTACCATGCTTGAAGATAATAATCATCAAAAGTAAGTAATTAAGTAGAAAGTGTGTAAAAAAATGAATAAATGTTGGCGAATGAAAAATATAAAATTTTCAATGAGCAGAAGATTTTTTTTCCGCCAAAAAAGTTGAAAATTAGTGACGTTAGGTTATGTCACTTCGACGAGAATTATAAATTCGCCTACGGTGGTGCTATTAAAGAAGTAATAGGTGAGAGGTGAATGATTGAACGATGGCTATGTAAGGTTGGACCCTGTCGTAAATTTTTCTAAAAATTGGTTTATTTGTATGCTTCAGTATAATAAGCGCACGCTGTAGCCGAATGGGTTGGTGTGTGACTACAATTCGGAAGTGCCCGGATACGAAACACCAAATTGAAGAAAATGTGTTTTCTAATAGCAGTCGCTCCTGGGCAGGCAGTGGCAAATATCCGAGTTTATTTCTGCTATCAAATAATTCCTCATAAAAGACTATCTGCGCTGCAGGTCTCTTCCATTTGTGGAAAAATTTCAAGACGTACCACCAATTCGAGGTGCTTTTATTCAGTCAAATAGCTTTGGAATAGTTAACTTTCTAACATTAAAATTTTTTATAAATGTTTAGCATAAAATATAATAAAAAACATTAAAAAAAAAAAGAGGTTGTCTGTAAAGTCGGTTTACTGACGATAGTTTAACGTGATAACGTCATAAGAAAATACTGATTGAATGGTTGCATTTTTCAAAAGAAAATTTTAATTTTATTTGTTTGATAGATATTTTGTATGGATATAGAGAATGAGTTAACATTAACATAACATAATATACTTTAACATAACATAACATAACATAACATAATATAACATAACATAACATAACATAACATAACATAACATAACATAACATAACATAACATAACATAACATAACATAACATAACATAACAAATTACCCCGTATTAAAGCACTTATCAACAGCTTTCATTTGATACCCATATCGTACATACACGTCCGAAGGTTACCCGGGTCCACGTTTTGACCTATATCTTGAGACCCTATCTACCAATAGGTATTCAAACTATACGGAAATCATCTTCAATACCTACTTAACAATGTGTGTAAGTTTGGTTTAATTCGGTTCAAAGACACGGCGGGTCCACGTTTTGGCATATATTTCGAGACCCTAGTCATCAATAGGTATGAAAATTACCCCGTATTAAAGCACTTATCAACAGCTTTCATTTGATATCCATATTGTACAAACACATTCTAGGGTCCACGTTTTGGTCTCTATCTCGAGACCCTAGTCACGGAGCGGATGGAAATACTCTGAACTAAAGCATTCACCAACAGCTTCCATTTGATACCCATATTGTACATACACATCCGAAAGTTACCCGGGTCCACGTTTTGACCTATATCTCGAGACCCTGTCTACCAATAGGTATCCAAACTATGCGGAAACCATCTTCAATACCTCCTTAACAATGTGTGTAAGTTTGGTTTAATTCGGTGCAAAGACACGGCGGGTCCACGTTTTGGCATATATTTCCAGACCCTAGTCATCAATAGGTATGAAAATTACCCCGTATTAAAGCACTTATCAACAGCTTTCATTTGATACCCATATTGTACATACACAGCCAAAGGTTACCCGGGTCCACGTTTTGACCTATATCTCGAGACCGCAGTCACGGAGCGGCATAAAAAATACTCTGTACTAAAGCATTCACCAACAGCTTCAATTTGATATCCATATTGTACAAACAGATTCTAGGGTCCACGTTTTGGTCTCTATCTCGAGACCCTAGTTACGGAGCGGCATGAAAAATACTCTGGACTAAAGCATTCACCAACAGCTTCCATTTGATACCCATATTGTACATACACATCCGAAGGTTACCCGGGTCCACGTTTTGACCTATATCTCGAGCCCTATTTCCAAAATAAAATATAATCCATGTTACTCGTGGAGGATGTAGCTTTCGAATGGTGAAAGAATTTGCAGTTCATTCAATGCAATGAGCAAGGTAACTACATATGAGCAACATGCATATACATATACAATTTCGCGCAATTTTCAAAAAGAACAAATCTATATGTAAAGATGCATACAAGTCATATGGACATATCAAATATACGAATCTATTCCGTATGCAAGCAAATGTAAGCTAATGTGCTTGAACTGCAAGCGAGAGCGCGGAACGAACGACAAAGAGGCACAATCGGCCCCCGCGTTCGGCAACGTTCGACATCTGGCTCTGTCCTACTTGAGTGAGCATATATATGTATGTATATGTATGTATATGCGCATTTGTATATAAATTCACATACTTGTATTTGCATATGCCTTCTTGCTGTGTGCATGGTAATGAACCATTTCTTTGTTGAGAATAGGACGATGATAGAAAAAGTAGGAAATGAAAGGGAGTGTTTCGAGTGTAAAGTGTCTTGAAAAAGGCAAATCGATGATGGTGCCTCTTAGTGTTGTTGACTTATTAACGTCTGATGCACAATCGAAATTGAAGATATCTTTCATGAATTTGATAAATGTTTCGTAATTTTTCACGTTTTTGTAAATGTATATTAACTTGACCTGTTCCATTGCAATTCCATTTACCTCCTCCTCTATATCCATACAAAATATCTATCAGACAAATAAAATTAAAATTTTGTTTTGAAAATTGCAACCATTACATTAGTATTTTCTTATGACGTTGTCACGTTAAACTATCGTCAGTAAACCGACTTTACAGACAACCTCTTTTTTTTTATTTATTTTTTATTAATAGATGTGAGAATAGCTCAATAATTTCTGCAAGTTTTGTAATGGGGTCACCGTAACTTCCCGGGTTATATTCAAATATGTGCAGCAAAATATTGCGAAGCTCTGTCTAGTTTACTTCTTATTACTAGTATTGCCCATGGTCGAAAATTCGACCAATAACAGTTCGCTCTGCCCAAGAATGATGGAAATAAAATTGTACCTTTCAGAGAGTGCGTGACGTCACACTAGTTTAGTTGCGAAGTGCTGCTAACCCTTTGCTCTTCACAATAAATTTAGTGCTTTGTATACCCAAAACGCGAAAATTTTTTAGTTTGGTGTTGAATTTGAAGCTACCAAAATGATAAGTTAAAAAAAAATGTGTATAAATAAAACTCGATATAATAAACTCGAAAAAAAACGCGTAAGCGGTTATCGCGCCAATTGAGAAGATAAAGATGAATTGTAACCAATTTTCACTTTTAATGCTATTTAAAATAGTAAATGCATGTTTAAGTAGAGAAGAAATCGGAAAAATTCTACCTGTTCTGTGTTCTATATTTGTGTGCCAACAAGTTTGGATCCTTTTCAAGGTGCGACCAGAGTAATAAATTACTCGAGAGAGTGTTGTCAAAATTTTCGCCTATTTCATACCAAGGTATAGAATATATACCTATGTATATGTTACTGAATATATGGGCTTTTTAATGAAATTAACATTATATAAAAAAAGGTTTGATTGTATTGGCTTCCAGGCAGATCCAAGGGCATTTTGGCATCATCAAGCAATTCCTTTTCTAAAGTGACATTTACATAGTCGGTCCGTATGACCAACTCACTTAGACTACACAGGTCCGTTGTGATACCACTGTGCGACACAAGAACCTTGTTTATTTATTTTCATGAAACCATTTTGAGGCCCTTATGAAGCGCAGGACTGGTCTAATCTCCGCGCCAGATAGTTCTGTAAGAGAATTGAAAAAGTGTTTACCTAGAAAACCTGCTCTGATTTTAGCTAAGGCTGGACAATTGCAAAGGAAGAGCTCAACTGTTTCTTCCTCTTCCTCATCTCTACAACTTCTACAATATTCATGGTCAAGGAATGCCTGCCAAATAGCCAGTGGCCAGTGACACAACTTGCTGAACGAGAACTGTTCCTTGAATGATGTAATTGGTATCGTTGATATCTTTGTTTCTCGCTTCTAATGCATCCTTAGACAATACTAAATTCTAGAGATTTTGGACATCCGATCTGCTCCAGACATATGTATCGAAATATACTTCTGTTAGGTGTTTGGCCGAGCTCCTCCTCTTCTTTGTGGTGTGCGTTTTGATGGTGCTACACAAATGGAGGAACCTACAGCCCCTACATCTGAACGGCAAATGGTTTTTATGAGGAGCTTTTTCATGGTAGAAATACACTTGGAGGTTTGCCATAGTCTGCCGAGCATTCATGGTAGTCAGGCAGCAGCGCAGTCGGCTACGGCGGCCGCGTAGATCAGTGTTTATGAATACTAAATCAACTAAGCGGTTGATGTCTTTGTGAACTCTGTTAATCTGGCAGAGGTTATATTCAGCACAAGTGTAAAGTTCATCACATTCCTTCTCGCTTTATACTCCATATGGCTCTAATTTCATTGCATTCTCGTTGAAACACCAATTAACATTGGGTAAGTTAAAGTCATACTAAATAATTATGTTTTGATCTTCAGTTAGTCTTGAAGGAGGTATGTAACTTACACTAATGAATAATTCGTGCGATTTGTTTTGCGTTATTTTTTTATTGCGGTCTGTACCTATCTCACAAAACCCGATTTTACTGTATATGGAATAGAAAAAATTATGTATCAGTATACAGGGGCTCTTTTTTCAAAGCAAATATCCTAAATTTCCCTTAATTGCCTTGGTACTAAATTATTAAAATCGCATAGTTCTATAAAATAAATACCTACGTTTTCACATCTCTAACAACTACCACCACTCTGCAAGTTTTACTAACTACGTTTGTGGAAATAATTTGCCATCAAATCCAGCTTCCGCCTTTTTTTATGCTACTAGTCCTTACGTGAAATTACGCACATCGATTATATGGAGTTTCAACGCATTTACCTTCGGAAATTAACCTACTTATACCCACACACCTTCACACTATAGCGTAATGTGCAATGCATATCATATTGCGCGCATTAATGCTGACTCGATAACGGCGTAAACTTTTCATAAGCACTGAAGCAACAAACGACCAATAAGAACTGTTTACTTATATACATACATACTCAATTCCAAGCATATATATGGACATATGTGCAGACGTACTCTTATGCAGTACACCGTAGTTGCATTTAAGTGAGTTTATTTACCATCATTATCGACGGCATAAATTAATTATGCGCTCTCAGCTGTGTATGCTGAGATATGCCTAGGTGCACGCAAACAAACACTAGCTCCGGTTGTTGTTGCTTTTGGTCGTTTTGCTGCAATCTGGGTCCTTATTATCTTCGGCGATAAAATTTCAAGTGGCATAAATTGGCAGTCACGTGCGTCGACACAGACGCATTAACGCCAATAACAACAAGAATAGCAACAAACCATAACAAAAACAAATTCGTGTATGTGCATATTAAAGTACTTTTATGCCGGTAAATGCGTTAATTACCTGCTTCCATGCTTTTTTGAATGCCTCTCTCTCTCTCTCTTTCTCTGTTTTCTACTTCCCACATTTAAATTTTTGATTACTTATACCACCCGGCTGGCCGGTATGTCCATTGGAATGCGAACGCAACCGCCTTGGCGTTCGTCTGTTTACATTTATGTTGGTAATTGGTAGTAAGTGTAGCTTAAATTATAATTTCCTCTTTAATGACTTATGAGTGAATGCGCGCAAGTCGAGTTGGCATACGGAGATATACAAGTATGGAGGCACTTAAAAAGTGTTAATTGTTGGTTATTGCAAGTTTGACAATTTATTATACGTATGTCCTAGCTGTGGCACTTATTATTACTGTGCTTTAATGCACATATTTAACAAAAGTAATTACTCTAGTGGCCGTTGTACCCGAACGGTTTCGGGCGTGACTACAACCCATGTTTGAACACCAAAATGATAGAACACTGTTTTTCTAACAGCGGTCACCCCTCCACAGGCAATGGCAAATCTCCGAGTGGTTTCTGCCATGAAAAAGCTCCTCATAAAAAATATCTGCCGTTCGTTTATTAAACAAAATATATTATAAGATTTAAAATAAAACCCAATAAAAGAATTTACAATTAACTAAAATAAAAAAAAGTGTGGAATAGAATATAATCTAATTAAAATCAAAGAATAAGAAAAGATATATATAAAATAAAATAAAAAACATAACAAAATAATCCAAAAAAAAATTTTAAATAAATAAATCACAATAAAGAAAATTAAAATAAAATAAGGTTAAATACAAAAATGTTAAATAGAATATAGTTTAATTATCAGGTCAGTCCATAAGTTCGAGCGTATTTAACCCATAATTTGTACGATTTTTGCATACAAAAAATTATGCGCGGAATATAACGGAACATTCAACAAGTGATTTTAATCGCGGATAGAAGCACGTGTTGTTAAAAAATAAAATGGAATCTTCGAACGCGTATACGAGGCAATTTTGAAATTGCTACAGTGGCTTAGGCCTTAAGTAAACCACCACAAAATCCGACTTTGTAATCTTATTAAAAACAAAATCCAGTATTTATTTGTATGCATTATTGACCAAAATGAAGCATATACGAGAATGGCTTGATAGGCTGCAAAATCAGTGCATCCGCATTATAAAGGATGCTTTTTTAAGAGCTATAGGAAAGTTTTTCAAAAAACCACACGTAAAATTCAGAAAAATGCATGACATTTTTATTTAAGTCGATAGTACAGTCCATATAATTTTATGT
This sequence comes from Anastrepha ludens, assembly GCF_028408465.1. Classification (NCBI taxonomy): domain Eukaryota; kingdom Metazoa; phylum Arthropoda; class Insecta; order Diptera; family Tephritidae; genus Anastrepha; species Anastrepha ludens. Next base: position 52,815,750 of record NC_071501.1, on the reverse strand, counting down.
TTGAAGATTATTTCATGCAAATGTTGACCGCAACTTCGCTGCAAATGGTTCGCTTAGCCCAATTTTGACATACTCTTTCCAATGTTTCGGCCGGTATCTCACATACAAATGCTTTAATGTTGACTTCCAATGCGTTAATTGAAGTAGGCTGAAAAAACATGAGCTTTAACATAGCCCCACAAAAAATAATCTAAAGGCGTTATATCGCACGATCTGGGTGGCCAATTGACAGGTCCCGAACGTGAAATAAAATTTTCACCAAACTCGCCTCTCAACAACTCCATTGTTACGCGTGCTGTGTGGCATGTGGCACCGTCTTGCTGGAACCACATGTCATGCAAGTCAAGCTCTTGGATTTTGGGCAAAAAAAAGTTGGGTATCATTTCACGGTAGCGCTCACCATTCACATACGATTCGCAGCATCTTTGAAGAAGTACGGTCCAATGATACCTCCAGCCCATACACCGCACCAAACTGTGACCTTTTCTGGATACATTGGTAGCTCTTGCAATTCTTCTGGCTTTATGATCAAGGCTAATTGATGGTCATCATTAACACTGACCGACATAGCTGCGATATTTTCTTCAGTTCGCACTCTATGTAAGCGTGTTGGTGGTTTGATGTCCAATAATGTAAATTTGGTTCTAAATTTAGTCACAATAGCTCGAATAGCCGCTTCAGTGGGTCGATTAAACTGACCATAAAATGGAAGAAGCGCGCGATAAACTTTCTTAACAGAACTCGCATTTTTATAATAAAATTCAATGATTTGCAAGCATTGTTCGTTTGTAAGACGATTCATGGTAAAAAAATTCAGTTTGCTGACCCCTAGTATAGATAAATGTTTTTAAATGAAAAAATGTTTTATACCATAACATATGTCACATGCTATACCTTTTTGCATTTGAAACAACTGGCGCAATCGAGGCTAATTTGCCACAATTGTCCTTTGCACTTACTGTTGTCACCTATGCTGTCAGAGCTTTGCTTAAGAGGTACAATGTGGGACGTTAGCGTGCTGACTACTTGACTGCTGCATTGCCATTGCGGTAATTGTGGTGGACGATGAGCAGTGCCATTATGATTAAGTATACGCAGTGTAGTGTGTGATATGTGGATATGATTAAATGCACTGCAATAATATGATTATGTATGCCCATATTATTTATATGTATTAAATATTTATTTAGTTATAATCTAGGCAATATAAAAGTTTCCCTACAGATTATTTACAGTTAACAAATAAAATATAATTACTAATTATTATTCAGTAACCGCTTAGATCTTGATTTTAGTAGAAAAAAAACTGTGTCAAAAGAATTTGGGAGCTTGTACTCCTTTATCGTTCTGGCAATTCTTGACTAAGAAACATATATTGCTCTTACTCAATCTAATATAAAAATACCATGAGTTTGGAGGCTTCTGCATGGAATATTAGAACGAATACAATAAAGTAAGAATGGCAAAGCAATCGCACTACGTATTGGGTATGGGAACAAGTTTCCGCCCTCGTAAAAGAGGTGTCACTGCTGATACTATTTTTGTGTACTCGCTCTAGTAGGTTAGGTTAGGTTGAAGCGGTTGTCCTGTGGGACACACTCAGGCTCATACCCCATTGTGATGCCGCGTGGGAAGCTTTCCCTATTTCTCCTAAAACCAGTGTGTGCTTTTCAAAAATTTCAGAATATCTCCTATTTCTGCAGAACTGAGATCTTCCAATCCGTTAAAAAATTGTCTGCCTAAAATAACAAATCTAGACAAAAAGAGCAGGACAATAGCACAGAAGATGCAAGATTGTCTCTTCCTCATCTGAGCAACTTCTACAGAAGTCATGTGCTTGCACACCCATCCATTTGGCGTGCCTACCTATTAGGCAATGTCCGGTTAAGACTGAAATCAGTGTGGCAGTTTTGGCTTAGCAAAGATTCTGTGCGTTTAGCATTGAGAGTCGGCCACAGTTAACGGGCGATTTTGCAGGTGGATTCATTACGCCATCTTTCGTTTGCTTTCCTTACGATTTCTTCAAGGATGAGTAGCTTACATGTTTGTAAGGGTATACCTACGTCATTGTATGTGTACTCATCGGTCAACTTGGTGCCGAGTCTCGCTAGTTCATCGGCTCTGCAGTTACCCTCAATGTCGCGATGGCTAGGAACCTATATTATTCTTAAGCGAAATGATTCAGCCATCGCGTTAAGAGATGTGCGGCATTTCATGGCTACCTTGGAGGTTGTCGACTGTTTTGTGAGGGATTCTATCGCCTGTGTGAAAATGTAGATGTCATTTCCAGATATCGCATCATACTGTACCAGTGTCGCGGCTTTCATTATTGCCATCAGTTCAGCCTGAAAGACACTACAGTAGTCGGGGAGTCGAAAGCTGAAGGAGATCCCCAGATGTTCGGAGTATACACCTTCGCCCACTCTGCCCTCGAACTTTGAGCCATCTGTGTATACATGGATTGACTCACCCTGTCTTACATCGTCCCGTTCCCACGGGTAGGAGGGTCGTGAACGTTGTAATGTCAAGTGTAGGCGGGGGTGCATAGTCCACCAATACGGGAACCTGCGAAGTGCCAGCCAGGATTTTGCCGTGACCGTAGCTCTTATTTGACCACTTACTTTGAGTGTTCAGCCTTATTGCCGCATTACGCGCGATGTACCCTACGATCAGAAAGTAAACGAACTCGCGCACGTCGGAACCGGTCCATATTTTTTTCTTATGTTGGTAGAACTGTAAGACACACATCCGTCTCTTTTTAGCACCACCGGATCATTAGTGTATGCCTGGCCGGCCGAAAATATGGGCAAACAATTTGCATGATAATAACGCGATATCGCACCGAGCCTAAATTGTGCTGGATTATTTGACCAAACACCAAGTAAATACCGTCGTGCAAACCCCTTATTCACTTGATATGGCCCCGTATGACTTCTTTTTGTTTCCCAAGTTGAAGTTACCACTTCGTGGAAGGAGATTTCAGTCGATAGAGGAGCAAGAAAGAGAATGCGAGGAAGGAGCCTACCTTCGTCGGCCTACCAGGGTTAAACGTCGGCACATGTCCAATGTGTACTTTTTAAAAAATTTAGAAGATCTCTGATTTCCACAGTACTGAGATCTTCCAATTCATTAAAAAATTGTCTGCCTAAACTATTAAACCTACGTCTGGATAGAGCAGGACAATGGCACAGGAGTTGCGCGATGGTCTCTTCCTCATCTAAACAGCTTCTGCAAAGTCATATGCTTGCACGCCCATTCGCTGGGGCGTCAATCAAGTGATTAATATTTCCCTCAAACAATGTCTCTATGTTAAAACATGAAAGTACAGATATACAAAAGAAATCTAATCTTATTGTTATGGTTTCCCTCGCCGTTGATTCAATAGGTTTGAACCTCTTCCATTTTTATATATGTATTTTGGGTAGGTAACAGCTGCACTAATTACCACTTACTTAAAATGTTCACCTTTATTGCCACACCACGCGCTATATATCTTCCTGTAGATCTATCAGAAGGGGGTTTAACGGAGGCTAAGCAATGTTATAGGCCATTATTAAAATGACAAACAAAAGAGGTAAAATAATGCTATCTTGCGGAACACCAGATGACCCAGTGCTATATAAAGTCCGTTTTTTAAGAATAGTCAAGCCATTATTAGATTTCTTAGAGTTTTGGGGATGTGACAGTAAAGGTACTTTATATACGTGAACAATAAATAATGCCGATTATATTGACATTATCAGCATTAACCCTTATAACAATGTCAGCCTGGAAACGCAACGTAGAATCTCTCTTGCCAACAAGTGCTCCTTTAGAGTCCGACGAACAAAACTAACATTCTACAAGGCTCTCATCATGCTCGTCTTAATGTAGCGCAGAAGCGTGGACGATGACAACATCCGATGAAGCGACGCTTAAAGTGTTTGAGAGAAAGATTATGTGCAAGAACAAAACTAACATTCTACAAGGCTCTCATCATGCTCGTCTTAATGTAGCGCAGAAGCGTGGACGATGACAACATCCGATGAAGCGACGCTTAAAGTGTTTGAGAGAAAGATTATGTGCAAGATTTTTGAACAGCATTCGATGCGGTACCAGATCGTGGTAGCAGAGGAAGAGGAGCGCTGTAAAGATAAGGTGGAGAGGAAATGTCAATTTTCAGCATCAAAAAGCCTTTTATCAAGGCGCAATAGCGTTTGCCATTCACTGTTACATGGGCGCCAGCCTCGTCTTTGAAGAAATATGCGCGAATGCTTCCTCCAGCCCATAGGCTGCACCAAACGGTTGTATTCATTGAATGTAATGGCTGTTCTCCGATGGCTTCAGACTGCTCTTCAGGCCAAATATGGCAATTTGGTTAGGGCTGTACACCATAAAATGGCCTGAGCGCGCGATGAAAATTTTCACAAAGCGTCGATTTTCGTAATACGAGTATAATTGTACGATTTGTAAACGTTGTTGAGGCGTAAGTCTCTCCATGATAAAATGTTGATGAATATTGAGAAAAAATGATATATTTAGTTTGTCAGTAGTGACGCGTGATCTGTCAAAAAAAAAAAATCTTTTTGGAAAAAGTATATCCAATGAGATCACCCTTTATTTCAGCCTATAGGCCCTGCTGGTAGTTACCTTGATTAGGTAATAGTTTTAATTCCTCTATTACAGGTAAATAAATAGTGAACATATTTCTTATCGGGCAGTTCAATGCCTTTGAGAACCTTTTTTGGACTTTATTGCATCCTTCTGCTGGTTGCGCTTAAATTATTCTGATTAATAAAAGAGTAATTTTACGCGCTCTTTAATGTTCAGCTTTAACAAAATAAGACTTGATTAACAATTTTCATGATTAAAGTAACCAAATTCATTCCCGCGTCAGTCTTAATTAGGTACCTCCTACAAAATTCAAAATGATAAACGCAAATATCATAAAATAAAAGAGCATACATTTTATAAATGCGAAAGACTTTGCGACCAGAAGATGGATGGACGACTTTCAGCTTTGGTATATTATTTAAAAAAAGTATAAGCGAAACATTTGCGAATGCTGAATACCCAAGCAGCGCTGAGCCTAGTCTAGCAGCAACAACAAAATATTCATTACATGCTCTGTGAACTCACCTTTGCCGAGCAGAGCTCAACTTCTGTTATGCTTCAGTCTGCCACAATTGTCTTTTACGGCACAACGCGACCATAATTTATGTGCACAAGACTAGCAGGACGAAAAGGAAGAAAGCTGATAACAGCATACTTAAGTTTGTTAAAAATGTTGTTGCAAGATTTTCTTTTTTATTTTTTAGCTTGAGAGGCAGTCACCAAGCGAAGCTTGCTTGCGACCGGCATTGAAAATGATGCCACCGATTGCGCTGGTGGGCAGCAAAGTGCACTGCACTGATGATGATGAGGACGTTGATTTCATAATGATGCCGTTGTTGCTGCTGTTGGTAACAGCAAACTGGTGTCAACTTAGCAGTCAGTCGTGTGCTAGCATACTTCTTTTGCTTGCCTCAAGAATGTATCATCGCTAGTTGGTATGCCATTATGATGTCGGCAGCAAATGCTACAACGATGCAGCGTCAACAAAAATCCCATTATGAAGTGAGCTTAACGAAAAGATTTTAGCAACCTATGTTGAGCTCGTCCTCAGTGCCCTGAGTCTATGGGATTTTTTCATATGGCAGTGGCAATACGCGAACGCTTCGTCCCAGTAACGCGCGGGCTGCTTCGCTTCATCATGTCGGCAAGCAAGGCGTTTACTGATTTAATATTGCCATGTTCTTGTTGGTTTTGGGCTGGCTGCTTAGATGCACTATTTTTTTATTGTTTGCACTTTTTTATTTTTACCTTCATACATTTTTTGGCTGCATGCCTTCTCTTGGCTTTGCTCGGTGTGGTAGCGAGCGTTGCTATTGCTCCATTGTTGATGTTCCCCCACCAGCAACTTGCTGCACATAGCTTGCATTTTTCATAATGTAAATTAAGTTATCTTCCGGTTTAGTTTTTTTCCTCTTCGGTCTCCGTAGACACAGTCGCCTCTTCACTTCCAAATTTTTGTACTTTTTTCATTTTTGGGCGCCTCTTGTGCTCGGGTGCACGTGCACTTAATGCCAATGGCTTGTTGGCTTACTTGTGTTCTATACTTTGCAGTGGAGGAGTCTCTGCGATCTGTGGGGCTAAAACCATTCCTCTATTTTCTATTTAACTGTTATAATTTCTCTGCAATACTTTCTGGATTTAAAGTTAATTACATAGAATTTCATATATTTGTTGCTCAATCCAATCACGAGATTAGTAAAAATCAGATGTTTTTATTTCGAGTTGATTGACAGAGATAGAGATGGGGTAGGTGGTACCGTCGTGTGCCACAGCAACGAAATAGCAACACGATGGCGAAATGCAATGGAGTGTCGCATCAGCTATTCAAGCGATCCGAAAATCAGTAAAATATAAAGCAATACTGAATATTTCGGTATTTAATTGTTTCTGCTGTGTGTATACATGACAAGGTTGTATACATCCTCGGACAATATTTCTGCTGAGTTGCTTTACAACTGTATATCTCTCCATTTGTAGAGGATGAAACTACATACAACATAATGTACTTATTTATTTCAGTCTATGATTACAAGAACCTTACAAATTAGATACATGTTAGATGGTCCGATGTTGAATGTGAACCACACCTAAACGTCAACGACACCGTTGGACTTTTTTTTTGGGGTTATTTGATAGAAAAGGTGTACGTCGATAAGCCAGCAACAATTCAAGAGCTAAAGGATGAGATAATTCGGCACATTAATGGCATAGAACCTCAATTATGCCTCAGTGTCATCGAAAATGTCGACCATCGGATGGTGGTGTCGATATTTTGTTCCGTATCTAATTGAGCCATACCAATATTATCATAATAAAGAGAAATGACAATAATTTCTAAAAAAATTGTATTTTATTCAAAATCAACACCGGCCCTTAAACTTAACCACCATTTAGATAAGGAACTATTTGCATTTGGTGGTCTTTGGAGGTGTGCAATCGAAGCCATTCGGCCGATATTTTGTTCCATACGTAACTAAACTATACCAATATTATCATCATAAAGAAAAATGACAATAATTAAAAAAAAAATTGTGTTTTATTCAAAGTCAACACCGGCCCTTAAAACTTAACCACCCTTTACTTAAGTCTTAGAATACACAATATTCTTACAGACTACGCAGCTAACAATAACCAACATGCCCTAGACTGCTAGAAAAAATAGTCGCAAAAGGATTTGGAAAAACAACACTTAGTCCTATTGTTGAAGCCCAGTAAGCAACCTGACCAACCGACAGCATACAGGCCTCTCCGCATACTTGACACTATTGAAAAGGTTTTTGAGCGCATAATAAGTGAGAGATTGCAGGAACATTTGGAAGCACCTGGCGGACTCCTTCACAACCAGTTCGGATTCCGAAAAGCAAGATCGACAATCGATGCTATAAAAAAGGTGGTTGATATTGCAAAGGATGCTGTCGATAAGAAAAAAAATGCGCAGTAATTACCCTAAACATAAAAAATGCGTTTAACTCTGCAAACTGGACAAATAAGTTGATCCCCAAGCTAGATAAATGGATAAGCAGAAAGCACGGCGAAACCGATTACTATCTAATACAGATTCTCTGCGGACATGGTGGCTTTCTTGCGCACCCCCACTATTTTAAACTAGCAGATAATTCGACCTGCCCTGACTGCCACAGCGAAGATGAGAACACGTGACTTTTCACAGTGTCATATTTTATGAAGAGTACTTCGAGCCCGCAAATGTCCTCGGCGTCATCCCAACACCAGATAACCTTGTAACGCAAATGATGAACTCGAAAGAAAAATGGGAAGCAGTGAAAAAGTTTGCAGCACGGATAGTAACAAAACTTGGAATTCTGAATAGAACACCCAACAGATGTATTATCAAAAAAAGTAATTTTGAAGCAGATCTCCGCGTGATGAACCCAATCAGACGACAAGTCGATATCGAGTAACGATATAACCCCAATACGCAATTAGGAAAGGAACCTGGACGCAGGTACCTGGTGTGTCTAAAAGGCATAAACACGGCTCCACCTTGATGCAATGCTGTTAGCAGTCCCAGTGCGGAATTAGCAGAGAGGAGAGGAATGTTATAGATTTAGTGGGAGCATGCCCCACACACCACAGGTGCGACGGCGATATGGGAGTGTTGACACCATAACTACAGGGTGGGCCATGTAAAATTTGCTTTTTGAATCGGCTATAAAAAAAACGAATCAATATTTTTTCAACCTTTTTTTTATTTTGAAGATTGAACATTGTCATTTATGAATGAAAAATTATATCGTTCAAATGACTGCCACGACTGGCTTTACAGTAGGCCATTCGATCAACCCAATTTTTAAGCGCATTTTCGATTGTTTGGGCTCCAATTTCATGAATGGCAACTTCGATTTCATGTTTTAAAGCATCAATCGTCTCTGGATGGTTCGCACAACATTTGTCCTTAACGGCGCCCCACAAAAAATAGTCCAACGGGCTTAAATCACAACTCCGAGGCGGCTAGTTGTATCGGAATTCCGGCTGATTATTCGGTTTTCAAAAACGGTAGCCAAAAGTTTGAGTGTAACTTTGGCAGTATGACAAGTTGCACCGTCCTGTTGAAACCAAATGTCGTTCGTCCATGTCATCCTCTTCAAGTTTTGGAAACAATTCGTTGAGCATGTCACGGTAATGCTCGCCATTTACTGTAACCGCGGCTCCTCGCTCATTTTCGAGAAAAAATGGCCCGATGATGCCGCCAGACCAAAAACCGCACCAAACAGTGACTCGTTGAGGATGCATTTGCTTCTTTACAGTAACGTGTGGATTTTGTGAGCCCAAAATCCGACAATTTTACTTATTAACGTAGCCACCGATGTGAAAATCAGAAAAGAAGAAGAAGACTCACCACTTTGGAAATAGGTTTTCAATATTTCGCAATTTTGTTCAAGCGTATAGCGTCCCATTGCGTAAATGTCAAACCTTTAAGTAAATTATGAACACATTTGACATGTCATTTGTGTTACCATTCTCAAAAAATTAGGTGGTTGAAAAGCAAACGCTATATGGCCCACCCTGTACTTCTACAAAAAGCAATTTTAAAGAATTCTGAATGGCGAAGAATTCTAGAAGAAGCTATATTTTCTAAAAGAGATGGGCAGTCAATAGATCCAGTTCTGATGCTAATGACAAATGAGTATGCTAAAATGGATCTTCTGTCCTCAAGTGCAGGAAGGCTAATTACTATAGTTGGCAACGAGAATAATCAGAAATTAGTGCCAGAGAAAAATTTAATGAGCAAATTTTAGAGAAATTGTTTGAACTCGCTCAAAGCGATTATATTGAATTTTTGTGTAAGGTGTCCAAATAAACGCTGCATACTCCAGTCTTGACCTAACCAATGCACAATACAGCGATTTAAGTGCGTAGAGGTTCGTAATCGCTTGACAGTTTCGGTGGCAACAGTACTGAGGGAATGAGATACAAAAACAAAAACATCAATGATGCTTTCCATTTCAATTCAACCGGGCTATTCGGGACATGTTCTTCGATTTCGATGTAACTCAAATATGTTGCTCTCTGGTTAAAATAATGAGACACGTATTTTTTTGTTCGACCGAAAAAATTTTTTTTCAAGAGTTATCGGAAATTTTGTTTTTCGGCTTAAAATCGATTTTGTTTAATTATATAAGACATTTTTTTTTAAATGCCCATAACTTAGTTAAAAATGAACCGATTTTAATAATTCTGGGTTCAAAATGATTGCCATTACTTACACGAGCAACTTAATGTAGAAAGAATTGCAAAAAAGTAGTTGAAAATTTTTTATTTAGCCAAAAAGAAAAAAAATTGAAATTTTTTCGAAATTCAATATTTCAAAAAGTGTATTTTTTTTTATAACTTTTTCCAAATCAAGAGAACACCTCAAACTTTAATTAATTGAGCTGAATGCCCAGTAGCTAAAATGAGTTGTTTTTGAGTAGTTAATTTTTGAGTAAAAAACCTGTTTCGCACTTTTTGTTTTTTGGAGAATAAAAAATTTTCAACTACTTTTTTGCAATTCTTTCTACCTTAAGTTGCTCGTCTAAGTAATGACAATCATTTTGAACCCAGAATTATTAAAATCGGTTCATTTTTAACTAAGTTATGGGCATTTAAAAAAAAAAATTCTTATATAATTAAAAAAAATCGAGTTTGAGCCGAAAGACAAAATTGCCGATAACTCTTGAAAAAAAAATTTTTCGGGCGAACAAAAAAATACGTGTCTCATTATTTTAACCAGAGAGCAACATATTTGAGTTACATCGAAATCGAAGAACATGTCCCGAATAGCCCGGTTGAATTGAAATGGAAAGCATCCTATGGAAATGTGAGCACACACCAGATATGGGCTCGCTTCGACTCCTTTAAAGCGAAATCAACTTTGTTTTTGCACTGGTGGGACAATGTATTGGTTGAAGTACCGAAATTATTGAAGCCATTAATACTTAACTACTAAACTTAACCTATGCTGCTCAAAGCAATTGGGAATCTCTTAATCTAAATTGTGGCCAGTCGTCATACAGATTTTGATCAAATTAAATCTAGGATTGATTTTTACAAAAATTCGCAGGAAATCCTTATTTTTCATTAAAAAATCACGTGGTGCCAAATCAGGCCTGTAAAGTAGATGATCCATTAATTCGTTCTTTTAAGTGCTTATAAACTTTCTTGAGTGAGGCAATACGTGGTAGCTCACATTGTCTTGATGAAGGATGATTCGTATTCGGTGGTTTGTTTTCGCTAACTCTCCGAAAACTTCTGTCAAAGAAATTGTTGTGTATCGCTCAAAATTAACTGTTTTAAGTTTCTCTAGTGGTTCAGTTGCGACATGATCAGATCTCCTCAAAGTATAACCGACCATTTGCTGGGATTTTTGAACAACTTTTGCTGGATTAAGCTCGTCCAGGAACACCCATACTGTCGTTTGCTGTTTTGTTTCCGGCTGATATGCATAGATACAAGTTTCATCACCTGTTATATCATAATATCATCGACGTGTTTTGAATCCGCATAGCTGAATTTCTTCACCACTTCTTTGCATCAATCGACTCGATACCTTTTTGGGCCAATTGTGTTATGTGGTGTCCAACGTGAACAAACTTTTTTCCCTTCGATATATCACATTATTTCTGGTATAACAACCGTGTTTGGACGTCCTTCAAGAAGAAATTCATGCCGCAAGCATCTACGGCCGTGTTGGAACTCATTTTACCAACGTTTCATAGTGGCTAAGTGTGGTGGTTCAACCAGCCAAAAGTCGAACTAATTCTTCAATGCATCGATAATCTACGTAGAAAACCGTAGTAAATTGTTTACTTTCACTTTTTCCCTACCTTCATCTAGCACACGAATTACGCACGGGAAGAATTCCGTGTCATTTGAGGCGATCCATGAAGCAATCCATTGTTAGCTCCTTCATAAGAGTGAAATGTTCATCAGTCAGCCAGAGGGTGTCCATCGATTGAAACAAAGATAACTACCACTACAGTTGGAGGGAATAATGTATAGAGAGTATTTCAGCATTTTTAATTTTCACTTCAGTATTTATGAGCATACATATGTTCACCCAATTTCTGATATGAGGGTTAGAAAGTTATCTTACTCGAACATATATTTGCTTTGTCTATCCCTTTTCTGTGGCATTGTTTCACTCAGTGAATAAATTCATGAAGAAATAAAAATTCATTAATGCGGAGTTGTAGATATGTTAATAGAAGTCGAAGTTTACTGTATAATATTTTAGAATTTTAGATCCATTGATTTCTCCTGCTACTTACCGCTGAAATCATTAAAGTGGCGGAGGTAAAGTTGGGTTATAGAACCCTGTCAAATCTCCTCGAAAAAAGTGCTGTAACTCCCTCAATTTTGCTCTGATTGGCCCGGAACTTCGACATATAACCTTCCAGTAAAAGTGCTATAACTCGCTTAGTTTCGATCTGATTGGCTTGAAATTTCGACACGTAATTGCAGGAATCCTTAATGGGTTATAGAATTTTGTAAGATATATTTATTTTTATATGCAAATTTTGTAAAAGTTTTCCAGTTTTCGTAAAGCACGAAGACGTCCATGACTAACATGGTTTGAACAAGTTCTAATGGACTTGAGGACGCTGGGTGTTAAAATTGGAGAATTTTTACTGAGGATCGAGATGCATGGCAACAAATCGTGATCGAAGCTAAAGCTCACCCCAAGCTGTAAAGCTGCCGAATAATGATGATGATGAGTTGGGAGCCTTCAATATGCCGGTCTGCGCTGCATGATGAGAAGAGAACACTTCTTTTTGCTTACAAACATCATAGTCATGGCTCTGCATTCCATTCACGCCTTTTTCTACTTTTACATACATAGCCAACATATTTATATAATATTATTAATACTTGCACTGTAGTTTTACCAACGTTTGAATTGTTATATCTTGAATGCTTTGGATCCATCTTAACCGAGTAAAATGGGACTAAAATGAATGCAGACTTATTTCAATTGCAACGTGAATGATTCAAGTGATGTGTATTTTCTCGAAATTTAGTTCGTAATTTTTGATTGGCTTGTATATCTGGAAAGTACTGTGGTGAATAAATTATTTTATTATTTATTAATATTTCTCTTGTGTGCTAGATCTCGGTTAATAAAATTAATTATATGGTCTAGATAAGGGTATAATAGTCACGGGTTCCCCGCGAAATAAGAGGATTGGGCTTCCCTTGAAAAGCTGTGGTCTGGTACTGGAAAGATGGGCTTCGCATCAACTTAGCGATCACTGGGTTGTTGCGCAAACATGTAAAGTCGCAAGACCCTTCTGGCTACGGGTAGACTGAAGGCGGACATTGTCGTTAAGTATCCAAACTGTGAGATTTGTGATGGCTTTAAGTCCTTTCTGCAACAGCTATCAGTTGCCCTACTTACATCGGGCTAAGATTAAGACATATTGGGTTTCATTTTATTGCTACGCGTGCGGATGTTGCGGGTTTAAGTACCACACACCTGGTGAATTTCATCAATAGTTTGAAGCGGTTAACGCCATTGTAATTAACACTCATTTGGTCGCCACAATCCGCTAATTTAAAGCCCCTCCCTCTTTTTCCCCCGAGGATTTTCTCTCTATGCCATCACAATGAACAAATTTGATACTTTGTCCAAGTGGGCTGTTTAACCTAGCCTAGATAACACACACAATAAAACGTTCGAATAAAAATTCTCCTGTTTGCATACATACATACATGTATCCACCTTACATATGCAGGTACTCGTGTGCATAGCCATAGGTAGTGAAGTACTACCATGTATTCCCGAACTATAAATCTTTAAATTTTGTTAAATATTCCCTACTTTGTCCACTAAAATATATAATATTAACACTCTCATATGGCGCTTAGGCAAACTCTTGAACAGAAGTGACAATTTTGGGCAGCTGAAATTTAGTTTTCATTTAAAGCACATTTTGTACTAGTTTGTTTATTAAAAATTCATGAAGCGTTATTGTACTATTCCCTCTTGATTATATGCAGAGGTTGTGAAGTTTTTACTTGGCATGACAAAAGTTCGAATTACTGTGGATTGTGCGAATATTTCCAACGTTTAGGAAATGTGTCTCCTCCTCGGTAGCTGCTCCAGACTAAGTTACGACAGCTTTGGGGATCAAAATGTTAAAACTTATTGCAATGTAATGCAAACAAAATATTTTACTTTGTTGTGGGTGCATCGGATATATAAGTGCATACTTTTGAGATAAATGTACAAAAAATAACTTTTTTTTCCAAAATCAGTTTTCTCATTTACCCAGAAAGGATTATAGATGCCGAGAGTAAGGCTGGCAATGGTAGAATTCAGAAAAAATAACAGTTCCACAGCGCCGATGCGTCGACAAAGCCTATGTCTTCAATTTCAGACCTTAAATAAGCAAAAACTTGTTATACCAGGGGCAATGGCAAACCGTCGACTTCATTTCTGTAGAAAAACTTAGCATAAACACTTGCCAGGGATAATATGAATTACTTTACTACATATCTTAAACAGTGGAATACACAAATATGCGCTAAAGTGCGTACGAGAAGTGTATTTGGACCAAACATCTTCGATTGTTAATTGGGGCCGAATCAAGGGTGTAAAATTATCCTTTTAAAATGTTTTCGCTTTCAATGTAACACAAATATCGCACACACTTTGTCAGGTAACTGTCTAATATAAAGCCAAACTTTTGTGTTCTTTCTACTTTCCGGCGCCGATTCATCAGCTCTTCCTCTTCGTGTAAGTTAACACGTCGACTTTACATTGTTAAACTAATTTGACTTCGCACGCATACGCCTGTGAGCGACTGCTTCCAACGCTACTCATTCCTAGACTTGAATTACCATAAAGGGTACTTTAATAGGTACATACAATATATTTCTTCCTAGAGGTTATGTCTGCCAGATACAAATTGTTCCTTGGCCTGCTTTGACTTATTAGCTGGAAAATCATGCCTGAACTCATGAAGGGTTTGAAATAAGTTTCTTGCTTATTGGGAAGGGAAGCAGCATTAGAGATCAACAGGAGAAGAGAAATGCATTTCGAGGAGAAATAGTGAAAATAAAAGAAAGTAACTATTCAAAATACATTTTAATCCCATGACCAAACAAATGAAAATATATGTGTTTTGACAAAAAAAAGTATGCTTAGTAATCACTTCATTCCGGTGTTGTCACTTGCCATACAATTCGCGAGACAATTGACTTAAAGACAGAAAGTTCGCTCTTAGCGAAATACCCTCTACATGCATAACTCTAAGCGCATACCAAGTAAATTTATTCTACGCCCTCCTACGTCACACTATGTCGGCCGAAAATTGACTTGCGGCCTCCCACAGCAATTAGGTGAAATTACCGCAATCACCTTTTCGCCATTGTAAATGTTACCCTCAGGTCTAATGTTTCACCGGAGGCTAAGGAATTTATCTTCACGGCTCACAGCGGCCCATCAACAATACCAATCGAGCTCAACAGCACAAATAACCAAGACAAAGTGCCCAGTACTGCCGAAAGCTAAAGCGAGGGTGGTAACAACATCGTATCGAGTAAATTGTGGGTAGTATGAAGTGTTGCTGTTCCAGTGTCGACGCGTACATAGTTCGCCGTATTGCTGCATTAATTATTCATAAATGTTTGTGCCATTGCCATTGGCCACAAAAGCCCAGTTAAAGCGATGTTGTTTGTGTTTGCTATAGGTGTTGGTTCTACCGTTTGATTGTCCTTTGTTATGTCAGTCGCTTAGACAGTTGGCTAGTTGACTGTTTATTTGCTTAGTTGCCGCTGTCTGGCTTTAGGCCTTGTTTATTGCCATATTTTATTTGAATTACTGTCTCTGCTCCTATCTTTGGTGTTCCTTGTTACTTGTGACGATGACGGGTATATATTTAAATAAATGAGAGTAAAGTAGGGCTTTGGTATAGTAGCTGAGGCGGAATTTTAGAGAAGAATAAAAACGTAAACATAAAAAAATTGTGATATCTTATTTAGCAGCTCTTCAAATTTTAGTCCTATTAAACGTGTAAGGTGGCGCAAATGTAATCAGTTAATTGGTTTTGAATAACTTTTTTACTAAATAAAAAGAAACTTTTTTTTTGTGTGATGGAAATCTCTATAATCCAGGCATCGTCAGTAATCGAGTCATTCAAAATTGGTGTTTACAGATGGCCTCGATACCTCTAAATTGATCACCCTTCATAAATTAAAGCTGTTCTACCTTATATATGTATATAGGGTGGTTAAGTTTCAAGGGCCGGTGTCGGCACACCTCCATCCGATGGTCCAAATTTTCGATGACGCTGAGGCATAATTGAGGTTCTATGCCGTTAATGTGCCGAATTATCTCATCCTTTAGCTCCTGAATTGTTGCTGGCTTATCGACGTACATCTTTTCTTTCAAATAACCCCAAAGAAAGAAGTCCAACGGTGTCGTTGACGTTAAGGTGTGGTTCACATTCAACATCGGCCCTTGAAATTTAACCACCCTTTATAATTGGCGCGTACACCCTTTTTGGGTGTTTGGCCGAGCTCCTCTTCCTATTTGTGGTGTGCGTCTTGATGTTGTTCCACAAATGGAGGGACCTACAGTTGCAAGCCGACTCCGAACGGCAGATATTTTTATGAGGAGCTTTTTCAAGGCAGAAATACACTCGGAGGTTTGCCATTGCCTGCCGAGGGGCGAAAAATGTTTTACTTGATTTTGGTGTTTTTACCGAAATTCGAACCAACTTTCTCTCTGTGAATTCCGAATAGTAGTCACGCACCAACCCATTCGGCTACGGCGGCCGCCTACCTTATTATCTGCAAATATAAAAATACTTTTTTGACAGCTACGTTTGATGTGTACATACATATATTGTGCTTATAAAAGTGTAAGAGCTGCTAAATTATTTATATTGAACCAAAGATTGAATGAAATCAATAAAAATACATATTTTCTCAAGCAATATGTCCGAATTTAGCTAGATTAGTAGTTGTCCAAACACTTCCTTGACAAACTGTATTTGTATCTTTTTTGCTGATTAAACTTTAATCGGTGATCTCTTTAATGGCTCGAAAACTGCTTAATCCGAATAAATGCACCCAAATATTGGCTTGTTAATCGATTGATTGAAGCATGCAACTTAAATGCGTGTAACTGTCTCAAAATTACCATACTAATTAGATATTTGAAAATAATTACAAATGTACTCATACATACATACATATTTGTGTATTGAACATTTTATCACCAGCAGTTGTCAATGTCAATTGCGGTCAGTTGTTGCTGGTTGTCGTGTAGTAATCGGGTTTGATGTTGGCGGGGTATTGGCCATGTCGCAGTGACCAGATTTTGCGGTTAGTTTACTTTGAAAAGCGTATCGTAAATATTGGATTTAATGTATCTTTTAACTAATGAGTCTGCGTGTATAAACATATGTAGATTGGCATTGGCATTTTGGTATGTATGGGGAATCGTTGATTGGGATGTTATTTATGCCGTTGGAAAAGCAATGTAGCAACAAAATGTGACAAGATGCACTGCTTTTCCACTACTTCCCAGTCTTTTTCCCAGGGCAATTGGGATTATGCCATGCAATTAATTTCTTTAGAATAGTTTCTATTTTTTTATATGTGAACTGCACATTCCCGTTGTTCAGCCAATAGGCATGTGGGCTGGAATAAAAATGAATATATCTATGAATTTATGAGCGATTTAAATTACCAAACTCTCGAAGCCTAATTGTCATGACTTGTATACTCATATATTATTATGAGATAGAAACTATATAACAAAAAAAAAAGCCAAGCTGCCACAGAGTACAAGCGAAAACATGGAAGACCAGGTCCTTTAACATAAAGGCCATCACCGAAAAATGGGAAGGATTAAAAATTACCGGTGGCACGTCAGATATTATTGCCGACCAGATACAGCCGACCAATTGGGCAAATATTTTGAATGCACTCAGCAGCTTCTCGTTACCAAAGTATCTTATTAGAATCATCTGCAGCTACTTAAACCAGAGAGTACTGCAGTATGATACAGAAGAGGCCCCAAAGAGCTACAGCGTGACAGGTGGTGTACCGCAAGGATCTGTTCTTGGACCAACCCTATGGAACGCTAAGTATGATGACATTCTTAAAATCGAAATGCCCGCTAATACAACCATAGTGCGATACGCCGACGATATCGCACTGGTAGTGATTGATAAGCACATAGACAGATTGCAACATGTATGTAATGATGCCATAACAAGAATACAAAGGTGGTTGAATAACGCCAGCCTGGAACTAGCTGCCCAAAAAACAGAACTGGTGCTGATCAGCAGAAGCAAGCAGGAAGAAAAGCTGTCAATATCAGTTGGTGGCCACGATATAGAGACCCAGGAGTCTATAAAATATCTTGGCATGTACATTGATGCCAGTCTAACATTCAGGGAACATCTTAAAGCTGTTAGTGTGAAGGCGACAAAGGTTAACAACGCACTTATGGGCATGCTTCCGAACTTAGGAGGACCACAGGATGCCAGGAGAAAAATTCTTTCCACTGTGACAGACTCTATAATGCTGTACGTCTCTCCAATCTGGACTAGAGCAAAAAAGTGCCATTTTAAAGAACTACTGCAGGTCAGTAGAACAAGTGCGTTGAGGACCGCATGTGCCTATAGAACGGTGTCGGACGATGCAATCTGCGCCATGGCTAGCAAAATGCCTATAAACATCCGGGCAAACGAACAGAAGAGGTTGTACTGCTCGCAAGGTATGAATCCGACAGACGAATTCAAACAAGCAGAACGTTCTACCTCGATAGCTGACTGGCAATCAAAGTGGGACCAGTCATCAAAAGGCCGGTGGACGCATAGGTTGATCCCACGGATTAACGAGTGGATCTGTCGGAAACACGGAGACGTTGATTTCTTCCTAACGCAGCTATTAAGTGGACACGGATGTTTCCAAAAATATTTGCATCGCCCAGACTAAGCTGGTAGCCCTTATTGTCCATAGTGCTTGGACGAAGAGGAGACGGTCGAACATGTGACCTTCTATTGTAGCAGATTCGTTAAGAAAAGCGAGGACCTAGCAAAAACAACTGGTGTGTTTCTGACTCCCATTAACCTAGTTCCACAAATGCTTGATTCGAATGAAAAATGGAGGGCAGTGCAGGTTTTTGCAACTCGAATTATCGTGGAACTTCACAATTCTGATTGGAGGCGAAGGAACGACGCGAGACGAATGCGGCAGCAACCACAACTGTCGCATTGATAAAAAACAGCCAGACGAACAGTAGATGAATATAACTGACGATTGAGCTTATTGCTCACGACGGCCTCCAGACGTAATTACCAAAACGGTATCCCTGTAGGATGAACCGTCGGATTTGAGGTGCTTTTAGTGGCGTTAAAGTCCCATACTGGCTAAGGCTTTCGATTGCTTTTACACCTCGTAAAAAAAAATATATATATAAATATATATAACTACAGTCATGATTCATTATGTCCGTAACTGTGCCCAAAATTGTATATCAATATAAGGAGTCATCTTCCTGGATTTTCCTCATTAGTAATTTTCCTCAAGAAGCGGAAAACGCAAATAAAGATGTCGGAAATTACCACGATTTTTTCACTAAGAAAACCCAAGAGTTGATAGGAATACGGATTTATTTCATTGCTCTCTATTTCAAAAACCCTCTAGTGAGTTTTATCTACTGAAGTATTTGCTTTATTATACGGACTTTACATTGAAATAAAACAACGGAAATTGAAATTGATTGGGAAATCTTTATTTTATATTATTTTGTGTAGAACCATTTATGTTTTAGAGATAATCCTTTTCAAATGGTTGCCGCAACTGCACCGTAATTCGGCCATCCGTAAACATCAATTTTAAATGACTCGCCGGACTTCGGTCGGTATATCGTGAATAACTTTAGTAATGTTGCTTCAACACAAAGTATCATATTAAAAGTCCAAAGGAGTGATATCACACGATCTTGGTGGCTAAATTGCTCACCGAAACGACGACTTAGAAAATCCACTGTTTCACGGGGTGTATGCCAAGTAGCGCTGTCTTGTTGGAACCAATTGTTGTGGAGATCACGGGCTTCAACTTCCGATATCAAAAAATTGTTTATCATGGCGCGATAGCGTTCTCCATTCACTGTTACATCGGCGCCAGCCTCGTCTTTGAAGAAATATGGGCCGATAATTCCTCCCGCCCATAGGTCACAACAAACGGTTGTTCGGGTTGCTCTTCAGACCAAATATGGAAATTTTACTTATTTACGTAGCCATTATGCTAAAAATGGACCTTATTGCTGAACACCATAAGTTGGGTTGAGCGCGCGATGAACACTTTTCACAAAGCGTCGATTTTTGTGATACGAGTGTAATTGTTAAATTTGTAAACATTGTTGAGGCGTAAGTCTTTCCATGCCTAAAAGTCAATGAATAGTGAAAAAAATTATATAATTAATTTTGACAGTAGTCACGCGTGATCTGTCAAAAAATAAAATTTTTTTTTGGAAAAAGTACCCCCAATCTAACCTTTAGTATATATAAACAGACAAGTAATGGGACTCGTAAAGGTTAAAATAAGGATTTTTACAACTCCTCTAATATCTTTTGATATTTTTCGCATTATATGATAATTATTATAATAAATAAGTCTTTTTCTGTCCTTCAAACCAAAAAAGGGGTATGTAACATATATGGGAAAAGACATATAGCCGTTGTCGGGCGCCCGGTGGCTTCTACTACCTCAACTGCACTATCACGCCGGGTTTTCGTTTAAACTGCATTGTCAAGCAGTGGAATAATTGGACCATATTTTTTTGGACTATGTATTTCGGCGAGGGTTAGCAATTTCTGTGGACGGTGTCTATTGTCGGCACATGCTGAACGATTATTTGCAAGATGGCGCCACGGCGCACATGACCAGAAAGACCATTTAGGTACTGCGTGATTTCTTTCCCTAGGCCTGTATGGACATTTTTTTTTGTGGGTACCTCAAAAGTAAAGTCTTCGAAACAAACCCAACGAAAATATCAGCACTAAAAGAAAATATCGTTCACGAGGTTAATTGCATCCCGACATTCCTTCTTCAACGTGAGACACTGGGTACGGGGCCAAATTTTAAGAGTGCATCCGAAGTAGCGGTCAACATTTAGAGGAAATAATTAAAAATAAAATAAAATCCTGATTAAAATCTTCCTTGTGATAGTTATTGAATAAACTTTAAATTTTTAGCTAATTGCAAGAAAGACGCTCAAAAGTAATCGTTTAGTGTCCACGATGCTTTTCGTCTCCGTACAAATCTGCTCCCGCATAAGATGTATCAGATCAGTCCATAAGTTCGTGCGAATTTTACCCATAATTTCACTTTTGTACGATTTTTGCATACCAAAAATTATTCGTGGAATATAACGGAACTATTTATATTTTCATTGATATACTATATTGTGCATTCAACAAGGGATTTTAATCGCGGATGTTAAAAAATAAAATGGAATCTTCGAACGCGTATAAGAAGCATATTTTATATTTTTTGTATAAAAGTGGTAAAAATGCAACAACTGCTGCTGCAGAATTAAACACTGTTCACGCAGAGCATAACGTGAGTGTGAGGACTGCGCAAAAGTGGTTTTCAAAATTCCGAAGTGGTAACTGCGACGTGAAGGATGCCCCGCGCGCTGGTCGTCCTGAAGTCTTTAACTCCGACGCCTTACTCGAACTCGGGGAAGCTGAGCAAAATTTGACAGTCGATATGATAGCTCAGAGGTTCAATTCATCGCATGGAACAGTTTACAGGCACCTGGTTCAATTGGGAAAGGTTTCAAAGCTGGGAAAATGGCTTGCGCATAGACTTTCCGTCGCTAACCTTCAGCAGAGAGTGAATGTGTGGTTTCTCTGCTGCTCCACCGGCTTGAAAATGAAAGGTTTTTGAACCGTATCGCTACTGGTGATGAAAAATGGATGCTTTCCAATAATCCTGTTCGTAAATGCTAATGATTAGATAAAGATGAAACACCTGAACCGACCCCTAGAGATGGCCTTCACTCCAAGAAGATTCTCCTGTCTATTTGGTGGGATATGGCCGGTATTGTTTATTATGAACTTCTGGAACCAAACCAGACGATAACTGCTGATTACTATTCCCATCAGCTGTCAAATCTGATTGAGGCACTTAACAAAAACCCGACCGCCTTTAGTGAATGGACGCAAAGTTTTGTTGCACCACGACAACGCAAGACCTCATACCGCAAGGCAAGCATTAGGCAAGCTGAACGAGATCGGATGGGAGCTAATGCCACATCCACCATACTCTCCGGATATTGCACCTTGTGATTATCACCTTTTCCGTGGACTTCAATCCCATATGAGTAACAAGAACTACTCCTCAAAAGAAGCTATAAAAAGGGATATCGAAGCGTTTTTTGGCTCCAAGGATAAAAAATTTGTTGAGCAGAGAATTAAAAATTTGCCTAAACGTTGGGAAGACATTGTAAATAATCAAGGAAAATATCTTTTTTATTAATTTTAAAACCATCTTTAAAAAACGCACGAACTTATATTTATTATATTTTACGAACAAAGAAAATAGGTAAAACTCAAAAGCCACAAGGGATGATATACTAATGAAACGGAGTGTGCATATATCTATAGCATTGTTAAGGAAACTCCTGTGTTGACTAGTGGTGAAAAATTATATATGTAAATTAAGTTTTATGTTGTTATAGTTATTTTATTTACAGCGATATAACTCGCTTCTTCAATTCCAACTTAACAACTGATCACTTAAAATTAAATGCTTCTAACTCTAGCCTATTATTTATTACGCATCATGCTATTGCTGTACCGCAATTCCACATTCCTTAACAAAGTTACGTTATTTTAAGCCGCCCGCACAAGTAAACAACAATAAAGTGCTAAGCCGGTTCTGATACTCTGTTATCATTAATGATCATTAGCGCTTAGGTAAATTAACCCAGCATATATTTCAAGAGTAGCAGCAAAGGGATACTAGCTGCTATGTTAACTTGTACATACAAACTTATATCGTTAATTATCTATTGTGACAACTTAACAGTTGCGGTTTGGCCAGGTATGCGAATGCATCACCGAACATGATCAAATATTAACTCCATGTAAACATACATAAGTACATAAGCACATACACTCGGTATAATGTATATACGCACACACACACACATACACACGCACACATATATATATGTATATATATGTGAGTATTCGCTCCGTTATATTTTTGCTTATCCGCACTGACTGTGATTAAAACACGCGTCTACCCATTTAACACCTGACTGGAAAATTTAATTCCAATTTTTTGCGGCTTTCTTTGTCATTTATATGAATATAATAGGACTATGAATAAGTTCGTGCGGTTTTACAACAGATGGCGTAACTTGATTATTATTCCATCGATCCACATTTCCAAACATTCATTGGAGAGCTACTGTCGTAAGGCACAAACGTCAGTATAAGTTTTTTATTTGAAGCGTAAACAACAATATTTTTACCACACTTGAAAATGTCGAATTTCGTGCCAAATAATGTGTTCTTGCGGGGAATTCTTCTTCATTATTTTAATATGAAGAAAAAAGCAGCCGAAAGTCATCGTATCTTGGTGGAAGTTTATGGTGAGCATGCTCTATCTGAGCGAACGTGCCAGAAGTGGTTTGCACGCTTTAAAAGTGGTGATTTTGGCTTGGAAGACGAAGAACGCGAGGGTGCGCCGCCAAAGTTCATGGATACCGAATTGGAGGAATTGCTCGATCAAGATCCGGCTCAAACGCAAGAAGAGGTTGCAAAAACTTTGGGAGTTGATCAATCAACCATTTCCAAACGTTTAAAAGCCATGGGAATGATCCGAAAGGTAGGCCATTGGGTGCCGTATGAATTGAAGCCAAGAGACGTTGAACGCCGTTTTATGGCATCCGAACAACTGCTTCAACGGCACAAAAGAAAGGGTTTTTTGCATCGAATTGTGATTGGCGATGAAAAGTGGGTCCATTACGACAATCCAAAACGTCGGGCAACGTATGGATACCCTGGCCATGCTTCAACATCGACGTCGGCGCAGAATATTCATGGCCTGAA
Source organism: Anastrepha ludens (assembly GCF_028408465.1). Classification (NCBI taxonomy): domain Eukaryota; kingdom Metazoa; phylum Arthropoda; class Insecta; order Diptera; family Tephritidae; genus Anastrepha; species Anastrepha ludens. The sequence continues at coordinate 52,792,069 of NC_071501.1, read as the reverse complement.
GGTTATGCTGTGTATCTGGTGGGACCAGCTGGGTGTTGTGTATTATGAGCTACTGAAACCGAATGAAACGATTACGGGGGATGTCTACCGACGACAATTGATGCGTTTGAGCCGAGCACTGCGAGAAAAACGGCCGCAATACGCCGATAGACACGACAAAGTGATTTTGCAACATGACAATGCTCGGCCACATGTTGCACAAGTGGTCAAAACATACTTAGAAACGCTCAAATGGGATGTCCTACCCCACCCGCCGTATAGTCCAGACCTTGCGCCATCCGATTACTATCTCTTCCGATCGATGCAACATGGCCTGGCTGACCAGCACTTCCGTAATTACGATGAAGTCAAAAAATGGATCGATTCGTGGATTGCGGCAAAACCGACCGAATTTTTCACAAAGGGAATCCGTGAATTGCCAGAAAGATGGGAAAAAGTAGTAGTAAGCGATGGACAATATTTTGAATATTAAATTTGTAACCATTTTACGTCAATAAAGTTTCAAATTTCGAAAAAAAACCGCACGAACTTATTCATAGTCCTATTATGTATGTCTGTTTTCATGTGTGCGTAATGTGTCAGATCGTGTCAATAACTTTAATAGATCTCTCATGCCACAAATTTTATGAATTTCCATACAATTTTCCAATTTTGCCACAAACAATATTTACATATAATTGAATGTTGCAGCTGCATTCAATTAAAATGTTTGTACGTTTTTATCTGAGTTGAATATGAAATTACGCGAATGTTGAAATTTATTAAAGAAATTTTATCTTATTAAAATGGCAATTTTTCTGTTTGACATCTTTTCCAGCAATGTGCAAAAATCAATACTGGTCATGAAAACTGAAAATATTTCTTTGTGATGGGCTTCCAAAAGACCATATATGTATATACATATATTCGTATAATTGGTGGTTACATCCTTTTTGAGTGTTTGGCCGAGTTCTTATTCGTGGTGTGCGTCTTGTTGCCTTTCACAAATGGATGGACCTACGGTTTTACGCCGCTTCGGAATGTTCAAAGGACCTAGGTTTAGGTTAGGCTTGGCAGCCGCAACGACTGTGACGGCCCCTACTAATTTCCTGATTTGAAGTCTATTAAGTTTTATAATACTCTTGGACAGACGTAAATTTAGCCTTGGCCATGTTTGCCTAGCTATTTCACAGGTGTTACCTCTAATCCATCTTTGATTTGCAGAACTGATTAGTGCGCCCTTAATGAAAAGCTTACATGTAGCGAGAGGTATCTCCATAAAATTACTTATGTCTGGTATACAGGCACCTTCTCTTGCAAGTTGGTCTCTCCTACAGTTCCCTGGTATATCTCTGTGGCCTGGAACACAGCATAAAATTATACGATATTGTTTGGCCATCTCATTTAGAGATTGGCGACAACGTAAGACACTCTTTGATGTTGTTTGGAATGCATCCAAGACTCGTAGGGTAGCTTGGCTGTCTGATAGAAAGAAGATATCCGTTGATGATATTCTGTTTATCTTTAACCATTTTAAGGCTTCATGAATAGCGATTATTTCCGCTTGAAAAACACTACAGTGATCCGGTAGTTTAAAGGATTCACGAAAGCTCTCCGAAAAATAACCCTGATCCTACACCGGTGTCCAGTTTAGATCCGTCCGTGTAGATCTTAACGGGTGTGTTGGGTGTTGGATCTTCTTCAAATCATTCCAGTCTAGAAGGGATTTTCATTAGGAAATTCCTTTCGAAGTAAAGAATGGGAGGGTGATAATCACAGTCACTGAGTATATCCATGTAGGAGTCTAAGATGGTTGAATGTCCATGTGTGACAGTCCTCCATTGAGAGCTCGCTTTGAGTCTTAAAGCGGAGCGGCCGCTGAGTATTTGCAGAAGAGATCTTAGGGAGGCAGATGTAGTATGATGTCCAGTGCTATGGATGGCGTGGTTTTCATGACGCCACATATTGCTAGTTCCGCTGATCCCTGCACCTTATTCAATAAGTTAGAATAGGGTTTTTTCTGCATAGCACACCACCAGACAATATTTTCATATAGATGAATGGGTCTGGATCGACAGCAGTGCAAAGCCAATGAGCAACCTTAGGTTTAATTCCCCAGTTCCTATCTAAAGCTCTCTTACAGGCATAAAAAGCTAGGTTCGCTTTCCTGACTCTTTCTAAGATGTTTGACTTCCACGTCAATTTCCTATCTATGTTTAATCCCAAGTACTTGATTTCTTCCGAAATCACAAGAGCTTCCCCCTTGAGCATAATTGGACTTCGCTGAGGGATTCTGTGTTTCCTAGTGAACAATAGTTGTGTTTTGCCTAGGTTGACTCCTAGACCACACTTTTGTGCCCACCTAGAAAGTATGTCTAGAGAATTTTGTTTTAGGTCTTTAATGTATATAGATACAAATTTACCAGAGACAGCAATAACAACATGATCGGCGTAAGCTATCACCTTACAGCCCACCGATTCCAGTATTAACAGAAGTTTAACGGGGTTCTGTTTAATTGGAAGGCATGCAAATAGAATGTGGCTACCACATAAAGTCTTTAGTCAAAGCTGCCAAAGATATTGAAGAACAGGAATCCGTGGAACACCTCCTGTGTGCATGCATTGCTCTACACAAAAAACTTTTTTCCACGCTCCGATTCGCCTTTCTTGAAGAGGTCTCTGAAATAGGATTGTAAAAATTAACCAAATTCATTAAAAGCACAGCCGATCCTGTGGCTTATTCTCACTGACACCATCATGCCTGCTGCTGGAATGCGATTCTATACTGAGAGCAAGAAGTGAATATCTCCCTAAACAAAAAACAAATTGAGAGTGCTTACAATAGTCAGTGCGGATTGGAAAATTCCGCGCCCTGTCTAGGGTTATGATCTAACAACCCCTGCCGATTCTGCGCCTCATCCCTAGAGTCACCATTATGTACTTGCCGCTCGAATGCGATGACCCATTGGGATGAGGAAGTCTGGTATAGCCGGATGAGAGGCACACACGCTTGAACCATGATTTTTTTTCGATTCGCTTTATCTTCAGTAATGACTCGCTTTAAAAGAGGTTTGATTTCATTGTTACTGAGATACACATCGAAAACATTGCTTTAATTATTTTTGCTGCTAACATCACCCAGTAATGGGATTCAACCAAGCAATTGAAGATGTGCGGGTCAATAGCCGTGAGCTAACTACGGCGGGCGCCGTAAGCGAATGGATTGATTCGTGACTACCATTCGGGTATTTGAAACCCAGGGCACGAGACACGAATTTATAGAAACATTTTTTCTCTAATAGCGATCGCTCCTCGGCAGTCAAACCTCAAATCTCTCCCGAATATATTTCTGCCATGAAAAAGCTCTTCATAAATAAAAATTCAATAAAGATTAAAACATATTCAATGAATGAAATGAACTATTATGACCGAGTCTCCATTCGTACCCCTTTTAGAAATGGTTTGTTCATAGATGCGGCTTAGTTGCAAAGCGTCCAAAACCTCCATAAGTATAAGTATATATATACAGATGTATCTCAGAGTAGTTACCTCAAAGTCCCCTCTGCTCACTTCTATACAGACTTTTTCCTTAAAAGACATTTGCGTAATATTTCATCAACATTTGAGCGAAACCATTTAAAGAGTGTTTTATTCTTTTCCATTCTTCTATCTAACGCGTTTTTCAATAGGCGCGCTTCAACTTTTTTCCGATAGGGAGGGCGAACGACGCAATATTTTTTATTTTTCGCTTGTCATTTGTAAACTTCATTAGTATATATTTCATCATGGAACGCTACATACTTGAGCAACGATTGTAAATCGTGCACATTTTTTATGAAAATTTATAAATTTTCCAAAAAATCATCTTCAGTGATGAAGCTCACTTTTGGCTCAATGGCTTTGTCAACAAGCAAAATATGCGTTACTGGGCAGAAAGCAATCCACACGTGATTCATGAGGCACCGTTGCATCCCGAAAAAATCACTGTGTGATGCGGTTTACATGCCGGCGGCGTAATTGGCCCATATTTTTTCGTTGACGAGAATGATCGCCACGTTACTGTGAATGGAACTCGATACCGCGACATGATAAACGATTATTTTTGGCCGCAATTGAATGGTATGGACTTAGACGACATGTGGTTTCAACAGGACGGGGCCACAAGCCACACAGCACACGCTACAATTAATTTGTTGAAGAGTAAGTTCGATGAGCGCATTATTACCAGAAATGGACCGGTCGAATGGTCGCCGCGCTCGTGTGATTTGACGCCTCTAGACTATTTTCTTTGGGGTTATGTGAAGTCATTGGTCTACAGTAACAAGCCGGGGACGATTTGTGAGCTCAGAGCCAATATTGAACGCGAAATTGCTGGAATTTCGGCCGATTTATGCAAAAGAGTGGTCGAAAATTGGGTTCAACGGTTGGACTTCGTAAAACGTGCACGCGGGGGTCATGCAAAAGAAATCGAATTTCATACTTAAATGTTTAGGTTCAAACTCGATAATAAAAAAAAATTAGTTAAAAAAGTCAAACCGTTTGTGTTTTATTCAAAAAAAAAAAGTTGAAGTGCTCTTACTGAAAAACGCTTTACAACTGATTGAAGTTTAAAATTGCAAAATTGTATTAAAACCTTTTTACGAAACCAATTGGGAGCCAGGCTTACGATGCCCAAGTTTTGTTCCAAAGGCTCCTTAACTGCCGCCCAAGCACTGGGGTTTCGCCACTCATGTCATTGTTAACAGTTGCAATTACGAATTAGAAGAGATTTATTTAGTAGTAGGAAGAGTAACGCCCTTCCTCGATGAACAAAAACCATCCTTAATAGGTCTCTCGTCGTGCCCCTTAAACTGTATGAACGATGATAACATTAGAGGAAGATTTCTGGGCAAATTACTTAGGCGGGTATTGCGTAAACCATGAAGAAAAGGAAGGAAAATGCAAATGTGACTGCCGAGTATATATTACCAACAGTCAAATTTACTAAAGCGAAACTAGTCCTCTTGTAGACTGTACCAGGTTCCACTTAAGTATGAGAAAATAGTTAAGTATTTTTCATTTTACATAGCAATGATACTGATTCAATAATTTAATACTGGTTTTGAGCACATTTTTACTAGGCACTCACCTATTAAGCATGTGTTGAGGCCTCTTTCATTGTTCATTGAGTTTAGTGTGAATAATCTTTTGGCAAGTGCGGGAAGACCACATTGCTATCGTCCCTTTTTCAATTCCAATTTTTACTGCCGTGTGGTGTGTACTGGCAGTCTGTGCAATATTTCGACGACGTTGAGCTTTCTGAGGTTGTTGTTTGACGGAAATCAGTAAGCAATAAATTTGAATTTATATTGCCATTTAATTCAGATATATTGCCAAACGGCGGGCCTACTAGGCAGAGCAGACGCACTCATTTATAGTTGAACGTGCATACATACATACATACATGCACTCAAATACCGAAGCCTACTAAAGCTGTTTGTCGAATGTACCAATGATTAAGTGGTTGATGCTGTTGGTGTTGCCGATACCAAACTATCTACAATTACGCACATGCATGTACATATGTATGTAGGGAAATTGCCATTATATTGGAGTTGAGTGGCTGCCGCAGCTCTTTAGGCAAGTAAGTAGCATTCGCTAATGATTGTGGCGAATTTGATACCGTACGTATTTGCAATTGCGATGGGCTCGTGCCAGTAGTCATTTCGCATGCTTAACCGTGCCCGTAAATTATGCCAGCCATATATTTTATTATACCGCATATGCATATACATACACCCCACATATGCCCGGTGACAATTATAAAAAAGTATATTTATTTATACAATTTCAAACAGAAGACATTATAAACCACTTTTTCATCATTGGAATTCATATGTTTTTTTTTATAACTTTACTCCATCTTTTAGGCAACATACGGATTCCTCTGACGAAAACTTCACCTTCTTTTGACTTGATTCATTCTTTGAGCCAGTTTGCGATGCTCTCGCTTTCTAATAAAGGCTGACTGCATTGATCGGAACAGATCCAATATGAAGGTGCAATGTCTAGGGAATACGGCGGTTGGGACAAGATTTCTCATTTCAGTCCTTCTAAATATTTCTGGGCTGATTTAGCAAAGTGTGGCTTTGCGTTGTCATGCTGAAAATCAGTTTGTCATGCCTACCGTCCCATTCCGGCCACTTTTCTTTCAGACCTTGATTCAAATGCATTAGTTGCAGTCGGTAATGATCGCCAGTGATGGTTTCAAATGGAGGAGTTCATAATATGTGACACTCTTCTGATCCCATCAGATGTACAACAAAAGTTGTGAAGCATGAATATTTTTTTTCGCTATCGATGGACCTGGTTCACCTGGCAAGCTCCAACATTTTCGACACTTAGAGTTATCATAATAGATCCGTTTTTCATTGCTAGTGACGATGCGGTGCAGAAAACCTTTACTTTTCTGCATTTAAAGAAGCATCTCCTCTTACCAAACGTTTCACGATATCCCTCTCCTTCAAGTGATGTGGCATCAAGTTACTTGTTTTCTGGACTTATTCCATTGCGTGCAAACGTTTACCGACGATTGATCTGTCAACATCCAACTCTTTAGACATATCCTCAAGGGTTCGACATGCGTTTTCATCTAATAATTGTTGTAGTTGAGTATCTTCGAATTTTTTCGATGCCCCTTCGTGATCTTTATCACTTACGTCGAAATTGCACATTTGGAAGCGTCGAAACCACTCTTTACAAGATGTATTTTATGGAGCGTGTTTACCGTAGATATTGATCAATGTACGGCATGTTCAGAGGCACTTTTTTTAAAAGGTAATAACGAAGAATGACTTTTCGCAAATTCTGTTTTTTCGGGACGAACGAAGACATTTTTGACGTCAGATAAAAAAGTATCTTTACGTTTCAAACGAATGTGAACTACTGCGATCGAGGCCTCAAATATACACCTTGAAATCTCGCCGCGAGGGCGGAAACTTATTGCCATACCCATATTCATAAAAATTTTAATAAAATACAAAGCACTTATCAAATAAACACATCATTTCGACTACTTTTGAATATTTTTCTTTTGTTTGCTTAATATTCATTAACCTGTAATTAAATTGTAGCTCATTATACTCGTATAGTAAAAATCATGTAAACCCAAATTCCAATATTTGTACAAAAATTAAAAACCAGCAAAATTTCCTCAGCACATCTGTTTAGGATGTAGTAGTTAATTGAAGACTGACTCATGAATACTTCCCATTGCTCATCTACGGATCGTTGATCACATACAGTTGCAGAAAATCGCAGTGCAGCAGAAAGGCAGGTTGAAAGTTAAAAGTTGTTTTTCAGTGGAAATGGCTGTTATTCTGGGACCTCTAAGATGACTGTCAAACTGAGACTGAGAACCTAGTCAAGTGTGGAGTTAACCGGAATAGTTTTTGGAACTTGTCTGCAGTCAATTGGAAATGATTGTCCACATCCTGGAGCAAACGTCTATCCACTGTTTAAAGGTTCACTACCTCCTCTCCACGAGATAAGTTGTAAGCCAAATACTCAAAGGACATATTTGCATTTTTTTTTTAATTTTTATTAATAAAATTTCGAAATTTTTATTTAAACTACTATAGGGTGGGCCATGTAAAATTTGCTTTTTGAATCGGCTATAAAAAAAAAACTAATCAATATTTTTTCAAACTTTTTTTTTTATTTTGAAGATTGAACATTGTCATTTTTGAATGAAACATAATAACGTTCAAATGACTGCCACGACTGGCTTTACAGTATGCCATTCGATCAACCCAATTTTTAAGCACATTTTCGATTGTTTGGGCTCCAACACATTTGACTTGTCATTTGTGTTACCATTCTCAAAAAAATAGGTGGTTCAAAAAGCAAATGCTATATGGCCCACCCTGTAATTCTTATTTTCTCAATTAATTTAACCATTGTCGTTAGTTTGTGATATTCGACATTTTAAGTAGGATACAGACGACGAGCGACTCTCATGTGATTTTGTGCAGATAGCGTAAAGAAGGATAGCAAAACAGCGGATGATGCGATTGCAAAGTTTATTATTCATACCTGTTTAAAAAGGAAAAGAGAGAAAAACAAAAAGTAAAACACAGAAAGGTATGAGTAAATGATTGTCTAATAGATATAGTCTTGAATTGTAGAATTCTAGAAATTATAAAATTTTCTTGCGTTTGGACATGGATAATTATAACTACTTGTACTAAAAAAAAAAATAATACAAAACGCGATTCCCTCAAACGGGAAAAAGCTACAGGGACAAATATTTCACCTCAGCTCCTCGGCTTAATAGTAATAGAAAGATGCTCAGGAATTAGTTTTTCACTGAAGTTATTTAATCCTATCCCTGGTTTTTTCGATTTTTTTTATTTTTCGTTTTGTATTTGCCATAATTCTAGCTTGTTTTTTAGACACTCAATTAATTGCATTACTAATTTTTGGCTTAAACTCAGTTTTCCCGCCGATGTGCACGCTTCAAGCATCAACACAAAATGCGGTAGTTGTTTCTGTTTTCAATGTAATGCTCGCGCACCACACCACAAACGATGAACATGCGCATGAGCTACACGCCCAAACATGTTCGCCAACATACCCACGGACGGCGAACAGGCAGCAGAGCGCGAGCATATGCGTCGTCTGTAGCCTATTTTAACCAAACAGCTGGTTTTGTCTTATCGATTTTCGTTATGAAAAAAATTACCGAATAACAAAATCGTTAAAATTGTGCTTATGAAAGATAACAATGCGAATATTGTTAAAATTTGTTAGTGAATCGCACTACTGATAAGTATGTATTTTATGAATACATCTCCATAATAAAGGTATGAGCTGATTGATGCTCCTCTTCCTAGTAGTGATAAAGCAAATATTCTTATTATAACACAGAAAAGTCTGATACACAGAAATAGCCAAGGATCAGAAATTCTAATTCTAAATTCTATTCGGCAAAGGCTATCAGAAATATACAAAAAAATGAAACAAAGAAATCTATTTAAAACAAATTTGCCAAGAGATCGTCACTTAGTGCCAAACAATAGAAGTAATCACTGCTACGGGGCTACAACAAATACCTCTATCCTTGATAACAAAGAATCTGCCTCAAATGCAGCTGCAGAAAATTTGCAGTTCATACAAGGCATTGTTTTTGGTGTTTACACATTCATTGCATTTTCTCGAATGATAATTTTTGTTTTCCTTCATTCTTTTATCAGCACATTGTACTTAAGGCTTAATTTTCACTTGTGGAAGCCTCAAGGACACGTTTCAATTTGCTTACGTAATTCACTTGTTTTCTTGTTCGTTTCTCGTACGTAGGTGTGAGATAACAAGGCAAAGAGAAATAAAAAAAAAATCTTCTCCAACCAATGGTGGTACTCAAATGTATGGTATGTCCAAAGCTAACACCTGACAGCAGCAGGGTCGCCTAAGCAAATGCTGACAACTCGGCGCATGCACACAATTACACAAGAATGTGAGTGTATATGTATGAATGCATGGAAGTGTGAGAATCTGTAAATTTAATTTACGTTTTTCTTTGTCTGCGAAGGTGTAAACATCTAAAAGGCGTATGCACACCCACACGCACTCTTATGTGCATAAGTATGTACAAGGACACATTTTTTTGTAGTGCCTACAGACATACACACTAAGGTGACTCACAAAGAAAAATGCCTGTTTTTCGACTGAGTTTTAAAGTTTTGTGTATTTTATAACTTCCACCGTAGAATTTTTATCCAACAGAAGGTTAGACGAGGGTTGGAGGATCTTGCAGATATTTCCGGGAATCTCACCGTTTTAAATATGCATGTAGATTTTTTAAAGGATTCGATGCAGATCTTTTAAGTCTACGTTTTTTTACCATCTAAAGCATTCAATGGAAAAAATGTCCAATAAATAATTTGAAAAAAGCCCGATTTTTAGAGACATTTTCAAAACACGCCGGCTCACGAAGAACCCAGTGTTGAATCAAAATATTATGCCAAATAATAAAAAATAAGCTATTTGTCGTAAAAAAGGTAGACCAAATTGATTGGAAAACGGTACCGCTTTCTTGTTTGTTGTATAAAGGCAGAGTCAGCTTAATGTGTGCTTAATGTACAATACATACGCACATACACTTACATATGTGTAACTTTAAATTAATACTATGAGTACTATGTAACAAAGTTATTTACCTTTAAACATATCTACGTGTACTAAAAAAAGTTTCTACTTGTATGACAAACACCAATATACATTTTTTTAAAAATAAAACATAAATTGTTTGCCATTAAATTACTAAAGGAGCACTAAAACACTTTATTTATTAGATGGTACTTTTTCTCGAACTTGAATTTCATAAACTTTTGTGGCACACCAACGACCTTAAAAAGTTGAAAAATCAAAGGAACAAGTGCTGTTTCTTATTCATTGACAATTTGTAGTTTCAAGTGACATTTTTAAGAAGAACTTAAGAACTACAACCAACAAAACTTCTCAGCACAAATTATAGTTTCTAGTCGGAGCATATGGCGGGAATAAACGCTCTCCAATGATTTCTGTCAGCCGCTATATGCCTAATTTCGTTCCAGGTGGCGGTGGAAGAGCTCTAATGGAGGATTGTACCGTTCATGTTTGTTGTGGCGTTCTCTGCGCCGACTTCCCTGTGGATCGGGGAGTATGTCCAATCTAGCTCTATTTTCGTCTTTTAATTTCAAGATTGGTTGGGCGATAGAAAGTCAACATTGGAGACTGTTTTTGAGCAAAAAATGCGGCACATATCCTAAGGATTTAAACGTTTTCCGAGAAGAACCAGGTCTCATATCCATATAACACATGGGCTCAAAAGTCCCGGCTCTAGCACATATGCTCTCTTTAGATTCTAATATTACTGAAGGTGCTTAAACTTGATTCCATGATTATAATTATGAAGGCGTGGAAACCCTGAAATGCAATCTAAAGCTTAACCCTTAAAATTCACTGAATTTTTAAACACTTAAAATCAATCTATCATTATGAAAGATAAAAAAATATTCGCCCTGTTTACGTGAGAGTACACCCCCGTATAGCATCCCATCTTGGTAGAATTACTCTCTCTTACCTTACGGCGGCAGCTGTAGCCGAATGGGTTGGTGCGTGATTACCATTCGGAATTCACAGAGAGAACTTTGGTTCGAATCTCGGTGAAACACCAAAATTAAGAAAAACATTTTTCTAATAGCGGTCGCCCCTCGGCAGGTAATGGCAAACCTCCGAGTGTATTTCTGCCATGAAAAAGCTCCTCATAAAAATATTTGCCGTTCGGAGTCGGCTTGCAACTGTAGGTCCCTCCATTTGTGGGACAACATCAAGACGCACACCACAAATAGAAGGAGGAGCTCGGCCAAATACCCAAAAAGGGTGTACGCGCCAATTATATATATATATATGTATATACCTTCTAAAGGATGCAGAAAATAAGAGAATTGTGTTACATGGTGTATGTGCGCATGAAATACTGTCACTTGGTAAAAGAAAAGTCAAACAGAACTTGCTGCAAAATTAGAACAATTGAATTGTAAATTTGTAGTTGAAAATCTACAGCAGAAAACAGGCAACAGGCAAAAGGTAACAAAAGCAACTATAACTACTCGTATGTGACTGCCGAAAAGGTAACTAACAAAGGCTCTAACACATATGCGAGTATGGGTATGTGTGTACATATTTGTGTGTCATTTAGATAACAAATTTTTTTTTTTTAATTTAAATGCTAGTCACGTAGGACCAGCAATTTAGTGTGTGTTTTGTATCTGTCGAACTGCCAATATTCTCAGTTAAGGATAACTTTACATCCACGCTTCCGGCGTCTCTGTTGACATCAAGTACCCGTACTAGCCGCTCAGTTGTCCATCCGATTTGCTTCATCAATGGCATTGCATTCTCGACTGATTTCACAACTTTCAATACACGTTTCAATCGCCTGTGGCTGGTATCAGCTGGCGTCATTCCCTTCTCCATTCTCTTTATCGGTATTCAATGAATTTGTAGAATCAGTCCGACATCATTTACCGCTTCCGCTCTACTGCCATCACAACTTAATTCTGTTTACTGATTTAGTCTTTCAGTTGTTCAATTTCCTTGCTTTCTTCTTTTGAATATTCTAGGAGTTTCTTCAATATTTCAACTTGTTTTAAATGACTAATTTACTTCATCTGTGTAGTGCTTTGTTCCTTTAGTTATAAGCGTCCACCAGCAAAAAATATTTTCGCATTATTGCCAGGATTTTTAGTATTATTGTTTTGATCATTTATTTTCTTCATCTTTTTTTGAGTGAATGGATGTATTGTATTTGTTAAGAAATGAATGGTAAGTTGGCTACGTAAAAGAAGAATTGGTACAGTAAATTGGTTTCTATAGCAATTTTCTTTGAATTTTGTTTGAGGGAAATATTCTTAGTTTATGGCATATTTTAAAGACACCTACATAAATTCGATTCGGCTGAATTCATTAGTAGGGCTGGAAAAAGTATCTTAGCTTTACCTTCTTGGCAAAATGAGAGAGAAGGGAGAGAAGATTTTATGCAAGACATTTACTACTTTCCAAATATACTTTAAAGAAGTGTGGAGTAAAAAAATTGAAATATGGATATTACTGACTCCAAGGCTACTATGGACTCCAATTTTTTTGGACAACAAGTCGAAAGTTCTTAAGCTCAAATTATCCCTTTTATCAAATGTGCCGATTAATTGTATTATTTTGAAGAAATTAAAATAATCAAAACATAACTTTTGCTCAAAAAGTAGCCGAAAATCTAATTTAAACGAACACGTAGTTATGTTTAAAAATGTCTAGTAAATTTCGCTACATTGAATTTAGCTGAGAAAAGTTTTTGACTGAAATTTGGTGATAACGGAACGGTAGCCTATGGGTACTCGATAATTTCGAAAATACAAGCAAACTAGTAGTACAAATATTTTAAAGCCAAGCGTTGGTGAATTGCTACGCTACGGGCGCCATTCTTCTCTTTCGTGCAGCCATGTGAGCTGAAGGAGGTATTGGTTCCAGAGCAAAAAATAATTACTGGTAATGAAATGACAGATACATTAACTAGCAAAATGGTGACCTTCTCATTTATAGGCCCTGCACCATTTTGTAGCCTTGGAGAGGGCAACTTCTTCCCTCTTATTCCTGAAGCAGAGGAATAGCAAAGAAGATCATACAGGGAGAATCTACCGAACTTATCGCAATCAAAATCAGTGGAAGGAAGCTTTAACCTTAACCAATTTAAACACTGTATGGAATTGAATAAGAATAATTTTAGAATCATTGCATGAATTCTAACAGGGCGTTGTAGATTGAATCATCATCATACTAACCTGGGAATATACTCCAATGGAATTTGGTGGGAAAAAGATGATGCCGCTAAAAATGTGCTGGCATCGGGCCCAGCACCGATGAATAAGCGGCACAAACATCTGGGTAAATATATTTTACCAGAGGTAGAAAACACTCAATAAAATAAGACAAATATTAAAATTTTTTTGAGGTAGTTGGGTTTATAGAAATATTTTGAATCCATGAAGGGGACAAAACAGATCTTTCAAGTCGGAGTGCTAAATCTCCTTTAATAATAATAGTGGGGTATACTTTGGATCCTCGTTAACTGTTAGGGATGAGATTAATGAAGTGCTGCTTATGTCGAGAGGGTGAATTCTTTCGCAAAAACTTTCTATGAACCAAAATATTATCGGAAAGTTCCAAGCAAAGCGCTGGAAGTGCTAATCGACTTGCCTGCACCTGGCCGCCGCCTCGGCGCTTAGGCTTAAAAGTGTGGCGCTATGGAAGGATCGACGGTTTGGCCACGCCTCTATTTTGCATACTCTGAATAGTCAGAAACACGAAATGGACTACTCTATTACTAAACTCACCTTCGACAGACTCTTCAACGCTAGCATACCGGCAAGAAGAGAGTGGCAAACAGCGAGGCCATGGAGAAGGGGAGAATTAATATAGTAGAAGTTCTATTTATAAAAGAAGTGGCTACGTAACTAAATACGCATGCCTTAACAAAAACTATAATAAGTATATTCTCAGATAACCAGGTGGCCATTACATAAATCAATGAATGCGGCCATACTAAGTTCTAAGATTGCACCGGATTGGCGAGGAACCTTAAATGATATTAGTGTCGTATTCAAGGTCAGCCTTATTTGGGTTACGGGGTACAGAGATATTGGGGAAAATTGTAAAGTGGATGAGCTAGCCAGGAAAGGTCCTAATCTTCAACTGCTTAGTGGGAGAAATCCTTTTTTGACATTGGGATACCTATAGCCGCGAGAAAATTAATAATTGAGAATCACATTATCCAAGAGGCCAATAGGTCACGTAGGGACGAAGGCTCCTGCGTAACAGCTAGGCTACTCTGGCCGCAAATAAATTAAAAAAAAGACAAAGGAACTGCTTAGCCTTTCAAGAGACAATATCTCGAAAGTCGTGGCTTGTATAGCGGGTCATATGCAGGCATTCCTTAATACTAGGAGCTTTCTCCCATGAATATTGTGGAAGTTGTAGAGATGATTAATACGAAGAAACAGTTGGGCACTTCCTTTGTAATTGTCCAGCCTTAGCTAAAATCAGATCATGTTTTTTAGGTAGATACTTTTTTAATTCTCTTACGGCAATGTCCGAATCAATTCTGCTCTTCATAAGATCCACAAAATGGTTTGACGAAGAAAAATAAATGAGGTTCCCGTGTCACACAGTGGCATCACAACGGACCTGTTAGGTTTATTTCTGTGATCTGATAAACCAAATGCCTTCCGCTAGGCCATTTAGTATGTAAGGGATAACAGAAGAGAATGCAATTGTACTGCTTACATATCTCACTTTGTAAATACCTCCATAGACTTCATCACGAAAGTTCTTCACACTATCCAATCTCCACGGGAAGTGAAGATTTTACTGATAAAGTCTTGTTACAAAGCCCACGCTAAGCTCCTAAAGTCTTAAACGGGAAAAATATAAATATACATATATAGTCTGTGTCAGAAAAAAAGAACCGGTTTTTTCATGTAACTTCAAGATATATTTCGTTCTGCGTTTTGCTGCGCCACTCAAGGGCTACGACGCCAGTTCTAACTCAGGTTCGTTCGAAACTTTCCCGTAAACGCCACCAAACGAAATTGAGTGAGAAGCACGTGAAACGTTTCGAGGAGGTATTTTTATGCACGCATTCGAAAGGGCCGAAATTTTCTTACGCCGCGGATGCAAAAGTGATTAAAGAATAAAAAGCGGGAACCTTCTTTGCGGCTACGCGAAGCACGCACAATTCTTGCTAAACAGAGAATAGATGTAAGTATCAACACCATCGAACGTCGACTGAAAAGGGGAACATATCCTACTGTCCCACATCATCAAAGCCACTGCTCTCAGAAAAACACATTGAGAAACAACAAAACAAGAAAATGGCGTCACAGTAATGGACTAATCTTCCCAGTCCCCAGACGCCAACCCCATTGTAAATGTGTAGAGAATTATGAATTATACGGATCTTATCGAAAAGATAGTCCACGATTTAAAGCAACTCTTTTTCAAGCGTGCAAAATCTGGTCCTCTTTGTCGACGTGCTACGCAGAAACGCTTCAAAGCATGCCGAGAAGATGTCAGGCTATACTTGACAATGATAGAGACTACACAGCTTATTGAGTAATTGCGGCTCGTAGTTTTGTATATACAAACTTTTATATAAGAAAAATTTTAAATATATACCTTTTAAACTTCATGAATGATCGCGGTTCCTTTTTTCTTACACAGACTATATATAAAGGGTGGCAAAATTTCAAGGGCCGATGTTGAATGTGAACCACTCCTAAACGTCAACGACATCGTTGGACTTGTATCTTTGGGGTTATTTGAAAGAAAAGGTGTTCGTCGATAAGCCAGCAACAATTCAAGAGCTAAAGGATGAGATAATTCGACACATTAACGGCATAGAACCTCAATTATGACTCAGCCTCCTCGAAAATTTGGAGGTGTGCCGCCGAGGCTGTGGTGGCTATTGGGCTGATATTTTATTTCATACGTAATTGAGCCATACCAATATTATCATAATAAAGAGAAATGACAATAAGTTCCTAAAAAAATTCTATTCATTCAAAATCAACGCCGACCCTTGAAACTTAAGCACCCTTTATATAAATTTTATGCTGCAGTGAGCTGATAACTGGAATATAATCTGTAAACAGCCTAGTCGAAATCCTTTTTTGACAGTTCCGAGGAGAGAGTGATAGATAGTACGAACGCCATCCTAGAGAAAAAAAAATTCAGAATGAGTTTCTTCTGGCCCACGAACTCAATTTACCATTTCCGAGAAAGCGGTTTGAGACAAAACAGACCAGAAAGCAGAACTTGAAGAACAAGGTGACTATCGACAAATGTCGAGAGCTTTTTGAACAGATGTTAGCGATACATTTGGCGAAGTGATTTTTTAGGAAAAGTTACGGAGAGAAGAAATGATTTTGTTTTACTAAAAGGTTTGCAGTTTACCTATGTTGTGGGAGGCACCTTGTATTGAAATCAGTCAGACGGCAAATGCAAGTATTAGTGCACATTCATATAAAACAAAACCATAAGACGGCAAAGTAACTGTTCAAATGGAAATGAGCTTCGTCTGAGAAGATGATTCTTTTAGCAAAACCATCCAGCTTTTCCTTCGCGAAATTAGCGAATTCTCGACATTACCGATGATGGTGTGGCTTCAATTCTGGCATCAAGGCTACAGTGCCAAATATTTACACTAACTTGGCCATGTGGTGGTCGCAGATATAATATATACAGGTATGTAGGTCTAACTGCTCTCCTTTTGGCTGGTACTACCAAACGTAGCTGAAATTTTTCTATTCTTAGAAAATTGGTATTTAAAATGGGATCCTTCATTTGTAGCAACATTTCCAAGTTGGATCGGGGAGTGCAATCTAAAACTGTCAAGCACAATACGCTATTGTTGTAGTATTGCTACAAAAACAACAATATCAATACCTACAAATTGGAAGCGTCTTACTTGTGCAGAGGGCAAACTTGGCAGGAACCACAGAGGCGTAAATTCCCCAATTTTCGTAATTTTACGCATTCGTAGAATGTGTGCACTCATCTATGCATTGATATACATAAATATACATACATACATCTACGATATCTATAGTTTGCTTGCAGTACTTGCACATTCATATATGAATTTTCTTTAAAAACGATGACAAAGTTAAATTCTTCTTTTTGTTATTGTATACAGACCACATATGTTTCTGCAAACGTTCGCCAGAAACTTTGCCACAACAATATGTCTCAGCATACAATTGTAGTCCATATGCTTGCTTTATTATTGTACCGCATGTGTACCCCCCATGTGCGTAAGTTGGCGCTTTTCAGCTAACTTTCCGGCCAAGTCATAACTTTCGCGTTGCCTAACAAGAAATTCGCCAACAATGAAGAGCGAATAAACAACATGAAAAATTAAAATGAAAATGAAAATAAAAACTAGTGAAAATTCGTAAGTTTAAATGACACTGGAAAACTTGTGTGGACAAATAGAGAAATGTTTGTAAGTGTTTATAATAAACATAAAATTTTGTGGGTGCTAATGATAAACGAAAAATGTGCGCAAGTAAGCGGTTGACTGTTGGCATAAAAGAGTTTCAAAATACAGCTGGGAAGTGCTGTTGATGATAAAAATATGGAGGAAAACTTTGGCAACTTGAAAGAAATTATGCCTTTCAAACTATTTCAATACACATACCATATGTATGTACTATTTGTATGTAACAGTAACATTATTTTGTGTGCAGTTGTGAGCTATATATTCTAATAAAGGGTGGTTAAGTTTCAAAGGCCGGTGTTGATTTTGAATAAAATATTATTTTTTTAAGAAATTATTATCACTTCTCTTTATTATGATAATACTGGTATGGCTCAATTACGTATAAAACAAACACAGCGGCGGCACACCTCCATCCGATGGTTCAAATTTTCGATGACGCTGAGGCATAATTCAGGTTCTATGCCGTTAATGTGCCGAATTATCTCATCCTTTAGCTCTTGAATTGTTGCTGGCCTATCGACGTACACCTTTTATTTCAAATAACCCCAAAGAAAGAAGTCCCACGGCATCAAATCACATGATCTTGGCGGCCAATTGACCGGCATTCACTCTTGGATTATCATTCGCCCAAATGCGGCAATTCTGTTTTTGATGAATACACTGAGGTGAAAATGTGCCTCATCACTGAAGATGATTTTCTTCACGAAGTGCGCGATATTCATTTCGATTTGAACGCCCGTTTTCATAATAAGCCTGAGTAACTTTTACGCGTTGCTGGATTGTGTATCTTTCCATGGTTAAAATTGAGTTAGTATGAAATTGAAAAATGTTAGAAAAAAACTTGACGTTTAGATGTGGTTCACATTCAACATCGGCCCTTGAAATTTAACCACCCTTTAATTAAGTAATTATAACCTATACAATTACCATTTAACCACCGTAAACCATTACCATTACCATGATAAAATACTTGTAAAAGTTTTGCTCTTTCCCTCTTTAACAACTAATTATAAAAAAAAAATCTTTCAACGAAATATTTTTTCAGGATCAGGTGAAAAAAGAAAAAAAAAATAAATTAAAAAATTTTGCTATTACAAAATTCAGTAAAAAATATATGCGCTTAAAAAATAATACGTTTTTCATTTGAAGATAAATTTTTGCAGACTTCAACTTTGTGCTCTTCACACATGCTTTTATTGCAATTCGCACATGTAGACTTGATCTTTTTATTAAATCATCTGTTAAGCTCACTCATTTTTCATTTCATTTTTTTTTAAACTCATTTTTCCAGCCTTAAACAGCAAACGCGCAAAAGACACACGTTTTTTACCTCAAACTCGAGAGCAAGGTATTGCTGAAGAGAAGGCTGAAAATTACATAACTTTAAATTATTAGTTGATTCGACGAACATGAGCTTCATAATTATAAAACAGCATCATTTTCGCCAATAATATAACTGTATACAACAATTTAACATGGGAAACTGGACTACACGATATTTGAAGGCCATCGGCAAAGTGAGAGGAAGACATATCGTGATAAAGCACACCATTTGAATTGCCGCAGTCCTTGTGAGTACTAAAAATATCTTTATTAAAGTTTCAATTAATTTTGCATCTTTGCAGGTTTAAAAAGTAGTGTAGTTTGAATATTATAAAAATTATAAACAAAAACCAACTTGGCATTCGCCTATTGTGACACTTAGTGCAGCTCAGCGCTTTTTTACTGCAGGCGAATATCGACCAGGAACGCTAACGTTCCTATGTTCTAACCCATTCTCAGTCGCATATCAGCAGCAAAATATTTTCCAGAAATGTGTGCTGTAAGCTATGCATTCATTTTAATGGATGCAAGATGGATCCATCACTTCACGCCGAAATCAAAACGATCGTCATCTGAGTAGAGCAACTGGTGAACCTCGTCCAAAGCGCCTGAAAGCACAACAATCGGCTGGAAAAGTTATAGTTTCGGTATTTTGAGAGGTACGTGGTGTAATATTCATCGAAGAAAAAACTTTTGTTTCATCATGATAACGCACCGTGTCATTTCACTCGAGTCAGGCAGTTATCGCTAAAACTAATGCCTATGTTGAGGCAAAAGACGTTCTACAAAAGTGCTATTGAAGTGTTAGCGCACCGCTAGAATGATTGCGTTATTCTTTATGGAAACGTGTTTTCTTTGTTAGACCCCGCACTTTTCAGCCCATGTGTTGGCTGTATTAAAAGCGTTTCTAACGTCCAAAGTTAGTACATCGCAGTATCCTTTTCTGTGCCATGCTTGATTTGCTCCCTCTGGATCTTAAGATACAACAGGAAGCAAGAAAAGCAATGTGTAGACTCTATAAATATGGTTTCTGGACGAAGACGGAACTTCGGGACACAGAGAAATCTTTAAGTTACTATTTGAGCAGTATCCACTGTTTTTGGCCCCTAAAGACGGCCTGATACCCACAGTTTCATTTGGAAGGAAATTTGATGTCAGATTTCCATTGCGTGAACAATGGAGCAATCCAAAATGCATGCATAGAGTTTTGATGGATATTTTCTTTACCGATGGGTCCAAGAATGACATAGGGTCTGGAGCCGGTTTTCCAAACAGAAGGTTTTGCCATCCTGAAAGTAGTCGAATGGATAATCGAGAGGAGATGGAGCGGGAAACAGATTGGAAAGTCAGGCTGCACTGAAGGCCCTGGAGAACGCGAAGCAAATCTCAAAGATTGTTTAGGAATATAAGAAGAAGCTCAATTCTGTCGCAAGACAGAGAGGCTTGTACTTATATGGGTTGCAGGACACTCGGTGTTCAAGGAAACGAAATTGCCGACGAATTAGCCAACCGTGCATCAGCGGTATCCCCACAAGGGCCAGAGCCAATAATCGGAATCAGTTCCGCAGGAATCATGAATTGGATCAGCGATTATGTAGGCAATCTACATAAAGAGCGATGGTTCGGTCTAGAACGGTGAAGAAGTGCAAAGTGTTTTGTGACAAGTGCGAACAGAAAATTGTCAAACTTTCTATTAAAGCTTAGAAGGAAAGAATGACTAATATTCGTTCTCTAAAACTGAAGGATATTTACAGATTTGCCAAAGAATCTGGAAAATTCTCACAGGACTAACTATCTCTATCTCTATCTCTATCTCTATCTCTATCTCTATCTCTATCTCTATCTCTATCTCTGTCTCTATTCTTTCCTATCTCTTTTTCTGATACTTTTCTCCTTCCCTCCTTGACTATCTACCCCCTTTCCAGAGCTTCAAATACAATGGGCTTTTTCGCCTGAGTGTTTTAGGAGCCATAAATCTCCTAGTACTCCTTAGCTCGACCTTCATTCGTCACATCATCTCTTGCCCTCAATAGCTTCTATTGCTAAATCTAACAAGCATTTGATAGCATCCACTGTTCAGGAGGCTTTTCTGAAGCGAAACTGGTATGTGGATAAAATATCTTTATCTTCTGCGAAAGATGATAACCTGTCACAAACAATTCTCTCAAGAATTTTTCCCATTTTGTTTAGAAAGCATATCGGTCGATAAGACTCGGGTTCGACAGGCTTTTTGTTGCCCTTAGGTAAAAGCAAAGTGTTTGCATCTTCCATCTCTTTGGGAAAGTGCATTCGTTAAGACAAGTTTGGTATACCGCTAAATGTCTGGGTGTTTGGAAATCGCTACTTTCGGGGCGCTATTTGGCATACCATTCAGACCTGGAGCTTTTTCGGACTTCACTTTATTACGCGCCGCTTGAAGTTCTTGTTCAGTAGCACGAGGGATGCCACCTGCTTCGTGCTGTATGCGATCTCAGTAATCCGGGTTCAAATTGTAATCAAAAATTTTGATATGCAACTCCCCAAATTGTAGTGCCAGTATCAACAGGAAAATGATTTCATAGGCTTGTTGAGAATACGAGTTAGGCGGATAAGAAAATAAGCACACAGCGTAACCCGTTGGAAGACTACAAATTACGCTAATTCACTAAGATACATCACGAGTTTATAAGTAAGTTCCATTGTAATTTATAGATCTGCAGAAAAGTGTTTTCACACTACTACCTACCGCCAACACATAATTCATAAGTACGCGTGCGCAGTCATAACTCAAAGCTGCCCTCATTAAGTGGCAATTTGTGTTGCAGCTGCTTTTTGCAAGTCTTCTTGAGTGCTGTGTGTAATACATATTTACAAATGCACGTGCTGTGGTAATGCTGATACGTGAATGCATACTTTAAGGCGCTTAAGCTTAAAAAGGAACGGCTGAACTAAAGGCAGATGGGCACTCAACATAAATAAACCAGTATTACTGTACGTGCAACTGTAAAACAACCAAACGCGCAATCAACCGATATTTATAAAAAGTCAAATACCAGACATCTGCACGAGTTCATATGGTAGCGGCGTCCATACATATGTTGACCGGGACAGTTGGTGTTGCTATCACATTTATTTGTGAAACTCGAAGTATTAAAATTTCCACCAGAGCATGGAGTTGTTGTCAACATTCTTCCGTAGATACTGAGTAATATAGTAGAGCAGATCAGCATCAGATCGGCGCAGTGATGACATAATGCCGAAATAAATACTCAGAAGTGCCGTGGCACTTCATAAAACTCGATGCAAGCGACAGCTTAATCCTTGTATAAATACGGAATGCACACTTAAAAGCAGAGAGTGCATATACATTTGTGCACATTCCAGCAGTTGCCATGTACATACATATGTACATACATACATGCAAAGAAATAAGTACTCTTGTGCTCTCTTCACTTTTATCACTCAACTCTCGCCGTTGCATTTTTACTGCATTTTCTTCTCGGTGTGAGTTTTTGTGATTTTTCGTATAGAGCACATTCTTCAACTTTTTAACAAAGTGCTTATTATTCAGTGCTAAGCCAGTTTATATATGTACATATGCATGTAAATATATGCGTATAAAAATAAATGCGCATTCATGTGCGCATATTTTCTGTTCAATCTTAAGATATTTTGTATCAGCGTTTTTTCATCTTATTAAAGAATGTAAAAATTAAATATTAAGAAATGAGGTTATGCTGACAATTATTATTGAAGTATGCAAATAGTTTTAGCCTGTTGCATTGTAATTTAACTTTTAAGTTAATCCAATTAGTTTAAATGGTCGAAAAATCAACCATAAAAAATTTCCTATAGTTAGCCATTTTTAATTCAATTCCAATGAAACTAAATTTACTCTCCCTCTTATTGAAGAATCATTGGAAAACCTAATTATATAATGGTACGAGGGCTGCCTTTATATTTTGCGCCCAATAATAAAAACACAATAAAATAAATGGCCGTGTAAGAAACAAATACTTTCAGATTTCACAAGGCGCGGTAAAATTATTGCAAACTCTGAGAAACTTAGTGGGAACCGACGAAGAGAATTTTCTTTTCGCAGCGATACTTGGATTCAAAACTGTTCCCTTGTTATGATAATTCTGAAATTTTAAATGACAAAAAAGTACCGGGGAAAAGGCAAAATAATTGTTTAATCATCAAAATTTATATTGTCGCCGTCAAAACAGGCTCCATTCGAAGGAGTGCACATATGCCAACGATTAGTGCAGCCATCAAATCACCTTTTAAACGCGTTTGAAGAGATCTTCTTCAGCTCCTTCAGCGAATTCTCCTTTCAATGTAGACTCGTGTGTCATAGACGTTTCATACACATCGCAAATGTTCCGGAAATTTTACCAATTTCAAATAACTAATTTGTATTTCCCTTGCAAATTGATAAAAGTGTCCTGTATTTGTCCTGTAATTGTATATATTTAATTGTTATTTGTTTTGCATATTTTTGATAATTTGAAATAAAATAATAGATTTGTGCTAAAATATTATAACTGTTTTACTAGGTTATCCAGTAAAAATATCCATTATTATGTGTGTGAAAAAACAACTTTTTTCCGCAAAAAAAAAAAAAAACAAATAATCTGAGACCTTCTTCTTCTGTTTGCATACAAGTAACATTCTGAATTATTATGAGAAACAGGTTTATAGCTTTAACAATAAGTTTTCAATGAGCTGCTTTTGACCCAATAAACAATAAACCTCTATTCATAATTTTGCATGACAATGTCTGTCTACCAAAGCGATTTGAGCCTTGTGATCTCAATTTATTTTTATTTTCTTTATTTACGATTTACAATGTGAACATATTTGAAATATTTGTAATAATTTTTTAAAACTAAAAGCATCTCCACTCGTTTATTGCAAAATGCTTTTAACGGTTATTGATAGTTTCTAAGAGTGCATTTGGATAGTTTGCCACACGGAATACGAGTAATACAAATGTACCGATACATAAATACTAACACCAAATACATACATATGACTACTAAAAGTTATTAAAATGACCGTTACTGGAAGTTTTTATTTATGTTTTTCAATGGCTGTAGGCGGTTGGCAAAACACTTGGGGACCATTTACTACTCATATTTGCTACTACATCACCGCGTTTTTGCACTGCATAAGCGCTCATAATAAGAGGAACGTCGAGAGAGAGAGAGAGAGAGGGGTGTATAAGGGTCATAAAATATAAATATCTGTTAGTGATATTCTTTTTTAATTTCGCACATAATATTGTGTGAACACTATCCTACAAAAATTCATATTAATAACACCACACGCTCATGGACCTGCGAAATCGAGCGTTTTTTCCGAGTATGTCTGGTGCAGGATTCGTTTTTAAGATACGTACAAGTATTATATATAAATTGTACAATAGTTTTCTAGATATTTAATTAATTAGGTTTTCACTACATTTCAAAATTAACTGTAATTTCATAAATATCAAGTGATGAATTAGGAATGAAGTGAGGTTGAACTCAGCTGTTTGCGTTACTTGATGCCTATTTCACCTGTAAAACTTGAAGATTAGATATTTACCAAGCCCTCGTCACACCACTTTTGGTATGGTTCTTGGGGGTTATATAAATCGTGGCGGTGTCACTTTCTGTGCTTGTTGTTTCGCCATCCAAGTTGCCATGAAAAAATCAAAATATGCAGAAAGAAATACATTATATTTTGCGACTCATTCTTCTTGATGATTTGCTGGACGTGGTTTAATTATGTACTTTGGAATGATGCCTACTCTGCCGCTTCGTTGAGAGTTTAGGATTTCGTAAAGTTTGCGTTCATGCTGTCGCAGAAAGAAAGGATGCCGCCTATAGAGCCACGCTGCGATCGGGCGCAACGCGAGCCATATGGGATCAGATACAGAGAGCTAAAAAAGGAAGAGAGACGTATTATCCGAAAGAAGAAACGAGAGACCGAAATACGTGAGAGCGAGAAGCTTGAGATGCTGGCCAATAGGAACAACGCCCCAAAATTCTACCAGAAAGTTCGGCGGCTTACAGAAGGTTTTAAAACCGGGGCGTTTTCCTTTAAGAACAAAGACGGTGATCTGGTGACTGACGTACAGAGCAATCTTAAATTATGGAAGAAACACTTCTCGAACCTGTTAAACAGTGACGGCTGCGCATGTCGCAGAGAATGTGAAGATCTCGATACCCCAATCGTTGACGACGAAATTGTCGTTCCGCTACCCGATCATGACGAGGTGAGAATAGCGATATCACGGCTAAAGAACAACGAAGCCGCGGGCGCTGACGGACTGCCGGCTGAGCTATTCAAACATGGCGGCGAGGAGCTGGTAAGGTGCATGTATCAGCTTCTATGCAAAATATGGTCGGATGAAAGCATGCCTGCCGATTAGACTTCAAATGTGCTCTGCCCAGTCCATAAGAAGGGCGATCCTGCAATCTGTGCCAATTACCGCGGGATTAGTCTTCTAAATATCGCCTATAAGGTTCTAGCGAGCGTATTGTGTGAAAGACTAAAGCCCACTATCAACCAACTGATTGGACCTTATCAGCTTTAGACCTGGAAAGTCTACCATATTCACAATACACCAAATCTTGGAAAATACCCATGAAAGGAGAATCGACACACACCATTTTTTCGTCGATTTCACAGCTGCATTCGACAGTACGGAAAGGAGTTATCTCTATGCCGCAATGTCTGAATTTGATATCCCCGCCAAACTAATACGGCTATGTAAGATGACGTTGCTCAACACCAGCAGCGCCGTCAGAATTGGTAAGGACCTCTTCGAGCCGTTTGATACCAAACGAGGTTTCATACAGGGTGACTCGCTGTCGTGTGACTTCTTTAACCTGATGCTGGAGAGCATCGTATGCGCCGCAGAACTTAATCACTCAGGCTCAATATTTTATAAGAGAGTCCAATTGTTGGCGTATGCCGATGATATCGATATCATCGGCCTTAACAACCGCGCTGTTAGTTCTGCCTTCTCCAAACTGGATAAAGGGTCTGGTTGTGAACGAGGACAAAACGAAGTACCTCCTCTCTTCAAACAAACAGTCGGTGCACTCGCTTATCGGCACCCACGTCACTGTTGACAGTTATAATTTCGAGGTTGTAAAAGACTTCGTATATTTAGGAACCAGCATTAACACCGATAACAATGTCAGCCTTGGCAAGTAGGCAACTGATAAATAAAGTCCTCTCTCGACGAACCAAATTAACACTCTACAAGACTCTCAACATGCCCGTCCTAACGTATGGCGCAGAAGCATGGACGATGACAACATCCGATGAAGCTACACTTGGAGTGTTTGAGAGAAAGATTTTGCGTAAGATTTTTGGACCTTTGCACGTTGGCAGCGGCGAATATCGCAGGCGATGGAACAATGAGCTGTATGAGCTTTACGACGACATAGACATAGTGCAGCGAATAAAGATCCAACGGCTGCGCTGGCTGGGTCATGTCGTCCGAATGGATACAAACGCTCTGGCTCTGAAAGTATTTGATGCGGTACCTGCTGGTGGTAGTAGAGGAAGAGAAAGGCCTCCACTAATTCAAACAAATACTTCGTTTTTCCCACCGTTTGCAGAAAATAGTAATCAGGGTAGTTTAGGTGTCTTTTTCTAACCCCAAGTGAAACGAATTACGAAATTTATGAGTCATTTCGTTACCTTTGCCAATATTTTAACCCTCAGTCCAGCACTTTTCATATTATATATCAGACGCTGATTATTATCTTCACTCCATAAATAACTGACGTTGGTATACCTCTAAATTTTTATTCAGCTATTGAATTTTTTGTGTTGCCGAAAAGTATTAGAATTCCACGATTAGCAAAGTAATGCCTTATTTGGCCCGGCACCATAGCAAAAATAACCCGTTTGGCGGGAGGAGGACAATTATTGCTTAAGGTAGTATACTGGTCAAATACTCATTTTTTAGAGATATGTTTTAGGAATTTTTTGGATTTTATAGTATAGATAATGAAAGTTATCAATCTCAATCATATTTATGTCGGCTCTAAATAAGTTGAGCACGCATTTATTGAGTAATTCTTTATAATATATATCTAACAGAAAAATCAGGCTTTTTGAATATGGGCGAACGAGGACTCTAAATATACCAATATTTCAGTCTCCTTTGAACTGACAAAAACTAGTAGTGTTTTCAAGTAGAGGTCTTCGCGATACTGCAGGCATGCAAAATGCTTAGGGATCTCTGTACGGAGGGAGAAATAAATATCTTTTGCGATAGTCAAGCTGCGATCAAGGCCTTGGTGTCGTCATGTTGCAAATCTCTTCTGGTCAACTCCTGTAAGGAGGAGGTCAAACGTCTCGAACGTGCAGGAAACATTTCTCTTATCTGGGTTCCGGGTCATAAGAAGGTATAGGATAATTAAATAGCCGATGAGCTTGGCAAGAAGGGGTCGACAGAACTGGTTTCAGTTGCCCGCTTCCCAGGTATCGGTGTC
The DNA here is from genome assembly GCF_028408465.1 of Anastrepha ludens. Classification (NCBI taxonomy): domain Eukaryota; kingdom Metazoa; phylum Arthropoda; class Insecta; order Diptera; family Tephritidae; genus Anastrepha; species Anastrepha ludens. The sequence goes on along the minus strand of NC_071501.1, from coordinate 52,764,712 downwards.
CCTTTGACCGTCATTAATGGGAAACTGCACAACTACTTTCTTAAACAACGCAAGACATATTTCAATCTTATCGTGTGCTATCTCAAAAATACTTTGGCTTCAGTATGATTGAAAAAGGACGCTTACATTGCTGGGTATCATCCGCCATTAAATTTTCAAACTCATAGCGGTGTTCACCGTTCACTGGGTGATAGGAACTCATGCGGAGAAGCTGGGACTCCCAATGCAGAAGCTGTGGGGATTCTGCAGAGAAAGAGACTGTTGAATACTTTCTTTGCAAATGTCCGCGTCTGGCGGCTAGGTGCTTGAGGATGCTTAGTGCAACTTTTGGGGATAGCCTGAGGAATTTCTCCTAGACCGGATCCCTTTTCTCTTCTTCACTTAATCAACAGCTCTGAATGGCTGTAGATGGTTTTTCTTCGAGCAAGTTCTGTAATTTTTCGCAGGTCTACATTATGGTACCAAAATGGCACTCCAGTGCTACTTGTGGTTTACCCGTGGTACTCTTGCCATCTAACCTACCTATGGGTGGTGGGTGTGGCTATTTACCGGTTGCGCTCATTTACAGAGTTAATCTACCTTTTATTGTAATATTTTAGTATTTAATCGAGTTATCGGGTATACGGACGGGCGGATAGACAGGCATTTACATGATTTATCAAGTAATACACCTATGACTTTTTTTCAATTTCAAACGTTTATTAACAAAAAATGGTTACAAATTTAATCTTCAATATAAAAGTCTAGCGACACATTTTTACCATCTCTCAGGCAATTTGTGGATGCCGCGCCAAAAAAATTGTCCGTCTTTGGCCACAAACCAACCATCGAGCCATTTTTTGGCTTCTTAGTGAGAATTGAAGTGCTGCTCGGGAAGTGCGTGGCCCATCGATGCAAACAAATGATAATCGAAAGGCGCCAAGTTTGGTGAGTAAGCCGCATGCACCAGCGGTTCCCAATTGTACGTCTCCACCAATTACCGGGTCGTTCTTGTTCGATATGGTGGTGCATTGTCATCAAGAAAATCATGAAGAAAAATTACTTTGTGACGCTGATCGGCATATTCTGGGCGTTTTCGGTGTATAGCGCTGTTCAAATCGGCCAATTGTTGTTAGTAGCGTGCACCGTCAACTGTTTCACCTGGTTTTAATAGCTCGTACCAAATCATACCATGCTGATCCCAGAAAACACACAGCATTGCCTTACGGCCGAAGCGATTTGGTTTGGCCGTTGTTTTTGGCTTGTGGCCGGGCGGACCATACGATCGATGCAAAAAAGACTTCCTTTTGAACCGGGGGAGCAGCATTGCAAAAGTGGTTTTTCGATGTCCGCAAATCGTAGTTTGAAGGCACGAAATTCGACATTTTTAAGAGCCACAAAAGTGCATTGTTTTATGAAACGTAACAAACAATGAACTGAATATTGTTGACAGATGACAGACGAAAAAGTTTAAAAATACTTCTAGCGATGTCTATGGACTAATAGCTGAAAGTCTCATTTCATGCGCTTGGGTCAAAAAGATGTTCGAATTTTGTAAAAGGGTGTAATAAGTGTATATTTTTATATGTATGCGAATTTGTATTTACAATACATAAATATGTGTAAATATGTATGTGTGTACAAGTAGAATAGAACTGCATTTGTATATTTATGTATACACGTTCATATATGTATAAATATTTCGCTTTTAAAACTTTTCGGTAATAAACCTTTTTATTTTCTATTTCTTAAACCTTCCATCGAAAATGCATTTTTCCGGATTAAAATATAGTTTTGTATATTTTTTATTCTCTATATTCACTAATGTTTTTTTAAGTGTTTTTCTTCGCACCATTTGATGTTTTAAGCAATTTTCGCTACTTATTTATTTTTTGTGTTGGTTATTCGCACATTTTCAGCCTCTCTGGACCACCCCAAAGCCTAGGCAAATGATTTAGTTCACTATATCACCAATGCGGCCTAGGTTTGGTGAGCAGCGTGTAATAGTTTTATGCATTCGTCTCTCTATGCTTTTTGTGTAAATTTTTGTTGCATCCAATCGTTTTATTTGTGTAGTTTGTCGAAATATGGAAAAAGCTTTTTGAGTGGTTTTTCATGTCGTTCCTTTGGTGAGTTGCTGCTGACAATCGAAAAAACCGAATGATGGAGTGACCAACTGTAGCTGCATTTATTTAGGACAAAGCGCCTTTGGTAGTCGAGGTTATTGTATTGAAAAATGACAATGAGATTAGTGAGAGAGTGAGCGAAGCTAAAATGTAAAAATGTAGGCGAAGAGAAAAAAGTAAATAAATAAATTTCAAGTTGAAAAACTCACTTGGTGAAAAGACAAAAAATAGGAAAATTTAGTGGGTTAAGCATCAAAAAGGATACTTTTTTATTTCCTTTTGAAATTGGAAGTTATGATGACACCTTTCGTGACTTGGTTTAAATAGGTATTCAGTAAATAGGTATGATGTTTTTAATTTCGTTCATTTTTGTCTTAACTGCAATTGAACAATAGTAAGCCCTACTCCTGATAGGCTCTACTCCTGAAAACTGGTAGAAAATTTTACTAGGTATCATACACGAAACGTGAACTGAATTTATGTTTAATGTTTAAAATTGTCCCAATTCGGTAGAAAATATTTTCAGTTTTGTTTGTTCAAAAAGTGTGAACATTTTTAGATGCTTTCCCTTCCTTTACTTTCTGGATAAATTTGATTCAGTGCATTTTCTGTACAAGATCCATCCGTATATTGCCACTAAATCTAAAGTGATGAACACCTGGAGAGACTATATGGGTAATTTGCTGCTTTCGTGGAATATTTGCATGCCATTTGTTTCACTACATCGACCCCAAACTTTGTCTCATTGTAAATTGCTATTGTTTCTGGAATACGTTTTTATTGCTCTTTCCGCAACTAATTTTTCAGTTGAAGGTATACCAACGAAAAAATTATCCAGTCCTATATTTCTTCCTTGATTAAGATATAGTAACTTTAATACGATAAATTCGTTCAAAGGTGTTGAAGTTCCCGTTTCATCCTTACTTGAGTAAGGGAACCTACTTATAAGGTATTTAGAGTTTGAGTACTTGCGGATAGGTGATCACGAAATACTATTGCAAGAGGCAATAAAATATCGAGGCGTAATGATTGATGCACGGCTCTGTTTTAAGACACATTTAGCAACTGTAGGCTCTAAAACGGCGGCAGTCAACGCAGCAAGGCGCCAGACGGCAACTCCTGGCAATGTTGGTGGATTCAGTCATCTTATCTGCTGCTTCTATATGCGCAAGAGCTAAACCATCGAATGTTAGAGTCGTGGTTTAGGTGCACCGACGAAATGCAGTCGCGATGAAAGAGTCGCGTGCGTTTCAGCACCGTATCAGACGACGCGGTTTGCGTCATCGCTGCAGAACGTCTGCATTCGCTAGAAAAAAGGCAAAACAGATGGGAGTCGTCTGTTAACGGATATTTGGACTTATCCCCAAAATAAGGCAATGGGTGACCAAATGACACGGAGAGGTGAACCACTATTTATCCGAAAAATATTGAGCGTTCACGAATGTTTCTTGGAGTACCTCCATCCCTTTCATTCGGAGGACAATCCGTTCTATCCAAGCTGCAACAAAGCGCGGAGCATATGTACTTATTTTGTGATCGTGAGAGGCGAGCATATAGCATGAAGCTGGCAACAAATTTGGTGGACCGAGACGTGAGTGAATAGTACTGGTCTGGGGCCTCCCGAAGTAATGCAAAAAGTTGTTCCGGGAAAGGAGTCTCCCCAGAAGGGAGGAGGGACTGTTTAGTAGCTACAGCAAATGTAAAATAAAAATATTGAAAAAAAAAAAATATTCAAACGCACATTTATGTTCTACTCAACACGTAGCTCGGCCGACTTCTGCCCGCGTTCGTTGTTCAGATGGCAACGAAGTAATAAGAGTGTAGACTGTGTTAATTTTTTTCGTATATCACCAACACAATCTAGGTTTTTTTACAGCTCCAGTTCTCAGTTATTTCAACCTATTAGCTGATTCTGTCAAATTCGATGAGAGCAGACCTCTACGATATTAGCCAGACCTCTAAAATCGTTTCACCATTTGGTAATCTGTTATCCTTGTTGATATCCAATTAGTAGTAGAATCGTAGTATACTTTTATATTGGAGTATTGCATTTTCAAACCGGATTGAGGGTCGAGAGTGAAAGTTCTCACCTGTGGGTGTCCTATGGAATGCTCCTCATTGGAGAAAGACACCATTCACAAACGTGGGTTGCAAGCGGGTAGTAATTCGCATGACCGAAGTAAATCGTACGTCTTTCGAAACATAATCCATTTAAAAGGAATAATTCTGGAGGCAAGGCGTCGGATTCTCCTTCTGACTATATTCATATACAATTGGTATCACTTAAGTATACGGCGGTGATTTCAACCTTAAACCTCTCGTTATCTGTCAGACAGGCAACTTCCACTTCGTAGAGAATCCAGATATTCCAGGTGTATATCCATATATCTAGGTCCTAATGTCATTGTCGTTCGCGGAGTGGCCATGCGTGATTTTCCCGATCTGAAAATATTTAGAAACGTCACCCTCTAAACTTTCCAATATATGCATAGACAAATTTTCTAAAGTGTTCCCCATACAAAAATCAACGTATGTATGTAATTAAAATATATTACTCTGCAATTTTTAATTAAATTTTTGTATGCAATTTGCTATGATTTCATTCCGCAGAAGAAAAAATGGTTTAATTTTTTTTATTAGTTTTACTACTCATCATTTAATGCATAGGCATTTCATTAAAAATTGCACAGTTGGCGCATAGCATTTAAAACCATATAAAACGAAATTAATTGAAATAATAATTATTTCAATGATTTTTTTTTTGTATGTTTGACAATTCTTTTTCAATACGGTCTTACTACCGCTGCTGCTACTGCTACTATTGTTGCAATTTCCCCGTAAATCACAATTAAGGCCAAACTATGGAAATAATATTATTAGCTTAAAAGCTACGCCGAAGACATTGAAAGCATCTGCCACGCGCAAGCCAGGCAAGATGCCAAGTTTTGAACTAGCCAGCGGGATACCAAATGGATGAAAATATGCTTTGGCAGATTCTTGCTTCCTTTGCCAGCAAATACAAGTAGATGCACAATGAAAGTTTTGAGGCTTCCACATAGTCTGTTGCACACACAACATTTTTTTAAGGATAAACTTTTCGTATAAAAAACATTAGTAAAAGTGCATGACGCGTAGATATTTGCCAGTGGGGCAGAATTCTTCTTCTTACGTTACAGTATTACAACAAATTAAGTGCATTTTCTCTCGATGTGACAGTTAGCCCAAGTTGGGGTTTTTAATGAATTTCGCACAAAAAATAGTTTGCATAATTACGTTCGGAGCATTTTTTAAGTTTTTGCATAGTTTTTACGCAACGGCAAATGTATTACTAATTTGATAAGCTTCAATACCGTTACTTATACCTTTGGAAAGCTGGTAATCACACATTGTGCTTAAGGGGTCCCAGTGGTCTAGACCGAAAATTTAGGGTATTTTCAGAAACATTTTTTTTTAGAATAAAAAAACAAAAACGAAATGTACATTTTTTAGGCTTTTTATTTAACTTCTTTTACATATTGTACAAAAATGAAAAAAAACAATTTTTTTAATTTTAATAATTTCAAAAATGACGCTGAAGTTGACCTTCCCGAAAAAATGCATTTTGGCTCTTCTATTTATTTGAAACTCAAAAACCAAAAAAACTATTAATCGGTATGACTGTAGCTATATTATTAGAAAAAAAAGCTACTAGAATACAAAAAACAAAAATTGACAAAATGGCGCGGTTTTGAATTTCACACTTTAAAAATCGGGGTTTTTCAGTTTTTTAATCAAAAAAATACGAAATAATTGAAATAATAATATCATTATAGTACGGGCGATAGCCATTGATATTGTGAACAACATATAATTATATTTCAGACCATTCGGTTGAATAGTTGATTTTCTTTTTTTTTTACAACACCAGTTCGAAAAAGTTGTTTCGACATAAATGAGTTTAAAGTTTTAGGTACAGGAGCGCGCGGACCGCTCTCTACCTAGTTAATGGGCTGTAGAAGCTACAATATTGGGAATTTCCTCATGAAATATTGAAAAAAAAATATCGAAATATTGAAAAAAAAAACAAAAAGACCGATTTTTTGAATTTTCTAGACCACCGGGCTCTCTTAAGGAAGAATGGGGAAAGGAATAACACACAGGAAAGTTTAAGAAAATTCTTTATAAAGATAATTGCTCCAGTTTCCAAAGAAGAATTGCTTTGTAAGAGAAAAAATGTTTAATGATGTGTTACAGTTGCAAATGTTTTGTCCGACACTGTAGGTGTTGTATGCATGTATCAATCATTGTGACCGCAAAAACGCTCACGGAGGTAGTAAAGAAGCGATTTAGGAATGGCTTGGCGTGAAAAACGTAAGGCTGGCTGCCCATAAGTCAAAAGCCGTATTCATCAGCAGTCATAAGAGGCTAGAAAAGGTGGAGCTCTGAGTTGGCAGTAATATCATTGAGTCTGAGCTACATGTGAAGTACCTACCTAGGCATCTTGGCAGATCATCGACTAGCTTCCGTTAGCACTTGGAGTACGCTAGCAGCAAAGGTGCGATTGCAGCGGTAGCTCTGGAGAGAATAATGGCAAATATCGGACGACGAAGGCAGCACGCAAGACAGGTACTGGCAAGAGTGGTGAGGTCTTTTTTTTTTAGTCAGGAGGTGTAAATCAAAATGTCTGAAACATCATCAAAGGTGCCGTCACACCAATGGTATGTAGGGCATGCTCCCACTAACACTATAACATTCCTCCTTCTCGACTGATTTCCACCCTGGAACCGCGTTAGCATTTCATCAAGGTGGAGCCGCGTTTATGTCTACTGACATAACAGGTTCCTGCGTCCAGGTTCCGCTCCTGTGGGCGTATGGAGATTTTACGCCATCGATAGTATTCACTCCCCCCATTGGCTTCGAAAGCGGTTGTGGGGGAATGAAATATCGGAGAAAATTCAATAGTCCGATACTCACAAACTATTGTCTTGTCTTCAGTTCGGTACTGTTGTGAGTGTTTGGCTCAAGCGTCTGTGTCTGTCGTCGGTTTGTCTAAAACAGTTCATCTCAACTGTCCACCTGCTAGCAAAGGTACCAAAAGCTTTGTAATCAACGAATAGGCTTTACATTTATAAGGTTGTTTCGTTTTTTTTTGTCCTTCCTAATCTAGCTGGTCTTACTACCTAATTAATTTCATATCTTAATAGTATTGAATACTTAGTCTATCTTTCTGCTTCTACTGCTGCTGCTGCTGTTGTTGCTGCAGTGGCAACTGCTGCTGTCATTTCTGGGCTTTCCTTTCCCAGTCAATGCGGGCTTTCCTTTCCCAGTCATTTAGTAATGGTCGAGCACATATCCTGGACAAATCTTGCGTGGGATGGCGGGTGTTCAAAAGCCTTCGACAACATTGCTCGTTCTTCACTGAAACGTCTGCAGTGAAAGGCCACATGTTCTGCGCTCTCGACCTATTCGAGCAACTCGGGCAAAAAGGGATGTCGGCCAGCTGGAAACGGTGTAGATATTCAAGGAAGCAGCCGTGTCCGGTGAGTATCTGAGTTAGGTAGCAGTCAATATCGGCATGCTTCGTATTCATCCACCCTTCAAGGTTCGGTATGAGTTTGTAAGTCCACCGGCCTTTGGTTGACTCATCCCTTCTTCTTTGCCATTCGACCATCGATCGTGTTCTTTCTACCGCCTTTTCTGCTATCGTGTGATGAGGTCTATCCTCCTCTACGGCGCGACAGTTTTGTGTGGTGCACTTAAACACGTAACATATACACGAACCATAAATTCCTCGTACCTCTTGTGCGCTCTTAGAGTCTGCTCTGCCTTCAGAACGGTCTCGATAGCGTAGGAGATATGTGCAGCTAAAGTTATGTTTTTGCAACCAGAACCTAAACTATCCCATAGAATAACATGTTGAAACTCCGCAGAGTGCCCTAGTGGCTGATAGAATAGGATAGTTCAACAAAAGACAGGTGGACCCACCGCTTCACCTGACCCAAATGGTGGCCATGGATGTTTTAAAGCATATCTTCATTGCTTTGGGGATGAAGAGACTCCATACTGTGAACAGCGTGAACTAGCAATCGATGAAGATGCGGAACATGTACTGCTGCTGATGTAGCAACTCCGGCACAGCGACCAGGCAAGGAGGAGGCGGTTACGCTAAGAAAGCGTGCAAGCCAACAAACGCGAAAATGCAGTCAAACTGATGATACCAGAATTAGAAACTTACCTTTCTATGGCCAGGACAGAAGCAACGGCAGGTGGCGTAGTACTGATACGACAATCTCACCTAATGATTCAAGCATATGGTGCTTTCGACGTATTGCGTCCGGACAGTAACGGACGTTGAGTCTAGTGAGCAAACCGTCTCTCGATGAATAACGTAACAGTAGTACCGGGGGATTCAGTATTTTGACGGCAGGAGGTTTATTCCGGGTTAAAGTTCGGTAGTCAGACTGGGCTTAGGCTTTCGATGCTTCTTCCTCGTAAAAAAAAACTAATTTAATTACTCAGCTTTTAACTTAATATAGTTTTAATAAGAAGTAATAAAAAAATACCTATGCATACCTATACATAACAGACATATCTAACATACATACCTATGCAATGGGCGATTGCTGCTGCATGCACACAATAATGAAATCATTCTTGAATGAAATGATATGCCATGAGAAGCATATGTGTGCATTTATATAAATATGTAAGCATGTATTAACCAGCTGCTTTATTTACATTGACATTCACACACATATATAGAAATGTACAGGGTGTATAAAGGCAGCGTATGGTTTATGTGCGCTTCGAGTCTGTTCCGTCTTTAAAACGGTTTCAGAAGAAGTAGCGTTGGTTATCGCTGGAATGTATCCAATAGAGATATTGTCAAACGAAGCTGCAGTATTGGCTGACAGTGAATCGCAACGCATCGTAGCATGGGAAGCTATGTAGTACCCAACTTGGCAGCAAAAATGGAATAATACAACGAAGGGCCGCTGGACACATCGCTGCATTCCAGACTTGTGAAGCTGGATTGAAAGGAAATACGGATAAGTAGATTTTTATCTGACACAATTTTTAACCAGGCATGGATGCTTCAAAGCATACCTCCATCGGTTCAAACATGCATCGGATCCCACTTGCGATTACTGTGGGGTAAACGCGATAGAAGACGTTCGGCGCATATTTGAAGGAAACTACGATCCAGATACATTCGTGCAATCCATGCTAGCAGGGAAAAATGGACGGCAGTATGCGATGCCATAGCAGAGACTATGAAAAAACTAAGGACCCTCGAAAGACTACGGCGAATGACCGGCGACTGATTCGCCTTTCCACCAAGCCCCGCCCCTCCCCCCACGATGTAATACTTGGCGGTTCTCCCGTGGGGTGCGGACTTTCGACGAAACAACAGGCTTGTTCTGGTTTCAAATGGCCACTTGAGGGTAGCGCGCTACCACAACGTCCATGAAAAAAAACAGGGTGATCAATATGGTGGCTAAATCTTGATATGAAGCCGATATCTTATCTCCGCAGATTGAAATAAATGCCTTTGCGCTTAAACAACGTAGGAAAATATTGCTAAGTTATTCAAAAGTCAATGTTGGATAAGAATAAGTTTTGACTTTTATTAAGAATAAGTTTTGACCGAAATTGAGCACCCACCGGGCCATTCAGCCATTTACTGAAAACAATCGTTTGATGAGACCCATAGGCTGGAGGAATCATCACCAATATTTCTTCAAAGACGAGGCTGGCGCCAATGTAACAGCGAATGGCGAACGCTATCGCGCCATGATAACGACTTTTTGATGGCGGGAGTGGAAGACGGCCCTTCTTGCCATACAGCCTATGAAATAATGGATTTACTGCGTCGTCATTTCGGTGAGCAATTTACCTCTTGTCTCGGGCCAGTGGAGGTGTGTAAAGTCTAAATGCTTTGTACTTTGTGGGTAAACCAGCTTCGATTGAAGCATTGGAAGGTAACATTACTAAAGTTATTCTCTAGATACCGACCGAAATCCTCTAGCGAGTTATTAAAAGTTGGTGTTTACTGATGGCAGAATTATGGCGCAGTTGTGGCCAACTTTTGAAAGGGATTATCTTCAAAAAATAAATTTAATGAATGGTTCTACACAAAAATAATAGAGATAGCCCAATCAAATTGAATTTTCGCTGTTTCATTTGAATTTAAAATCCGATACCTCTAAATTGATCACCCTTTAGTTTCTATTTAAACAGCTGCATTTTTTCAACAGTTACTGAAAATTAATAAAATGGTACTGTACCTTAGTTTTTCTGAGCTTATTATAAAACGTAAAAAACGTAATAAGTTGATTTTTTTGTAGTAATATACTTGTTTTCTTTATTGGATAATTTTTTAGACAAATTTCGTTCATTCAATATTTCAATGTACAATGAGAGCTTGCACATCTAAGTCGGAGAAAAAATTCTCCCAGTTAGTTTCAAACAAGCCAAGAGTTAAGTTTAACAAAATCACAATACCCATATTTTACGAAACTTTTTCTTCAGAGTTGCTGGCTGAGAATTCATAAAACTCCACCTTAAATGATAGCGAAATATAATGTCTGCCTGCTGGAGGGATTGGAGAAAGACATAGGGAAATGGTGGATTTGATGTTCGCACTGGTGAAAAGAAAGTATGGAATGCTGCATAGGTTAGTGCCTGATCAAGATTGGGAACACTATTTAGCTCTTAACTGAGCAGCAAATTTAGCGTAATTAGCGTGAGAGCTGCCATATAGAGCAACTTAATACGCCTTAGATCCCGAAAAGGGAGCGCTAGTTTTCTAAGAGAAAAAGACAGCCGACAGAGCTATTCTTAAGATTAGCAGCCAATAAGCAATCAAAAAACGCAAACCTGTGATATAGAGACTTTAAAACCAAAAGCGGTAAGTGTGTAAAATAGTAGTATAGATCCACTAAAGTTCAGTGGGGGGATTTGAGTTTGTTCTAAAGTTATAGTTAAGTTATAAGCGCCGATGTTGATTTTGAATAAAATACAATTTTTTTAGGAAATTATTCTCATTTTTTTTTATTATGATAATATTGATATCGCTCAATTATGTATAAAACAAAATATCGGCCAAATGGCCGCAGCGGCCTCGGCGGCACACCTCCATACGATGGTCCAAATTTTCGATGACGCTGAGGCATAATTGAGGTTCTATGCCGTTAATGTGCCGAATTATCTCATCCTTAAGCTCTTGAATTGTTGCTGGCTTATCGACGTATGGTACACCTTTTCTTTCAAATAACCCCAAAAAAAGAAGTCCAAGTCCACAATGATGCCGCCGGCCCATAAACCGCTCCAAACAGTCACTCTTTGTGGGTTCATTGGTTTCTCGGCAATCACTGTTAGATTAAAATTCGCCCAAATGCGGCAATTCTGCTTATTGACGAATCCACTGAGGTGAAAATGTGAAGATGATTTTCTTCGAAAGTGCGCGATATGCATTTGGATTTGAACGCCCGTTTTCATAATAAGCCTGAATAACTTTAACGCATTGCTCGATTGTGTATCTTTCCATGGTTCAAATTGAATTAGTCTGAAATTGAAAAATATCAAATCAAATGCAGAAAAAAACTTAACGTTTAGATGTGGTTAACATTCAACATCGGCTCTTGAAATTTAACCACCCTTTATATGGCATATTGGCGAGGCGATGTAAGATCTCCAAATCAACACGCATAATCAAGTCTAGGCCGCACATTCTCATTATACACCACATCTTCAGCGTATAAGAATCCGAACATGATGAACTGCTGCCTTGGAGAAAAACCAATATTTCATTTAGCTTTCAATTGGAATAAACATTAATTGTTTCATAAGGTAAAAAACTGAATCAATTGAAAAAAAAAAAAATTGCTTGTTGGAAAACCCTATAAATGTACATGCACTTACAACTATGTTATTTCGAATAAAAGTTCATATAATTATGAATACTCCACATTCGTGTCAAATATTTGCAGATGGGATAAAAAGTCTGCTTCGAGTTATTGAGATTAAGTGATTAAATTTATCGCTGTGTAACAGCAGCCCTGCCATTTTTTGCATTTGCTGCCCACAAGTCGTGACGCCACAAAAAGTGTATATGAAAAAGTAGGAAAGTAAAAATATTCGCTGTTTGTTAAAGATAACACAGAATACAATAAGTAAAACGGTTTTCATTTGACAGTTTTTGTTTACATAAAAAACTGTTGTAATTTAAATTATATTGCTTTTAATTGATTTTTAATATTTTATTGAGTGTTATTCAAATATGCAATGGGATACAGGTTAAGTTTTACAGCTTTTAGGTTTTAAAAACATGTGAAACGATAAAAACCTTTTCTTAAAAAAATTTAGTTGAGTATAAAACTAATTTTGTATACAATTTTTTTATACTGCTGATGCTAGTAGGACATTTGGGCAAAACATTGCAAGTTGTTTGTAACAGCATAACACAAAGCAGAAAGACAGACATACAGTTGCGGTCAAAATAATAGTACTGCTAGTAGCACACATAGTTTAATATCAGGTCAGTCCATAAATTCGTGCGTTTTTTAAAGGTGGTTTTAAAATTAATAAAAAAGATGTTTAAAGTATTATTAATCAAAAATATACGAGTATTTTCCTTCATTATTTACAAAGTCTTCCCAACGTTTAGGCAAATTTTTAATTTCCTGCTCAGAAAATTGTTTGTCCTTGGAGCCAAAATACCCTTCGATATCCCTTTTTATAGCTTCTTTTGAGGAGCAGTTCTTCTTACTCATATGAGATTGAAGTCCACGGAAAAGGTGATAATCACAAGGTGCAATATCCGGAGAGTATGGTGGATGCGGCATTAGCTCCCATCCGAGCTCGTTCAACTTGCTTAATGTTTGCCTTGCGGCATGAGGTCTTGCGTTGTCGTGGGGACACAAAACTATGCGTCTATTCACTAAAGACGGTCGTTTTTTTTAAGTGCCTCATTCGGGTTTGATAGCTGATGGGAATAATAATCAGCAGTTATCGTCTGGTGTGGTTCCAGAAGTTCATAATAAACAATACCAACCATATCCCACCAAATAGACAGGAGAATCTTCTTGGGGTAAAGGTCATCTCTAGGGGCGGTTCTGGTACTTCATCTTTATCTAACCATTGACGTTTGCGAACAGGATTATTGTAGAGGACCCATTTTTTATCACCAATAACGATACGGTTCAAAAAACTTTCATTTTCAAGCCGTTGCAACAGCTGAGAATACACATTCACTCTCTGCTGAAGTTTGGCGACGGAAAGTCTATGCGGAACCCATTTTCCCACCTTTGAAACCTATCCCAACTGAACCAGGTGCCTGTGAACTGAACTCTGAGCTATCATATCGACTGTCAAATTTGGCTCATCTTCCACGAGTTCGAGCAAGGCGTCGGAGTTAAAGACTTCAGGACGACCAGCGCGCGGGGCATCCTCCACGTCGCAGTTACCACTTCGGAATTTTGAAAACCACTTTTGCGCAGTCCTCACACTCATGGTATCCTCTCCGTGAACAGTGTTTATTTCTGCAGTAGCAGCTGTTACATTTTTACCATTTTTATAAAAAAGAAAATACAAAATATGCCTCTTATATGCGTTCGAAGATTCCATTTTATTTTTTAACAACACATGCTTCTATCCGCGATTAAAATCACTTGTTGAATGCACAATATAAGTAATATATATAAGCATTAAAATATAAACCTATATAAATAAACACAACTTGGCAGTTCATAGCCCAAGAAAAGTGCCATTACTAGCTAAAAGGCATGTGGCATAAAAGCTAAAGCTCCACCGAGGAATGTAGAAATATTTTGTGCACAAATGAATCCAAAATCATGCTGTATGGCACAAGAGGATTTCGCCAATACATTGGACGATCTGTTAATTCCGAGTACAACCAAAACTGAAACGAAATGCACAACCAAAACTATTACACATGGACGATCAAGTATTACGATTTGGGCATGTCTTTCATTTTATGGGGAAGGACCGATAAACTGCATAAAGGAAGCCATGCTGTGTATTTTCGAATTATGGAGAAAATCATGTAACCATATGCTCGCGAGGAAACGCCACTGCTTTGGATCTTCCAGCAGGACAATGACCCACAACATACAAGCAAGTTGGCGCAGCAGTGATTTCAGAGAAAAGGGGTTGAGGTTATGAAATGGCCTGCACAGTCTTCAGCCTCAATTCAATAGAGAATTTGTGGTGCGATGTGAAGGAGGCAGTTGCTGATGTTCGTTCAACAAACAATAATCAGCTTTGGGAAACAGTAGAGCGGGCATGGAAATCGGCCGCTAAAAAAAAAACACGAAAAATCATGCGTTTGTAGTTATCGGTTTCATTAGTACAGGGTATTCGGTGGCAATTAAAAGCTAAATTAACAAATAACTATGAACGATAGAAGTTTATTTAAATAACTATGTACTACAGAGAAGACAAGTGCGGATTTTTTATTTACTTCCTCTAAATGTTGACCGTTACTTCGGATACACTCTGCGAATATTACCTCCGTACCCCATGGCATTCGCCACAGAAGTAAGATCAGGCGAGTTAGTTTTCACCGAAACGTCTTATCAGTTTGTTAGAGAAGAAATCACACAGTATCGCCACGGTCTCTCTATGCGTGTGTGGTGACGATTTATGATATCAATTAGTAGGTGGAACATACACTCTAGCCACATTGATAGAACTTAAGGCAAATCTGAATCTCTGCCATTTTCTGTGTTCTGACAATCGATTGCAGTATAACTCCACATTGAACCAAAAAGGGTTCTACTCGCATTTAGGTATTAAACTACCACGAAACTTCTCGAAGGGCCGTCCCAAGAACTGGCCAGAGCGAGCTCCGTAGGCTCCTGTTTCCCGTGGTACCGAGATAAGATCTTCGGTCAGACCTCCTACCCGAAGATTACCACCAATTGAACTTCCATACCGCTCGGGACTGGATACCCTTGATTGGATTTTAGTAGCCTTTTACGATGGGCTCACCTTACCGTGGAAAAATTCTAACCCCCTCACCCCCTGGGGGGTGGTGCCATCTTGCTGAAACCATGTGTTCGTATTGAGGGAAGGATGTTATCTCATTATTCGCAGAAAATAATGGTTCAGGATGCAGACACCGCTTGACCTCGGCAAAATACTATAGGTATTATACATATATGGTCCAGTAACTCCACTGCTTGATAATGCACACGAAATTACCTTCAAATGAGAATGAGAATTCATTAAAAAAAGATAGTGTTGGCCATACGAAATCGTTCGAACATTGTCCCGCCGGAATTGTACATAATCATTAGGATTAAGCGCTTGCACGATTTAATTTTTAAGGGATGAAGTCATCGATTCTTCCATAATATCTCATGCATAATATATTTTGGTTATCCCGGGGCAGCTGCTCTTTTGCGCACGAACTGAATCAGCGCCAGTCAATCTTATAGCTACGAGTTCAATATGAAATGAAAGTTTTCGATGTAGTACTCAGCTCACGCCGTGAAAACACAATGCAACATGTCTATAAAATGCATGTGCTATTTAAAATTGAGCGAAAAGTGACAGCTCTTTAGCGAGTGAAGTGCCTGAGTTCCAATACTATACTCCAAGAATATAAGTAAATCTTGTTTATAACATATAATATTTTTTTAATTTTTATTTTCATTTATACTTTTTATGTCAATATACCATATATGTATCACTTAATATCTGGGCAGGCTGGGGGTTGGAGCTGATCTTTCCAGGTTTATCTACAGAATGCGTAGCGACAGAATGGTCGTGGCAGAGTGGGGCGGCGTCACTCTCCGCCGGCAGGTGAGCAGGGGCACGCCGCAAGGCGGTGTTCTCTCACCATTTCTCTGGATCATTGTTATCAATGACTTGCTGGAGGAGCTGGTGAGGAGGGGCTGTAGGGTGATTGCGAGGAAAGTTTATAGAAACCCTGTACGATTTAATGCAGGGATATCTGAACGTAGTTGTTCGATGGGCAGCAGACTGCGGCTTATCGGTGAATCCTCTTAAGACGGAGCTCGTCTTTTTCACGAGGAAATATAAAATACCCAGAGCTCAACTCCCCCCCGTTGGTGAAGTACCAAGGTCTAATCCTTGACAGTAAGCTAACGTGGAAGCCCAACATTGAGGAAAGAGTAAGGAAGGCAAGAATTGTCTTGTATGGATGGGGCCTCTCTCCTAGAGTTGTATTTTGGCTCTATAATACCATAATAAAGCCAATCCTGTTATATGGAGTCGTTGTCTGGTGGAACTCACTGGGGAGACGACATCAGTTTAAAAGCTAGAGAGAATTCAGAGGTCTGCACACATTGGAATCAGTGGGGCGCTTCGAACTACTCCTAACCTGGCGCTTAATCTAATGTTAAATGTGGTACCTATAAACATCGCAGGCAGAATTGCCGCTGCACATACCGTAATCAGCCTAAGGGGCTTGGGTTATTAGCTCAATCTCACATATGGGCACTTAAGCATCCTCAGACACTTTGAGTTCATTCCCTCGTCGACGGATCAGTGTCTGCCCTCGCTTAGTTCAAGCGGAACTTTCTCCACCCATATTCCACCAAGGGAGGAGTAGACCGGGGAAAACACCTGTTCACGGATGGCTCGAAACTGGACGGTAGGGTTGGAAGAGGAGTGTTCTGCAAAGAGCTCCCATCAAACTCAAATTCAGGCTACCGGATCACTGTAGTGTGTTCCAAGCAGATGTGGCCGTAATTAAAGATACAGCTGACTGGCTACTTAATTGTGTAATAACTGTAAAGAATGTAAATATTTACTCCGATAGCCAAGCGGCAATTAGCGCCCTATGCTCTATTATGGTGCATTCGAAACTGGTCAGGGAGTGCCTGATCTCTCTCTCGATTGCATCAGAATTCTTCGATATAAAGATAATTTGGGTACCTGGTCACAGTGACATTACTGGAGACTACGAAGCCGACGAGCTGGCCAGACAAGGGACCTGTGAGGCGGTGTGCCCGCGAAAGGAGAGGATTGGGATCCCCTTGACAACCTGCGCTCTACTCCTGGAAGGACGGGCTTTGCACCAACTCAGCGAGCGCTGGGAAAGTACACGAGCGTGTAAGGTCGCGAAGTCCTTCTGGCCACGTTTTGATAAGAGGCGTTCGAGGGATATTCTGAGGATGACCAAATCTCATCTCTCAAATTTCGTGGGCATCCGCGGGGTATACATGCCGTGAGACTCGGAATTAGGTTAGGTTAGCCTGGTTGGCAACAAGCCGCGCATAGATCTTTTGGTCCCTAGCGATACCAGATGGAGGCCGACCTCTATGAATACCTTAAGAAGACATCAAGTAGGATGTCAGCGCTTTTGGCGAATCTAAACAGCGCTGGGTGATCCGCTTGTGAGACGTCCTCCAGACCCTCAAACAATGGGGCTCCCGGGCATTTTAAACGCGTTTTTGATAATGCCGGACAAACGCACAGAAGGTGTTCTAAAGTTTCCTCAACATCCTCGGAATTACTTCGAGTCCTGTTTACGCCAGCTGTATGGAGGATGAGGTGGAATCATCTCAGCACCTACTCCTCGGCTGCATCTTGGTTCCCATTTCTTTTCTGCGCCTGCTGATATAGCAGGTATTGAAAGCAAAAATCTGATGAACTTCATCAGCAGCATAAAGAGGTTAACACAACCGCAGACTAGCCACAGTTGGTAGTCCACAAACACTTGGGAAGGGTCGGCCCCTTTCCCTTTCGTTCTTTTTTCCTTCACCTCTTTTTCCCCTCTTGCAATGGTATCACAAAGGATGAACCAAACTTTTCGTCCAAGTAGGCCTACTCTCTGGGCAAGCATCACTACCTAACCTTACCTAACCATATATGTATGGGTATTAATTTGTTTAAAATCACTTTTCTTGCTAATATTATCCTATTGCTTCTGGGCGATGTTCATATAGTAAATTTCACGTTTCTTCCCATTTATTAAGAAATGTTGCTAGCAACATTTCGTGGCAAGCCAAATGCATGTTGCTGGCGAAATTTTACGGCTGTGAAGTTAGTACTAGCTTTTAGTCATTATGAGTGTGTTTAATGATGCCATTCTACGTATTTCGAATTCACAGTTACGTGTTACCACTTTCGCAGAGAACATAACCGTCGAACATATCATAAATTTAGTGATTTGGATTAATTTACCTAATACTCGTATCAACATATACAATGTTCAAGTAAATATGTATATGTGTACATATATGTATAATTATGAGTTGTGTGCTCACAAATGCTTACATCTACAAATACGTTGTTGTTTTTGTCCTTTTAGTGAAATATGATTTGTAAAAGTTCTGCATTTTTATTACGAAAAAATATTGTAAATTAATTATTTCACTTTTTTGATGGAAAAATAATAAAACAACATAAACAAGAGTGAAAATTACAATAGCGACAACATAACAACTGTAACAGATGCCGAGGTAGAGCCGAAAGCCATGGAATGACCGCCACAAGCAATGCATCAATATCAACAACGACGATTGTTATTGAACAATGGGCGATATGCAAATGAAAATGAAAAGTGTGAAAAATATCGGAGCTACATACATATATACATACGTAAGTAAGGCTGGAAAATGAGAATGAAATCATGCATATATTAATAACAATAAATGGAATAAATTATAATTACAATTAAATATGACAGCTGATGTATACTACACAAATTTAATATATGTACACGTATGTGCCAACATATTTATGCATTACCATTTGCAATTGGGCGCAACACGCGTTAAAACACGTACAAAATGTGTTAGTGTTAGTGATTTCTTTAGCATGAACGGAAGTGACGGAGTACCTGCTGGAAATAGTTTTATAGCAATGCCGGAAGGAAGGGCACTTTTTATATTTATATTAACATATGTCCACGAAGCATTGAGACTAACTTCAGACATATCTATATTTGAGTGCATAAAGAAACACACAGATGTAGCTCATGCACTTGTCATGCCCAAGTGTGCTTATATAGGGTTATTCAATAGGTGCGCTTCAACTTTTTTCCGATGGGGAGGGCGAACGACGCAATATTTTTTATGTTTCGCTTGTCATTTGTAAACTTCATTAGTATACATTTCATCATGGAACGCTACACACTTGAGCAACAATTGCAAATCGTGCAAATTTTTTATGAAAATAATCGTTCTGTTGCTGCTACTTTAAGAGCATTACGGCCATTTTACGGCACATTTAACAAGCCGTTTTGGTCTACAGTAACAAGCCGGCGACGATTTGTGAGCTCAGAGCCAATATTGAACGCGAAATTGCTGGAATTTTGGAATTTTGGCCGATTTATGCAAAAGAGTGGTCGAAAATTGGGTTCAACGATTGGACTTTGTAAAACGTGGACGCGGTGGTCATGCAAAAGAAATCGAATTTCATACTTAAATGTATATGTTCAAACTCGATAATAAAAAAAAATAGTTAAAAAAGTCAAACCGTTTGTGTTTTATTCAAAAAAGTTCAAAAGTTGAAGCGCCCTTACTGAAAAACCCTATACTTAACTGTCAAACTCGTACAAGCTGGATTTACGTAAAACTGTTTGGACGACTCAGAACAAATGATATTCTGAAGGTGTTTGAAAGTAAACCAATCTTCTGTGCGACTATTTTTCGTGTTTTGAAAGATTGCCGGAATGGAAAAGAACCGGAAAATAAAGTTATACCGGGTCGCTCACCAAAAGTAAGTGCCGCAACAACGAAAAAACTGCTGTCAAGTGCCAAAAACAAGGTTGATCAATCAACACGCAAATTAGCACGAAAATTTGGCATTTCAAAGTCTGACGCTCACAAGATTTTGAAGAAAAACAATGTAATTTATCGTAAACGTAAACGAGCACCAAAATATACAGCGAAACAACTCGAAAAAATACCAATTTGCTGCCGCGCACTTCGTCGTGAATACTTTGCGAATGAAAAATTTATAATTTTCGATAATGAATCGTACTTCACATTTTCTCGTCATGAATTGAGTGGCAACGACGGTTTTTACACTGACAGCATGGAAACAACACCAAACGAGGTTAAATATGCCAGCAAATCAAAATTTAAGCTGAAGGTGCTAGTGTGGGTAGCCTTTTCTTCGAAGAGTCTTTCGGAATCATTGATTCGCAAAAACAAAGCCAAATCGATCAATCCTAACGTTTATATCGGTCAATGCTTGCCAAAACTGAAGAAATTCAACGATAAATATCACAATAGCAACGTAATCATGTTTTGGCCAGACCTTGCAAGCTGCCATTATGCAAGAAAAAAATTGGATTAGCTAACTGAGCAAAAAATACCATTTGTGCCAAAAAAGGACAATCCTTCAAACGTGCCACAGGCACGTTCAATAGAAAATTTCTTGGGCTAGTAGGTATGAAACGGGCAACAGTTGACCAATCGAATCAAACGAAAGTTGAAAGAAATCGATATAAGCACCGTACAAAACTTAAATCGGGACATTCGCTCTACTCTACTAAAAATCGAAGACAATGGTCCATTGAGTGTAATCTAAATGTATTTTTGATATGTAACCAATCGACTGAAGTACCGAATAAAAATAATTTTTAATTCAATTGTTTGTTTTCAAATGGCGTATGCCAGAAGTTAGTCTCAATGTTTAGTGGGCATATGTTATATAAGCTCAATAAAGGAGAGCAGTAAAGCAGAAATCATCAAAATCCTCTTCTTCTGATAAAAAACTTTGCCCACACGTTTTTTCTCGATGTGCGAGCACAAAAACAAGACAGCCATTTATCTTTTAAAATTTTGAGTCGGAGTGGCGATTTCTTTATAACTTAGTACAGGAAGGGTACAAACAGAAGATACACATAAGCAAATCTCCTCAAAAACAAACAGATAATGCACACAGGCCTCCTTACTGGATGATGCAGGGTGGGAAGTAATCTGCAAAGGCTTGGGATATGGTCTAACGCTTCCTGTTCCAACTTATCCGCAGAAATGTCATTGCACTTGCTTTACGAATGAGATGCTGTATTAAGAAGAAGCAGGAGCAGCTAGGCCTTGTGTGGCCTTGAGAGGTACACACACACAGTTCAGACCAGTACCGTCCTAGATTTATGAAAAGAACCTTAAATGTACTACATCTACACTTTTGGATGGTGCACCTATTTGAGCGAACGAAACGCAAGATGTGTCATACTTTCAAAGACTACAGACTGTCTACCGGTTGTGCGCACTACACGTATGTAATGCATTTAAAACAATGCCCGACGAAGTAGCCCTAATTACATCTGGCATGTATCCGCTAGAAATATTAGCAATGGGAGCTGCCCAAAAAATGTGTCCCAAATTTAGCCAAATTTCTGTTTTGACTTTGTACCATTTCCTTGTGTCTTAACATTTCATTTTCAAAATGAAATTCGCGAGCTCGACCTGACATTTCTGTTTTAACAGAGGTTTTTGGACATAATCTATAGAAGGTGCAGATGTGGGGTTAAGATCGTATTGCTTATCTCTAAATTTAATTTGTAATTACCAGTTGATTGTCTAGTTTCAGCGAATAATTTTAGAAAGAATTTGAGGTTTACTATTCACAATTGAAGGATTTACGTTATAGAAGATGGTTTTTAATGAGGAGCTTTTTCATTTTCATGCAGAAATGCACTCTGAGGTTTGTCAATGCCTGCCGAGAGAAAACAACTTTTCATCATTTAGTGTTTCTTGCCTGCCACTAACAATTTGCAGAGCATTGTGTTGTTGTTGTTGAAGTGGTTGAGTATTTCCACTGAAATAATCCTAATTAGTGACCAGCACCGTTTTACTACCACCGTCTCGTTTTTTTTTGTTTTTTGTTTCCAAGTCAGATTCATTTAGTGAGGTCCAAGTATAACAGCAAAATCCTTTATCTCGATGTTTGAGACCTCCTTAATTTGCTGTAGGAAAGGCTTTCCGAAGGAGCGGAGTCGTGCCCTAGCTAGCCCTGGACATTCACATAAGTAGTGGAAAATACTTTCCTACGCTCCTTCCGCTTGACAGCTCCTGCAGATAGGATTGAAGGGTAGATTGAGTCTAGCTGCATGACCCCCTACTTTCCAATGACCTGTAAGGGTTGCAGTGATGCGTGAGATGTTTGGCCGAGAGCATCCTAACAGATCATTTGTCCTTTGGATGTTGTATGACGGCCATGTATTTTTTGTTGTAATACCTGTAGTAAGTTGCTTCCATCTTCTTTGGGCTAAAGCATGATAGTGTGAAGCAATGGATGCTTTTAATGTGTTGAGTCGGGTGGAGACTGCCATCGCCTTTGCTAAGTCTAGTGTCGAATCTTTTCTTGCTAGCTCATCCGCTATCTCATTATTACGTATATTCCTATGACTGGGAACCCGTATCAGCGTGATTTCAAGCCAATGACTTAGAAATTCCAGCTCCTCTCTACACTGTAAGACTAGTTTGGATGAAATGGAATTGGAGTCCAAGGCCTTTATAGCTGCTTGACTGTCTGAGAAGATAGCTACTCTTGAACCAACTTCCTTGTAGAGTTTTAGTGATTTGCATGCTTCTCTGATCGCTAACAGTTCTGCCTGGAAACCGCTGACATAGTCAGGAAGACGAATTTAATGAGATAGGTTGAGCGGCTCCGAATGGAATCCAGCTCCCACACCACAGTTCATCTTAGAACCGTTGGCATAGATTTCGATATCGTTTCTTTCACTCACCTTCCCCTTGGTCCACTCGGCTCTCGGTGAAAAACGTACCGTAAAGCCTTTCTTGAAGTTTAGGTCGGGAAATATGTAGTCTGATCTGTTTTTGAGCAGCGAGGGTACCTGCAGAGGGTAATTATGACTATCTTAGTTTAAATAACGAATGAATAAAATTCCTTATTTTGCTAAAAGAATCAGCTTTTGCTTTGGCGGCCGCCGCGACTCCTGCTTTCCATACGTCAGTATTATTTGGAAGTTAGAAAAGTTTAAAGATATAATATTTTGCCTTAATTTATTTATTTTTACTCAAGCAATAAAACGCTTTCTAATAAGTTTTATGTTAATCAATTTTCCTGCCGGGATTTTGAAAACATATTTTCATATGAATGGTACTGGAAATCAGTAAATGCAATAACACATGAAACTGTGCAGATAATTGATAAAGCGAACAATTGACAGTGTGTACGTACAAACATAGGATATGTGTCTACTTATATAAGATCAGAGTAATTAATATTCAGTGGATGACACTAGAGTCCTTATATCAAGCATAAATGAAAATTAAATGCTATATTTGAAAAGTAATAATAATAATTAAAGAATTAAAAGTCCTTTTAAAATGAAAAAGTTTGATTTTCCCGAGTTCCAACTTTGGCTGGACTTGCTTATTTAGCAATAGGAAACTTTTTTACCAAAATATTTATTTCTAATAGTAGATATAGGTAAATGTTGGAAAACATGAAATTGAAATTGAAATTTTAAAAGGTCGAGCCAAGGAGTCGAGTCAGGCTAAAAAAAAAATAAATAATTGGCGTATACACTTCTGTTAGGTGTTTGGCCGAGCTCCTCCTCCTATTTGTGGTGTGCGTCTTGATGTTGTTCCACAAATGGAGGGACCTGCAGTTTCAAGCCGACTCCGAACGACAGATATTTTTATGAGGAGCTTTTTCATGGCAGAAATACACTCGGAGGTTTGCGATTGGCTGCCGAGGGGCTAAAAAGCCCATTGTATTTAAAGCTCTGGAAAGGGGGTAGATAGTCAAGGAGGGGAGGAGAAGGAGAAAAGTATCAGAGAAAGAGATAGAAAAGAATAGAGACAGCGGTAGAGATAGTCAGTCCTATGAGAATTTTCCAGATTCTTTGGTAAATCTGTAAATATCCTCCAGTTTTAGAGAACGAATATTACTCATTCTCGGGACATCGGAACCCAAAACTCTTAGCCGTGCTCTAGCAAAGGCAGGACACTCACAGAAAAAGTGCTCAGTGCTATCCGCCTCCTCTAAACATGGCAGGCACATTGGGTCCTCAATGATTTCAATGGTGGTCATATGCTGACCCCATGGGTTGTGTCCTGTTATGATACCGACCATCAACCGAACGAGTTTCCTTCCTAGTTTTAGTAGAAAGATTGACAGTTTTCTGATCGGACTTGTCGCAAAACACTTTGCAGTTCTGCAGCGATCTAGACCGGATCATCGTTCTTTATGTAGATTGCCTACGTAATCGCTGATCCAATTCATGATTCCTGCCGAACTGATTCCGATTATTGGGAACCGCTGATCCACGGTTGGCCAATTCATCGGCAATTTCATTTCCTTAAGCACCGGAGTGTCTTGGAACCCGTATAAGTACAAACCTGTTTTGTCTTGCGACAGAATTAAGCTTCTTCTTACATTCTTGAACAATCTTTGAGGTTTGCTTCGCGTTCTCCAGGATCATCAGTGGCCCATTTTCTAGTGATACTTAGTATTATCGTTCAAGTACCATCCGGCTCCAGACCCTATTTCAGTCTTGGACCCATCGGTAAGGAAAATATCCGTCAAACCTCCCTGCATGCATTCTGGATTGCTGACATCAAATTTCCTTCCAAATGAAACTGTGAGTATCAGGCCGTCTTTACGGGCTAAAAACAGTGGATACTGCTCAAATAGTAACTTGAAGATCTCTCTGTGTCCCGAAGTTCCATCTTCGTGCCAGAAACCATATTTATGGAGTCTACACATTGCTTTTCTTGCTTCCTGTTGTATCTTAAGAACCAGGGGGAGCAAATCAAGAATAGCATTTAGGGCATCACCAGAGGTTGTACTTATGGCACCCGTGATGCATAAACATACACTTCTTTGTATCCTGAATGATTCCCTGATTGTGGACTTAACCATGCTCCGTCGCCACCAGACCACAGAAGCGTAAGTGATGATTGGTCTGATAAGTGCTGTGTATATCCATAGGACCACAGCAGGTTTCAGACCCCAAGTTTTACCAAAGGCTCTACGGCATTGCTGAAAAATCCTCTATGCCCGATTCACCTTCAGTGAAATGTGTGTCTTCTAAGTCAGCTTCTTATCCAAGATTACTCCTAGATATTTAACTTCATCGGAAAGACCAAGTGTCACACCTTTCATTGTTGGAAGACTGAGTCCATCCAATTTGCGTTTTCTCGTAAACAAGACTATGGTTGTTTTGTTCGGATTAACGGAAAGACCTTGTCTCATGCCCCTTATCAATTTTGTCATGAATCCTCTGCACTTTCGTGCTGTTGGGAAATATAATAGAAACAAATTATTATTATTATTTGTAGGGGATATATATAATAGAACTCTAATTGAATTGAGATATGCACTCAACAAAACTGACAAGTCCGGGAAAGAGAACCGAGGTGAAGATGCTCGTGTGTTAGTTTAGTATGACCGAGTCTCAAACGTATGAAAGTTGAGATTTGGTGTTCGGAAAGGGAAGTTGGGAATAGTGATTTTTTACAATAAGGGTGTACGGATGATTAAATTGTGAATTGAGAAGAATGTAGGTTGATAGTTTTAAGGATGTCATTCGAGGTAAATGTCGCGAAAGTGATGGAGGGGCTGGAATATGTATTTTGGGCTGCTCCATCAGCTCTTTACATTTCCAGAGATATCTATGAGGCTAGGTATCGATAGAAGCTTTATTAATTTATCCCTGATTCAACAAGCGATGGGATAAACAGAATCTGCTGATATTTGAGAGGAGAGTTCTGTGAAAAACTATGACGCGATAATGGTAGAAGTGATGCAATAATGTACAACAAACTGAGATGGGCAGGTCACATATTACTGGCTGATACCGATTACCCACCCCACCTCAACTCTTTGGAAAGTGCCACATCCAGAGAAGAAGGGACCGCCCGCTGGTCAGATGGATTGATAGTGTAGATGAAGACGCACTTTTTTGGAATTTCGCATGCACGAAACCGTGACGATTGCGTCAGGCATATGCTGCGGCAGGCGAAGACCCGCAGAGGGCTGTCTAGCCAACAATGGTTAGGATGATGAGAAATCCAAATTTGTTTATGCATCTCAAACCAATCCTGATTTTCAGAGAGATGCATTTAAGTAATTTAAGCCGTTTTGCTATTAAGAGTCCGGGAAAGATTCTATTCTCTCTATTGGTCCTGCTTTAACCGTACGTGTAAATAAATCAAATTTAAATCACAGTAGATTATTAAGTTGCGTTTCAGATGTTTTGACATTTACGCCTCAAAATTTCTCATAGGATTTTTATTTTGTTATTGCTCTTTTTCAAGTCACTCTTTTATTGCGAACCACTCATCATATTCCTATCAACAGCTGCTAAATCGTTCTTTCATATCCTTTTCCATCATTTTTCCCAAGTCTTTTGTTAGTTGCACGAGTAACGTATTGTTCGGTGTGCAGAAGGTGGCAAAGTGTGCACCAAATGCTACTCGAAAATCCTTCAACTAAATTACAGCACATTATCGACATTTGTCACCTTTACGGGACTTTCGTGAACCCAAAACGCTCTTCAACTCAACCCTCAACTTCTCAGCTATACGCAGCTTAACTTGCCACTTGAATGTGCCAATGTGCAGAACAATTGAAATCTGAGGGAAGAACGAAGTAGAACGTGCACTAGATACGATGTGAAAAATGGTTGAGAAAAAAATCAAAATACATAAATAAATAAATGCGCAAATAAATCAATGCAATGTAGTGTTGTAGTGGAATGTCGACACGACGATGACGGTAACGCATCTTAACACTTTTAGACAAACATTTTTCTCACTTTAAGTCATCCCAACAACTTTGCACATTTCAGCTTTCTTCGCAGCCACTTCACTGTGATTACAACTCAAGCATTGGCAACGGAACAAATGTCTTTTGGAATCATATTGGCGATATACATACATATGTATGCACATACATACATACTTGTATACCCATATATACATACAGGCGGTCTTTAAACGCGGTAGCCACTGGCACTTTGAAAAAGTTCTAACTCAGGAGGAAGTGTTGCGATAGTCACGTCTTTTGGCAGCAAAATGCTCATATGAGTACATGTAAGCACACACATACATTCTCACAAATTCTTTTTATACAAAAATTCACAATACATCCGGAGTATTGTAAAAAAATCCTTGATAAAATGATGAAGGTTTTAAAAACGAACAACAAGTAAATGGACGAAATGTGCAAAAGAGTTAACGGGACAACTTGAACAGCAACAGAGGTGATTATTAAAATATAAAAAATAAAATATAATAATAACAATAGCGCTTGAAAATTATTGAAATATGACTGCAAAGTGGCATAGACTCAGTTAAAGCAGGACAGCAAGTGGATGTGTGTACGAGCGTGACACACGAATTCAAGGGCGCGAAAGATTGGCAAGCAAGCAGGATAATAAAATATAACACAGCTTGTAGAAAAAAAAAAAAATAATGACAAATAAACAACGATAACGACGACGTCACCTTGTAACAATGTAAAAAGTCGCGTGAATCCAAATAATCCGCGATTTACTTCTCCGAAAATATGAACAAAAAAAAAAAGATAAAATCCCTTCACATGGCGTTCACTCTCCGTCAATGATATTGGCAAGTATGTCAGCTTATGCTTTTATATTCCGTCACATAAATATGTTCAAGTAACACAGCAGTAAAATCCACTGGTACCCGATTTGCGCTCTTCTAGTGAATTTAGAACCATGATTTGTTTACGCTCTCTTTCATTTCCATATAGGCAACTAGCGAATCGTATGCGGCGATAGGCTTGGAAGATGCATCACTCTTCTATTTTTTTATAAGTAAACGCACTTAATTTCTGAAATTGATTTCTTTGTAATATTTATTGAATTCGAAGTCACTATTTTATAGCACATCCCTATTCGAAGGAGCAATGCCGCATCCATCACAACACACTACGATATTGTATTCGTAGATAGAGCAAAAATTATATATATACCTATTAGGGCGGGTCGATTTAAAAATCACTCATTGCTCTGTGAAAATCGTATTTTAGGGATCAAAATAAGAAACTTTGCCGAAGGAACCATAGCTCTAAAACGAATTCTGAAGTCCCCCAATTTGGGTCGAACGAAAAATCCCACTTTGACCCATTTATAGTGCTCCAATCGAGTCCAAATGTATGACCGACCCCCACTAACTTTGGACGGCCGATCCCCCCATGCCAGTGGCACACCCCTGGAACTCCCCTGCGGGGTTCCCCATACAATAATTTCAAAATATCACCATTTTTGGCCTTTACATGAGAAAAGAAACTAAAAAGTTCGACCCAAATTGGGGGACATCAGAATTCGTTTTAGAGGTATGGTTCCTTCGGCAAAGTTTCTTATTTTGATCCCTAGAACATGATTTTCACAGAGCAATGGGCGATTTTTTTGCCTCCCCACAAATTGACCCGGCCTAATACCTATGTATATGTAATTGAAGCCTACGACCGTTTCGGGTGCTTGGCCGAGCTCCTCCTCTTATTTGTGGTTTGTTCCTTGACGTTGTTCCACAAATGGAGGGACTTACAATATTAAGCCGAAACCAAATGCCAGACTGGTTTTATGAGCAGCTTTTTCAGAAATACGCTCGGAGGTTTGTCATTACCTGCCCAGGAGCGACCACTAACAGAAAAACCAACTTTTTCTATAGTTTGGTGTTTCATGTTCGGAGAATCGAACTTTTGCATTGCCGAATTGTAGTCAGGCACCAACCCATACGGCTACGGCGGCCTCCCTACCTCATTCATGATTTCGTGGTTATAAGAGACTTCGTTTATCTTGAAATGCAATGGAGAATCTTTCTTGCCTACTAGTGCTGGACTCTCTCTCGATAAACAAAACTAACACTCTATAAAGTTCTCATCATGCCCGTCCTAACGTATGGCGCAGAAGCGTGGACAATGATAATATCCGATTAAGGCGTTACATCGAGTGTTTGAGAGAAAGATGCTGTGGAAGAGTTTTGGAACTTTGCCCGTTGTCAATGGTGAGTATCGTAGGAGATGGAACAATGAGCTATACCACGACGTAGACATAGTACTGCGAATAAAGTTACAGTGGCTTCGTTGGTTGGGTCCAAATGGATACAAATGCTCCGGCTTTGAATGTATTCAACGCGGTATCAGTTGGTAGTAGCGGAGGAAGCTGAAGGCCAACTTTGCGTTGGATCAGGTGGAGAAGGTTTCGGCTTCACTTTGTGTGCCCAACTGGCGCCGGTTAGCACGAGAAAAAAGCGACTGACTTTGTTAAACTCAGCCAAAACCCCGTAAGCGATTATCGCGGCAATCAAGAAGAAGAACAATGCTTTGAGGACACCGACAGTTACTTGAACTGGTTATTGTAGATTGAGAAGTCATGTATATAGATTTTGCATCTGATCGCATGACTCATGAAGATTAATTGACTTATCCACAGAGACCTTTTTAATATACCTAGACTTGCCCTAAATTCTGTGACTAATTTTACAATGCACACGGCGAGAACGAAATCACAGAAAAAAGTTACGTTATTTTTGCTTTCGTGTCTGCTTATAACTTATACTCAGGTTCGTGAGAAATTTTGCTTCTTAACAATGGATTCTGGCAAAATGGCAAAATCGCATTGCAGGGACTGCATTACAAAAGTGTGGTAAAAGTGCCAGCGAGATTTATGAACTGTTGAAAAAACTTAATATATCGAGAGTCTTTGTTTACTGCACGATCAATCGTTTATCCCAAACGTCTGAAGTGACAGACAGAAAAAAGTGGTCGTCTTGGCAAAAATTCATGTACAGGGAAATGAATGTATCGACCTGATCCATGTCAAGACTATTTAGAGATGATCTCCACAGGAAAGCTTTCTGTCGCTCAACTCGCCATTTTTTGGCAACGGGGTTGAAGATTACACTCGACAGATGTAAACAACTTCTTCGGTGGCACTCGGTCAGCGGGCATGAAAATATTTTTTTTACAGATGAGAAAATTTTCCCTGCTGAAGAAGTTTTTAATAAGAAAAACGACAAAATCTATACTAAAACATCTAAATATGCAAAAAACGTTGCTCCAAGGGTTCAGCGTGGCCACCATCCATCCTCCGTAATGGTTTGGAGGGGAGTGTTTTCTACATTTATGCGAACAAGTGGTAAACAGTTGAGCAGTATTCTCTTCAATGGATAGCGTTAAATCGTCCAACAAGATTCCCCTCCAGCCCATAAGCAAGAACCACCCAGGAGTGACTGAAAAACAATATTCCTGGGTTCATAACCGCAGAAGATTGGCCATCTGGAAGTCCAGATCTGTATACATTGGACTACTGTTTGTAGTCAGAATTGGAGAACATGATCTGTAGAGCTCTTCACAGAAATTTGGAGAGTCTCAAACAGCAGCGACGTTAATATCCATGGAAGCCGTGCCAGCTGCAATAGCTGAATGGCCTAATCGTTGGAAGGCTTGTGTAATTTTTTGTTTAATTTTCGTTTTTAATATTTAAATGATTAAAGAAAGCTAACTTCATTAAAAAATATTATAATTTCATATCTACATATAATGGCCTTAACTTGTAACAGAACTTATGACAGGACTAAGTACAGGGTGGGCCAAATAAGACCTACTAATGACTAAAGACTACTGCATGGCAGTATGCGCAGTTGCTCCATCTTGTTGAAACCACAAATTAGGATACTGCTCCGCCATTGCCCGCAAAAAGCTTTTAATCAATATTCTGAAAGAAGCTCCTGAAAACGATTCCGGCGTTTCATCCTCATTTTCGAAGAAATATGGACCGATAACTTTAGTGGCCATAACACCGCACCAAACAGTACATTTAGATGGGTGCAACTGATGTTGGTGTGTTGCCCTTGGATTTTCAGAGCTCCACAATCTACAGTTTGGTTCTTGTGCTTCATCCGACATCAAAACATTATTTAAAAAATCAATTTGTGTGGCTAATTGTGTAAGAATAGAAAAACTCGATAATTTGAACGCGTTGTGTTGTACTGTAGGGTTCCGTAATGAATTTCCATCAATTCAATTATAACCTACAAAAAGAGAAAAGTAAATATGTCAAAAAATAAAAAAGTTATTTGTGCTTAACATTAGTAGGTTTTATTTGGCCCACCCTGTATAAGTATAATTCTAGAGTGCGACACAACATAAAGGTGACGGAAGAAATATCTTGGCTCAACAAACCTGGAATACAAGCACTCACGCTCGATATAGTCGCAAACCCCACTAGAGTTTCGAAGAGTCTTAAGTTTGAGAAAGGTGTGAGTGAACCTAGTTGGTTGCAGTACATATGTACATCGAAAATATATCTATCTATCATGCAGTAAGTTTACGCCTTTGACACTGTGTTGTCGTTCATAATGTTTTCCTCTTGATAGGTTAGAATTGGCAATATCAAGAAATAATAAATAAGGAAAGCCGCTTATTTTAGTACAATTTAATTTTGGCTGGCTGTTAATTTTCGGAATTAGACAAAATCTCAGATAGTGAGAAAAATAGCTTGCAACATCAGACAGACGGACGGGCGCACTAATATTTAGTCTTATCATATAAAGATCCGGCATTTTTTTTCGATCTCAGCAACATTTATGTCGGATTTAAATTAGTTGGGAAGAATTACGAGAACTAAAGTTGGGCGATTTTTATTTTTTTATCGAGACATACAAATCTAAAAGAAAGTGCGCGTGGCAGCACCCATTTTCCAATATTTGTATTTCATCGTATTTCATTTTTGGGTTGGTCATTTGTACCAAATTTGAATAATTTTGCTTAATTTATTACAGAGAGATCAAGAAGAGAAGAAGAGAAAGAAGAAGAAGTTCGATAGAAATGTATTAATTTTTGTTCGACTTATAGAGCGCAGGGACGCACGAACAGGCTAGCACACATGGCTTAATCGACTTCTATTATCATTTTGAGCATTTTGGTATATATACGCCAATATCTCCTCGATTCATTTATGCTGTTATATACAACCCTTATGTGAAAAAAATTATAAAACCCATTTAAAATACAAAATTTAATTTAATTTTAAATTTTTATATTTTCCAGTATTCATCTGCTAAAGTTGTATCAGAAGAAGATTAACGGCCACTTCTTCGACTGGGAGAACAATTAATAAGAAAGCACTGATGCTCAAATGTATAGCGAAATGGTATCGTATAAGTTTGGAGCCACAAATTTGTTTTACTATGTAGTTCAGTGAATGTTGGAAAGTTCAACAGTGCGTATGTCAATTTTACGCCATTTATTCAATCGCTTTTTCATATTTTTTCTTGTGCTCCCTTCTACCACACATTGTGCTTTTTTATATGCTTACTTTTTTCACTTTTTTGATTGTCTGCCGTATCCAAGCAAAATGTTTATTTGTTTAACATGTTTTTTGGGTGATTATTTATTGGGAAAATATTTACTTTACAGGTGAATAGATTTTGTTTGTTTATTAGTATGGGAAAGCATCCACATACACACGGAGATCTTTGGAAGAGAATGCTATTATTTAAAAAATAAATGTATATATGCGTGTGTGAACATGCGTAGCTCTATGTAAAATATATTTATATACATACGTATTTAAATGCCATATACACGTATATATATATATATACATATAAATTAGGGTGGCTCAATTTGTATGACGCGACTTTTTTCGACATCATTCCTAGCAGATTCGGCTTCTACTTACGATTCCAAGAAATAGTTCAGCAGAGCCTAAGCCTAAAGTCCTTTCAGAGCCGTAAAATCTTAAAAGAAGTGGTCTTTAATTAATACGAAAACGGAGAATGAGTTATGGCAATGAAGATGGAAAGTAGAGAAAATACACCTCCTGTTGAGTTAAAAGGAACTATAACCAAGATAATTGTAAATGCCATGTTAATTGTCCATCAAAACCAAAAAAAAAATATTAGAAAAAAATACAATATTAAAAATAAAATTGTTAAATATTGTAAAATGGAATTATTATTGGGTTTTCTGCAATTTATCGTTTATTATTATTATTTATTTCATTTCATTGACTACTCTTATATGCCAACGGACATGGTTTCGAGCTACAGCTGTTGTCAGCTAATTAGAAACGCTCTCTTTTGATAAACGCTTGATGAGCATAATATTAAACTGTTTAAATTTACCGTTATTTTTTCTCTTAAAATCATTTGCATTGCTTTTGTTATTCTATTTACTACCCAATGCGCCCAGTTTTGTAGTTGTGTAATTGAGGTACCGTTAATATTATCCAACGCAGTGCATGGGTTACTTAGTTCAAGGTAAATAAACTGAGACGAGTAATTAGAAACAGTTGTTCAATGGAAGCATATTCGGCAAGTTGTGTTATTTTAATAGAAATATATTCGACTTTTTGGTATGTATAAGTTAAGAACTTGAAAAATACAAGTTCTAAAAAAATTTTTGTTATCGGTCCAACTGACCGCACTTTATTCATTCACAGTTCTTAAACCAAAAAGCCGCTTAAACAAGTAAACTACTTAATTTATATTAATAAAAATAGTGGCGTGACTTAATTCTAGGAACTTAAATAAGCAATTTTATAATACTTGCATTATAAGCTTATTGCAGAAATCAATATGAAATTTGAATAAACAATTCAATTAAAAAGAATAAATGAAAAATATAAGAAGCAGCTGGGAAAAAGCAGCAGCTGTACACCTGCCCTGCGCAGCTCCATTTTTGACCTTCGTAAAGCTGGAAAGTCGTACAGTGATATTTCTAAGTAAGTCAAATGCTAAAAAAAATGGTTTTTAACGCCTTAAAGCATATCCAACTTTTTAAGACTGTTGACAATGGTCCACGTAAGAAAACGCCCCGGAAAACTTCAGCAGAAATTGACCGCAAGATAGCAATCATCTCCAAAAGAGACCCAAAAAAGACTTCCACTGACATCCAACGGGCAATTCAGGATCAATATAATTTCCAAATATCCAAGAGGACAATTGCTCGGCGTCTGGTCGAATCTGGACTGCATGGCAGAGCAGCACGCAAGAAGCCCCTTCTAACCAAGATACAAAGGAGACGGCGAGTAGTCTTTGCGAGATCCCATTGGCCATGGACTCCAAATCAATGGAAATATATCGTTTGGAGCGATGAAACCAAGATAAATCGCATAGGCCCAGATGGTAGAAGGTATGTTCGACGGCCAATCAACCAAGAATTCAATCCCCGCTACGTTTCACGGGTAGTGAAGCATTGTGGAGGATCAATCATGGTGTGGGGATGTTTCTGGTGGAATGGTGTTGGCCCAATCCATAGGATTGATGGAATTTTAAATAAGGAGAAATACGTCGATATACTAAAAAATGTAATGTTGCCGTGGGCTGAGGAAACTTTGCCTGTTATATGGAAGTTTCAACAGGATAATGATCCAAAGCACACGGCAAAGTTGACGAAACAGTTTTTCGACGAAAATTTCATCAATGTTTTGGAATGGCCATCATTTGGTCCGGACTTAAACCCTATAGAGCATCTCTGGGGTGA
The DNA here is from genome assembly GCF_028408465.1 of Anastrepha ludens. Taxonomy (NCBI): domain Eukaryota; kingdom Metazoa; phylum Arthropoda; class Insecta; order Diptera; family Tephritidae; genus Anastrepha; species Anastrepha ludens. Next base: position 52,730,189 of record NC_071501.1, on the reverse strand, counting down.
CGTTAAAAAAGCCGTGAGTGCCAAAAATATCCCAAATATGGATGTCCTTCGTGATTTTTTCGTCCAAATGTACGTACAATCGGAAAAATTTTGCAAAAGTTTGAGCAAACCGGGTCTGTAGGAGCTGTGAAAACACCAGTGCTTGCTCGTACAGCTCATTCTGCAGAAAATATTGCGGCTGTTCGCGATAGAGTGGGAAGAGCCGTCCACCTCAACTCGTCGTCGTGCTCAACAATTGCACCTCTCACGCTCTTCGTTGATGAACATTATGCACAAAGACTTGCATTTACACGCTTACAAGGTGCAATTGACTCAAGAACTAAAGCCTATTGACCATTTCAAGCGTCGTCAATGGTCAGAATGGTGGCAGAAAATGGCAACAGTAAGTGCCCATTTTTCGAAGAAAATCATCTTCAGTGATGCGGCTCATTTTCACCTCAGTGGATTCGTCAATAAGCAGAATTGCCGCATTTGGGCGAATGATAATCCAAGAGTGATTGCCGAAAAACCAATGCATCCACAAAGAGTGGATCGGCGGCATCATTGGACCGTATTTTTTCCAAAATTAGGCCGGTCAGGCATTTAATGTAAATAGTGTTCGCTATCGTGAGATGATAACGAACTTTTAATGGTCCGAATTAGAAGATATGGATGTGGACGATATGTGGTTTCAACAGGACGGTGCCACTTGTCACATAGCTAACGAAATAATGGCTCTTTTGCGCGAAAAATTTGATGGCCGAGTAATTTCACGTCGCGACGATGTCAATTGGCCGTCAAGATCATGTGATTTGACACCGTTGGACTTCTTTCTTTAAAGTTATTTGAAAGAAAAGGTGTACGTCGATAAGCCAGCAACAATTCAAGAGCTAAAGGATGAGATAATTCGGCACATTAACGGCATAGAACCTCAATTATGCCTCAGCGTCATCGAAAATTTGGACCATCGGATGGAGGTGGGCCGCCGATATTTTGTTCCATACGTAATTGAGCCATATTAATATTATCATAATAAAGAGAAATGACAATAAAATCTTAAATTGTATTTTATTCCAAATCAACACCGGCCCTTGAAACTTAACCACCCTTTACTTTGGTTAAAGTGAATCTTCATACAAATTTCGTATTTATTAAAGATAGCTTTCTTTCAAAACGCGAGAGAGCTCTAAATCGGCGTTAGAATTATGCTCTTGTGGACTTTTTTCTTAGAACTAATAGAATTACTGTAGAATCCGAATTTTCTAGCAAATTCACCCGCCCTAATGTAGTTAAAATATATAAATGAAATACAATTATATTTAAAATATTTGTTTATTTAAGGGTATTTTGCAAATTTCGTAGTGATTTAATTAGTTTCCATTAGTTTTGCCCACAACTATGCACAAAATTGTAAAATTAAAGAAACATATTGTAGTTTTTTTTTCATATTAATATCAATAAAATGATAGCACTTCTGAATGCTTTAACTGATTTGATTTATTATAGTTAATTAAAGTAGATGGTAGGATGAGTAATGGTAGTTTATATCGAGACCTTCAATAGAAGGTTCACTTTAACCGATCGCATTTATGAATCGATTCGTTCCATATCCAACATATAAAGTATATCCCTTTTGCAGGCAATGGCAAACCTCCGAAAAAAACTATCTGGCGTTCGGAGCTGGCTTAAAACTGTAGGTCCCTCCATTTGTGGAAAAAAATCAAGACACACACCACAAATATGAGGAGAAGTTCATAGGAGGAGTACTCAAAAGTGTACGCGCTAATTATTTTTTTATTATTTTTATATGTTAGAGTAAAATTATTTCTCCATATGCTATTTTGTGTATGTTATTATTAATGTTAAAAAATCACAATTAATGTTTGAGACAGAATCTCAACAAGACCGCACATATGAGCGGTTGAATAGCGATTTCATTTTTTGTTTGAAGATCGTGCACGTTTTGCTACGAAATATGCACGTCTTTATTTTTTTCTTGAGGTATGGGATGTAGAATCCCTGTTGGACCATGCGAATTATCAGCGGCCTTTCGGCGTGAAGTATATTATGAGTAGGGAATCAAGGAGCAGGGAACAGGGGTTTGAATTATCTGGGATAACAATCTGATGAAGTTCATTATAGCTTAGTAGTAGGTGAGACGTTTGTTCACGCATAGCAGGCCTAACTGATCTTAGAATGGATTGAGTGTGAGTAGTGGGTCCCTTTTGCTGACTGGTTTTGCTGCTTCGAGTAATACGAGTAATTTTCCGAGGTATTTATATTGTGCATTGAGGATGAGGCGCACTTTCGCTCTTTCTTCGTACGTTAAAATGAGGAACAGGCAATTTCCTGGATGTATGCACAAATCGAAACATAAATGTTACTACTCGGAGAGCTCTTGAGGAGGACTATAACGGTCTAAGAGATCGGGTTGCCAATTATGTGAAAAACATCTATTTGCCTTTATTCTGCCGGAAATTTATGATTAGGTCTGAATGTTGGCCAAAGCATGGGGGCATTGTTACCTATTCTGAGCCTTTCTACTACAGTGACCACTCCACGAGCTATTATGACTTGGCTCCGCGAGTGCCTAGGTGTGCTGTATTACATGTGCTGGAGATTGTCTCCCACATAGCGTTGTTGACGTTTTCAGGGATCTAGGCTGTTCTGTTTGACTAAATAAAAAAAAATGTGGATAATGGAAATCCGCGCGCACTTACTTGTCTGTTTGTGTAATGTAGTCTACTTTAGTCCTTAAGTGTCACATATAATTCACGTAAGGCGCTATTTGCAAAAAGTTTAACATCTTGTAATAAATACAAAATTATGTGAATGATGTATTAAAGACAGTTTATTAACTAAATATTTTGTATACTTGAATTTCTTTCGTTTCATTTCTGCAGGCTGATCTCGATGAGAATGATTTTTTAACAAAGGAAAAACCATACTTCTTCTTCTTCTTAATTCGTGCGATAACCGTTTACGCGATTTTGGTCGAGTTTAACAAAGCGCACCCGTCGTTTCTTTCTCGTGCTAACCGGCGCCAATTGGACACACCAAGTGAAGCCAAGTCCTCCTCCACCTGATCTTTCCAACGCAGAGGAGACCTTCCTCTAACTCTGCTACCACCAGCTGGTACCGCATCGAATACTTTCGGAGCCGGAGCGTTTGTATCCATTCGGACGACATGACCCAGCCAGCGTAGCCGCTGCAAGAATTAATATTTCGAATGGTACTGCAAAAAGGGCAATTTAATTAATGGAAGAATTTGGCACATCTTTAAAAAATAATGGAAAATTTCCATTTCCATTGGAAATTAAGAGAAATTAATTTTTTTAAATTTGAAATATACTTTTTCTGGTTGTATACAACTACAGATTAAATACCTCCAACTTACAAAAAAATTAATAAGAGTTGCTTTCGATAGTTCAGAAAGCTAAACAGTTCATATTAGAGGGAAGTGTAAAATTTTAACTTTAAAACTTGGGCTAAAATAAATGCTTTTGGATAACGTTTTGGTACATTTGGCACAAAGTGGTGTTGTTTTACGAGCTGATCGGCGCCTGATTGTAAAAGTGAGGGTATTTTTTTTTAGCCAGGAGGTGTAAATCAAAATGTCTGAAACATCATCAAAGGTGCCGTCACAAATGGTATGTAGGGCATGCTCCCACTAACACTATAACATTCCTCCTCCTCGGCTGATTTCCACCATGGAACCGCGTTAGCATTTCTTCAAGGTGGAGCCGCGTTTATGTCTACTGACACAACAGGTTCCTGCGTCCAGGTTCCGCAGCTGTGGGCGTATGGAGATTTTACGCCATCGATAATATTCACTCCCCCCACTGGCTTCGAAAGCGGTTGTGGGGGGCATTAAACATCGGAGAAAATGCAATAGTCCGATACTCACAAACTATTGTCTTGTCTTCAGTTCGGTACTGTTGTGAGTGTTTGGCTCAAGCGTCTGTGTCTGTCGTCGGTTTGTCAAAACAGTTCGTCTCCACTGTCTACCTGCTAGCAAAGGTACCAAAAACTTTGTAATCAACGAATAGGCTTTACATTTATAAGGTTGTTTCGTATTTTTCCCCCTTCCTTTTCTCCTAAGAACTGTCGAATTATGACTTAGTTGGTTTAAGTACATTGCATAAAAAATAATCTGGCTGGTCTTGCTACCTAATTAATTTAGTATCTTAATAGTATTGAATACTTAGTCTATTTTTTTGCGTCTACTGCTGCTGCGGCGGTTGTTGCTGCAGTAGCAACTGCTACTGTCGTTTCTGGGCTTTCCTTTCCCAGTCAATGCGGTTGAGCCTCGTCACGACTGTAGCCGCGAACGTTTTCTGCGGCGTCCCATTTAGTGATGGTCAAGCACATATCCTGGACAAATCTTGCGTGGGATGGCGCGTGTTCGAATGCCTTCGCCAGCATTGCTCGTTCTTCATTGAAGCGTCTGCAGTGAAAGGCCACATGTTCTGCGCTCTCGAATGTATTCGAGCCACTCGGGCAAAAAGGGCTGTCGGCCAGCTGGAAACGGTGTAGATATTCAAGGAAGCAGAAAAGTGAGAGTATTTGTACTTTCTTAACCTCTCATTCTTTCGGCTGAAATTTGACAATAGCCCACTAAATTGTTGTACTTGTTGAATCGAAATCGCCTAGAACAAAACTTTTTGTTTTTTTTTTCAAAATCAATGTCTGCAAGGTTCTAAAGGAGTCTAACAAAAATGCATACAAATTTCCACAAAACCCAATCCACCTCATAAAAATTGCACCTACTAACACTTCTTAGTTCAGCGATCTGCTATAATTCATAATAATTTCGCTCATCACTTAAACGCAGGCATAATAAATAATGAACTAAAATATATCTACAACAATAAAGCGCCAAACAGCTGTCAACTGTTTGAATGGCGAACACCCCCATCAGTGTCAAGCCACACACAAACTCACAATTCGAGGGCAACGGATGTCTATGGCTGAGTTACAGCGCGGAAGCAGAAGGAGTGAATCTTGCCCATCATCAACAATTACAGGCTGCAGGTGTTGAAGTGCAAAGATTGATGATAAGTTCTCAAAATAAGCTTGAGAAGGAGGAGAAAAGGTGTGCAGGCAGGTTGAGTGTAGTAGAATCGAAGGTAAAAGCGAGATGGTACTTACTAGGGTAGAGAGAAGAAATGCAGTTGCTGCCTAATAGCAGACAATTCATTTTTGTTGATTTTTGTTGCACAGTCAATCAAAATAGGAACAAGCATGTCATAATTTGAGTTCCAAGTACTTTTTTTGAAAATCTTGGAATGGATTGAATCGTTGTCCGGTCGACTGAATATAAATTACTGGCACGTTTTGTTAGTGGGTGTCCTTACAAAAATTCACCGTTGAATGACCAGCCAAAGAAGGTTAACAAACATAAATATAAATATAAATACATGCCTACATAGTTGTTTATAACATACTTAAAATGTCCCCATCCGCTGGCATAGTGGCACTGCAAGGGGCGGATTGTAGTCCTCCTGCTGTGTTGCCTACTGTTTGAATGTCGGTCTTGTCACTTCAATGTCTCCTTTGTCAAACTTTGTCTTCGCTTTTGTCATCTTCATCTACTTATATTTTATCTTCATCATCATTTGTAATGACGCTGGCATTCACACATACATACACGCAAACTTTCTCACATACATACGATTTGTTTTCTATTTATATATTTTGTGAAGTGAACATATATGCATACATATGTATGTATATATTTTCGACATTATTTTCATGTCATTATCAGCTTGATTTTTGACAGCAAGACAGTAAGCGCATTGTTTTTAGATGGGATCCGTCTCTCATTGATTCCCCCTTCATATTCCTAGCACTATTGTGTGACTGCTTTTGATTTGACTGTAACAATACTGTTATTCTATCAATATTTTTATTGTTATTGCCGTTGTCACTAAATTTATCTGCTCATTGCCATTGTCTATGTTGTCCTTAGTCATCTAATAATGCCTGCAGTTAAGCCCCCAATTTACGCCCCATAAGTTTTTCATACGTAACGCATTTGCCTCCCATCCAGCCTTCCTGAAACCATGTTAAATTCCTTCATGAGCTTACGCGTCTTTTCGCCATCATTGTCATTTCTTTCAATGCTCGATTGCCCCTAATATCACTGCTTCTTTATTTCTTCTATTCTCCATTTTGTATCTTTCCATTCATTTGTACATCTCCTCATTGTCAGTTTCTTTGCCTTATTATATCAATTTTCATTCTATGCCTTATCAAAACCATAAGTCAAAGTGATCTTTTAATTAGCTTTAATTTTGTCCTTATTGATTTGTTGACAGTCTAATTTTATTTACTGACTTAAGTCGATTGCTTATATGCCTCTTTGATGGCTGAATAAAGGGTGACCCAAATACGAATTTATAAAAAAAGAAAAAAAATAATAAATAAACATTTATTAATTATTTTTAAATTATCGATTTATTTTATTATTTTGTGGTAGAGACAGCAAACATTTGCGTTATTTCTATTGACAATGCTTGTGGCATAACAGATAACAGAGTTTATTGAAGCAATCTGGGGCGGCCGACAATTTTTCCTCAACTGCTTAATACCTGGGAAAATTTATATAAAGTCAGCATTGATTTCGCACATATACAAGGAGTGGGAGGACAGAATTTATCTCAAGTATTATAAGTGATCCATTAGACAGAAAACACTTACACATATTTTTAACAAATCATTTCTAACTACACTTTTACACTATTGTCACTCTCTTTCCATCTCAGAAAGAATAGAATAGAATAAGTCTATACAGATGACAGAAAAATGGATTGTGGTGTTGGAGCTGGTACAGGGTTTGATTGAAAAGTAATGAGCCTTATTTTTTTTAAGCAGTTTTATTAAACCTTTTGGCTTATACAACTAATATTCTTCAAAATAGGACCCTTGACCGTCAATACACCGCTGGTAGCTTCCACTGCAGGAAACATTTTTTAAACTCATCCGCCGGAATCGCGTTCAATTCGGCTGTCACAGTTTTTTGGATCGCCTCGATGGAGTCGAAACGCCTCTCCTTCAGCTTTCTTTCCAGGCGCGGGAACAAGAAGAAGCCCGGAGGGGGCAGATCTGGGCTGTAGAGAGGGTGGAGAAGCACCGGAATCCCCATCTTGGCTAATGCAGAGGTGCAGAGGAAGGCGGTGTGCGCCGGCGCATTGTCGTGATGAAGGGTCCAATTGTTGACGAGGTCGGGCCGAACCCCGGGCTACGCGGTTTTTCAGCCGAAGGAGCCCTTCTTTGTAAAAATGCCGTGTTTACAGCGCTTCTTGGGGGTACAAACTGCTTAGCTTTACGCAAAATTTGATCGAGTAACGTTGCTCCAACGATCGCTGCATTTTCGCTACTGCAAAATCCTAACACACTTTTAAAACAGCTTTCACGCGCGGAGCGATGTTGACTGCACTGCTGTTGCCAGCGAACTGGGACCGGATTCTAGTGGAAGGGGAAGGTCCAATGATCATTTTCCCCCACAAGCCGATTCGGTTGATCGAACCCTGTATATGTTCTCATACACTTAAAACTTAAAGATCTGTGCGTCTTCCTAATGTTTGCAGTCTCTTTCAGGCGGAAGTACTGGCGATTGGGGAAGCTTGTAGGCAACTAATCGCAGATCCCTCTTTTAAGGGCAATATCGCAATTTTTTCGGATAGTCAACCTGCAATACAGGCACTGTGTTCGGATACAACAACCTCTAAAGTGCGAAAACCATAAAGTTACCTTAATCTGGGTCCCGGGACATCGGAGCATCAAAGGTAATGAAAAAGCGGATGAACTGGCAAGAAGGGGATCTGCCATGAATAACGCTCTTGAAGAATTGTAGATGGATAGACCAGATGAAATGCAAAATTAGCAGAACGTTATGGCCCAGCTACAACCTTAAGCAATCGTCAACATTGATAAACATGAAACGACGGGACGCTTGGAGACTAACGGCAGTCATAACTGGCTTTTGCTTGGGAGAACAAGCAGCCACAATGGGCATCCCTCACAACACATACTGTCACAGTTGTAAACAACCGGAGAAAAAGGAAACAATCTTCCATTTCCTCTGCGAATGCCCTGTCCTATGGAAGGACAGAATGTTAACCCTGGGAAAACCGTTGTTCGAGAGTCTGGAACAGCTGTCTGGCTTAGATGTCAACAACCTGAAAAGGTTCCTGAACCGCACAGACTGGATATAGTCGTGCTGTAAAGAACTGGTAAACAAAGTAGTAACGAGGATGTGGCAACAAAATGAAGCGGAAGCGCTAGTTGGATTCTGAAAGAATCACTACTTAAACCAACCAACACTTTCACTAAAAAATCATGACATTACTATGGAGAAAAGAAGAGCTAACTAAACTTATCATTCTTTTGGGTGACGTCGCATTCAGTTTATTTTCCTTAATTATTTATAATCTGTATGCTAAATTTTTTTTGCTTCCATTATATTTACTCTGTGCGGCACACTCAGCCTCATAGCTCATTGTGATGCCGCGAGGGGAACTTGTACTAATCTCTACTAAACCCAAAAACTTTTAGAACATCCCAATTCATTAACAGATTGTCTACTTAAAATGGTAAATCTGGCGTCTGGATAGAGCAGGAAAATGGCACGGGAGGTGTGAGATGATGAATCCAGGCAAGACTTGGATATTAGTATAAGAAATGATATATTTTCTGAACAAAGCATCACAAAAGAAGAGGTGTTAAAACCAATCAGTTTCTCAAAAATAATAAATCCGTAGAACCGGATAAAATTCCAGTTGAATTACGATATATAAACCTATAGATGAGAAAAATATAGAAATTTGATCAAATACTTAAAATCTAGGATTATGGTGTATGATCAGAAAGTACGGGGAATGTTTAAATAAAACAAAACAGACTTAAATTTCAGGCAAATTTATTTTATCTCCTTCAAAATATAACCCGTCTGAAGCAACACATATGCGCCAACGTTTAACCCAGTCCTCCATGCACCCCTGGTAGGCCGACGAAGGGATGTCCTTCAGCTTCTACGCCGCATTCTCTTTGATCTCCTCTGTCGACTGAAATCTCTTTCCACGAAGTGGTAACTTCAACTTGGGAAACAAAAAGAAGTCGCACAGGGCCATATCAGGTGAATACAGTGCTTGCACGATGGTATTTACTTGGTGTTTGGTCAAATAATCCAGCACAATTATTTATTTATTTTTAAGTAATAGATGGGAAGGATAAGACGGTACGGTTCTCTCAAGTTTAAAGAGCGAAGAGCGAATTTAAGAAACATTTGTCCATCCTATTGGTGGCAAGCTGATTGGATTTTCCTCATATGAAAATAGAATATTCAAGATTGGTCTAATAAACGGCGTAATATGAATCTCTATACAGTATACAGATCAGATAAGGTTAGTAACAGCCAAAGGGCTTTTAATTTTCAAAAACACACAAGTCATCTCCGTAAGGAATTTCGCACTACTGGTGTCATATATAAAAAGTACGAAAAGAAGCGGACCAAGAACATTGACTTGTGGTACCCCAGAAGAACCAACAAAAAGGCTCGAGATAAGTCCATCTTCATATTGTAATAGCACAAAGTCTATTACACAATTATAAGTTAAGCCAACACAAAATGACCGATTGAATGCCCAACCACGTAAGTATATTACTGAAGATTTGTCGAAATACTTTGTCGAATGCTTTTGAGAAGTCTGCGTAACTTTGAGGGCGTTTGACTTGGGGGCAAACGAAAAAGACTCGACACAATTTTAAAGGCCGATGTTGAATGTAAACCACACCCAAACGTCAAGCTTTTTTTGCATTTCGTTTGACATTTTTCAATTTCAGACTAACTCAATTTGAACCATGGAAAGATACATAATCGAGCAACGCGTTAAAGTTATTCAGGCTTATTATGAAAACGGGCGTTCAAATGGCAACAGTGAATGACCAATTTTCGAAGAAAATTATCTTCAGTGATGAGGCACATTTTCACCTCAGTGGATTCGTCAATTCTGCCTGAATTGCCGCATTTGGGTGAATAATAATCCAAGAGTGATTGCCGAAAAACCAATGCATCCACAAAGAGTGACTGTTTGGTGCAGTTTATGGGCCAGCGGCATCATTGGGCCGTATTTTTTCCGAAATGGGGGCCGGTCAGGCAGTTACTGTGAATAGTGTTCGCTATCGTGAGATGATAACGAACTTTTTATGGCCCGAATCGGAAGATATGGATGTGGACGATATGTGATTTCAAGAGGACGGTGCCACTTGTCACACAGTTAACGAAACAATGTCTATCTTGCGCGAAAAATTTGATGGCCGAATAATCTCACATCGCGCCGAGGTCAATTGGCCCCCAAGATCATGTGATTTGACACCGTTGGACTTCTTTTTTTAGGGTTATTTGAAAGAAAAGGTGTACGTCGATAAGCCAGCAACAATTCAAGAGCTAAAGGATGAGAGAATTTGGCACATTAACGGCATAGAACCTCAATTATGCCTCAGCGTCATTGAAAATTTGGACCATCGGATGGAGGTGTGCCGGCGAGGCAGCGGCGGCCATTTGGGCAATATTTTGCTCCATATGTAATTGAGCCATACCAATATTATCATAATAAAAAGAAATTACAATAATTTTCTAAAAAAATTGTATTTTATTCAAAATCAACACCGGCCTTTAAAACTTAACCACCCTCTACAACGAGATTGGATGAAATTATTCAATTTTCCTAACCCAGCTGGGTAAATATTTAGCCCATATCTTTGCCTCGGACTAATCCTTATTTTCCCTTTCGAAAAATAAGACATTTCTGATATCATATTCGTATTAGATAAACTACGGTAGGCTTGTTTCATGCTTCGACATGATTTTAGACTACAAAAAAAAAAGAAAAAATGCAACCGGTTTTGCACGAAACGGATTAGGAGTAACAGATTAAGATTTATTGACACGCTGTCACTAAAAGCACATGCTTGTATGCATTGATGTTTTGAGCTGATTTTAAAAGAAGAATTAAAATTATATTTTGTTGACAATGACAATTAGTACACATTCTTTCCTGACATATCTTGGCTGACATATGAACAAACAAAATCAAAAATATTTACTTAGTGATAATTTTATAATGATTTAGCACACAACAATAGTGAGTAAACAGCCTTAGTTCTTGAATAATGCACCGTCAATTATTTGTAAAAGTACAGAAAGGCAGTGAGCGCATGCGTAAACAATACCAAAAGCGATAAAGGTCGATAGAACAAAAAATCATATGCACCTAACTGATAAGGCTCAGAATTGGTTACTTATGTCAGCGCTGACGATTAGAATGAGTTATTTGTGTCAAAGATCACTTTCTACCTGCTGAGGAACTCAGCGTGTGAAGTAATTGAGCCTTTTGCATATAAATTAGACCGGAGTTGGGGGAAAGTCATCATTCCCAGTCTGGTTGATCAACAGAACGGTGTACCAAATAGCTCGAGTCATCGACAGAGGTGACAGAGGTGTAATACTTCAAAATTTGTTTGTATTAAGTAGTAAAGAAGTAAGCAGTTGATTTTAAAAACATTGCCTCTTGTTAACTACTTTATATAAGTAAATTTTATACTACATTTAACTGAATTCGAGATTATTGGAAAAACTGGAAGGTGAGAAGTGAAAATCAGTGCGACGATTTTATCATAAATTAACGAAAAATTGTACTATTAAGTAGTCGATTCGAAAGCGATTGTTTTTAAATTCGCCTTCAATCTTCTGCTTACTAGCATATTTTTCAAATCGACAATAATCACAATTTACACTATGAACTTTTTATTTATAAACTTTTTCCAAAAAAATCTGTTAAAATTTTCATTGTTCTCATGATTACAAATTTTCGTAGTTAATGAAGTTACAAATATTATTCGATGAAAATGAAATCCATTATTTCCTTGGTCGAAGGCTGCAGTGATCGATATCTCGCAAAGTATCGATCAAACAATATAAAGTTTGTGTCAAAGATCACTTTCTAAATACTGAGTAATTCCGCGTGTAAAGTAATTGAGCCTTTTGCATATAAATTACAGCGGAGTTCGGGAAAAATCATCATTCCCAGTCTGGTTGATCAACAGAACGGTGTACCAAATAGCTCGAGTCATCGACAGAGGTGTAATACTTGAAAATTTGTTTGCATTAAGTAGTAAAGAAGTAGGCAATTGATTTTAAAAACATTGCCTCTTGTTAACTGCTTTATATAAGTAAATTTTATACTGCATTTAATTGAACTCGAATTTATGAAAAGAAGTGGAAAGTGAGAAGTGAAAATCAGTGTGACGATTTTATCATAAATTAACGAAAAATTGTACTATTAAGTAGTCGATTCGAAAGCGATTGTTTTTAAATTCGCCTTCAATCTTCTGCTTACTAGCATATTTTTCAAATCGACAGTAAACAACTTAGCCAGCGCACAGTGAAATGGATTCTGAATTTGTTGTTCAGCCGTGCAGATTTGATCTATATTTTTAAATTCGAAGACATTTGTTTTCTGTTTAAATAATTAGTTTATATATGTAAAGTCATCAATTACTATTCTGAAGTCATCAAGTGCGACAAGAAGGTCGGCCACAAACCTAACGAAGGATGTAGGCGGTAATTACATGGGCGTGTATATGTACAGTCAAACCTTTCCAAATATATAAATGTATATAATATATAGTTAACGTTTATTTTATTTTTTAATTTTAATGAATTTTATACAAAAAATATACTTTATACTACTACAGAAACCATATAAAGCAAAGTTTCGAACTTTGACAAACTACCATCCAAATTTCAAACTTTTTAATCAGAATTTCTGAAAAAATTTCAAATGTGAAATTCTATAGCTCATTAAAGTTTGGTATAATAAAGTTCAAGTTGTTTCACCGAGCTTCTTCTCTTATTTGTGGTGTGCGTCTTGATGTTGTTCCACAAATGTGGGGACTACACTTTTGCTTAGCAGAAATATGCCTGTTGAAAGACGACCGCTGTTTGAAAAAACTTTTGCTATCATTTGGTGTTCCATGTTCTGGCTTCGAACACGGACATTACTGAATGGTAGGCACGCTCCAAGCCATTCGGCTAAGGCGGACGAGAACTTTTCTGTAACGAATTACAAAAACCGGAAAGCAAAACTTGAGTTCCTTAACATTTTTATTCGGAATTCCCAAACTTTTTTGCATTATTCCTTTTCAATAAAAATGCTTATAAGCGTAGCACTTTTTCGGCAATAGTTATTGATAATAATTATCCTTTTAAAAATTTGGGGCTTTCCTAAGCAGGGCATGAATTACTTGATAAAAAAAAAACTACATGCATAAAAAAAAATTGTTTTGATTAATTTGGTAATATGAGCCATTTTCTTTGAAAGTCGTGTTTTAGTAAATGATAAAAATGAATGCAGCAGGCTTGTCTGAATAGACATGAGCTTTAACATAGCCTCACAAAAGATAATCTAAAGGCGTTATATCGCACGATCTGGGTGGCCAATTGACAGGTACCGAACGTGAAATAAAATGTTCACCGAACTCGCCTCTCAACAAGTCCATTGTTAAGGGTGCTGTGTGGCATGTGGCACCGTCTTGCTGAAACCACAAGTCGAGCATGCAAGTTTGCATTTTGGGCAAAAAAAAGTTCAATATCATTTCACGGTAGGCTCACCCTTCACAGTTACATTACGATTCGCTGCATCTTTGACGAAGTAAGGTCCAATGATACCTCCAGCCCATACACCGCACCAAACTGTGACCTTTTCTGGATACATTGGTAGCTCTTGCAATTCTTCTGGCTTTATGATCAAGGCTAATTGATGGTCATCATTAACACTGGCCGATACAGCTGCCATATTTTCTTCAGTTCGCACTCTACGTAAGCTTATTGGTTGTTTGATGTCCAATAATGTAAATTTGGTTCTAAATTTAGTCACAAAAGCTCGAATAGCTACTTCAGTGGGTCTATTAAACTGACCATAATATGGAAGAAGCGCGCGATAAACTTTCTTAACAGAATACGAGTTTTTATAATAAAATTCTATTATTTGCAAGCGTTGTTCGTTTGTAAGACGATTCTGGTTAAATTATAGACCAAACTGAAGATGTTTGACAGTGAAACAAAACACGAAACGTGCGTCAGCTGTTTAAACCAGCTGTTTAAAAAGATAATAGCTAAGAAATCACCCGTTATAATAAAAATAAAAAAAAACTACTTTTGTATTTCCTCAACATTCTTCTTTCTTTTGATTTCCATATATTAAAGCAATATAATCTTATAGAATTAGAAAAATTTTTGAGACTTAAGCATAAAGACCTTTGAAAAACTCCTAAGTTGATGATAAGAAACAAAGATCTGGGATCATTCAGTCATGGTATTTTGACTTTATGTTTGTTTATTTATTAAAGTGAAACTTACATCCTATGCTTTTTGTAATGATTGTCCTTAAGAATAGTCCACTAGATAGAAGAATTAACAATAATGTTAAAATTAAATTAGTAGTAATGGTGTTGAAGCCGTGGGAGATACTACAGAAAGAAGAAAAAGATAAAAATAGGAAGAGTAGTAGTAGGGATTAGTTGGAATTGATTGAAATAATGAGAAATCAATTGAGTACATTCAGGAATATTCGGCAAGGTAACGAAGCAATTTATGTGTGAAGTGCAAGTTGTCTTTTGTACATTTAATTTTTAGAGGTAAGTTATTTCAAAAACGACAGAGAACACAAAGTTTTTCGTTCAGTTACCAAGCAACTGTATTTCGGGACTAAGTTTAGCGGACGGCAAGATTTTGAAAACAATACAATAGTCGAAAATTTTTGCCACCTTGCAGCCTAAAACGACAATCTTTTTTCGCTGTGAATGTATCGGCTCCCGTTGGTTGGCTGACAATAATATTCCCAGGGTAGGTAGGTGTAGTGGTTGTCGTTTGACACACCTAGGTCTGCTGTAGACCCATTGTGATACCACCATTGTGATACTCTCCTCACTCTACATCGTCCTCATTGAACGAGTCTGTGGCTTTGATATATCTAACAAGACTTGTTATTTTTATATTGGCTACTTCTGCCAAGTTATTCAGAGAGCTTTTTCCTAAAATATTGAACCTTCTTCTATTCAGAGCCAAGCACCCGCGTAGCAAGTGTTCTATAGTCTCTTCTTCTTCGATGTCGTTACAACTTCTACAATAGTCGTTATAGGGCGCTCCCAGTCTGCTGACATGCCTGCCAATCAGACAATGCCCTGTTAGGACCCCGAGAAGATTTCTCATGTTTTTCCTGTTTAGTTTCAACAATCGGTTTGTGCGGCCCATGTTCCATTCCGGCAATGTCATTCTACTAGTTGCACAGGTCAGGGACTGAGACCATAGCCTGTTGGTAGCACTGATAGTGTGTTTATATATAAGCATCTTACAAGTTGCTAAAGGTATAGGTATGTTTGCATTGTCTGGTTGAGTCGGTAATGTGGTACCCAATCTCACCAGTTCATCTGCTTTGCAGTTGCCTTCTATGTCTCTATGACTCGCCACCCAGAGCAGGTTTATTACAAAGTACTGTGATAGTTCTGTCAAAACGTCGATGCATTCTCTTACTGTCTTCGAGTTAGTATTAGGCGATTTTAAAGCTTTCAGGGCCGATTGACTATCTGAATATATGTTTATATCTCTTGTTGTGAGGACACTTTTGTTTAGGGCTAGAAGGCCATCCCTGATAGCCAATATTTCAGCTTGAAATACACTGTACTGATCCGGTAACCGGAATGAGATGTTGGCATTCATTATTTCAGAATGAAGGCCTCCGCCTACTTGATCATTTAGCTTGGAACCTTCAGAAAATATGTTGATTCCGCTTTTATTGTCCATTACCCCATTGTCCCAATTTTCCCTCGTTGGGAAAGTTGTGGTAAAGGATGTGTTTAATTGCAACTCCACTGAGCTACAAAAGTATGTCGCTTGATGTAGGAAGGGGTATTCGTCTAGTACTCTTGCGTGACCTCTTCTGTTAGTAGCTAAGTTGGAAGATTCTCTTAAACTAAGCGCCGATTTCGCCGCCAGCTGTTTGCTGTAGGCCTCAATCGGTGATAGGTGCAGCATGACATTCGTCGCTGCCGTGGGCGTAGTCTTTAGTGCCCCGCTTATGCGGAGACTAGCACCCCTTTGAATACTTTCTAGGCATTTTTATTCCCAGAGATAGTATTTGGTTTGTTGAAAAATGATTCCATAGCTAAACGAGTAGTGAATTGAGAAATAACGGCTGGTTTATTCATTCGATTTTCGGTGTTTGTAAGGACCAATGTGTTCGATAAAGTCGTCAAAAAATTTCGTCTCGCATCACATTTCCTGAACCCATCAATTTTCTTGCAAATACAAGGGTACCACATGATTGAATGTGTATGTACATTCACTTGAGTATTTCTGCTGCTAAGTCCTCCATGTAAGTTATATGCAAATGGCGATATCTTCAGTTTGCGATCCATGCTTTATACTTTACGTTAATCAAATTCATATACATATCTTAGATTTTTCGGTATTTTCAGCTTAGTTTTATGTCAAATTGAGAAAATTATGTGGTATGTATCGTATAATTTCTCTTAACGTTAGAAATGTGTAAATTTAAAACCACATTGAATTTAAAATAATACAAATCCATTGCACTTTATAGAATCTTCCAACAAAAGGAAATGAAAATGTTTGAACGCAAATCGAATAGTTTGCAAAAATATTTTCTTTTATCGACAGCTACGTGGTGGTGCATAACGAATTTATTTTTGCACTTGAACGCCTGCTTACATAAACAGTTGTGAAATGAATATGTAGATATACATACATACATATATTCATCTGTATAATACCGAAGCGAGACGAGACGTTAGAATCGAATAAAGCACACACGCTCCTCTACGAGTATGTACGTACATACATATGTCGCTATGCAGCCAAACACATGCGAGGTAATGGCTTCCAATTTGCACACAATTTTCCGCGTACACAAGATTTGGCCGATTTGTTGTGAACAGCAAGTACAGCTTACAAGTTCACAAGTGAAAGAAAAACATAAGGGGCAAGGAAGTGGTAAAAGCGCGTACCTGCCGCCTATTTGATAAACTTGTGAGCAGGCAAATATTATTTTTAAGCGTGTTAGTCCTTCAGGCATCTTGTTACACACATATTTATATATGTAACTGTAAACATATGTGTGTACATATGTGGGTAAGGAAGTTCCGGACCATTTCGCTGGAGTGTATTTACTAACATTTTGGTATGGAAAGCTAACCCGGAAACGGATGCGTGTAGTTAACAAGAATTTGCGCCGATACTGTCGCAGACAAAAACGAAGAGAGCATACATACATACGAGCAAATACATACATTCATATATGTATGTAGTATGTATGCTTTTTTGTACCTCTGTACATTTGTACAGCAGAATTATTCACATCCTTAAGTACTCTCCATATAATTTTCAGTTTTTTAACAGAAACCGAAACTTTCGAATTCTTCTTTGGGATTAAAAATACTTGTAAAAGTCCAAAGTTACAGATTTGTGTTTCTTCGCATTTCTTTTTTGGATTTATCACTTTCACCAAATTTAAGTAATTTTGCTGCAATTACAGCAGATATGCCCTGTTTCATTGATATACTGGTTGTTCTACAAATTTTGTAGTCAAATAAGTGAGGGCGCCCAACCAACCGGGCGTTGCTACTATCCTAATTTTTTTGATTCAAGAATTGAGTTTTAGAAAGCATCTCAGCAATACTTAGAGTTTTGTCGAAAGGCTAAAGTGAAATTTGTGCGCCGATTCATCACCATGGATGAGATTTGGGTCTATGACCATGATCTTAAGTCAAAACAAATGGCTAAAGAGGGTTATGAACCTGGTTCTTTGGCTCCGAAACGAGTTTGTGTGCAGAAATTGGCCAAGAAGTTTTCAGCGACAGTTTTTTAGGATGAGAAAGGAATTTTGTTTGTGAATTACTTACAAACTGGTAAAACAATAAATTCTAATTATCATTGTAGCCTTTTAGACTACCTGAAGGAGAAAATTCGTGAAAAAATACCCAGTTCGCAAAAAAAAAAAATCTTTTTCATCAGCACAATGCACCATGACTACTAAAATCCATGAACTAAAGTACGAATTGTTGAAACCTATACCATATTCACCATGTTTGACCCCTAGCGACTCCCATCTGTTTCCAGACCTAAAAAAATGCATGCGTGGAAAGCATTTTTCATCAAATGAATACTTTGCAGCCCTTCCAGAGCCTCACATCAGGGATGGAATTTATAAATTGGACCAAGTGTTTTGATATTTAGAGAGACTATACTGAAAAATAAAGTGTATTTCAAACCATAAAATTGTGGCGTTTTTTATCGAACCGCAAAACTTATTGCAAAACCTAGTATACATATATTACTTACATATACATAAAAACAAAACAAAAAAAAAATAATAATTCGCAGCACAGAAAACTATGCGTACTCCATAAAAAATACTTAAATCTAATTATAATAAATGCAAATGGTTTAGTTAGTATCTGCTTCGATCTTCCTTTGCTTCTGCTACTGCCTATAACCGATTTTGCATAGAAAAAAGTAGGTTTTTTGTTGCTTCGAATGTTACTTGGTTCCATTCAGACCATTGCTTTCAGATCATCCTTTATTTCCTATTTATTAAATTTGTCCCAGATTTCTATAGCGTCTTGGTCCGGTGATTGAAGTGGCGAATGAAGTTGTTTTGATATTTACGTTATAAAGCAATCATTCCTATCCTATATATGGGATGTGTGCTTCGGGTCGTTGTCCATCCGACACTCAGACCCAATTTTCTTGTTGATTCTTTCAAATTGCTTTTTATAATGCCCAAATAAACAAACCGGTCCATAGTTAATTCCACAAACTGCAATTTACTGACTCCATTCGACAACCCGATCTTCGTCATGCTTCCCAGGAATAAAGGTTTCGGTTGCAGCTCTTCTTTTGCTTTGCGCAATATTTTCTGTTTCCCATCATAATCGAATGAATTTAATTAACTCTCATCACTAAGCAATACATTCGCCCAGAAAACAATCCATTTGTGGGCATATTAGAATGCGAATTCGAGCCCTTTCCTTCTACTAATTTCGCTAATAAATGGTTTTTTTTCAGCACCTGCCTCTTAAACTTATAGATATCCGTTTTCTCTCAAAACACTTTGTACAGTTTCGTCAAGAACAATAATATAAACGCTCATTTTCAATGATAATATTGTATATTTGAGATAATCGTAAAATTAGCCAATTTAAAAAAAACTGAAGGCTGAAGCAGCCTCATATAGACTTTTGTAAAAGTAAAAGTTAAAGACTTCAGTAAATCAATCTCTGCACGTGTTTTCCATTTCCTGCGGTTTAAAAATAAATTTAAATTTGCAACAACGAATTTGTATTCAATTTTACGTTAAAAACGACTTCAATTATGCAGAAGTTTTAGAAATGTAGGGAAACTGTTTCGGTAATGATAAATAAGAAAGAAAATAACTGGCAGCCGTTTATGAATGGCATGAACGCTTCAGAAGAGAACGTGAGTCCAACGAGGATCACGAACGTGGTGGCAGGTCGTCGACATCGAAAACTGTGGAAAATATCAATGAAGTGAAACAAAAGTTGATCAATAACCGCAAATTAACCATCAAAGAGCTTGCAGAGGACTTGAACATTGCTTATGGACCCATTCAGAGCAGTGTAGTTTATGAAAGAACGTGAGTTTCATGCAAAACAGGGACCACGTTGATATCGAATATCGCCAAAGGCAAAGGCTGATTCGACCCAATAATGGTGAAACTGACCCAATATCAAGCGCATCATTACTGGAACCGAGGCGTGGGTTTATGAGTACGACACGCTATCCAGAAATCAGGCAAATGAGTGGAGAGCTCCGAAAGAGCCAACACCAGAAAAACCACGTCGTTTTCAGTCAAAAATGAAAGTGATGCTCACAGTTTCTATGGATTACAACAATGTTATGAATCATGCATTTTTTTCTGAAGGTTAGACAGTTAATAAGGACGCCTATTTGGGCGATATGAGATGTTTACACGAATCGATTCGCCAAAGAAGGAAGGATTTGTGGAAAAACAACGCGTGTACTACCGTCGCACAGATCCGTGAATTTTTGACCAAGAACGAAACGAATATCATGTAACAACCATCGAATCTACCTGATATGGCTCTCTGAGACGTTTTTCTGTTTCATCAAGTCAAAAACCCATTGGCGAACGCGTTTTAATAGACAAAAGGGGGTAATGGAAAAATCGAAGACGGCTCTGATGGCGTTCCCGAAATGTTTCGAAAGCTGGATCAAAAGCTGGCATAAGTGCATTGCAATTGATGGGAATTACTTTGAAAGCGATTAAATCAGTTTGGAGGAATAAACTTGTATTTCTGAGCAAGGTGGTGTAATGAATAAGATATTTCTACAAGCAATAACGATTCAAAAACTTTGCTCAAGTTATAAAAACTTCACAAGGGTGACGTCACGCCTCTCGGTTGGACGCAATCTTGTATTCTATTAATACTAATTGAGGCCAGCACTTGATGAACTAGCTTCAAAGAACTTTTTGCAGTTTGTTTTGAAGTATATTAACATTCTTGAACCTTCAAAGCCAGAAATTGGTCCAAGCCCATTTCACGAAAAACAAACCCAAACCGTTACCGATCCACTTGCATGCTTTACTATTGGTGAGATGGGCTTAAGCTTTGGTTTCCTTAAAAAGTGGTGCCGTATTACGACCGTAACATACGGGACGCTGTTTTTGCGGTCATCTTGCTATTATTTGCACTTCCCTTTTATTAAAAACGGATGATCTTCACATTGCGTTATTAATGACACTTGAAGAGGAGTTTCAGAAGAAGCTGTTGTCTTTTATAAAAACTTCTCATAAATGTCTATGAAAAGTAGGAGTTTGAATAATTTTGTTTCATAGCGTAAAATATTTCATTATTTATTCTTATAATAAAACAACAAAATATGTGTGTGTTTGTGTGGCAACAGCTTGAGTTGTGAGCGTAGCTCGAGTCAATTGCCTTTTCTTTTCCACTTGTTTCCTTGTCAAAATTATTTCTTATCCTTGAAAATGCTTTGTTTATTTTAATGCTGTGATTTGTTGTGGCGTAAATCAAAGTAATTTGTATACAATTGAAATGAAACAAGCTTGCGTTTGTATATTCATTTGCAAGTATGTTCATGTGTATGTATGTACGTAAATTTGACGCCTCGTAAAGCTTCTGGCACAGATATTTATACATGCGATACCAGAACACTCATTTAAGTTCAAACGCTTAATAATATACATACGCTTAGAATAGTATGCGTGGAAAAAAATGTTCAAGACAGTTGCAATAAGAAAAACAAAATATCACAAGATGTTGTGTTTTAACTCTCAACGGGCGACGTGAAGTTTAAGTGTGTTTCGTTTTAGCCATAAAAGTAAATTCCTTGCACCGTCAAATTTAAGCACAATTCATTTAGTTGACACATTTCACTGCAAGAGAGATAAATAGATTAAAAGGTTTGGCTATTCGAAGCAAAATTGTGCAAGTAACGTTGACTGCCACGTCATAGGGGACTCGGAAGCAGAATTGTGCGCGCCCATTTCATACGTATCCACACTCGTTGTATCGGTCATTGTTCAGAGAGCAACGAACAACGGAGCGAGGTCTGTGTCGATTTTTTTCGTATAATACTAACTCAATCCCATTTTTTGCATAAACAAACCGCTGTGTTGACGGCGGTTACGACAGCCAATCAGCACATTACTTCAAAATCGATGAGAACCAGTTAACGGTCTTACGTTGCTCACACCTTCTCTACTTGCTCCATCGTGATTTCACTCACTTGTGATGGTATAGAGAACAAGTGTTATCAATATTTTATTATTCATCCTACAGTGGCTTCACAAAGAATTCGGACAAATGTAGTATGCAGTTTCCAATTCAAAATTTTTGTAAGAAATGCAAGTTAAATATTTTTATTTTAATATTTTTCTATTGGATATTCAAATACGATTTTAAAAATAGTAACAATAACTTACAAATCTATTACCTCCTAGTCATAAAAAAATTATCATGCAGCAATCCCAAAGTTGGTGTCAAAAAAGAAGTCGGACATCTGGCATTATTGCGATTGCTTGGTACTTTAAAATGGAGAATCCTGGAATTAATTTTCTCTAGGTAGAACAGTGCAAAGAAGGAACCAAAGGTAATAAATTAAAATAAATAATAATAGGACTATGAATAAGTTCGTGTGGTTTTACAACAGATGGCGTAACTTGATTATTATTCCATCGATCCACATTTCCAAACATTCATTGGAGAGCTACTGTCGTAAGGCACAAACGTCAGTATAAGTTTTTTATTTGAAGCGTAAACAACAATATTTTTACCACACTTGAAAATGTCGAATTTCGTGCCAAATAATGTGTTTTTGCGGGGAATTCTTCTTCATTATTTTAATATGAAGAAAAAAGCAGCCGAAAGTCATCGTATCTTGGTGGAAGTTTATGGTGAGCATGCTCTATCTGAGCGAACGTGCCAGAAGTGGTTTGCACGCTTTAAAAGTGGTGATTTTGGCTTGGAAGACGAAGAACGCGAGGGTGCGCCGCCAAAGTTCATGGATACCGAATTGGAGGAATTGCTCGATCAAGATCCGGCTCAAACGCAAGAAGAGGTTGCAAAAACTTTGGGAGTTGATCAATCAACCATTTCCAAACGTTTAAAAGCCATGGGAATGATCCGAAAGGTAGGCCATTGGGTGCCGTATGAATTGAAGCCAAGAGACGTTGAACGCCGTTTTATGGCATACGAATAACTGCTTCAACGGCACAAAAGAAAGGGTTTTTTGCATCGAATTGTGACTGGCGATGAAAAGTGGGTCCATTACGACAATCCAAAACGTCGGGCAATGTATGGATACCCTGGCCATGCTTCAACATCGACGTCGGCGCAGAATATTCATGGCCTGAAGGTTATGCTGTGTATCTGGTGGGACCAGCTGGGTGTTGTGTATTATGAGCTACTGAAACCGAATGAAACGATTACGGGGGATGTCTACCGACGACAATTGATGCGTTTGAGCCGAGCACTGCGAGAAAAACGGCCGCAATACGCCGATAGACACGACAAAGTTATTTTGCAACATGACAATGCTCGGCCACATGTTGCACAAGTGGTCAAAACATACTTAGAAACGCTCAAATGGGATGTCCTACCCCACCCGCCGTATAGTCCAGACCTTGCGCCATCCGATTACTATCTCTTCCGATCGATGCAACATGGCCTGGCTGACCAGCACTTCCGTAATTACGATGAAGTCAAAAAATGGATCGATTCGTGGATTGCGGCAAAACCGACCGAATTTTTCACAAAGGGAATCCGTGAATTGCCAGAAAGATGGGAAAAAGTAGTAGTAAGCGATGGACAATATTTTGAATATTAAATTTGTAACCATTTTACGTCAATAAAGTTTCAAATTTCGAAAAAAAACCGCACGAACTTATTCATAGTCCTATTAAAAAATAAAAAAAAAAATCAGTCGTGTTTTCTTGACAGCGTGGACAAAGTTCAATCAAAGTCAGACATTCAATTATCAGTCATCATGAAAAGGGTAAAATCGTGTGGGAAATCACTGAAAAGTAGATAGAACCCATTCGACTGTATACGACGAGATAAAACGTTTCAAATAAGAGGAAATCGGGTCGACCAAAACCGTCTTCGGTGGATAGCAACAAATTGAGAAAACTGGAAATTGAGAGAATCCAAATTTGAGCGCTCCTAAGCTCGCAACAGAAGTCGCCCAACACCTTAATATTAACTGAAACCCCGAAAATATACGCATAGTGTTGCGAAAGAATAATTATGATGGAAGATTTACACGGATGGAACCTTTCATCAACGAGATTAAGCCACACAAGAGAATAAAAATCGCAAAAATTCATATGGATAAGGATTTCGAGTTTAGACGCACGTTTTATTCGCAGATGAAAGCAAGTTTAACATATTTAGGTTAGATGGACAATCATATGTGTGGAGAAAACCTAATGAAGAGCTGCGAAGTTGAGAAGTTGCTGGAAAAAAACTTACGTCCGACAGTTAAATATGGGGGTAGGTCGGTAATAGTATGGGATTGTATGTTCACTGCAGGTACTGGAAGTTTGTGCTTCATTAACAGCAATATGGATTAACAATTATGAAAGAAAATTTGGTCTAAAGGGCTGAAAATTTGGGAAATAAGGAAAAAATAAAAGTGGTCGCTCCAGCCGAAAGAGTTGGTGCGTGACTACTTCGGTGAAACACCAGTATGAAGAAGAGCATTTTTCTAATAGCGGTCGCCCGCGGTCGGCAGGTAATGGTAAACCTCCGAGTGTGTTTCTGCCACGAAAATGCTCCTCAAAAAATAGACTGCAACATTTTTGTAATGATGTCATAACAAGGATACAAAGGTGGTTGAATAGCGCTAGCTTGGAACTAGCTGCCCAAAAAACCGAACTGGTGCTGATCAGTAGGAGTAAGTAGAAAGAAAAGCATTCAATATCAGTTAGATAAAGAGTATAAAATATCTTGGTGCGTACATTGAATTTTCATAAATAGTCGTCCACATTTTTCCTTTTTGTATGGCACACAATCTAAATTGTTTTTTTTTTTATTTTTGTTCCACCTTTTCTCAAATATTGTATCATATTCACTGTATTATAAATGTAATATTATAAAATAAATAAAATACTACTACTACTAAATACATTGAATCCATACTAACTTTCAGGGAACATCTTACAGCAGTTAGTGTGAAGTCGACAAAGGTTAATATTGCGCTTATGGGCATGCTACGGAACACAGGGCGCCAGGAGAAAATTTCTTTCCACAGTGACGGACTTTATAATACTGTACGCTTCTCCAATCTAGGCTGGAACAAAAAAGTGTCATTTTAAAGAAGTACCGCAGATTAGTAGAAGAAGTGGGCTAAGGATCGCATGTGCCTATAGGACGGTGTCGGACGAAGCAATCTGCGTCTTAGCTAGCAAAATGTCTATAAACATTTGGACAAATGAATACAGAAAAAAATTGCGGAAACAGATGCTTCCAAAAATAGTCCTTCTTGCCCAGAATGGAGCATACTACCGAACATTTTTTTTTTTTTGTAAACTTTATTTTGTATTCTGTCTATACTTACAATTCTTAGAAGACATTTTACAAATATTTGGTTACATTTAAGAGAGGCTTTGATTTTAGTTTTAAAGGAATATTTCCAGTGAAACATCCTTTCTAATACATAAATTCAATATTTTATAGATGGCTCTTGAGCGAGCTGAATTGGTGTTTTTCTTTTCAACCTTAAAAAGACACATGATGGTGACATGAGGGTAGAGGCCAGTTCATTTGGGTGCGATTGAAGTCGATTTCGGTATTTACTGGTTACATTTTGTATTCCCTCTTTTATTGAAGTGATGTCTAAATCCCGATGAATTTGGGCATTTGTCACGTACCACTAGGGTGCATAGAGTCTTGGACTGGAAACGCTGCAGGATTTCCAAGTTGGATTCCGTAAGTACAGACTAGTTTCATCACAGAGGATAAGTTTGTTGTCCATTGAGAGGGTGGATTTGCGGTTTAGCAGCCAGTACATATTACCAAATATTAAACCTAGAGCTTTCCTTTTTGCAAAGATATGCGTTTTCCACCTAAGCCGTTTATCCAAATGAATGCCTAGATATTTAGCACTATCACATTGCTGAATTGGAATACGGTTTAAGTTGATTTGTGAGCATGTGGCCTTTTATTGCAGCACATTCGCTAAAGAACGCGATGACTTAGCAAACAAAACTGGTGTGTTTCGAAAGCTCAATAATCGAGTCTCACAAATGTTTCAGTCGGATGAAAAGTGGAGGGAGGTGCTCAATTTTTCTTTCCAAAATTTAATCAGCTAAACATCGACGTCATTTTGTTTCAATAAGACGGTGCAACCTGCTATACAGCGCGCTTAACAATCGATTAATTGGAATATTCATTGAGGCAGATTTATTGTAAAAAGAAGTCAAAAATTGAACTGATCGAATGGACCATCTAACTCGTAGTTGTGACGGATACAATTATTATTTCCATTACTTATTAAAGAAGGAAAGATACTTGAGTCGACATTACTATGGCGCGTTCGAATTGAAAATTGTAGACTGCAAAATGACGCGAAACAGTTATAGCTCTATTGGAATCATCTTTTCTCGAGATTTGTGAAACATTTGGTCCTATTAATTGTATCTTTCAACAGTATAATGCACCTGTATACATTTTATTACACTACATTAATGAAAATCTATGGGGATGACTTGCTTGTAAGGTTTGTAAGAATGGACAACAATTCGAGTCATTAAAACTGCCTGGCCTGACATTTCATTAGGCTATCGGGAGAATTTGCACAAATCCATTCATCAACGTATTTACGAAGTCATTTATAAACAGGTGGCAGTACAATTGAGCTTTAAATAATAAATGTAAAAAACCAAAATTTTCTATAATTGCTATTATTTTTTCTTACTTACATACATAGTTAGTGCCTCTATTCAAGTGAACCAATAAATCAAGCACAACATTACAGCTGCTGAAGTTTTACTGCTGCAAAATACCGTTAGATGGATTCATATTTTTATGCATGTTTATTTTCGAGCAAAGTACAGTCTTCACTTGAATTATCAGAAAACCTTGAATTACTAGATCAAGTACGGTTACTTTAGTAACCATTTTCTTCCATGAAAATTATTGCCTCCAATCAAGTGAACCGAGCTGTATACATGTGTATGTATGTACATACAGTGGCCGACAAAAGTCTACAAACACCCCCTATTTCCACTGGATTGAAAGTTCAAAAACTTTACTGAAAAATGTGTTTACACAGTTTTATTTGAAAGCTTTTTCTAACCAATATAAACTTAAAAAATCCATATGTACATTATCATAAAATAGCAAAGCTGTGGCAAAAAACCCTAAAAACAACGTTGACAAAAGTCTACATTCAGTACAGAAATATCTTACTCCAGTGTGAAAAACTTCATTTAACTCTAAGTTACATATATTGCTTCTTAGTATTAAGTTGGCCCACCATTAGCATCAATTACAGTTTGAAGCTTATATTTTTCAAGCTTCTCCTAGTCGTTCTTTGAGTACCAAGCTCCAAATCATCCACCAAAGATTTCAGATTGGCTTTCAATAGTGATTTGTATTTATAACGATCCATATTACCTTCAATAAATAGAAATCTTTCAACTCCAGAGGCAGCAACAACTCCCCAAACCATTACTTTGCCGCCACCATACTTCACTGTTGATACCAAATTCTTCGGATTCAGTGCAGTATTTTTTTTTTCCTCTACACTTTTGCTCTTCCATCACTACCGAACATATTAAACTTCGACTCATCTGTAAACAAAACTTTTTGCCAAAAATTCATCCCCTTTTCCCTGTGTGCTTTGGCAAACTCCAGGCGAAGTTTACGGCTTCCAGAAATAAGAGGCTTTTTTCGTGGTGTTCTACTATGAAATCCGTTTTTGTTCAAAGCTCTGAATTGTTCCTGGATGAACACACTTGTTGGATGAGCTTGCTATATCCTCGTCCAATTTCGGAGCAGAAACTTTTGGATTTCTGTCCACTTCTTTTAGAATCAAGCGGACGTCTCTGAGAGATAGTTTGTCGGGCGGCCACTGCGCGGCTTATTTTCGGTGGAACCACTATTTTTTTAGTTTTTTTCAATGGTCTGGACTGTTGCGCGACTTAAGTTTAAGATTTTTGAAATTTCGCCACATGATTTTTTTTTCTTTTCTGTGCTGAATAACTAAATTACTAACGTCAACTGATATTTCTTTTCGAGGAGCCATTGTAGATGCTTAAGTATTCAAATTGCAACTAAAATCAATATTAGCATAGCAACAAACATAAGAAAAGGAAGGAAATAGACAAACGGTATTTTACCGTTATCACAACATAGGATATCAGAGTAAAAACTAGGAAACCGCTTCTGTACACTTTTGTCAACGCTGTTTTTGCGTTTTTTAGCATATGTAACTGTGCTGTTTTATGTTAAAGAATGGATTTGTTTTAGTTAAGTCGATTGGAAAACGATTTCAAATGAAATTGCATAAACACATTTTTAAGCAAAGTGTTTCTACTTTGTAAACAACGAAAGGGAGGGGTGTATGTAGACTTCTGTCGGCCACTGTATGTATGTAGGCATGTATGTAGTTCATTTTTCATAGAACTAAAAAAAAATACAATTTTTTTATTATATTATAAAAGTATGAAAGTTCATAACTATCGTAGAAAAAAAGAATGCGCATATATACATACATACTCGTATAACCACTTAACTGCATTGTAAATAATTATAAGTTCAATTACTAAACGCGTGTCTTATATTTATTAGTAGTTACGAGGGCAATTAAAATAGTCAGCATACAAGACACTGTTAAGACACTAATTTATTTTATCAAATTATTTTCATAAAATCTCTTTTCAGGCCAAACATAATTTTCCTACTTTAACAAACAAGCAAAGACATTTGCAGATGAGATTATCAGCAAGAGAGAGCAAATTACAGTTTGTCTCGTCTGTAGTAATAACAAGTCTAAATATCTGTCTACCTGTCATTTGTTTAAGGTCCTTTGCCGTCTGCTGCCTGGCTGTTGTTGCTGTTTGTACAGTTCATTATCATTAACACTGTCACACTGCTACTGTAACGGCAAAACATTTATATGAGTTGTTGTTTTGTTTATTTGCTCCTGACATTGTTATTATTGTAATTTGTAATTTAACAGAAAAGTAAACAACCGGGACGCGTCGCACTCATTGTCGACGAACGTGACATACTTTGGCAAGCCGCTGCATGTCTTTTTTTGTTGAAGCGTGCACACTCACATATGCATATGTATGTATGTGGGGAAAGAAGTTGATTACATAGTAAATACAAAACATATATACATACATAGATATGCATGCAAGTATCGGGTGTTTTTTTAGCTGCATGTGAACTATTGGTAGCGATAACTATGGTTTGACATGCGAAAAAAAGGGGGTGACGGAATTGCTCTTGCAGTTATTTACATACATACAATTAAAAAAAAAAGAAAGAAGAATATGTTTTGAATAAATCACTATTTATTGGCCTCATTATGACCCATTTTTGCAGCACTCTATAAATTCTTCTAACCATTTTTTGTTAACAAGTGCCTTTTTTCGCTTACTCTTATACGACGCTCAGTAAAAAAAGAGAAAATCCACAAATTAGCAACAAACCCCAGTTAAATGAAGATTTTAACTTTGGATTTGTGCCCGCATTTCGCCATACAGGATGGATTTTCTTCCAATCGACACAAATCGGTGGGAATCGTTCAACGCCAGAACTACGTTTACAAATTGTGGAAATTTATTTAAAAAAAATTTGTTCGCGAAGTTTGCAGGACGAAGTTGAAGAAAACGCCAAAATATCGACTCGTCGTCATTCTCAACTGGTTGGCCCTTGTCCTTCGACTATGTGGAACATTTTATGTAAGATTTTATTTAAATTTATTATTCAGATATATTCGAGGTGACCGCCTTAGCCGAATGGGTTGATGCGTGACTACCATTCGGAATTCGGAGAGAACGTAGGTTCGAATTTCGGTGAAACATCAAAAAATAAAATAAAAATAAATAAAAAGTTTTTTCTAATAGCGGTCACCGCTCGGCAGGTAGTGGCAAATCTCTGAGTGTATTTATGCCATGAAAAAGCTCCTCATAAAAAATATCTGCTTGAAACTTGAGTCGGCTTGAAAATTGTAGAGCAATATCAAGACGCACACCACAAATAGGAGAAGGAGCTCGGCCAAATAACCGAAAAGGATGTACGTGTCAATTATACTTACATATGTATGTATGTGTGTATAGCATACGAGTATATTATACTTTAAGTCAATTGGGTTTAGTAGCAAGAATTTTGCCGATTTGATTTTGAAGACAGTGAATTTTTACATGTATATGGTGTATTTCCTTCCATAACTGCGTGAAGTTCTTGCGAATGTATCGGGGGTTTTTTAAGAGTTTGCGAGCTATAAATGATAAGAACTTAATAAAGGCGTTCGCCATTCTCTATAACTATAACGAAAGAAATAAGGGCCGAGGTTGCCACCAGTGCTCTATGAACTTCGCGAACAAATATTGTTTTTACAAAGTAAATTTCCAAGTAACTTGTCAAACCTTACTGAACAGAAATGTCAACACAGTTTGCCATCCTCTGCTGTCAAACAATAGTTATCGATATCGATAGTTCTTATGTAGCTAAAATAAATAAATATGTAAATAAAAGTGAGAGACTTGTTTTACCATATCAACGCATGGAAGTATAGATGCAAGGATTATAGATGAAGGAAGCTACCCCAATTTGAAAATTTCTGGAAGGTGGATGCTCAGAAAGGAGTGGGTCGTATAGTAGGAAGCATGTTTTTATTGTTTTTGATATAACTGAATCTACTTTTTACGTTTGCATATGTTTTAAAGTGTTGGAGATAGGGACGTGTCATGACTATTTAAAAGAGTTTTACAGAGGTTTGTTGTGATGAGATCCCTCTAGTCTGAATAGATTTCTGGTTGGTTTCGTGCATCATGTTGGGACTCCACGTAATTCGAAATTCCACGAAAGCAATGCGGGGAGATGCACAGACCATTATTTGGAAACTATTTTGTGTGTTTTTGTGAACGTATCTGTAGAGGAATACACCACTGTTAAGTTTAGAAATTATTAGTGCTTTGATAATTGGGGTTAAAAAACTTATTTTGCAGTTAGATTTATGCCTCGCTAGGCACCTTATGATATTTTGATTTATTGAAAGCTCGTTTGCTTAAAAACTTCATCTGTTATTGGAGTTAAAAGAGTAAAAAGATTCCCGTTATTTTTTTATTCTTTATGCGGTAGAGGCTGATTTGGATAGTGTTCTTGAAGTTGTACTGTTTGCATTTTTGAAGAGATAATTCAGCGCCGATATAGGTATATATTGGGCTGGGGAGTAAGTTCGTAGCGTTTTTACTGATGACTTGTTAAAAAAAAAAAAGCTATATTAATAAGTTAATCTATTATATATTCGCCGTTGCTATTTACAACCTTTACCCACCTCTCGATCAATTTGTTGATGCCGTTCCGCCAAAAATCGTCTGGTCTGGTGTCAAAGAAGTTGCTCAGACACTGTTTAGAGACCTCTTTCTTATCAAAGGTAACGCCCCTCATATGGTTTGACAGGAAGTTGAAAAGATGGTAATCGGTCAAAAGGTGCAAGGTCGGGAGAATATGGCGGATGCTGAAGGACCTCTCATTCGACCTCTTGGAGTGCCTGTCGTTGTCGTGAAGGAGTATAGTTTGACCATGTCGATCAGGTCTTTTCAGTCGAATAGCTTCATTCACGCGGTGTAGCTGGGCAATGTAGAGCTCCTTGTTGACTGTGGAATTCTTTTCGAGCATTTCCCAATGCACCATGCCCTACCAGTCTCACCAAACACATATCATGATCTTCTTTGGATGAAAGTCCGGCTTGACTCTCAGCTTTGACGTATATTCGGGAGCTACCCGCTCTAAGTTTTGCTTCATATTGATCTATAGGCACCATTTTTCATCTCCCATGACGATTCGGTACAAAAGTCGTTGTTTATGACCGCGTATTGGTAGGCGATGGTAGGCAAGATGCTGAGAAGCTATCCTTCAAAAGTGATTTGGGATGTTCTTCATCGAATTCAGAACTTATTCCGTAATCCAATAGAGAAAACAATTTACTGAAGTACGAATACAACACTAAAAAATCAGATATCCACTAGTAAATATTATCCAAAATTTCTCTCAATATGGATTTCCGGATAGGCTGGACTTAATGGAAAGAAACTAATCGATCACACTGTCAAATTATATGCAGTCTCTATTTTCCTTGATTACAACCCAAAATTGGAGTCCAGAAGACACGAAAAGACACACCACATTGCATTACAGGCAACTACCTAAGAACTCGCTTTCTTAAACTTCTACGTGGTACCAAGATATGTATCAACCGCACACACAAACCTTTTCTCAACACATTCAAGATTGCATACCCAGACTATAAATTTGAGCGTCCTTGAACCTAACCTGAGTTACATAAACATTACGCACCGTTATCGGCTAGAAAATATTCCACCATAATATTGGAATTTTTGCAACCCTCCTACTAATATCGATAGCTTGCAATTTTATTATTAAGTTACCCATCAATAAATAAAATATAAATATCCTTGTGAGAGCTAACGGTTGAAGGACAGTAGGATACTTCCCTTGGGAATATAAAAGTTCGATCATTTCTTTTTCAAGGAATACTCTTGCTCCATTTAAATCCATCCGTAAATACCCTAGAAATATCTAGACTGGCTCCGATCATAGAAGCTGTTAGTACCTGTCAGGAATTACAACATCAAACCTTCTAAGCAGCTTAGCTCTCGATACGCAAGAATCAGATGTCATATCTATTATCTATGTATAAGTAAATCAAATGTTTCTGTCTAAGTAACTCAAGATCAAGGTGTTCATAATTTTGTCCCAGAGAATGTAAGCCCGAGGTGGTAATTTGAGTAAAGCCAGAAGATACAAACCCCAACTTTGTTTGATTACCTTCAGGGCGTAGTGCTTAAATACATATATTGATGGGATCGAATATCTGGGTATAATTCTCGATAAGAGACTAGTTGTGAATCCAATATTGGTAAAATTTAAGTACAGACACAAGAGCCATGTTGCCAAAGTTGATAGGATGGCTTTACAGTATGATTTTTCTTACTTTCAATACTAAAGGGTTTTTTCGATCCATACTAATTCACCAGATGCAAGTAAATAAATAATAAAGGTAAATATTTGGTGTAAGTAGTATGCATGTTCAGGAAAATGGGAAAAGTTCAACCAACTTAGTCATTATCTATACTTACACAAATTTCTTGCAACGTAAAAAAATATCTTGAATTAAGGAAAAAGAAAGACTATGCAGCTTGTATGGACGCATACATTGTCACTTTGCTAGGATTTGAATCGAATCACTTCAAATGCTAGCGAAACGAATCGAACAGCAGCAAATCGAAATGGTGAACGGTGCTGGCATCGCGTGGCATCTCCAGTCAATGCGCTTAACAAACTTTAAGGTAAAACTTTATCCTTTGTCTCATTTCAAGTCTACTTACGAAAGAAAAGAATAGTGTATGGAAAATTGGGGTGAATCAAAGAGTAAATCACGTGAGCTGGGGTGAAATAGTTTTGAAAGGCACATACAAGGTTATGGCAAGGGTCTCTTGCTACGTAAATTTGTGAAAAACCTAAAACAGTGAAATCAAGGTTGATTAATGCGTTTTTCAGATTTGGCCTTTCTCTAAGTTATGAGATTCACCCGATCTTTTTGGCATTGCAGCTGAATTACCATGATAGCTACCGTTTACATTACCACTAAAATAAATAAGAATAGGTAATTGGCGCGTACAGTTCTGTTAGGTGTTTAGCCGAACTTTTCCTCCTATTTCTGGTACGTGTCCTGATGTTTTTCCACACATGAAGGAACCTACAGTTTTAAGCCGACTACGAATGGCAAACATTTTTTATGAAGAGCTTTTTTGATAGCAGAAACACACTCGGGGGCTTGCCATTGCCTGCCGAGGGGCGACTGCTATTAGAAAAAAACTGTTTTCTATTATTTGATGTTTATGCATGGAAATTCGAATCTATTCACTTCCGAATGGTAGTCACGCGCCATTCGGATGCGGCGGTGATTAAAGTTTGTTAAATAATTTTCTACCCATAACTGTCCTGTTTTTTAATTGTGATGCTTCTGTCAAGTAGTTCTTAAAACTTTGAGAGTTTCACTGCCATCACCCCGGTTACGTCAGCCAATCAGCTGAATCTTTCAAATTCGCTGAGAGCCAGTCAACAGTCTGATCTTGGCCACATCTCTATTCTTATTGACACTTCGGACGTTATTATTTTCTGATCAATCAATTCCATTAATAGAATGTATTATAGCTTTTGGCAAAATGATTAACTTATTTGAATTACTAAATTGAACATATTTTGACCTGATCGAAAAGATTACAAATCTATCACTGAGGCTGGATTAAGGTTTTAGTATTCTATTGGGTATTGGAATAAGTTTATGCCCTCATAAAATGTCGCTGAAGCGTAAAGATCGTTTTCTATCTCACGTCGAAAATGTCTACGTTTGACCCGAAAAAACAGCATTTGCGGGAATTCATGCTTCATTATTACCTAAGAAAAGTGTACCTGAAACATGTCGTGTATTGATCAATATTTACGACAATCACGCTCAATCAAATACAACTTGCAAAGAGTGGTTTCGACGTTTTCAAAATTGCAATTTCGGCGTGAGTGATAAACATCGCGAAGGAGATACTCAAGTACAACAATTATTGGACGAGGACGCATGTCAAACACTTGAACCGGCAGTAAGAAAGACGGAAACTGGGTGCCACATCAATTGAAGCAGAGGGATATGGAGAGATGTTTGGTGATGTGTGAGATGCTTCTTGAATGGCAGAAAAGAAAATGTTTTCTGCATTGCATCGTCACTGGCGATGAAAAATGGATCTATTATGATAACCCTAAGCATCGCGAATGTTGAAGCCTGTCAGGTGAACCAGGTCCATTGACAGCGAAAAAAATATTCATCCTTCAAAGATTATGTTGTGCATCTGGTGGGATCAGAAGGTTGTAATCTATTATGAACTCCTTAAACCATCTGAAACCGTCACTCGCGTTCGTTACCGACTGCAGCTAATGCGTTTGAATCGAGGTTTGAAAGAAAAGTGACCGGAATGGGACGATAGACATGACAAACTGATTTTGCTGCAAGACAACGCCAGGCCACACCTTGCTAAATTGGTGCAGAAATATTTAGAGGGACTGAATTGGAAAATCTTGCCCCACCCACCGTATTTCCCAGACAGGTAATCCGAACCATCTGTTTCGATCAATGCAACCAGCCCTGAAGGAGAGCGGTTCACTTCTTACGAGAGTATCGCAAACTGGCTCAATCAATGGATCAAACCAAAAGAACTCGAATTTTTCGACAGAGGAATCAGTATGCTGCCTGAAAGATGGAGTAACGTTGTAGCTTCCATTGGCACATACTTCACATAATACATATCAATATTAGTAGGAGGGTTGTAAAAATTCCAATATTATGGTGGAATATTTTCTAGCCGATAACGGTGCGTAATGTTTATGTAACTCAAGTTAGGTTCAAGGACGCTCAAATTTTATTAGGTATAGTCTGGGTATACAATCTTGAATGCGTTGAGAAAAGGTTTGTGTGTGCGGTTGATACATATGTATGTATCTTGGTACCACGTAGAAGTTTAAGAAAGCGAGTTCTTAGGTACATAATTGACTGTAATGTAATGTGATATGTCTTTTTATGTCTTCGGGATTGCAATTTTGGGTAGTAATAAAGGAAAATAGAGACTATAATTTGATAGTGTGATCGTAGTAGTTTCTTTCCTTTAATTCCAGCCCATTCGGAAATCCATATTGAGAGAAATTTTGGTTAATATTTACTTAGTGGATACCTGATTTTTTAGTGTTGTATTCGTACTTCACCAAATTGCTTTCTCTATTGGATTGGGGAATAAGTTCTGAATTCGGTGAAGAAAATCTCAAATCACTTTTGAAGGATTGCTTCTCAGCATCTCGCCTACCATCGCCTACCAATACGCGGTCATAAACAACGACTTTTGTACCGAATCGTCATGGCGATAAAAAATGGTGTCTATACATTAATATGAAGCAAAAAATAGAGCGGTTGGCTCCGGGATATACGTCAAAGCTGAGAGTCAAGCCGGACTTTCATCCAAAGAAGATCATGATATGTGTTTGGTGGGACTGGGAGGGCATGGTGCATTGGGAAATGCTCGAAAAGAATTCCACAGTCAACAAGGAGCTCTACATTGCCCAGCTACACCGCTACACCGCGTGAATGAAGCTATTCGACTGAAAAGACCATACTCCTTTACGACAACGCCAGGCACTCCAAGGGCTCGAATGAGAGGTCCTTCAGCATCCGCCATATTCTCCGGACCTTGCACCTTTTGACCGATTACCATCTTTTCAACTTCTTGTCAAACCACATGAAGAGCGTTACCTTTGGTAACAAAAAGGTCCTTAAAAACTGGCTGAACAACTTCTTTGACACCAGACCAGACGATTTTTGGCGGAACGTCATCAACAAATTGATCGAGAGGTGGGAAAAGGTTGTGAACAGCAACTGCGAATATATAATTGATTGACTTATTAATACAGCATTTTTTTTTTGTGTTTTGTTTAAATAAAAGTCATCGGTAAAAACGCTACGAACTTATTCCCCAACCCAATATTTACCTCTTTACAGGGTGAACACTGCTTGTTCTAATGACAGTTCAATATATTATTTATAAGTCATCATAAGCATTTGCGTCTCAGTTTTGTTGAATTTTTTTTTCTGTAATGGAATTCAAACGTAATCGTGTGATTGCGATATATTTGGCTTGAAAATCATAACCAGCCATTGTTCGTGAGCTCGGTCACCTCAAAGTGAATAAAATGTTTGTGTATCGCACTATAAAACGTTACAATGATACTGGTAGCATCGCAAAATGCTATGGAGGTGGACCCAGAAAAACCGCAACAAGGGCAGAAATGGTTCGGAAAGTGAAGGCTCACTTGAACGAAATCCACGTCGAAGTGGAAGAAAAATGGAAATGAAAATATCACAAGACAGCATTCTTTTACCCCAGCAAAAAGAAGTTCGGTGCGAAAGAGCAAAGGAGTTGTTGCGCTTGCACGAACGTGGCGAATTTCCTAACATTGTGTTTTCTGATGAAAAACATTACTCAATTGAGCAGTTCATAAACACTCAAAACGATCGTGTTTACTTGACCGAACGCTCATTCGGGAATTTGAGCCTACGTATGACCACTCGAAGCAATTTCCTATTGCAAGTAATGGTTCGGGCCGCAGTGACCGCTGATGGACGCTCTCCAATCGTTTTTATCGAGCCTGATGTCAAAGTGAATGCGACTTATTATCGGGGAAATGTTTTAGAAGCTGCTTTAGGGCCGTGGACATGCAAACATTTCGGTCGTAGACCATGGACGTTCCAACAAGACTCGGCACCGTCTCATAAAGCTCGTGTGAACCATTTCATCAACACAATGGCTTTCGGATTCGCCAGACGCAAATCCATCTGGTCCATTTTGGAGAGTAAGGTGAGGACTAAAAAATATGCCAGTATGGATGCGCTGAAAAAAGCGATTATACGAGATTGGACCAAAATACCTCAAGATCACATTCGTGCAGGATGCAACTCATGTTTTGACCGTTTGAAGGCTATAGTCAAGGCAAAAGGTGGTCATATTGAGCTAAAGTGAATATATGTTAAAATTGTAATCATTTTTCAACAATTTTGTCTTTGAAATCAATAAAAACTAATTTCACACAGAAAAGTTATGTTGTTTTGAATAGGTAAAACTTCATATCGTACACCGTGTATATAAAGCGAGAACAGCTTATATATAAGAATTGTAAATGAGTCAGAATATAACGAGAAGGTTATATTTTTTCTCACTGATTTTGACTTGGGTTAGCGTATTTCATATGTTTAATATAAATAAATTAATTCATTATAGAAATAAATGTTTCATATAAGCTTTTATCATAAATATTGTGTGTAACAACTGATGCTGTTTGTTTCTGCCTTTATATGTTAAATAAATCCTTACTATACTATTTTTATTTGATCGCATATTTCTTCATTTTCTTGATTGGCGCGATAATCGCTAAGGGATTTTCACCAAGTGAAGCCAAGTCCTTTTCTACCTGATCTTTCCAACGCAGAGAAGGCCTTCCTCTTCCTCTGCTATCATCAGCGGATACCGCATCAAGTACTTTCAGGGCTCGAGCGTTTGTATTCATTCGGACGACATGATTCAAAATCTTTCGCAGAATCTTTCCCTCAAACACTCCAGACGACGCTTCATCGGATGTTGTCATCGGTCAAGCTTCTGCGCCATACGATAGGACGGGCATGATGAGAGCCTTATAAAGTGTTATTTTTGTTAGACGAGAGAGGACTTTACTACTCTATTGCCTGGCAAGAGAGATTTCCTGTTGAACAGGAAGGCTGACATTATTATGTGCGTTAATGCTGGTTCCCAGATGAACGAAGTCTCTCTCTTACAACCTCGAAATAAGAACTGTCAAAAGTTCCGTGTGTGCCAATATACGAATGCGCGGCTGTTTGTATCATGACAGGAGGCAATTCATTTTGTCCTCGCTCACCACCAGATCCATTCGTTTTGCTTCTTTATCCAGTTTGGAAAAGCCAGAACTAACAGCGCGGTCAATATCATGGGCGTACGCCAAAAATTGTTCGCGCTTATAAAAAATCGTGTCTGAGCGATTAAATTGTGCGGTTCGTAGAACATCAGATTAAAGAAATCACACGGCAGCGAGTTACCATGTCTGAAACCCCGTTTGGTATCAAACGTCTCGGAGAGGCCCTTCCCAATTCCGACGGCGTTACTAATATTGAGCAACATATTTTGCATAGTCGTATTAGTTTTACGGGGATACGAAATTCAGACATCGCGGCATATAGGCAACTCCTTTTTGTACGGTCGAATACAGCTTTAAAATCGACAAAAATATGATGTCGGTCGATTCTCCTATTTCTCGACTCGCATATTTCTAATTTAATGAAATTTATTTATAGGTCTTGCTTGCAAATGTATAATACAACACACAAAAATTATGTTTTTAAAATTCGAATTTTTGAAAATAAAAGCCTGTATCTTATAATTCAAATTTATGTAAGCACTTATATTTTCGAAGAGCGAATTGGCTCCCTTCACTAGCTTTGTTTGCAGTTGCCAGTTCAATTCTATTGTATAATAACTAAGAAAGTTCCATTAATTATCAAAAATTGGCTCATGGGGAGATAATTAAGTCAACTAATCTTACCCTCATAGGGGCGGCTCAACGTGCATGTATTGCAGCCCTCTCTGGATTATTACCATTAAGTAGTTTTGAATAATTTTTACTTCCTTAATGAAAAAAATTATAATTCTCCAGACCACCGGAATTCGTGAGCCTTTCGATCCACCCACAAAAGCTGGGAGCAAAACATTTGTTGGAGCAACTTAACTTTGAAAACAAATAAACAGACAAATAAAAGCAAAACCAATACCATTCGAGCACAAATAAACCAATGCGCTTGTCTTTACAAATAAAATCCACACACTCAACGGTACAAACACGCACACACGTGCATGCTAAGTACTTGTACACAAATGTTGCCGAAATGGAAATTGTCGCATAATGTCGTAAAAATCGAAATCGATTTTAAGCGATAACGTTGCAAGTTCCACTCAGCCGGCTGCCACTTCTACTTCCAGTTTGACTGCTATTACAGATTTCTCTATTCTTTTCTCTCGTTTTGATTTCTTTTCGCTTAGTGTCAGAGGATTTGCAAGGTGGTTGCCGCGCTTTACTGCTCCGCCCACTTTCCGTCAATTGTCGCCGATTTGCGATTGTAACTGCTAAGCTGCTAAGCTCAGCTGCCGTTGCAGTAAGGTGTAATCGTTCGCGGCAGCTCAGCTTCGTTGCTAAAACGTTTCCTTCGTCAGCGTACTCGTCTTCGTCGTCTTTGTCATCATCAAACAATAAAACGTTGAATGAAGAAAGGGGGCAACATATTTGCAGAGAATGAAATAAAACAGGAGAAAATGCTGAAAAGTACAGAAGAAATCGACATAAAATTGCAAGCATTTACTTTATCCTTACGTGACAACAATTTCGTATTCCAAGCAGGCAACTTTTTGGCTTCCACCGCGCCAAGCCCTCCCATTGCGCCAGCGTCTCATTGTTGTCTGCTGGGACGGAAGGTAGCTTGGCGCATTGCTTTATCCACAAGTATATGCATGTAAATATGGATGTGAAGATGTACACGTACACATTTACAATTTCGGTGTATACCTATGTAGTTATGTGCAGGTATCCTGTGCCTTGAAGTAAGTAGTTGTTGGTCGAGGCGTTTCGTTTACAGTTCAATTGCTCTAATTAACATTTAAAGCCTAAACGGATTTCCACGATTCGAAGCGCGGTCGCGTGGACATTGCGTTGCGGTTGATCCCGTTGCGAAGTGTGGTGCACGCTATCTTGCATATTAATTTAAGTAAATTAAAGGTTTCGAGATATTAAAGCATTCAAACAATGTGGAATTTCTTTTAAAGGCAGTTGCAAATAGTTGGGTGAGTTTTCAATATACTATATTTCATTCTAACTGGTGATTTTTTAGCTATTATCTTTTTAAACAGTTGGTTTAAACAGCTAACGCACGTTTCGTGTTTTGTTTCACTGTCAAACATCTTCAGTTTGGTCTATAATTTAACCATGAATCGTCTTACAAACGAACAATGCTTGCAAATAATTGAATTTCATTATAAAAATGCGTGTTCTGTTAAGAAAGTTTAAAGTCGAAAAATTGTGTTCAGCGACGAAGCTCATTTTTGGATCAATGGGTACGTAAATAAGCGGAATTGTCGATTTTGGAGTGAAGATCAGCCAGAAGAATTGCAATTGCAATGTATCCAGAAAAGGTCAGAGTTTGGTGCGGCTTACGGGCTGGACCGTACTTCTTCAAAGATGCTGCGAATCGTAACGTAACTGTGAATGGTGAGCGCTACCGTGAAATGATATCCAACTTTTTTTTGCTCAAAATGCAAAGTCTTGACTTGCATGACATGTGGTTTCAGCAAGACGATGCCACATGCCACACAGCACGCGTAACAAAGGACTTGTTGAGAGGCGAGCTCATGTCTATTCAGATAAGCCTGCTTGAATTAATGCATTGGAAGACTACATTAAAGAATTTATCTGTGAGATACGGGCCGAAGCATTGGAAAGAGTATGCCAAAATTGGACTAAGCGGATGGCCCATTTGAATCGCAGTCGCGGTCAACATTTGCATGAAATAATCTTCAATCATTAAATTATATGGACTGTACTATCGATTTAAATAAAAATTTCATGCACTTTTTCTGAATTTTACGTGTGCTTTTTTGAAAAACTTTCCTATAGCTCTTAAAAAATCACCCTTTATGTAAATAAATATGTATGGATGAATATACACATTTGAAAGGTATCTGTACCCTCTAGTTATGCCTGGGAATGCTCATGAAGTATACATATGTACATATATATTACATTTTTTTGAAGTAAATAAAGGGTGATAAATTTACAGATATCGGCCATCCATAAACACAAATTTTTAATGACTCGCTGGAAAACTTCGGACTTTATCTCGTGAATAACTATAGTAAAGTTGGCTTCCAATGCCTCAACCAAAGTTAGTTTAACCATAAGCATTTACACTTTCCATACCTCCACAAATAAAAGTTCAAAGGTGTGATATCACACGATCTTGGTGGCTAAATCGCTCACCGAAACGACAACGCAGTAAATCCACTGTTTCACGGGATCTATGCTAAATAGCGTTGTTTTGTTGGAACTAAAGGTTGTGGAGATCGCGGGCTTGAATTTCCGGCATCATAAAGGCGTTTATCATAGCGTGATAGCGTTCGCCATTCACTGTTGCTTTGCCGCCAGCCTTGTCTTTGAATAAATAAGGACCGATCATTCCTCTAGCCCATAGACTGCACCAAACGATTGTTTTCAATAAATGTAATGACTGTACAGAAAAATGGGCCTCACACCAGGACACCAAAGGTGGGATTGAGCGCGCGATCACAACTTTTCAGAGCGTCGATTTTCGGAATACAATCTGATCCCCCTTTAGTAAAAATTATACTTCATT
This sequence comes from Anastrepha ludens, assembly GCF_028408465.1. NCBI lineage: Eukaryota > Metazoa > Arthropoda > Insecta > Diptera > Tephritidae > Anastrepha > Anastrepha ludens. Next base: position 52,688,308 of record NC_071501.1, on the reverse strand, counting down.
ATATTGATTCGAACTAGTAAGAACAACAATGGTGACATGCTGAGCAACGTGCACAGGATACTTATCTACCCACCGTCATCATCATCGTCTGTTCATAGTAAGTTAGGTTAGATGGTAGTGGTTGTCTACTATAGGATATCCTGGTTCATGGCCCATTGTAATCCCGTATGGAAAACTTGCCCTGATTTCTCTTAAAACCAATGTGAACTGATGAAAATCTTTTGAAGATCTGTAGTGTCCACAGTTATGAGGTCTTCCAGCTCATTGATGACCTGTTTATCGCTCTTGGGTGCTCTTGGCAGCTTCTTCAGAATTCTTGTGTGTATAAGCCTATCCTCTGGGTGAGTATGTCTGTTAGACAGTGTCTGATTGTAAAGGAAACTAGTGTGCTTAGACTATGCAACATCTCCGGGTTTCGCCCACATTGCAACAGTGTCACATTTTTAATTATTGCCCTCAGTTCAGCCTGAAAAACACTGACCCCAGATGTTCGGTATATAAATCTTGACCCATCTTGCCTTTCAGATTTGCGCCGTTTGTGTCTACATGGATGGGTTCATCTAGTTTTACAATATCTCGTTTTCACTCTTCGATTGAGAGTAGAAGCGTTATTAACACCGGGTGGAAGCAGGAGTGCATATTCCATCAGTTCGGGGAGCTTCAACATCAGAATTTTATCCCCTAGAGATATCTGTTTAAGAACAGGTGTCTTATGACTCATTTTCCCTCCTAGCCCTCTACTATTACATTAATAGTTTTTTAATTCGGCACAGAAGAACCCGAACCCTCATTCGTATTCTCTTTTTCTACATACTTCTGCAATTGGCCAAGTGTGTTTGACTGGCTTTAAAAAATCAAATTTCTTTATAAGGCAGAAGAATGCCAACTAGAGGCATCCATTTCTTCATTTTATCTTTATTCTAGCACGCATTATAAATAACTCTCCGACATTTTCGAGGACATCGAACAAAGCGTCAACAACGTCGGTCTGAAGATAAACGAAAGTAAAACGAAATGCCTAAAGGTTTCACGATGCGAAAGAAAACTTTTGTTTTGAAGGAGTTCACCAATTTAAACACCCCGGTGTTAAAAAGACTGCAAAGTTACGTGAAATGGTTCAAAAAGTGAAGAAGCGACTCGAGCGAAATCCCCGACGAAGTTCTGAAAATATTTGACCCTAGCATTCGCCGCATACTGAAAAATGATCTTAATGTCAGGCCTTACAATATCCAAAATGCGCATGATCTCACACCAAAGCAGCAACAAGTCAGACGTGAAAGAGCAAAGGAGTTGCTTCGATTGGCCGAAAGCGGTCAATTTCCGAACTTTGTGCTTTCTGACGAGACATTTTTCAAATTGAGCAATACGTAAACTCTCAAAACGATAGAGTTTCTTTGACCGACCGTTCATAAGAGATTTTTAGTCACCGACTGGCCACCAGGAGGCAGCTCCCGCCACAGGTAATAGTTTGAGCCGCTGTAACCGCAGATGGGCACTCTCCAATCGTTTTCGTCGAGCTTGGCGTCAAGGTAAATGCGAAATATTATCGGGAAAATATTCTGGAGGTTAGTCTGAAGCCGTGGGCACACAAACATTTCGATGGCAGACCATGGACGTTTCAACAGGACTCGGCACCGTCTCACAAAGCTCGAGTGAATAAAGAATGGCAAAAAACAACGTTCTGAACTTCATAATGCCCCCACAATTGCTCTCAAATTCACCAGTCCCGAATCCTATGGATTATTCTCTCTGGGCCATTTGGGAGAGCAAGGCCCGATCTAAAAGATACACCAGACTCGAGGCGCTGAAAGAAGCCATTCTCCGCGAGTGGGCCAAAATACCTGCAATTTCACATTCGGGCAGCTTGCGACTCGTTTCTCGACCGTCCCAACGCCATTGTCAAGGTAAAAGGTGGTCATATCGAGCAAAAGTTAATTGATTCTTAATTTTGTATTATTTTCACACATTTGTTACTTTGAATTGAAAAAAGTAATTTTCCGAACTAAGTTTATGGCCTTTTTAATTGGTTACACTTTTAGTGCCGGACCCTGTAAATCTTCTGAAATCAAAAGCGGTAATACTCCCCGTTCATATTTATGGATGCGAATTATCGACATTTACCCACGCAGATAAGCGATGCATACAAATTTTCGAACGTAAAATATTCCGAAATATCTTTGCTTTTTATTTATTTTTATTATCCATTTGCAAAGGAGAAAATGTTATTAAACACATTAAATCACAAGGAATACGTTGGTTGGGTCATATTTAAGGCATGAACAATGACCGTCCGGAAAAAACGTTGACCGCTTATTTCGAAATCACGAGGACGCCCAAAAGTGCACTGGCTAGACCAAGCCATCATTGACTTGAAAAAGATGCACGTAAATAACTGGGCAACAGAGAGGAACAGCCAAAAATCGTGCCGCTTGGAAGAAAATTGTGAATGAAGCTAAAGCTCACCCCGAGCTGTAATGCTGCCTGATGATGATCTGGATAATTCTGATCAATCGGAGGAATCAGTTTAACAAGGAATTTTCGCACAAAATCATTACTTCTGTATTCTCCCTTCCAACATTATGTGACCTCCAACAAAGATCTCTCAACAGATTAGCACTTTGGTGTAAAAGTCGAGGACTAGAAGTAAACCCGGAAGAAACGGATTTGATACTTTTTAGTAGGAAACAGAAAACACCTGCTCTTCAACAAATATTCCCAGGAGGGAAACCACTTAGAGTAATAGAAAGGGCAAAATATCTAGGACTTGTACTAGATAGGAAGCTAAATTGGGGACTCACAGTCGCAGACAGAGCACGTAAAGCTATGACCGCAATTTACTCCTGCAGAAGGCTTATTGGGAAGAAATGAGGATTGGAACCCAGAATGATACATTGGCTCTACACAGCAGTGGTTAGGCCAATTCTCTACTATGGTATTGTAATGTGGTGGGATGCCCTTCAGAAGGGTGTGAACATCAAAAAACTTGACAAGGTTCAAAGACTAGCATCTGTTCTGATAACTGGCGCCATGTCAACCACATCATCGAAAGCATTATATGCGACATTAAACCTCTTTCCGGTAGATCTGCAGGCAATATATAACGCACGCAGTGCGGAAATAAGGCTGAACACTCTAAATGAATGGTCAAACACGGATTATGGCCACGGTAAACTCCTTGTTGGCACTTTGAAGCTTCCCGGACTGGTGGACTATGCACTACCGGTGGTTCAAAGCTCGAGGGCAGGGTGGGCTGAGGTGTATATTCCGAACATCTGGGGATCTCCTTCAGTTTTCGACTCCTCGACTACTGTAGAGTCTTTCAGGCTGAACTGATGGCAATGCCAAGCAACATACTCTGAGAGAAGGAGTGAGAGTTAAGTTATGAGATTTTCGCAGATTTCTGAAAATTCGGCTTTTCTAATTTGATCGACTAACATTATTTTTTACCAACAATTAAATACAGATTTTGTCTGCAAATAAGTTAATCATTGAAAATGTGACAGAAAAGTTCTGTAAGGAAAGATTTCGCTCTCGGTATAAGCTCATTTGATAGTTTCAGAGAAGGGATTAATACTGACTTGTAATAATTGTCTTTTATTTCATAATGATATGTACTTTTCAAAACGAAATTTTACTGAATATTCATTGCTGTAGGTTACTTGCTGACTCACGAGCTTAACATAACAACGTTGCAACCGATTTCAGCTCAACAAACTCATATGTCAGAACTATACAGTTATTTGAAAGTAATTGCACCGCTACTTCGCATAGCTGTCAAATAACTTACTCGAACAACAATTGTTCAATACTCCGGCACAAACATCGACCAAACTTACCAACGAAGAGTTCACTTGTTGCTTGACATGCCGGAGATGGTTGGGGAAGTTTAAATTAAATAAATAGCTGCGACGCTGGGTGGCAAATAAACACAAAAAAAGAAATATATATTGTATATATATCATATATCTAAAAATATGAAATTTGAGAAAAGAATAACTCGGAGGGAATATGAAATAGAAAAATGACAGAAAACCATTCTAAAATCAATAAATTTCTGTGCTAGCAGAGCGGCATGGCTGCAATAGCAATTTTTATACCCAGTGCGAAATGGTGCACTCCGATGTTTCGTTTCTTTAAGGTGGTCTCTACCGACATTTAAGTAAAATACTCCAACGACTTCCATTAAATTTGGTTAACAAAGTACATTTGCTCTAAAAGTATATTACATCAGCGCTTTCATCCAATAATTGGGGTGCTAAAGGATGCGCGAGTATTTTAAAGGGACCCGGTGGTCTAGAAATTAAAAAAAACCGACTTTTTGTTTTTTTGATATTTCGAAAGTATAGTATCTTAAGAATATACTGTGAAATTTTCATGCAGAAACTCACAATATTATATCTTCATCAGCCCATTAACTAGGTAGAGGGCGGTCCGCGCGCTCCTGTTCCTCAAATTCTAAACTCATTTATCTCGAAACGACTTTTTTCGGCTTGGTGTTGTCAAAAAAACAAAACCATTCAACCGAATGGTCTGAAATTTGAATATGATGCTCACAACATCAATGGCTATCGCCCGTACTAGAATCATATTATTTCAATTATTTCGTTTTTTTTTTATTAAAAAACTGAAAAACCCCGATTTTTAGAGTGTCAAATTCAAAACCGCGCCATTTTGTAAATTTTTTTTATTATTCTAGGTACGGGACATAGCAGTCATACTGATTAATAATTTTTTAGGTTTTTGTGTTTCAGGTAAATAGAAGAGCCAAAATGGACAACACCGTCCAGATACAATTTTTCAGAGGGTCAACTTCAGCGCCATTTTTTAAATTATTAAAATGATTTTTTTTTCATTTTTGTATGTAAAATAAGTTAAATAAAAAGCCAAAAAAAATAGAAATATCGTTTTTAATTTTTTTATTGTAAAAAAACTCCTGAAAATACCCTATATTTTCGAGCTCTAAACCACCGGGACTCCTTAAGAAAACTTAACGCCCACGTTACTGTTACCATAGTGTAGTTTTTAATTGTAGAACTTGATTTATACTAGGGGATTGTGTTGAAGACTAAGAAGTCAAAATATTCAACATGAGATCCAGCAGTTGTGGAAATATTTTTGCATGTATTGCCCCAAACATTTTCTGTCGTCAGCCAAAGATAGCAGATGAGAAAAAATTAGCCAAATTCTAAATTTCTCAAGAAATTCCTGAACTTCCTTAAGTAGTTAGCGAAGTTTAAAGACTTGGAGGAGCAGATGCCCACTTTTCTAATGAAAAATGCTGACTTTGTTAGTTACTTCGGGAACTACAAGCAAAATCATTACCTTTCGTACTTTATGCTACTTAAATAAATACTTAAATTTTTTTTTTTTTTTTTTTTTTTTTATAACTTACTTTATTTGCAATCTATCTACTATAAGACATTCAGCAAATTAGATCTTATAAGATAATGGCAGCGGTAGTTTTGCTTTTGTGCAAATCTACATAGAAATTACAACAGCTTATTAACTTGTACAGTTCGTTCTTAAATTATTAAAATTCATTAGTACTTCAAGATTGCTTAAATTCATTGTTTGTTAATATTATCACTTAAGATTAACTTACTTAATTTTACCTTAAAGTTTATAGGTTGAGTAGATTCATACTAGAGGAATGGCAAGTCTAAGATATGATTGCGTTTTAACCGTATAGTTTCATTGGTTGTGTCTAATAAACAAATAGCAGCTGGATTTATGTGATTAGATAATCGTTTCAGATATCTAGTACTATATTTTCGAATTTCATTCTTTACAAAAGGAATACCTACGTCCTTAGGGATAGATTCATTGGTAATAAACCAAGGGGCATTAACAAGGGTTCGCAATGTTTTCGATTGGTAACGTTGCAAGATCTCCACATTGGAGTTGCTAGCAGTTCCCCATAGCTGTATTCCGTAGGTCCAAATGGGCTTCAGAATAGCTTTGTAGATCCGTATTTTGTTTTCTAGGCTAAGTTGAGAGTTACGGCCAAGCAGCCAGTGCATACGTGTTGTTTTAATTTTTAGCTGTTGTTGCTTAGCCTGAATGTGACTTTTCCACGTGAGGCGTCGATCAAGATGCATCCCTAAATATTTAACTCTGTCACTAGTGGGAATTTGTTTATTATTATTTTAAATGATTATTTTTTTTACATAATTAATTAAACAAGACATTTGTTAATTAACCTCTTTTTTGATAGTATACATTTCTAAAGAAATGCTAAGTACATTGAGCTTCACATTAAAGTCCAATTTTTTTTGTGACACAGACATACGAGGTGTATTCAAAAAATGAGGGCAATTTTCATTTTTCTGAAAAAATATTTCTTTATTCATCAATTTCTACTTTATCTCATTCAAAGTAGTCCTCCCAGATATACTACACTTGTGCCAGCGTTTTTTCCAATTTTCGAAGCAGTTCTGATATGCATTTTTTGGTATGTCCTTGAGCTCTCTCAGCGATTCGGTTTTTATCTCCTCAATCGTCGTAAAACGCCATCCTTTCATGGGTCTCTTCAATGTTGGGAAACGCAAAAAGTCGTAAGAGGCCAAATCTGGTGACTGAGACATGATAACGGTGTTATTTTTGGCCAAATAATTTCTCACAAGCAAAGATGAGCGAGCAGGTGCATTATCATGATGCAAAAGTCATGAATTTTTTCCACAATTTCGTTCGTTTTTTTCGTATTGCTTCATGCAAACCGCACATAACTTCAAGGTAATACTCCTTATTCACTGTACGACTTTTGTGGTAAGAACTTCTATTGCACTACGACATGGTGATGTCAGTGATGTCTTGATGTTGTTCCGCAAATGTATGTATTTACAGTTTCAAGCCGACTCTGAATGGCAGATCTTTTTCATGAGGAGCTTCTTGATGGTAGAAATACACTTGGAGGTTTGCCATTGCCTGCCGAGGGGCGACCGCTGTTAGAAAAAACTTTTTCTTAATTTTGTGTTTCACCGAGATTCGAACCTACGTTCTCTCTGAATTCCGAATGGTAGTCCCGCACCAACCCATTCGGTTACGGCGGCCACCATGGCGTTGCACATTGTTTGCTTTTATTTGATCTGTTTTATAAAATATAATATTTGAATTAAAAAAAAAGTGCGTGTAGCATAGTAGACATAACAGAAGTAAAACTTTCAAGGCAGACAAAGATAGAGGGAGTGACCCGAGAGAGAATGAGAGAGAGGGAGTGAGATAGAATATATAACTAAATAAATTAACTTGCAGAGAATACAAATAGACAAAATTTACAAAAAATGGAGAAGGGTCGACCAGGACCGCAGCAACGGCACAAATTACCGCAAGACAATACCAATAAATCCGGCGCAGGAATCGATAGCACTTTATAGTAAGCACATGCACTAGTCAGGAAACGGAAATAAGTGCCAAAAAAAAGGCAAAAAAAAATTGGTACTAAAAAATGCCCCAAACAGTAGGCACCAAGGAAATATATTGCCAAAAAATAGGCGCCAAAAATATATTTCCACCAACAAACAAGGGCCAAAAAGTAGGCGGTGTTATTTCTCATTATAAATTAGCAACCACAAGGAAAAACTCAGGAAAAATAGCCTAAAGTGTATCTAAGATATACATAAGGTATAGCTCTCTCTCTCCTTTTCCTCTACGTTATATCTTTTTTCTCTCTCGCGGAACGAAAATGCGCAAAACGCTGTATGTCCTTGAAATTTTACTCCCCATTCTTGCTCGTCCATCGACGCCTCAGAAGTTTCACTTCAAAAATTTATTGAAACCTTTGACAGAAAATACCAAAATAATTTTGTGGTCACATTTACCTCATTTTAAGTTTTAAACATGCTTTTAGATATAAACCTTATTATTAGTCAACAAATTTATTAATCACTCATTCGGAAGATGTTATGTCTGCAAGTGGCGTCATAATGCACTTGGAAACTAGACAGTATACAAACAGACAAGGAATGGAACGATATACTCCACAAGTGCGAGCAATATTTGCGTAGATGTTTTTTATCAATCATCGGTTGGTGGTGTTGGCGCAGCGTGCATATTCATGTCGATTTCCTACAAGAAAATTTCCAGGTGTAGCTGAATAATGAGAACTAATATGAGTCAAATTTAGTCTGACGAAGATACGCCGGCTACGGAGTACTGATATGATTCCATTTCAACCTTCAGACAGATGGCGCAAAAGGCACCCTAAGCACTGCTAAGTTTCATCGCATTGTTGCCTAACAGATAATGCCTAGCTATTTTACGCACTAGAGTGTAAAGTTGAGGCTTAGGAGCTCCCTCGAGCGATTGCCAATCCACGCATTGCCAGAAGGATCTCGCGACTTTACAAATCTGAATTCTTGCTCAGGTAGCTAAGCGAGCGCCAATCCTCTTTTTGTATGTTAAAAGAACCTCAAGGAGTTCCGGCTTGGTAGCTGTTAAGCAATACAGTTCATGAAATGTCTCTGATTTAGACACTAACTGTTAACTCAAATATTTTCGAACAAATTCCCAGCGATTGGTATGCAATTATACTCTTACTGTGCTTAGTTCACTAGAAGAGTAATCCAGATTTTCGCTTCAATCAACGCTGACCCAGCTTTTCAGCAGAAAAAGTGTGAAATCATTTATTTGTATAACTTTTTAACTCACTTAAAAGAAATATGTTTTCACACATAAATGAAAAGATGAAGAAAATATGGTGCAATAAACACTAACTTAGCATTCAATTGAATACCGACTGTGCTGTGCGTGCATTCAATAATCCAGTTCCAATCATTCAGTAGAAATAGCTCACAGCCACTCTAAATTCGAATACTCTGCTTCCATTCAGTAAATTCTTTTGAGGTTTTGAATTAAAATTTTTCAATATTTTCGATAAGTGGCTTTATATTTGCAATCAAAGCACCTTTCTGAAATGAATTATAGTGATCCTCATTGATTGAATTAGTTTGAATTGTGACTGTGTGAGAAATTGTGCAGTTAGTTTTAATAACCAGTTCTTTTACATGTCTCTGTAGGTTGAATGTTGTGCCTAGAAGTGATGGTTTTTGGAGTGCTTAAAAGAAATTGTATCTTCAATATACAGCTTTAGTTGTTAAGTTCTAGAATTTTTTGTTTTTCATTTAACATAACGCCAACATCTTCGTCAATGGAAAACGAAGAAGCGCATTTTTTAAGTCAGCTGAAATGGCGTTAGCTCATCTGGAGTCCTTTGGGAAAACAAATAGTTGCTAGCTTTAAGGTAATCATATACATCTTCCCTGTAGAGTGTGATTTTGAAGTAGAGTAGAATTTGGGTAGAGCAAATTAATTCGTGCAAGACCTGCTTACTCAACCAAGTTTGTTCATAGAACTCAAATCAAGAATTTAAAGACCCTTTAAGTAAATTCATTCATTAAATAAATATATTATATTTAAAATATCATGTCATTTCATATCATCACATTCAATTCAAACATTTTTATAATTAAAATGTTTGTTTTTCAAAAAACTGTTTATATTAGTGTGTCTCTTTATTTGTTTAGGATAGTTCTTTATAGCTTAATCTTTAAAACTCCGAAGAGGAAGTACAATTCCCCAATCAACTAATTTGACATTTACTAATTTAACGAATTTAAGGCATATTGCTTACGAAAATATGTTTTTTTGGTTTTACTTGACTAATGTAAATAATTCAACAGCACAAAAATATAAAGCAAAAACAATATACACATATTTATTAGGAAAGTCTTTTTACTTTTGCAGTTAATTGCTTTAATATATTGTATATATATTTAAAATAAAATGTGAATCAGTACTTTGTATGACTACCCCGAGCATCTACAGGGTCCGGCACACAAAGTGTAACTAATTAAAAAGTCCTTAAATTTAGTTTGGAAAACTACATTTATTCAATTAAAAGTAAAAAATGTGTGAAAATAATACAAAATTAAGAATCAATTTACTTTTGCTCGATATGAGTACCTTTTGCCTTGAGACGGTCGAGAAACAAATCGCAAGCTGCCCAAAGTGTATTTTGGCCCAATCGCGAATAATGGCTTTTTTCAGCGCTTCGAGACTGCTGAATCTTTTAGTTCGTAACTTGCTCCCTAAAATGGCCAATAGAGAATAATCCATCGGTTTCGGAGTCCTGTTGAAACGTCTATAGACTCAATGTACGGAAGCAAGCGAAGCAACTCCATCGCTCTCTCAACTCTGACTCATGCGCCTTCTGGATCTTGTAAGGCTTGACTTTGAGGTCATGTATCAGTATGTGGTGGATGCTATGGTCAGATATTTTCAATTCTTTTGCCATTTGATTGGCACTTAGTCGGGGATTTTGCTCAATCCACTTCTTAACTTTTTGAACCATTTCACGTGACGTCGCAGTCTTTTGATGACCACCTCCGTGACGTTTCGCGATGCTACCAGTACCATTGTAACGAATAATCGATAAAGAAAAACTGTATTTACTTTAAGGTGTTCGAGCTCACGAACAATCGCTGATTGTGATTTTCAAGTCCAATATAATGCAATCCCACTGTTACGTTTGAAATCCATTACTGATTTTCTTTTTTAGCGTTTACTCTCGGCAAAATGCTTTCGCACGCTTGTAAACAATACTCTGGACTGTCATTTAGCCTACTAACAGCTGCATCAGCTGCGCGTGCGGTCTGAAGTTGGACCCTTCGAGTGCCAGAACCTTGTATCGTATAACAACTTGTAGTTTTTGAACATTACAGTCCAGGGGTATCTTGTGCCATTCCTCTAAGATAACGTTTTTAAGTTCTCCTCGAGCTTTTGAGTGTTGTTCTGTAACTTTTTCCTTTAAATATGTCCACAAATTTTCTATTGGAGCAATATCTGGGCTTTAGTCTGATGTAACCAATGCTTTACACTATTATGCTAGTAGAACTTAAACCCAGGTTTGCTGCCACCAATGAAGCCAAATTTTATTGCACTATTTGTCCAAAGACATTGCAGAATTTTCAAATAATGCCCTGCAGTCATATTATCTTTTATAAACACGAAACTACCACTCCTTTGCTTGATTCGCATCCCCACACCATGATTGAAAGTTTGCCAAACTTCACTGTGTGTTTAGTATTCCGCATTTCCAGTGGTTTTAATGGCTGCCTCCAAACTCTATTGGGTCCATTGTTGCAATACAATATGATATTAGTCTCGCCGCGGAATCACACACCATCCCAGTAGCTATCTGGTTAACCTCTGCGGGTTCAAGCGAAAGATAACCGCTTTTCAATACGCTGTGCAGAGCAAAAAAAGAGTACTTCATGGCTGTTTCATGAGAAACTTCGCCCCCACACTCACCTCTAAGCTCACTAGCAAGATTTCTTGTCTAAATCTGCGTGTGTGCGACTATTTTTCTAAACAAAATACGTTCGACGAGGCAACCAATTTCATTTTTTTGTACGATTTATTATGTTACAAATAGTTTTTCGGGTTAAATAAAACATTTTTTAAAGCTGTTACATACTTTTTCCTATTGTATAATTATAACAGACCGACTGAGTCACCTGAAACGATGTTCGTTCTCCAGGTATTTTTCCGTTTTTTATAATGTAATTAGATCTAATATTTTGATCAACAAATCACTCTTACGATCTTACGATCATATTCTGACTGATTGATGACAAACATGTACGTAACAAGTTAGTGAGACAACAGTGAATTAAGTAGTTTTAGCAGGCGATGCCGAAAAAAGATGCGGAAAAACACTGTCTTGACAGCTGGGAGAGGCATTTGTTCAATTTTGGTTTTTTCGGTTTAGCTTGATTTAAAAAGTTTAGTGTTACGAAGTAGTTGCAATTATGTAAGTTAATAGAATAATTTTGAAATGCTCTCCAAATTCAATAAGAAGCGATGGATTTAGTTAAAGAAATGAGAATAACTTGAATGCTTTAGTATGTCAAAACATTTTCTTGAAAAACTGTATATCATCAAGAAAATTCGAGCTTTTTTTTCATCCACTCAAATGTTTTGGCATAATAAAGTAAGACCCTTTTGTGTCACACATATATATTTCAATGGAGCATAAAAGCTGCAAGACATAAAGCGTTCAACATTGTCGGGCGCTAGGCGTTTTGTAACAACTTTTTGCTTATATTGGGTTAGGAAATAAGTTCGTAGCATTTTTACCGAAGTCTTTTATTTAAACCAAAAATAAAAATTGTATCAATAAGTTAATCAATTATATATCCGCCGTTGCCGTTGAGAACCTCTTCCCACCTTTCGATCAATATGTTGATGCCGTTCCGCCAAAAATCATCTGGTCTGATGCCAAGAAAGTTGTTGAAACAGTTTTTAAGAACCTCTTTGTTATCGAAGGTAACGCCCTTCATTTGGTTTGACAGGGAGAGGAAAAGATGGTAATCGGTCGGTGTAAGCTTCGGAGAATACGACGGATGCTGAAGGACCTCCCATTCGAGCTCTTGGAGTGCGGCTTTGACGACTTGTGCAACATGGGGCCTGGCGTTATCGGGAATGCGTATGGTTTGGCCATGTTGATCAGTTCTTTTTGGTCGAATAGCCTCATTTACGCGGTATAGCTGAGCAATGTAGAGCTCCTTGTTGGCCGTGGAATTCATTCGAGCATTTTCCAATGCACCATGCTCTCCCTGTCCCATCAAACACATATCATGATCTTCTTTGAAGGAAGACCCGACTTAACTCTAGGCTTTGGCGTATCTCCTGGAGCCACCCACTTCTTTCTTTGGTTCATATTGATGTATAGGCCCCATTTCTCATCTCCCGTGACGATTCTGTACAAAAAGCGCTGTTTATGACCGCGTGTTGCTCGATGGCGGCCGAGATGTTGAGAGGCAATTTGAAGACGACTTTTTTTTTTTCGTTGAGCTCGTGAGACATTCAGGTTCCGAATTTTTCGGTGAATCCCATTGATTTAAGGTGATTGAGAATCGTTTTATGTTCGCAGTTAATTTTTTCCCCTCTTTTCCTACTGGTGCGGCGACCGTTCTCTTTCAGAAGTGATTTGAAACGTTCTTCAGAAGGCCTTCCGCTGCGGGACGTACCATCGACGTTAAAGTCAAACCTATCCGTGCTATATGGCTCTGCTATGACACCTTCCCTATACACGCTGCAAATGTTCCAAGCTGCTTCGGCAACTTATTGACCTCGGTGAAATGCAAAGAAGAGCAGGTGTCGATAATGTTGATTTTTGCCTCCTAGGAATTCCATTTCTAAGCTTCAAAATTAGCAAAAAATTAAATAACTCCAAAATATATTTAAAATAGATTTGTAAAGCAGAAAGATTTCTGTGAATTGAATACTTACCTTTGGCAAAACCGCAAACTAAACGTTGAAAAATAAAAGAATATATAATAATATATAAAAACGCTATGAACTTATTCCCCAGTCGAATATTTTGGGTTTCGAAATTCCTTGAAATAGAAATTTGTCAAATATTGTGAAATTAAAAAAAGAAATCACAAAGAATTTTTTGTATTTCAATCAAGCAGAAGTCGAATGTGTGCTGAAGTCCAATCGTCATGTATTCGTTTTGGTATGATGAAACTATGTCGATTCGCAGAAATGGGGATATATCTAAATGTGGAGCTGTAGGCAACCAGTCGGTTGCTCTCAATAACTAATTAGCAGCCTTGAACAGCGTTCAGAGCCTAGGACGGGAGAGTCTCAGAGTGGTTTTTGGGTTGAACCGAACTTTGGCACCATTCAATAACCACTCACGCTAACAACCTATGCTTTGATGTATAGCTAGTCGGTAGGCTCATGTCGTAGGCACGATAGTGAAGTAGACCCTAGTGAGCTAACGGTAGCGCCTACAGACTGCCTGGAAGTTTACTATCAATATGACTTTTTCTTCAGACAAATGTTGATTGATGTCGGCAAACCAATGATATGCATGCTTCCACTAAAACAAACCTTCCCTCTACGGCTGACCTTCTCCCCGGGACAGCAGTTGCACTACATCGAGGGTGGACCACAACCACAAACCTGCGTCCAGGTTCTCTACCTATGATGTATGGAGACTATATGTCGCTGATAGTCTCCATTACTTACATTATAAGATATATGGAATTTCGAAAGGGTGCGATAATGTCATGTGTATGACCGTTTTGTCTGCGGATATGATCGTGAGTCGTTAATTCAAGCGTCTGTAATTTGGTCGGTTCGCCTGAGTCGACTGAGGTCCATATTATTTGCTTCCGTAGCGTACGCAACACTTGCCTGACAAACGTGCATGTATCAACCCTGGAATATTTTGAATTGCACATACTGGTAGCTGAAATTGTCTCAATTGGCTGTCTTCCAAAGATCGTGGAAAACCCCGGACGTACTTTTGTGGGAGTAGAACAGTACGCGTCGCACCTTGTCAAACTCTTCTGAGCAGGTTGGAAAGTGTGGTGAAGCAGAGAGACCAAACCTATGCAGGTAATACTGGATGCAGCCGTATCCGCTCAGCATCTGAGAGAGGAGGTAATCCTCTTCCCTGTACCTTCGTCGTAACCACGTAGCAATGTTAGGCATGAGTTCGTGTATCCAGCTGCCATTAGTGGTAAGATCCCATCTTTAATGCCAGTCGTTAAGTGACGCAACTTTTGGTCTCTTGTTGGTTTTGCTCCTTGCCTTGAGTAGAGACGTAGTAGTAGTCGTTCAAATTGCATTCTTCGAATACTGTCCGGTACGCACATTCTACTCGCAATCCTATAAACCTGCGTGGCCTCGGACCAAATGGGAGTGGCATATAACAGGATGGAGTATTTCACAGTAGACAAAAGCCTCCTTCTTGCACCTTGGGCTGCCCAATGTTCGGCATTATTCAACCTACTTATATCCCGCTTTTTGCTTATAACTATCAAGAACATGTATCAAAACGTTAAGATTGGAAAGTCTCCAAGGAGTAATCGTGCATCAAGGAATCACTTTGCTTTGACAGCCTACACATCGGATTTGGAGGTGCCAAATGCATGTAACATCAACACGAGTTCCTCTATAGCAGAACCCTCAAGAGGCCCAATGCTCAAATAAGTGATAAAGAAAAGGGTGATGATGATGAAAATGTTACATTACCATGATTTGACTATAACATGCAGGGAACCTATATATATATTATATATATATATATATATATATACTCGGAGGTTTGCCATTACCTGCCGAGGGGCGACCGCTATTAGAAAAAAATTTTCTTAATTTTTGGTGTTGAACCGAGATTCGAACCAACGTTCTCTCTGTGAATACCGAATGGTAATCACGCACCAACCCATTCGGCTACGGCGGGAACCTAATCAGTAAATATTTACTTTTGATTAAACATTTAATAGAATATTCATACTTTATTAAATACTACGGAATATTTCAGTAAAATTTAAACTTCAGTACTAAAACTAAAATCTAACATGAACTCTAAATGGTGAATACTCACTTCCGTAAAAGGAAGAAATTTATTTCAAATTGCAGCATTGAATATTCTTTCTTTTTTTTGGTCTAATAACTAACCAACAGATATTGGGCAAAGCGTTAGCAACGTCTGTAGCAACATCTGTAATGGCGGCAGCCACCACTAAGCCGTGGAAATTTATGTCATCTTACTATGTTTAACATTCTTGTGCACATGCCACATGCCACATGCCGCATGCCTCCAAGGCAGTACCCGCACAGGTCGCTTGTGGTGGGCCCTTTAAGACTTCGAACATTTCCAAAATCTTTCAGTGGAATGCAGCCACGTTCAAGCACGGTAGATTGTAGCAACTATGTCGGTACTTACATACATACATACATACATATTTACACACATACATTCATACAATATACAAGCATATTCCATCATACCAGGTCGACATGGCGATGTGTCTTGCACAGTGTCAAAAGGTATCTGCAACGTCTCTTTTTTTCTTCACAGCGAACGAAAATGCTATTCCTTCTTTCTCTGTTTAAGACAAAAATACCATCTACGAATGCAAATTGCAGGGAACAGAAAGCATAAAAATAATAAGAGAAAAGATGAGAAGCACGCAAGCAACGAGAAAACCTTGCCATATGTGTCGTAGTATGGCGAAAATTGTGCCGATTGTGTGAATAAAAAGATATACGAAATTGGATGTAAGTGAAGCATGTGAAGTTGCGATCGAAAAATGTGAACTTTCATGTGAACAAACAAGCAAACCGACATTCAACAAAGGCTCCATTAATGATAAGAACGAGTGTGCCACTAATTTACACAAATAGCATTAGAACTGTGCGTATGAGTTTTTGAGTTTGGGCATGATAAACGGGTGCTATGTTATGAAAGTGCGTTTGCTAATTTATTGCAGTAGTCGTTGATACTTGCGGTGCAAATGGTAGAACAATTTAATGGGCCATTCATTATTTTTGTGAATAAGTGCCGTTTCTTCTTAAGGGTACGTGATCAGCGCTGCCATTTTGTCAGTCGCAGAAGACTCTTTAACTTTCTTAGAAATCAAACCACCTTTGCCTTTCATTATATTTACTTTTTTATTTATATAAAGCAAAATATTTTTTTCCTTGTTCACTCCACTTGGGCGCATAGGGCCTCGATAAGACTTAGTCGTGCGTTGGTTTCGTTAATCTATTTTGCTTTTTGGCAGGGTAGGTGATTAGCCTGCCGCTACCAAAAAGTAAAATATAGTTATAAACAACACTGGTCAACACTGTGTATGTCACATGAACTTAGTAATGATTTATGTTTATGTTGGCATATCTACATAAAAAAAAAATATAGTTTCGTTCCAGTCACGTCCAGTTTTTTTGTGACAGTTATAATAGGTCTATTTATAAGTTCGTGCGGTTTTACAACAGATGGCGTAACTTGATTATTATTCCATCGATCCACATTTCCAAACATTCATTGGAGAGCTACTGTCGTAAGGCACAAACGTCAGTATAAGTTTTTTATTTGAAGCGTAAACAACAATATTTTTACCACACTTGAAAATGTCGAATTTCGTGCCAAATAATGTGTTTTTGCGGGGAATTCTTCTTCATTATTTTAATATGAAGAAAAAAGCAGCCGAAAGTCATCGTATCTTGGTGGAAGTTTATGGTGAGCATGCTCTATCTGAGCGATCGTGCCAGAAGTGGTTTGCACGCTTTAAAAGTGGTGATTTTGGCTTGGAAGACGAAGAACGCGAGGGTGCGCCGCCAAAGTTCATGGATACCGAATTGGAGGAATTGCTCGATCAAGATCCGGCTCAAACGCAAGAAGAGGTTGCAAAAACTTTGGGAGTTGATCAATCAACCATTTCCAAACGTTTAAAAGCCATGGGAATGATCCGAAAGGTAGGCCATTGGGTGCCGTATGAATTGAAGCCAAGAGACGTTGAACGCCGTTTTATGGCATGCGAACAACTGCTTCAACGGCACAAAAGAAAGGGTTTTTTGCATCGAATTGTGACTGGCGATGAAAAGTGGGTCCATTACGACAATCCAAAACGTCGGGCAACGTATGGATACCCTGGCCATGCTTCAACATCGACGTCGGCGCAGAATATTCATGGCCTGAAGGTTATGCTGTGTATCTGGTGGGACCAGCTGGGTGTTGTGTATTATGAGCTACTGAAACCGAATGAAACGATTACGGGGGATGTCTACCGACGACAATTGATGCGTTTGAGCCGAGCACTGCGAGAAAAACGGCCGCAATACGCCGATAGACACGACAAAGTTATTTTGCAACATGACAATGCTCGGCCACATGTTGCACAAGTGGTCAAAACATACTTAGAAACGCTCAAATGGGATGTCCTACCCCACCCGCCGTATAGTCCAGACCTTGCGCCATCCGATTACTATCTCTTCCGATCGATGCAACATGGCCTGGCTGACCAGCACTTCCGTAATTACGATGAAGTCAAAAAATGGATCGATTCGTGGATTGCGGCAAAACCGACCGAATTTTTCACAAAGGGAATCCGTGAATTGCCAGAAAGATGGGAAAAAGTAGTAGTAAGCGATGGACAATATTTTGAATATTAAATTTGTAACCATTTTACGTCAATAAAGTTTCAAATTTCGAAAAAAACCCGCACGAACTTATTCATAGTCCTATTATATTCATTTCTAACCTCAATGCGCGTTTTTGTTTGAACTAACTATAAAGAAAAATATATATAATATATGTATATATATAATATAACTGGCGCGTACCGAGGGGCGACCGCTATTAGAAACAACTTTTTCTTCATTTTTGTGTTTCACCGAGAATCGAACCTACGACCTCTCTGAATTCCGAATGGTAGTCACGCACCAACCCATTCGGCTACGGCGGCTGCCGTAAAATATAATTATAAATAATTATATTACAGTAGTAAGGCAACTAGCATCTGGGGCTATCGGCCCCATTTGTACCAAATTGAAGTCAATTTTTCTTTTATTTTATTCATGTTTTCATCAGATTTCGCTGTCGACGGCCTACCACTATGTTTTCTCTACGTCAACCTCGATGGACTCACGATCTTGTTTGAAGCGTTCATGCCACTCGTAAACGGGTGTCGGCTGTTTTATTTAGGGTATTATTACCGAAATAGTTTTCCAACATGTCTATTGTTTTCGCACTTACTTACTTAGTTTAATGTGGATTCAAGGCTGACATTATTGTTGGTATTAATGCTGGTTCCCAAGTAAACGAAGTTTGTTAGAACTTCAAAATCATTACAGTCGACAGTAATATGTTTGTTTGATGACATGAAGTACCTCGTCTTCTCCTCGTTCACCCCCAGACCCATTCTATTTGTTTGTTTATCCAGCTTAGAAAAGGCAGAACTAACTGTGCGGTTGTTAAGTCCGATGATGTCAATATCATCGGCACACGCCAGCACTTATGTATATGCTCTTATGCTAAGTTGTGCCTTAGAGATTTAGTTCTCCGGTTCGCATAATTTTCTCTCCATAACTTTAAATAAGTCACCCGACGCGAGTCAGCCTGCCTAAAATCTCGCTGCTGGTATTACTCATCGTCACCTTGCGCAGTCGTATTAGTTTTGCGGTGAATACAGGAGGAGGGTTCCATGTAGAAGTACACGCAAGTGCGGAAAGTTTCTGATGGAAATTCACCTGGAGTGGCCAGGCTGATTCTTCTTTATATCGTTTAAGTAGCTCATAACTGCCGGCATTCACCCAAGGATCCCCTGGGTAGCTCCCGAGCACCTGTTTGAGAGCGAGTTAATGTGGCAAGGCAAAACAGCCCGGGATATCTGGTTGTGCGCTAGGTTTGTGACCCGCCACGTAAAAATGCTTTCCTTATGAAAACGCAAGCAAAGCCTCAGATGAGAACCTAAATAGTAATGTCCTGAAATATCTAGAATTGCTTTGCCGCCAACCCTGTATAATACAATTCTTGTATCAAGTTAAAATTCGTTAACATTTAGTTGCTGGAAATAATTTTTTAATATTTAGGGAATGGAGAAGAAATCTATTAAAAGTTACACCAATTCTATTGCAATAATGTAACGAGTGGATGCGAGGGACTCTAAGAAGAAACACGTCATCACTAGTTTCTCAGAACGGAGACACCCAACCATGCTGCGGTGGCAAAGCCAATGGGACACTGAACCGAGTGGCAGATGGACGGCGAAACTTATTCCATTAATTGACAAATGGGTGCAGAGGAACTTCGGGGAAGTGAACTACTTCTTAACTCAGTTCCTCTCGGGCCACGGATACTTCCGGAGATAATTATACCGCATGGGCAAGGTAACCGATTCCAAGTGCATATACTGCGAAGCGCTGAGCGATGACGCTGAACACACATTTTTTAGTTGTAATAGATGGCTCACGGAAAGAAATGCCCTGAGGGAGCAGATTGGCGGCATCGCACCGAGCAACATAATCAGCAAAATGCTCGAACGCGAGGACAACTGGAACGCGGTAAAGAAATACATCGAGAACGTACTACGGAAAAAAGATCGACCTCGACACAGAGCAGTAAAGTGAAGCCGCACAGGTAGATACACAAGAAGACGAGCCTATAGCATGAAAGCTGGCTACAAATATGGTGGACCCAGACGTGGGTGAATAGAATTGGTGCCTTATGGATGCCGTTCTGGGCCCTCCCGAAGTAATACAGAAAGTAGTTCCGGGAAGGGTGTCTCCCCAGAATCGTTTTAGTGGCCACTCCACACGGCGCAGTAGACGACGGTCGCCGTAAGTGCGAAGGCATTTTGAAACCTACCCTAACGAGTTTGATAATTCAACGAAATATGTTTAATTTTTTTATTACAACAAATGCTTATATACATACGTACGCCCTTTTATAACGGTATTAATTTTGAAATGTATTATAAATTTAACCGATTGAAACAGCAGCACATTTTCCCACACAAATTGGTACGACTAACCAAAACAGATAACGAAATAAAAACCGGATATCACTCAGTCTCAAAATATCATCATGCTGCTGGCAATAACAACAATAAACACAATCACGTGCCTGAATATATGATAATTGATGTGATATTAATACGATGACAACGTCAACGCCAGGATGATCGAATTGATGGCAGCAAAAGCAGAAGCTAAGCTATGTAAGCCAAACAGGGTGGGAAAAAGCTATAGGTGGTATGTTGAAAAGGACTTAGGCCGCAATGTGGCATACCTCTTACATAAATGCATGTATGTATACGCGCTTACAGACATACACCCATACGCACATATCTACAAAATAGGTACATGCGATAATGCATCGGGTTGCGGTTGAAAGGGTAAAATGTACAGAGTCTAATTTCACACAATGACGTGACAATCTGCGGCCGCTTGTATGCCTTGGCTAGAAACCATCAGACTGACGGATGGGCACAAGGACGCTGCAGGATGAGGCATAAAAATTGCTTATTGCACCAATGTTGCCACCAATGCCATGTTGCTACAGAAAATGTGGTTGCTAATAGAGGTTTATATATTTGCAGTTGTTGTTGTGTTAATGACTGATGCCTATGTTGCTGAGAGTGACACCATGTTGCCGATTGCTTTCGCCTTAGTAATGTTGGGTGCTCCAGCCGTTGCTTCTGACGTTCAACATTCAACATTCATACATAGAGATAGCTGAAATACATACAAACAATCCTGGGTAACTGTAGTTATAGAAGTGGTGATTGCTGCTATGACTGGCATTATTGTTGCATTGGTTCTCATAGATTTTGGTTGTCGGCATTGGTGTTTTTGTCGGCATTGGAACTGCTGCTGATGATGGCTTTCGTCATTAATGTCAACAATGATGTCAGCGTAATTCAATTGCTCGATTCACACGCTCACACTCAACTAACTGTATTTGGACTCAGATGAAGACACTTAGATATTGCATAGATACGTACACAAACCGATTTTATATTTTAGTTGCCAATTTGTGATCAAATTAAATATGAACATATGTTGTTGATTTGGCATCAATTTATCATCAATGTTTTCAGGAAACCATAACACAAATTTGGAAACATAAAGAAATTCAAAAGCATTCATGGCTTAGTAAGAAAACAAATCTGATTTATGAATTCTATGTCGGTGTCATATTTTGTTAACAGAGCCCGTTTCCCTAGTGATTAAAAACTATCGTTTCGCTAACAAAGTAAAAGTACCACTAAATATCTCTATCGACTATAAAAATTAAATTGATTTTTATCATTGGATAACCGACGCTGTAAAATTTGCGTTAAAATTTCCTGTCTGCCTGATGTCAATATCCGAGAGTTGAGAAGCCACTCTTTTTTAAAGTAGTTTCTTAAGCAAATACTTCAATAACTGGTTTGCCTCTTATCCACTTATCATTGGCATATATACGAGGTGTGCTCAAAAAGTATCGCGAATTTTGTTTTTTTTCAAAACCTATTTATTTATGCATTAATATCTATTTTGTCCCCTTCAAAGTAATCCCCATGAGATATTATGCACTTGTGCCAACTTGTTTTCCAATCTTCGAAAAAGTCACAGGGGCCAGATCTGGGGAGTACGATGTCATCATTAGTGTGTTGTTTTTGCCCAAAAAATTGCGCACAAGCAACGATGTGTGAGCAGGCTTTTTTTGTTCTTACACAAATCCGGGTGCTTCTGGCGGGTTGCTTCCCACAAATTGCACATAACTTACAGGTAATATTCTTTATTAATCGTTTTACCCTGTGGCAAGAACTCATGATGCACAACGCCCCTGCAATCGAAGAAAACGGTAAGCAAAACTTTTACATTCGACCGAACTTGGTGCGCTTTTTTCGGTCTTGGTTCGTGCGGCAGCTTCCATTGAGATGATTGGGCTTTGGTTTCCACGTCATAACCATAAACCCACTATTCGTCACCAGTTATGACCCTCTGGAGCAAATTTGGGTCGTCGCGGACAGAGTCCAACATCTCATTAGCAATGTTCATGCGATGCT
Organism: Anastrepha ludens; assembly: GCF_028408465.1. NCBI lineage: Eukaryota > Metazoa > Arthropoda > Insecta > Diptera > Tephritidae > Anastrepha > Anastrepha ludens. The sequence continues at coordinate 52,665,953 of NC_071501.1, read as the reverse complement.
GCTTTTGGTCGAAATTGAGCAGCTTTGGTACGAATTTTGCGGCGACCCGCCTCATGCCCAAATCATTGAAAAAAATCGAATGGCATGAGCCAATCGATATGTCTAGGTCCTCAGCAACTTCTCCAATGGTGATTCGACGATTGGCCAATACCATTTTCTTCACTTGCTCAATTTTTTCGTCTGTTGAAGTGTTGTTGAATTGCTCGGGCGTCCGGCACGCTTTTCGCCATTCATATTTTTTCGGCCTTCTGAGAACATTTTGACAAAAAGTGAGGCGGCAGTTTCCACAGATGAGAAGACTGCGTGGTGTGAAATTTATAATACCATTTTATTATATTGTGTGCAGAGATTGCAATTAAAACTTATACAAAAAGAAGCATAAAATTTCTGCTCTAGGGCACCCGTTTGGAATCTGTTGAAGCCTTAAAACGAGGTTCTGTACCTAAATAAATAAAAAAATGGAAAAATTTTCAATGAGAAAAAATATAAGCAAATGAGCATTTTCATGTGAAAGATAGTACTTTGAAGAACACAAAGTGTTTATATCAAGTAAGTATCCTACAACAAAAACCTTTGAGCCTCTGCCTTAGGAGTTGAATTTATTCGATTTTAGTAATACATTTCTTGCTGCGTAGCAAGCTTCGAGGAAAAGTCTCGAGTTTCACAGCCGTGAGCGAAAAACCTGCCACAATCCGTATCAAGACCAAATTCTTCAATATTAGCCTCGTTTGCGCGCACGCCCCTACTGAGGAAAAGAACTGTGATATTAAGGACACTTCTATGCCGAGATACGTATGCGACTATGCAATGCGAACAGTGAACGATTTAGTCCACAGCGAAAACTGGACGTCATAAGCTGCAATCACAACCGACAGCTGAGGTGTACACCGCTCAACTCTTGGAGTTACTCCTCTAACCTGACTCCCTACCCGGTGACGTCAGCGGTCTCCTTGAGTACTGCCGCTGAACGAACCATTGGTTACAAGCGCCTGACACTAAATAACCGAAGGTGCTGCAGCTAAAAATACCGCGTACCAATGTACGCTGCAGTCGAGCGCCAATGCGAGCGGGGCGTAAAAACTACTGGGAAACTATCCGTCTTCTCAAACGAAAAAAAACCGAGCAAGGATGGCGTGAGGGAGAGGTACTCCAAGTGTACCGGAACAAGAATGATGCCAAGAAATTTTATCAGCGGGTCATGCGTCTGACCGAAGGTGACCCAGAGTATCTTATTATAGAGATGAACTTGGGATTCGGATTAGAGATACCAAGCTGACACTGAGATTATGGAAGGAACATTTCTCTAAATGACTGGCTGGTGATGATGATATCAATACCGTCCCTAAGGAAATGAACCGGGTATCACCAATTAAAGGCGACCGGGTGGATGTGTCGCAGACTGATCCAACCGCTCTTGAGGTTTTCGAGAGAAAGCTATTTTGGAAAGTCTTCGGCCTTCTTTGTGCTGGCGGTAGCTACTACCGCCGCAAGAGCTATGAGCTGTATAAGGTCTACGACGATGGGGTCATAGTTAAGCGTATCAATATTCAGTGCGTGCGCTGGCTCGGCCACGTCGAGTGTATGGATACAGAAGCTCCAGCAAAGAAGGTGTTCGGATATTAAGTTAGAGGACAATGACGTAGGGGAAGATCATGCCTCCGATGGAAGGACCAAGGCGAGAGAACCCTATCATCGCTTGGTGCTACAAACTGGAGAATGTGCGCGCAAAGCAAAGACGCCTGGCGAGACTTGTAGCAGTCGGCCTTAATTCGGTAACGGCTTGTGATCCTTGATCATATAAGTAAGTTAGTACGAGTAATAGTGCCAGCCGGGAAGATTTTGAAAATCGGGCTCCAGCCACTGAAACCTAAAGCTTTAATATAAAAAGATTAAGTCAAAGAAATAGATAAGATATAGATAAAGGTCTATTTGAAAATAATCGAGTTCCGATAAAATTTCAGTACAAATGGAGAGGCCTACAGTTTTAAACCGCTAACGAACAACGCGAAAATATAAATATGACTTGCGTTTGGTCAACTTATCTATCCTGCAGGCGGAAAAATCTAACCTAAACTCTGTGGCGTTCCTGCTTAGTATTAAGAATCAATGATCCAAAACGGCTTTTGTAGTCTTGGCCTATTAAAAATCCCACTTCTCGGATGTGGACTGTGAATAAATAATTGAATATTGCTAGTACAAATGCATGAAATATAAGAATTGAAAATGGTTTCTTCCTTTCCAAAGATTTGAATTTAAAACTAAGCACATAGGGTCTTCCTCTGCAACATATGTGCCGGCGTTTGCTTATTTTTAACTGTTTATTTATTATCAGCTGTAACTCTTATTTGTATGTGTGTATACACTATGGAGCAAAAGTGATCACAAAATTACAATTCAGCTGTATTATAATCAATTTCTGCGCTATGTATGGTTTTTTATTAAAACTGGTGCCACGTTTTTTAGAATTAGTGTGTTACAAAATACTAGGAAACAAAAACAACAATTATATTGTAGTATAACAGAAGAATTTGCAAGCAGCGAGCATTTAAGATCAACTTTTGCCCTCACTCTATTTCCCCTTATGATTTGGAAGTTTACCGTTAATAACAATAACAAGTTTATTTATTTCGATAGATTTGTATTCGTTACTTCTTTTATTTTTCTATTGCGTTGTGGTTTTCATTCATTAAGGTTCATTTTGTGAGAAAAATTTAATTTTGTGAAAAATGCGAAAAATTAATAATGAAAAAGTGGTAAAAGCTGGAGAATTAATTTTAGAAGGCAAATCAACGAGACAAATTGCTTCTGAGCTACGGATATCTCAAGCTATGGTGATGAAAATTAAAAAAAATAAAAATTTGAAAGGGCCAAGTGCAAAAAATGGCCGCCCTCGTATCCTATCTGACCAAGATGCAAGGCACATGGCCAGAAGTTTAATGGCTGGAAAAACAAAAACACCAAAAAAAAGCTGCTAAAAGCATAGGAAATAAGGCTACTGCTTGGACCGCGCGTCGGGCACTAAAAAAAGTTGGATGTTTTGCCGCCAAAAGCCCAAAAAGCCAAAACTTTCTGTGAAAAACAGAAAGACTCGAATGTCATTTGCCTTAGCTCATCAGTATTGGACTATAGAAGACTGGAAACGAGTGATATGGTCTGATGAATGCAAAATTAATCGGATTAACTCAGATGGCATACGATATTTTTGGTCTGACACAGGAAGAGCCACCCAGAGTCATTAGGTAATAGAAACGGTTAAACATGGTGGCGGATCACTGATGGTCTGGGGATGTTTTTCCTATTTCGGAGTAGGACCGTTAGAGCTTATTAGAGGAATCGTGACGAAAGAGGTGTATCATCAAATTCTGTATGAAAATATGCCAGTAGCTTTGGGTCAAATGGGATTTCCAGAGAATGAAGTAATTTTCCAACAGAACAATGACCCCAAGCATTCCTCAAAGCTCGTCCGAAATTTTCTAAAAACCCAAAATTACGAGACCATTGAGTGGCCATCTCAAAGCCCTGACCTTAATCCTATAGAAAACTTGTGGTCTATAGTGAAACAACGGTTAGGTAACGTTGATGAGGCCTCAAATACAATAGCATTCATGAACTGTGGGAAAGAGTTCAAATAAGTTGGAAAGAAATACCGGTAGAAACGTGTCAAAACTTAATAGCAAGCACGCCAAAACGTGTGAGTGCAACAATAAAGACAAAAAGAGGAATAACGAGTTATTAAAATTTTAACTACATATGTACTCGCATATTTAAATTTGAATTTCGAAGCGAGTGCAAAACTGAACACATGTCCTTTTTTGGGTTTTATTAATTAATAATATAGAATATAATGTTAAGTTTATAAGTATAATGTAATCAAGTTCCTACACCTAAGTATAGTAATATAAAAAATAAATAATGCTAAAAACTCAAAAGCGGTATTAAAATTTCTGCTGAATCTTTTTAAATATCTTTTTTGTGCTCACTTTTGCTCCATGGTGTATCTGTATGTGTCGTAACTAAGCTTTATTTCATAAGATTTGTTGATTTGTGCGATTGAACTTTTGGTATGCAGCAAAAAAGGCGCATCATTTATCATTATGACAACAATGAGATAACTGTTAACTGCCGCCTTTTGACATTTCAAAGTAGTAATCCGGTTTGTCGCTGTCATCAGACATACTCTATTGATTTTACAAATAAGAATAATTTTTTTCGCTTTCAGTAAACATCTCCTGCTAAACATATACTAGGTATGTGCATATGTCTTGCATTTCGATTTTCATTGTCCTCTTCTTGCTTCCTTTCTTCCCAGCACATTTATGTAAATTTTATTCCGAAATCGGTGCTTTTTCCGCTCGGTTTAGGCAGTGCCAAAGCTCAGTACTCAAGCGTAAGTCTTCGTCAATATTTTAGTATGAAAATGAAGTAGACGCAAAGTGCTGCTTTGCTGGTGCTAATGTTGGTTTTTGTTGTCATTGCTGGAGCTCCTGCTGATGGGCGATTATCATTTTCATGAGAAAACATGATTTATTCATTTAACTTTGTTGGACGTTTTCTTTTATTTCCTTTATTTTGAATAATTTTGCACCTTATCCTATTTTAAAAGCAAACAGTGTGAAAGTTTTATGGAGAGAAGTTGTTGTTGTTTTGCTTTTACATTTGGTTTTTGACTGCATTTCGGTTGGTTTTTAATGGGTTGACATATTTGAAAATTAGAGCATTTTTTTAGCAGCTTAATGGGATTAAAATGCTTATAAATAATAGTAAGTTTATATATTAATTTATTGAGTTCATTTTGTTCTTTCCTTTACGAAATCTTCATTGCGAGGCACTAGGGGCCGCTTTACTAAAGAGTGGTTAAATTTCAAGGGCCGATGTTGAATATGAACCACACCTAAACGTCAACGACACCGTTGGACTTCTTTCTTTGGGGTTATTTGAAAGAAAAGGTGTACGTCGATAAGCCAGCAACAATTTAGGAGCTAAAGGATGAGATAATTCGGCACATGAACGGCATAAAACCTCAATTATACCTCAACGTCATCGAAAATTTGGACCATCGGATGGAGGTGTGCCCATTTGGCCGATATTTTGTTCCATATGTAATTGAGCTGTACCAATATTATTATAATAAAGAGAAATGATAATAATTTCATAAAAAAAATTCTATTCGGTTTAAAATCAACACCGCTTTAGATAAGGAACTACTTGCATTTGGTGGTCTTTGGAGGGATGTTGCCGAGGCCACGGCAGCTATTTGGCAAATATTTTATTTTGTGCGTAATTGAGCTATATCAATATTATCATAATAAAGAGAAATGAAAATAATTTCCTAAAGAAATTGTATTTAATTCAAAATCAAAACCGGCTCTTAAAACTTAACCACCCTTTATAATGGATATTTTAATCTACGCAGATTCTCTAAGTGCAGGTGCAACTGTTATTGTTCGCTGATGGTATTGCTTTAATTGTGTTTGTTATTATTGTTGCTGTCACTGGCTGATATTTGTAAGCGTTTTTTGTTTTTGAGGCTGGTGAAGGATTCCCCAAAGGATCCCTAAGGGGCCATTAAGGAGAATGCCAATACCACTACAGATAGATTCAGCATTTTGTATTTTTTGTTATATCCCTTTCGTCTCGGAATAAGGGTTAAGCCTCCTTAGTAAAATAACAGACGTAGAATAGGCAATTTCACGTAATATAAAATTCTCAGTGAGGGAATTGAACAAATTATTTTTTACCATGATATGTGAAGAGACCGTTGTGCAACGTATACCAGTAGGGGTTTTACCTGATATCTACCAGCATAACAGAGGTAAGACGACCTAAAAGCTTATTGAGACCTTTTTATTGTTACCGATATTTTTTAACTCCATTTAAATAAGTATTCACTGAAAGGCAAATTACATTATTTCCGAACAATGAGTGCTTTCTCGTGGAAGTTGCAATGCTGAGTCCAGTAGTGCTCTTTTTTCTTTCTTTTCGATTATTATTATTTTATGTTGGTACACTCGTCTCGGAGATATGTTCACTGTTTTAGCTATATAGTATTTTTAGTTTGCTTATGAGAGGCATAAATAAGACAAGTGTTTTGCGTGTTCGGCGATTTTTTCCTATCGACTCTTGGCTCTCCTGGACTCTTCCATTGGGACGATTGGGATTTGGGTTCGATGTCATAACCATATACCATGAAAACTTTTATGAACGCCTAGTATTTTATGAGCGCATGATATTATGTGAACGCATGATAGTATGGATGAGTCCGGTGTGCCAGTGTATAGTAACGGTCGACAGCCTTGAGAACTCTGTTTGGTGAAGGCAAATATATACGGATGTAATTTTATTAGGCGGCCTCGGTAGTCTGGCGGAAGTACATTAGCCTACCATCCCAGGGGTTGTAGGCTCGAATGTGGGAGCACGGTCTCGCACTTTTCCAAATATATCTACTTTCGCTGTTTCTAAAAACAAAAAACCCCTAATTCGATTCCTCAACCCCAAAAACTTATGCTTTACATCCTTACTCCTGCACAATAGTCTGCGAATATTTGCATTGTGGCTGTTAAAACAATCAAAAGAACAAAGAAAACCACACAGTTACACAATGCATCAGTGGCGCCAGAAAAGGAAGCGGGCAATCGCGATAATAGCGTAGACACACCAAATTTAGCGAAGTCCTTAACCATGTATGCGATCCTTCTGGCCAAAATATGTGAGACAAAGATGGCGCTCCAAGCAGTAAGAACTGGTATCGGCAGGCTAAGCACCTACTCTGTCAGATATAAAAAAAAAATCAGATTAAAGAAATCAACGCCTGACTGAGTCTTGTCATGGCCCTATGCTCCCGAGAGGAGTGAACAAAGAAAAAAAAAGCTTTTATTAAAATTTCCTAGGACCATTAATGCAAAATATCGATGGAAATGAATCTTACCCAAAGTTATGATCCCTTAATTGATGTACTTATATCTTGTATGATGAACTCAAATCCTCTATACGCTTATTGTCGTATTGACTTGTTTTAGTGTACTCTAATTTTTAAACTTATGCACGCCTCGATGGTTTTATATTGATAAAAAAACGTCGGCTGGGCTTAAACTGGATAGTGAAAAAAGGAAACTTTCACTACTTTCGTTATTGTGATCATGATCGGGTGGGACATTTTCTCGCTGTGTTTAATTTATATGTAAAATACATACGTGTTTCTTTCGTGTGTATGAAAATAAGGAGGATGGAAAATAGAAGAAAAGAAAAATGTGCACATCTACCACGGTAAAATCGCCATAAGAGATGTGCGGCACTTCACGGCTAAGTTGGAGTTAGTCAACTGCTTGGTGAGGAATTTTATCGCTGTTTGGCTGTGTGCGAAAACGTAAAGATCCTTGAAGCTTGCCTTGAAGCTTGGTACCATTTTCGTATTCATGGATGGACTCGCCCTATTTCATAATGCCCCATTCTCACTCTTGCCTTGAGGAGGGTCGGGAACGTTGAGATGATAGTTGTATACGGAGGTGCATAGCCCACCAGTGCCGGAAACTCTCAAACACCTTCTAGGATCTTCGCGTGGCCGTATCACGTTCTCTGACGACTTTTGTTAGTTGAGCAGTTCAACTTGTTCTCCGAATGAGAATGGGACGCCATAAGACAGGACTAGTGCATCCATTTAATCACAATAGCCCCCAAGTTATCTGCAATTTCAGTGATAACCAGACGGCGATAAAGCCCCTCGCAAAGCAGTCGACAATTTTCGATGAAATCCGTGCCTCTGGCCATTGTGAAATCAAGGATAACTTCAAGACAGATGAACTAGTCAGACTCGGCATCAAACTGACTGATAAGTTTGTCTATGGGACTTGGGAATACCCTTGCAGACAAGTAACCTACTTATTTTTGAGAAAATTGTTAGCACAGCGAAAGAAAGATGGCGTAATGAACTCACCTGCAAAATCGCCTAACGATTGTGGCCGACTATTAGTGCTAAAAGCACAGATTCTCTACTAAACCAAAATAAGCTTCATCTTAGCACCCTGATATCCGTTATGACGGGGTATTGTCTAATAGGCAGACAGGTAGACGGACATGACTTCTGCAGACGCTGTCTAGATGAGCATGAGAAGGAGACGCGCTTGCACCTCTGTGTCATTATTCTAGATTTACGAATTTACGAATTTAGGTAGATAATTTTTCAATGAGGTGGAAGATCTCAGCTCATTTGAAATTAAGAGCCCTGTAAAACCTCTGAGTGGTTGTCATTGATTTTAGGAGAGATAAATACAAGTTTCTCATGTGGCATCATAGTGGTCTAGGAGCCTGAGTGTGTCCCGTAGCAACTGCTTAAACCTAACCTAGCCTGAGCTCGGCGAAGCTCTTTGCAGCAAACAACATTCCCATTCGGTTTAATTTTATACAATTTTGAGTATCGTTCGAAACTTTCGAAGCATTTAAAATTGTGGGCACAAAGGTTACAATTTTCATCCTCTTATAAAATATAACCTTTGGTCATATCTATAGTAGCTCTTTTCAAGTACTAAAACAAAAGAGCAAAATCAATTTGAAAAAAAGTACAGCAAGCAGCAATCATCACAAAAGAATGACTTCCATTTTCAAAACTGCAACTGATTTACTTTCGTTTTGCTCTTTTCGTTATTCCTTTTCATTAAACACTAACAAGTTGATGCAAAAACAATAACAATAATGATGTAAAACAAAAGCCGGAAATTAGTAGGACTTTATCAATTCGGTAACAACAAAAACTTTACTTGACTATTCTCAAATCATTTGTTGCCTCCATTCATCTGCAGTTGCTGCATTGATAGTCTCTTCTTAACATTCGGAGCATGTTTTTGTTGCTTCTGCTGTAGTTAATTAAGTGTAACAAAAGCGTAAACAAAGTGAATCAGTGGAAAATACATAGTTTACTAACTATGTAAATAGCATTTAGTTATAGTGCAGTGACGAGGTAAACATTGATTGTTTTTGAAAGATGGCAGAAAAGCTGTTTTTCTTCCTAATTATTTTATGAAAGTTTTGTTTTTGGACAGAATGAAAATGTGTTACAGCCAATGTTAATAGATGGAACAAGTTAGTATTCTAAAAAAATATTATAAATGCGTATAACGTTTACGTATATATATATATATTATATAAATGGCGCGTACACCCTTCTTGGGTGCTTGGCCGAGCTCCTCTCCCTATTTGTGGTGTGCGGACCTACAGTTTCAAGCCGACTCCGAACGGCAGATATTTTTATGAGGAGCTTTTTCGTGGCAGAAATACACTCAGAGGTTTGCCATTGCCTGCCGAGGGGCGACCGCTATTAGAAAAATGTTTTTATTAATTTGGGTTTCACCGAGATTCGAACCAACGTTCTCTCTGTGAATTCCGAATGGTAATCACGCACCAACCCATTCGGCTACGGCGGCTACACACTTCAACACTATTTACGAGGTGTGTTCGCGAATTTTGTGTTTTTTTTTTTCAAAAATTATTTATTTATTCCTTAACATCTATTTTGTCCCCTTCAAAGTAATCCCCATGAGATATTATGCACTTGCGCCAACGAGTTTTCCAATCTTCGTTTTTTTTATATCTTGTTCAGCTGCTCCTTCGATGCCGTCTTTATCTCGTCAATCGTAGCGTAGAGTCGTCCTTTCATGGGCCTCTTCAATTTCGGGAACAAGAGAAAGTCACAGGGTTGCCAGATCTGGGGAATACAGGGGCTGTGGCATCATTAGTGTGCTGTTTTTGGCCAAAAAGTCGTGCACAAACAACGATGTGTGAGCAGGGGCGTTATCGTGATGCAAGAGCCAATTTTTGTTCTTTCACAAATCCGGGTGTTTCTGGCGCATTGCTTCGCGCGAATTGCACATAACTTACAGGTAATATTCCTTATTGACCGTATTACCCTGTGGCAAGAACTCACGACGCATGACGCCCCTGCAATCGAAGGAAACGGTAAGCAAAACTTTTACATTCAACCGAACTTGGCGCGCCTTTTTCGGTTTTCGGTCTTGGTTCGTGCCGCAGCTTCCATTGAGATGATTGAGCTTTGGTTTCCACGTCATAACCATAAACCCACGATACGCCACCAGTTATGACCCTCTGGAGCAAATTTGGGTCGTCGCGGACAGAGTCCAACATCTCATTAGCAATGTTCATGCGATGCTGCTTTTGGTCGAAATTGAGCAGTTTTGGTACGAATTTTGCGGCGACCCGTCTCATGCCCAAGTCATTGAAAAAAATCTAATGGCATGAGCCAATCGATATGTCTAGGTCCTCAATAACTTCTCTAACGGTGATTCGACGATTGGCCAATACCATTTCCTTCAGTCGAATCTGTTGGTGCGTGACTACTATTCGAGATCCGCGAATCTCCGCGCATGAAACAGCAAAAATATATAAAAAGTTTCTTTCTAGCTGCCAGCCCTCGGCAGGCAATGGCTAACCTCCATGTATCATACAACGATGAATACCTAGCTGAGCTAAACAACTTCCGAATCGCCACTACGTCAAGCTTAAGCTTCTTAAGTGGACTGGCATATTCTGAGGATGGACACGGAAGAAATTACAAAAAGATCTGCAAGAGTAAGCCTTATAAAATGGGTCGCCATTTATGTGATTTTTAGACGAAACGTAATTAATTTTCAAAGCGAAATGATTAGAAATTGTAGGTATTTTCACTGGAATGGTACTTTTTGTCATAAAACATTTCATACCTAAAATCAAGTATTCGGTTCGTATTAACACCACAAATTTGTACAGATCTTTTGGCTACCTATATGTCCCCATGTATATCACTGAACTTATACCTACTTCTCGATAGGATAAAATATATCTATGGTTCAAATTCAAAAATATTAATGTCATCTGCCACACTCACAAGAATTCTCCCTAACATAGGTGGCCCACAAGGAGAAAGGAGACGAGTCATATCACTGTGGAGGACTATATTGTGTTATTCCATACCCATAGACCCAGCGCACTACGCACTGCAGCGTTTATAGAACAGTACTGGACGGCGCAATATGCGTTGTTGCCGAAGCGCCTATATGGAGCGCAAACAGTGAAACCGACGGCAGCAGAAAAAGCAACAGAAAGAGAGCGTTCAATGGCGGAATAACAAAGAAGATGGAAAGACTCAACCAGAGGCCGAATCTCGAAAGGTGGATCAATAGAGAGCATGGCGATATCGATAGCTAAGATTTTTTAGTCGGCACAAGTAGCAAGTACAATTAATTTTGTCCATCTACAGCCTCTCTCAGCCTGACAAGCTCGCTTATAGGTTGAAGTAACCGGGGCTTTCGAATATGTACAGTTGAGAGCGCGTGTCCTTTCACTGCAAAAGTTTTAGTGAAGAACGAACAGTTCCGGAGAAGGAATTCGAACGTCTGTCGCCTCCAAAAAGTTTTTTCTTGGATATGTGCTCGGATGCAGATGAGGCTCAACCGCAAAGATTGGGAGAGGAAATACTAGAAACGACAGCAGCAGTTACAACTTCAACAGCTGTAGCAATGGCCGCAAGAGTAGAATCAGCTTGGCAGTGGAGATGAACTGAAGAAGACAAGACAATAATTTGTAAGTATCGAGCTATTGCACATTTTTCGATTTTTCATTTCCTACTATCGATGACGTAAAGTTTCCATACACCTAAAAGAGTAAACCTGGACGCTGAAACCTGTTGTGCCAATAGACATAAACGCGACTCCACCTTGGAAAAATGCTAAAGCGGTTTCAGGGTAGTCAACAGCCGAGGGGTAGGAATGTTATAATGTTACTAAGAGCATGTCCTACATACCACGGATGTAACAACATCATTGATAATGCTTCAAGGATGAAAGATTTACAAGGTTTGCTCTTTAACTATGGTGCACAAGAAAATTAGGAGGTGAATTTCGGATGTCACGCCACTTAGAGATTCGGAACGATTATTTCACATGTATTCACACACTCGTCCAATCAGTAGTTGTTCGGATAGCCAACGAAGTAGCACACACCATTTTATCACCAGTTGCAATTTCCACACTCATTTCACATACTCATCCAATCAGTCGTTGTTCAGACGGCAACGAAATGCCATTGGCTCATTGGTTTCGTACGCCACTAACACAAACGCAGTTGTTTTTGTAAACGCATCTCAAGTGACATCATCGCCTTGACCCTGGAGAGCTGGGCAAAACAACCAATTATATATACATTCTGTCAAAAATGTTCCGGAAATTGCTCAATAAAACGCAAAATAATTATTTAATCATCAACATTTATTTTGTCGCCTTCAAAATAGGCTCCATTCGAAGCTATATACATATGCCAGCGATTAGTTGAGTCATCAAAGCACCTTTTAAACACATCTGAGCGAATTCTCCTTAATGGCCTCTTTGGGCTCAAAGCGGCGTCCGCGGAGTTTCAATTTAAGTTTTGAGAAAAGAGAAAAGTTACAGAGGACTAAATCCGGTGAATACGGTGGTTTTACAATGATATTTGTGGAGTTCTTGGTCAAAAAAGTGTTCACAATATGAGCATTGCGAGACGGTGCATTATCATGGTGCAAGATCCATGAGTTTTCTTTCCACAAATTGGGCCATTTTCTACACAAATTCTTTCTCAAACGTCGCATAACTTCCAAATAATATTCTGCATTTACCGTAGAACCATTCAGAACGATTTTCGAGTGCACAACACCATGATAATCAAAGAAAACGAGTAGCATGACTTTCATTTTTCACCAACTTTGTTGTGGTGTTCTGTTTTTTGGGTTTCGGCTCATGTGGATAACGCCATTCAGCCGCCCGTTGACTAGATTGTATGTCAAACTCATATACCTACGTCTCATCATCTGTTATGATGCGCTGGATAAACGTTGGATTCGAATTCACTTGCGCAAGCATGCCTACAGCCACCTACTTCCGATGAATTTTTTGAAAGAAATTCAACTCTCTTGGAACGAGTCGAGCAGCCACGCGCCTTGGCGTCTCACGCCCAATTGATAGTGTAAAATGTTGCGAATTAATTCATGAGACACGCTATGGTCACCAGGTACCTCCCTCAAACTTAAGTGATGGGTTTGCAGCACCATTTCTTTTAGTTGGCCGACGTTTTCATCCATTGAAGCCACGAGTTACCTCTTTCAAACTTAAATAATGGTTTTGCAGCACCATTTCCTTGAGTTTGTCGACATTTACATCCGTTGAAGACGTTCATGAGCGACCTGATCGGGACAAATCTTCCACGAACTCTCGGCTCTCTGCAAAAGCCTAATACCACTCGTAGACCCGTGTTTTTGATAAAGCACATTAATAGAGCTGAGTTCCTCCTATCCTTCTTGTTTATTCCCACTTTACTGTTTAATGTTCATGAAGTTAGAAATCCAATCTGAATTAAATATACATATGCGGATATAAATTTCAGCTGCACACGCACATGGAAATCGCTTTAATTGTTTGAGTTTAATTTTTATAGCTGTATACATTTCATCTACTAAAAATTCCCAACTAAAATCGTACAAGTTTCTTTAACATCAGCTCCAACGCCATCATCTTCAGCTCCTCTCCCTGCCTGTGTTTTCATTCGATGTGTCATTGTGTATTATTTTATACCGTTTAGAGGCGTAGTCGCTGACAGTGACAATGACATGCGCGCTTGGCATGTTTTCCGTCGATGCACCGATGTTACTCATATGTACGTCCCACGGGAAATTAATGTCACGCAAACGTCGGCGAGAGTTGCAGTGCTGAGAAGCGGCAACAGCAACAGCTGCCACTAAAATATTGCCTCAGAGCCTATTGCTCATGTTGCTGCCACCTTGGTTGTTGCTGTTGTGACAATAAAGTGCGTCAGTTTATTCGCTGGCGTTTCTAATGAAAATTGATGCTTTTGTTAGAACATGTTCATGAATAGGTGAGCTGCATAAATGTTTGGTTTGAGTTGACTTTCCGCTTATACCTACATATATACATACATATCTCTTTTTTGCCAGTATTTCCCAACTGACAAGTTCATTAAATTCTCTTTTGTTTAAATGCACTTGCGGAAGCAGTGGATGTTGGAGTTGTTTTTGTTGATAACAGCTATGATGAAGGTATGCAACCATTTACTTATACCTGCTGTCGTTTTAGTTGTATTTGTAGTAGTGGCAATGAAGACTATTTTCTGCTCTATTTCGAGCTTTCATTGGCCCTTTATTCAGTAAACAATTTGTTGTTATTATTATTCATTGTTTTTACGTATAGACATTTGCATGAATTTCAATTAGATTATAAATTATGAAACATTGTTGTCTTATTACTTGGCACATGGATTTAATTTCGGAAGCTAATGGGATTGCAACAATGTTACAAAAGATGAATGAAAAGGTTATGAAAATCTTGATTTATAATTTCATTTAGAAGCTGCAGTGCTGCAGTGGAATCTTCTCAATTTAATTTGCATTCAATCGTGTCATATTGTTGGTGTTTTTAGTTTAAATTTCAGTATTCCAAACTTACAATTTATCATAATATTTTATTGCTCAAATAAAAATAAGCTGCATTTCAAAGCAAACAAGCTTATTTATAAATGAAAATAAAGTAAAAATAAAAAAGTTTTACTGGCAAAGTTAATGTTTCTTATTCAGAATAGTGGCTTTCCGGCAGTCGAGCTTGAAAACACGTCGAGTGAGCTACTTTAGATTATCGGTCGGAATAGCCTTAAGGATGCCAGTACAAGTCAATCCAAAAAAAGAAATTAATGCTTTTTACTGTTAAATCAATTTTTCCCAGTGAATATCGGGTGCTTCCAAGACTGGTTGATAGTTGACAGTGCAATAACTATTTCGTGGGCGCAATGACTCAGGATGAAAATAAATGGTGGTTAAATTTCAAGGGCCAATGTTAAATGAGAACCAAACCTAAACGTCAAGATTTTTCAGCATTTTATTTGATATTTTGCAGTTTCAGACTAACTCAATTTGAACCATGGATACACAATTGAGCAACGCGTTAAAGTTTTTCAGGCTTATTATGAAAACGGGTGTTCAAATCAAAATGCATATCGCGCACTTCGTGAAGAAAATCATCTTCGGTGATGAGACAAATTTTCACCTCAGTAGATTCGTCAATAAGCAGGATTGCCGCATTTGGGAAAATGATAATCGAAGAGTGATTGCCGAAAAACCAATGCACCCACAAAGAGTGACTGTTTAGTGCGGTTTATGGGCCGGCGGCATCATTGGGCCGTATTTTTTCCAAAATGAGGCCGGTCAGGCAGTTACTGTGAATAGTGTTCGCTATCGTGCGAGGATAAGGAACTTTTTATAGCCCGAATTGGAAGATATAGATGTGGACGATATGTGGTTTCAACAGGACGGTGCCACTTGTCACACAGCTAACGAAGCAATGGCTCTTTTGCGCGAAACAATTTGATGGCCGAATAAACTCACGTCGCGGCGATGTCAATTGGTCGCCAAGATCATGTGATTTGACACCGTTGGGCTTCTTTCTTTGTGGTTATTTGAAAGGTGTATAAGAAACGGTGTACGTCGATAAGCCAGCAACAATTCAAGAGCTAAAAGATGAGATAAATCGGCACATTAACTGCATAGAACCTCAATTATGCCTCAGCGTTATCGAAAATTTTGCCATTTGGCCGATATTTTGTTCCCTACGTAATTGAGCCATACCAATATTATCATAGTAGAAAAATATTATCATCGTAAAAAAATTGTATCTTATTCAAAATCAACACCGGCCCTTGAAACTTAACCACCCTTTATGTCCGTAGTAGTAAAACCTCCGAAGCGTTTTTCTTAAAATACTTAAAAAATTACAAACGATGGCATCGATATACGAGTATATTAAGGTAGAAGCGACATGACACCATATCGGTTGCAAGTTATCGCATAATCTTCAAAATGATGACAGAACAGTATCTTCTTACATAGAACTTGGAGACTTTTGTTAGGTTAGGTTAGCTTAGCCAAGTTGCTTGTCTAAGACAAGACACTTAGTGACCCTAAAGCTAAAATGCTTAAACCACTTAGATCTTTTTAAGAGAAATTTTACAAATTTTCCAGATCTTACAAGAAATTATCGCCAAGATATTTGACATTTCTTTAAGTGCAGAACATAGAGGAGGTGTTGTACCGGCTCAACCCTGTAGAAGTCAATGTGGGGTACACTCATTCTATTGTGCAGAGACCCAGTTGATCTGTTGAATCCAAGCAAACATTTTGTCCTTTTAATATTCAGTTTTGGCCAGAGCGCTTTGGACCCCCACAGTGAATAAAAAGTTGTTGGATAAGCGAGAGCGTGAGCCTTTTCAAATTGACTATACGGTTTGGTGCCACAGATGTATTGTAAGAGGACTAGGAGAAGGCGGGACAAAAACATGGTTTAAAACCACTTTAACCTCTATTTTGAAACATTAAAAAGAAATTATAAAAAAAAACTGGCACAATGCTGTTTATAAAATTTTGTTTATTGCAATATTGGCATAAATGATTGGCCATTGCGCGGTGGAATTCGTTGATAGCTTATGTTATCTTGGCTGTACAATAACAACAGACCGCGGAGCATAAGAAGACGTCAACTGCAGACTGAGTATATCCAGGACGGTGTTCGGCCAACTTTACTCACTTTGGACGAGCTCGCACATCGGCAGGCGAATGCAGCTTCAAACACACAACTCTTATGTAAAGTCGACACTGCTGTACGGAAGTAACACATGGATGGCCTCAATCAGCATCTCACAGAAGCTCCATACCTTTATAAGCAAATGCTTACGTATCATTTGTAGAATATTCTGGCCAAAACAATCAGTAATGCTGCACTACGGAATCACAATGATAAAGAGCCCATCCCACGGCGGACAGAACGAAGAAAATGGCGATGGACAGGCCACACCCTCAGAAGACCAAAAGATTACTTAACACGAACGGCGTTAGACTGGAATCCTCAAAAAGGAAGAGCGCGAGGTCGGCCCAAAACTGTCTGGAGAAGGTTGGCCTTGCGTGCGTTAGCCGCAGTTACGTGAAATAGCGCAAAAACAACAGCAATAAATTGTATCAGATGGCGAAGCCTGTTGAAGTCTTATGCTCTCATGTGGGATAATATTGGCGGCCGGCGTAGCCGAATGGGTTGGTGCGTGACTACCATTCGGAATTCGAAGAACTTAGGTTCAAATCTCCGTGAAACACTAAAATGAATAAAAAGTTTTTTCTAATAGCGATTGCCCCTCGGCAGGCAATGTCAAATCGCCGAGTGTATTTCGGCCATGAGAAAGCTCCTCATAAAAATATCTGCCGTTCGGAGTTGGCTTGAAACTGTAGGTCCCTCCATTTGCGGAACAACATCAAGACGCATATATATATATATCTAATAAAAAAGTTAGGGTGTATATAATTAATAGAGTATATGATTGTAGTTATCTATGTAGATTTTTTCGAGAATATTTTTAATCAAATTTGTAATTTAATAGATTTTATCGTATTTCAGTTCAGAAATAAATCTACGGCGTTGTTGCTGTTGCTACTGGAAAATCGCTGGTATGCGAAAGAAAACTAAAAACCGTCTATCAGCGAAGCGTTTCGCGAACTATCTTTGTTTTGTATTTCTGAAAACGCTTCCTTTATCAATACAGGACCAATCTCGGTAGACACTTTGGCAAAAGAAATTCAGAAACTATATATAAGGCTATCCAAACAAGGCGGTGGAGCAAGGAGTAACGAAATTGCAACAGAGGAAAGGCGTAGTTTGTTCGTTCATTGGCAAAACCGGTAGATCGAAGTATGACAGTTCATAGATTTCGCCATGACAGTTCACCAATAGGAGGGTAAGTCAAATTGGGATTGTGATTTCTGAGGTTTCAATTAATCAAACTAATGAAAACGCATTGCCGTGTGCCAAATGCAGTTTGTTTGCGTTTTTATACAGAAGACGCCGTGGCTAGAAAGTATGTGTATGTGCATACCATTTCTTGTGTTTGCTTGTTTCCCTCGCTTTCACCTGCTCTTCTTCTTCACCAGCACGTAATTCCATTTTGTTTGTTTATAAAGGGTTTCCCAATAACAGGTGTTATGAATGTATGGATTGCGCTGTCGAGAGATGATTTTGTATGGCCGGAATTGAATGGTATTGATCTGGACATCATTATTTTCAACAAGACGGCGCTACGTGCCACACAAGCATCGAAACCATTGATCTTTTATGGTAAAAGTTTCCGGACCGTGTTATCTCACTATTGGCCACCGAGATCTTGTGTTTCAACACCTTTTGGCTTTTTTCTTTGGGGCCACGTGAAGGAGAAGATATACGTCAACAGCCCAGGGTCGATTCAAGACCTCAAAGATGAATTGATTTAGTAATAATGTCTTCCAAAGCAGAATAAAAAGTGTCTTTGGCATCTTCGTTTGCGTCCTCTGTCGGTGCGTACGCTGATACAAGCTTTGTGTTGTTGAATGCTCCTTTTATTCTTAGTTTGCGTAACCTATCATTAATTGGTTCAAATCCCAGAAATTTCTCTTTCATTCGTATATTCATCCAAACACCAACGCCGCTCCTTCCAGTTTTATTCTCTTCGCCGCTGTAGAATAGCACATATTTTCTCTTTCTTATTTCACTAAAATAGAATAGCACATATTCAGACAATTAACGACCACTCAACGGGAGACTCTTACCACCTTCTTAAGCTTCTGACCCCCGAATGTCGTCATCGGAGTCCAACCGCCACCCATTGCAGACGAAGAGCTCCAACTGCCGCGAAAGTCCCTCGTAACCTTGGCACAATTACGCTCTGGATACTGTAGCAGGTTAAATTCCTACCTATCCAGAATCGACCCATCGATCCATCAAACCTATTCATCTAACACCCCTCTCCTTCCGGACCCAAATTGTCGAAGCAGCAAGTTTCCTGGGCCTACTGCTGGATGAGCCAGACGAAGACGTCCGCTGAGTACCCTACATGTTACTGCTACAACAACAACAATAGCACATATTCTCTCTTTCTTATTTCATCAAAATCTTTCCACCGTATATCTTGCCACCACATCCATTTCACATTTCAGGAGCGCCATAGCAATTTCCTTCATTTTACCCAATCCCTTTTTGGTTTTCCATGCGCAAAGTCGTCAACATTTTTGGGTTCGTTCCGAGGGATTGTTTAGCTTCATGACAATTATTTCGCTGAGTAGATTGTCGGCCTTACGTCAGCTAGACTGATTTCTCTTATTGCCGTCGACTGGTCTGATTTGCCACAGACCAATGGCTTACCAATATCCCTTCGAGATTTGGTGTCAGATATGGTTCTCCCTATGCGATAGGGTTATCGCACCCATGCTCGGTCGTCATTGCCTCTTGGGTTGTTGACAGGGTGTACCGAGGTTTTGATAGGAGAGGCTATGTATTCGCATCGTTATCCCATTAACACCCTAATTTTATGAAGTCAACGAGCTTAATTTGTGATTTTTATACACATTTTCTTTTTTTTTCTTATGCACAGATCAGCGAGTCGTTGAATCCCTTCCAGTGGCATTAAGTATGTCAGTTTTCTTGTCGCAGTCCACCATACTAAGGCCCCATACAGCAATATCGGTCTAACTACAGAGAGGGTGATAGACCCCAAGTAACGCCCCCAAGTAACACAACGCGTTACTGGCCTTTTTCACCCTTTCCTCAACATTGTGCTTCCACAGCAATTTACTCTCTAGTATTATTGCGACGTACCTTGCATGATCTTTGAGAAGTAGTTCGTTGTTGCTCCACCTTGCGGAGTGCCTCTGCATGCATATTTGGTGACGCTCGTATCGTTCCATTCCATGACGGGCCACTTTCTGTGGGCAAGGCTCATGGAAAGGTTGGTCATCTCAGGCAGTGTACTGGCCTTTTTCACCCTTTCCTCAACATTGTGCTTCCACAGTAATTTACGGTCTAGTATTATTCCGACGTACCTTGCATGATCTTTGAGAAGTAGTTCGTTGTTGCTCCACCTTGCGGAGTGCCTCTGCATGCATATTTGGTGACGCTCGTATCGTTCCATTCCATGACGGGCCACTTTCTGTGGGCAAGGCTCATGGAAAGGTTGGGCATCTCAGACAGTGTACTCTGCCCAGCTTGTGAAGAGGAGGATGAGACGGCGGACCACTTCCTGTGTGTCTGCCCCGCCTTCGCTCGAATCAGGCTTGAGGTCTTTGCCACTGATGTGTTAAGAAGCGACCATCTTGACTCCTTGGCACCACAAGCTCTACTACGATTTCTTCGGAGATCGGGTAGATTTAAAGAAAATTAAGAGGGAATCCAAGTGTAGTACAATGGACTCAATTAATGTCTGAGTGCTGCACTTACTAGTTGTCCCGACAAAAAAAAAAAAAATCGTTCCATTCTGCTCTTAGGAATGGAGCTCCATAGGGATGGAGGAATTTCATATGAAACGCCTCTGACGAACTAGGTTAGATACCGGCACCACATTTTAACTGTTCTCGAAATAAATTTTCAAATTTTAGTTCATATATGTAAGTACATACATTTTTAAGCATAAATGACAGAAATGTCAAAAGAGAAAACTAATTTGTATTTCTCGACGAATAAGTTTGTTCGCCACTCACAATGCAAATTTTAGGTGTGTTCGGCAAACCGTTCGCTTCGCCACATTTGTTCGCTTCGCAAGTGACAATATCAGCCTTAGTCACACTTTTAGTCAAAGCACAACACTTTGAGAGAAGAAAACGAAAATTTGACAGCTTCGGGGTAGTGCGGAAGAAATGCGACATTATTTCGAGAAAAGAAAGCGCCACCAAACAAAGTTGTCGTTTAGCGCATACCATATATTTTATTCTTCAGTGAAGTATTGATAGAAATTTTAAATTTCCACATTTTCAATGGAAGAATTTTTAAAACTTAAGCCTTACCTCATGGAACTTAAGAAATATCATCTCATTATCATTGCCATATTTGTAGATATACATATGTGGACGGATGTACGTACATGTGTCGAGGAGTTTAACTTTTTATTAATACCAATTTATTTGAAAGTTAACCACTTTAATTTAAAAATATTTTATCAACGATAATTGACTGCCACTTTAGTCACATGGCCAATGAGTTTGTCATTATAATTTGCTTTAATAATTGACACATGTCGTGTTACGATCACATTTGAACCAAAAACAGACACAGAGTTTAACAAATGACTGAAGGGAAAGGAGCAGATAAACCGACAGACAACAGGCAGACAGATAAATGTAAATAACAATAATGATGCTTGTCACATACTACTTTATTTGTATGTATAAGCATATATACAGATGAGTTGACAGTCGTGTTTAAATACCCATATCTATGTAAATTTATTGTATGAAGAAACATTAGCTGATATGTGATTGAATGTACTAACCCTGTAGGAAAATCCTGAAGCTCTAGAATTTGGGATAATGACTTGCTCGTGCTTTCTTTTCGATGTATGCAACTGGCCGAATATAAATTAATTTTGTTTTCCTTAAAAGTTCAAATGTTCTTCCGATGTGTCCCTTTTAAATACTTGGCAACGTTTTAATTGAAAATATTGTTTTCTCTTGAAATCAGCCTTTTATAGGCGAATAAACATGTAAGGGCTTTTGAAAATGCTCCTTATCTAAGAATAATTATAAGTGTTCGGCTTCCAGTTATAGGTTACTTCGACATTGTATCGAATATCTTCTTAAGCACTTAAGGGGTTACATGGGTTTCGTGGGTTCAAAAAATCGATTTTTTTGCCTATTAATTTCTACAACATCTCAGGAATATTATCCTAAATTTTGAAGTCTATCCGAATAATAGTTTCGGAGATATAGCTTTTGGAAGGTATGCTCTTCAAGCCACTTTTATTGTTACTCAAAATTTAAACGCGTTTTTCTCGGAACCGTGTTTTCAAAGTCGGTTGTCAAATGTTCTCGAAAACTACTCAACCGATCTGGTGGAAATTTTACAGAGGTGTTCGGGATACAATTTACTCGTGCTTGGACGAAGGATTTTTTTTTCAATTACAAACTATTTAAAAAAAAAATTTCAAGCAAAATTTACCGAAATGTTCACTTTTTTGGAAAAATGCCTGCCAAAAATCCAATTTTTACTTTTTTTTCTTTCCTTCGTTCAAGCACGAGTTTATGGTATTAACTAAAACACTTATTGTGGTTTTTTTTTTTAATTTTTGATAATCCTGTCCTGCCGCGGCCGCACCTTTTTTCCGAGGGGTCACCGGAAATGACGTCACAATGGAGGAGTTTTAATTTTTTTTTTCTGAAAATTTCAGAAATTATTCTTTAAATATGTATCTATAAGACAGAAAAAAGTTTGAATTAAATAAATAATTTTTTACATAGAAAAAAAAAATATTGAAAATAGGCATTTATTTACCCGACGAAACCCATGTAACCGCTTAAACAAGAAATACTGGAATATTTTCCATTACCGTTGCTCGGCTCTCAGTAAATTTGACGAAATCCGATGATGAGCAGATGAAGATGTATAGGCTTGTTTATAATTTTGTATTTTCAAACAAGTTTTTTCCTCCTACTATCCTCTTTGTTTATCTTATCGTAATCTATCAGTGGAACAATATCAAGACGCACACCACAAATAGGAAGAGGAGCTCGACCAAACACCCAAAAAGGGTGTACGCGCCAATTATGTATGTATGTATTTAATCTAATAGGCGGTCGCCGTAGTCAAATGGGTTGGTGCGTGACTACCATTCGGAATTTAGAAAGAATGTAGGCTCGAATCTCGCTGAAACATCAAACTGAAAAAAAGTTTTTTCTAATAGCGGTCGCCTCTCGATACGCAATGCAAACCTCCGAGGGTATTTCTGCCATGAAAAAGCTCCTCATAAAAAATATCTGCCCTTCGAAGTCGGCTTGAAACTGTTGTGGAACAACATTAAGACGTACACCATAGCGTGTACGAGCCAATTGTATAATATACTAGCGGACCCGACAGACTTCGTTCAGTCAAATAGACTTTGAATGTGGCAGTTTATATTTCGACCTTAATACGTTTTTACTCTGCTGACCCTCAAACACCGCCCAATCATCATGGTGACGGTTCTGTTCAGGAGAATTAAAGAAAAGGGTCAACGCGGGTGACCTAAGTATCTTCGCTTCCATGAACTTTGGCCACCCTTTTGGGACCCACTAATAGCCCCGACTGGGATGTTTGCCAGAGGGCTTCAAACTAAGAGGGGAACTTAAGGTTCAAACTTGATTGAAACATAATCTAACCGGATAGTGGGAACCTAAAGGTGACAAATATTTATAAAATGGGTACTTCAATGACAAAACATAGAGATAATTAATTATTTATTATTATTATTATTAACATAGGGTTAATAACCGATATAATAAAGAATAATGAAATAAAACGTATATAAGTATTTTCAGTAATCGCTTTATTGTAAATCAAGTAAATCATAATTGTTACCAAAAATCTGTTTTATTTTTATTGTAGTGCTTTACGATATACAATGTTTTTTGTTTGATTACCTGGTGAATATACAAACAAATCTGATGGCTTTCCAACACGGGAACAGGCAACATACAATTGACTATGTGAGAAACATGGGTTTTCTAGATTAATTAATAATGTTTGTCTTTTGTTCTTCTCATAATATGTTTGCCCTGCACGATTATTTTTAGAATTTACGTACATATTTTTATTTATTATTTGTGAATGAAATCATTCCTTAACTCGTTCTGAAACTAAAACAAAAGAAAGAATATTGCGAGGCCAATCAAATCTATAGCTCTTACATTTTTTGACTTTTCAATTTGGTCGGGTTCACGATATTATCACTTTTGTGTGAACGCATTAGATCCTCCAACGCGAACACGTACACACATGATCCGCACAAACCATCTTTGGACTTCAAGGAACATTAAAAAAAAAGGATTGTTAAGATTGGTCCATGCGTTGTTGAGTTATGCGCTTACCAACACATTTTGCGATTAATTTTTATATTTTAGAATATGTATACTATGGGCAAAAAGTAAGGTGAATTTGGTTGGAAAATGAAAAATCTTTATTTATTCTTGTAAATCAATTTCATCCCCTTCAAAATAATCCCCTCTCGATGAAATACACTTATGCCAACGATTTTTCCAATCCCCGAAACAAGCCAAATAGTCCATTTCTGGTATAGCCATCAGCACCTTCTTCGATTCAGCTTTTATCTCCTCAATCGACTCGAAACGCCATCCCCGGAGTGGTCTCTTGAGTTTTGGGAATAGCCAGAAGTCACACGGAGCCAAATCAGGCGAATACGGTGGTTGCGGAACGATATGCGTGGTCTTTTTAGACGAACTGCTTCACGTAAACGAAGCATAACGCTCAAATAATATTCCTTATTAACAGTTTGGCCAGGTGGAAGGAATTCATAGTGCACCACACCACGAAAATCGAAAAAAACTGTTATCATGACCTTTATTTTTGAACGACTTTGACGTGCTCTTTTCGATCTGCCCTCGCCTTTAGCACGATATTCGCTTGAGTGGTCGGTTGTTTCAGGGTCGTAAGCATAAAACCAAGTCTCATCTCCCGTAATGAAGCATTTGAGCTTGTCCTGATAGTCTGAAAGCATTGTTTCACACACATCAACGCGACGACATTTTCCAAGAAATTGAGAGTTTTCGGTACCGAACGGGATTTGACTTTTCGTAGGCCCAAATGGTCTTTCAAAATGGTTTTCACAGATCCTTTTGATATTCCGATCACATCAGCAAGGTCTTTAACAGTCAACCGACGATTTTTGAGCACAAACTCCTTCACTTTATTGACGTGTTGGCCATCTGTTGACGTCGATGGTTGTCCGGAGCGCTCCAAGTCATCAACACGTTCTCGACCGTCTTTGAAGTCTTTGTACCACTTATAAACATTTTTCTGCAACATGGTCGAATCACCAAATGCCTTTTGCAACATACTAAACGTTTCCGCAGCCAAAAATTCATTCCGCAAACAAAATTTGATGGCACTTCTCTGCTCAATCAAATCAGACATTGTAAAAATCGAAAAATGCTCTTTTGGTCGTTGGTAAACACAAGCGTAAATATATTACTGATAATGACATTCACATGAAAGTTGGCCCAGCTGTTATTAACAGTGCGGGCAACTCATGAAAAAAATAACTAGAGCGAAATTTTAATCCCGCGAAGTTTGACAAATAAATTCACCTTACTTTTTGCCCACAGCATAACCATACTCGCTAGCGACAAATCTTTCTCGATAACTAATAAATTTGAATGTTTATCTCGAAAATATCTATTCTCATTCATACCCATTGAATAGACGAATGGCAGTCATATATGGGCAAACCGCTCCTCGCATTATACTAATTTTATATTTGCAATTTGAATTTATTCTTCCGAAAAAACTATTTTCCACTCCCAAATTCAATTTTCTTTCTCTTTGATACTTCCGCACAAAAGCACTTTCACCATATTTTGTAAATTTTGGCTTTCATTTTTGCCGGGAATATGTTCCAAATATGTGGCATGTTGCAGCAAAAAAACGCAACAGCATAATGCCTGGAGCAGCAGCGGCAAGCTGCATAGGAATTCATACATGCTTTATATCTATGTGTGTGTGTGTGCTTATGCACAGCAGTAGGTAAGTGGTGTTGGCAAAGCTCCAAATCAAATGTATTTATTACCGTTAAACGTTATGCCAACAATTTTTTTCTAGTAGCGAAATTACGAATTATTCCAAGGAAATAACGAGCGAAATGCATTACAAAAGCGCAGCGCTTGCGGCCATTAAAAAGCGAAACCACGTGCTCTGAATTTTTTACAGATGGCAAATTTGTTCTGTAGTTATTTGTGTTTCAATTTATGGCGTCCATTACTTGTTGCCTTACACGCTTGCTTTGGTAATACCTCGAATAAATTGCAGCAGCGAATGGTGAAATTAAAAGAAAAACATTTTTTTTCTGTGGATTTTTTATAAAAAAGATCTCACAAATACCATATTACTCGTACATTGAATACCATACCGTAGGTGCATACAAAAGTAGTTTTAAAAAAGGTTTTTTAATACTTTGTAAAATTTTTACAAAGGAAAATAAATTCAAAGCAGAGTTAACGCTAACCGGCGCCGACCGTTGGACACACCAAGTGAAGCCAAGTCCTACTCCACCTGCTCTTACCAACGCAAAGGAGGCCTCCCTATTCCTCTGCTACCACCGTTTACAACACACAACGAATACATCCAGAGCCGGAGAGTTTGTATCCATTCGGACGACAATATCCATCCAACGAAGCGGTTGGATCTTTATTCGCTGCGCTATGCCCATGTCGCCGTAAAATTCTACAGCTCATTGCTTCATCGCCTGGCCTGTCCAGTATCCTTTAGCAAGAAAGACTTTCCTCCCTGGTGGAGCAAGACGCTGACCGACTTGAAAGAGAAGGTTAGGAGAGTCTTCAACAAATGTTACCAAATAAGGAACTTTCCAGATTACCGGGAAATTTTGAAAGCTTATAAGAAAGCCATTAGAGATGCGAAGCGCAACTTTTGGAAAGAGTACTGCGAATCCATCGAATCCGTAAGAGACTCGGCCAGGCTCAGCAGGACCCTATCCAAGGACCACTCCTGTAAAACTCTTGTCAAAAGAGAGAACGGGGAGTGGGCTGAATCTGCAGGCGAATCCTTAAAAATCCTTATTGATGCCCATTTCCCGGAAAACTTTATTGATCCGGTCTGTAACGAAGGCGCGAACCGGCAGGAGGGGTTACCTGTGATGTCCCTGACACCGGTCTTGTCCGTCAACAGAATAAACTGGGCAATCGAGAGTTTTTCCCCTTTCAAATCTCCAGGCATTGATGGTATCATGCCAGTAATGCTTCAGAAGACTAAGACCGTGGTGGTTCCCGTTCTTCAAAAGATCTTCTCGGCGTGTATCTCGCTGAACCACGTTCCTGCTAGCTGGAAGAAAACCAAAGTTATCTTCATTCCTAAGGCAGGAAGGAGGGGCCACGTCCTGGCCAAGGACTTCAGACCTATAAGTCTTACCTCCTTTATTCTCAATGTGTTCTAAAGAGTGATCGACTGTCACATCCGAGAGCACTGTGAAACCAGATTTTCTCCAGCCCAACACGCTTACCTGAAAGGGAAATCTACCGAGTCAGCCTTACATGAGGTAGTAGGGACTGTAGAGAAATCTCTGGAGGGGAAACAATTCACTTTGGCGGCCTTTATAGACATAGAGGGCGCCTTTAATAATATTACGGCGGAGTCAATTGTCACGGCTCTAAAAAGGCTAGGGGTGGAAAGACCTATCTACCGCTGGATCTCGTCCCTGCTTGGTGGTAGGGAAATAAATGCGGTGGCAGGAGGGGCAAGAATCACCAGATTCGTACATAGGGGCACACCGCAGGGCGGCGTCCTCTCGCCTCTCCTTTGGCTAGTAGCTGTAGATGAAGCCTTAACCCGCTTAAACAGGGGGGGGGGGCTAAAGGTGGTAGCATAGGCCGATGACTAGGCCCTGATGGTCTCAGGTCCCTTCCCATCAGTAATGGCTGAAATTCTGGAAGGTGCACTGGCTACACTCAGCAGATGGGCCGCCAGTTGCGGTCTCAGAGTCAACTCTGACAAAACGGAGTTGATGCTATTCACCAGAAAATACAAGCCTCCACCTTTTAAGCTTCCTAGACTTAACAACCAGTGTCTTACACTTTCATCGGAAGTCAAGTATCTTGGTGTAATACTTGACCCCAAGCTCCACTGTTCGGCAAAAAATGGGGCCTCAAGCCACGTGTCGTACTTTGGATGTACAACTTAGTGGTTCTGCCAATTTTGACATACGGCTGCCTAGTTTGGTGGTTAGCTCTTCAGAAGGGCTACAACTTCACTAAATTAGAGAGAGTGCAGAGAACTGCATGTGTAGGCATCACTGGTGCCTGTAGGACATGTCCCTCCGCTGCGCTCAACGTTATTCTCCACTTAATTCCTGTGGATCTGCAGGTTAAATCCATTGCTGCTCAGAGTGCTATTAGACTGAAGGAGTTTGGCCTTTGGAGACAACTCCCTGTAGGGCATAGCAGCATCTTGAATCAGATCTCCCCTTCCTTCTCTGATATTCGCACCGACCTCTCCATCCGCAAACTGTGCTTTGAGGGCAAGATTGGCAAGAGGGGAGAGTTGTTGCGGATATAGATGCCTCTGTTTTCACTGACGGATCCAAAATGGAGTCTGGAGTGGGAGCGGGGGTCTACTCCAAATCAGCCAGCATTTCGGTCTCCTATAAACTGCCGGAGACAAGCAGCGTCTTTCAAGCAGAGGTCTTCGCGATCCTGCAGGCATGGAAAATGCTTCGGGATCGCTGTTGGGAGGGAGACATTAAAATTTTTTCCGATAGCCAAGCTGCAATAAAGGCACTGTCGTTGCCGTATTGCAGCTCTCTTCTCGTGAACTCCTGCAAGGAGGAACTTAAACGCCTCGAACGGGCAGGAAACATTTCCCTCATCTGGGTTCCTGGGCACAGGAATATAGAGGGAAATGAAATTGCCGATGAGCTTGCCAGGAAGGGGGCGGCAGAACCGAATCCAGCTGCCCTCTTCTCAGACATCGGTATCCCCTTGGTCGTCGTTAAAGGGAAACTGCACAACTTCTTTCTAAGAAAAGCGCAAGACAGATGGAGGTCTGTCTCATCGTGTGCCATTTCAAAAGCACTATGGTCTCAATACGATATAAACAGAACGCTTAAGGTGATGGGAACCCCCCGCCATTCAATTTCCAAACTCATTGCGGTGATCACTGGCCACTGGGTGATCGGCACTCACGCGGAGAAGCTTGGAATTCCGTACATCCCCCATTGCAGAAGCTGTGGGGATCCTACAGAGAAAGAGACTGTGGAACACTTTCTCTGCAGATGTCCGGCTTTGGCGGCTAGGCGCTTGAGATTCCTCAGCGTCCCCTTTGGGGAGGACTTGATGAAATTCTCCAGCCTATATCCCTTTTCTCTCCTCCGCTACATCAACAGCACTGGATGGCTGTAGACGGTCTTATCTCCTCCCTTAATCCTTTCACAGGTAGTGGTCCACTTTATGGTATCAAAACGGCACGTAAGTGCTACTTGTAGTGTACCTGGGGTACTCTTGCCATCTTACCTACCTACTTACCTGCTTCATCGCCTACGATACTCACCGTCGCTAATGTGCAAAGATCCAAAAATCTATCTATCCTCATCGTCCATGTTTCTGCGTCATTCGGTAGGGCGGGCATGTTGAGAGTCTTAGAAAGTTTAGTTAGTTTTGCTCGTCGAGAGAGGACTTTACTCAATTGCCTACTTATTCCAAGAGAATAGTTTTATGTGTAGAAGTCGACGCATGTGGGGAAAGTCCCTGATCGCCAATCACTTGGGAGTGCCCAGGACGATTCTTCTGCATACGGTCCAAACAGCCCACAACTTCCGGGCTTCGCCCCAGTATCTCTGGGAAGCTTCAGAACAGCCGGTCGAGAGAAAGCTAAGTGTGAAAGGCGAAGCAGCACAGGATGTCTGGATGTGGCTGGGCTTGGGACCCGTCACATACAAAGCCTGCCAATGAAAAATAAACAAAGTCTCGGATGAGTAGTGTCATTACATATTCAATGTATGCTACCCTTGATGGGAACTTGACCTAGGGGCTGTATGCCATATAAGATGGCATCCGAGAGGCATACCAATTGATTTTTTTTGATGTTGAGGTTATTAAAAGGAAAAAGGTAGTTTTTGCATAAGATGAGTTTTTGACAAAAAACTAACATTTTAGCTCTAGAGAGTTTATAACAATTAAGCGTATAACTGGTGAACGCCATCACAAAAAGTAACCTGGTTTCTGTGAAGTTTATATGCTCCTACCTGCCGCTATTAGCCAGAACGTTTTTTGTGCGTGTATAAGCTGAAGCAGCATTACACAAACAATTTGCAGATCTTCTCGCTTTTGAATCCTTCTCGCAACGAAAACATGATATTTGATATGCCTGCCTAGAACCATGACTTTTACGTCCTAGAAAGGGAGAAGTTTAACACAAAAAACACAGCTTATAATTCAGTGTAAGATACTAATTGTGTACAATATAATGCATTAAAATTAAAATTGATACAATTTGAACTGAATTAAATTGAATTGAATTAAATTAAATTACATATATTATTCATGAAACGTAAGATTTGAAAGATAAGAGAGATCAATACAAGAATTTTTGCCAAGTAGAGTAGATACAAAATGATTCGGATTAAATGGAACAAATTATACTTTGCATGCTATTTATTTTGGTTTGTGATGCTATTTCAAAGTGCAATGTATCTTTAATAGCCCAGAGCTTCAGAGGTAGTTCGTTCCATAGGCGGACGGATATAGACGAAAAGCTGACGTTCAGATATTACAGAGTTCAATTTCAAGTGTTGTAGTCGTGATGATTGAGTTTTTTGAAGACGATTTTTGAGATGCGGAGGGTCTTCAGAGACTATCTTGCGAGCTTTTAGAGAGCTTATAATGATAATTTTTATTATATTTTATTTAATTAATAGTTTATTTTTATGGCATAGTTAAACAGTTACTACGATTTTAATGAATACAAAGAATATATAGTGATAATAGAAGGTCTGATGAAAATTACAATGACTATTATAGCGCAGGGACTCGACTATACTCTGCATGGTTCGATTTCAACTGTTCGTCTTCTATTAATTCTAATATTGGTCGTCTTCTGTTCGATTTCGTACAGTTTGTTTACTTAATATATCATCTGCCATTAATGCAGTACCCTATCTCCAGCATTACATATAAACTTGGCGATATTATTATAAATTACATTGAGTTTTTTTTGCATTGACTATCTATTTTAGCTTAGAGTTCGCAGCCGTACTACAACGCTGAGAGCAAATAAGATTCTGCGAAGACCAGTAGAAAATCGGTACTAGTTTGTGACAATACTAAATTATTAATACTTAAATTTGGGACGAGCGAAATTTACAAGAATATTGCCTGTAGCGAAATTAAGAACTTTAAAATCGCACTCGTCCGATGCAACAATTTACGTGTATATTTTTATTATTTTCTATCCTTATATTAGTGCTTAAACTAAGAGAAGAAGAATAGGGGAAACGAAAGAACAGGAAGTGGAGAGTTGGAGTGAGTAATAGGTAAGCAAACAGAAATGATAGGTAAATAGAAATAAAAAAAAACAGTAAGTACTTGGTCTCGCCATAAATTTTGCGAGAACGAATTCTCAGAAAAAGTTCCGTTATTTTTGCTTTTACTTGTATGCATTGTCTACTTATAAATTGTATTCAGTTTCGTGGCAAATTTCGCTTGTTGACAATGGGGTGGGGAGCTAAGGAAAATCGTATTGCAGTGACTGCATTACAAAAGTGTGGCAAAAGTGCAAGTGCGATTTACGAATTCTGAAAAAAACTTAACAAATACTCGATTGCTAGCCTCACGATCAATCGTTTTTCCCAAACGTCTGAAGTGACAGATAGAAAAAAATTCGAACCATTGCAGCCATAAAAGGCGTTCGAGAAAGAATTCGCATAAATCCCCTTAGAAAGCAGAAAATCTTGTCTAGAGAAATGAATGTATTGACTAGATCCATGTCGAGACTAATAAGAGATGCTCGTCTGGTCAACTTCTGACAAAGTGCTTGAAGAAAATAAGACTTGACAGATGCAAGCAACTTCTTCGGTGGCACGCGTTCAATAGCGATGAAAATATTTTTTTCCCAGATGAAAAAATATTCAGTATTGAAGAAGTTACTAATAAGTAAAACCACAAATCTATATTAAAACTTTTAAAGACACATAAAATGTTGTGCCAAGGGTTCAGCGAGACCACTATCCAGCCTCCGAAATGGTTTTGTGGGAGTATCTTTTCATTTCTGCAAAAAAGAGGTTAAGACCGGGGCAAAAGTGTACTAGGAGCATGTCTTAGAAGGCGGGGTGAAGCAGTTGAGCAGTGCTCTCTGCGATGGATAACGTTGAATCTTTCAACAAGATTCCAATCTAGCGCATAAGGCAAAAACTAAGGCCTTAACCAACCAATGCAAAAAACCAAACACTTTGGGCTGCAGCAGTAATATTCTCAACAGAACGGCCAGTTTTTGATCTGCCCATCCTTTTTCTATCCTCGACAGAATCAGTGTCTTGGAATTTTTTGCTTAACCTTTGAATTGTCGACTCATTCGGCTGATCATTTCCATCAAAAAAATTATGCATTTTGCGTTATGGCAAATGCCAAAGATAACATAAAAAAGGTACCGTCTAGGATTGACTCACTTTTGACATGTAGGCGACACTTTTGGAAGACCCTTTATAAACATTCACTTGTATTTGTAGTAGAAAAATGAATTGAAGTAAACTCTAAGAAATATTTTATTGGTATTAATACTTGTTTATGCAAATAAAATATGCAGATTGAGTTTTAAATAACGGCAACAGATCCGCTAGACAAACTTCGGCAATGAGTTCGGGCGGTGTAAATCAAAGTGTAGAAAACGGAGCTCTGTAGCAATGAAAGCAAGTTTTGCAAATTTTAACAGTCCTCTTACATAACTTTACATGCATATGCGCTCGTGTGTTTACATACACATATATGTATGTATGTATATTTTATGAAAACAACTTTTGTAGTCATACGAAATACTTGTTGTAAAACTTGCTAAATCAAAGCGAATTTGTTAGTGGAGGCGCAAACACTTCACAAGGCGGAAGGGGAATATCGTAAAGTACGCTCCGGGATTTATTTGACAAGAACTAACGTGAAAACGATTCTAAAAACAAATTGCAGATGTGTGCGTGTGGGTGTGTGGGCATATACGCTTTTTAAGAGTATTTAAAATGAAAGTTATGCGCTCTATTGAACTTGAAAAAGATATGCATTGAAGAGTGGATATGAAAGTAGGGCACAGGTTAGTGAAAATTGTCGTAAATGTAACAGATATAATAGCGAGTCAGGGTGGTGGGCTAGTGGCAAACGATTTCGCAGCTGAGAGCATCATTTTTAAACTGTTTCCGACTATTGATGTACATATGCATGTTTGTTAGTTGAACGTGGCGAGCGAAGTTTTATTATTGTTTTCTAGCATTCATATATGTTCTCGTATTTATATGGTACCTGTCTAGTAACTCATCAAAGTTACATAAAAGTTCACATCAGGAAATGACGGGTTAACATTTTTCCACTTTTTTTGTTTAACAAACAAATAAAATGCAGTTTAGAGGGAATAATATGAGATAAATGGATTGAAAACTCCCACGGCGGAGATAATACAAAAGATGTGGCCAACATCAGACCGTTAACAGGCTCTCAACGATTTTGAAGGAATCAGCTGACGTAAAAGTTTATTTCCTTTACAACAAATGTTGGCAAAAATGTAGTTTGTGGTGATCATTTACGAATCAAAATCAGCGCAGCCACTGCCGATGTTCCCTCGATGCCGTCTGATTGGAAGACTGGTTGTATTTAACTAATCCCACTTAACACATTTTGTTTTCATTTCATTCGCTTTTCTCTCTTTCAAATCCCCTGTGACGCAACAGCTAATCTTACAATGTTGCTTTGGTTGGCCAAACCTGATAATCAACCATGCTTGTAGAACTTCGACTACTTAATAGATATCTAGCAGTTCTAAGAGGTATTATTAGCTCAAATGACGTCCACTATTTTTCAGATTAGATATCTAAATTGAGCAAGGACCGATCAAACAGGAAATACAAAATTTTAGCAGATTAAAAAAGAAATAAAAAAATAAAAAAAATTTAAAAAAAATAAATAAAACTGGAGAAACACATATTTTGAACGAAAAATTTGTAATGGGATTCATCATCATTTTCTCAAAAAACAAAAACAAA
Organism: Anastrepha ludens; assembly: GCF_028408465.1. Lineage (NCBI taxonomy): Eukaryota > Metazoa > Arthropoda > Insecta > Diptera > Tephritidae > Anastrepha > Anastrepha ludens. The sequence continues at coordinate 52,632,146 of NC_071501.1, read as the reverse complement.
AAATAAAAAGAAAAAATAATAATTAAGGAGGTGCTAATTCAATCCTTATTAAAGCGCGCACATTTTAGCAAAATTAAATTTTATATTGGCTGTTCATATTTGGAATCTAATAAACCTATATATTGTAACATCAAAAGGACGGACGGAAATTTAGTCTTTGCACATAAAAAGGGAGCATGAATCTTGCGGGATCTCAATAATGTTTAGCTTAGGTTAGATTAGGATAAATGGCAGCACAAATGCGGGCTCACTTAAACAAGGAATGCAATTCATTCATTGTGATCCCATACAGAGGAAAAAGAAAAAACATAGGGGGAAAACAAAACAAAAACTGAAGAAGGTAAAGAAGGAGGATGATAACCAAACGGTGACTAATTACATTAACCACTTCATTCTGCTGATGAAATTCACAAGGAGCGTAATGTTTAAGTAAGTAAGCGCTCGTCCAAGCGACCCAAATTGGGGGACATCAGAATTCGTTTTAGAGGTATGGTTCCTTCGGCAAAGTTTCTTATTTTGATCCCTAGAATATGATTTTCACAGAGCAATGGGCGGTTTTTTTGCCTCCCCACAAATCGACCCGGCCTAATATACATATACTATGAACATTTTTTTTTTACTGGCCCCAAATATATATTTGATAGCTGAACTTGATTTTTTAGTTCGAGGTTTTGAGAAAATTGGTGCTGATTTGTTGACAAGCATTTTTGAATCAAATGAGGTCAACCTTTTAAGGTCCAGTGAATACGATCGAATTCCAAATTATTAAACCAAAACTGGATTAAGCTCACGAAATGACTACTTGGGGGTTTTTGGGGCCTCTAATTAAGAACCTAGTGTAATTTTTTTTAAAACTCAAAATTATGGATTTAATATGGCAGATGCAAAATACTACAAACGTCATCATAGTGAACACTCATAGCTTTTTCGAGTCACTGATTTGTTTGCTTTGGAATTCACCTTACTTTGTATACTTGTGTAATCTATTATTCACAACAAGCTTTAAACAAAATCGATATCCAGTGCATTGCAAATATTATTGTAATTGATAGAAATTCTCATATGTTTAAAAAATCGACTGCTTGTTGCATTTGTTGCACTAAGAGTTATTAAATTGTGAAAATTTCCCACAGGCGCTGAATTATTTACTCCTTGTCTGCTTTTTATTTATTTGCTAGTGTGCCATTCAAGCGGCAAGTAATGCAAGCGCACACATAGTAAAATAATATTATATTATAAATGTAAATATTTAAAAAATAAAGGAAATTCATGCGCCAATATGCATAGATACATGCCCTCACACATATACATATACAATGTCTCCTCGAGCCAATAATATTTGCACACAAAAGCCAATGCAAAAGTTTGTAAAAAGGTTTATTTGCAGCGAGAGAACAACTGGCAGATTGAGATAAATATAGTTGGGAAGAGAAAAACATCAAGGAAAGTAAATGTACAGGAAATCAGTAAAAGTATGCCTCTTACAGGCATAAAAAGCTAGGCTCGCTTTCCTGACTCTTTCTAAGATGTTTGATTTTCAAGTCTGTTTCCTATCTATGTTTGGTCCCAGGTATTTGGTTTCTTCCGAAATCACAAGAGGGAACCCTTGAGCATAATTGGACTTCGCTGAGGGATTCTGTGTTTCCTAGTGAACAATATGAGCTAGGTTTTGTCTGGCTTGTCTCTTCAACCACACTTTCCTGCCCACCTAGAAAGTATATCTAGAGCATTTTGTATTAGGTCTCTTAATGTAGATACAAATTTACCAGAGACAGCAATAACAACATCATCGGCTCAAGCAATCACCTTACAGCCCACCGATTCCAGTATTAACAGAAGTTTATTTTACGGTGAGAGGACTTCACTTTGCGGTGTACCTCTACTTACCAATCTCCTGACCACCGATTCTCCTAGTTTCGCTTCAATGATTCTGCTGTTTAGCATTTTGCCAATGAAGTCTACCAAGCCCGGTTCCCCCCCAAGATCAGTGAGTGCTGCAGTAATTGCCCAACATTGTTAAAGGCCCCTTCAATATCAAGAAAAGCGGCTAAGGTAAATTCCTGTTGGTGCAGTGAACTCTCTGCCGTGTAAATAAGGTTATGTAGAGCTGTCTCTACCTATTTCCCTTTCGTTGTGACGTAGATTTCTATCTATAGGCTTAAGTGAAATGCTATCAACCTCTCCAAAGTATTCAATTGGAAAGAAGAAAGAGATATCGGTCTTAAGTCTTTTGGATAGGCATGTAAGTTTCTACCAGCTTTTGGAATGAACACAATTTTGACGTGTCTCCACTTAAGAGGTATATGACCGTAAAGAAAGTAACCTTTGAAGATTGCTAGTAGCCAGTGTGCTAGATATCCGGCGGCCTTTTACAGTTCCGCTGGGTAAATACCATCTGGACCCGGAGCCGATTCTCAGATATACCGTCTATTCTGACTTCACCACAGCGTAACGTATGTTCCAAGTCATGCCCAGTAATATCTGAGCAGCCTGGAAAATGAGTTTCGAGTAAAAGTTCTAAAGACTCTTCACTGGTTGTAGTGAAAGTAATAGTGATATTCTCAAACAAATATAAATTCAGCTTAGAAAGGTGAAAAGCTAAGAAGCTGGTTTTTCTTTTCGGAATATTCTGAACTACATTTGATATGGGAGTGTAGAGAAACCAAAGATCTGTCTTAGCTCTTTCACGGCTATATTTATTTATTATATAGTAGGGCGGCTAATCTTTTTGTGACATTTTTTCAGGGTTTTTGCTCGGACGACTCTCGGAAAAAGTCGCTCTTACTGAGAAAAGTTGAATGAATGCTTTTAAGTTACCATTTCATAAGCCCTTTGAGAGATCCAGCGTTGTGCTAAACGAAAAACTCAACCTACATACAGGCTAGAAAGAACTTGAGTGCAACTCACAACACTCACCATGGCACCATTTGAATGAAATCGTTAGAAGTATCAGCTCACCGCCAGTCTTGCTTTTTCAGTTGCTACAAACAGAGTAAAAGGCCAGTTGCTAGTCGCCAGCAAATTTAGTCTAGTGAGTTCTTGTGTTCTGCACGACTAGTTTACCTACTGTTACAGCAGAAGGTTATATGTTGTCTTACTAGTGGAAGCGCGACCGCCATAGAGTAACTGCGGGTATTGTGGTATACCCATTTTATTTTCGTCTATAAAATCGTTAAATTTTATTTGATTTGAATGATAATTTATCAATAATATACTACCGTTATTAAGTTCAAATAAACCTAGCTTCAAAAGCCTTAGAACCGCGAGTTTCAGAAATATTTAAGAAAGTACTGCAAAAGACGGAAACAAACCCTTGAAGAAATTGGCGGGTAATGTGGCATAGCAAATGATGACTGTAACAAGCGATCTTCGCTCAGCTGAAGTCATTGTTCTAATCTGTTTTTTTCCTTTCCGAGCGATTTTTTGTGCCTGCTGCGAAGGAACTACTGATATTCCGGTTTCGTCAACGTTTCAAATACGAGTAGGCGAAAAATTATGTTTTGCGTTTTCTTCTTCCAGCAATTTGAAAAATATATCAACATTTTCTCGAGAAAAACCAGGTGCACGGTCGACGCTTGTTCCAGTTAGCTTTCGAAAACTCAGAACATTTCGGTGTCGGTTACAGAAGCCTTTTAGCCAATCCTTGCCAGCGCACTCTTTAATAACGGAGAACTTATTGGGAATGTTGTTTCTTGTGGCAATTTGATAACACAATGACCGCACGTCTGCGCGTGTTAGTCCCCAGTACCTTGACTCCATTTCTAGTAAATATTTAACTAAGTCATTTTCAATTTCCGCTGTTGAAATCGGAGCCCGGCCAAGTTTAGTTGTCAACAGCTCCTCGATGGATTTCTCGCTTCTTGACATGCGCTGCAGATGGGGGACACTAAATGTCTTGGAAACCAAGAGAATACCCATTTCACCTTTTCTAACCGCTTGGATAGCTTTTTTCATATCATTTGCTTTCCATTTTCGTATTTCACCTTTCTTTTGTTTTGCTAGAAATTTTCCACTGAGCACAAAAAAATGCCAACCACACGACCACGCGATTTTTTACAACTGACTCACTGTATGCCTTGCAAAACTCAAATCAAATCACGCTTTCTTAAGATTCTGAGAATGCGGAAATATCTAACTTGGTCCCGTTATTTCCACGTCTTTAGTTTTCGAATAAAGCTGGTATACCACATTACCCGCCTATACCACAATACCCGCAGTTACTCTAACTTTTATTTGACCAAATCGATTCCAATAAACTGCATTGTATGAGCTTAAAACATTTATTGCACGCCATAATTCAGCACACATTCTACATTCAATAGAATGTGAAGTCACCAGCATGAGTTTTAATGGCGCGACATATTTGAGTCATTCTTTGAGTTAATTTCTGTACAAATTGGGGGGATAATCGGTTTTAAAGCAGCAGAATTTATTTTGGTAACTATTTGAGCGTCCATAATTGGGGCAACAGGTGACTGTGAAGGCTAATCCAATATTTCAATCTCATCTTGCTGTATCCATTTTACACATCTTTGGCTTCGATACTTGGGATCATAGTCTACTTGTAAAATCAAAGTTTGGCTAGTTCTTCCTAATATCTTCGCAGCTTAGAGCAATGATGCTTTTTGGTAAATTTTATTTATCCAAACTGCATTCAAATTGGCGGTCAACACAAATGAATGGAGCCCCTAAACTTGGAACCTCCTAAATTAAATTTTTTATAGGCCAAATGAAGTAGTTTTATGAAAGTGTATGAATCAAAGTCAATCCCAATATTTGTGTAATGTATAAAATTCGATCAGAGCTCTTATGACGGGTTCATTCCTTGCATGCAAAGTTCTTATAAAGCCGATATGGAAAAAATTCAATTTACAAAGCGCTATAGTTGGGGTATTAAGATAGATTCGCTCCAGAAGGGAGGGGCAATCCACAACACCTTGAATAATATCAAAAATGCAAGATAAAGACCGCCAAGATCGCCAAGACGGTAGAGATTCCAAATTGATAAACATTCATCTCGAATAATACAAGAATATGGGGTCATAAAAGCAAAGGGAACGTAGAACAAAGCCAATCACAACTTTTTCGATACGTTCAAGTCGAATTGTAGCATATGCATGACGAGCATGACAAGGTCTCCATGTGAAGGATGCATATTCCGTTTTGGAACGAGCAACTGAGGTGTGGAACAATTTAGGGTATAAGGACTTATAACTTTTGCATTGTTGCGCTAATATAGTAAAAGATTTTGAAAATATGTAATTAATATCAACGCGAACTTTGTGTCAAAACTAACTCCTAAATCCAAAGTTTCAACAATTTCAGCGTTAATTAGAGATAAAATAAGATATGTACAAAGGACAATGACCCTAGGCGAAAGTAATGTTGTAGCATTTCGAAATACGTATGAGTCGTGAAGTTGTGAATCGAATGAATTTCTTACAATAGAATAGATTTTAAGCACGTCAGCATAAAGTGAAGCGTATGAAAAGCAGTTTTTCATGACATTGATAAAAAGGTAAATAACAAATGACTTAATCGACTATCTTGGGGAATCCATACCAACATGTCCAATTTTCTTCAATGAAGTGGGAAACACAAATTTCCCCAAACAAAGGAAGTTAGTTTCTTTAACCTCGAAGCCAATCTCATACGAGTATCAGTTTCCAAGAATCTCAGCAGACGAGGTTCTTCAAGCAGTGAATAGAATTGAAAATAATAAGTCTCCTGGCCCAGACGGGGTGCCTAACCAAGTACTTAAACTGGCCTTTGCCCAGGCAACATCGAATTTCGTATTCCTATTTAATACATGCCTCACGGAGGGAACGTGCCCATCGATATGGAAGCGACAAAGACTGGTTCTACTGCCCAAACCTGGCAAACCTCCCATGGAACCGTCTAGCTTCAGACCGCTTTGCCTGCTCGACTCGGCAGGTAAAGTACTTGAGAGAATAATCGACAACCGCTTCGATTCAGCCAGGGGAATATCGAACAACGAGTTTAGTTTCAGAAAAGGAAGGTAATCCGTTGACGCGGCGAATTGGAATGTATCCAATAGAGATATTGGCAAACGAAGCTGCAGTATTGACTGACACTGAAACGCAACGCATCGTAGCACGGGAAACTATTTAATATTAAAATTTGGCAGCAAAAATGGAATAAAACAACGAAAGGCCGCTGAACACATCGCTGCATTCCAGACTAACGAAGCTGGATTAAAAGAAAATACGAAGAAGTGAATTTTTTACTGACGCACTTTTTAACCGGGCATGGATGCTTCAAAGCATACCTCCATCGGTTCAAACATGAATCGGATCCCACTTGCGATTACTGTGGGGTAAACGCGATAGAAGACGTTCACCACGTATTCTTCGAATGTAAGCGTTTTCATCGCTCTGAATCGAAGCTTCGGCGCATATTTGAAGGGAACTACGATCTAGATACATTTGTGCAAGCAGGGAAAAATGGACGGCAGCATGCGATGTCATAGCAGATACTATTTAAAAACTAAGGACCCTCGAAAGTCTACGACGAATGACCGGCGACTAATTCGCCTATCCCCCCCACAATGTAATACTTGGCGGTTGTCCCGTGGGGTGCGGAGTTTCTACGAAACAACAGGCTTGTCCTGGTTTAAAAGGACCACTTAAAGGTAGCGCGCTACCACAACACCCATGAAAAAAAGAACAAAAACTACCTTGGGGACTTTAAATGACAAAAAAAAAGTATTTAACTGATGATTGTCAAAAACAACCTTATACGATTCAAAAGATAGGAGTTCAACCAACGGAGAAATATGGAATGGAAGCCAAGGGATGGTCATTTCTTAACATGAGTTGCATGCAAAACTCTGCCAACTACCTACCTTAGAGAAATCTGTATATATGACATCGATCTGGAAAACTTTCTGAAAAGCTGCTTTGTAATCTTCTAGGAAGACAGTCAGGTCTTCTGCAAATAGACGTCCTGGAATCTTATCTTTGGATACATTAACACCACTTCTCCTTAAACTGCTTCAGCTTCACGTAGCGATAAGTTTGGTTTTGTCACGAACAAATCAACGACCTCCTGACTTTGGTGAGGTAACGTTTTATTTTTGGCCTTGTCCGGGGAATTTGTCAGCGTTTTGAACTTTAATATACCACTACACCTATTCATTTATGAACATCTTCGACTCCTGGAAATATTTTGCTGGAGATGCACGTGACATTTGTGGATCATTAGGGTCCACTGCTGCAAGTCGTTTTTCATACGCAGAGCTCATTTTGTAAAAACAACATACGCTTTCCAAATTTGTCACTAAACTATGTAGATTAGGTTAGGTTGAGTGGCTGTCAACTGACATAACTTAGGCCTGAATAGTTAGTTACCTTAAGCTACTCAAAACTAAGAAATTTCATAACTTATATTGCGAAAAAGATACACCTATTTAGCTGCCTTTTGAATTTTTTTATAACGGAACTCGAAACTAGATTTTTTTTAAAGTGTACTTTAAAGCAACGCCAGCCGTTTTTACTAGTGCTTAGTAAATTATTTAAATACATATTTTCATTTAATGTGCTTCTTAAATATCTGCTAATTTTAATTTTCCCCGAAAGCTTACTACAATTTTGTTATATGCGACATTTTGCACTGCAGTTTGCATTTTAATTACTCATACGCCATGCCAAACCACCAAAACAATGTCCGCAACAACCGGTCTGCTGCAATTGACGCTAAGTAACACTAACATAGCGCTATGATTTGCGATGAGACAGTTACTCTCAGCCGACTAATTAACCGCCTGGGACCACATTTTATGAAACAAATACACAAATACATATGAAAATACGCATACTAATGTGAGTACACACATTTCATAAACACGTCGTATGACAAGTATATGAGGAGAATGTCAGCATAATTAATCTTTGCGGCATAATTATTTTCAACGGTCATAAACAAAAATAACTTTCCCTATAGTTGAGAGACTCACGCTGCAGTGCAACCGCGCAAGTTTGGCTGATGACAGTTGGGCAGCTGCAGAAAAATGGATAAGCCAAGGCGAAAAGTCAATATTAAGCCGCAGCTGGCTGAAGTGCGCCCGATTGTGTGAAATATTTAAATAAGCGATATTAAAGAGATTTTTGGCATAAACAGTGAATTGTAATAGAAATGAGTAGTTCAGGCAGGCATTTATTATTTGCTTGGCAATTCGAACTAATAATTTACCAACTCAGCCAGAAACGTTATACTATTTTAAAGAAAATATTGCAATTTAATTACTGCCTGGAAGCAATAAGCAATGGCAACAACTGGCCTCCTGCCAATTACTTTTTTTTTTCGCCTATCAGCTATGCAGTAAAAAATGATGACAAAAGCAAAAGAGCTATTGAAAAAATAAGGCAAGGGGTCATGAAAGAAGTACGAAAGAACAGCAGCAATAAAGATGGTGAGCAGAAGAAAAAACAACCAAAATAACGTTCAGGTAGAAGCACGTCCCAAAAAATGAAGTCGAGTAAACGTAAAGAAATTTCGAGGCTCAGAAAATATGACACGAAAAGAGATGGTGAAATACGCCAGCATAACAGGCCGAAAACTGCTGCGGCAGTAAAAATTGCTTTACAACATGAAAACTGTCATGTACTCGACGGTTTCCTTGCAAGCAGTTGCAGTTGGCACCGATGGTTGCTGACAGCCAAGACATACATACCTATATGCGCGTGAAAATAGGAAAATTAACACACACAAAAAAAAAAGTACAAAAATGCTAGTAACTCAGCAAAGCATTGCAAAAGGCGAAAGACAATTGATGGAATGGGACGAAAAGCGGGTGCTCTCGGGTGCGCTAACTTTCCTGGCGAGAAATTGAATGCACGTGCTAGATTTCAAACATGGGTCACATATTTTACTAGCACTTTAATGGGCATGGAGATGTAAAGTTTTCCTTGGTTTCAATAAATTTGTTTCTTTTCATTTAAAAATGTTGAAATTAACTCAAAACCTCATCAGCAAAGCGTACTGGCGCGATTTCGACTATGAAATCATAGGCATGTCCGCTATTGTTTGGAATCTGCGTTGTTTAGAGCTGAAAATTCGTATTGCATTAAGTTGAAGTATAATGTTTCGTTCCTAATCGCGTTCAAATTAACTAATGTATGGTGGCGACCACTCCTCTGCGATTCGTCTCGTTTGATCAGCCCCTACATATTCTCTATGCTGCTCTTACCAAATGAGTTCCACGACCATGGTAAATATTTCTTTAATACATTTTTTTAAATATTAAGAAATATTTCGGCTCTCTTATCTAGAACCCTATCGCTATAGCCCAAAGCGTATTCGATGTGGTGTCTGATGGTTATGACACCGAAAGAGAAAGGCTCTTTCTTTGCCGGAAAGGCAAATTGGAAAATCATTCGGGCGGAAAGCAAAAGTAAGGGATAGTAAAAATAAAGGCTTATAAGCCTCTAACCGAAGCCGTCGTTGCCGAATGGGTTGATGCGTGACTACCATTCGGATTTCAGAGAGAGAACATTGGTTCGAATCTCGGTGAAAGATCAAAATGCAGGAACAGTTTTTCTAATAGCGGTCACCCCTCGGCAGGCAATGGCAATCCTATTTCTGCCATGAAAAAGCTCCTCATAAAAATATCTGCCATTCGGAATCGGCTTGAAACTGTAGGTCCCTCCATTTGTGGAACAACATCAAGACGCACACTACAAATAGGAGGAGGAGCTTCGGCCAAACACACAAAAAGTGTGTACGCGTCTCTATTAGACCTTACCGATAAAAGAATATTCTATGGCTTAATGAGACTAAAACTTATGCAGCGAATTCTAGACAAACAAAAACTCAATCGCCTAAGGCGATTGTCATGCTTTCTAAATTTACAAATACAAATTTATGCTCAGGTGGATGCATATGAAAAAGTACACCAACAAATGTATGTGTAGTTGTTGTACAATTTAATTAATTTTGAAATCATGCTGGGTTAACCAAATGAAATGCGTTTGTAAAATTTTGCAGTTTATAAATTTCATATATAGATTTATTTAAGAGTGAAATCATTCTTTGTTCAATCAACCAATCCCATCTTTGATATTTGATTTTTGGCAAATGTAGTTTCTGAAATTTACATTTTAGTATTTTTTTATACAAATTATTATCACAAGAAAAGTGAGTAGTTATTAACTTAATTCATTCTATCTCAACAGAAAATTATTTTAAGCCAGGAGTAACGTCTATTGAATTTTATTGCCACGTCGGAATTTTTTCTTCAGTAATTGTATGAGCCGGTAAGCCAGGCTGTGCATTAACTAACGGGTGATTTTTTAGCTATTTTTGTTTCACTGTCAAACATCTTCAGTTTGGTCTATAATTTAACCGTGAATTGTCTTACAAACGAACAACGCTTGCAAATCATTGAATTTTATTATCAAAATGCGTGTTCTGTTAAGAAAGTTCATCGCGCGCTTCTTGCATTTTATGGTCAGTTTAATCGACCCACTGAAGCGGCTATTCGAGCTATTGTGACTAAATTTAGAACCCAATTTACATTATTGGACATCAAACCACCAACACGCTTACGTAGAGTGCGAACTGAAGAAAATATCTCAGCTGTATCGGCCAGTGTTAATGATGACCATCAATTCGTCGATATCGATTCGTCGCCGTTCGCAGCAATTGGGTCTCTGTTACTCAACAGCGTGGAAAATACAGCTGGTGTATGAATTGAAGCCGAACGACCTACCGCAACGCAGAATTTTTGGTAAATGAGCTCTTGGAAAGCTAGCCGAAGATCCACTTTTTTCGAAAAATTGTGTTAAGCGACGAAGCTCATTTTTGGATCAATGGGCACGTAAATAAGCAGAATTGTCGATTTTGGAGTGAAGATCAGCCAGAAGAATTACAAGAGCTACCAATGTATCCAGAAAAGGTCACAGTTTGGTGCAGTTTATGGGCTGGAGGTATCATTGGACTGTACTTCTTCAAAGATGCTGCGAATCGTAACGTAACTGTGAATGGTGAGCGCTACCGTGAAATGATATCCAACTTGTTTTTGCCCAAAATGCAAGAGCTTGACTTGCATGACATGTGGTTTCAGCAAGACGATGCCAAATGCCACACATCACGCGTAACAATGGACTTGTTGAGAGGCGAGTTCGGTGAACATTTTATTTCACGTTCGGGACCTGTCAATTGGCCACCCAGATCGTGCGATATAACGCCTTTAGATTATTTTTTGTAGTGCTATGTTAAAGCTCATGTCTATTCAGACAAGCCTGCTTCAATTTACGCATTGGAAGACAACATTAAAGCATTTATATGTGAGATACCGGCCGAAACATTAGAAAGAGTATGCCAAAATTGGACTAATTGGATGGACCATTTGGAGCGCAGTCGCGGTCAACATTTGCATGAAATAATCTTCAAACATTAAATTATATGGGCTGTTGTACTATCGATTTAAATAAAAATTTCATGAATTGTTCTGAACTTTACGTATGTTTTTTTGAAAAACCTTCCTATTGCTCTTAAAAAATCACCCTTTAATACTTTTTAGTTTTTTGAAAAAAAGTATATGCGGTGAGCACAAAGTTAATTTGTACACCTTCTGTTCAAAATAATAACTTTTTATTTTGTCCTTTGTTTTGACGTGATAACGTCTTATAATTCGATGTAGCCGGCTGCACGCACCAAAAAATGTGGCGTTATCTTGCTCAGTCGTCGTTATCTTGCTCATGCGGCGTTACCTTGCTTGAACTGCAAACTAGAGCGCGGAACGAACGACAAAGAGGCACAATCGGCCCCCGCGTTCGGCAACGTTCGGCATCTGGCTCTCTCCTACTTGAGTGAGCATAGCTATATATATATGTATTTGTATGTACCTATATGCGCATATGTATATAAATTCACATACTTGTATTTGCATATGCCTTCTTCGTGTGTGAATGGTAATGAACCATTTCTCTGTTGAGAATAGGAGAGGATAGGAAAAGTAGGAAGTGAAAGGGAGTGTTTCGAGGGTAGTGTGTCTTGATAAAGGCAAATCGATGATGTTGCCTCTTAGTGTTGTTGACTTATTAACATCTGATGCACAATCGAAATTGAACATATCTTTCATGAATTTGATAAATGTTTCGTCATTTTTCACTTTTGTGTAAATGTAACTTGACCTTTTCCATTGCGATTCCATTTACCTCCTCCTCTACATATATCCATACAAAATATGTATTAAACAAATAAAATTAAAATTTTGTTTTGAAAATTGCAACCATCACATCAGTATTTTCTTATGACGTTGTCACGTTAAACTATCGTCAGTGAACCAACTTTACAGACAACCTCTGTTTTTTAATATATAAGTATTGTTTACTTTTTAGTAGTAGAAAGCTTTTTATGTTAACCTTTTAATATTTTTTATAATAGTAACTAAATGTGATATTACATGAGACTCGTTGAATAAAAGTACTAATAAATTTGTTTAAAAATAAAAACCAAACTTGAAAAGCTTTGTGTTTTTTTTTACTTGTAGAATCTAAAATATTCATAAAGTTATTTTTCAATAGGTTTAGGGGTATCTGGTGTGCTCCTGACTTTTTGGAAGCAGTTTTTAGATCATGTTAGTCGATGTGACTAACATAAGCAAAAATGTATTAAAAATATGATTGGTTATGCAGGGTTAAACAAGAAAAACTCAATGATTATATGAAATGGCTAAAAGGAATATTGACGGAATTCTAAAATAGATTTCAAGACTTGAAATATTTTAAATTATCTCTTGTTTTTTTTCTGAATCCATTTGAACAACATTGCATATTCAGCTTTGGATTGGAATCCGATCGGTACCATAAGTAGAAGCAGCGAGCGATCAAAACCTACGTGGCGGCGTACAGTTAATAATGAGATAACCAAATGGCTTATCGAATTACGACACATGACTTATAACAGAGAGGGGTGCATATGTTTTGTAGATAGACTAAGTTCCAAATTGTATTATGCAAATGAGTTGATACCTTTTTTGCATACCTTCTAAATACGTATTTAATTGCGGCTCGAGAAAAATTTCAACTTTTGGAAAACGGCTCGAACTGTCAAGGAGTTTGGCCACCCCTGGTATAGATCATCATGAAGAAGATTTTGAAAATCAATTATGTCCTTTTCAGCCACTATTCCTCATTTTTCCATAGTTAGGTACTCGTAAATATAAATTGACTTTTATTTAGGTTTTTGTTTTTTATGTTGGCTATATAAATTTATGTTGCCCATACATATGCAGTGAACACTTCTTTAAAAAAACTAAAAAAAAAAAAACTTTAAAGCGCAGAGGAGCTCAGTGCCTATCAATACTGTAAGGCTCAAGGATTTTCCGAACCATTATAGATACATTTATAGAAAAGTATATGAGATGATGGCCGTGAAGAACTTTCAAATCATACATTTACATTGATTTGCGTTCTCAAATTTGGTACAAAATTAGTGAGTTTAATCGCCTTTTTATATATAAATAACCATTCATCTTTTTTTAATTAATGACCAAACTAATCATACGAGAAAATTTTGCTAGCTTGTAATACTATGTATTAGGTAGCAAAAGTTTTGCTTACCATTTTCTTCGATTGCAGGGGCGTTGTGCACCATGAGTTCTTGCCACAGGTTAAAACAGTCAATAAGGAATATTACCTGCAAGTTATGCGCAATTAGGGCGAAACAATCCACCAGAAACGCCTGAACTTGTAGAAGAGCAAAAATTGGCTCTTGCATCACGATAACACCCCTGCTCATACATCGTTGCTTGTGCGCGACTTTTTGGCCAAAAACAACACACAAATGATGTCACAGCTACCGCATTCCCCAGATCTGTGCCCCCTGTGACTTTTTCTTGCTCCCGAAACTGAAGAGGTCCATTCTACGCTACGATTGACGAGATTGAAGTAGGAGCTGAACAAAATAAAAAAAATGATTTTTGAAGTGCTTGGAAGATTAGAAAAAACCTTGGCACAAGTGCGTAATATCTCATGGGTATTACCTTGAAGGAGACAAAATAAATATAAATGAATAAATAAATAATTTTTGAAACAAAAAACACAAAATCCTCTATACTTTTTGAATACACCATATATGTAAAAAAATTCCTGATTCAGCCAAGGATTTCAGCCAAATTCGCTTTCTATCGCCACTATTGATTTTTACTTCGCGAAAATTAACTGAAATTCATTGGTGCTGACAGCGCAATCGAACTCGCCACTGAAGAGATATTTTACTAAATCATATGAATAGCAAATATATGAACTTGCAAATGCCACTTGGCTCCAGTGTTCGGATGAGAGTTGAGAGTGTTTTGGCTGTCTGATGTGCCAAGCATAGTTTGGCAATTGAAATGCTATTATTCAAATTTAAATGCACAAAATGGGAAACTCAGAAGCAAATAGACGCATAGATGTATATGTACGAGTACAAGTAGTATGTATGTATGTTAATGAGTATATACATGTATACCCTGCTGGAAAAGTTACTGAATGAATATGAACTAATGCCAACTTCAACGCAAGTTATTTACTGATGAATTTTAAATGAGACAGTTATTCCAAGTGGAATTTCTTAGCGTATTCCAGAGGAAGTGACACATTGTTTTTATTACCGTTACCGACCAAGGCCTTAAAGTCAATATTACTGGATTAGCGGCCGTCGTAGCCGTGACTACGATACGGAATTCAAAGAGATCTTAGGTTCGAATCTTCGTGAAACAGCAAAACTAACAAAAAGTTTTTTCTAATAGCGGTCGTCCCTTGCCAGGCGATGGCAAACCTCCGAGTGTATTTCTTAAAACTGTAGGTCCCTCCATTTGTGGAACAACATCAAGATGCACACCACAAATAGAAGAAGGAGCTCGTCCAAACAGCCAAAAAGGGTGTACGCGCTAATTATATATATATAAGTATATATATAATGGGCGAAATGGGAAATGCTGCAAAAATGTCAACTGTTAGCAGCTGACTTCAACTGTTACTCAAGCAACTCATTTATGTACTTGAAGTTGTGTGCAGTTACATTCGTTTCTTATTACGACAGTTGTTTGCCGGTCAAGACGAAAACCGAAATGCTTTGAATTACCAAAGCTATACAATTTGGTCAACCAGTATGACTATTCAGGCAGGGAAATTGTCTGATAGTCATGGTAGATCCTAAGCTGAACTAGAAAATTAAATTAAACTGAAATAAACAATTAATGGAAAAGCCTTTGTGCAGGGACAATCGGAAAACGTGCTACGAATACTCTTAAACCATCAAAGCGGATTTCTAGCCTCTTCATCTTTATCTCAAGTGCACCGCAGCAGTGGTTGACGGAAGATGAACGATATATTATATTCTCTCTGTTTTATTATACACTGAAATGTAAAGCATATAAGATATAATTCCGCAGACTTTTTAGGATCCCCGTTCGGTGAAGATAGAAGAGAGAGTAGGAATTTGACACAACTGACCATTGCACAGTGGTCCGACCAGAAGGCGTTGGCGGACAAAATTCAAAACCTCATTTAATTAAGCTGAAAATATATATTTAGGGGTTTTAAGGATCAGTGATGACGAATCTGACCTTAATTTTAGCAAATTTTAAATTCATTGAATACATTTTTACTTCCGTAATTAGCTGGTGAGTTCATTTTTACATTTTTCACAACCCCAGAGAGTACCACGTGGAGGTCTACGGTAAGGTTATTCTCTCCTCATTTTTTTTTTGTTTTTAGATTTTTTAAATTTTTTTTAAATTTTTTTTTTTAATTTTTAAATTTTGTTTTATTTTTAATTTTTTTATTTTTTTTTTTATTTTGAATTTTTCACTGGTATAAGAGGTAAAAGTTTTAATGGGCTTAGTAATGTCTTCAACCATTTTAGAAGTATGTGCTACATGTCTCACTAAAATTGCACCCTGAACGTTACCTTCTGAACGCAAATTTACTGATGCAGCATAAGCCAATTCAGGGCGCTTGATTTACGTAAATTCTCTACTTTACGTCTCTTGGAACGTTCGCAAACATCATTGAATGTTTTTACGGGGCGGCCAACATTAGTACAGCTACCAGAGCCAGATGAAGAGGATTTAAAGTTGTCGTTTAAGGGAAAATCAATTTTTTCAGCTAACCAAGATGCATTCTCATTTAATACGCGACCCCAATGTCTGTTAGATCGTTCTAATTTTCTATTATATTAATATCTTTACAAAAATTACTATCAATCTTCAAAACCTGATCTTTCAATTCTTTCACACTATCATCATGGTATTGAAGCTTCTCAAGAACGTAATCTTGTAATTCTAACTTCTTTGACTCAAAACTTTTTTTTCTAAAGAACGCAAACAAATAAATAACTCCTTTTTTTCAAAACTATACGTCATTTTGATTTTATTATTACAAGCAATTCTTAGATGTTCGTTAATATTCTAATCGGCTTATGCCCGTTCCTCCAGTGACAGATAAAAATGTTATATTACAATATTATATATAATTTTATTGTATATAGTGTTATATATACATATATATTATCATATTAATATTGTAATAATATATATTAATAAAATAATAATAATTTTGTGTTTTTAATAAATTTTTGTTTTTTTTAGTTGTCTCTTAATGCTGATGGGGTCTGTGATGTCTTTTTCTGTCTTTTACATAAAATTGCATAAGCCATATGTAACGTTTTGCTTGTGGGTAAATGCACAAAAGTTACATTATTTTTAATTTGCGCAACTTTACGCAACAGGTTTCAGTTTGAGATCATAGCTGAAATATGTGGCTACATCACTCAAGTTGATTTCAAGTGGACCGGTGTGGACCACTCGAAAAAATGATCTTTAAAAAAAATTTTCGAAAAAATTTGAAATTTCAAAAAAAAAATTGGATTTTGTACCACACTGTGCATTGCTTACACACCAATGCTGGAGTTTTCCCTCACTTCATGTGGTGAGCCCATTCTTCCATACACAAAACTTTCATGCCGAAGGTGAAGGCAGTGTCACTAAACCAACAACAACATCTGTATGCATACTGTTTTGGCAATTTGGTGTTTTGAGTGTCAATACTTTAATCCGAGCGTAAACAAACAAATAAAGTAAATCAAGTCAATTTGTCATTCAAAACACCAAATTGAAATCACTAAATACAACTTATGTGCCTAGACCAAAATAACAGGGACTGTTTATGAAGTAGGTGAACAGAATTAAGGCAAGTAAGCAAGGCGTCTGCAGATTACAACTAATTAGCTTTTCTTTTAAACAAAATTTAATGAAACTTCACGAATTTTTTACACGACATTATATGATAAGTCAATCTAGCCGAAATTTCCGGTGTTATGTGGTCACAGAAATTTCAGCCGTCTAATTTTTTGTAGCCATCGCTATGTGAGAAGAAACAGAGTCTTGCTGAAAGATGTAACTGATGTAACTGAATGTAGTATCAATTCAGGGTTTCACTACTGCCTCAGAATCTCGATGCATACAGCAGAATTCAATCGAAATCTTTGAGTAAAGAAGTGTGGAAGCAAGACAGGTCCTTTGTTTCTAACAACACCTAAAACCATAACAGGGGCTGGAAGCTTCGTATGCATGGCACCAGGAACCTCTGTGGGACCAGAACATTGTCATGTCATTCTGATTATTTCTGCGGCTGATCTCTTGCACTTGGTCAACATTTTTTTCGTCAGAAAAAAACCATGAAGTGTCAGCTGCTTCAGGGTGTTTTATTTTGTTTACAAGTCGTGTTGATCAGATAACTCGCTGTTTTCATGTTTTTTTACATAAACTGTCTGCTGCGCATACTGAAATACATGTACCGGTTATCTTCATAGACAACCCGACGGATAAGACCCTCAAAAACATTAAGCCTCCTAGGAATTATTTTTTCTAAAGAACGCCATGATTGCATCACGAAGCAAATGATATGTAAATTTTAAATATTGTCCTAGGAAAACTGACTGTAATTATTTTTATTATAAATATGTAAATCAAACTAAAACTTTTGCAAAACCCGGAAACAATAAAATTTTATATTATAAAAAATAATTTTTATATATTTTTTTCTAATAATTTAGTTTATTACAACTAACAACGCATTTTCAATTATCTGGGGCTTTAGATCCACATTACTTTCAACAGGAGGTGTATTTTTTCTACTGTTTTCCTTTATTGCCAAAATTTCACTTAATTTTTTTATTAATTACAAATCGTTTTTGTTTTTAGTTTTGTAGTAATTTTTTTTTCTTAGAATGCTATCTTGAATCTCAATTTGGGAGAAGCGATATCGAAAACAAGTATTCTATAGAAATTAGTCTGGTTGGCAATAAGCCACGCCTAGATCTTTTGGCCCCTAGCGATACCAGATGGTGACCGATCTCTATGAATACCTAAAGTAGACATCATGTAGGATGTCAGCGCTTTTGGCGAATCTAAGCAGCGCTGGAAGATTCGCTTTTAAGATGTCCTCCAGACCCTCAAACAGTGGAGCTCTCAGGCATTTTACTCGCGTTTTTAATAATGCCGGACAAACGCACAGAAGGTGTTCTAAAGTTTCCTCAACTTCCTCTCTGCATTTCCTGCATTTGTCAGTGTTAGAAATGCCTATCTTTTACGCAAGTGTAGCCAATAGATTATGACCTGTTAGCATACCTATGATAGTTCGGCAGTCCTTTCGCGAGAGCGTAAGTACAAATTGAGTCAGTTTTTAGTCATTAGTTCTACACATAACATTTGCTGTTTTGCATGTGGTCAGATTAATCCACCTAGCTTCCACTCGCCTTTTCATGTGGTATCCATTTCGTTGGATATAGTAGATATTAAGCGGTTTTGGTATAACGTTCTCTTGTTCAAAGGTAGTCTAACAGCGCTTTTTGCTATCTCATCTACTATTTCGTTCCCCATAATGCCTTTGTGACCAGGTACCCAATAGATGTGCAGCCTACTGTTTGCGGCTAGCCTTTCTATGGCCTACCTGTTCCGTCGAACATTTTTGGACTTAATACAATATGAGCTTATTGCTTTTGTTGCTGCTTGACTGCCCACGTATATATTAATTGTTGAGTTCTTTCTTGTTCTAGTGTAGACTGGCTCCGTGGCTTTCCCCACAGCAAAAACTTCCGCTTGGAAAATACTGCTGGCTTCATGCCTTTGTGCCATCCCTCCTCTTCAATTGTAGTGTGAAACCTTCTCTCCCAATTAAAGTACGGAGTCATATAGTCTGTGCAACCTGAGCTCCACTTTCCTATTGAGCTGTACCCGAAGGTTCTGCAGATGAATATTCCAGCAGCCACCAACCTCCTCGCGGATTTCCGCCATAAGGTCAATAGGTGGCATGCTGAGTATCATTTCCAGCACCGCCGTTAGAGTGGTTTGCATCGCTCCTGTTATGCACAGCGCAGCGAGTCGTTGAATCCTTTCTAGTGGCATTAAGTATGCCAGTTTTCTTGTCGCAGTCCACCATACTAAGGCCCCATACAGGAATATCGGTCTAACTACTGTCGTGTAGCACCAGTGCAGCAGAGAGGGTGATGGACTCCAAGTAACGCCCAGCATTCTTTTACATGCGTACAACGCGTTACTGGCCTTTTTCACCCTTTCCTCAACATTGCGCTTCCACAGCAATTTACTGTCTAGTATGTATTACTCCGAGGTGCCTTGCAAGATCTTTGAGAAGTAGTTCCTTGTTGCCTAGCCTCGGAAGGTTCACGTCGGGACCTTGTACCTTAATATATATATCGGGTGTTTTTTTAAGAGTCTTAGAACTAAAAATGCTTATACAAATTGTTGGAATTATTATTTTTTATTATATTCTGGTAGATAATTGGTAAAAGCATGGCATTTATTTATTGAATATAAAATGCGGCATATAACCGGCGCGGCTACGAGTTATATTATACAATCGATTAATTCAATTTTTGACTACTTTTTCCAATAAATCTGAGTAATAAATCTAAATTAATCCAACCAGCAAAAATTAAACGAAAACGTTTGGCATTTGGCTGAAATTCTTGTACCAGCTTCATTTTAAAGGCACGTAAGCCAAGATCCTCATGTAAAATTTTGCAGGTAAACAAAAGACAAAACCCGAAAAGTTGAGAACGACGTCTATCAATCAACATTTCGACGTCTTTTTCAACACTTCACCCTATGAAGTTCGCGAACAGAGTTATTTTTTTCACAGTAAATTTACACAATTTGTAAGCGTTGTTCTGGCGTTGAACGATTCGTGATGACTTGCAAAACCGAACTGAAGAAAAATATCAACACAGTTTGCCATTCTGAGCCGTTAAACCATAGTTAACGATATCGATAGGTCTTGTACAGCTAAAAAACACCCGATACATGGTGGCACAAAATTAGTCACCCCAACGGAAAATTTATAAATTTTACAAATGGCATCGCTCGTCAATCATATTTGACACTTGTAAACTAGACATTAGTCAAAATAATTTTTTTTATTTAATGAAAAATTTATTCAGTAACAAAATTGGATATTAATTTTGCGCCACCTTGTATATAATAAAGGGTGGTTAAGTTTCAAGGGCCGATGTTGAATGTGAACCACACCTAAACGTCAACGACACCGTTGGACTTCTTTCTTTGGGGTTATTTGAAAGAAAAGGTGTCCGTCGATAAACCAGCAGCAATTCAGGAGCTAAAGGATGAGATAATTCGGCACATTAACGGCATAGAACCTAAATTATGCCTCAGCGTCATCGAAAATTTGGACCATCGGATGGAGGTGTGCCGCCAAGGCCGCGGCGGCTATTTGGACGATATTTTGTTCCATACGTATTTTTTGTTGTTCCGTACCAATATTATTATAAACAAAGAGAAATGACAATAATTTCCTGAAAAAATTGTATTTTATTCAAAATCAACACCGGACTTTGAAACTTAACCATCCTTTATTTGATTCAGTAACAATCATTAGTTCATTTCAGAGGTCATAATTTTACTCTTTAATCGAAGCTAATCAAAACAAAGATCATATGTTTGCATTCTGAATTTTTACTCTAAAAGTTCAAATTAAAATGAATATCTTTTATGCATTTTATTCCTTTAATTATGTATTTTATTTACTCTCATCGCTCATTTAATAATTTCACACACAAATTAGGCATAAAGCCCTCATTATTAAAACATCGTTTTTCCTTTGTTTAGCTGCACAAAAAGAACTTTTTCTCCCTAACTTTTATAAGTCGGTATTCTGTCTGTTTGTCTCTTTATCTCGCGAACAATTGGCTTTTGTGTCGTCCACCCATGAACTTTCACTTTTCGCTGTGTTGTCTTTTGTTTACATAAACTCCCTCTAGCGCATCCTTGGTCGCCGTTATTTTTTTGCTTTTCAGGCACTTGTCTACTAATCATATGCAAATCCATTTATTTTCTACCGCTTATGGTGCTTGTGCCTTCATGATTTCTTCTTTCACCGCTCACCGCTCACCACACGCCGCTGCTTGCTCTTTGCCTAAGTGTGTCTGTGTGTAAGTTGCATAATAAACTCATTTGTAATGGAAATGACTTTTTATTACTACGCACCCACACATGCACACACGCCGACAATCCCTTACTAATACCTATATGTGTGTGCAGCAAATCATCTGCTTCCACATATATCCGGTTATATGTATTAGCA
Source organism: Anastrepha ludens (assembly GCF_028408465.1). NCBI lineage: Eukaryota > Metazoa > Arthropoda > Insecta > Diptera > Tephritidae > Anastrepha > Anastrepha ludens. The sequence goes on along the minus strand of NC_071501.1, from coordinate 52,610,517 downwards.
CGCTTTAGCAAGGACTAAAGTTCATAAGTGCACATTAGAGTTCACACACTCTTCACAAGTAGTAGAGATGTGGAAATGAGTGCCGTTGGCGGAACAATAAGTATAAAAGGCACACTTTATAAATATTTTTTTTATTACTCTATTCCCCACCTTTTCATTCCATATTTCAATTCGCCATTTTCGCCTTTGGGATTTAAAATTAAGCCACCTTAACTCTGCTGATTTCATAATATTCCGTTTTTTCACTTTTTCGCCTTCACCTTGTTGCTTTCATCTGCTCTCCCGTATGGTTTTCTCATATTTGGTTTTCTGTTTTCTCTACGCGCGATAAATCGTGCATAATTATTTGCATTTTCATATGCGCAATTTAGGTAATGGGACACCGGTGCGTATGCGTAATTGAGTTGGAATGCTTTGAAATGAATTACGTTTATATGTATGTGTAAATAAATATGTAGGATGCGTTGGCTGACATATTATATTTAGTTTGATGATTGAACATTAAAACACGGAAAAAAAGACGGCTATGTTTAATTCAAATTAGCTGCTATAATAGCCAATTTGTTGTCATGCAGCTAATATAATTAATGTACGTGTTGGGAATAGGTGCTAGAAACAACTTTTTTTAATTTAAATAGAGCTTTTCTTTCACGTTGTGTATTACTTTACTTTTAATTATTATTTTCGGGCAAATAAGCAGATTTAAAATTATAGTCATTGGCGTACAAGCAGGATCTGATCAGACCCACTTTCTTGCCACTGCCATTGAAGCCTTTCGTCAGCAGATAAATACAGTCTGTTACATAAGACCATAAATAACAACAACTGATTTTTCGAAAATTCGCAAATTTATTGATAATTTGGTCGTCAATACTCAATGCAAATACCTCAGTAGCAAGTCCGATCTCCTGCATTGTCAATTATGGCCTCGCACCATCGGGCATACTTTCCACTAATTTTTCTGCATATTCTACCGGAAAAGACCTCCAAATTTTCCGAATCCTACTGGTGGAGGTTGTCCAGGCATGTTTGATGCTCGAAAATGCCCAGAAGGAGGATTCAATTCGCGGTGGAAGCTTTCCTTCGCCCATCCCACTCGTTTTTTAACGTGTTTTGCACCCAACATTGGTTTTTCCAAAGTACTGCGATATTTCAGTTTATTGGCAAGCAAGTGCCTGCGAATCGTTCCGTAAGATATGTCAACACCTTTTGCTTTCAATTTCACAGCAGCTCCACGTTAAGTCAAAGTTGGATCTTTCGAGAACAATGCAAACGTATTTTTTTGAGACTTTGCTTGCACTTCCGCGCTCAGGAAAATCATCAACGTTATCGACCTTTTTTATAGCGATTTATCCACTTGCTAACGAACTGCTTTTTTTAACTGCTTTGCGTTAATTTGGGTCCTTTTTCATGCAAACATAGAAAAATTGCCTCAAAGCGAGAGGCGTAAACAGCACTCATTTCGAAAAACCACTCAATTGAAGACTAAATTTGACAGACAGCTAACTTTTTACAAAAATCATGAAGGACTGAGATGCCCTCTATGTCATAGAAAAAGAAACAGGACACTCTGATTTTTTATCTACGTGTAACAGTGACCACGCTCTTATGTAACAGACTGTAACATACCCAAATTGCAGTCTGGATACGGTATTTTTTTGGTTTGAACTATTTTTTGAGAAAAAGTAACACCGCAAGTGGTGTGCCATTGAGTATATTAGAGCACTTCGTCATTAAGCTGTCCCGCAGTTTTTTAGTTGTGCTCTACTAGCAATCGACTTGGCGCGAATGCGTGAAGAAAACAGTAAATGGGAACCATCTTTCGCTGGCGATAATTCAGTCTAACTGATTTTGGACTTTAGTGGTGATTGTATTGTGGTTGGATGCGCCCAAAAAAGGAACAAACTGCAGAACGCGCCGTCAAGTGTCAGCGACTTGCACCTTCAGTTAGAGTTTGACCTCCTTCGTCGATGATGAAATAATCCTGCATTGAAGGGCATTATACACAGGCATTAAGCTATTAATGTCATTTCTTAATGCCAGTATCGAGCAATTATTCGTGTAAAAATTCCTCATTATTATTATTCGTTGAAATCGCGTCAGCTTTGGGTACAAGGTTGTTTTCTCTTCGCTTTCGTCTTAATTTAAGTCCATGAGAGAGATTTCTCAATTTTTAAAAAGTGCTAAAACTATTTAGCTGGAAAATCCATTTCCATCTTCGCTGTCGTATTTTAATGTCTATTGGTTTTTGTTTGCTTCGATCAAATAGTTATTCGTTTGAGATCCAGTTGTTAGGCCATGAGAATAGTTCTTAGACATCGGTTTATAAATGTTTGCAATTTCCGTGCCACATAACAGGTGTGTACCTATGAAATGAGATTTTTTTTTTCAATTTCAATCGTTAATTAACAAAAAATGGTTACAAATTTAATTTTCAAAATAATAGCCATCGCTAGCGATAAATTTTCCCGTCTTTGACCGCAAACCAATCATCGCGCCATTTTTAAGCTTCTTTTGGTTTTAATAGCTCGTACCAAATCATACCATGCTGATCAGAGAAAACACACAGCATTGCCTTGCGGCCGAAGCGATTTGGTTTGGCCGTTGTTTTTGGCTTGTGGCTGAGCGGACCATACGATCATTTACGCTTGGAATTGGAGAAATACACCCATTTTTCATCACCCGTAACGATTCGATACAAAAAAGACTTTCTTTTGAACCGGGAGAGCACAAGTAGTTTCACGATGTCCGCAAATCGTAGTTTGAAGGCATGAAATTCGACATTTTTAAGAGCGACAAAAATGCATTGTTGTATGAAACGTAACAAACAATGAACCGAATATTTTTGACAGATGACAGACGAAAAAATCAAGACATTTGGGAAGGTTTAAAAATCCTCCTAGCGACATCTATGGACTAATCGCTGAAAGTCTCACTTAAAAGGTATATACCTGGTATATCTACACATCCATACAGTCGTACGAATTTAACATTCGAACTAAAAATTCGTGCGCGTTGGTGGAAAACCAGATCTTTTTGAGATTACCTTGGCCTTTATGGTTCTGACATTAAAATCGTTTTCTGCTCCCCTCTTCAGTGGTACCTGTCACCCTAGATATGTGAAGTTTTTGACTTTTTTAAAAGGTTTTTCATGAACTCTGAACTTTTTATGGAGCAAGGCGTTGGTTTCTATGGATTTAATTTTGCCGGCATCGATTCGCAGCTCCTCCTTTGTGATCCTGTTTAAATATTTGATCTCGAAATATTACCAATTACAGATAAAGTCTCGATAATTTTTATTAGCTTCGTGTGCTTAACAAATCGAAAGCTTTGGAGAAATCTAATGCTGCCCTACTGTTCTCTCACAGGTATGGTTTTTATTGTGACCAACATTTATCTGCGTGCTTAGTTTGATGCGTAATTAGGGTTCAATGAGTCGTGCAGAGCAAGAATAGTAACGATTCACGCGTCTTCGGGTGACAAGTCATAACACACTTGGATTGGTTTCATTATATCTCTTATGTATATTTAGTAAAGCTTTTTTTCAGTGAATGATAACCTTTCTAGTCTAAAGAATTGAATATCATAAATCTGAAAGCCTCCTCTTTAACTTTAATAGTAGGATACCATCATCACGTTGAAATTGTTGTAATGCCCAGCTGGAAAAGCGATACCAAAATTAATAGTTGAGAACTCTTAAATTCTAAGTCTACTGGACTCTGTTCGTTAAAAACCCGAGATATTTCCAGGTGAATAGTTATCCTATGCGTCTAATGATCGGCAATTAATCATCATAATCATCATCATAGTTATTTTGAAGCTGGCCTGTATATCTTTGCCGTTCTCATGTATTTCTATCCAAGCTGAATGAATAGTGGGCACAGTTGGCCGAAATTTCTCAATCAATTGTGGCATGAAAAATGTAGTTTTAGTACTTTCCAATTTTTCATGTGCTTATGTTTTGAATTAAAAAAAATTCCAGCTTGAAAAAGTAATCAATATCGAAGCAAGTCAGAATCCGCGCGCGAGCTCGTTCGATCCTGTGCGTAATGCATAGACGGACAAAAAATTCGATATCTTCAGAACGGATTGGATGAACAAAGTTTTTTTTACAGCTTATTAAAGGTGAGCATTGTGCGCTTAATTTGACTGTAATATTGTCCATTTACAGCGTGAAGAACGCAAAAATAATTGCGATTGTTTATAAAAAATTATTGTTAAAAATTATTGTCTCAACAAATATACAGTGCATGAACGTTAAATCGATAGAGTAAAAATTTTTCGGTAATCGAAATAAATTTAATCAAATTATCAATTGTAGTTTCTGAGATATTGATTTTACAAGAATATCAGCAAAAAAATTCAATTGTTGATAACATAAACAAAAAGAGAAATCAAAAAAAAAACTATTCACAGTAATTATTATGTGACAAATTCTCTATCCAAAAATGCATTTGATTTTAAAATCGGTACTTTGATGGAAATTTCGGGGCCCAGTTAACGTGGTTTGACTCAATATTGCTTGCACTTGCATTACCCCACAGTTGTGACGCATACGTCCACAATGGCTCGTTGTTTGTTTTGTAGAGAAGGACTCTCTGATGAAGGTTAAGCCCGGAATGGGAATTGATTAGCCAATGAAGATCTTATGTTTTTAGGTTCGCCTGTCCACTTTTGGCCTCAATGTGCCTTTTCCAGGTCAGGCGTCTGTCCATACGAACACCAAGGTATGTAACTTCTTTAGAATGAGGTATGAGTGTGGAGTTTAGATATGCACTCGAACTGTCGCTTCTATTTAGCGTGAAGGTCACATGCCTACATTTTTGCTGATTCACTTTGATGCTCTAGTCTGTCAACCACTTTACTATGTGTTTCAGATAACTGTTGACTTCATCCGACTTCGAAGCGTTCTTATAACGAGAAAACACTCAAAGGGTTGTCATTGTTTTTTGAGGGGCCACCACTACTTGAAAACACTCTTTTTATAATGCAATTATCTTAAATGGGCTACGAAAATGGCACCAACCGGCGGTTGCCACTGGTAAAAGTACTTCTTAATAATGTTATGTTGTATCTAGCGACGTAATATTATCTGTATTTGCCCAATCACTTAACTTAACTAATTGCAAAATTTTCTTCTGCCCGAGTTTTATAAGTCTTTTGAAAATATGTTAAATCCTCTGTTTCCAAATCACTTCAACATTTTGCAATTATAAAATTAGGAATTTATGGCTCCAAAAGAAATGTCGAAATTGATTAATCATTTGCACAGCTGCCACCATTTTCCAATACCGTTGCTTCAGTAAGAAATGCAATAATTCACGTTTCGTTTGTTGTTTTGTTCAACAATGAGAAGCTATAAATAAATCTGGTAAATGAGATTTTTCAGCAAGGAAACCTCTTTAGCAGCTTGCAATAATTCATTAGAATGCTTGTGTGGGGAAAAACACTTTAAAAGCGCAGGTATTGAAGAATTTTGTGAATTGTGGGTACTTATTATTTGAAATTACAACACATGAGCCATGTGGTTTCATATGTGTTTGCGGAAGCAATTTTTAGTGATATTTTTACCTTCAGTTTGGGGTATGTCAAATGAGTATTGAATTATGTATGGATTTATTAAATTATTTATGATTCATTAAATTATTGGTATTGTTCTTGTACATATCATATTTATACTTGTATGTGTGCGCGTATTCGTCAAAAGGTGTAATATATTAGGAAAATAAATTAATCCTCTTATATCGTTTGCTGAGCGTGAGTAAACGAAATTTCATGTGCTAAAAAGTGGGCATAAAAACTAAACTGGAATAAGTGGATTACAGATGTGCTATTCATAGTTAGTTGAATATAGCTAAGCGTTTAAATATGTGACGTTTGATATCTTATGTGCCCCAAGTTGGGATACCTCTTAAGTTAATTTTTAACAAATCTTTGGCCGAAGGAATATTTATTGATGATTGGAAGCTGACTTCAGTCACTCCTATTTTCAAAAGCGGTAATAAAAGCGACTTTGCAAATTATATACCAGTTTTCAAATTATCTGCTGTATCTAAACTTTTTGAATGCATTGTTAAAGACAAGTTATATTTTAGCGTTAAACATCTAATTAGTCCTCGACAGCATGGTTTTGTTGCTGCAAGATCTACGTTATCTAACTTATCCGTTTTTACTGACGATTGCCACACAGGCTTCCAAAATGGTTTCCAAACTGACGCGATTTACACGGATTTTTCTAAAGCCTTTGATAAAATCTCCCATTCGATTTTAGTAACTAAATTGGCTTGCCTCGGCTTTCATTCTTCGTTCCTTGATTGGATTCGATCCTATTTAATAAAGAGATGCTGTACTGTAGTTATCGATGGAGTTTCTTCGAAACAGTACATTGCCACCTCTGGTGTACCTCAGGGTATTGTTATTTGTTTTGTTTATTAATGATATTTGTTCGTGCTTTTACTTCGCTAATTTTTTTCTCTATGCTGATGACCTAAAAGTGCACGCTGAAATAAGAAATTCTGGTGATTCAGCCGCCCTACAGTCCGAGTTGAATAATTTATTTTCCTGGTGCCTTATGAATTGTCTATTTCTTAATATTGAAACATTTCATAAAAGCTCGTTTTCTAAGCTTCAAAACCCCCTCTATACCTCTTATCATATCAATTATACATATCTTGCTTCGTCTGATGTGATACAAGATTTAGGGGTCTTCTTTGATTCTAAAATTAATTTTATCGCGCACCTAAATTATGCCATTTCCAATTCACTTACTGTGCTCGCTCACTCATCGCACTTCACTGATCCATATACTCTTAAGATTTTATACTCTGCGTTTGTGCGGTCCAAATTAGATTATGCCTCTTTTATTTGGAGACCTTATCATGCAGTCCATATAAATCGAGTGGAGAGGGTTCAACAAATTTTTGTGCGTTTCGTGCTACATTCACTCAATTTCTCAGACCCCAAACCATCATACGACTCACGCTGTCGTTTGATTAGTCTCTGCCCATTAAGTGACAGAGGTACGTTTCAGGCAGTTTCTTTTATCTTTGATCTCGTTAATGGACTAATTGACTGCCCATTTCTTCTAGAAAGAATACATTTTAATGTTCTTTGCAGGAATTTTCGCCGTTGCAAAATTTTTGATGTTGGCTTTAAACGGACATTATATAGTGCCAATGCGCCTCTTGTTAGAACGCTGTCTGACATTAACTATCTCGCCTCCCTTTTGGATCTAGACCTTTCCAGGGCGAAACATGTACTTAATACCCAATTAAAAAATGTCTTCCTTTGTAAGAAATCTAAATAATTATATTACCTAGTATATATTTGTTAATTTAGTTTCCTAAGCTTTAATTTTGTTAATTACTTCTATATAAATACTCTTAGTTCTATGTAGTCTTTAAGAAACTATGTATTTCTTGACTTACTAAAATGAATAAATGAATAAAATAAATAAAACACAAGCACTGAAGGCATGAATGGTATTGCTACCAACAGGATTGTATAGGACATACAGGGCTGCCCATATTCGACGCACCCATCTGGCAACCCTGTATCTTTTGACACAGACATTAGATCGCTTAATGACATACCGCGTTGGAAGCGTCAGTCCAAGCAGATTTTTACCATGGAACAGTACACGCCACGCGAGCGCTCCCAAATTGTTGAATTTTACATTCAACCAAAGAAGTCAAAAGAAGAAGAAGAACAACAAAATCATCATGTCCGAAGAGGCTCATTTCTTATTAAATGGGACGGTAAACAAGCAAAATTGCCATATTTACGCCACTCAAAATCCTCCCGAAATTCGAGAGGTACCTCTTTACGCCGAAAAAGTCACTGTTTGGTGCGGCGTTAGTGCGAAAACGATTATTGGGTCGTTTTTCTTCGAGAATGAAGATGGTCAAGCTGTTACCGTCAATCAGGAGCGTTATCGCGATATGATAACCACTTTTGTGATGCCAATTAGTCGTCGAAAGCGTATGAGGCAGTTCTGGTTTCAACAAGACGGCGCTCTACCACATTGAATAAATTGTTTCCTCGACGTTTGATGTCGAAAAATGGCGTTTTGACTGGCCACCGCGTTGCCCGATTTAACGCCACCTGACTTCTTCTTGTGGGGATATTTAAAATCAAAGGTTTATATTAATAAGCCAAATACCATAGAAGAGCTCAAGAATAACATCCGTGAGGAAATAGCAGCTATTCCAGCCGAAATGTTAGCTAAAACTATGGAAAATGCTGCAAAACGGGCGCAATACACCGTACAGGCTCAAGGCGGCCATTTGAGAGATATCATATTCAAAAAGTGATGTCAATAAATCTAATATACTTGAACCAAATAAAACGATTATTATCGTCAACATCAAAAAAATTGTGCTTTTCTTTGATTCAAATAGAAAAAAACACATGGGTCCGTCGAATACGGGCAACCCAGTACATATAAAGCCACGAGTGGACTTGTATTCGCTGAAATTCAAAGGCTAAAAAGGCAATAGAAACCTTGTGTAATGTTTTATAATGATATTTGCTTCCTTTGGAGGAGAAAACCTTTTGTCTCATTGTCCATCTATTGGTTGCCTTGGCTTGGGATCTGCAACGCAGTGTAATGCCGCCACTTTTATAATTTATTCACTTGAAAGGCCATACTTTACTCTGCTTTTCTACATAATTCCCATTACTATTGTGGCATTTATCATATCTTGGGACCAGCTTTTGTATGCCATCGTCAAAGAAGATTGCCACCTGATTAGACAACCACTGTTTCGCAATCGTTTTCACTTTTTGGCACCCAGCCTTAATATAATTTCCGATAATTTAAACGTTCGGACACAATTTCGTAAAGAACACTTCTTGAGACAGCAGGAAATCTTTCAGCTATGGACGAAATCGTGAATCGTCTGTTCTCTTTCACTTCCACTTCACAGTCCACTTTTTGAATCAGTTCATCGGTAATGACTGAAGGTCTCCCACTTCGTTCCTCATCATGAAAGTTTGTGCGGCCATCTTTAAAGACCCCAACCCATTTCCGCACCATTCCATCACTCATAATGTTTTCTCCATAAACTTCACTGATTTGGCTATGAATGTCAACTGATTTGAAGCCTTGAGCACAGCACGCGCTTCACAGTCGGCGGGATTCTGAATAGATGAAGGCATTTAAAGTCACGCAAACAGATGTAGACTCGATCGGATGGTTTCATAATGGCGTCTGTGACTTCCCAACAGATGTAGCTACACGACGCGCATGCGCTAAACGGCGGCGTAATTTTAAAGCGGTATTTACTTTAAAAACACGCCTCGTATATCAGCTGTGGCTGAAAATAGTAAAAGTGTTCCGATTTTACTGCGGCTTTGTAAAGAGGAAATATGTTAGTGGTAAAGATCAATTGGTGTGAAAATGTTAAATGTTATCAATGTTTTTTTTTTTAAATTTGGTTAGCACATGGATTTTGCCTAAAAACTGATATATCTGAGAATTGATATAGAGTGACCTACTTCCTTACCCATCACCCGATATTTTTTTATGGAGCGGGTTGCATGTCATGCTTTAAAAATGAAAGCCACTCGCATACCTTGATCAAAAAGTTCCCGGAACAACCACCAGGTGACACTCTAAGTCAACTGATGTGATATCTGCGTTGTTGTTAGGTTGCCACTACCAAAATTGTATCCCCATTGCTTGACTTTTGTAAAAGTTACGCATGTTTACCATTTTTATAGTGGAAAAATGGATATGAATTTGCACAACGAGTTTATATTTGCGTTAAAAATGTATTCGATGGTGCGAAAACCTTCGAAATGTGGGGAAACTGTTTCGGTAATGATGAGCTAAAGAAAAAAGCCGTGGCGTCAATATTTCAGAAGATATCATGAGTCTATAAAGGATGATGGACGTAGGAGCAGGCCAGCGGCGTGGAAAATTGATGCTAACATCAATAAAGTGAAAGAAAAGATGATAAATAACCTCAAATTAACAATCAGAAAGATGGCAGAGGACTTGCGCATTGCTTACCGATCCGTTTAGGACATTGTAGTTAATGATTCGGGTTTGCGCCGTGTTGCTGCAGAGTTGGTCCTAAAGGATCTGAATTTTATGCCGACCCAACATTCATCAAATGCATTATCACTGGATACAAGACGTGGGCTTATGAGTACGATACACAATCCAGATATCAGACGAGTAAGCTCCGAATGATCAAGCCATTTTTTGATGTCTTCATATGAATGGAACTGCTGGTCAGCTAGACCATGTGCCACCGATCGGAACAGGTGATAATCGGATGGCGCAATATCTGGAGAATGTTGCGGGTGGGATAGAATTTCTCATTTCAGTGTTTCCAGGTAGGTTTTAATGGGTTTCGTAACATGAGGCCGACCGTTGTCATGCTGTAGAATCACTTTTTCATGCCTCTCCGCAAATTGCGGCCGCTTCTCGCGCAGTGCTCGGCTCAATCGCATCAATTGAAGTCGATACCGATCCCCAGTGATGGTTTCGGTTGGTTTTAACAGTTCATAATAAATAAAACCAACAATTCGGCCGAGGCGACGACGTAGAAGCATAGCCGAGCGGTCCCCATGAGTTTATCTTCTTTGAATTGCTGTAATGAATCCATTTTTCATCACCCGTAACGATGCAATGAAGAAAACCCCTCCTTTTTGCTGCTGGAGCAGTTCTACCCTTGGTTTTAACTCATAAGGAATCCTAGTCCCCTGTTTCTGAATCATTCCCAAAGCATGCAATCGCGTGGAAATGGATTGGCGGGTAACTCCTACTACTGAAGCTAGCTCTTCTTGCTTTTGACACGGATCCTCATTGAGCAATGCCTCCAACTCAGCGTCTTCGAAGGTTTTTGTCCTTCCTTCACGCGGACGGTCGTCAACATTAAAATCGCCGTCTTTGAAGCGACGGAACTAATCTCGGCACGTTGTTTCACTTAAAGCAGCATCTTCATAAACTTTTTGTAGCTCTCGATGCGCTTCAGCCGCCGTTTTTTTCGAATGAGTCAACACTTTCCGCAAATGACGATTATTCGGCACAAAATCAGACATTTTCACAAAACCAAAGGTACATATATGATACCGAAACAAAATCACTAATGTGTCGAAGCAGTTTGTTTTACAAAAATTTATTTAACAAAAGAAAAAATAGTTAAAAAAAGAGGTTGTCTGTAAAGTCGGTTTACTGACGATAGTTTAACGTGACAACGTCATAAGAAAATACTGATGGCATTTTTTGATTGCATTTTTCAAAAGAAAATTTTAATTTTATTTGTTTGATAGATATTTTGTATGGTTATATAGAAGGAGGTAAATGAAATCGCAATGGAATTGAGCAAGTTACATTTATTTTTACGCATAAATACAATTATGCCATTTTTTTTTTACAATGTACATAGCGGTTCTGCAAAATGAGTCGTCGTTCGAAACAAATTACAAAAATTTTTCATAAAATTCTCCGTTCAGTAAATCATTTTAAATTTACAAAATACTTGAATAATATTTATTGTTTCAATTTCTACTCGACTGTTACAATTTAATTTTTGATTTTATTATTTTATAATAATACATTTTGTATTGACATTATTTCTTTCAGCAAGTAAAGTGAATAAAAATTGTTGTTCAATTAGTTAATTAATTATTTTTGCAAATTTAATTGTAATTTGTTGTAAAAAGAGTTGTGTACATCAAATTCAGTTATGCTCTCTGCTTCTTTTAATAAAACTTTGCTCACTTCCTAACCTGTTGCCGATTCGCGTTCAACTACTACACTATAAAATTTGAAATTTGCTAGTCAATGAATGGAATGATACATTGTTGCTCTCTTAATCTCTTTGCTGCTCACTTATTGCATATAAAGGCGATAGTTCGCATGTTTGTTGTTAATTCGTTTACACATTTTTAAGTGAGTAAAAGCGCACACTCATTTGGCTCTTGGTACAAAGTTCGTTATACACATACCTACATATGTGCATACAGGCATGTGAATGTGTGTATGTAGTTTCCCATAGGCTTTGAATTAATTTTGTATTATTGTATAGCAGCTGTCCGGACGCATCGCTTACTCAAGTAGGAGAGAGCCAGATGTCGAACGTTGCCGAACACGGAGGCCGATTGTGCCACTGTGTCATTCGTTGCGCGCTCTCGCTTGCAGTTCAAGCCTCTGAGCACGGTAATGCCGCATTTTTTGGTGCATGCAGCCGGCTCCATCGAATTATAAGACGTTGGCACGCCAAAAAAATTAAATTACAATTACAAAGAAAAAAAGGTATATTACAATTATTCGTACGCACTACGTATTACAAAAATATCGTTACTGGAAAGTTAAATTACAATAAACGGTTTAATTGAGCAGAAAAATATAGCTTAGATAAAGTAAAATCAAAATCAATGGTATTCGAGATCTCATTGAGTTCATGAAGAGAGCGAGCATTAGGAGCATTGCAGGCACAATTTGTTCTGCACCTTTTCAAATGGAACGGATATTCAATACGTAAAGACGTGGTAGGGACCGAAAAGTTAACCATTTCTAGAAGAGAGGAACAGTCAACCTGCCCCCTGATAATATTAAACAGAAAGCACAGAGTCAATATGGCTTTTCTATTTCCTAGCTGTTTGAATTTATTAGAAGTAGGTGAGATTTCTATGATGGGATCAGAGAAATTTAGGGAAGAGAGGACATATTTAAGAACAACTTTTTTAACTCGTTCAATTCTGTCAATAGAGTGGTAAGGTTTCCAAATAAATGCGACATACTCTAATGTATGTAGATCGAACAAACGTAGTAAATAGTAACTTAAGAGCATACGAATCTGCAAAGTTCGAGCTATTCCTTCTTATAAAACCAAGTACTCGTTTAGAGTACACTTTAGACACATAAGAAGGAATGAGCGATTATGTAAACAACTTATATGAAGAGCGATGGTCAGGTCTGGAACGCTTGAGGGCTGCAAAGTATTTGGTGACCAGCCCGAACAGAAAACTGTCGGACTTTCCTGTAGAACTTGGAAGCAAAGATGTTCGGTTGATGGTCGGTATTATTGCAGGACATAATCGGTATAATCACCATTGGCAGCATTGAGGACGCGATTTGCCTGTCTTGCTTAAAGGAGGCGGATGGCACTGTGCATTTTCTCTGTAAGTGTCCAGTGTTCCTAGAGCAAGGTTACGAATTTTTGGTTCCAATGAGATGAGAACAAGTAAAATTCGTTCTCTCAAACTGGAGGATATTTCAGATTCAAAGAGTCTGGAAAATAGGTCTAACTACCTCTATTCCTCTATTTTATCCTATCTTTTTCCTTATATTACTTTCTTCTTTGCCTCCTTGACTATCTATCCTTTCACTTTCCAGAGCCTTAAATACAATGGGATTTTTAGCCTGAGTATTTTAGGAGTAACCAAATCTGTCGGTGCTTCTTGGCTTGGCCTTTCAAATTTCAAATTCAATTTCGATATCCCGAAATCCATTAAAAAACTAAATTACTTTCAGAGCTTCTAATAGTGAGCAATTTTTTCAATACAGGCAACTTGTAAAACAACTCTAATTACAAACGCTAGAAAAACTGGCAGTGGCGGAGTAAGTGGCAACTCTAAATTCATGAAAGCTGTTGGTTTGCTCCAATGCTCCGAGCATTTTAAAACTTAAGAAGCCAGTGTTTTACAAAAAATAAAAAAAATAAAAATGAAATAAAATAAAATATCCTACACCCTCTCTGATCAGCCTTCAACCATTTCACACAAATGCTTACATATATATGTATGTGTATACAATACTTACATGTGATTTCAATTGATTTTTACAACCATTTTTGTGTGGTTCTTACTCTTTGACCCTTTTATACTTTCTTCACAATATGCGACCTTTTTCCGCCTTATTATCCGCTCAAGTAAATGTCAGTAAAAATATAAGGCCTTTTCTCACTTTGAGAAATATAAGTGCAAAAGGTCATATACATACATATGTATGCCACATTTATTTTCTTTTCCATTTATTCAGTTAGGCAGTCAGTCGCAACTTCTTTAAGGCTGTACAGAAAAAAGAGAAAATGCACTAAATGTTATCGAGTATAGCAAATTTAATGTCAACTACATATGCTAATAAAATTTTATGGCATTTGAAAAATAAAAAAATAAAAAATAAATTGTTTGCCATTCGATTTTTGCCACTGCTTAAAATGCAAGTCCATTTTGGTGCCAACGCATTGATCCTGTGCGAGTTGCGGAGATCTTTGCGTATGGGTTACGTTTAGTTGCAAATGAAATGGTTATATTGGCCAGTTGAACTATCAACATTATGAGCAGCTGCAACTTATGTTTTAGCCCTTTTACCTAAGTACATACATACACTTGTAATACAGTCGATATCACAACTATGCCACCATAAGAAATTTTGTAATTGTGCTAAACTGCCAACTGTGAACTCTAGGAATGCTATATGGTGCAACGCAACACATCAGAGTAGACAATGAAAGCTTCGTGGGAAATCGAAGCTAAAGAAGGCGCAGGTGCGTCTGTCGTCCAACTGAGACCCCTCTATTTAGCATATTCGCCAGACTTAGCTCTTTGTCGTATGCAGTACCTCTTATTTTAATATTTTTTAACACAGCCTCGTATTCTGACTTATATAATCAAAACACGTAAGAGAATTAGCTAAAAATAAATTATACCTCAAATGCGAGTTTATTTCTAAGCTGATCTCTCTCTTAAGGTTCAAATGGGTGAGCGCGGTAGAAAAGGTAGAAATACAGACTGTACATACTTTAACTGTAGCATCCCTACCAAGTCTGTCCTACGTGAGATATTCTTATACAAAATGACGATGTGATCAAAAATAGCTTCTGTGAGTGCCGGGAATGTATCTATGAGTGCTATCCCGACCACAACATAAATCGTGCTTGGTGACTTCAATGGTAGGATGGCTAAGAAAGCGATTTCTGGTCTCATAGTCGAAAAATTCTGTTCCGCGACGAAAAATCCGTTAATAAACTGATGCTAAGCGACTTCGCCGGGGTCCGAAAAATGCTATGTAGCATCCATTATGAAATTCTAGCATAAGATATCCATCAAGCTACATGGCCATATTCTGATCAAAAGACACCAAACTACATCGATCATGTTGGAATAGATGGAATTCATGCTTCCAGTATTTTAAATGTACGTACGATCCAACATCAACCCAACATAGAACATTATCTTGTTGATGCCAAGATGCGAACTCACTTATATGCAGCAAAACAAGTATGCCAAATTACAGGCCGAAATGCGCTCCGTGCGTACCGCCGCTGAATAAGGAATTTATTTTTAGCAAGCCCGAAAAACCACTTGGTACCAGGAGGAATGTCATTGATGCAGAAACCAATGAGGTTCTCTATAAAGCAACGCTGCGATGGGACACAACAGATGACTTGTGGTACAACTACCTAAAAATAAGATGGAAGGAGGAACTTAGTATGCGAAAGAAGAAATGAGAGGCGGAAAGATTTGAGTACGAAGAACTTGAGATGCTCGAAAGTTTGACCAGAAAGATTACAGAAGGTTTCCGAATCGAGACTCTTGCTAGAGAACGAAGAGGGCAACCAGGTGAATGACGTCGAGGACGCACTTAATTTATGGAGGGAACACGTTGCGGATCATTGACTACGAGATTATCGTTCCTAGTCGTTCCTAGAACGTAAAGCCGTGGTGGTGCTGGATGAGCTATTCAAACGAGTTTGGAAAATATGATTCACATTACCACTCCACACACTCCAATTCAAAATATAGTTGGATGAGTGATATCGGCACCTGCAACACGGTTGAGAGCTAAAAATTTGATGTTGTACGATACGTCGTTTATTCAGAAACACAGAAAGCACTAATATCGATAGTAATGGCAGTCTTAAAATGCAACGGAGAAAATCTCTCTTGGCACTATGTTATACTTTGGACTAAGTTGGCTCCTTAGGACTCTCGATGAACAAAACTGAAACTTTATAAAGTCTTTAATCACACCCATTCTATTGTATGGCGCAGAAACTTGGACGATGACAACATCCAATGAGGCATCTCTTGGAGTTTTTGAGAGAAAGCTTCAGCAAACGATTTTTGAATTGATTTGTACGTTGGCGCCGGTTAATATCGTAGGCGATGGAGCAATGAGCCATATGAGCTTTACGCCGAAAAAGACATTGAGCAGAGAATGAAGATCCAGTGTTACCGCAGACTATAAACGCTTCATCTCTAAAAGTGATCGATGTGGTACTTGCTGGCGGTAGCACAGGAAATATCCCATTCGGTCCCAAGCCCGAGAAATACACCTACGAGGGGCCAGGCAGGTTTATAGAGTGAGTGCTTTGCGAGTAGCCTGTGCATACCGGACAGTATCTGATGATGCAATTTGCGTGATTGCGCGAAAAATTCCACTGGATATCCGAGCACGTGAACTAAACCGTCTCTATCCAAGGCAAGGTGCAACACCTACAAGGGACCAAAAGTTGGCACAGCGAATGGCATTACTTGATAAACGGCAGCGAAGATGGAATCATTCTCCTAAAGGCCGCTGGACGCACGAACTTATCCCTAACCTTAACACGTGGTTACGGCGAATATACGGAGAAGTGGGTTACTTCCTCTCCCAGATGCTGTGCAGGCATGGGTGCTTTCAATATTATCTGCATAGGTTTGGTCTCTCCGCTTCACCGCTCTGCCCTGCCTGCCCAAAGAATGTTGAAGACGCACGACACGTACTCTTCTACTGTCCAATATTCGAAGGGGAACGTGAGGAGTTAGCCACTATCCTTGGAAGACAGCCAAGTGAGACTAATTTAACTGGCAGTATGTGCATTTCAAAACATTGCTGGGATGCTGCATGCAAGTTTTGCAAGCAAGTATTGCGTACGCTACACAAGCAGGACGAAGAAAGGCGAACAATAGAGCTGCTTCAGTACCGGCAGCTAGAGCAAAATAATATTAACGCCCTCTGCCGCGTCTGATCACACCGAACTTAGCGACAAGTGCTAAAGCTAACATGAAATAGTGTTCCAGAGGAGGTCGACTCAGACATACCGAGAACAATTACGGGCGATTGAGTTAATGACTCACGACCATATCATACGCAGACAAGACGGTAATGCACACGACATTACCGCACACTTTTGAAGTTCCATTTATTTCTTAATGGAGTAATGGAGACTATCACCGACGTATAACCTCCATACGTCATAGGTAGAGAGCCTGGATGCAGGTTTCTTTTGTGGTTGTTATCCACCCTCGATATAATGCAAATGCGGTCCCGGGGTGGAAGTCAGCCGAAAAGGGGAGATCTGTTTTAGTGGGAGCGTGCCCCACATATCATTACCGCGACGGTAACAATTGAATGTTTCTAACATTTTTATCCTCCCCTCCCACAAAAAAAAAAAAGGAAATATCAAGTTCAGTCAAGGACCTTATGTGGTGTATCCAACTGACGTCGGATAGAACGAGAAAAAAAAAACGACTGACAAATCTTGTAAACTCGCTCAAAATACTTGAATCAGTTATCGCGCCAATCAAGAAGAAGTAGTTTGAAGCCAATTAATTTTAGTTTAGTGGAACTGCAAAATTTCAAACGGTGATATACATAATTATGGAATATACTGTACAAGTATCCATATATATATATAGGCACATATGTATGCAATATAACTGACTGGACATTCGATAGTCACCAATATTATACCGTTCAATTTTACTGCCTGCCTTCAATACACGTTTTCCCTTTCTTAGCTTTTTTACGTGCTTTCATCTTTCTCTACGTTTCGTTCATTTGGTTGCAATATATTTTTTCGCTCATTTGCCACAGAATTCTTCGTTATCGTCATTTGAGCCTGCGGAATAGTATTGTAAGCTCCTAGAGCTCCTTACGTTGCAGCTGCTTGGCTATATTGGACATTTATTTCTTGTTCTCAGTACTTCTGTGGCAAATTGCTTTGCTTTGATTTCTTTCGTTTTTGCAGCTTTTGTTGTGATAAGTGGCATTGGTGGTCCTTGCAACATTCTACTGGTTATGTTATTCGTTTTCTTTTTTTTTGTTTTCACTTTTTCTACGCAATGCCATGAATAGGTATGTTTATAGTTGAGGACATGTTGCTCTCCGCAAGCTGCACACCCTCATTCCTCATAGTGATCTTAGTAGGTATGTATGCAGTTGAAAAGGCCAGTTACCCATACGCCATGTATGGCTTCATTTGGTTTCTCAATTGCTGCAATTTGCTCAAATGAGAAGATAAAAACCCCTTAACAATGCTGATTTTCTTATTTCTTATTTTATTTACATATTTTGTCCCATTGCCCAGATTTTTAGTATTTCATCTTCTTTGTTCCCGCTTTGTTCTCGATTGTATTCTAACAACAAGCAGATATCGTTCGTATTTGTGCGATAAAATCAATTTGTGATGAGTTTTTGAACTAACTTACTTGGGCACTTACAAACGTATAAAAATAAACGTACACAAATGTTTATGGTTACAGACATATAGTTATTTGCATAATTTTAGATAACTACATACATACACGATGTGCTCGCATATGCTTTTCACTTAAGTGCTGCCAGCTTCCTTTGCATAAGTTATCCTTACACTACTCTTAACCATATACGATTATTTTTTTTTACCCCTTGTTCACATACTGTCATTTACATTCAAATGCGATTTGCTAATGGATCGTTGAGTGAAATGTGAGTAGTAAAATGTAGTAAGACAATTTCAATGCTCTTGGAATATCTTCACAAGTTTTTTGCTTAACTATATAAGCTACTCTTAATTTTGTAACTACTCGTATAGAGACATTTTAATATATGTAAAAATCGAATTTCTGTTAGGAAACAGTTTTTACTAAAAAATATTTTTCGTTTGGATGCCGCGTAAAACAAACTCGCGAAGGCTGGTGGATAATAAAAGATCTTGCAAGAGCGGTTCCATGGTGTGGCTCAAGTGTCATTCAGATGATCGGCAACAATTTTTCGGCATATGATAATTTTTTTCAGTGTATTGTTACTGCAGGCTTTAGTAAACGTAGATATGGAGCGATAGTCAGTTGAGCAAAAGTGTTCCAATCGGCTTATGGAAATGGTCGTTCTGCAAGAAGCAAGAAATGCATTTCGCACTATTTTCTCATCATGCGCAGGGAGGCATATTTTCATTTAAACGAGCATATTAACAATCAAAACTAACGCATTTGGGGTACTGACATAAAAAAGGAGAAAAAAACCAAAAACTATACACTCTCAAGGAGTCACTGTTTGTTATGGACTACCGGAGTCATCGGACCGTACTTCTTTGAAAATGATGCCAGAAAACTGGAGGAAAATTGCCAAAAATCATGACGCCTGGAAGAAAATTGTGAATGAAGCTAAAGCTCACCCCGCGCTGTAACGCTGCCCGACGATGATGATAATGACAGTAACGCTGTTACAGTGAATGGTGAACGTTATCGTGTTATGATAACCATAAGGCAATTCGGTCTAATGAGCTATAGCTATACTCGCTTACTCGATAAGTTTGTTGCTGCTTTCGCGTGAAAATTTTTCGTCAAACTAATCGAGCATGGTGATAGCGAGCAGGGAAATGGCGAATAGAAGAGGCCTGTTACTTTTGAGCGGTGGCATTACTGGCTTATTTTTCTCTCAGTATAAGTTTACAATGAAAGGAAGGCGTTACGGCCCATAAGTTTTTGATTTTGACACATTGAATAATTCGATTTGAGCGAAATTCGGTTTAAGAAACTGGTAGCATTTGCTACACAAGTCGGCCAACAATAAATGTTTTACGGATTAAGTTGCTTCCATTGAGCTGCTGCGTGCAAAATTTTCTTGATGATACGAAACGTCCTCAAAAGCGGTTTTAGATATAATTTTTTTTACTTATACGAACGAGAATTTTTTTAATTCTATCATTTTGGTTAAATTTTACTAACGAGTGTGTCGCCATTCAATTCTGAATATAAGTACATGTTCAGGTCAAAAGCAATTATAGAGTCCCAAACCTAAATTTGTAATTGTTTACGATTTAGACAACCGAAGTCATAGTTATATCATATTAAGCAAACCAATCGGAAACCAATATAAAAGATGTAAATTGGCAGTCACTGTGGCGTGAAATATTCAATGCTTGAAAGTGTTTCTAATAGCGGCCGTTGCTCAGCAGGCAATGGCAAACCTCTTAGCGTGCATCTGTAATGAAAAACATTTCCATTCTAAGGCGAAACAATACTTCCAGTCGCTCCGTGTGCACGCACACATCAAGTTGCAACCCATGAATTGCAAGAAAACTGGACTAAACAACTGCCGGAGGGTGTTTCTAAATGTACAAGGTGGCTCAAAATTAATCATCAAATTTTGTTTTTGAATAACTTTTTGATTAAATAAAAATCAAAGTAGTTTTTAGAGGTTGTAATCTTCATTTTGACGTCTACGTGGTCCACTGCTTGTCTCTTCGTATTCTGCAGCTAATAAGACTAATAAGCCTATATACACCAATTTCATTTATAAAATAATGGCAATATAATTGATATGATTTTGATATAATATTAGGATATACACATTTTTTTCTTCACCCGATCTTAGGCTTTTTGTTGCTTGCTTAAGTGGTTTAATTAGCAAACATATATTAGAATGGTATTTAAATGTTGTATTTAAATAATTTACTAAAAAAATTTAAGGAAGGCGCAGAGTCCGTGACAGCAGCCCTGAGGAAAATCTTCTCGGCATGCCTGGTACTGACCTACATACCATGCTCTAGGAGGATGGTGAGGGTCGCTTTCATTTCAAAGGTTGGAAGAAGCGAATACATCAGCTCCAAAAGCGTTAGACCCATCAGCATGACCTCTTTCAAGCTGAAAAGTCACGAACGACTGGTGGAATTGCGCATACGTCAGAAGTCGCAGAAGGCTCACCCTCTGTCTCCATTTCAGCATGCCTATCAAAGTGGAAAATCCTGCGAGTCGGCAGTGCAAAACCTTGTTGCTACGGTAGAGCTGGCCATCGACAGGAGGGGGCGTTTGATAATACAACTTTTGACAGTATGTGTA
Organism: Anastrepha ludens; assembly: GCF_028408465.1. Lineage (NCBI taxonomy): Eukaryota > Metazoa > Arthropoda > Insecta > Diptera > Tephritidae > Anastrepha > Anastrepha ludens. The sequence goes on along the minus strand of NC_071501.1, from coordinate 52,589,475 downwards.
GCTCTGCTAGTAGGCCCGGCGTAGACCGGGTGCTAGTGAATTGGATTCGTTCGATGCTGGCCCAAAGAATCGTTTCGGTGAGAGCAGAGGAATATCTGCTGGTGTCATTCGGGGTTAATAGAGGTTGCCCCCAAGGCGGTGTGTTGTCTCCATTGCTCTGGTGCATGGTAATCGACCCTCTACTCACCACCTTAAACGATTCGGGAGTCTACGCACAAGGATATGCTGATGATGTTGCTGTTTTGGTAACAGGCCATTCGCTTATGCACTTCTACAGGAAAGTGCAGAAAACTCTGTGCGAATGAGCTATCGGCAAATCCCACCAAGACTGGTATTGTCCTCTTCACCAGAAGGAGGAAGCATGATGGACTCGTTCTGCCTAAGCTAAAAGGAGTCACAATCCAGCTATCCAAGGAAATTAAATTTCTTGGAGTAGTCCTCGATAGTAAGCTCCTATGGAAATCACACGTTGAAACGAAGACATCCAAAGCCTTGACAGCTTTCTGGCAGTGCAAGGGTGTCTTTGGGAAAAGCATTGGGGTCTTTCTTCTAGCAAGGTCTGGATGAGGAGACTCTCTCTCGTGGGAGTCAGGAGAACCTTATCGAGACTACAACGCACTGTGGCCATCTGTTGCACCGGAGCTTTTCCGACTACTTCAGGCCCAGCATTAAATGCTCTGATTGGTTTGCCACCCCTTGATGCTTTCATCCAATGAGAGGCCTTGAAGGCCATCTGCAGGCTGAAACACAATGGGAACTGGTACGGCCCCTGTCCGTGCCCCTCCATGTCATCAAGAGTCGTACTTGAAAAGAGATACAGTGTAGGGCTGCCAGAGGCTTAGTTGTGGGAAGACTCAGAAAATGAGCCCGGCAAATACTGTTTTCGCATTTTTACGGATGGCTCCAGGACCGAGCATGGCTCCGGCTCTGGGGTCTACGTGGAATCCAGCGGGACAAAACTGCACTTTGCTCTTGGAATGCATGCATCTGTGTTTCAAGCGGAGGTGTATGCAGTTCAAGAAGCGATGAACTTTGTTGTGGAAAAACGATGGAGAGGCAGATCTATATGTGTCTGCAGCGACAGCCAAGCTGCGCTTATGGCCTTAGACAGCCCTACAACCACATCAGGGGTAGTGAAGTCCTGTAAATCCAGGCTGAACTATGTCCGTAGAAATAATAGCCTGATGCTAACATGGATACCGGGACACTACCACCCACAAGCGAGCTTGGGAGGCTGAGAGGGGCTGCAGATGGACTAAACTGATGATGACAGGTAGATGTCCAATCGACTGTCGCAAACCCTTCTGTCATTAATCAGAGGGGAGTGCAGACGGCTGGAAGCCATGGAAAGGTTGGGCATCTCAGACATTGCACTCTGCCCAGCTTATGAAGAGGAGGATGAGACGGCGGACCACTTCCTGTGCGTCTGCTCCGCCCTCGCTCGAATCAGGTTTGAGGTCTTTGGTACTGATGTGTTAAGAAGCGACCATCTTGGCTTCTTGGCACCACGAGATCAACTCAGATGTAGATTTAAAGAAAAAAATTAAAAGGGAGTCCAAGTGTAGTACAATGGACTTAATTAATATCTGAGTGCTGCACTTGCTAGTTGTCCCGACAAAAAAAATATTAAATTTAATTTCATTCTGAAGAAAAAAAAGAAGCTTGCCCCTATCCTTCCTAGACTGAATGCGCCACATTATCATAATTAATAAGCGCATTCCAATTATTTCGTCTTCTGTCAGAATTCCTTAAAACTATGCAGCCACACATTCTGAAGTGTACAAATTAATTGCTTCGTACCCAATTATTATATTTTAATGCCTTGTGGCCTCCCAATTATTTACAATCTCAAATTCCAAAACCAATTCTCGAAAAATACTATTCAAGCGAAATAAATTACAATACTTACGAGTACAGCAAAACCCAAAAATCTAAACAGCTAACTATTTCAAATAAATATTTTGCTTTGGCAATGAGGGATTTCAAAATATTTGGCCAATTATTGCATTGTTGCGCATTTGTTACTCATTCATAGTGTAGTAGCTAGTTGTGTTGTAGTTATTTTTGTGATTGTTGTTTTTGTTATTTTGGTTAAGTTTCATTCCTGGACTTATTGCCATTGTGGTAACCAACAGCAATGCCAGGCACTGTTGAACTCTTAGATATACATCATTAATTTTACTTTTGTATACCAATGTATGTGTGTGTGTGTGTAAGTTTGTATATATTTACAAAAATTTTGACAGAAATTAAATAGTAAGTATGTGCTGATAGTTATGAAAACATAATTTTAGCCAGGTCAGTCTGGCAACCTATGCAGGTACAGGTGGTGAGCATTTACGTCTCATCAGCAGCAGCAGCAGTTGGTTGCCATTATTAAAACATTTATTTTATGAGATATGCCTTTGCATGTTTGTTGCTTCCAGATATGTATGTATGTGTGAAATGACAACATAGCCAGACTCTCTGTTGTTTCCTATGAAATTCACAAAAATGCTGTCATTGTTTTTGTCAGCAGGCGGCCCATTACTTACTCCTACAAACACAGAAACAGCAATTGTATACAAGTACGATGCACAGATACACAAACTGGCTTATGATGGATATTCATATACATATGCACATAGACGTGCCGTTAGATTAATGATTCTAATGTGCTTTTGTGCCAGTGACAGAATACTATGATTTTCCATAACACTAGAAAACTTAAATACATACACAGAGATATACATATGTATGTAATTATGTACGAGTGTGAGTACGATTACAGAAAACTATCAACTATCCACATCAATTTCACATACATCATTACTTATATATTTATTTCATTCATACACTTTTCGGTGAGTCAGTTACTCACTCAGATGCCCACAATTCGTCGCACACACACACACCAAATTTTTCTCTAACCGCTACATTTTTACAGTTCCAGCTTTCGTTGCCCCTTGGCTCACTTACTTCGTTTATCGTACAATGCCAGTCGTTAGTCCGTTAGCTCAAATATTATACTTTTTGTTGTTATATTTTGTATGGCTCGCACTGTATGTATGTAGTAGCTTTCATGTTAACTATTTTGAGAAGCCGAAACTTTACTGCACATCATCCACTCAGTGCTTATCATGGGGATACAGTGCTTGTTGCAAGCTTAGTTGGTAGCTTTGGATAGAATAAAATTATATTAACTGGCTATAATTTAGTCTGGTTGTTTTAAAATTAAGAGTGGAACTGGCAATGATGTTATTGCTGACTTCAACTTTTATACTAAATGCTATTTTATTTTATATTTGAAATTCCAAAAAAACTCCAATGCTAAATAAGGGAAATTGTGAAGTGTTAGTGTTAAGGTTTGGGTACGATTTCGTTGAGAATGTTGTGTGCAAGCTAGTTAAATAATTTTCCATACTTTTCCATGGCAGAAATACATTCCAAAAATGGCAGTTGTTTGAAGAGTGCAGAGAGCTTATAATTTGCTACAACGTCAAGCGGCTGAATATTTCCCAGCACTCGTATGTAGATAGATGCAAGGTGGTTAGTCTTCCAATTTACCATAGTTTTTGAATAATTTGTTTACTAAAAACAAAAAAAATGATTTCCGTTGATGGAAATCTTCACTTTTACCTATACGAATTCCATTGCTTGTCTGCTCTTTAGTTTAAGAGCGTCAAATCTGATTGTAAAAGTTTTTGTAAAAATTACAAATCTTCCGATAGGCTGATTAATTTTGCGCCACCTTGTATGTGTATTTGATTCAAAAAATAGATGCTACAGGGTGAGAAATGTAAAATTTGCTTTTTGAATAGGCTATAAAAATAAACTAATCAATATTTTTTCAAACCTTTTTTTTTTTATTTTGAAGATTGAAGATTCATTTATGAATGAAAAATAATATCGTTCAAATGACTGCCACGACTGGCCATTCGATCAACCCAATTTTTAAGCACATTTTCGATTGTTTGGGTTCCAATTTCATGAATGGCAACTTCGATTTCGTGTTTTAAAGCATCAATCGTCTCTGGATGGTTCGCCTAGCATTTGTCCTTAACGGCTCCCCACAAAAAGTAGTCCAACGGGCTTATATCACAGCTCCGAGGCGGCTAGTTGTATCGGAATTCGGCTGATTATTCGGTTTTCAAAAACGGTAGCCAAAAGTTCGAGTGTAACTTTGGCAGTGTGACAAGTTGCACCGTCGTGTTGAAACCAAATGTCGTCCATGTCATCCTCCTCAATTTTTGGAAACAACTCGTTGAGCATGTCACGGTAACGCTCGACATTTACTGTAATCGCGGCTCCTCGCTCATTTTCGAAAAAAATGGCACGATGATGCCGCCAGACCAAAAACCGCACCAAACAGTGACTCGTTGTGGATGGATTTGCTTCTCTACAGTAACGTGTGGATTTTCTGAGCCCCAAATCCGACAATTTTGCTTATTGACGTAGCTACCGATGTGAAAATGAGCTTCATCAGAAAATATGATTTTTCGGTAAAAATGCTCATCTTCGGTCAAACGATTTTTTGCCCATCGCGCGAACCGAAAACGCATTGGATGGCCATTAGGCTTCAGTTCTTGCACCAATTGAACTTTGTAAGCCTTAATACCGAGGTCTTTATGCGAAATTCTCCTCAAAGAAATGCGTGAAATATTCAATTCTTGAGAGCGATGACGAGTTGAGGTTGTTGGATGTTCACGCATATTTTCGGTTACAGCAGCAATGTTTTCGGGTGTACGCACTGTAGGATCACGTTCACATGTTGTTTTATCCACTAACGATCCACTTTCACGAACACGATTAACAAATTGATTCACAAACCGTCTTGTTGGCAAATCTTTTTTTTGGAATTTTTTTTTCAAATTTCTCACAGTTTCAGTAGAAGACTCACCACTTTGGAAATAGGTTTTCAATATTTCCCAATTTTCTTCAAGCGTATAGCGTCCCATTTCGTAAATGTCAAACCTTTAAGTAAATTATGAATACTTTTGACATGTCATTTGTGTTACCATTCTCCAAAAAATAGGTGGTTCAAAAAGCAAACGCTATATGGGCCACCCTGTAAAATATGTTTAGTGTATTAGATATAATTCTGTCTTATTATGATCCAAAATTTGGCAAGAGAAGAGAAAGTAGAAAAAGCTGAAGAACTCATACCGGCACCATAATACAGAACTAAATTAGGCAAATCTCTTAAATGAAATTTTAAAGTACAAATTTTGAAGCAACTTGTTAGACTTTACTTAAGGGGGGAAACCGATTTGCTTGTTTAGAATGAAAAATATAGCTCAATGTAGACTGCGAAGCCATCTAAACATGCTTGGGCTAATGCCAACCAACTCTTATCGCCCTGGCAACACACGCAGAAGCATAAATGCACCTTCTACCGTGAGTGTAAGGACTGCGCAAAAGTGGTTTTCAAAATTCCGAAGTGGTAACTGCGACGTGGAGGATGCCCCGCGCTGGTCGTCCTGAAGTCTTTAACTCCGACGCCTTGCTCGAACTCGTGGAAGCTGAGCCAAATTTGCCAGTCGATATGATAGCTCAGAGGTTAAATACATCGCATGGTTGTTCACAGGCACTTGATTCAGTTGGGAAAGGTTTGAAAGCTGGGAAAATGGGTGCCGCATAGACTTTCCTCGCCACCCTTCAGCAGAGAGTGAATGTGTATTCTCAGCTGCTGCAACGGCTTGAAAATGAAAGTTTTTTGAACCGTATCGTTACTGGTGATGAAAACTGGGTCCTTTACAATAATCCTGATTGCAAACGCCAATGGTTAGATAAAGATGAAACACCAGAACGGACCCCTAGAGATGGCCTTCACCCCAAGAAGATTCTCCTGTCTATTTGGTGGGATATGGACGGTATTGTTTATTATGAACTTCTGGAACCAAACCAGGCGATAACTACTGATTATTATTCCCATCAGCTATCAAACCTGAATGAGGCACTTAACAAGAATCGACCGTCTTTAGTGAATAGACGCAAAGTTTTGTTTCACCACGACAATGCAAGACCTCATGCCGCAAGGCAAACATTAGGCAAGCTGAACGAGCTCGGATGGGAGCTAATGCCACATCCACCATACTCTCCGGATATTGCACCTTGTGATTATCACCTTTTCCGTGGACTTCAATCCCATATGAGTAACAAGAACTACTCCTCAAAAGAAGCTATAGAAAGGGATATTGAAACGTATTTTGGCTCCAAGGACAAACAATTTTTCGAGCAGGGAATTAAAAATTTGCCTAAACGCTGGGAAGACATTGTAAATAATGAAGGGAAACATATTATTGATTAATAAATACTTTAAACATATTTTTTATAAATTTTAAAACCACCTTTAAAAAAACGCACGAACTTATGGACTGACCTGATACTAAAAGGTGGCGCAAAATTAGTCACCCTATTGGATGATATATAATTTTTGCAAATGGCATCGTAGTCAATCATTTTGTTTCGCACTTGTGAACAAGAAAGCTGCAATATAGAAACAGGCAAACAATGGAGCGCGTGAAGGCAGCAATAAAGATTTTCAATACTCAAAATCATTTTTTATTTACCAAACAAGTTATTCAAAATGATTAATATTACGCCATTGGCTCCATTAACAGCACACATTTAAATTGGTTGCTTGCTCTGGTATTTCATCTTGGTTATAGGGGTACCTCCTCACGTATATTTTAATAAGTTTCTTAATTTGACGATCCACTGATTCATTTAACGGATTATTATTATAGTTTTACTCTTCCGATAAATCTCAAAGTTCTCCATAGTGCATGTTACTGATTAGTAAATGAATTAAAACAATTTAAAATATTTGGGTATTTTTTTATTGAGTCTTCTGGGCCTAGCAGATGGAAGGTTGTATAGTTTTCATAATTAATAATAATAATAATAACAATTCATATTTTTTAAATTTTTTTTTTTATTCAAACAATCCAGGCTTACCCTAGCGCCCCTTTTTATTACACTTTTTTCCATTACGTAGATCGGATGTGGTCAAACGGTGACTATGTAAAAATACATTTACGTTCCGAGTTTATTGTTTTAAAAGTTGTATCGCTTTTTTTCCACTATTCTGTTGTATTTTTTTGACTAAATATAAAGTGACAGCAACAGACAAAACCAACATCTGTTGTGCGCTACTAACAGGAAGTTGTCCAGTTTTTTCCACTTATTATAAATGTGTGTGTGTATTCACAATGGAATACTGTGATTGCTTGTTGGTCAGGAAAATGTAGTAGGAAAAAGGCATCAGCTACAAAAAGTACTCGCGTATAGCTTAGTAAAAGTAAGTAAGCCGGAATAGTGAGAAAATCATATTCATAGCTTAACCAAACAAAACAAAAACCAAGGAAATGTGTTTGGAAAAAAATTGAATCAGAGCAACAAAATATCACAAGCTGAAAAAAATATAACATAGTTGGCGTTAATAGAGCGGTAAAACAGTGCATGTGACACACAACATCTGATAATTATATACCCCGACTAGGCTGGGTACAGTGTAGAAATTTACCGATGTACTAAAAAATTAACGAACAATTTTACACGCTCCATCGGAGGAGATTTAACAGGAGCTATTGGAGCGCTACATTTATAGATTTTGAAAAGGCATTCATTCGCACAATAATACGCGCTTGGTGGCTAGAAAACTGGATAGCGAACGCTGAATTGCATAGAAGTTGCAATCGACGTCTAAATCCGTAAGAGAACACTCAGAAAACCAGCCCAAGAAATACCAAACGAAGGTTTTGGAGTGGAACTCACAAGAGTATATACGCAGAGGTAGACCAATATGATGCTGATGACACAGCCTGATTGACGAAATAACCCGCAATGATCTGACCTGGACTCAATTGAGGCAAAGTGCCAACGATAGAAATAAGTGGAAATCATTAACTGTGGCACAAGGCACCACATAATCGGCGCTTAAACAAACTATAATAATAATAATCAGGATGATTCTAGGTGTAGAAGTCCACGCAAGTGGCGAAAGTTACTCATCGCCATTCACTTGGGAGTGTCCAGGACGATTCTTCTTTATAGGGTTCAAGCAGCTCACAATTTCCGGGATTAACCCAAGAATCCTCTGGGCAGCTTCTGAATACCCGTTTGAGAGCGAGCCAACGAGAGAAGGCGAAGCATTCCATGATAGCTGGCTGTGCGCTGGATTTGGAACCTGCCACTATCTGTGGGATGAGCTAAAGTACTGCATCCAAATAAACATTTCTTCAATGCATTCGTTTGGACTACATGCTTGTGGCTAAAAGACAGTTTGATGACCGTCTTCCTCTGCAATAGTTTAGTTGCTTTCCTTTAAACTCAATTTGTTCTCGTCTACACGTGCGTTCGTTTTGCTTATCGCATTCATTAGTGGTGTCAAATTATTTATTAAATTTTTTTCTTGAATAACTTTTTTACTAAACAAACTTTCAAGTGATTTTGATTGATGGAAACCTTTACGCTCTCCATTCCATGTATGTTTCTACACTGTAGGTGTCTAGTTCACAAGTGTCAAATATGACTGACGTACGACGCCTTTTGCAAAAATTATAAATCTTCCGATAGCGTGATTCAAAATTACTATTGTACTATTGTACTATTAGTCACTTACTTAAAAAATATCTTTAGTTCGCTCTGAATTTAATTCCGCTCTAAAGTATGTGATCCGCTCTCAGATGAGAGCGAAAAATTCTCTCTCCAATGCTGATGTCATTTTGGATGCTTGGTGCTAAAATTAATTAAATTTATCATAACTTCGCAAAGAGAGACGCATTTCCTTTCTACAAATAAACAAGACTGGCGTCACAAAAATGCTTTTCGCCTGATATGATTCTCTGCGACTTCTATGTACCTATTCGGTAAATTGCATTTGCCCATGAAAGGAAAAAAAATGCGTACGTGACCGGAAACACTCTTTCGAAAGGCTCTGAGATCGCGCAGTAGAACAGTGTATCGAGTCCAGAGGGGATTATTTTGAATAAATAAACTCGAAGTTATCAGAACAAAGCTCCTGTCGTTTCTATTTTAGCTAAGTCTTGTTTATTTTGGACTTCACCTTGTAAATAGTAATTCTGCAGACAGTGTGAAAGCGAAGATGCAAACGAAGCCGAAGACGAAAATAGTGCAGTAGTAAACATATGAAAGTGGCCACAGTGTAAGCAGATAACGTTGATGTTATAGAGAAGTTATATCCCATTTGCATATCTACTATATTAAAGTCGCAAACAATCTTTCAGCGGCCGTGATCGGAGTTTTATTGAAAATTTTCCATTGTTTTTCGATGAATTTATTTCATGAATTCATGTTTTTTCTTTGAGTTTTACCTTTGAAAAAGGCTTTAATTTAGAAACAGTTGCTCATCTGAATCAACTTTAACTGTTATTACATCTCGTTCGTCTTCCGCTATGAGTACTCGCCTGTCTGCCTCCAACGAAAGTGATACGTCCTTGGCTTCGCTTCCATTCGGCAACCTAAGAGTAGTAAGTTATTACTTATGTTAGGTTAGTTTAGGTTTGGCAGCCGCATCGCACATAGAGACAACGATGCCACTTAGATCACGAAATGCGTCCGTTGTGAGCCGCGGGGGCTCTCCATATTGAACCATCCTGAGCTTTTGACAAAGCGTAAAAGGTTGTTGATACCTAAAGTGTATAGATTATCTATATTCGTTAGGAAGTAGGATTTTAAAAATCGGTTGCTGCTTCTGGCTAGAGCCGGGCATGCGCAAAAAGGGTGTTGAATTGCCTCCAATTCCTCCTCATTTCTGCAGCTACGACAGAAATCAAGCGTGTAAACGCCTCATCTCCTTGCATGATTTCCTATGAGACAATGTCCTGTGATGGCCCCTACTAAGGTCCTGGTTTGAAGTCCATTAAGTTTTATAATACTCTTGGACAGACGTAAGTTTAGCCTTGGCCATGTTTGCCTAGCAATTTCACAGGTGTTACGCTAATCCATCTTTAATTTGCAGAACTGATTAGTGCGTCCTTAATGAGAAGCTTACAAGTTGCGAGAGGTATCTCCATAAAATTACTTATGTCTGGCATACCGGTACCTTCTCTTGCAAGCTGGTCTGCTCTACAGTTCCCTGGTATATTTCAGTGGCCTGGAACACAGCATGAGATTATACGATATTGCTTGGCCATCTCATTCAGAGGTTGGCGACAACGTTTTAGACACTCTTTGATGTTGTTCGGAATGCATCCAGGGCTCTTAGGGCAGCTTGGCTGTCTGATAGAATGCAGATATCCGTTAATGATATTCTGTTTATCTTCAACCACTTTAAGGCTTCATGAATAGCGTTTATTTCCGCTTGAAAAACACTACAGTGATCCGGTAGTTTAAAAAATTCACTATTAGAAAGCTCTTCGCAAAATAACCCTGATCTTACACCGGTGTCCAGTTTAGATCCGTCCGTGTGATCTTAACGGGTGTGTTGGGTGTTGGATCTTCTTCAAGCGATTCCAGTCGAGAAGGGATTTTCATTAGGAAATTCACTTCGAAGAAAAGAATGGGAGGGTGATAATCACAGTCACTGGGTATATCCGTGTAGGAGTCTAAGATGGTTGAATGTCGATGTGTGACAGTCCTCCATTGAGAGCTCGCTTTGAGCCTTAAAGCGGAGCGGCCGCTGAGTATTTGCAGAAGAGATCTATGGGTTTCAGATGTAGTGTGATGTCAAGAGCCATGGCTGGCGTGGTTTTCATGACGCCACATATTGCTAATTCCGCTGATCTCTGCACCTTATTCAATAAGTTAGAATAGGTTTTTTTCTGCATAGCATACCACCAGACAACGTTTCCATATAGAAGAATGGGTCTGACGACAGCAGTGTAAAGCCAATGAGCAACCTTAGGTTTAATTCCCCAGGTCTTACCTAAAGCTTTCTTACAGGCATAAAAAGCTAGGTTCGCTTTCCTAACTCTTTCTAAGATGTTTGACTTCCTAGACAGTTTCCTATCTACGTTTAGTCCCAAGTACTTGGTTTCTTCCGAAATCACAAGAGCTTCCCCCTTGAGCTTAATTGGACTTAGTTGAGAGATTCTGTGTTTCCTCGTGATTACTTACTCAATGGATCAACTCTATCTAAATCGTTTAAACGGTTACATTGCAGGAGAAACATATTTTGGTCTGATAGAAACGATTAATGAATAAATTAAACATAATCGATTTCCTGTGCCATCATTACTTATATATATTACATACATATGTACATATGCACATTTGATATACAATTTTTTATATTTCTTCTCTAACATATTTTTTCTTTAAATATGCGGCAAGACGAACGCAAAGAGCAGCAAGGCCATGCATAGACTTGTAGGTATGTAGAATACATACACATTAGGGATGTCAATATGAGCTGATCAAAAATTTGGTCCCGAGATTTCGAGATATTTTTAAAGCAATCCCGAGACATGCATAAGTTTTCTAATATGAGTAAAAATTCAACCACTGAAGACATTTAAAAATTAAGATAAACGGGTTTTACAGACAGATTTTAAATTAATAGACTTTTTTAATTGCATGTTACCATGCTACGAAGAAGAATGCAAATGCAAGAAAATTTTAAAGTACGGCCGCTTGAAAAGTCTGTGCGAAAATAAATACTATGTAATTGTTTGGAGTCAACCATTTTTACTTTTCTACTTTGTCTCATTTTAGGCTTAGACACTTCATCCAATTTTGTGATAGTTTGTTGATCCCTTCCGAATAATAGGATTTGTCCAAAACTTAAAAATAGCCATTCGTTTCTGCAATCACTGCTTCGTTGGAATAAAATCTTTTTCCCGCCACCTATTTCTTCGAATTGGGCAACAAGTATTAGTCCGAAGGATCCGCGGGAGCCATATGTGGGGAATAGAAAGGATGTGAAGCGCGTTGGAACCCTGTTTCCATTAATTATGCGACCAAAACTGCTGAGTTGGTGCGTTGTCGTGATGGGAAAAGGAAATCACTCAACTTCCTCGATTCAAACGAATGGTGTGTCAAACTCAAAGAAATATACCGATATGGGTGGAGCTTGGTGCGCGTTCTTCCAAGAGATGCTACCAACTAAACATGACCTCGATACGCGCCAGCAGTGCTATTTCTCTGACTTTGCATGAACTTTTCAAATGACTCTCGTAATGTAAAAAAAAAAACATTAAAACAGGCTCAAGTTAAACGGAGTCTGGGGAAATGAAGTAAGCACTGGCCACAGTCAGATATACCTCCAGTTGTCAGAGCGGTGCACACTGTTCTCGATGCCGGTGGACAATCGGGTGCCTAGCTTCAGTAGGAAGTATGACGTTTTGATCCCAGATAGAGATCAATGTCCAGAGAACCTATTAACGGGATATCAGCACACTTTCTATACCGACGGATCCAAAACCAGTGATTGAAGTGGATCTGGATGGTACTTAGACGAAGACACTTTGCCACAGGACAGATGGCCACGGTATTCCTTACGGAAGTCTATGCCATCTTAAATGTGGCGTACTGGCTAACTGAGAAAAAGTGGCGGGGAAACAGTATTTGAATTTGTAGTGACAGTCAAGCTGCACTGAAAGCCCTTGCTAACCCACGCTGCTCTTCGAAGTTAGTCGGTGAATGTAAAACAAAACTGAACAGTGTGGCAAAACTCAACAAAGTCAGTCTTATTTGGGTGCCTGGACATTGTGGTATTGCAGTGAACGAGTAACTGATAAATTGGCACATGAAGGCTCTGCAAGTATGGCACTAGGGCCTGAACACTTTCTAGGTGTCTACCCACAGAGGTCGTTGGTCTGAGTTGAACTCGTGCAGAGTTGCCAAGTGCTTTGTGAAAGAACCAAACAGGAAAACAGCGACCTTTCTCCTAAAACTCAGCAGGGAGGACCTGAGAGTACTGCTGGGTGTAATCACAGGGCACAACGTCTGTGGTCAGCATATGGCTACCATGGGGGTCGTGGACAGCCCGATATGCCTATCCTGCCTTGAAGATGACGACACTGCAGAGCATTTTCTCTGTATCTGTCCTGCATTTTCCAGAATCAGACTTAGGATATTGGGCTATGATACACTGAGTATGGACAAAGTTCATACTCTTCCTCTTCCGGATCTCTTAAAGTTTATCAATGAATCCAAGAGATTTGTGGAAGAGTGATCTCAAACTAATTTATCCGTTTTTACCATCCACCTTTTATCTTTCCTATCTCTATTCCTTCTACTGATATCTATCCGGGTGTAGTACAATGGTCTACTGACGGAGTGTTTGGACTTGTCCAGTCCCCCACAAATCTAATCTAATCTAAACTAAATCAAATTTTTGGGAAATTCAAAGGCTTTTATTGTAGATAATAAACAAAGTTTTTTCTATTTTCAATTCGAAATTGCGGAACTTTCGGGACCTTAGAACACTAGTTTGTGGGATTCGGGCTTCACGGGACTGTCACTCCTAATACATACACATTTACACTATGTAGATAACATGATGTTTATTTCCCAAAACGATTACAATAATTCTATACCGACTCGCCATATTTATTTTCTTTTCCGACACCTTTTTTGTGTACTTTGCGGGCTGTTGCTCGAGCGTGTTGGAAATCAAGTCAAGACATTTGAAGGAGCTGGGGAGAGTAACGCTTTAAATAAACATACTTACACACAGGTACAAGCAGAGAACATGATTGTTGTTTGCTTAACCTTTGAACAAATAAGCATATATAATGAGAAATGTAGACGGATATGTAAAGAAACGTGAAGGGAGCAATACGAAATGCAGATTTTTTTGGATATACATACAGCTACTGGCGCTGAGGAAAGTTGTCCGTGATATTTGGTAGCAGAAATAAAGAAAATAATATTGTAATAAAATAGAGTTTTCATGCTGCAGCCGTCTTGTCTTACTCTCGAACGGCACATCTCTTTTGTCGCTATGTCTTACTTTAGTATATTTATTTTATTTGCGCCAATTGCCTTCACCGCTTCATTGACTTTCCTGTGTTTACCATCGTTCATTTTTGCGAGTGTGGCAGCGTATGTGCGTGCGGGTGCATATGTATGAGTATTTGCCACTAGGATAACATCAGTAACCAAAGGGAATTCCCAAAACTTGTTTAAGTAACCATGTCAAAGATAGCATTAACACTGACATGCCTCGAGGGGTCACAATGTGCCGCAACGCCAGCTACACGAATTTCTCATGATACAATAAACACAAATACAGACACACACATTTGCACACAAACGCTGGCTCAAAGCGTATTCATACATGGCATAGCTTAGCATCCGAAAAGGCACTGCTTGCGACGCTATGCACTCTCACTGAAAGTGCGATACACGTGATTGTATTTTTACAACCCGGCAAAGGTGAAGTAAAGGATTGCCAGAAGGATTTAAAAGGAAGAGCTGTTAGCTCTACAACAAAACGGTGATACTTGTTTTGTGTGAAGTTGAATGCTTTGCCTTTTGGCGTTGACGTTGTGGCACTGTTGGCGTCTGCGTCGCTGCATAATTCAATATGCCGATGGCGAATGGGGAATTAGCTTAAAGGTTATACAAGGCCGTGCTACTCCGTATGCGTGTGTTTGTGTGCTTCACAAGGTAACAAGTTGCACGCGCATACGCACTTATGTACATTAAATATTCTACATATTAAGCAAATATGTGTATTGTATGCGACATGTTGGATAATATCGCGCCAGTGTTTTTTTTAGTAATTTTTTTATATACCTTTTTCACTAATTTTTTAACTTTTTCGTGCCATAACCGTTTGCGTGTTGTGATTGGCTTTTGTAGCAAAATGTTGTAATATATTTATGGCTTAAATACTTTGTGTAAAATTAATTCATTCAATTTATAATACGCGTACAAACGCTTTAAAAAATAATTTACACCGTTGGTATGAACGAGGCAATGAAAGCGTGACTTTTGCTCAGACCTTAAGCTGAATTTAATCATTTCAAAGTTTCGCTATACACCGATTTTGGAGTACTTTCATTCTCTAAACTGCCTCTTATCAGTCGGCTTCAAAAAATAGATTTTTTTTACTGCAATCGATAGATATATTATAGGAGAATATGTCCTCAAAATTTAAAGCGGAATTCAAAGAGATTTCGGAGTTACAGGCCTGTGTACCGTTTCGCGTGTGAGTATACGGTATACCTTCTGAAAACTTTGAGAGACGTTTTCTCAAAACCAATTTTTTTGAAAATGGCGTGTAAGATTTAAAAAAGACGACGAAAGTTATCGTTTCAAACCGATAATCTATATAATCTATATAAAGATAATTAAAATGCGCATTAACTAACAAAATAAAAAAAAAAAAAAATTCATTTTTTAATGTTATTTAACACATTTAAAAAAAAAAAAATAGCGAAAAAAGCACTTTGTGCCAATAATTAATTGTGTGTTAATTTTTTTATATTTTTATACAAGAGTAGTCTATTATATGCGGGAAAGCCTTCTGAATAAGACAATATTTTTCTTTTGAGTTTCAGGTGAAAACTACGACCGCAATCTTACTAGCGCGCAACGAGAAGCTGTGCGAAATCCTTCATATGTCCGCCATTTAGTTTTTTTATTTGTGAAAAAATTACTTATTACTCTTCAATCATGCCTTCAAATAAATGCAAAAGATTATTCCTGTGTGTCGCTTTTTTCGCCTCGAAAAAAAATAGAGAAAAACACCTTTTTTTAAAGCCACTGATAAGAGGCCCCCTTAATACGTTCTATCCAAAGATTATTTATTTATTTAGGTAACTTGCAAGTATACACATATATATCGACTCTTTCGGAATTTATCGAATTTAACTCTAGTTAAAAACTATTTAAGTAAGCCCACAGATCTTTTTGACATAGATTTTTGATAAATCCACCAGTTTAGAAATTTCATAATAATTAAAATTTTTCGGTATCACATTCGACATTGCGCCTGAATAATTGTTAATATCTTTTTTTTTTTTGTCGGGACAACTAGCAAGTGCAGCACTCAGACATTAATTAAGTTCATTGTACTACAATTGGATTCCCCTTTAATTTTCTTCAAATCTACCCGATCTCCGAAGAAATCTGAGTAGATCTTGTGGTGCCAAGGAGCCAAGATGGTCGCTTCTTAACCCATCAGTGCCAAAGACCTCAAGCCTGGTTCGAGCGCAGGCGGGGTAGACGCACAGGAAGTGGTCCGCCGTCTCATCCTCCTCTTCATAAGCTGGGCAGAGTACACTTTCTGAGATGCCCAACCTTTCCATGTGCTTCGCCAACAGAAAGTGGCCCGTCATCTGTCCAATCAGCCTGTCTGCTTAATGACAGAAGGGTTTGCGACATTCGAACGGACATGACAGGTAACATCAGTTTAGTTCATCTGCAGCCTCTCTCAGCCTGCCAAGCGCGCTTGTGTGTTGTAGTAACCCATTTGCTAACCATGGCTTTGATAGCCGCAGAAGGGAGTGGCAAAACGGGCTCTGGGTCAAAGAAGTTGGCCTCAGAGCCCATCTTAGCTAAAGAGTCTGATGTCTCGTTACTCGCGATACCCACGTGTCCCGGGACCCATGTTAGCATCGGGCTATTATGTGTACCGACATAGTTCAGCCTGGACTTAGAGGACCCGACTATCCCTGATGTGGTTGGGGCAGCTTGGCTGTCGCTGCAGACACATATAGATCTGCTTCTCCATTGGTTTTCCACAGCAAAGTTCATCGCTTCTTCAACCGCATACACCTCCGCTTGAAACACAGATGTATGCATTCCAAGAGCAAAGTGCAGTTTTGTTCCGCTGGATTCCACGTAGGCCCCAGAGCCGGAACCATACTCGGTCCTGGAGCCATCCGTAAAAATGCGAAAACGGTGTTTTCCGGGCTCATTTTTTGAGTTTGACCACAACTGAGCCTCTGGCAGCACTACACTGTATCTCTTTTCAAGTGCGACTCTTGATGGCAAGGAGTCAAGGGGCATGGTGGGGCACGGACAGGGGCCGTACCAGTTCCCGTTGTGTTTCAGCCTGCAGATGGCTTTCAAGGCCTCTCCTTGGATGAAAGCATCAAGTGGTGGCAGACCAATCAGAGCATCTAATGCCGGGCCTGAAGTAGTCGGAAAAGCTCCGGTGCAACAAATGGCCACAGTGCGTTGTAGTCTCGATAAGGTCCTCCTGACTCCCACGAGAGACAGTCTACTCATCCAGACCACTGATGCATAGGTGATAATAGGTCTTTTCATAGCCGTGTATATCCATAGGACCTTTCTAGGAGAAAGACCCCACGTTTTCCCAAAGACACCTTTGCACTGCCAGAAAGCTGTCAGTGCTTTGGATGTCTTTGTGTCAACGTGTGATTTCCATGGGAGCTTACTATCCAAGATATTTAATTTCCTTGGATAGCTGGATTGTGACTCTTTTTAGCTTAGGCAGAACCTTGTTTATATCTCATCTTATTGTATAAAAACTGTACTGTATAACTTTATGCCATTAGAAATATGGATTTTACTGGCTCAAATTGTTGATTAAACATTCTTTGCGATTGATAAAATTGTAAATTGATTGCTTAGAATATACTCCGCTGAAATTTTTCAATAATATCAGGAAAGAGGCGAATTTCCGAGTGTATTTCTGCCATGAAAAAGCTCCTTATAAAAAAAACCATACACCTTTCGGAATCGGCTTAAAACAGCAGGTCCCCCCATTGGTGGAAGAACAACGATACGCAAACCACAAGTAGGAGGAAGAGCTCGTCCAAACACCTAACAGAAGTATATGCGCCAAATATATAATTATTTTTATATGAATATATACAATTTTTTTTAAATAAATTCCTTAATTATAATAATAGTTGCTATCAACAACGTAAGCCATTAAAATAAATTTTCAAAAATCTAACAATAATAGGTTCAAAGTTCTTTTCATGTTTTATTGGCAAAGTGTGATAATATTTCTAACAAATTCAATTCATTATCGACAAATTTTCATTTCAGTTAATTTAGTTGTGGCCAATAACAACAAGCTTACGTACAATAACAATAGCAAATCTAACAACAGTTTTTCACACCAGTCGGATTTGCTGCCGCTCCATTGACTGCGTTCCAAATTAGTTTAAAACATTGTTGTATGTAATATGAAATGTTTATCTCAACACGAAAATTTCCAATTCAACTAACTGTGCAGGAGACACAAGCAATAACCGCTGTGAAGAGATTACGAGGAAGACATGGAAGCAAACCGCATGTGCAGATATTTTTGTACATATGTATACATACATTATAAATTGTATATACCACCTTGCTCAAAAAGTTCCCGAAATATATTCAGGAAAACTAAAATGCAAGTTTACTTCTCAAAAGTGATATTATCGCCTTGAAAGTACTCCCATCAACTGCAACGCAGTTATGCCAGCGTTTGATGCAGCTATCCAAACATTTCTGGAACGATATTTTCGCTATAGCCATTAGAGTCGTCTTCGGATTTTCCATTATTTCTTTTCTCGTAATGGTTTTTTGACGGGGTCAAAGAGAAAAAGCCGCAGGAAGCCATATCAGGTGAATTTGATGGCTGTTGGAAGGTACTTGTTTCGTTCTTTGTAAAAAATTCAAGGATAATGACGGCACTGTGCGGGCGTTATCATGGAGCAAAATGCACAAGTTTTTTTCTTACAAATCCTCAGATTCTTTCTTTTTTGGCGAATCGCTTCATGTAAACCTTTCATAACTGTATGATCCGGGTTCATTCGGAGCTCCCCACTTACACGCTTGATGTCTGGATTGCGTATCGTATTCATAAACCCACGCCTCGTCTTCAGTAATGATGATGAATGTTAGGATTGTATGTCGGACTCAACCTTGGAAATCATGTCTTTGGCGATATCAACGTGGCGCTATTTTTGATGAAATGCAGGTCCTTTGGGCCCAACTTTGCAGCACACTTCTGCCAGTCCTCTGCGGTTATTGATCAACTGATCGAGAACACGTACGGCGGTAGATTTACTCAGGACGGTCTATCTTGTATAGATGCCAAGCAATGGCCATGAAATTTTCTTAGAAATGCTAATAAAAGATGTGGCAATCTAACCAAATACAGTAGAACTCAAATCAGTTTACTTAGAGAAGTCCAACGGTGTCAAATCACATGAAAGATCATGGGCAATTGACATCGCTGCGACGTGAGATTATTCGGCCATCAAATTTTTCGCGCAAAAGAGCCATTGTTTCGTTAGCTGTGTGACAAATGGCACCGTCTTGTTGAAACCACATAATAACGACGCATTTTTTGGTGCGTGCAGCCGGCTACATCGAATTATAAGACGTTATCACGACAAAAAAAAAAAACTATGTTATTAAACAAAATAATGTTAAAAATTTGTTGATTCCTATAAAGTTTGATATTTTGAAAGTGAAAATTTAATTTTTTGCTCCTTTTAACTTAAGGCAAGAATATTAACATTTAACTCTTCTTAACATTGAAAATCTTTTTACACATTTTAAAAAGCGTTTGAATTTACTGAATGCGAATTAAAACCATAGAGTTGTAATCGTTTCTTTCGGTCCTCAATTCTTAGTGGGACATAGGGCATCTAGAGGTAGCGGGAGAGAGATTTGATTGCTGAAAGGAGAAGAATACCAACAATAACCGCAATCGTGGGCAATGTGACCAGATGTTAAAAAAAGTAAAGCTAAATAAAACTGAGTGAATTATTGAACTACTTTTAAAAAATTTGCATTTCATATTATAAACATTACCTTTAATTAGAACAGGCTAGAAAATTGTCATGAAGAAAGAGCAAAAACTCTGAGACTAAATACCAAAAAAAAAACAGTACTAAATCAAGTTACGAAAATGGTAATCTGGCCATACTGGTGCTAAAACTAGGTAACTCATTGTCAAATCCGCTGAGGCAAAGTAACGGTACCACGAGAGGCGCTATCTCATTATTCTTTCCATCATAGGGCATGTAGATATGATTGGCGAGTATGAGAAAATTTAAGAGTTTAATAGCGGTTCTGCTTGTTGATGCTGATGCTGTAACTGTTGTGATTGTTGTTACGCTTGTGAGAGCTACCAGACAAGTGGTGGGATGAGAAATGTTGATAATATCAACTGGAGGTTGGCATTGCTAATTCCATGAGAGAGGAGTTGTGGGTATAGAGTTGTACAGCTAATGACTTACTCTTTATTTCACTTGCCGAGAACGGAACATTGTTGGAGTTAGCACTTGTTAGTTGCTTTTGCGCTGATGAGCGGAGCCTCTCTTTGGGAGAAGAGCGCCCACAGGCATTTAAATATTTTCACTAGTTGTTTTTATTATTTTTATGTTTTTAATTTGTTTGTATTTATATCTGCAAAACAGAATTTGGGATAAGATAGCACAAGATGTATTGTGTTGCAATATTAAAGCGTCTATATCGCTGTGTGTGTGGATCTAAAAACAGTAATATCATTGGGTGTAGCGTAGTGGACGATACCTCAACAATTCTATCTGCAGTACTACCATGGTACTCATCAGTCTTTTCAGCAGAAGCAACAGCAATCCTCTTTGCCTGCCGATATGCCGCAAAACATAAACATCGATACCTTATATGCAGCGACTCCTTAGGAGCAATCCAAGCTATCTTAAATGCTAATTTTGTCGACCCAACAATATCACAGATAAGAGACATTCTTATTGAATACACGGAAAAAATCAAGCTATTATGGGTTCCAGGCCACATCGGAATACAAGGCAATACACTTGCCGACTCTGCTGCCAAATTAGCCACGAAATCCCCAGTTAAACTCATCAATACCATCAACAAAAAGGACATTAAAAAACTGGCTTACAAAAACTGCCTAAGAAATGAAATTACGCAATGGACTGAATATACTCATTACTACAAAGAGATAAACCCAACTCGTCAGCCAACAACACTACCAACAAATATAACAAGAAGGCAACAGATTATTTACACCCGCTTCCGTCTAGGACACACCAGGCTAACCCAACAACATCTCTTCCAAAACGTCCAACCACCACTCTGCTATTTTTGCTACGATGCGAACTTAACAATACCACATATAATCGAAGGATGCCTAGCGCTTGAAACAATACGCCAATCTATGGCCAACCCCAATATAAGGGAATTGCTCTCAAATGTAACACACACCAACATAAAAGAATTTATAAGATTTATAACTAAACTAAACATTTATTTTGAAGTGTGATATATATATACATAAGTCTTATTTGTACACATAGTAGAAATAAATTAATTTTAAGAAGCTGATGGCCTTAGTTGCTAACGCTTTTTCTAGATTGTTAAGGCATTGTTTCACAAAGCAAGAGCTAATAAAAGCACGTCTGTTCAATCGAAAAGTTTAACTTGATCAGCATGAGTCATTAGACTTAAATTTTTTTTTCCAATTCCGATTGTATTTGTGCCATGAGAAATAAAACAAAAACTATCTGCCGTTTGAAAGCGATATAAAACTAAAGGTCCAACCGTTTGCGGAAAAAACATCAAGATACACACCACAAATAGGAGCAGAAGTTCGGCCAAATACTCAAAAAAGGATGTATAGGCCAATTTTATATGTACAGGGTGAACGATATGAAGTGTATTGTTCTAATGACAGTTCAATATATTGTTTATAAGCCATCAAAAGCATTTGTGTCTCAGTTTTGTTCAATTTTTTTTTCTGTGATGGAATTCGAACGTAATAGTGTGATTGCGTGGACCAAAAAAACCGCAATAACGCCAGAAATGGTTCGGAAAGTGAAGGCTCGACTTGAACCAAATCCACGTCGAAGTGGAAAAAAAATGGCCAAAGAACTGAAAAAATCGCAAGACAGCATTCGACGCATAATGAAAAATGAGCTCAAGGTCAAGGCTTACAAGGTCCAAAAAGCATACGATCTTTCACCCCAGCAAAAAAAAGTTCCGTGCGAAAGAACAAAGGAGTTGTGGCGCTTGCACGAACGTGGCGAATTTCCCAACATTGTGTTTTCTGATGAAAAAAAAATTCCCAAATTCAGCAGTTCATAAACACTCAAAACGATCGTGTTTACTTGACCAAACGCTCATACGAGAATTTGAGCCTACGTATGGCCACTCGAAGCAATTTCCCATCGCAAGTAATGGTTTGGGCCGCAGTGACCGGTGATGGACGCTCTCCAATCGTTTTTATCGAGCCTGGTGTCAAAGTGAATGCGACTTATTTCGGGAAAATGTTTTAGAAGCTGCTTTAGAGCCGTGGACACGCAAACATTTCGGTCGTAGACCATGGACGTTCCAATAGGACTCGGCACCGTCTCATAAAGCTCGTGTGAACCAAGAATGGGTATAAAATCATGTTCCACATTCCATTTCGTCCACACAATGGCTTTCGAATTCTCCAGACGCAAATCCGATGGACTATTCCATCTGGTCCATTTTGGAGGGCAAGGTAAGGACTAAAAAATGTGCCAGTACGGGTGCGCTGAAAAAAGTGATTATACGAGAACGGGCCAAAATACCTCAAGATCACATGCGTACAGCATGCAACTCATTTTTTGACCGTTTGATGGCTATAGTCAAGGCAAAAGGTATCATATCGAGCTCAAGTGAATATTTATTAAAATTGTAATCATTTTTGAACAATTTTGTCTTTGAAATCAATAAAAACTAATTTCGCACAAAAAAGTTATGGTGTTTTGAATAGGTTTGAACGCTTCATATAGTTCACCCTGTATATACATATATATACACATACATACATATGTATGTGCATATATACTTAAAACGGATTATGTGACATTATACAAACTATACATATACAGCAAAGGTTTTCTAAACAAAATATAGACTAACCGAAAATTTGCAAATACCACACCGTTGGACGTTTGATGACCGTTGCGTGTAAATATCATCACATAATATTAGTTGCATGTGCCGAATAGCCTTTGTGCCTGCCGACAAAATGTGTAATATTTTCATATACGGTCACGTCCTGAATCACCGAAACGTGAAGTTTTGCGATTGGCATAGACAAATAAGTTTGTCTTACGGCGATGCCCAGCAAAGCAATAAAATTAGCTAACCTTTTTGTGACAAAATAATTTTATTTCGGTTTTTTTTCTTCATACAGCACAGTAAGTTTCATACATAGGTAAGCCATAAATGAATACATATGTACATAGATACTTGAGTGCGTGCATAAGTTTGTATTTATTTGTAAATATTAAGGTAAGGACTAATGCTTAAGAAAACTTAATTTTTAAAGTTAAACAACACGGAGGTTAATTGTCCTTACTACGAATATATAATATTATGTGACGTAAATGTGAATTTTCAGCTACATTCCTTTAGTATACCATTGCTTTTGTTGTCATTGTAGAAGCGGTTGAACATTTCTGTTGAGCTAAAGAGCTCTAGCTAGACCTGGACATTCACATAAGTAGTGTAAAAAAAATTCTTTCACCACCTCCACCTGATAGCTTCTGCAGATAGGATTGAAGAGGAGGCTGAGTCCGACTGCATGACCCCCTACTTTCCAATGGCCTGTAAGAGTTGCACTGATACGTGAGATGTTTGGCTGAGAGCATCCTAGCAGATCATTCGTCCTTTGGGTTTTGTACGACGGTCATGTGTTTTTTGTTGTTAGTTAGTTGCTTCCATCTTCTTGTTGTTGTTGTTGTTTCCATCTTCTTTCGGCTAAAGTATGATAGTGTGAAGCAATGGATGCTTTTATTGTGCTGAGTGGGATGGAGACTGCCATCGCCTTTACTATAGCGTTTTTCAATAGGTGCGCCTCAACTTTTTTCCAATAGGGAGGGCGAAGGACGATATTTTTTATTTTTCACTTGTCATTTGTAAACTTCATTAGTATACATTTCATCATGGAACGCTACACACTTCAGCAACGATTGCAAATCCTGCACATTTTTTATGAAAATAATCGTGCAAATTTTTTATGAAAATTTATAAATTTTCCAAAAAATCATCTTCAGTGATGAAGCTCACTTTTGGCTCAATGGCTTTGTCAACAAGCAAAATATGCGTTACTGGGCAGAAAGCAATCCACACGTGATTCATGAGGCACCGTTGCATCCCGAAAAAATCACTGTTTGGTGCGGTTTACATGCCGGCGGCGTAATTGGCCCATATTTTTTCGTTGACGAGAACGACGTGGCGATCGTTGTACTGTGAATGGAAATCGATACCGCGACATGATAAACGATTATTTTTGGCCGCAATTGAATGGTATGGACTTAGACGACATGTGGTTTCAACAGGACGGGGCCACAAGCCACACAGCACACGCTACAATTGATTTGTTGAAGAGTAAGTTCGATGAGCGCATTATTTCCACAAATGGACCGGTCGAATGGCCGCCGCGCTCGTGTGATTTGACGCCTCTAGACTATTTTCTTTGGGGTTATGTGAAGTCATTGGTCTACAGTAACAAGCCGGCGACGATTTGTGAGCTCAGAGCCAATATTGAACGCGAAATTGCTGGAATTTCGGCCGATTTATGCAAAAGAGTGGTCGAAAATTGGGTTCAACGATTGGACTTCGTAAAACGTGCATGCGGTGGTCATGCAAAAGAAATTGAATTTCATACTTAAATGTATATGTTCAAACTCGATAATAAAAAAAAAATTAGTTAAAAAAGTCAAACCGTTTGTGTTTTATTCAAAAAAAAAGTTGAAGCGCTCTTACTGAAAAACGCTTTATTTATAGTGTCGAACCTTTCCTTCTATCTCATCCGCTATCTCATTACCCCGTATGTGCCTATGACCGGGAACCCATATCAGAGAAATTTCGAGCCAATGACTAAGCAATTCTAGTTCCTCTCTACACTGTACAACTAGTTTGGAAGAAATGGAATTGAAATCCAAGACCTTGATTGCTGCTGAAAAGATAAATAATTTCTTTGTACTGTTTTAGTGATTTGCAACCTTGCCTGATTGCTAATAGTTCTGCCTGAAACAAGCTGGTATAGTCAGAAAGTCGAATTGATTTGGATAATTTGAGCGGCTCCGAATAGAAGCAAGCTCCCACATTACATATCATTTAAGAATCCTCAGTGTAGATTTCGATGTCGAAACTACCAATCACTTTCCCTTTCCACCATTCGGTTCTCGATGGAAAACGTACTGTAAAATCTTTCTTGAAGTTAAGGGCGGGGATTGTTAAGTCTGATTTGTTTTTGAGCACTGAGGATGCCAGAACGAGGATCTTGCTGAGACTGGCATTGCTTTATGCCATTCTACACAGCGTTTTAAAGGTTAGGTTCCACACAAAGTGTTTCTACGGTTTTGGGGGTCGGTGAAGCCTGTTGAGAGATAAAAGAGAGAACTCTCGAAATCTTGAAAGATAGAAAGTCGAAGCAGGTGGGAAACCAATATATGAGCGAATGTAATAGAAAAGCGGTGATGTCAACGATTCCCTTACGGCAATATGGAGGTCGAGGAAGGCATATACTGGTAGGCCACTCGCCGTAAGCATCAGTAAAATCATAGAAATCGTTATGTTCGAGCCTCATTTTTCATTAAGGGAATCATATTAATCTCATCACCAAGCAAAAAATAAAAAACGCTTAAAACTCCAATTATGTAGCTGTTTATAAAATATGGGGAATCTATCATAATAATAACAATAATTGGGAAAAATAACATTTGTCACTACAAAAATGAACTGAAATTGCTTAAGCAGCCTGTTAACATGAAACACCTGAAAACAGCAACACATAAGAGAATAGAGCTTTCTTTGTGGGGGGAAATTATGACAAAATTAATTTATATATCACATTCCCTTATTCGTGCATAATATATTGGGAAAACACCGCAACAAACCCAAATCATGGAATTTTAATTTCCCTTGGCAGCTAATAATTTTCTCCTTGAATTCATGTGCTTCTAGCTACAAGTGCACCGCCTGGACTAATTTAATTTTTTTTGGCTCCACTTTTGTGTAGTTAGTTTCTCCTACATTGTTTTCCATTGCCTTTATTTTTTTCTGCCACAATTCCTCTTGTAATTAGTGCAAATTATGTAGATTTAAGCATTTTCCGTTTGCGCTGTTATTGTTTCTGCTGCGACGGCACCATTTACCGCAAACGGCACTCTGGCAAACGTTTCGTTTCATCTCGGCAACGTTCCTATATTTTTTATTTGATGTTTTTGCGGTCTTTGTGTGGTTTGTTTGTTGGGCTTAATACGCTAACAATGTAATTAGCTCATAAAAATTACGCCCGCGCAACCGTGACCACTTAACTAACACCAAAAACCAACAATGTTGTTGTTATGTAAAAGAAGCACACAAATTCCACTGCTGAAGTGGCTGCTAAGGAATTTACTCTAGGCAGATGAGTGCATGCTTGTAGTTGAGAACGAGCGAGAGGCACCACAGATTGACGTTTAAGCAGTCGAGTTGGCATAAGCTGACAGCGCCAACGAGGCAATAAGCCAGTAGAGCATACCGATGGGAGCGGAAATGGTGAGAGACGTGTATACGTCCTCCATATTTCGCAGTATTAAGTATATGACCAGGGTCAAATTAGGCACAACACGCGTGAATGCCAAGAGCCTAATTAGATTTAAGTACTTTGTACGTTCGTTGAGCTGTACGGTTGTGGTGGCGTAGTAGGATCGAAGTGGGATGCCATTTATTGCGGTGTGTATATAAGTAGTTAGTCAAGACTTTTGTACGTGTCGGCCGGAAAGTTGACTTTTTACGCACTCTTCCGTGTAATTACTGGTTAAGCATTATTTACGAGTCACCATGAGATTAGGGCAGTCAAAATAAGCAGTGTTACGACTACATTTACATAAATGGATTTTAAATATTCACCTTGTATGGAGCTGTGCACAGATTTATGCAATTAGCTGTGTGATACAATATTCAGCCTAGGAGGTTTGTTTAGCATAGTAAATACTGAAAATGTATATCCAATCGGCCACATAGGATTTTTATAATCTTTGTTCGAAATGTATGGCCTTCAAATCACGAAAGATCAATCAAAGTAAAATTATTTGGGGATTTAAATACACTTAATAAATATGGCGCTTTCAGTTTGAATAATACTGATACGACAGGCTGTTGCCAAAACTGCGACACCAGTAGGCATAACAAAGGTAGAGCTTGACATTATCGGCATCGCCCGAAAGGCGAGATGGACCTTAAAGGTATCAAAATATCGGACTTGGTGATGTTTGATTCATTTGCGCCGAGAAGTACTGATGTTCACTTCACTAGCCCCATTCGCATCACAGGTTGATCCATCAAAGAGTGTACCTGTTGCCTCTGGTATAGCTAATCAGAATAAATAATGTCAGTCCTCAAATTACTTTGAAACTGATTCGTCTATGTAATTTATGATTTAAGTCTTCTTCTTCTTAATTGGCGCGATAACCGCTTACGCGATTTTGGTCGAGCTTAACAAAGCGCGCCAGTCGTTTCTTTCCCGTGCTAACCGGCAGCAGTTGAACAGACCAAGTGAAACCAAGTCCTTCGCCATCTGATCTTTTCAACACAGTGGAGGACTTTATCTTCCTCTGCTACCACCAGTTGGTACCGCATCAAATACTTTCGGAGCCGGGGCGTTTGTATCCATTCAGACGACATGACCCAGCCAGCGTAGCCGCTGGATCTTTATTCGCTGCGCTATGTCTATGTCGTTGTAAAGGTCATACAACCCATCGTTCCATTACCTGCGATACTCACCATCGCCAATTGCAAAGGCCCAAAAATCTTCCGGAAAATCGTTCTCTCAAACACTCCAAGGCTTCTGCGCCATACAATATATTTATAGGCCATACAATATATAATTGGCGCGTACACCCGTTTTGGGTGTTTGGCCGAGCTCCTCCTCCTATTTGCAGTGTGCGTCTCGATGTTGTTCCACAAATGGAGGGACTTACAGTTTCAAGCCGACTCCAAACGGCAATATTTTTATGAGGAGCTTTTTCATGGCAGAAATGCACTCGGAGGCTTGCCATTGCCTGCCGAGGGGCGACCGCTATTAGAAAAATGTTTTTCTTAATTTTGGTGTTTCACCGAGATTCGAACCTACGTTCTCTCTGTGAATTCCGAATGATAATCAGGCACCAACCCATTCAGCTACGGCGGCCGTACAATAGGACGGGCATAATGAGAGACTTATAAAGTTTTAGATTTGTTCGTCGAGAGAGATTCTACGTTGGATTTCCAGGCTGACATTTTTATCGGTGTTAATGCTGGTTCCCAATTACACGAAGTGCTTTACAACCTCAAAATTATAACTGTCAACAGTTACGTGGATGCCGATACGCGAGTGAGTCGGCTAATTGTTTGATGACAGGAGGTACTTCGTTTTGTCCTCATTCACCACCAGATGCATTCACTTTGCCTCTTTATACGGTTTGGAAAATGCAGAACTAACAGCGCGGTTGTTAAGGCCGATTATGTCTATATCATCGGCATATGCCAACAATTGTACGCTCTTATAAAAAATTGTACCTAAGCGAGTAAGTTCTGCGGCTCGCACGCTCCTCTCCAACATCAAGTTAAAGAAGTCCCACGACAGCGAGTGACCCTGTCAGAAACCCCGTTTGGTATCAAACGGCTCGGAGAGGACCTTCCCAATTCTGACGGCGCTGCTTGTATTGAGTAACGTCATCTTGCATAGCCGTATTAGTTTGGCGGGGATTCCAAATTTAGACATCGCGGCATACAAGTAACTCCTTTCCGTACTGTCGAAAGCAGCTTTGAAATCGGAAAAAAATGGTGTGTGACGATTCTCCAGTTGGTTGATTGTGGGCTTCAGCCTTTCACACAATACGCTCGCTATAACCTTATAGGCGATATCTAGAAGACTAATCCCGCGGTAATTGGCACAGATTGCAGGATCGCCTTTCTTATGGATTGGGCAGAGCACACTTAAATTCCAATCGGCAGGCATGCACCTTACCAGCTCCTCGCCGGTATGATTGAATAGCTCAGCCGGTAGTCCGTCGGCGCCCGCGGCTTTGTTGTTCTTTAGCCGCGTTATCGCTATTCTTATCTCGTCATGGTCGGATGGCGGAACGACAATTCCGTCGTCAACGATTGGTGTGTCGGGATCTTCACATTCTCTCCGACATGCGCAGCTATCACTTTTTAACAGGTTCGATAAGTGTTCCCTCCACAATTTAAGTATGCTCGGGATGTCAGTCCCGAGATAGCCGTCTTTGTCTTACAGGAAAACGCCCCGGTCTTAAAACTTTCTGTAAGCCGTCGGACTTTCTGGTAGAATTTTCGGGCGTTGTTCCTATTGGCCAGCATTTCAAGCTCCTTGCACTCACGTATTTCGGCCTCTCGTTTTTTCTGTCGGATGATACGTCTCTTTTCTTTTCTTAGCTCTCGGTAGCAATCCCACATGGCTCGCGTTGCGCCCGATCGCAGCGTGGCTCTATAGGCAGCATCTTTTCTTTCTGCGGCAGTATGAGATTTCTCGTCATACCAGCTGTTTTTTCGGGCTTGCCGGAATCCGATTTCATCTTCGGTGGCGGTACGTAGAGAACGAGAAATGTTGCTCAATTGCTCGTGTATGCCGGTTTGTTGGGCAGTACTCTCTCTGAGAGCAGGAATGAGAGTCAGTGGCGAATCTTCTGGCTGTCTGTTGTGAATGCAGCTTTTCGATGTTGAACATTCTTTGCGTAGGTAGATGTACGTTTTTTGCAACAAGGTAATGATCCGAGTCGATGTGGGGTCCTTCTATTACAACATGATCAATCTGGTTTCGTGTTTTTCGATCAGGAGACAGCCAGGGAGCTTGGTATATCTTCTTATGCTGGAATCTGGTGCTGCGGACTACCATGTTTACGTGGCGGTTCCCAAACCCAGCGCACAACCAGCTACCCTAGGATGCTTCGCCTTCTCACGTTGACTCGCTTGGAAGCTACCCAGAGCATACTTGGACTAATCCCGGAGATTGTGAGCTGCTATAGCTATATGTAGAAGAATCGTCTTGGCCACTCCCAAGTGAATGACGATCAGCGAATTTCCGCACTTGCGTGGACTTCTACATATGGAACCATCTTCCCATGATTTAAGTGTGTTGGTTAAAATAATGTTGGGTGCCAGATCACACGAGAGCCATTGGGAATAAAATATATGATCATTATTTAAGGGTCTCTCTTTTTCTGCTATCGAGAATGCCGACTGAGGATGGGTTAATATATCACTCAGTAATGATTTGGGCACCACCGGTGGTCGCCAAATAGGTTGATGCCTGACTGCCATTCGGAGGTCCACAGGTTCGAAAACGCGAGCACGAAACACAAATTGCGATTAAAAAATTGTTTTTTTTTCTAATTGAAATCGCTGTTCTGCGGACAATGGCAAACCTGCGAGTGTATTTGTACCTAGAAAAAACTCGTCATAAAAAACCATCTCCATTCGACGGCGACATAAAACTGTAGGTCCTTCCATGTGTGGAAAAACATAGAGACGCATACCAAAAATAGAAGGAGCAGCTCGGCCAAACACCCAACAAAATAAGGGCTGTACGCGATTATTATAAAAAGTTTTTCAAAAGACGCTTCTAGGTGTTATTATTATTATTATTATTATTCAAAATATGACTTTTAACAATTATATGTGAAAAATGTCCATCATGAGCACGTCTACAAGTAAAATTCGCCAAGCAGTAGATTCATGAGAACGTCGAGGTATCGATGTTGAAGGTTTTTCAGGAAGACTTTGGGCTGCAGCAGCAATATTTTCAACAGAACGTCCAGTTTGTGGTATACCAGTCTTTTATCTATCCTCAACAGAACCAGTTTCTTGAAATTTTATCACCAATCTTTACATTGTCGATACATTCGGACGATTACTTCCTCTAAATCAACTACGAGTTTTACGATATGTTGTTCTTAAAGATCGACTTGACAAGCGTCAAAAATTACATAAGAAAAAGTTTCGGGCTAGTAATTGTTCTTTACTGACATCTAGGCGTCACTTTTGAAAGACCTTTTATAAATCGTGTTGGCTCAGAGCCATACGATGGCTTGTCAAAATATCATTTGAAACTTATAATAAACTCAAAGTCTTACTGGCATACATAAGATACTTATTGTGCATGCATTCATTTGTGTATGTGTGTATGTAAAATAAATAAAATGTTTTGAAATTAATAGCACCACAAATTCTTCGCATTTATGCAAATATTTAACCACAATTGTCAATGATATCTCCACATAACTACGACATTGCATGCTTTTAGACATTTTGTAAGGATGTGCAATCATTTTTATTAAGAAAAATTCTTTGATTGAGAAATATGTGAGTTTAAAAGTATGTAAAAGGCTGCTTACGCATTGCTGTGCTGTTCTAATTTACCACAAATACGAATGTGGCATTTGCATCAACAAATTAAGCCTGCCTGAAGCCGCACTAATTTGAAGTAGGCGCCACAAGAACCGCAAATATTTTTTGTTGTTGCGTACAAATTCCGGCTGCTGACCAAACAAAATCCAAGAAATGGTAACAGCAGTAGAAACAGCACACAATTTTACTTCGAGATAGCAACAATAACAACAACATCAATAACTGCAGCTTTTGCGACAGCTGTGCTCCAACTCGGAAACAACTCAAAACTTTAAACTCTCAAAACCATGGCAGTGCGCATTCCTTTTTTTTGCTTTTTGTGTTGTTACAATACCAACTCTGTAGTATGCTGCTGCAGCAATGAATGATGATGCAACTGTTGTATCTCTTGCTATTTGCAGTTTTACTGCTGGTTAACTTGACAACATGCAACAGTAACAGCAGCACATCAGCAGCAGCAGCGGCAGACCACATTTTGTGAGCCGCAAATGTAGGAACTCATTTTGCTGCAGAGTGTTGTTGCATGGCGTATTCTACACATACATACATGCAAATCTCTGGCTGCATGTATGGGAGGGCACGTAGGTATGTAAATATGCCAGTGTGCAGTGTCAATGCGTAGTCCACTTCACAATTTTCACAGCTTTCATTACTTTATTCGTAAGTGTTGCGTAAGTAATGCAGTGCCACTTGTAGCTGCAGCGGTTGCGATGTCACTTGACACTTCCGGATTTCACTTCTTTTCGAAACTGTTTGCTCTTTAGTGAAGAATGCTTAGAAACACTTTGATATACTACTCGTAATGATGAAGATGAAATTTAATACAAATACAAATGCAAATATATCAACTCATGTTTGCTGGTATGTGTGGGTGCATAGGATAAATAAAAAGCAATACTTCCCCATTGCATTTTCATCTTAAACATTTAATAAATTTATACCAAAGTGCTGACACTAACTTGAGTTCGAGCAGTAGAGAAATGCCTACGTTCAGGCGAAATCGAACATTCCATGTATTGCACATATGCATTCGGTGAACCGTTATAGTCATAAAAAGAAAGAATTCAGAAAAATTTACCACCTAAAGACTGCCAGAAATATTGTATTTAGAAGGTTTCTTAGGTTCGAGCGCCTTTTTTATATTTAAATTAAATAAAGGGTTTTCCAATAAGAGGTGTTATTTTGATATTCAAAGAAACATACTATTTTTTAATATTAATGATCGGATGATTATTTCATTATAAAGAGGAAGATATGCCGTTAATAGTGGAAAATAGCATCAGACAAATGACCACCACAACCACGCTTACAGGACAATATCCTTTTCATGAAATTTTCCATAACCGAATTGCAAAGTGGCTGCCCTATGTCCTCGATAGCCTCACGAATTCCATCTTTGAGGTCTAGAATCGACCCTGGGCTGTTGGCGTAGACCTTCTCTTTCGCGTGGCCCCAAAGAAAAAAGTCACAAGGTGTTAAATCACAATAACTCGGTGGCCAATTGTGATCACCTCTTCGAAAAATAACACGGTCCGGAAACTTTTCCCGTAAAAGATCAATGGTTTCGTTGCTTGTGCGACACGTAGCGCCATCTTGTTGAAAATAAATGTTGTCCAGATCAATACCATCGAATTCCGTTAATCATCTCTCGATAGCGCATTCCATTCACCTGTAACATCTGTTATAGGAAAACCCTTTATATGGCACGACTTCTTTGAAGTGCAGGAGATTTATAGAGGTGGTGTTGTACCAAATCAATTTCTTTTTCATCTTCACAGCTCCTGCAGAAGCCATTCTACTGGCCAAGGTGTCAATATTGCAGTGATCCGTTATAACCACCTGTGTGTGTGTAGTTGATCTGTTGAATCCAAGCAGACATTTTGTCCTTTTAAAAATCAGTATTGGCCAGAGCGCTTTGTAGACCCTGAAGTTAGTTTCCATCACTCGAAATACGTTTTTCCATCACTCAAAATGAATGTAATTGTGAAATTGATCCAGAAAAACCTGAGTATGCATAAGAGCTACATATTTTTAACACTTGTACTTATACAAGACGGCACAAAACTAAGCACCCTTTGGCAAGACTTGTAATTTTTGAAAATGGCGTTGTACGTCGATCATAGTTGACACTTCTGAACTTGACATCTGCAGTATACAAACAAACAAGTAAAAGAGCGCGTAAGGATACAAATAAAGATTTGCATCAGTCGAAATAATTTTTTTTCGCTTTGGTTAAAATGTTATTGAAAAAAAAAAAAAAATTGGATGATTAATTTTGTGCCGTCTTGCACATGAGTGTCTCAGAACCTAGAGCTTGGCTCTATTATGGTGCATTCGAAACTGGTTAGAGAATGCCTGGTCTCGCTCTCGATTGCATCAGAATTATTCGACATAAGGATAATTTGGGTACCTGGTCATAGTGACATTGCTGGAAACTGCGAAGCCGACGAGCTGGCCAGACAAGTGAAATGTAGTGAGGTAGTGTGCCCGCGAAAGAAGAGGATCGGAATCCCCTTGACGACCTGTGCTCTACTAATTTGATTGAAAAAAGTATTATGTCTTTTATCTATATAAAATGGTATAATATTCCAAGAATAATATAGCTAAATAGGTAGTCAGGAGGTAGTCCAACAACGAAGTATGGGTTGAGCGATGTGCTACACACTTGGCTCGTGAACTGGATTTTGATCTCTGCTTATACCAATGAGGAATATCAGTGATCGTCGCTTCAAATTAGTAACATAACATAACCAGTTTTTCGGGGCCTTTGGTTAGTTCCAGCAGAGACGCTAGCATTTATTCATCACGTCAAGGGCGTCACTTTTTCGCAATGTCCGTAACACATTTGTCTGCCAGCGCATTCCTGACCTTGAATAAATAAATATGAAAATTTTCCCATGCCATGAAAAAGCTCCTCATACTGTAGGTCCCTCCATTTGTGGAGGAATAAGAAGACACACGCCACAAATTGAAGTAAAAACTCGTCCGAACACATAAAATGGTGTAAGCGTTATATGACCTAAGATAATGAATGCCCTTACGTATCGACGATGTCGATTATCCCGGTAACTCTGTAAAATATTTTGGCAAAAATTCTTTACCATATAAGAAATTCAATTCTAATCGCTCTTGGAGTCATTTTTTCAAAATCTTCTGATTATTCAACAATTTCAATTAGTGTGAAGTTGAGGTACGCGAAATGTAAATTAAGATTTTATAACAAATATAACTCCATTCATACCAACAAGACCTAATTATATCTTCGAAAGGTTATCCGATTTTTAATTCACGAAAGAAAATTAATTCCTCTCACCATAGCTAGGAACAATTTCAGGAGGATCCATGGATTTGAGAGCCAGGAGCATAAAAGTACAAGATCACGGTCTTAACGTGGTCTTACATGAACCAATTTTGAGTATAACATGCAAGTTATCCATATATATCTTCAAGTTCTATAGATAAAGCTTGCAAACAAATCCAAACACCCAGTGCGTTCTAGAGGAAGTCTATTCTATATTCTTTAGAAAGTATTCCGCCTCTCCGGACAATAACAAATGTACAGCCCAATAAAAGTCTCAAAAATGAATGATTCGACCTTGGTAATTTGCCATTAGCCCCGGCGCATTCGAAAATTTTTCATAGCCCCGGATACCGAAACCAAGTTTAGTTAATTACATTTATACACACATGCACACTTATAAGAAAAAATTAAAATTCTTGCAAAATTTCGCATTGCTTCAGATCTTTGCGATCTGCTTAATTTCCCTTTACTCCTTTGCACTTCCTTATCAAACGGAAGTAATTCAAACTATGTAAATTATAACACTTTCGTTATTGTGGTATTGTAGGGCAAAAGTAAGTGGCGAGGAGTGAATGGAAACATGCGAAACCAAATTGCAGTTGCGGAATTGGAAAACTTTATTTACCAATTGCTCACATGAATGGTTGGTTCCTCGTATGCATAGACAACTTTTAAAGAAATAAACACAAGTTTTGCGTCAGAAGAACTTTCAAGTTCTTAATGGCTTTGCTTAAATTGTGAAATATTAAAAAAATAGTGGAATCTGAAACCTGTTCGTTAGTGCGGGTCGTATGCTATACGAGTACGAAAGCAAATTGCTAAATGTCGAGCTGATTATGAAAGTTTAAATAATTCCTTATATAGGGTAGGCCATGTAAAATTTGCTTTTTGAATCGGCTATAAAAAAAAACTAATCAATATTTTTTGAATTTTTTTTTTATTTTGAAGATTGAACATTGTCATTTATGAATGAAAAATAATATCGTTCAAATGACTGCCACGACTGGCTTTACAGTAGGCCATTCGATCAACCCAATTTTTAAGCACATTTTCTATTGTTTGGGCTCCAATTTCATGAATGGCAACTTCGATTTCGTGTTTTAAAGTATCAATCGTCTCTGGATGGTTCGAATAGCATTTGTCCTTAACGGCTCTTCACAAAAAATAATCCAACGGGCTTAAATCACAGCTCGGCCAATTGATATCGGAATTCAAAAACGGTAGCCAAAAGTTCGAGTGTAACTTTGGCAGTGTGACAAGTTGGAAACAACTCGTTGAGTATGTCACGGTAACGCTCGCCATTTACTGTAACCGCGGCTCCTCACTCATTTTCGAAAAAAAATGACCCGATGATGCTTCTCTACAGTAACGTGTGGATTTTCTGAGCCCCAAATCCGACAATTTTGCTTATTGACGTAGCCACCGATGTGAAAATGAGCTTCATTAGAAAAGATGATTTTTCGTTTCTCACAGTTTGAGTGGAAGACTCACCACTTTGGAAATAGGTTTTCAATATTTCCCAATTTTGTTCAAACGTATAGCGTCCCATTTCGTAAATGTCAAACCTTTAATTATATTATGAACACATTTGACATGTCATTTGTGTTACCATTCTCAAAAAAATAGGTGGTTCAAAAAGCAAACGCTATATGGCCCACCCTGTATGTAGAAATTGTGACCGACAAAAGTAAGTATTTGACGATGCCTATAAATTCATTTATCTATTACAACTAATATTGTTCAACTTTTTTTGTATTTTTTTAGGAGTGGATAAAGACTGGAAGTCACAATAAGCAGTTTTTCTTATACACCAGCCATTTTGACTGGCTTTGGTAGAAATAAGTATATATAAATAGCTGGTAAATGTAGTGCTAAAGTGACGGAGTTCAAAGCTTTCCCGCAGATTTGCGTTTTCAGTTTCTGACTTCTGATTTATAATGTTATTCGCAACTCATCACTAAACTATAATATACATGAGTCCATAAAAATATCATAGTTAGGCAAATTGTTGTCAACTTTAATTTGCAATAACTTTTTCGGTTTTTCTTGCCTTTCCTGAAACATATTTATATTCAAAATTGATTACCAATTCAAAGCCAGCAGCTGCGGGTTATCAAGAGTGGTCAAATTATGGCGAAAAGTTAGGCGCGTGCCAAACGCGAAAAAATATCTTAAAACAAATAAAAATGGAAATGTATGCAGAAAAACAGTGTAGCAAATTGTATGCAGCTATCAAATAAGAAGAAGCTACTAAGATACTCGCACACTCGGCGAAAAAGAATACCCACGAAAATCTCTGCCTTTAGGGTTGTCATACAGCAAATGTGGCTCATTATTATGCGCGACGGCAACCGCTAAAAGTGACTTAACAGGGCGCGTCAGTACTACGAAATGAACGACCCAAAGCATAAGCGTATCACATCAAGCGAGTCAAGTTGGAAGTTGAAACTTTTTGTTTAGTTACAAGTAAATGAACCCTGCCGAAAGATAATGCAGTGTAGGTGTAAAGGAGTAGAAGCGGGCAGAAATTTGTTGGATAAGATATGCATGGAGAGGGGGGAAATGGGCAGCTTATGTTGTGGCTGGTGGCAAAATTAAAGATTTTAGCCATAATCTTATTGACGTGATAGGATTACACTTCGCTAAGTGAATTAATAAGATGGGCTGCCATCAGCGGCAAAGACAAAAAGGACAAGCCACGATGAATAGCCGGTTATCAATGATAATGCCACTATGTAAATAACAGCAAAGAAAGAGTGGAAGGTAAGGCTACCCAAGGGAGAGGCGGGATAGTTTTGTCAATTTGACATGATTACTGGATGCTCACGCCGCATACTCATAACTTATAAGAAGGAAGAAAGAGAGAATTTAATAATTAAATTTGACAAACTCATTACATAACTTAATCTTGGATCACTTGAAGAGTCGCATCAGGCAACTTTAGTTTAAGTAACAAAAATTAAACTCGTTTTAGGCTATGCGGTGAAAGTTACGTAAAGTTAGATGAATTATACTCAGGCTCTTAGCCTATTGAGAGGCCGAAACTTTTTAAAAAATTTATAAGATCTTTGATTTCCACAGTACTGAAATCTTCCAATTCATTAAAAAGTTGTCTACCTAAAGTGCGGAATCGGCGTTTGGAAAGAGCAGAATCGTGCGAGATCATTTCTTCCTTGGACAGTTTCTGCCTATTAGGCAGTCCCCGTGACAACGAAAACTAGTGTGCTAATATTATATTTATTTTGGCTTAGCAGGGACAGGGATGATTCTGTCAGTTCGGACAGACGGTCTTAATTAACAGCTCATCCTGAAAAATACTGCGTGGTCCGGAAAGCTAAAAACTGAAGGAGCACCTCTAAGTTGTTTGAAATATAAACTTCCGCCCATCATACCCTCGAGCACTGGGCCATTTGTGTCTGCATGGATGAACTCGCCCAGTTTTATAATATCTCAGCTCCGAAATATCAGTTAGGATCTTGTAGTTGTCGAAGAATATGTTCGATCACTCACATTACTTAAGGTGGTGCCGCAAGGAAGGAAGTTCAAAGTCACAAATAATGCTTTCAATGGCGTGGTTGATGAGAGTCTTTGGACTTTGTCAACCCTTTGAATGTTTATACCATTCACAAGAGCATTCCCCTCTAACTACTGCTGCGTAGAGGCAATCTATTATTCTGGTTTCCAGCCCTAATTTTTTTACAACTACAATTGTGAGCACAAGGCCTAGCTATTTAACCCTTTCCGTTACTCTAAAGGGGTTTCCCGCTAAAGATGTTTGTTTAAGAACAGGTTTCTTATGTCTCCTGTTATAAATAATCAGATCCGTTTTTTTCGGATTTACTCCTAGCCGTCTACTTCTACACCAAAATGATAGTATGCTGTGATATCTTTGTTGAAGATCCTGCAAAGTTGGAGGGAGTTTTCCCGAGTTTGCTATTGCAATAACATCGGCGTATGGAAATATCTTTCCTGCAATATTTTCAAGTTGCTGGAGAAGACTATTGATTGCCAGGTTCCACAGAAGTGGGGAGATTACTCCACCTGAGGTAAGCCCCTGACCGGAATAGATGATTCATTCAGTTCTGCGGTTATCGTCCGCTCGATTAGCATTCGTTCTACGTATCGTACAAGACGTGCGCACTGTTTACGCCCATCTCAGAGCGAAGTTGTAATTGCTTCCGGATTACGAGGTGTGTTCAAAAAATAAGGTGAATTTTGAAATTTCGTGGGCTACGTACATTCGGCTTCCGATTATTTTTTTTTACACTCGTCTCGAAGAT
Organism: Anastrepha ludens; assembly: GCF_028408465.1. Taxonomy (NCBI): domain Eukaryota; kingdom Metazoa; phylum Arthropoda; class Insecta; order Diptera; family Tephritidae; genus Anastrepha; species Anastrepha ludens. The sequence continues at coordinate 52,550,652 of NC_071501.1, read as the reverse complement.
ATGTTCACCGGTATAGCAATACAGCCTGTTTAGTTTGCTTGTGAGAGGCATAAATAAGACAAGAGTTTTGCGTGTTGTGTTCGGCAATTTTCTGCTATCGAAAATATGGATCAAAGAAGTTGCATCAAATTTTGTGTAAAGAATGGAATTAAGTATTCAAAAACACTTGAAATGTTGACGAAATTCGGAGAAAGTAAAGAAAACTGTTATGAAGAATCGTCGAGTATTAATTAGAGAAGTTGCTGAGGATGTTAGCATATCGGTTGGCTCATGCCATGCAATCTTTTCGGAAATTTTGGGTGTAGTGCACCATGGCGTAGTGCATCAAGAGTTCTTATCACAAGCTCATACGGTAAATAAGAAGCATACATCTTTTCATGGCTTAACTACTTTGGATTTTATTTAGACATAAAGTAATATTTTTTGAAACTCGTTCTTAGGTCGAAATTCGGTGGCCAGGTATTCTATGCATGCACTTGCAGACATGAATTTCGTACAATTGAAGTATTTCTTTTATTAAAATTTAAAAAAACATAAATGTAGTTTGGAAAATTACTTTTACTCAATTCAAAGTAAAAAATGTATGAAAATAATACAAAAATTAAGAATCAATTTACTTTTGCTCGATGTAAGCAACTTCTACCTTGACTATGATCTTGAGACGGTCCACAAACGAATCGCTGCCCGAATGTGACTTGCAGGTATTTTGGGCCACTCGCGGACAATGGCTTGTTTCAGCGCCTGGAGATTGGGGAATCTTTTATTTCGGACCTCGCTCTCGAAAATGACCCAAAATATTCGCGCTGGTGAACTTGAGAGCCATTGTGTGTAAGTTCTGTAGATTGGAAGATTATTTTTTAGCTATTCTTGGTTCACTCGAGCTTCGTGAGATAGTACCGAGTCCTGTTGAAACGTCCATGGTCTGCCACCAAAATGTTTGTCTGCACACGGCGTCAAAGCAACCTCCAGAATACTTTCCCGATAGTATTTCGTATTTACCTTGACGCCAGGCTCCCAGGCTCAATGGAAACGATTGGAGAGCGCCCATCTGCGGTTACAGCAGCCCATGCGGTTTTCAGCGTGCAATCTTGGCTAGCCCAAAATAAGCTAAACCTAGCGCAGCAAAAGACCGAAGTAATCCTTATATCCAGCAGAAAAAAGCCAAAAGAGATTTCTTTTAGAATCGGAGACTTCAACATAATGACCACTCCCGGTCTACCTACCGGTTGTGCGCACTTCGCGTATGTAGGGCATTTAAAACGGTGCCCGACGATGCAGCCTTAGTAATATCTGTCATGTACCCGCTAGGCATATTAGCATTGGAAACTGCCCAAATAGCGAAAGCACAGCGACCTATAACTCCGTCTACTCGGGCCGCGTTACGAGATAATTGCCTCGACGAGTGGCAAACTAGGTGGGACAGCTCGGCCAAAGGGCGTTGGACGCACAGATGCATTCGCAACCTAAAGATTTGGTTAAAGAGGCCACATGGAGAAGTGGACTTTTACCTGACCCAGTTTTTGAGTGGACATGGATGCTTCAAAGCGTATCTATATAGGTTTAACCACGACAACAATCCTTATTGCGACTACTGCGATGGAAACATTTTAGAGGACGTTCACTACATATTCATCATATACTCGCGCCTCCGTTCTGCAAAAGAGAGGCTCTATAGAACCTTTGGAGAACCTCCTTCCATTACTTGTGGCGGGTGCTGCCTCCTGGTGGCCAATCAATGGCTCAAATTCTCGTATGAATGATCGGTCAAATAAACCCTATCGGTTTGGCAATGTTAGTTGTCACTTTCGGCCAAGCGAAGCAACTCCAGTCTGACTTGTTGCTGCTTTGGTGTATAATCTCACACTCCTTTTGGATCTTGTAAGGCTTGTCTTTGAGATCATTGCTCAGTATGCGTCGGATGCTACGGTTAGATATCTTCAGTTCTTTCGCCATTTGATTGCCACTTCGACGGGGTTTTCACACAAGTCGCTTCTTAACTTTTTGAACCATTTTACTTGACGTTGTAGTCTTTTGATGTCCACCTCCATGACGTTTAACGATGCTACTAGTGGGGCGATAAACGAAAACTTTATTTACTTTAAGGTACTCGAGCTCACGTACAATCGCTAATTGTGATTTTCCACCCCAATATAATGCAATTACACTATTACGTTTGAAATCCATTACTGATTTGCTTTTTTAGCGTTTACTCTCGGCAAAAGGCTTCCGCGCGCTTGTAAACAATACTCTGGACTGTCGTTTAGTCAACTAACAGACAACTGATGCCCGTGGATCAGCTGCGCGAGCGGTTGGTTACACTTCGAGTGCCAGACCCTGTAAGAAAAAGAGTTTAGAATTAATAGAATTCTCTTCGTAATTATTGACGTAAGCGCATTTTTTTGAATTTTTTGTATAAGATGTAGTTGTCATATATTCAACACTAAATACACATCTGTGTAAGAGTATTTTGGTTCCGGAAGGGGAAAACTCTAAAACTTATTAAATGTCCACCATGAGCACAGATCTACAGGCTGCCATACGATAATCAAAATTCTCAAGCACTCGCTCCCACATTATTGAATTGAGTTCAGCACTTTCGATTCGAATGCTGTGTTTCAGCTCTGGAATCGTTTTTGGCTGGACATATACTTTACTTTTTGAAAAAAAACACCACAAAAAGTAGTCTAGTAGAGTTAGATCGCATAATCTGAGTGGCCAGTTTAGTCACTATTACGAGAAATTAATCGACCGGGAAACTTAGAATGCGATAATGCAATGTTTTCCTGTGTTGTGTGACTTGTGTGCTTTCCTGTTGAAAATAAAGATCGTCTATGTTTATTTCAGGCTATAAAAAATCCTTAATCAGTTGTCTACAGTGATCTATTGACAGTAGCAGCTCTTCCATTTGCGTCTTCGAAGGAAAGCGGGTCAAGTATTCCACGAGGATGTAATGACTTTTCTGAAATATCAACAGACCGTCCAGTTTTTGGTTTGTCAGTCCTTTTCAGAATCAGTTTCTTCACATTTTTCACCAACCTTTGAATCGTCATTACATTCGGATGATTGTTTCCACCAACAATTTTTCCATCGAATTTGGTTCTTAAATGTCGCAGATTTCATAATAAGTTTCAATAATCTTAACGCATTTTCTATCGTCTAAGTACCCCTGGTTAAAATTATACTTGACAAATATCAAAGATGACAGAAAAAAGGTGCCGTCTAGAAATTATTCACTGCTGGCATCTAGGCGTCACTTTTGAGAGCCCCTTTATATGAGATGTTGTATCTTTGTTTCCTTCAAATGATAAAATACAACTTCGTATATAAAAATTAGTTTGTAAAGGATTGAAAATTACAAGTTACAACATGTACGCTCTCAAAAAAGTATGTAGATTGGTATCTTTTCTTGTTTGTCATGTGTTAACGATGTTGTTGGATGAGTAAAAATAAAATTGTGGCACATAATTCCTTTTTGACAATTACTTTTACTTTCCTCTTCATTTCATGCCACTTTAGCATACTTTGTTTGCCGAGCCGCCAACTTGAAACTTTTACTGATTTTTTCTCTGCAGATAGTCAAGTCATCATCAGGCTTCCTTGCGTCATGGATGCCGTCAAACGTAACTTTTGTAAGTATGCACACTATACCCGTATCATCGTCGTTATGAACTCATCAACAGCCATGAATTAGCATAATTTATTACGAGCAGAAAAAAGTTTGTGCTAAACAATAATTATCAGAAAAATTACAAGGACGAAGACAAATTAAGTGTCATTTCTTGGAAACATAATCAACTCAGCTGTTTTTTATTGGGATATATTTACATATATATAAGTGTGTGGAAATTTATTATTAATGGCGCTAAAATGTTTAACTAAGACAAAGTAAAATTTAGATTTAATTTGCACCACTTCTCTACCATCATTGAAGCGGTAACCTCAGTATTGCCGAGAAGTCCACTTAGTAGAAATCAACACGCTTACCAGAGTGGAAAATCATGTGAATCAGCCTTACACGATCTTGTTAGCAAGATTGAAGCCGGGCTGGAAGCTGACGAATACACAATGGGCGTGTCCGTGGACATTTAGGGGGCTTTTGATAATGCCACTTTCGGTTCGATATGTTCTTCTGCCGAACGACACGGAGTTAATCAAACCATTGTAAAATGGATATATTCCATGGTCTCTGATAGGCTGTTAACCGCTGGTGAGAACAGTGACGAACTAATCACAGTCAGGGCCAAGCAAGGATGCGCCCAAGGGAGTGTTCTTTATTCGCTGCTGTGGTGCTTCGTCGTAAACTCTCTACTAGCTGAGATGGAAGAGCTCGGTTTTCATGTCCAAGCATATGCGGACGATGTCTGTGCGCCAATATCGGATAAATCCTTAAGGAAGCTTTGCACGAAAGTGCAGAGGATCCTTGACAAAATCGATGACTGGTGCATGAGACAAAGTCTTTCCGTTAATGCGAAAAAAACAACCATAGTCTTGTTTACGAGAAAACGGAAATTGGATGGACTCAGTCTTCCAACAATGAAAAGTGTAACACTTGGTCTTTTCGATGAAGTTAAATGTCTAGGAGTAATCTTGGATAAGAAACTGACTTGGGACATTTCACTGAAGGTGAATCGGGCATTGAGGATTTTTCAGCAATGCCGTAGAGCCTTTGGTAAAACCTGGGGTCTGAAACCTGCTGAGGTCCTATGGAAATACACAGCACTTATCAGATCAATCATCACTTACGCTTCTGTGGTATGGGGGTGACGGAGCATGGTTAAGTCCACAATCCGGGAACTATACAGGCTACAAAGAAGTGTATGTTTATGCATTCAACCTCTGGTGATGCCCTACATGCTATGCTTGATTTGCTCCCCCTGGATCTTAAGATACAACAGGAAGCAATAAAAACAATGTGTAGACTCTATAAATATGGTTTATGGCACGCAGATGGAACTTCGAGACACAGAGAAATCTTTAAGTTGCTATCTGAGCAGTATCCACGTTTTTGGCACCTAAAGACGGCTTGATACCCACAGTTTCATTTGGAAGGAAATTTGATGTCAGAGTAATCCAGAATGCATGCAGAGAGGTTTGACGGATATTTTCTTTACCGATGAGTCCAAGAACGAAAAGGGTCTGGAGCCGGATGGTACTTAAACGATAGTAATAAGTATCACTATGCTATGGGGGAAATGGCAACTGTTTTCCAAACGGAAGTTTTTGCCATCTTGAAAGTAGCCGAATGGATAATCGAGAGGAGATGGAGCGGGAAACAGATTGGAGTTTTCAGTGACAGTCAGGCTGCACAGAAGGCCCTGGAGAACGCGAAGCAAATCTCAAAGATTGTTCAAAAATGTAAGAAGAAGCTTAATTCTATCGCAAGACAAAACAGGTTTGTACTTATATGGGTTCCGGGACACTCCGGTGTTCAAGGAAACGAAATTGTCGATGAATTGGTCAACCGTGGATCAGCGGTCCCCCACAGGGGCCAGAGCCAATAATCGAAATCAGTTCCGTAGGAATCATGAATTGGATCAGCGATTAGGTAGGTAATCTACATAAAGAGCGATGGTCCGGTCTAGAACGCTGAAGAACTGCAAAGTGTTTTGTGACAAGACCGAACAGAAAACTGTCAATCTTTCTACTACAACTTGGAAGGAAAGACGTTCGGTTGATGGTCGGTAACATTACAGGACACAACCCATGGAGTCAGCATATGACCACCATTGGAATCATTGAGCTTGGAGGAGGCGGATAGCACTGAGCACTTTCTCTGTGAGTGTCCTGCCTTTGCTAGAGCACGGCTACGAGTGTTGGGTTCCGATGTCATGAGAATGAGTAATATTCGTTCTCTAAAACTGGAGGATATTTACAGATTTGCCAAAGAATCTGAAATATTCTCACAAGACTAACTATCTTTATCTCTGTCTCTATTCTTTCCTATCTCTTTCTCTGATACTTTTCTCCTTCCCTCCTTGACCATCTACCCCCTTTCCAGAGCTTTAAATACAATGGGCTGTTTAGCCTGAGTGTTTTAGGAGCCACTAAATCTCCTGGTGCTCCTTGGCTCGATCTTTTCAAATTTCAACCCCCTCAGTGATTTCGGCTGAGTTCAACAAAAGTGTGACTACTTTCTTTTTCGCTCTACCAGGCATCAATCAGAAACATCAAGTGAAAGATAAGCACTTCTTCATCTTTTTTTCCCACAAAGGAGACATTTATTTGTCTTTGCTATCACCAGCTGGAAGGACATGAACTGCCTTCCATTCCAACAACATGGCCCTCTCCACGGAGTCGCTTTATCTTGCTTTCGAACTTCTGTGCCATACTGAAGGCCGAGCAATTTGGTATATTTATAAACGTGGTTTTTGTTAGTTATGAGAAGACTTTAGTTTTCCTTTGGCATTCTTACAAAGTAAAAGCGTTTGGTAAGGAGATAGCTTTGAATTTCTAGGCTTAAATTATTATGCGGCGCTAATACTACTACAAAATTATAATTTCTGAAAGGGGCATGAACACGGGGACGCGAGTGCTTGCCTTGTTCGACCTGGGTTCAAGACAGGTTGAAATACTTTTATAGTGCCCTTGTGAATACCCGGGACGCCATTCAAGAGATATTTTTGACGAAACAAAGCTAGATTACCGCAAGGCGAGGGCTATGCCACAAAGTCTAATGTTTCACCTTAGTTAATAATCCTGTTGGCAAGTTTTTTTTTTCGTGCACGATTGGTGAGCAAGATATTCGTTTTCGCTCTTGATAACTACTGTTTGTTGTTTCTCAGAACGTTGAGAGTAAGTACCTGCGAACACTGTCCATTTCATGCCCTCAAAATCGAGCTCAGCAACTTTAACGCCAGGGATGGTACTCGTATTTTGGGGATCCTTATTTAACTCCGTTGGGCACCATTTTTAAAACTTTCGGTTAGGTACCCGCGTTGCCCAGTCTGGCCATAAAAAATGCCATGACATCCAACAGGTTGCAAAAGAAAGCAAAGGTCCATTGACTTGTTGGCCGTTTTGATGGGAAATGCGTGACCATTTGATCCACGCAATCGACGCCAGCTTTGTGTGCCTTATAATAAATAATGGGCGACGGTTTTTTTGCTTCGCCTTTGGGTGTAACGAACGATGGAAAGTACATTAACCACTTTGCTCTATGTTGGTACATATCTGCTGATTGAAACAAGGTCTTCATGAAAACCAAACAATGACAAAAGCACTGGGCGAGAGCTGCTCTTTATCGTTTCTCGTGTAATGCAACGTTTGTTGGATCGTATGGTGCCAACTAATGCATCCCGTTTGACTATGGAAGCATTTTTAAACAAACCAATAACTATCCCTGGGAATATTGGGTGTCAACCAACCAGCCGGAGTCGATACACTCACAGCGAAGAGAGATTGCCATCTTTGTCTACAAGGGGGCGAAAAGCTTAGCCGAAAAACTCGTTTCTATTGTATTGTATGCAAGAATCCAGTACGTCAACAACACTGGAAGGCAAGCGCCAACGAATACATGAATAAACTTAATTTCATATTTTACGACGAATTTCATTGTAATCAACTTTTTTCTTCAACCGTCTTCGAAATGCGTCAAAAAAAGGGCAAAACAAAACACAATAGTTTTTTTTCAGGAACCAAAAAAGTTTCAGCGACTTATAAAAACAGTATGAAATTAAAACTATATACCTGCGATACTTAAAAATGAATTATAAATGTGGTGCATTTGTATGGGAATATGTGGCAATCCCATACAAATGCATGTAAATACATTGGACCAACCAGACCCGAGGTGCCCAAGCGAAGGTGTAACATTTAAATAATTTTTTTCGTCCTATTCTAGGATCCTTTTTAAAAGGTTATATTGATAAATCGATAGAAAATTAAATTTAAGGAAGCTACCTGGAAGTTCAAGTCGTTAGCGATAATATAACTATGTTATATTCACGCCGAAAGTCGAAAAACTATACCAGCCAGACCCGGATGCCCAACGGAGGATGAAATAAGTTCAATATTACATTTTTATGAGCAAACCCTGACGACGGAAAAGAGCTTACCAGTGAATGCTGGTAATGGCTGCATAAAGCGAAGATCTGGATGAGATCGAGGAGCTGAAAAAGGTATGTAAAAAAGTGTTAAGCTATTAAGCGAAGCTTATTATTAAGGTTATATGTTGTACTTATACAAGGTGGCGCAAAATGAGTCCCATTATTGTAAGACTTATACTTTTTGTAAATGGCGTCGAGATCAATTATATTTGACACTTGAGAACTATGTAAACAGCTGGAGTATGCAAACAGACGAGCATTACTCAAAACTGTTTCTTTATTTAATAAAAGTAATTACGGCGGCCGCCGTAGCCGAATGGGTTGGTGCCTGACTACCATTCGGTATTCACAGAGAGAACGTAGGTTCGAATCTCGGTGAAACACCAAAATTAAGAAAAACATTTTTCTAATAGCGGTCGCCCCTCGGCAGGCAATGGCAAACCTCCAAGTGTATTTCTGCCATGAAAAAGCTCCTCATAAAAATATTGCCGTTCGGAGTCGGCTTGAAACTGTAGGTGAAACAAGATCAAGACGCATGCCACAAATAGGAGGAGGAGCTCGGCCAAACACCCAGAAAGGGTATCAATTATATATAGTATTCATTTAGTAAAAACCAGAATGGGATGATTAATTTTGCTCCTCTTTGCATATCCACTCAAAATTTTGGTTTCATAATTTGTGGGTTCAAATAACTAAAGTGATAATTTGAGATAAAGCTTATTTGAAAATTGCGAATCAGTCTTTTTAGAAGTTGGTTGCAATAATTAGCATTATTTCAAATTTGTTAGAAAAATATTTAATATTTAAGCCGCTGCTTCTACAATATTTTAAATTTAAAATTAGGCTGATGCCACGTGCCCCAGACATTTTAAAAGCAGCTGCTGTAACCACAACTTTCATGCAGTTAAACGATTCTGTAAAAAGTCAAAACTTAATATTCCTGCATGCTGAACTCGACTCTGCAGATAAATTTAAAAGGCTTATTTTTCCAAACTGTCAGAAATTCTTCCCATTCAACCATAAACAGCGAACTGAAAATATTCGTTTGTTGCCAGTTGTAAAAATATTTAAAGTGTCAAATAATTAATCATTGGTTTGTTTTGCCACATGCCGTTGGAAGTGATGGGACTCGGCGGAGTAATGGTACCTCTGCGATTTAAACGCTAAAATTCATAACAATGTGTCGTCACGTCCAGTTGCGTAATTATGTTTATATATGGACAAGCTCACACATGTATACTTACATACATGTGTACATATGTGTATGAGTGGTATCATAAATCAACTATTAAATAGACGTCCGGGAATATTTCATTTATGCCTAGTAATGATTGCGCTTGTTGAGCACAATTTTGGGGTGAAATAAAATTTCAGAAGCTGTACGAGTTTATATTAAAGCTAAGTGACTTTAAATTTTAAACAAATGTTTTAATTACGATTCGGTCTTGTGTTCTAATATCTGAATTTATGAATAAAAATTATATTCTGCCCAGGCTCACATTTTCCTTTCAGTATAGCAAATCACATTTCCCTTGTAAGGTCATCTTTTTATGTAAAATACTTAAGAGCCACCTCAGTTGTTGCTGTCATCGGCTATGTTACTGTGCCATACAATACATACATACATATACTTGTAGTGGGCGTAATGAGAGGACTTTTAGGTGAGAGAGGACTTCACTGCTCAATTGCCTATTCAATCCAAAGCAGCACTTGGTGAATGTATTTGTATTAGTGACTGTTATGTGGAAGGAGGGCATGTTAATTGGCTCTTTATAATTAAGAGAAACAACCGACTAATTATGTACGAAGGGCCTTGAAGAGTGGCAGTTTTTTATTTACACATTTTATAATCTAAAAATGCAGTATTTCTTACAGACTATGAAAAACGGTTTAATGCAAAATAGTTCAATAAAAAAAAAAAAAAAAACATGGGTGACAAAAAATAAGTGTATACAACATTTTTTAATGAAAAAAATTTATCATTGATAGTAGCTCAAAACAAATTGTGAAATTTTAATAGACAATGTTTGAGGAACATTATATTCATCCAGTTTCGAAGTGGCCACCTTTAGCACGCATACACAAGCTCAAACGTTTCGAAAAATTTTGGGCTATAGGCCGTAGTTCGTCTACCGTTATGCGCTCCCACTCTAGACGCAACGCTTGCTTCAGGCACTCCAAAGTTTTGTGGCGTTTTGCACAGGCCCTTGCTTTCAAAATCGACCATACGCTGTAATCTAGCGGATTCAGATCCGGTGAGTAGGGTGGCCATTATTTGGAAGTAATGAAAGAAGAGAAATTGGCTTTGCATCACTCTGGGATAGTTTTTTGGCTCTGTGGGCTGGTGCCGAGTCCTGTTGAAACAGCCACTCATCGTCAACAAAGTGCTGCTGGGACTAGGGAAGAACAACTGCTTCTAATATGTCTTGACGGTAAACTTCTTTATTGATTTTGACTTCTCGGTCTATGACAATCATAGGAGTCTTGCCACTGGCGCAAATCCCCCCACATACCATGAGAGATCGCGAATTTTGACGATGTTCAACAATGGACGAAGATCCAAATGCTTCTGTATACCAATTTCTGTCATTTTGATGATTGTGAGCTTGAACGGTAAACAGTTTCTCATTCGTAAAGCCGATTTTTTCCCAGCCCATACCTGCGGCCCGACGTTGGAGCGAGCGCCATCTTTCAAGTCTTACTTTCTTGTTTTCATCCGTGAGCAGCTGTCATTTTTGTACTTTATAAAGCTTAAGTCCAATTAATTTTTTTGCTATAAGGCGAACTGATTCACGATTGATGCCTGTCTCACGAGCAATTTTCCTCATCGATAACATAGAATTTCGCTGAACTCGTTTTTTGATGATTTTTCGGTTGTTGCAAGTGTTAATAGTTCGTTTTCTTCCTCTTCCAAAACGGTCAACTTCATTACCAAGCTCCTTAAATCGTTTGATAGCACGAGAAACCAATGAACGTGCAATTCCAAGCTTCCGTGCTATCTCGCAGTTGCGTGCTCCTAGCTGATGCAGGACTATAATATAGGCTGGGCCATGTAAAATTTGCTTTTTGAATAGGCTATAAAAAAAACTGATCAATATTTTTTCAAACTTTTTTTTTATTTTGAGGATTGAACATTGTCATTTATGAATTAAAAATAATATCGTTCAAATAACTGCCACGACTGGCTTTACAGTAGGCCATTCGATCAACCCAATTTTTAAGCACATTTTCGATTGTTTGGGCTCCAATTTCCTGAGTGGCAACGTCGATTTCGTGTTTTAAAGCATCAATCGTCTCCGGATGGTTCGCATAGCATTTGTCCTTAACGGCTCCCCACAAAAAATAATCCAACGCGCTTAAATCACAGCTTCGAGGCGGCCAATTGATATCGGAATTTCGGCTGATTATTCGGTTCTCAAAAACGGTAGCCAAAAGTTCGAGTGTAACTTTGGCAGTGTGACAAGTTGCACCGTCCTGTTGAAACCAAATGTCTTCCATGTCATCCTCTTCAATTTTTGGAAACAACTCGTTGAGCATGTCACGGTAACGCTCGCCATTTACTGTAACCGCAGCTCCTCACTCATTTTCGAAAAAAAAAAATGGCCCGATGATGCCGCCAGACCAAAAACCGCACCAAACAGTGTCTCGTTGTGGATGCATTTGCTTCTCTACAGTAACGTGTGGATTTTCTGAGCCCCAAATCCGACAATTTTGCTTATTGACGTAGCCACTGATGTGAAAATGAGCTTCATCAGGTTTTCAATATTTTCCAATTTTGTTCAAACGTATAGCGTCCCATTTCGTAAATGTCAAACCTTTAAGTAAATTATGAACACATTTGACATGTCATTTGTGTTACCATTCTCAAAAAAATAGGTGGTTCAAAAAGCAAACGCTATATGACCCACTCTGTAGCTGAGCGACTACTTGACATCGTTACACAAAGTATTTAAAAAGAGCTGGAACAGAAACGAATACTTTTTTTTTGTACTTCAGAACACACACAAGAATCACAAAATAAGAGCATTCGCTAAAAAAATTTTACATTCATCTAATTGCACGGAGAAGTTGGTATACAGTTATTTTTTGTCACCCTGTACTTATTTCATTTTAATGAAGAAAATGTAACATTGCTCAGAGTTTACAACGAAAAAATATTAGGGATTCCAAGGTTAAACAATTCATTGAATAACATTTTGAAGTAATATACTTGTCACTTATGCTTTGTGGAAGAAAAATCTAAGTCAATGCGGTTTGAAAGCGAATTAAATTCCCTCAAACTTCTAAAAATCAGAGCACTAGAGCGATAATTAGTTCTAACCATCTCCCACCAGAAAATATCACGATTTAGTAAGCTTAGCTGAGGATTACTGAAATTAATTTTTTCGAGTGATGATGTGAAGTCAATCACCCACTTATCAAATCAAAAACGAAATTGAGGAAGAGAATATGCCTTATAATAAAGGGTGATTTTTTAAGAGCTATAGGAAAGTTTTTCAAAAAAACACTTGTAAAATTCAGAAAAAATCATGAAATATTTATTTAAATCGATAGTACAGTCCATATCTGGAGTTTTTAGATGAATAAGCAAGCACCGACATTTATAGGTTGGAATTGGATCAGTGAAAAGCAAAGAACGCAAAGCATAACTTACAAAGACTTTGTGAACACGTTCAAGCCTACTAATTGAGATGCATAATATAATATCCAAATAGAGACAGCTTCGAGTGCACCTGAGAGGCATATAACCACTCTAAAGTATATGGATGAACAAAGTCGGAACTAAAACGTCAAATAAAAACAAGTACAGAATACGACTTTGCAATGGTATAATTTAAATGCCTTTGAAAAGAGAATCTAGAGACTTATGACTGCCTTCTATGCTTACAAGTCACATTCATGGCACAATAAATTTGTCAGAAACAAACATTGTGCTGACTGAAAAAGCTATATTTAGAAGTACTTAAGCAGGAATGATAGAACTTACAAGGTTTGGCCTTCTCCTTCTTCTTCTTCTTGATTTGCTCCTTCACGCACGAGACTCACCGTCACCAACGAGCAAATGTCCAAAAATCTTCCGTAGAATCTTTCTCTCAACATCCCAGTGACGCCTCATTGGATATTGTCATCACACAAGCTTCTGCGTCGCACGATGTGACTCGTATGCTGAGAGCCTTATACAGGCCATAAATTTAGTTTGGAAAATTACTTTTATTCAACTCAAAGTAAAACATGTGTGAAAATAATACAAAATTAAGAATCAATTTACTTTTGTTCGATATGCCCACCTTTTGCCTGGACTATGGCCTTGACACGGTCCAGAAACGAATTGCAAATTGTCCGAATGTAATTTGCAGGTATTTTGGGTCACTCGCGAGCAATGGCTTGTTTCAGCACCTGGTGAATCTTTTAGTTCGGACCTTGCACAAAAAGAATAACCCATCAGGTTCGCGTCTGGTGAATTTGAGAGCCATTGTGTGGGAGTTCTGTAGGTCGGAACGTTGATTTTTAGCCATTCTTGGTTGACTCGAGCTTCGTGAGACGGTGCCGAGTCCTGTTGAAACGTCCATGGTCTACCACCAAAATGTTTGTCTGCACACGGCTTCAAACCAATCTCCATAATACTTTCCCGATAATATTTCGCATTTACCTTGACGCCAGACTCGCCAGGCTGGATGGAAACGATTGGAGTGCACGCATCTGTGGTTACAGCAGCCCAAACCATTACTTGTGGCGGGTGCTGCCTCCTGGTGGCCAACCGATGGCTCAAATTCTCGTACGAAGGGTCAGTCAAATAAACCCTATCGGTTTGGGAGTTTACGAATTGCTCAATTTGAAAAATTTTCTCGTTAGAAAACACAATGTTCGGAAATTGACCGCTTTCGGCCAAGGGAAGCAATTCCTTCGCTCACTTAACTCTGACTTGTTGGTGCTTTGGTGTGAGATCATGCTCCTTTTGGATCTTGTAAGGCTTGTCTTTGAGATTATTTTTGGTATACGTCGGATGTTATATATATATACATTTGGCGCGTACACCCTTTTTGGGTATTTGGCCGAGCTCCTCCTATTTGTGGTGTGCGCCTTGATGTTGTTACACAAATGGAGGGACCTACAGTTTCAAGCCGACTCCGAACGGCAAATATTTCTATGAGGAGCTTTTTCATGGCAGAAATACACTCGGAGGTTTGCCATTACCTGCCGAGGGGCGACCGCTATTAGAAAAATGTTTTTCTTAATTTTGTTGTTTTCACCGAGATTCGAACCGACGTTCTCTCTGTGAATTCCGAATGGTAGTCACGCACCAACCCATTCGGCTATGGCGGATGTTATGGTCAGATATTTTCAGTGTTTTCTCCATTTGATTGGCAGTTTGTCGGGGATTTCGCTCAAGTCGCTTCTTCACTTTTTGAACAATTTTACGTGACGTAGAAGTCTTTTGATGACCACCTCCATAACGTTTCGCGATGCTACTAGTGGGGCGATAAACAAAAACTTTATTTACTTTAAGGTGCTCGAGCTCACGAATTATCCTTGATTGTGATTTTCCAGCCCAATATAATGTAATCACACTATTACGTTTGAAATCCATTACTGATTTACTTTTTTCGCGTTTACTCTCGGCAAAAAGCTTCCGCGCGCCAGTAAACAATACTCTGGACTGTCATTTAGCCAACTAACAGACAGCTGGTTACACTTCGAGTGCCGTAAAGTGTTAGTTTTGTTCGTCAAGAGAGGACTTTAATACTCAATTTTATACTTAGTGCAAAGTAGCACTTATTGGCAAGAGGAATTCTAGAATGGATGTAAAGGCTGACATTATTATCGGTTTTAATGCTGGTTCCTAGTTACATGAAGTATTTTAAAACTTCGAAATCATAACTGTCATTAGCTTTCTTCTTTATCCAGTTTGGAAACGGCAGAACTAACAGTGCGGTTGTCTGCTACCTCGTTTGGTATCAAAAGACTCGGAGAGGTAATTCCCAATGGCGCTCCTGGTATTGAGCCACGCCATTTCGCATAGCCGTATTTGTTTTGCGGGGATACCAAAATCAGCATAAACGCAACCCTTTTTGTGCTATCGAGTGCAGCTTTAAGAACGTCAAAAAGATTGTGAGTGTTGATTCTCCTTTCATGGGTATATTCCCATGCTTGGTGCACTTACAATAAATATCTGGTCGATAGTTGATTTTCCAGGTCCAATCAGTTGGTTGATGGTGGGCTTCACCCTATCATACAATACGCTCGCCTGAACCTATATTTAGAAGACTAATCCCGCGATAATTGACAATTGCCGTATCGCCTTTCTTATAGATTGTTTAGAGTTTTAAATTTCAATAGGCAAGCATGCTTTCATTCGATGATATTTTGCATAGAAGCTGATGCCCCAGCTCCTCGCCGCCATGTTTGAATAGCTCAACCGGCAGTACGTCGGCTCCCGCAGCTTTCTTGTTCTCTAGGAGCGTTGTCGCTATTCTCACTTCGTCATGGCGGGCAAGCGGAACGATAGTCTCATCATCAACGTTTGGTGTATCGGGATCTTCACATTCTCTGTGACATGTGCAGCTGTCACAATTTAACAAGTTCGACAAGTGTTCCCTTCATAATTTAAGTAATAAGCTGCCGACCTTTCAGGTAACATTTTCGGGTGTTCAGCATCTCAAGCTCCTCGCACTCACAAACTTCGGTCTCTCGTTTCTTCATTCTGATTATACGTCTCTCTTTATGTTTCAGCTGCCGGTAGCGACCTCACATTGTTCGCATTGCGCCCTGTCGCGCCTATAAGCAGCATCCTTTCTTTTAGCGATGTCATGATATTTCTCGTCGTACGAATTGTTTTTTCGGGCTCACCTAAATTCAATTTCTTCTTCGGCCACGGGACGTAAAGAACTAGAAATGCTGTTCTATTGCTCTTGGGCAGTACTCTTAGAGAGCTGGAGTGAGAGTCAAGTGACGAATCGTCTGGCTGTCTATTGTCATTACAGCTTTTCGATGTTGAAAATTCTTTGTAAAATTAGATGTACGTTTTTTGTTGCACATAGGCGTGTGCGCAGTTTGGCTGCAACGAGGTCATGTTCCGAGTCGATGTTGGGTTCTCGGATCGTACGTACCTCTTATATACACTAGAAGCGTGTCTTCCATCTATTGCAACATTATGGATCTGGTTTCGCGTTTTTCGATCATGAGACAGCCATGTTGCTTTTTGTATTTTCTTATGCTGGAATCTGGTACTGCAGACTATCACGTTTCGAGCCCCGACGAAGTCGATCAGCCTCTGTCCGTTACCGGTGGTTTCGTTGTGCAGGTTGAATTTTCTCACTGTAGAACCAAAAATTCCTTCCTTGTCCACCCTGGCATTGAAGTCGTCGAGCACGATTTTTATGTCGTGGCGGGGGGTAAGCCTGCTTATGCTTTATATAAGGTTTCAGTCAGCTGTTCCTAACCCAAGCTTTTAAGTATGGCCAGATTTTCACTTAAAGTTAACGGAGTGACGCGGTAGTGCATAGGTTCTAGTCGCCGCGCATGAACATCAACTAATAGGAAGTATTTTCTAGTAGCGGTCGCCCCTTGGCAGATCCACACACTATTCCAGTTAAAGATTCACTATTCTATACGTATTTTTATTTGAGTGTAGTAAGTAAGCGATTGGCAGGTTATATGTAATTTATAAATAGTTTGCCGTAATTGGCTGGCAAATAAACGTCCTTGACACTATTTCCTCCGGATTAGTAGATTTTCTGACTTTTGCACTTCGTTTCACACAAACGCTTACAAAGACGCACGCATCCAGTTGGAACGAAATGCGTTGAGTGCTCTTACTTGAAAAAAAAATCAAAATACAATAGAAAAAATATGGGGGAAGTCCCTTTTCCATAATCCCTAAACTTTTAGCCCGCCACTCAAAGTTTGCCCATTAAAAAGTTTTCGCTTTTTCGGCAATGCTGGCAATTCGACTTTCATTGCACTCGTCCTTGCACACTTCACCTTCTCTCCGTTTCTCCATATTCTGACCGCGCTGCTCAATTGCTCCTCACAATGCATTTCTTGCTTAGCTTAAACATTTATATTTTTTTTAAGACTTTTTTTGTACAAATAATTTGGTATTTCTAAATTTTCGAGTGGATATCGTGCTTTGTTGATTTATGCTGTAAACGCCCACTTGTACTGTGTGCCTCCACTTTTCATCCTGACCAGCACTTTCATACGACTTCGAAGTGTTTTCTCTAAGCTTTTCCAATTCCAGCTCAACTCATTCAAAATTTTCTTGCCTCTTAACGGCGCTTTTGGTGATTGTCGTCAGTTTTACGAACGAATTTGTTGCACACAAATTTACTAACCCTGTAACACACACATATATATATCTTTCTATTTAAATATGTAGATTTGTACGTATGTATGTATGTGTATAGAGTAGTCCATTCCCCTGTGGCTGTTTGTCGATGCTGCAGTAGCAGGCAAAAGTTTCGCCTCTTCGCTTTGGCTTAAATTAACAAAATAATTCCTGTAGCTTGCAACAACAACTCTCCGCCTCTAAGGTTTTATTGGTGATTGTCCATATGTATGCAGCTATGTTTGTGTGTAAGCCTCAGTGCCATTCAGGCTTGACTTTATTTGCCTGGCTGTGTATTTGTATGTTGTTCCTACGTCATTTAATGCAAATTGGCTGCCAATTAGTGAAAAGTCTGTACAACTGAACCAAGGAGTGGAAGCAGCAAAGAAGAACGAAAGCAAAAACAAAAATGAACATTTCTCCAACAACATTCCTTTGTCGCTGTTGCTGTTGCAGCTGCAACTGCATTTTGTGCTTAGTTTGTAGCGAAAGTTTTGCCGTCTATTTATTTTAATTCATTTTACCAGTTCATGTTTCGACTTTTTTCTCCTGCCAACTTTTTGTTTGTGGTTCCACACACAGCAGCTACCACCAGTGGCGGAAGGGATTGTTTTTCGGATTTGATGAAAAGTGTTTATTAATTGTTGTTATAATTTTCA
The DNA here is from genome assembly GCF_028408465.1 of Anastrepha ludens. Lineage (NCBI taxonomy): Eukaryota > Metazoa > Arthropoda > Insecta > Diptera > Tephritidae > Anastrepha > Anastrepha ludens. Next base: position 52,532,620 of record NC_071501.1, on the reverse strand, counting down.
ACTAATTTCCAAGGTATAAGCATAAAATGCTTGCCTAGTAACAAATACGCGTTTGAGTGAAATCTAATGAGGCAGCAAATTACTTCAAAAAAGGATTGAAAACTTTCATCAGCAAAGAAGATACAAATGGTGATTGAAATTTAACTGAAATTTTAATGAAATATGTTTTGATGTTTTATGCAGGGTTGATAGTGCGGCTTTACAAACAAACAAAAATCACACCTCTTATTTTAAAGAAGAAGCCATTTATAAAGATTGCCAGTCCGATATAAACGTGAAATTTAAGGGCTCTGGTTGAACTCATCTATCAGTTGGCTACTCGAAGAATAGTTAATTCGGACTTAGAAGGCATTCAAATTCGTGTTTTCCTGAACAGGGTGCCTTCATATTTCTCATGTGGTAGTTACATTGTATGGAGGCGGGGGAGGGCATTGTAACTGGTTATGCGGATACTGCGAAATGGACGTTCAAAACTTTATGTGAACTCTTGGAAACTTTACTGGACTCTGAGCATAAAAAATAATGGAAAATAGTACAATGGACATCTTTAAGTTGCTATCTGATCAGTATCCACTGGTTTTGGTACTTAAAGACGCCCTAATATCCACAGTTTCATTTGGAAGGAAATTTGATGCCACACAATGGAGCAATCCAGAATGCACGCATGGAGGTTTGACGGATATTTTCTTTACCGATGGGTCCAAGAATGAAATAGGGTCTGGAGCCGGATGGTACTTAAACGATAGTAGTAAGTATCACTATGTTATGGGTGAAATGGCAACTTTTTTCCAAACGGAAGTTTTTGCCATCCTAAAAGTAGCTGAATGGTTAATCGAGAGGGGATGGAGCGGGAAACAGATTGGAATTTGCAGTGACAGTCAAGCTGCACTGAAGGCCCTGGAGAACGCGAAGCAAACCTCAAAGATTGTTCAAGAATGTAAGAAGAAGCTTAATTCTGTCGCAAGACAAAATAGGCTTGTACTGAGTTCCTGGACACTCCGGTGTTCAAGGAAACTAAATTGCCGATGAATTGGCCAACCGTGGATCAGCGGTTACCCCACAAAGGCCAGAGCCAAAAATCGGAATCAGTTCCGCAGGAATCATGAATTGGATCAGCAGTTGGCAATCTAAATAAAGAGCGATGGTCCGGACTAGAACGCTGCAGAACTGCAAAGTGTTTTGTGACAAGTCCGAACAGAAAATTGTCAAACTTTCTACTAAAACGTAGAGGGAAAGACGTTCATTACAGGACACAACCCATGGGGTCAGCATATGACTACCATTGGAATCATTGAGAACCCAATGTGCCTGTCATGCTTAGAGGAGGCGCTAGAGCACGGCTACGAGTTTTGGGTTCCGATGTCATGAGAATGAGTAATGTTCATTCTCTAAAACGGGAGGATATTTACAGATTTGGCAAAGAATCTGGATGATTCTCACAGCACCAACTATCTCCATCTCTGTCTCTATTCTTCCTATCTCTTTCTCTGATATTTTTCTCCTTCCCTCCATTCCAGAGTTTTAAATACAATGGGCTTTTTAGTCTGAATGTTTTAGGAGCCATCAAATCTCCTGCTGCTCCATGGCTCGACCTTTTCTAATTTCAATTTCAATTTCAAACAAAGGCAAGCATTGTAAAAACTCCGACGGCGATTTTTACTTCACAACGTGTGACAGACATTCAAACAGTTTGAAGCTTCGCATATTTGATGGCACATTAAACTATACACATTTTCCGTTTAATTCTGCTGTATGCAGTTATAGATTTTGGTAGCCTATACATTATACGATGCACAGAGAACACACGACGGCAGAGATGGGACCAACATCAGACCGGTAACCGGCTCTCAGGGATTTTGAAGGAATCGGCTGATTTGCTGACGTAATCCAGGTTTTTACAGTGGTTTGTTTACGAAAACCCTGAGATTGTATTGGTGCTATAAGAATCAATGCAGTGCTCACCCATGTCGTCTGAACAACGACTAGTACCTGGTAACGTGGCAGCCGAAGTTACTCGCTCAATTTATCTTTTCACCATAGTTGAAGGCCAAATGCTTTATCCTTGATCTGAGTTAGGCTACTTTGAACTAAGTAGGTAACTGGGTAGTATTATGCCCGTTTTATTGTGTGGCTCAGAGGTTATTCTCAGATTTCAAACAAACAAAAAACGCGGAGCTCCGCCTCAGTGGCTCTCACGGTTCTATACCTGCCGATACACTAAATGCTATTCTGACTTAATTACACCTTCTTGACTTAATTACATTTACAGCCGCTGTCACTAGCTGGCTTATATGATAGTATAACTCCTTGTCAACCGCAATTTTAGGAACTTTGTCATCTGGACAACCTATCAATATCGATTCATGCATGCCAGCGGTGGTTTTTAAAAACCCACCCGGTGGGAGTAGTACATAACGCATCTAAGAATAGGCGCAGGTGAACTCGATGGGAGCTTCAAAGGCAAGTTTTATTGCAAAATATGAGATTAAAAACTTCTTTTCGGCTTTTTGACTACTGCATAGAGTATACAATACATTATGGCTGAAATTCTGGCCATGTGAACTCTTACAAATAACTTATTCGGAGTAAACCTGACTATTGTCCAAGCTGCAGGTGGTTAGGGCAAAAGGAAAGTATACTATGAGTTCATCCTTATTTTTCACGGTTTGGAGCTCTACATACTCGAAAAATCATTCTAATGAAGGCTTGCGGAAATAACTGTCATGCAAATAAAAACATTTACCAAGATCATTGAGTCGGCGAAGAGGCTTGTTCGATTGCGCTAATTGTCAAATCAAATGCCGTGCAAGTTCGTGCGTTTTTTGCAGGTGGTTTTGAAGTTAATATAATATAAAAGATGTTTAAAGTATTTATCAATCAATAATATATTTTCCTTCATTATTTACAATGTCTTCCCAACGATTAGGCACATTTTTAATTTCCTGCTCAAAAACTTGTTTGTCCTTGGAGCCAAAATACGAGTAGTTCTTGTCTCATATGGGATTGAAGTCCAGGGAAAAGGTGATAATCACGAGATGCAATATCCGGAGAGTATGATGGATGTGGCATTAGCTCCCATCCGAGCTCGAAAAATTCATTACTCAAAAACAACTGATTTTAGCTACTGGGCATTCAGATCAATTGAAATTTGAGGTGTACTCTTGATTTGGAAAAATTTAAAAAAAAAATACACTTTTTGAAATATTGAAACAAAAAAAAAACGTGTCTCATTATTTTGACCAGAGAGCAATAGGAGCTGGTACAATTCATAAGCATACTTAACAGTCAATAGACAGCATAGGGTGCACAATAGATCAATATGGTCGCAGTGCTAAAGGCCCATGCCTTAACCCTTTACTACCATTAACCATTAACCATTAACATATTTGAGTTACATCGAAATCGAAGAACATGTCCCGAATAGCCCGGTTGAATTGAAATAGAAAGCATCAACTTCAATCCCGTAACGCCCCAAGTGGAATGAAAATATTGACCAAGGTAAATCATAATTCTAGACCAGTTCTGCAGATAACGAGTTATATTCAGAAGCAAAACGGAACTTACAATCCTGACGAGTTACTTTAGTATATAGTAAAGTTGAAAACATAAGTGAAATGGTTTTTTCACAATCGCTTAGAGTATCCAGCCTAGCGCGCAATATACCACGGACTGTAGGTTGCGGCCGCCGTAGCTGAATGAGTAGGTGCGTGACTACAGTGGCAAAAGCAATTGATTTAAAAAGGGTTTGCTAATAACGATCGCTCCTCGGTAGGCAGGAAATGTCAAACCTGGCGAGTGTATTTCTGCCATGAAAGAGTTCCGCATAAAATCTGGTAATAATTTTGTAGGCTCCTCCATTTGCAGGAAAACGCACAAAATTGAAGGAAATCTCAAGCCTGGCGAGTGTATTTCTGCCATGAAAGAGTTCTGCATAAAATCTGGTAATAATTTTGTAGGCTCCTCCATTTGCAGGAAAACGCACAAAATTGAAGGAAGAAAATCAACAATGGATGTACGAGTGTAGGTATATATGTATTAGACCAGGTCGATTTGTGGGGAGGCAAAAAAATCGCCCATTGCTCTGTGAAAATCATACTCTAGGGATCAAAATAAGAAACTTTGCCGAAGGAACTATACCTCTAAAACGAATTCTGATGTCTCCCAATTTGGGTCGAACTCTTTAGTTTCTTTTCTCATGTAAAGGCCAAAAATGGTGATATTTTGAAATGATTGTATGAGCAACCCCCCAGGGGAGTCCCAGGGGGTGTGCCACTGGCATGGGTGGATCGGCCGTAAAAAGTTAGTGGGGGTCGGTCATACATTTGGACTCGATTGGAGCACTCTAAATGGGTCAAAGTGGGATTTTTCGTACGACCCAAACTGGGGGACATCAGAATTCGTTTTAGAGGTATGGTTCCTTCGGCAAAGTTTCTTATTTTGATCCCTAGAATACGATTTTCACAGAGCAATGAGCGATTTTTAAATCGACCCGCCCAAATATGTATATATGTATATATGAAGAGGGTTCTTCTTCTTTCCAAAATCTAAAGAAACTCTCTACTTTTCGGAAACATTAAAAAACTATGGGTTACAAATTAAACTAGGCCTTATTTTTCAAAATAAAATATCTCTACCTCGTATCTAGTTTTTGAGTTCAAATTAATTCCAAAACACCTCAACTAAGTTTCACTGCAGTCTGACTAATGAATGAATGCGATCATATATTTCTATACCCATTTATTTAGTATGCACTTATAAAAATATATTCTGTAATATATTTTAGGTAATAATTTATTTTTGAAATCCTTTAATGTCCTTACCGTCCATACAGTCCGCTTAAGCTGACACACACGATAGCACACAAAATCATTTTCCAGATTTACTGATTTTTATTTTCAATTTTTATCTTTCATTCCTTTTTTCGTCTAATTTTGTTGCAAGTTCTTTTATTACGTCACGAAATAAATTATTCAAATGATGATGAGTTGATTATGTTGATGACAACTTCACAGTAACACATTGCTGCTGTTGACATTTCACTGCAATGATACCAACGGCGTTGTTTGCTGTTTGCTCCTGGTTGATGGCAGCTAAACTATGTACGAGTAGACGACAACGGGCAGCGAACAAATTCATTGCAGCTTTCGAGCTCTGCTCCAGTCGACATTTGTCGGGCATAAGCCGTCTTTTATACGCCACAGTGAGCTCATCCGGTTAGTTCTCGTTGGTGTAATAGTGATTGTTGTTGCAGTAAATACCGCAGCTACTGCTGCTACTGCTGCTACTGCTGCTGCTACTGCTGTTATGACAGTGCTTGTTGTTATATCAACTATTGTCGCTAAATCCTGTTGTCCGGCGCCATCTGTCGTGAAAAGCTTTAAACTTAATTTCCGTGACATTATTGCACTATTTTTGTTGTTTTTATGTTTGCCACGTTGTTTGTTGCCAATAATAATGCGCTTACTTACTTTTCCTTTTTGTTCCCGGGAATCTTGCTGTTGTTGTTATGCGCTGTTTGCTGCATATTTTAGCAAGTTGTTCCAATTACTGTTCGCTATATTGCTGCTGTTTGCTGTGTTTTTGTTGCCCTATTACTTTCGCTGCTGCAGTTTGCTGTTGGCGAGCACGATTCTCACCGACTATCCGCGTTAAATGCAAATAACAATTAGCGTCAATTTATGGTGTTCAAATTTATGACAGCTTCCATAATGACCATCAACACCAGTGAACTGAAGTATGCAGTTTTTAAGATGGCTTAGATCTACTAATAGATTGCAAAATAAAATTCTATTGAATAGAATTTTGTATGAGTAACAAAAAAGAGATCAATTTCCGAAAATGCATAAAAATATTGTGGATTCACGAAAATGTGAAAAAATAAAAGTTCATGCAAAATGTTTAATACTTTACGTGTCTCAGAAAAGTCATCACATATTTTAATATATTTTTAATATTATCGTTTTTCGCGGATTGGATCATACTTCTGGGGTATGAAATGAGTAACTTTATGGTGGAACTATCTTCATAATTCATAATAAAGGGTGGTTAAGTTTCAAGGCTCGTTGTTGATTTTGAATAAAATACAATTTTTTTAAGAAATTATTGTCATTTCTCTTTATTATGATAATATTGGTTTGACTCAATTACGCATAGAATAAAATATCGGCCAAATGGCCGCTGCGGCCTCGGCGGCACACCTTCATCCGATGGTCCAAATTTTCGATGACACTGAGGCTTAATTGAGGTTCTATGCCGTTAATGTACCGAATTATCTCATCCTTTAGCTCTTGAATTGTTGCTGGGTTATGGACGTTCACCTTTTCTTTCAAATAACTCCAAAGAAAGAAGTCGAACGGTGTCGTCGACGTCTAGGTGTAGTTCACATTCAACATCGGCCCTTGAACCTTAACCACCCTTTATTATATAGACTGCGCGTGTACAAATGATTCCTAAAACATCGACTCGAATCAGACATATAAAAGCATTGCACAAAAATTTCAGTTTCGAGTTGCGCCAAAATTAGAAAGAAAATTACTAGTCGCTTTGACCTTTGAGAAACTTTCATTGGGAAGCTTTGACCTTGATAAACTTGCGTCTGTTGGCAATTCTCTTATCAGTTTTGTTTTTGTGATGTGAATAGGTGATGACTATTACTCAATTAGAGTTCTGCAGTAAAATCCCCGTTTCTCAGGTTTGAAGGAAGTGTGTAGTGTTCAATGGCTCGCGAAGTAGACGCCGTTCCTTTTCTAGAAAGCTTAGAGAAGTAAATCTGAAAGATCGATTTCTGGACAAATAGGCAGAGAATACAATACAGTGTCGAAAGAAAAATAATATAAAATGGGATATATAAAAATATACATATCGAGCTTTTATGGACATGTCGACGACTTGGGACAATATGTCGTCTAAAGCCATGGAACAGGCCATGCTAAGCAGGGGCATAAGTTCAATAAGAAGCATAGCAAGTTCTTTAATAAAAAGTGACATCTTCTGACTGCGTTGTATTTTTCGACCGCGAAAGCTTTCTAATTTTTCGTGAGCTTTTATGCAACTGCCACGGTTAAAGTTTTTTTCAAAACTTTTATTGAAATTTTGAAATAAAGGATGGTTAAATTTCAAGGGCCGATACTGAATGTGAACCACACCTAAACATCAGGTTTTTTCTGCATTTTATTTGACATTTTTTAACTTCAAACTAGCTCAATTTGAACCATGGAAATATACATATACGAGCAACGCGTTAAAGTTATTCAGGCTTATTATGAAAACGGGCGTTCAAATCAAAATGCATATCGCGCACTTCATCTTCAGTGATGAGGCACATTTTCACCTCAGTGGATTCGTCAATAAGCAGAATTGCCGCATTTGGGCGGATGATGATCCAAGAGTAATTGCCGAAAAACCAATGCACCCACAAATAGTGACTGTTTGGTGTGGCTTATGGGCCGACGGCATCATTGGGCCGTAGTTTTTCCAAAATGAGGCTGGTCAGGCAGTTACTGTGATTAGTGTTCGCTATCGTGAGATGATTAGGAACTTTTTATGGCTCGAATTGGAAGATATGGATGTGGACGATATGTGGTTTCAACAGGATGGTGCCACTTGTCTCACAGCTAACGAAACAATGGCTCTTTTGCGCGAAAAATTTGATGAACGAATAATCTCACTTCGCGGCGATGTCAATTGGCCGCCAAGATCATGTGATTTGACACCGTTGGACTTCTTTCTTTGGGGTTTTTTGAAAGAAAAGGTGTACGCCGATAAGCCAGTAACAACTCAAGAGCTAAAGGATGAGATAATTCAGCACATTAACGGCATAGAACCTCAATTATGCCTCAGCGTCATCGAAAATTTTGACCATCGGACGGAGGTGTACCGCCAAGGCCGCGGCGGCCATTTGGCCAATATTTTGATCTATTCGTAATTGAGCCACACCAATATTATCATAATAAAGAGAAATGAAAATAATTTATTAAAAAAATTGTATTTTATTCAAAATAAACACTGGCCCTTAAAACTTAACCACCCTTTATATCACGGATGGGAAAAGCTTATCACACTTGCGACGTGACCTCACGGGTGTTGAAATTATCAAACCGAATACATCTCAATCATAATTGTAAGGATTAAAGCTCATTGTAGTAGCAAAAATTTCCAGTCCAGTCCCATCAGCGGTCCATTTGATATATCTCGAACGTTAACGTGTGAAACTTTGTGCAGATCAGCAAAATATATCAAACCAAATAAGCCATTCACCTCATTTCTGTCTGTGGTACGTGCAGGTATGAATTATTTTTAATTTAGTTGCACCTTTAAAATGTAATATATTTAATTATTTGTATATTTCATAATAAGGTCCAAAAAATTATAAAAAGTTCCCAACTTTCGTGCGCCGTAGGAACATTTTGTTTAATTTCGAGGGACTTTCGAATATTTTTTCTATTGGCGTTCGTTAGCTGGGAATGCTATATTTCGCTAAATAACCCCATCTTTTCCAGGGCCGTAGAGAGCATATCCGGGGCCCGGGAGAAAATTGCAAATGCGGGCCCTTTCCATAAATCTTATCGAAATTACTCTCGAGTCCGGGCCCCTCTGAGAATTCCAGGTCCGAGGTAAAAAGTCCCCGACCCCCGTGGTAGATTTACAAACAGAAGCCATTGAAGGTAAGAGATGGCACGGCGGGTAAAAAGAATACTGCGCTGTGGTAACTCTGGACGTTAAAAATGCTTTTAACACAGCCAGCTGGCAGCGTATACTAGAAATCCTCGCAAAAATAGGGTCACCTAGTTTTATAATCAAAATAATTGAGAGCTATTTCAGGGAACGTAAACTGAGGTTTAGAAGTGAAAAAGGCGTTGAGGAGTATATGCCCCCTAGAACTAAAGTGATAGCAAAAAATGTAAAATGATAGCAAAACATATCCACGAAATTGAGAGGATCGCAAGCGAATCAGTTAGCAGGATTAAGACTTGGCTAAGGTCTATGAAGTTGGAATTAGCTGAAGAAGACGCTGATAACGTCTGGTTCCAATGCCCACGCTATGCTACGGAAACTTGTGGTATATTAAACAGAGAAAATATTACCTTGTGGTACCTTAAACTCTTAGGGTTAAACTGGCAGGGCTAATACTTAGGTGATTTGAGGAAATGTCAGCATTATTTTAATTACTTGAAGACAAAGTTTTTGCTAATATTTCATGTAATTAAACCTTTCATGTAAGTGAAACAAGAACCGCTAACGTAATGACGCACAAATAAGTAGAGACGGTAGTGTATTTATTTGTATCTTGTTATTATATTTATTATATGAGCATATATCTTAGTATATAATATAATTTACCATTTGTATAACAGTTGAGCTGAGTTTCAACTGCAACGTCAGCCATCAGGCCCATTTTATTGTCCTTGGATAAACAGAATACGAGCACATTTTGTGCATACATTTCAAATTAATGGATGTGCATATATGGCCAGTTGGGAAGGTGAATGTTGCCGACAGGATTTCATCGGAAATTAAAGGGAAATAGAGCGAGTTTGTGTATAACCGCATATATTATTATATAAATATTATTAAAGTGATGACCAAATATTATGCGATTTTCTAATTGTCCTACTAATTTTATGAAGCTTGAAATGCGGTTGACTAGAAATTTTGACTTTGAGAAGAAACTCTTCCAACTTGAAACAATATCCAACTCAATTAAAATTTACAACATCGTCTGTGCGCTTTGTGTTTACTAACCAAAGTATTATCTTCAACATGCATCTATGTGTATGTGTGTATGAATGTGCATTTGGCGTTATTACTTATCCCTCTCTACAAATTTCCTCTCTTCTACTGCGTCAAGCATAACAACACTAGCTGCATCTATTTTGTGACATTTGGGATAGACAAACGGTGATGACGACTGACACTTCCGCTCCTACGCCTAAAGTGTCCAGAGGCGCTGACTTGTTCATATCACCAATACGCACACACATTTATCTATGCACATATGCATGTATTCTTGTGCAATGGATATTGGCATATTCTAGCAGGCATTTGCATTGCAATTGGGCAATGCAACCTAAGTGTTTCTTGCATGCGGCATGTGGCAGAATGCGCATGAGAATTTGCTTAAACCCAGCCTGAATAGGAAAGGACGACGACGACGAAATCAATTCTTATTGTTATCGCATAATTGGATATTATTGATTCAATTTACATTGCACAATGTATTAAGTTCTAAAATATACCCCAGCCACTTGTGGTGGAAATTGTATTGGAAATTGACTCTCTTAACTGAATGCAAGATGAGTCCATTCGTAGGGTAGATATTTTCATATCCGATGATTGCTTAGTTTAAACAGCACCTAGACGTTTGTGGGCAAACATTTGCTTAGAAGTTTCCCACCACTGGTAGCGTCTGAATAGTAGGATGCGAACGTCGTCACTTGCAAGTGTTCATTAACGCAGTCAGCAGATGTTTATGCGCTCTGAATTCAATAATATGAAGGAACATGCATGCATACATTCATTAATAAACAGGGTGATCCATAAATGGTTTTATGTCATTTGTTATTTTGGCACTGACAGCGCTTTCCCGCGGAAAATCCCGAGAGAAAGTCAGTTTCATATCTCCGCGAACCGAAATAATTCACTTTACACTTGAACAATATCGGAAATTATTGTACAGTTATTCCAAAGTTAATCTTGTGTAGCCTAAACAGCGCGTTTATTGAAAGTAAGTCAAGTCCATAATTTCTGATTTCAGCCTTATTTTTATCTCGGCGGCTATGCTGTACTACTGTGGGCAAAAAGTAAGGTGAATTTGGTTGTATAATGAAAAATCTTTATTTATTCTTGTAAATCAATTTCATCCCCTTCAAAATGATCCCCTCTCGATGAAATACACTTATGCCAACGATTTTTCCAATCCCCGAAACATGTCAAATAGTCCATTTCCGGTATAGCCATCAGCACCTTCGTCGATTCAGCTTTTATCTCCTCAATCGACTCGAAACGCGTTCCCCGGAGTGGGACGGAGCCAAATCAGGCGAATACGGTGGTTGCGGAACGATATGCGTGGAGTTTTTGGCGAAATGGTCACGAAGAACGAGTGCAGTGTGAGACGGTGCATTATCGTGATGCAAAAACCAAGAGTTGTTGGCCCATAATTCTGGTCTTTTTAGACGAATTGCTTCACGTAAACGACGCATAATGCTCAAATAATATTCCTTATTAACAGTTTGGGCAGGTGGAAGGAATTCATAGTGCACCACACCACGAAAATCGAAAACAACTGTCATCATGACCTTTATTTTTGAACGACTTTGACGTGCTCTTTTCGGTCTGGCCTCGCCTTTAGCACGATATTCGCTTTGTTTCACACACATCAACGCGACGACTTTTTTCCAAGAAATTGCGAGTTTTCGGTACCAAACGAGATTTGACTTTTCGTAGGCGCAAATGGTTTTTCAAAAGGGGTTTCGCAGAGCCTTCTGATATTCCGATCATATCAGCAAGGTCTTTAACAGTCAACCGACGATTTTTGAGCACTAACTCCTCCACTTTATTGACGTGATGGTCGTCCGGAGCGCTCCAAGTCATCAACACGTTCTCGACCCTCTTTGAAGTCTTTGTACCACTTATAAACATTTTTCTGCGACATGGTCGAATCACCAAATGCCTTGTGCAACATGCTAAACGTTTCCGCAGCCGAAATTTCATTCCGCAAACAAAATTTGATGGCACTTCTCTGTTCAATCAAATCAATCAAATCGGACATTGTAAAAATCGAAAAATGCACTCTTGGTCGTTTGGTAAACACAAGCGTAAATAAATGAGTGATAATGCCATTCACATGATAGTTGGCCCGGATGTTATTAGCAGTGCTGCCAACTCATGGAAAAAATAACTAGAGCGAAATTTGAATCCCGCGAAGTTTGACAAATAAATTCACCTTACTTTTTGCCCCCGATATGTTGTGCAAGCAAACCGCTAATGATTGAGGCGCATATCGAGCAAGGCGAATATCGAACAAGCAAGATAACTTTGCAGAATGCGCCACTGTGAAACCAGCCGAAAGTGTTTTCCATAAATAATGGAGGTGCTTGCTCTTTCGAGTAAGCTAAATATAAAATATTATATCCAAACAAATTTATTTTGTGTATGCTTTTGAATTTTTGAAAAAATATTCAACTATATAAACCACCCTGTATATCTCTATAGTCTCTTCATTTGCTTATTCTGATACTTAGGTTAGGTTAGGTTGCATAGTAGGCTTTCTTAATTTTCGGTTGATGGTTAGCTTATTTTACTGACATTATTTGATAATTAATATTTGCTCTCTATTACACAAAATGCATTCGTATGTACATTAGAGCGGACCGAAAAAAATACAATATATGTCTTGTAAAAGGTGATTTTTTAAGAGCTATAGGAAGGTTTTTCAAAAAAACACACGTAAAATTCAGAAAAATTCATGAAATTTTGATTTAAATCGACAGTACAGCCCATATAATTTAATGTTTGAAGATTATTTCATGCAAATGTTGACCGCGACTGCGCTTCAAATGGTCCATGTGCTTAGTCCAATTTTGCCATACTCTTTTCAATGATTCAGCCGGTATCTCACATATAAATGCTTTAATGTTGTCTTCCAATGCGTTAATTGAAGCGGGCTTGTCTGAATAGACATGAGCTTTAACATAGCCCCACAAAAAATAATCTAAAGGCGTTATATCGCACGATCTGGGTGGCCAATTGACAGGTTCCGAACGTGAAATAAAATGTTCACCGAACTCGCCTCTCAACAAGTCCTTTGTTACACGTGCTGTGTGGCATGTGGCACCGCCTTGCTGAAACCACATGTCATGCAAGTCAAGTTCTTGCATTTTGGGTAAAAAAAAGTTAGATATCATTTCACGGTAGCGCTAACCATTCACAGTTACGTTACGATTCGCAGCATCTTTGAAGAAGTGCAGTCCAATGAAACCTCCAGCCCATAAACCGCACCAAACTGTGACCTTTTCTGGATGCATTGGCAGATCTTGCAATTCTTCCGGCTGATCTTCACTCCAAAATCGACAATTCTGCTTATTTACGTACCCATTGATCCAAAAATGAGCTTTGTCGCTGAACACAATTTTTCGATAAAAAAGAGGATCTTCGGCCAACTTTCCAATAGCCCATTCACCAAAAATTCTGCTGCGAACGGCGAAAAATCGGTAATTGATGGTCATCGTTAACACTGGCCGATACAGTTGCGATATTTTCATCAGTTCGCACTCTACGTACGCGTGTTGGTGGTTTGAGGTCCAATAATGTAAATTTGGTTCTAAATTTAGTCACAATAGCTCGAATAGCCGCTTCAGTGGGTCGATTAAACTGACCATAAAATGGAAGAAACGCGCGATAAACTTTCTTAACAGAACACGAATTTTTATAATAAAATTCAATGATTTGCAAGCGTTGTTCGTTTGTAAGACGATTCATGGTTAAATTATAGACCAAATTAAAGTATTTGACAGTGAAACAAAACACGAAACGTGCGACAGCTGTTTAAACCAACTGTTTAAAAAGATAATTGCTAAAAAATCACCCGTTATAAGGCCAAAAGATAAAACAATTTTGATAAAACTGAGCTGCTGGTTATTCCGTAATACAACATTTTTTAGCTTACTTTATTTATTTATTACTTTAATGACGTTCCTTAGTGAAATAGGTCATTACCTTTTTTTTTATAACAATTGGCAATTCAAATTATTTCTTTTTACTTCAGCCGGCCTCTGTTTTCTATAACGTTGAGCTATTGTAATTTGTGTAAAGGGTGAATCGGAGCCGCCGCTAAAGTCCATCGTTCATTTGAAATCAATTGATTTTTATACAACGTTTCCTACATAATTTATTTTTAATAATAAAATTTGAATAAATGATAATTCAGTAAAGTAAACTCAGATCCTTATAAGGAGTCGTGTTCATTCGTCCAGTACTAGGAAAATTTGAGCTAAATAACTTTCGCCTCATAAAAAAACCTTTGCTGTTCCATTTGTGAAATAACATCCCGACGTACGCCACAAATAAGAGAAGGAGTTCGCCCAAACACCCAAAAAAGGGTGTAAGCGTATAAGGGTGTAATATTAGGGCTATTCGCGGTAAAGTACAAATGACCTGGCATCATGTCATTTGCAATTTACGGCGGCAAATATACGCATTTAGTTGTTGTGTTGCCACGGTGATTTGCGAGTGTCATGCTATAAGGCTATTTGCACTTAATTGCGAATTCTCCTGTTGATAGTAAAAAAAAAACTTACCTTGTACCTTTGCATTTTTCTCCATACGCAAGCCTTATTCTGATGACAATATCATCTTCTGGAGCAAAATTTAAGCTTTTCAAGCAATGCAAAATGATGCGGTGCTTAGTGCCTTAGCTAAGCTCTTATTGTATTTGTTTTTGGTTTTGTTTCCTGAGCTAGGAGGCACTTAACTAGCGTCTAGCGCCGGTTTGATAAGGCAATCCTCTATTGTTTTGGTAGTTCAGTTTCGAAGTTTAACTACTTCGTTGTGTCTAGGAAAAGAAGAGGAACTTAAATTCTAAGCCTGAAATTTGATCAATGTTCTTGAGAAATGGTTTGCCAAATGCTCTTAGTTTTGTTTTAGAAATTCCTTCTCCCCTATTTCTCCCCAACAGCAGCTCATCGTGTTGAGTGGTATATTTAACTTCACCGCGTGCTTGCCCATCTTCCAGTGTTTTGTGAGAACCGTGGTTGGTCTTGAGATGTTGGGTCGCGCGTACCGAGCAGCTGCCTGGTATTTGACACGTTATAGTCGGCACATGTCTTCCTGAATATGACACTTGTTGATAGTCCCTTCCATCGTCCACTTGCGTTGCTGTAATAATGAGACTATACTTATACCTTAAACCTCCTGAAGGGAACTTCTACTGGGTTTCGGACGAGCTTAAAGAGGATCCTAGCATAGTACGCTCATTCGCCCTTTCATAACTCTCAGTGTATCTATGGCCTGGGATCCATACTAAAGTGATATCGAGCCATTGACTGAGTGAGTTGAGTTCTTTTACATACTGCATTACAAGTTTGCAAGCTACATATTTTAAGTTTATCGCCCTTATACCAGACTGGCTACCCGTCAAGCTATCTCGGCTGCCCCTTGTATGATGTCGGAGAGTACTTTGCGGGCTTCCCTCATGGCTAGCAAATCTACTTGGAATACACTATATTATACTGGAAGGTGCATTGATTTAGATAGTTGTGGGAGTTTGAAGTAGAAACCTGCCCCCACACTACAGTTCACCTTGTACAAGGGGATGTATACTTATGTTTTCATTTAAAATTTTCGAAGTCTCAGATTATTCCAAACACATCTTACACCATTGATATTTACGTATTACAAAATGCAGCAGCGTTGAAAGATCCTAGGCTTATAATTGATACTCAATTTTCTGTTATCATATCTTCAGTGATATTGCAGGGTGAACGATATGAAGTGTTTCCAACTTCACACCGTTTGTATCTGTAAAATAGCTTATGACTTCAACGTCAAAATTGTTCTAATGACAGTTCAATGTATTGTTTATAAGCCACCAAAAGCATTTGTGTATCAGTTTTGTTGAATTTTTTTTTCTGTGATGGAATTCAAGCGTAATAGTGTGATTGCGTTATATTTGGCAGGAAAATCACAACCATCCATAGTTCGTGAGCTCAGTCACCTCAAAGTGAATAAAACGTTTATGTATCGCACTATAAAACGTTACAATGATACTGGTAGCATTGCAAAACGCTATGGAGGTGGACCACAAAAACCGCAACAACGCCGAAAATGGTTCGGATAGTGAAGACTCGACTTGAACGAAATCGCAAGACAGCATTCGACGCATATTGAAAAATGAGCTCAAGGTCAAGGCTTACAAGTTCCAAAAAGCACTCGATCTTTTACCCCAGCAAAACAAAGTTCGGTGCGAAAGAGCAAAGGAGTTTTGGCGAATTTCGTAACATTGTGTTTTCTGATGAAAAAAATTTCCCAATTGAGCAGTTCATAAACACTCAAAACGATCGTGTTTACTTGACCGAACGCTCATACGAGAATTTGAGCCAACGTATGTCCACTGGAAGCAATTTCCCATCGCAGGTAATGGTTTGGGCCGCAGTGACCGTTGATGGACACTTTCCAATCGTTTTTATCGAGCCTGGTGTCAAAGTGAATGCGACTCATTATCGGGAAAATGTTTTAGAAGCTGCTTTGGAGCTGTGGACACGCAAACATTTCGGTCGTAGACCATGGACGGTCCAACAGGACTCGGCACCGTCTCATAAAGCTCGTGTGAACCAAGAATGGTTAAAAATTCATGTTCTACACTTCATTTCGTCCACACAATGACTTTCGAATTCGCCAGACGCAAATCCGATGGACTATTCCATCTGGTCCATTTTGGAGAGCAAGGTGAGGACTAAAAAATATGCCAGTATGGATGCGCTGAAAAAAGCGATTATACGAGAATAGGTTAAAATACCTCAAGATCACATTCGTGCAGCATGCAACTCATTTTTTGACCGTTTGAAGGTTATAGGTGGTCATAACGAGCTAAAGTGAATATATGTTAAAATTGTAATCATTTTTGAACAATCTTGTCTTTGATATCAATAAAAACTAATTTCACACAAAAAAGTTAGGGTGTTTTGAATAGGTAACACTTCATATCGTTCACCCTGTAGTTTCAATCTTAAAAAATCGTATTCAGTTATACACTTCATTGGTTGAAATACAACCAGCCGTTGCCCGTTCTCAAGTGGAGTATGCAGTTATCATGTCAAAACCTTACGATCAACTTTCGATAAGCAGAATCAAATGCCCTACGTTCCTTTTGAAGCTCCTTAATCTAGACTCTTTGTAAAGGGAGAAGAACAGTCTTTCACTTTTGTTAATTTTTAATGCTGTAAAAGGCTCCATTGATTGATTGGTTTGAATTGAACAATTTTAACCTCATAATCAACCAGGTTTCCACGATTAAGTTTATTAAGTTTAGGACCTACCGACCACGTGGAGTTAGTCATGCGAACTCGGAAAGGCAAATATTAGGGCAAACTTACACATTGAAATGGTTAAAAAGAAAATTGAGCGAGCAACTTCGGCTGCTCCGACACAGGGGATTCGCTAACCGAATTCTGTACGGTTATTTCACGCGCGTTTACACACTAGTATAATCAGTCGTTGTTCAGACGGCAATGAATTAACATTGTGTTGATTTTTTTGCATATCTCTAACACAATCTTAGGGTCGCTTTGTGACCCCAGTTACGTCAGTCCCTCAGTTGATTCTGTAAAAGTCGCTGAGAGTTGGTTAACAGCCTAATATTGGCTATTATTACGAGAATCCCTTGTATATACCGTTATTCTACCGGATCTGGTTACTATTTCTCCTTTTCTCGTACTTGACATATTGCTCTTCCGTTGAGTGAATTATTAATATCTCTCCAACTAGAGCCCTATTTTTGGCTTTATATACGGTGCTGTCAGAGACGCTTTCTTTATTTAAGAAGGCACATATTGCAGTTTTCTTTTTTTTTCTATAATTTCTCGAGAAACAGCTAAACCTCCAATCTGGCCCATGAGAAGCCTGGTGTCTTGGACCAACAATGCATACAGTAAACTTAGACCTAATAATTGCCCTTCAGATTACCGCCGAGGCGGCTTTGACATGTTGAAGATTTATTTGGTTAATATAATACTAGTGCTGGTCATCGCTTTTTTACCTCTTCACCGCTTCACTATCACCTCATCGATATCTGACAGTGATATTCCGTTAGAGGCACCTATACCGAGTTGCCTAAATGCCTCGCGCTCGCTATCAGTCATCGTCGATTTGCTCACGTTCATGAGGTAACAGCAAGACGTCCACACTCACTTCGCTTTCGGCCACTGTTCGAGCTATCTTTGCCGCTACATCATCTGTTATTTTGATTCCAGTTTTCATGTTGACTTCATTGCTAACTGCTTCTTTAGCTGAGCCTTTCGAAACTTCTGCAGGTGTTTTTAACTCCCACCTGTCTCAGCCATAGCTTCTCTATTACCGCGTCTTTTGTATAAGTGAACGAGAATCGTGCCGAATCTCTGAGATATCCAACAGTTGCTCTCCCTGATTGCTTTTATTGACTAGTCGTCGATGCTATTAATTTCCCAGTTTCCAGCCCCTTGCTGCTGAGTACTCTCCACAGATATGTGCACAGATGCCTGTTCTGGATGATGATGAGCTTCAAAACCTTCGTTGTTTCAACACCTGCTGACGTTTCCAACATAAGTGGCACTGTTGGTATGCCTGGACATCGATGGTACAATCCAGCCATCGCAACCACCAATGACAAGGTTTAGGTACCCAGGCAAGGAGTTTTGACTTATTGGAGTCAGGTAGAATTAGAAGCAGTTGTTCCCGAGAAATGTAACAAAATGGCATCTGCTGAGTAGTTACAAGTCAACCACTGACACCAACCAATCATTATGCTCACTTTATCTTCTGATAACATTGTACGAATTGATCACCCTCATTTCAAGAAGGGAAATTGCATTCAACTGATGGTAAATATAAATTTGCTGATTACCTAAATTGTTAATTTATCAGTTTGAGCTGAGCGCTTTTGGCTAATACTTGGTTTTAGATTTATTTTCTACCATCTTGATTGTTTCCACTGGCTATTGGCTTTCGCCAGCTTAGAAGTCAACTTTTTTGCACGCAGTTACTTCATAGTAATGGCGGCAAATGGAGGCGAAAATTTCAAGTACTCAGCAAATAGTGGAAGTTGAGTGCTAAGCACTGAGTAGGTAGGGCAAAGCGAGCGTTGCAACGACCACTTTCAATCTGTGGTGTTCAGTGGAACTTTTTGAGCGGTACTTCGCTTTGTATGTGAATACAAACGAAAATCCTTTGGCATTTAACTTTGTTCATTTGAACCATTTTTTGTTTTCTATATTTGATCGTTTTGATTTTCACGATAATTTTCTGCATATTCCTTTGGTATTTGCTGCAATTTGTTGAATACATTTTGCAAATCCATTTTTGGATATTTGAGTAGTTTTTTCTCACTTTTCTTCTATGTCGAAGTAAATCTCTGTCATCTCTGCACTTGATCGCATTTGTTCTGCAGATGCTGACAATATCAAAACTTTGTTGCATGCAACATCTTTGTATATTATGTGCCATATGGGACATTTTTTTAATATAGACATTTTAATTTTATATTTTCCAATATAATATACTAAAGCCTTATTTACAGAGACTTTTGCTAAAGGAAGTTAATACGTGTTACTGAGGTGAGGTTAAGTTTAGAAGTTACATCCCTTGCCATTACTCAGTAACATATACAATATGTATGTTTACACTTTCTATGAGCAACGCGATGAAACATATCCGAAACGGAGTACACACCGGTATTCAAAGTATTCTCCTGTTAAACCAGCTACTAGCCCGGTTAGAGTTAAAGATGTTCAATAATCCTTCTTTTATTTGTTTGAAGTGTTTGAAACACCTAAGTGGTGACTATATTCATTCTATTATTCTTCATTCTAATAAATTCTACAGAGAAATCTAGTAGGAATGCGCAGACGCTGAACCAGGCCCATTGTCTATTTACCCCACTTCTAAGAACTTTTATTGCACCCTTTCTCAGACTTAGTAATGCATTTGTTTTTTCCTTGTCTAATCTGTGCCTTGAGTACTTTGAAACTTATACCTACATTTTGAACATGAGCCTTTGATTACGGGTATGACACTTCGATTTTTTCATTATATCACAAGGAGACTGGTGGCTGAGAGTCCAAAAGGGAGTAACATTAACTATTTGTTCCCTAGGTGGAATTTATCCCTAATTAGACATTTATATAAGGGCAAGATCTAACTTAAGAAAATAATAATTTTTTATTACTTCCCATAGTGGAAACTAGACTTTACAAAAAAATGTATCTCCAAACGGAATTTTTCGAGGAGAAGAAACATTAAAAAGAGGTGAATTTTTATCGATTACTCGACCAGTCTTCATTTAGGCACTAAATTTTTTGATTTTATTACTCTGGATCCTATCTAATAAAGGCATGCTCCTTGACTCTATTTGAAGGCCCAACTTCTGTTATGGTAAAAAGATATAACAAGGTTTAGAAAACAGAAGTGGTTGCAATTGAACGATGTTTTCATCTTCTTCTTAAGTGAATTTGGCCGAGTTTTAAATTTAACAAAACGCTTAAGTACCTTCTTTCTCGTGCTAACCGGCGCCGCCTGGATACGCCAAGGGAAGAAAGTACTTCTCTCCTACCACCAGTTGGTAGGAGTACGTTTAGAGTACGGAGCTTTTGCACCCATTTATAAGACGTAGCCTCGCCAACATATCTGCTGGATCTTTTATGGCTGTCTATGTCTATGGCTAACACTATGTCTTTGACGCCGTAAAGCTCAGTGCTCCAGCACCTGCGATATTTGTCGTCGCCAACGTGCAAATGTCTAAAAATCTTCCGCATAATACTTCACCCAAATTCTTTAAAGTACGATTCGATATTGTCAACGTCCAAGTTTATACCAACCGAGCCAATTGATACCAAACGAGGTTTCAGACAGGGTGTTTAGCTGTCGTGTGCGAGCCATAGAACTTAATCGCTCATGCACAATCTATGAAAACAGCACACGCTGATGGTATTAGCATCATTGGTCTGTCTGTTAGTCTGTCTGTTTCTAGGATTCATAAAGATGTAAAGCGAATGGGTCTGGTGATGAACGAGGAAAAAACGAAGTACCGCCTGTCATCAAACAAACAGTAGGCGCACTCGCCTATCACCACCCACGTTACTGTTGACAGTTAGGATTACGAGTCTGTAAAAGACTTCGTTTATTTAGGAACCAGCATTAAGACCGATAATAACGTCAGCCTTAAAATTCAACAAAGAGTCTTTCTGCACCGCAAGTGCTACTGGGACATTGAGTAGTAAAGTCCGCTCTCGGGCCTTTGTACAACTAAAATGCCGATTTCCTATTTTACAGTATGTTTATGGCGTGAAATTGGAAAGTGTACACTTTACTAGTATCTATTTGCGGGATATCCTTCGTAGTATAAGGCAATCAATATGAATATGAAAAGAAGGAAATGGTTATACTTTTACTTTGTACTTGATAGAGTACCTTTTGTTGCCTTCGAAGATTGCCTTCTACATGCTAGATTACCGTAGCCTATGGGCTACTTTTGCTGCTATGCCATGAATGAAGACTTAAACCGATTGGATATACAAAGGCATACGAGTCTTTGTGCCTTTCGTTTCGCTTCGTTTATGTTAATTTTTATCTATTACTTTCAAGAAGATCCGGGGTTCTTTAGGACAATTTTTTCATTTAATACAAGGGTAAATAATTATCAAAAAACAACAAAATTTCGACGCGCTGCAAATGTGCACTTCTTTGAAATAAAATTTAATGGAGTATAAAACCACGTACCTAAATTGTTCTGATTAAAATATATCAAGTTTTACCTAATTGATTTTTTATAAATCTTATACATAGTTTCAATCTTTGAGTTCTGTGATATCTGTTGCAGAATAAATTATAGTTTTATAATAAATTTATGAAAACTAGAAAAACGACAGAAAATTAGTCAAAACTAGTAGAAATATTGCATTTCTTATTAGTTGCCAATAGCAGTGGATGGTTCCATCGTAACAGCACTGAATTTCGTTGCTGGGTATCGTATACCCCATAAAGTTCACAGGATTCAATCGACACAGTTGAAATGATCAGAGTGGGGAATAGGAGTTTTATATAATATCAGATGTTTTTAAGAGTTTGGAACTTAAAATGATAATACGAAACAGAAATTTTGTTGCAATGAATCTTTTTTATTATAATCTGGTAGATAATTTCCTGACATTTATATTTCGATAATGATATTAGCGTATGACCGCCGCGGCTATGAGTTACATTGCTCATTCGACTAGTTCAATTTTTGACTACTTTCTGCAATAAATCTGGCCGTATTATTGATCGGGCTTGATTATTGCAATAAACTGAGTGTTAATTGTGCTGGGTCGCAAGTTTTGCCGTCTCGTTGGAACTAATAATAAAATGTACGACATTTTTAGTTGATTCATTTTTGGAAACGAAAATTCAGTCAGCATGGCTCCATAGTACTCGAGGTCCATCGCAACGACAGCTCCTTCATCCCTTCAAAAAAAATATCAAATCAAAATGCATATCGCGCACTTCATCTTCAGTGATGAGGCACATTTTCACCTCAGTGGATTCGGCAATAAGCAGAATTGCCGCATTTGGGCGAATGATAATCCAAGAGTGATTGCCGAAAAACCAATGCACCCACAAAGAGTGACTGTTTGGTGCTGTTTATGGGCCGGCGGCATCATTGGGCCGTATTTTTTCCAAAATGAGGTCGGTCAGGCAGTTACTGTGAATACATAGTGTTCGCTATCGTGAGATGATAACGAACTTTTTATGGCCCGAATTGGAAGATGTGGATGTCAACGATATGTGGTTTCAACAGGACGGTGCCACTTGTCACACAGCTAACGAAACAATGGCTCTTTTGCGCGAAAAATTTGATGGCGGCGGCCATTTGGCCAAAATTTTGTTCCATACGTAATTCAGCCAGACCAATATTATCATAATAAAGAGAAATGACAATAGTTTCTTGAAAAAATTGTATTTTATTCAAAATCAACACCGGCCCTTGAAACTTAACCACCCTTTATAACATATTATATTATAGTTATTCTCATACCATAACATATATATGTATGTAAATATACATATTTCAACAAAAACCAAAAGTAATCAATACAGATTTATTTGCATTATTTTATAAGCACTCGCTGTGAAAATTTGAAATGTGAAGTCAAACCAAGAGTACCAGAAAGTGGGATGGCTCCTATGCACTTAACTCTAAGACGCTGTCAAAATATTTTTTTCCATGCTGCTGATTATCATACAATTTCCGCTAAAAGCTTAGTGTGATATGCGCATTTGCAACATATTGTCACTTGCCAATTTTCATTTTCGCGTTATTGAAAGTTTACATTTGCGACCGAGACAATTTCCTAAAAAATTCATTTCAAGAAAGTGCAAAGTATTCAATTTGCTTTAATTGGGCGATTATATCAAAAATTTTATGGGGCATACCAGTAATCTGCTGCAAAAGCACCTGTAAAATTCCTTGTGGTAAATTTATGAGAAGCTTTGCTAATCCATTTAATGGCATTCAATTTAAGTGGCTTAGAAATTAAAAGCTTTAAGTCAAGTTGTTTGGGGCAAACCAAGAAAATAAAGCCAACAAAAGAAAAAAAATGTATGTATGTATGTAAGCTGCCCACGTCTATGAAACCTATCACATTAGTATGTCAGCGGCTATATATTATTGTTTTTTTTACTCGCTTGCAACATCGTTCTAAGATCAACAAACAAAGCCAGAGATAGCTGTCCAAACAACAGCAAACGTTTAACGTATGTAACAAAGCATATTTCAAGGCGCTTTGGCTTGTTTGCACAGCACAAGGCCATCAAAGTAGCCGCAATTGTTGCTCTAATCACCCCACATAAATCACAAGTGTAATTCTGTAAACGCACTTAAATGGCGCAAGGCGGCAAGAAGAGAGAAAAGCGGCATATGTACGTACGTATGTATTGGCAACTCAGAATACGAGAGCGTATGAGTGCGTGTGGAAAGCGAGGTAGACAAAGAAGGGAAGTATTGGAATAAAAAACTTAGATATGTATAAAAATTCTGTTTATGATATATTGTAAACAACAATACATACACACAGTAGGTTTTGTGTCACGCAGGTGTTGGCGTTTTCTTTAAACCCCCAGCGACAGGACAGTGTACACCTTGCGGCACTTCACGCCAAGTTAGCACTTGAGAAATGAGCTTGTAAATACCAACATTTATTGTAGAAAAATTTGGACAGATTCCAGTGGTATGGGCAACCCTGGCTGTTATGCTAAAGAAAGATTGCACGCAGAAATTGGTTTGGGCCCAACGGTGATGAATGTAAAAGTAATTTGCAAAAATCCCAAGGTAAATACTGTGCAGCAAAGGCGAGCATTCGTAAAATAATGTTTGTATTAAGAGGAATTCACGGCTTGATATTATATGATGAATGTGATTAATTTTGTTTTTCTGTGTTCAAATAGATAAGGTATTTTTTGTTTTTTTGCCCAATCTGTCAGATTTGGGAGGTTTTGAAGATTGTTTGGAAATAAGCTTGATGTATGGATTTTTGAAATAAAAAGTTAAAAAATTTCTTAAATAGCTCACAAAGCAAGCAAAACATGTAAATATTAAACACAATTGTTCCTTCAATGCAAAATTAGAAAAAAAATTAAAAAAACTCTATTGAATGTAAGTGGATCTCAAAATTGGTTTTTAATTCTGAAAATGTAGTGCTTTACAAACTCTGACCTTGAACTCAATGTAAAATTCTCATTTGGCATAGTTGTTCAGTGACAAAACTTTCTAATTGAAAACTAAGTAGACAATTAGCTCGAACTTCTCGTGGAGAATAAAACACTAATTCCCTATGGACTCACTAATAATGGCAATAGATGGATAAACTCGGGTAAGGTATCTCCTTAGATTTGTTTTCAAGATAGCCACTAAGCATTGGGAACATGCCTTGTCGTTAAAGGACGAAGCTTGGCCGGAATATTTTTATATGTTAGTGAATATGAGTTTAGCTTTTGCTGAAGCAAGGCAAAATATAACTCGATGAATAAGTAAATAATTTTCGAAAAAAATTAAAGCAAACTATTAAGAACCACTAGACCTTGGCGCCTAAAATCAATGAACTCTGAACAAGTCGTAATAATATTGACCATATTCATCCA
This sequence comes from Anastrepha ludens, assembly GCF_028408465.1. Lineage (NCBI taxonomy): Eukaryota > Metazoa > Arthropoda > Insecta > Diptera > Tephritidae > Anastrepha > Anastrepha ludens. Next base: position 52,507,762 of record NC_071501.1, on the reverse strand, counting down.
AATATCATCCACGAAGACAACTAACAAAGGTAAGTCCAAGCGCTGTGTTATGTATTCATACTCGTATATATTTTCGAAACTTAAAAAGTCACCTTTTTTGTAACGAACCTCGTCTGGGTTCTCTGCTACAGAATCTTATGCTAAACGAAAATATTGATAACAAGGCAAAATCTGAATTTTCAATGCAGAATCTGAAAAACTTTTCGAAATGCTCCATTTATGAACTATGGTTTGAAGGTAAGTAACAGTAGAACTCCTAGGAAATACGCTAATTATGTCCTCGGTGACTCAAGACTCTCATCATGCCCGTCCTAACGTATGGTGCAGAAGCGTCGCTGATGACAACATCCGATGAATCTTCGCTTGGAGTGCTTAAGAGAAAGATTCTGCGGAAGATTTTTGGACCTTTGCCCGTTGACAACGGATGGAATGATGAGCTCTATGAGCTTTACGACGACATAGACATAGTGTAGCGAATAAAGATCCAGTGGCTACGTTGGTTGGCTCATGTCGTCCGAGTGGATGCAAACGCTCCGGCTCTGGAAGTATTCGATGCGGTACCAGCTGGTGGTAGCAGAGGAAGGGGAAGACCTCCACTGCGTTGGAAAGATCAGATGGGGGAAGGACTTGGCTCCACTTGGTGTGCCACCGTATCGTTTTTCTGTGTTTTTGATACGCATATCGCATATTTCCTCGAATTTTCCGGCAATTGGAGGTAAATTAAATAACACTAAAAACGAAAGTACAACATAACTAAAAATATTAGAAATACAGAAAGTAAGGCGACAGTAAAAAGCGCAAATAAACCAGCAAGTGTCTCATTCGTTGCTCATTCCGACAATACCTTGTCATACGTCGATGGACACGTACATATGTACATATATAGATTATCACATACACTCACAATGTACCCATTTGTTGCGCTGTTGAGCTTGCCGCGTGACACATAAATGGGCGAAGCACTGCCTACAAAACAATGTTTGGCTCACTCGTGTGTTCGGGTCTATGTTGTATAATGGAAGTAGGCCGTGCAGCAGTCAGGTCAGTCCTGCGGCTATGACCACTAAATTGGGGGATGACATGGCTGTTGTGCTGGTACTTCAATTCTCTTATTTTCTCGATTATTTTTCCACCTGTTTTGCTTCCTTTTTGCGCTTATGCTTCTATGCGTCCTGCTCTTCAACGTCAAATATGATTGGTGTTAAAAAGCAGTTTAGCTCAGATTTGGCGACGAACGCATAATTGTACCTACTTATACATACCACCTTGCTAAAAAGGTTCCCGGAATATATTCAGAAAATTCAGTACATAAGTTTATTCCTCAAAAGTGATATTATCGGGTTTAAAGTACTCCTCATCAACTGCAACGCACTTTTAGCAGTGTTTGATCCAGCTTTCGAAACACTTCTGGAACTCTATCCCCGGTATATTCATCAGAGCCCTCTTCGATTTTCCCATTACTTTCGTTCGGCAGTTCACACAACAAAGTTGTTCCCCGTAGTGGTTTTTTGACTTTATCAAACAGAAAAAATCGTTCGGAGCTTTATCAGGTGAATTCGATGGCAGTTGGATGGTATTTATAATCCACAAAAACGGTGAGCAAGTCTGTCGTTTTTGACTGAAAACTACTTGGCCTTTTTGGTCCTGGTTCACTTGGAGCTCTTTACTAACTCGTCCGATGTCTGGCTTTCGTGGCATGCTCGTAAACCCACTTCATCTCTAGTAATGATGCGTTTGATGAATCTTGCGCCAAATTCAGCCTTGGAAATCATGTCTTTGCCGGTATTCGATACCAACGCTGACGTATTTTTGTTGGTTAAGTTCTTAGTGAACAACTTTACAACAACATGGCGCAAGCCCAAATCTTTAATTACAATGTCCTGAGAGGCTTCAAAAGCAATGTTCAAGTCCTCTGCCTCCTGTCTGATGGTTAATTTGCGATTTTTGGTGAAAAAAGTAAAGAAAAAACATTATTGATGTTTTCATCAGTTTTTGATGTTGACGGCCTGCCATTATGTTTATCAGTCTCGATGGATTCACGATCTCTTCCGAAGCGTTCATGCCACTTGTTTTCTTTCCTTTTCATTACCGAAACAAATTCTCAACATTTGTATGATTTTCATTGATTTTCGCATTTTTGTTGTGAATTCAAGTCCATTTTGAAAACTGCAGAGGTAGATTTACTCAAGGCAGTGTAACTTTTACCAATGTTAAGCAATGACGATAAAATTTTGTTGATATATTAACTACAGATATGGAAACCTAACAAAAAACTCAATGCAGGTAACTTAGATTGTCACCTGGGGTTATTCCGGGAACTTTTTCATCAAGGTGGTATACGTAGAAGTGTGTAAATATGTATGTATGGGGAGATTTTTTCTTTTTTTGTGTTGTTAATAATAATATGTATAGTACCCATGTATGTGTTAAGACCATTGTGTCACCGAGGCCATCGTCAACGTCACCGTAAAATTATCAGTGATTGCTTTTATGCGCAGGGCTGTAGGCACTGATGCGACGATAACTAAATGAGAAGTGCACACAATTACTCGTATTTATGGATGTAATTTATTTGAGTGTTAGTGGAGGTTGATGTCAACAAAATATGAATAAATGTCTTCAAAACAAAAAGTATTTTGACATTGATGTACAATACTATAATTGGGATTAAGGCAAAGTGGGAAATGTAAATAATATATTTTTCTTAGAAAAATAATAAAACGATTTTTTTTTTTAAGTATGCTCTTGCTCTTTTTTCACGGCTGGGTTGGTGTTGGAAATATTGCGGGCACTTAAATCTAATTCCTTAAGTTATTTCGCCAGACTGAGACCTCTCTACTCGCTCATAAAATTGATGAAACTGCCAGACCACTCGAAATGGAACCCACACAACTTGTACTTATTCTCAGTGTCTTCTTAGATTTATTCACTCTCCGTTGACTAGGAAGATCTCAAATATTTTTGTTTCTAAACTGTAAATTACCATTGGATTTTGTGAGCTTCAGCCTCTCAGTATTTATGAGGGTCGTTTGAAATGTCTGTGCAAGGTCAGAGAGATGGCACTACTAGTACTTTTCGAGGTTATATTTAGTTAGTAGAATCTCTCGGAGAAATACACCCAAACTTTTAGTCAGATCGGTATATTGCCTTGTGATTGGCATTCGTTTGAATCGAGGATGTCGTGTAATTTTCTAAACAGTTCCATTTCCATCACGTGGCCGCTCAATTAAATTTAAATAGGGTTCCAACTCATTTCACACCCGTCCCTAATCTCTAGACTTGGCTCCCTCGTATCTACGGACTACTATTTGTTCCCCAATTTGAAAAAATGGCTGGCGAGAAAAAGATTTCGCTGAAAGGAGGAGGGAAATGCCGAAACGAATGGCTATTACTTGAACAAATCCTATTAACAAATATGGTTTCTGGCACGAAGACGGAACTTCAGGACACAGAGAAATCTTAAAGTTGCTATCTGAGCAGTATCTTCTGTTTTAGACACCTAAAGACGACCTGATACCCACAGTTTCATTTGGAAAGCAATTTGATATCAGATTTCCTTTGCGTGAGCAATGGAGCAATCCAGAATGCATGCAGGGAGGTTTGACGGATATTCTCTTTACCGATGAGTCCAAGACTGAAATAGGGTCTGGAGCCGGATGGTACTTAAACGTAATAAGTATCACTATGCTATGGGGGAAATGGCAACTGTTTTAGAAACGGAAGTTTTTGCCATCCTCAAAATAGCCGAATGGATAATCGAGAGGAGATGGAGCGGGAAACAGATTGAAGTTTTCAGTGACAATCAGGCTGCATTCAAGGCCCTGGAGAACGCGAAGCAAACCATAAAGATTGTTCAAGAATGCAAGAAGAAGCTTACTTCTGTCGCAAGACAAAACAGGCTTGTACTTATATGGGTTCGGGAACACCCCGGTGTTCAAGGAAATGAAATTGCCGATGAATTGGTCAACCGTGGATCAGCGGTTCCCCCACATGGCCAGATCCAATAATCGGAATCAGTTCCGTAGGAATCATGAATTGGATCAGCGATTATGTAGGTAATGTACATAAAGAGCGATGGTCCGGTCTAGAACGCTGCAGAACTGCAAAGTGTTTTGTGACAAGTCCGAACAGAAAACTGTCAAACTTTCTACTAAAACGAAGAAGGACACAACCCATGGGGTCAGCATATGACCTCCATTGGAATCATTGAGAACCAGAGCATGACAGGCACATGCTTGGAGGAGGCGCTAGAGCACGGCTACGAGTTTTGGGTTCCGATGTCATGAGAATGAGTAATGTTCATTCTCTAAAACGGGAGGATATTTACAGATTTGGCAAAGAATCTGGACAATTCTCACAGGACTAACTATCTCCATCTCTGTCTCTATTCTTCCTATCTCTTTCTCTGATACTTTTCTCCTTCCCTCCTTGACAATCTACCCCCTTACCAGAGCTTTAAATACAATGGGCTTTTTAGCCTGAGTGTTTTAGGAGCCACCAAATCCCCTGGTGCTCCTTGGCTCGACCTTTTCAAATTTCAAATTTTCAATCCTATTCTTCGGAAAGGATCCACAAACTAGAACATCGTTGGAAGAAATGTATAAGTCTAAATTTAGACTAATAGACTAACGTATTCAAAGCGAGGGTATTTGACGCCTTATGCTCAACAAGGAGTTAGAGGAAAGGTGCTATATCTGGTACTCTCGTAGAATTTAACCCTCTGTTGACATTTTTTTTTAAATCTGCGTTTGGGCACCCGGGTCTGGCTCTTTTTTCGTCCTGCTCGAGGACCCTTTTCAAAAAGTTATATCCATAAACCGGTAGAAAATTTAATTTTAGGAAGCTACCTGGAAGTTCAAGTTGTTAATATAATATAAATATGTTAAATTCAATTCAGAAATACGAGTATGTTAAAAACGAAAAAGCACAACTCGTGTGCGCAAAGGAGGGTTAAGAGTCACATTTTTAACTCCAAATTAATGGAGGCAAAGTTACTCCTCCTATTTGTGGCTTGCTTCTAATTGTTGTTCCACAAATGGAGGGACGGACCTACAGTTTCAAGCCTACTCCGAACGGCAGATATTTTTTATGAGGAGCTTTTTCATGGCAGAAATACACTCGGAGGTTTAGCATTGCCTGCTGAGGGGCGACCGCTCTTAGAAAGAACCTTTTCACTCATTTGTTGGTTCATGCCCAGAATTTCAAATCCAGGCACTATCGAATGCTAGTCACGGACCAACCCAGTCGGCTAGGATTTGTTGTATGGAATATGGAGAGGTTTCAGCTGCCTAATGCATCATCAAAGCCGTCGCTGCAATTGACCGCAGACTAAAAAACTAAATTGAAAAACAATAACTTGGAGTCTTTAAGCTAACCAGCTCCGTGAGGTAAACCTTTTTGGCAGTTCAGCGGGGAGAGTGGTAGATAGTGGAGAGTTGTTTAGTACGTACATAGGTGCAGATGTGAGGCTACAAGTCGTCTATACTGGTATGCAGGTATAGCTATACTCTATACTCCACTCATCCAAGAAAAAAACAAGATTAAAAACTCTCCGCGTTTGGAACCGCTTTCGCATTACTTCAGAGTGGAATCTTCCTCATTATAAGGTATATGACTGATGATTTCCCACATTTCTGCACTGCTTTGCATCTAGTAAAATAAATTAAATAATTCCTGAGTTAAAAAATTAGAAATAATCGAATAATGAGAACTAATCAACGGTCGTGGTTATGATTATTTTTGCATAAAATAATGCTCTATGTTTCTTAATTACTTTTTATTAATTTTGAATAGCAAATAATGATCATTATTTTTAATTTTTTTAATTACAAATAAACTATTGCAACGGAGTATTAACTGCTCTGGCTTAAAACTGCTCACCAAACACTCCTTTCTCTCTGTACCTAGCTTTTCCAAACAGCCTGTTTCTTGGGCCTACCTTTAGATAAGATATACGACGACGACCTACGACTTTACTAAGGCTGGCAGTGTTTTGAGAACTGCTACAGTAACAACAACAGCAAAAAGAAGAGATTTCACACTTGCTCTTTAGCTGAACCGTACAGTTATTTCCTTATTTGGATACGATATTTTTTGCTAGCCAAACCAGGAGGCGAAAGTTGGATGAAAAAGGTTAACGTTGCTCATTAGATATATTGGATGACCGAAAGTGATAGAGGGGGTTTGCATTCAGACAATTCTGAAATCTCTTGGTTTGGAGAAACACGATTGCAGTCATTTTGATGTTTTATATCCGTAGGGGGATCAAACTCTGGGATCGGTATGGCTAGACGATATGATGTGTAAACAAAATTTGTTGCCATTTCAATCAGTGGGTTCAGAGTTTATAAATTTGATGCCTACATATTTATATATATATGCTTGTCTGTATAAAGAGATGCAAAAACTGTTAAAGGATATGTAAACTAGCTAAATAAAAGTTGAAACCACAAGCGATTCAGTAGTCTCGTCACTTCTAGAGTTGCGGAAGTTTCCTTTGGCTGCACAAAAAGACGCACAGCATATGGCAATCAGTCTGGCAGAAGCAGAAAAACTACAATACGAAAAACACAAAACGACATCAAAACTTGTAAACTATTTTCTATTCATAATTTATGCTCGCCTTGAATATTTCATGGCTGTACAGGCAAAGTCACCCATACATTTATGCTTATGAAAGCATAGCAAGCAATAAGTTTATATGTATGTGAATATGTATTTATGTTCAGGGAGACAATGATGAATCTTTGATGAAACAAGTTTATACTTGTATTGTTACAAAAACGGAAACCAGCACACAAACACACACTCGATTGAACTGTTAAATATTTACACGTACACACTTGATGGCAGAGTTCAAGAGTTTCGCTTCTTTTTCATATGCTTATATGCAACTTATGTCATGCAACATGTGTTCGAAGGATGTTTATTTTATTTGAATATGCGGAAAGAGTGAATGTGTTAGTAACTTCAAATGGTTAGATGTTGAGTCGTACTTACGGTATTGCTTGAGTGTAAAAAATGCTGTGACTATTGTTTAACTAAGTATTTTTCTCGTTATTTTTGCTCCAAGTGGATTAGGATGCAAGCACTTCTCGTACAATAAAATTGTATCATAAATATTTAAACTTGACTATTCTTTGCCCTCCCATATCTAAATATTGGGTATGGGAGTAAGTTTCCGCTCTCGTAAAAGAGGTGTCGCTGCTGATACTATTTCCGAGTTCGCTCTAGTACATATCTAATATACTTGTGATTTGAAGGGGTATATGTGAGATCTCGATTGCAGTAGTTCGCATTCGTTTGAAGCGTAGATATCCGTTTTTAAAGACGTCAAAAATGTTTTGCACTTTTGCGGGAAGTTATGTTTCATTATTAACTTTTAAAGAAAAGTGCAGCAGAAACATATCGTATGTTGGTCAATATTTATGCTAATCATGCTTCATAAAATACAATTTGTAAAGAGCGGTTTCGACGCTTCCAAAGTGGCAATTTCGACGTGAGTGATAAAGATCGAACGAGCGAAGGGGCACCGAAGAAAAAAATCGAAGACACTCAACTACAACAATTACTGGATGAAAACGCTTGTCGAACCCTTGATGACGTGTCTAAAGAGTGGGATATTGACAGGGAATGTTGCACGCGATGGGAATGGTTCAGAAAGCAAGTAGCAGGTAACTGGATGCCACATCAATTGAAGGAGAGGGATATCGAAAAGCGTTTGGTGACGTGGTAGATGCTTCTTGAACGGCAGAAAAGAAAATGTTTTATGCATCGCGTGAAAAATGGATCTATTATCATAACCCTAATCGTCAAAATGTTGGAGCCTGCCAGATGAAGCAGGTCCATCGACAGCGAACAAAAATATTCACGCTCCAAAGGTTGTGTTGAGCATCTGATGGGATCAGAAGCGTGTAATCTATTATGAACTCCTTAACCCATATGAAACCATCACTGGCGATCGTTACCGACTGGAGCTAATGCGTTTGAATCTCGCTCTCAAAGAAAAGTGGCCGGAATGGGACGATAGACATGACAAACTGATTTTGCTGCATGTCAGCGTTGCTAAATCGGTCCAGAAATCTTGCCCCACCCGCCGTATCTCCAAGACATCGCACCTTCGGATTACAATATGTTTCGCTCAATGCTGTCAGCCCTTATTGGAGAGCGCTTCACTTCTTAGGAGAGCAATAAAATGAAATTCAACAAGTCAATAAGTACAAGTGTTGCCTTTTATATTTTGCGCCTCCACGCCACTACGAGTGATTAGTTGTAAATCGATATTTTTATTGAAAAGTTTTGCATATTCTAGCATAAACTAAAAGTTCACATCGTTTTTATATTTTTTTATTTTAAAACGATTTGCTGTTTTCCAAAGGATTAGTATTTATTCGATAGACCTCTTTCTGCTCTACAAAGCTATATTAATTTTATTTGTGAGTTATTAAATTTTTTATTAATTTTGAGGCTTAGAAATGGAATACCCAGTAGGCAAAAATCAGCATTTTCGACACCTCCTCTTTCTTGCTTTTCATCGAGGTAAAAAATCTGTTGAAGCACCCAGGGGACACTTGAGACGTGTATGGAGAAGGTAAGTCTACAGCACGGTAATGGTTTGCAAAGTTCAAAAGTGGCGACTCTGACGTCGATGACACGTCCCACAGCGGAAGACCTTCTGAATTCGATGAAGAACGTCTCAAATCACTAGCTTTGTTACTATAGACATTTTTTGAAAAACTCAGTATGGTCTCAAGTCTACTTTAGTTTCCGCACAACTATTCTCAGCTACGAATTTCGTCCTAGTAATCCACTTAATTCCTATTGAAATCATACACATTTTTATTAGCATATCCAAAAAAAACAAAAAAAAACGTTTTCTATAGATTAAAAAAATTGTTGTCCCCGAAGAGAGTCGGGTTGCACATTCTGCTGGTAAGGCAGTTGCACAATGCTAAGAAAGTAAATTGATCATTAAATCATATAATTTGTGAGCCACGTCTTGATGTTGTGCGGCAAATAGATAAACCTAGAGTTCTACTGTAGTAATTAATGTTTTTTTAACAGCATGGGAACCATCGGTATCGATAACGATGGTGGGACAGCCGAGAATGGCAAATTGTGTCGACAGTTCTATTCAGTACGGATTAGCATGAGGTATCTACACTGTACTGAGAGCTACCTACACTGAAGACAGCTCCTAAGAACGACCTAAGGATTACGCTTTGAGGGAATGCACCTGGAATGTCCGGTCACCTAATGGGGAAGGTGTCTCTGTCCAGCTGGTTGATGTCTTCATAAGAGCGAAGACTAACATCGCTACCATTCAAGAGTTGCAATTGACGGGGCAAGGCAAGAAAAATATTAGACCATGTAAGGTCTATTACAGCTGCCATTTAAAAGAGCGCAAGTTCGGTGTTGAATTTGTTGTAGGAGAGAGACTTCATCGCCAAGTACTTATGCTCACTCTGCTGGGCGAATGTCTTGCAATAATCCGCATCAACACGAAATTCTTCAATTTTTTGCTCATTTGCCCCCACGCCCTGACGGAAGAAAAGGACGATGCGACCTAAGATTCCTCCTATAAGTGCCTGGAACGTTCCTATGGGCGAAAATTCAGTCTGCACAACGAAACATCCGGTAACGGACAAAAGCTGATTCACTTCGCCGGAGCAAAAACCGTGGTAGTCTGCAGCACCAGTATACCAAGTTACGTGGCTGTCCCCTGATCGAAAAATACGAAACTAGACCGACCCTGCTGTGATAGATGGAAGGCACGGTTCTAGTCATTTAGATGAACGTACGATCCGAGGACCCAACATCGACTCGGATCGTTACCTTGTTGCAGCCAAACTACGCACACGTCTCTGTGCAAGAAAAATCGTATATCTACATATGTACTTATGCAAAGAAAGTTCAACATCGAAAAGCTGAAATCACAACAGACAGCCAGAAGATTCGCCACTCGACTCATACTCTTGCTCTCGGAAAGTACTGCCCAAAAAACCGGCATGCACGAGCAATGAGCATTGTCTCCCGTTCTGTACGTACCGCCACCGACGAGCCCGAAAAAACAATTCGTACGACGAGAAATGCCATGCTGCCCGGAAAGAAAGAATGTTGTCTTTAGGGTCACGCTGTGATCGGGCGCAACGCGAGCTATGTGGGATCGCTAAAGGGAGCGGTTATCGTGCCGATCAAGTGGAAAATGTAGGTTTGGTATGTTATCTTGAATCGTTTAACGCCAGAACACTATTTGGAAGCAAATCATGGAAATTTACTTTGAAAAAAAAAAAACAACAAAAAAGCAAATTTGTTTTCGAATTTCAAAGAACGAAGTGTTGAAGAAGCCGGAAAAATGTCGATTCGTCGTCATTTTTACTTTCTTGACCTTTTTCTTTACACTACGTGGGAAATTTTAGGTAAACATTTTGACTTACGTGTCTGTAAAATTCACCTCGTTCTGATAGGGCTTACCTAGATTTTTATTCAGAAATTATTTGCAAAAGTATTAAAAAACTGTCCTGAGTGAATGGGCCAAGAAACTCGTAGCCACGGAGGACATATGCCGGCTAAGCAAAAAACAAAAAAAAAAAAAACAATGCCATGAAATTATCTACCCGATTATAATATATCAGTGTTATCATTTCAAACTCTTAAAAATACCCGATGTTTTCACTAACGTGATATCCAAACCGAGTATCCCAAGGGTGATTTGCCATTTAACTATAGTGATAAATAAAATAGTGAGGAGACTTTGGATGCCAGGCCACTTTGGGATTCGACAGCCGAATTCTTCACAACCGATAGCAACGAAGCAACATGAGTGAAGGTTGTATTGATTTGTTTTCGTATATCACTAACACAATCTCACGATAATTTCGCATATATTCACACACTTGCCTAATCAGTGGTTGTTCAGAAGGCAACGAAGTGTCATTGGTTAATTCATCAATCAGCAGATTCTGCCAAATTCGCTCAGACCCGAATAACGATCTGTTAAAGGGCTCACCTTTAAAATATGATCACCATGAAAGCACCTTTACCAACCAAATAGTCAAGCACACATACTTTTTTTCTGTCTTGCATCATCACTAGCAAAAGTCTAAGTCTTTATGGCAATCGTATCAATAATGCCATAGCTGAAAAGTTCCAAGCAACACGAGCTCTACATTCTTGTGAACCATTCGATTGTTATAATGATTTATAGAACAGTTCCAGCTGCGACAACTACTTTTTCATGGAATGAAATAAAAGCAACTCAATTTATTATAGTAGAAATAACTTAACCATATTTCACAAATTTCATATACCAATTTGACCACTTGCCATTAAAATTCACTCTTGTATTTATTTCACAAAAATGTTTAAACTTTCGAGTGACACTGGCTTGGTCAACAGAAAACTTTGCTGCCCACAATTTGTAGCTCTTGTTTGCTGTGTAGTGCTTGTTTATTTCTGCGTGCTGCTCTGTCTCTAAATTGTGTTTGTCTTTATTTTGTGTTATTTTATTTTTAGTATTTTTCGTTTAAGTGCTAAGCAAATAAATACTTTAAAACAGTCGCCTGGAAGTTCCCTAAATACATTTTAATGCGCTTTGAAATGGATCTGACACAAGTATGTCACAACTTTTGGGGCAGGTGGTAGCCAACTACAAAGGGTGGGGCAGTTTTGTACAAGTAACAAAAAATATCGAGAAAGATTACAGCCATTTTCCGGCAACAAATAAATAAATAAGTGAATAAATAAACAAAAAATAAGTTAACAAGTACTATATGCAAGTGAGCAGTCAACAGAAGCCACAGTTTGAGGCGGCAAATATGTATGTGATATATGTATGTATGTGTAAGTACACACACACACAAAAACATGAATGCGTCAGTATACTTGTACTTGTATGTATCAGCGTAATTTTTGTGAGTTGTGACAATCTTGGGTTAACGAAGTTGTAACATAACTGAGATCGCTGGCGAAGAAACAAAATGGTTTTGCAAATACATACGCAAATATGAATTTCTTACGTGTTTTATGATGTACATTCATGCATATATAGGTACATATATGAATATGCACATGTATTGAACTCGCATTAAAAATATACATGCAGTAAATACAATCGTTGCTTATGTGAAATAAAATTTGCACACAAATAATAAATCGTATTCGAAGTTGTACAAATATTGAAATATTTTATTTGTATGTATGGACAAACAATACAGTACGGGAGTCTGTGTGTGTGAACGGAGTGAATGATAAATGTGAGCTGGAAAAAAGTGCGAACCACTTATGGGAATGGGCACACAATGGGGTATAATGACAAATAAATAAACTAAGGTGAATTGTAAAATTTTCAAAAGTTATTAGGAAAAATAAACCGCTCTGGGAAAACATTTAGGCTTCTTTCACGCAAACAAATCACTCCCATAAATGGTAATGCAGAACAAATATGTGAAAGTGGTAAAATTTAATTTTATTTGCATTTTAACGAATGGGAAAAATTTACTCATTACGCGCCTGCTTCAAAAATCATACCCTATTTCCACGAACAACTCATTTCCAACATTCCCTAATTCCAATTTACTCCTAACCTATAGTTAGTTATCGTCCAACTTCACAATTGCAGTTGCATTAAAGGTCGTAAACTCTCACTCAGAACGAATTCGATTCAGTCTTACTGTGCAAACAGAACATTCTATTTTAACAGTCACCTAACCGTCAACAACTTCTCTTCTTCTTAATTGGCGCGATAAGCGCTTACGCGATTTTGGCCGAGTTTAACAAAGCGCGGCAGTTGTTTCTTTCTCGTGCTAACCGGCGCCAATTGGACAAACCAAGTGAAGCCAAGTCCTTCTCCACCTGATCTTTCCAACACAGAGGAGGCCTTCCTCTTCACCTACTACCACCAGCTGGTACCGCATCGAATACTTTCAGAGTCGGAGCGCTGGCATCCATTCGGATGACATGACCCAGCCAACGTAGCCGCTGGATCTTTATTCGTTGCGCTATGTCTGTGTCGGCGTAAAGCTCATACAGCTCATCGTTCCATTGCCTGCGATAATCACCGTTGCCAACGTGCAAAGGTCCAAAAATCTTATGCAGAATCTTTCTCTTAATTCCGTCGTCAACGATTGGGGGATCAGAATCCACACATTCTCGGTGGCATGCGCAGCTATCACTATTTAACAGGTTCGAGAAGTGTTCCCTCCATAATTTAAGATTGCTCTGTACGTGAGTCACCAGATCGCCGTCTTTGTTCTTACAAGAAAACGCCCCGGTCTTGAAACCTTCTGTAAGCCGCCGAACTTTCTGGTAGAATTTTCGGGCGTTGTTCCTATTGGGCAGCATCTCAAGCTCCTCGCACTCACGTATTTCGGCCTCTCGTTTCTTCCTTTGGATGATACGTCTCTCTTCCTTTTTTAGCTCTCTGCAGCGATGCCTCATGGCTCGTGTTGCGCCCGATCACAGCGTGGCTCTATAGGCGGCATTCTTTCTTCCTGCGGCAGCATGACATTTCTCGTCGTACCAACTGTTTTCTCGGGCTCGCCGGAATCCGATTTCGCCCTCGGCGGCGGTACGTAGGGAACGAAAAATGTTGCTCCATTGCTAGTGCATGCCGGTTTGTTGGGCAGTGCTCTCTGAGAGCAGGAGTGAGAGTCGAGTGGCGAATCTTCTGGAAACATTTTTAAAATATACTTACAGGCGCAGTGAGAACCGTAACTATGCAAAACAAAGAAATGTTTGAAATGCGGCTTGTGTCGAAAACATAGGTGGCCACACTGCAGTATATATTTAATGCCTTACAAATAGCATTAATTAGCAAAATTATACTGATACTGAAATTTTATTTGCATTACCAGCAAACTTTGACTGATTACAGCAAAAAATTCTTTTTTATTCACTACTGGAAAAAAACTGCAGTACAAAAATTTAAACAAAGTGCAATAGAAATACTGATAACGTAAATTGATTAGGTTTATCAGTACAATATTTACTCTTACGGAAAATAGTTACTTGGCTGAAACCAAAATAGCCTGCCAGCTGTTTCTGTCCTGCATTCGCTGGTGCCTGTTAGAAATCCTAAGGTCTTGCAGCACTTCAGCAAATATATTATCTTCCCCTTCTTCGTTTTCCTTTTTTGGGTACCTTTTCTTAGGTTCGTCTTGCTGGAGTGTCTTCGTTCTTACGGGTGACAAGCCAAAGTCAGCGTAGCCGCTGATTTTTTACATGCTCAATTATGTCGATGTTTCTATAAAGCCCATACAGCTCGCTGTTTCACTCTTCACCAAAGATCTTACGGAGAATTTTTCTCTCGAAAGCTCCCAAAACTTACTCATCTGCTGTTGACATCGTCTATGCTTCTGCGTAACATGGAGTGTCAGTTTGGTCTTCCGAGAGAGAGCTCTAGTTCTCAATTGCCTACTGAACGCAAAATAACAGTTCCGCTTGATCTCAGACCGACATCTAATAGGGTTTTTAAAAATCATATTTTAATGTCTGAGACAGAAATTGCGGCAATACCAACATCCCAAGTATCAGGGCCCCTCTGAGAACTCCGGGCCCGGGGCTCCCAATCGTCCGTCTTCACCAATTCCCGGGTCGATCTTGTTCGACGTGTTTGTGCATTGTCACATTGTCAGTTCATGCGGCACCCATCTTCCGACCTTTAAAATCATGCCCATGACTTTCAAACGTTGGAAATGGTTTTTTGGGTCACTCCCAACTTCTCTGCCATCATTTCTTGCGTTTGACCATCATCTTCATCCAACAATGTTTGCAAGTCGGCGTCCTCAAACTTTTTCGGTGACTGGCCACGGTCCTCGTTTTCCACGCTAAAATCACCACTTCGGAATTTTTCAAACCACCTGAAGCACTGCGCTCTACTTAGCTTCTATAAGAATTTGATGAGCTTGAGAATCGTTTTATTTCAATTGATAACAGAAAATTAACGATGTCTGCAATCGTAGTTTGAAGGCACGAGAAATTCGACATTTTTAAGAGCGACAAAAATGCATTGTTGTATTAAACTTAACAAACAATGAACTGAATATTGTGGATAGATGATAGACGAAAAAACACGACATTTGGGAAGGTTTAAAAACTAGAGAAGTTTGGGAATATCACCTGTTCCAGTTGTATGCCAATAGGGGGATGAGAGTCGTTCTGAGAGAGGCGTAAGGAATTACTGGAGTGCGGTATAAATTGCGCCCCACTACTTAGAAATATTGCTGAATATTTTTCTTTAATTGTGTCGATATCGCAACTGCTCTAAGCTAAGTGTATTGAACGACTTCATAGGCTGATATTTCTTTCACTTACGCCTTTTAGGTGGAAAAACACTTGCAGATTTGCTTGGGGTATGCCAGAAATTTACATTTTAGCACGGGATGCTTATGCCATCACGCGGACAATGGCGGGCTAAAACAGATGCGCACATAAGGGCGGGTTATTTTAGCAACAAGTTATCGAACAAAGCGTTGCATATAACTAAATAAAAATATTCCTGGACAATTTTTAGTCAGCTGCTAGCAATGACATTTAGTTTGCAAGCATTAAAAAAAATATTATAAAATTTCCGTATTTTTTAACCAGTTTAGTTTGAAGTACGAACAAGTTTATATTATTAATAGATGCTCATTTTCTGAAGGCGAAATTTCATTATGCTTATTTAAAATT
Organism: Anastrepha ludens; assembly: GCF_028408465.1. NCBI lineage: Eukaryota > Metazoa > Arthropoda > Insecta > Diptera > Tephritidae > Anastrepha > Anastrepha ludens. The sequence goes on along the minus strand of NC_071501.1, from coordinate 52,492,093 downwards.
TCATTCATCTACAACTAATCTAAGCAAAACCACCCACCGAAATGATGAATCTGGATATTCTAGCAAGTGGGTAATGAGAAAGTGCATTAACCCAGTAAAGCAGCAAATCCCTTAATCATACCAAATCAAACTGCAAAGCCATTAATATATTCATTATATTCTGTTGTGACGATAAGCGCATTTCAGCTGGGAATCCTTACACAGGAAATGCATAAAGACAAGTACTCTCTGCGTTCGAAATTAAATGCAGCCCTCTCTGAGGTAAATCAGACTCTCAACATACGTGGAGGACAATGAGTGCGCAAAGGTTAAGTGAGCGAGTGAATTGTGGATTGTAAATTGGAAATGCACATTTCAAATGCTGCGCTTATAGGACCTACTTAGTACTTATGCCAACTACTTAAGTGTAAGTATAACTTCAACTTTTTTGAGAAAGGCAGTTAATTTTTTCTCTAACAAAAATAAACCGTTTATTTTGAAAGCAATGAGTTTTCATTTGTTACACCTTTGAGTAAGAAAAAATTAAATGATTTTAGAAAATTCCAAAAGGACACATATATGAATATTTTAACTTTTCAGTAAATCAAAAATACTAAATATTTTTTTAAAGAAATATTTTTTTCTTGATTTGCTTGTGGAAGTCAATTAGCAATCAAGAGTTACAGAAATATTTTATTTATTTATTTATTGACTTAAGCTTTACTATTTGATTTTTTGTTTATTTACTAATATTTCTTTCAAGTCTTGGCAAAATATTCCTTCAGACTACACAGCTATCCTTAATCTAAATGTGAATCAATCTCAAAGTTAAATAAAAAAATACAAATATTAAATACCTGAGCCAAGATAAAATTCTAATGACGTGGCGCTGAGAAAAACGTTCGCAAATATTTAACTAATGTAGGACTTAATTGCGTGAATTCAAAATCTAAAGCATTGAAGACTAAGTTTAGTTCAGCATAAGCTCTAGATATGGGAGCGTTGACCTCATAGCCACTTCTGGAAAAAGCAGTTTTAAGGAACTCCGAAAGGCGAAGACTTCTGGGGGGAATAGGTAGGTTGGTGAAGTGGTTGAACTACAGGCTGGTACTCACTCCTCAAGTAGCACTAAAGCGCCGTTTTGATACCATTATGAGACCTGCAACGGGCAGATTTCTATAGCTAACCAGATATTTTGACGTAATCGAGAAGATTTCTGAGTATTAGGTTAGCACTGCCGCAGGCTGTCGAAGAAAGGATCCTTAATTGTTTAGCAGCCAAACCCGGACATTTAAAGTGAAAATCTACAGAGCCAGTATCCTTATCTGAAAAGGACCCACAGCTTCTGCGATGGGGATTAAGGCGTTATATACCTTGTGTTGGACTAAAAAATCGAAACAATTTTTATGGCATATTCGAAAAGTACATCATCTTGAAAATATAAATTAAAAAAATCATAAAGATCGGAGCACCAGAACGAAAGTTACAGACCGTGAAAGCGCGCGACCTTTTTTGGAACGAGATGTGCACGCAAAATTTAGACGCGATTATCTCGAAGTCGTGTTTTTTGAAAATTACCGTCGCGGTGCTCATTATTTATCAAAAACTATTTGACCGAATTGCATGAACTTTTTTTAATTATTCGAAGTTACAACGTCGTGAATCCGAACGGTTCACTTTCTATAAATATTTGCATAGTTCGCTGGAATTATTTTTTTTTTTAATTTTTTAAACCCTCAAAAATCATTTTTTTGGTTTTCATATTGAGAAGCATTTTTTTTTTGGGTAAATAAACCGTTCAGATTCACTAAAAAACATTTTTCTACAATAATGATTTAACTCTCTTGATTTCAGTTGAGCTGCTCATGCGCTATCGTGATCACCAACAATAAATATTGTAATACAATTTTTTAAAATAAAAACAACTAAATGTATTCTTCGAGAGTTACCCTTCGGTATGATATATGCCTCATTTGAACACAAGTTCTAAAACATATTTAAAAAAAAAAATTATGACAATCGTTCATTTTTTCGGGCTCACAAGGTATATAACCCATTAAAAGGCAAACCTAGCTTTTCTGCCTATGCGCCGATCATCCAATGACCAGTAAACATAGCTAATTGAATGGAATATTGAGAAGTATTGTACTGGCGCCAAAGGGTTCGCGAAATAGCACAGGAAGAAATGGAGCTTCATCTGTACTGTGCTTTTCTGAGAAATAATAAATAAGGTGTGGAATTCTCCTTTAACAGCAGTCAGAGGATGTCGATGATCGGGTCGCAAATACTTTAAAATTATCGCAAACTTCAAACATCAGCTAATATCATTGATAAAAAGAACAAAAAATAAGAGCCGGAGGATACTACCTTGGAGGGCGGCCGAGGGCGTGATGAATGCTATTGTAGCAGCATTAGCGCTTATCTGTTATGTAGGATTTAACCCAGGACAAGAATGTTGAATGAAAATCAAAAGAGGTCAATTTCAGCAGAAGCAAACGTTGTGATACTTTGTCAAAAGCTGTCTAGAAGTCAGTAAAAATACTAAATAGTATCCACCTGAGACCTATTTTCAACAGGAGAGAAGCAGAAATCGCTTAAAACAACCAAATTTGTGACCATTGAGTGATTGGGGACGAACTCATGTTGACTTGACGAAAGTCAAGTTGTTTTTAGCGCAAGAGAACAATTTACAATTTACAACAAACTCAAATAATGTGGAAGCCGAAGATTGTTGGGAGGACGCTGGTAGTTTATCTGTTAAATCTAAGCAAACATTTTGCTATTATAAGATTCAGTTTTGGGCAGAGTGCTATGGAGATCCCTCAGTTAGTAGTCAGATACCACCTTCTATTGGCTTTCGCGTTTTCGCTCTAGTCAGTCGAACTATACGTATAGAAGAAAGCTTGAATATTGCAATAAACTGACTGTTAATTAAGTTGCGTCGCAAGTTGCACCACCTTGTTGGGACCATGGCTGTAGCTTGGCCATAGTGCTCTATTTGTAGAACAACAACAAGACGGATGCCACATATAGGAGGAGGAGTTCGGCCAAACACTCAGAAAGAGTGTACGTGCCCATTATATATATATGTAGCTTGACAGTGCTCGCCCTTTATCGGTAGCTCCTTCCTCATTTCGAAAGAAATAAAAACCAATGATGCCGTAAGTGTTCTAAGACTTCGCGAACCTCCGAACGGCAGATGGTTTTTAGGAGAAACTTTTTCATGACAGAAATACACTCGGAGGCTTGCCGTTGCCTATCGAGGGCGACAGCTATTAGAAAGAGCTTGGATCAATTGATGTTTCATGCCCGGTGATTCGAACCTGCGCACTTTCGAAAGATAGTCACGCACCAGTTATTCGGCTACGACGGCTGCCACCCAGAATTATTTTGCGTTTGTGCATTAGTTCAGGACAATTTTCAACTAACTGCATTGCAATTGCGTTCTCTATTCTAATATACATAATCTTTTGATATCACAAGAATGTATTGCTAGTTTAGATAGATCATAGCTCAGACTGCAGCGTGCAGTAAGAATTCCTGTAATAATTCTTAAGTTGTCCTTAAAAAAGTTCATGCAATCTTAAAAATCTTTTTGGTTGTAGAATCAAGAAAGGTGTTTATATCGCCACTTTTATTAGGATGTAAAATGCCACCCACAATTCGTCAGCCGCAGAAAGTCTCTGGACCAATAAGTGTCCGTTTTATGTGGCTCTGCCCGCATTATCATTTTCCTTCCATACCAACATAGTCTGGTATCGCGAGTATCCCAAGTGGATTGGTCATGCCAAGTGCATTTAATTTACTTATCTAGACAGCATCTGTAGTATCTAGTATGCAGGTTATCTGTTTGGATCAGAAGACTTTAATAGCCACTTTGTTACTCCATAAGGTTAAAATTTTCTAATCCCTGTAGTTATGCCTGATATTGAAGTCTGCGGCTCTAATTACATACTTTTTATACATTTTTCTTAATTTCAAATTATATATTCCTGGATTCTTTTTGTCCAAACATTTTTTATTAGTTTCAGAGCTGCAAAGTTTCCAGTCAATCTACAGCAAAAATACCAAATTTCTCCAATAATTTTTTCAAATTTGTTGTGTTGGCAAACATTTCTGGTCTCCTCTGGTTAAAAGAACTGTACTCACTTAATTTTCGGTTATAGTCTCAATATGGAGAACAACTCCGTTCAGTAGGATACCTATATACTTTTTTGTATTCACAGTGATTTCTGTTATACTCGTATCTGTGATTTGAAGTAGAGGTAGCGACTATCAGTGTTATTCTAGGTAAATCTAATTATTCTCACTCTTAGCCCGATTTAGGCCTACTTAACCATATATATTCTTTTTTTCACCCAAAAAAGCATTGTTTGTATTCCTTTCAAACGATTTTAAGCCATGCAGATCCAGAAATTGAGCAAGAATAACTGATGCAATTCCGCTTAGACCTGGCGACCGACCTTAAATCGAGCTTTTCATTGAATTAATTGGTATATCCTTGCAGTAGTGCAATTTTTGCTACTGGGCTTTTTTGGTTCAAATAATCAGTCGCTTTTAACTCCCATTAAATTTAATTTGACGTTTTATTTCATGTTTAGATACTATCCCATCCTCCAATGAAATTGTAATACCTTGTTGACATATTATATATATATATATATATAATTGGCGCGTACACCCACTTTGGGTGTTTGGCCGAGCTCCTCCTCCTAATTGTGGCGTGCGTCTTGATGTTTTTCCACAAATGGAGGGACCTACAGTTTCAAGCCGATCCCGAAAGGCAAATATTTTTTATGAGGAGCTTTTTCATGGCAGAAATACACTCGGAGGTTTGCCATTGCCTGCCGAGGGGCGACCGCTATAAGAAAAAGCGTTTTCTTAATTTTGATCTTTCACCGAGATTCGTACCGATGTTCTCTCTCTGAACTCCGAATGGTAGTCACGCACAAACTCATTCGGCTACGGCGGCCGCCAGCGGCAGATTAGTTGCTCAAAAACACCCTTACCACTTGTGGTTATTATTCAAGCTGCCTTTTAAACAGATTTTAAAATGTGTAACTAGTTTACTGCCAAGTTTTCATATCAGTTCGTTAAACTTAATTGGATTACCAGCCTCGGAAACAATGAACTAATTACAGTGGTTTAGTTTTTTGTGTGGCTTTGTGTATTGACTTAGGATGTACGCATGTATGTTGAGCCTTGTTGATCCGGTCAGATGTTAAAATATAATAAAAAGCAACAAATTGAATTTAAATTTATTTACGTTTTCATACAACATAATTGACATTTTTATGTTTAATTATATTAGAAAACATGTATATAAGAAAAAAAAAAAAAACAATATATTTTAAATATAGCAAATGAAAACATCTTTACTAATAAAGTTTACACGCACGAAGACAAATGTTTAGTTCCATACAAATAGATTAGAAAAAAGTTGTTTATTAATATTCTCAATTTATTCACCTTCTACCATTTCATAGCTTCATTCATTGTGTTTACACACATACTCACGGTCCACAATTCATCCTTATCAGCATATGGCTTATCAACTGCCTCTACTCAAGGCAGCTTGTGCCTTTATTTCAAGTATGCGAGTGTGTGTGTATGTGCGTGCAACAGGAAGCATGTGGAACTCGGCATCAACACTCTCAAAACAAAACGGTAGCATATGCACTGACAAAGTGGGAATAGGAGAGGAAATAGAGAGTTGGGGGAGAGAGAGAACTTTGTAGATGGTATTTACTGTACTCACGTTAACTCTCAAGCGCTCTCCCTCGCTACATTTCGTCACTCATACGCAACGTTGTACGATGTGTTGCCTTAACTAGCGGCTGAGCACACTTTCGAAATTAACTGCGAAAATTGTTGGACACGAAGATACTTGATATTCGGCACTGTGGCAGTAGTTAGATAATGTCAACATCGTGCGCAACGAATCAATGTTTGGTTTTTGTTATTGTAGTGCTAACGGTAGTGTAATCGTTGTGGCATTCGCGCGCCACAAACGAGGAAAAACTAATTTTCCACCAATGGACTCGATTCAGTCTTGTGTCGGTATTAGCATTGGACGGGAAGGTTTCCTCCGAACGACCAAAATAACGGTTATACTAGCGAGCGCGCTAACAGCGGATATGATGCGGTAAAATCGCTTGAAATGCAATGAAGTGCAAAGGAATAGTGCAGTAGTGACATATATTTTGAAACCATATGTAAAAACAAATATTTTAAATTTCAAATGTCGATGTGAATAGTGAAGAGTTATTTAAAGCAAGTTCAAAGAGTTGCGGAAGAAATAAGAAAAATAAAAAATATACAAATAAGTAAATACGAAAATGTAGTGATACTAGAAAAAGTTTAGCTCAAAATAAAATAAACTCTACTGAAAAATTTGCAGTAAAACTGTGCAAAACCTAAAGTGCAAGTTGCTAGCAAACAAAGGTTGCGTTAGAGCATAATATTTGTGGAGAAAGTTTCAAATGAAAGAAGAATGCAAAACAATTACAAAGTTTTATTAAAAAATAAAAGCAAAACTTGCTAATAAATCGCAAAAAAAAAAAAAAATTATATAAATTTATAAACAAACTAGTGAATGAAGGTTTATGGAAATGATGGTAATACATTTGTTAAAACTGTGAAGTGATATTGAAAAATTTTTACAAATAATCAAAATTACAAAAGTTCAATAAACAAAAAAATAAAATAGAAATAAATAAATAATTTAATAACAAATAATAAATTGAAAGAAAATAGTAGGCCATTAAAAATAACCTCAAAACCAAACTTTCAAATTAAAGAAAAAGAAACCAAAAATGCAACAAATTACAAATAGCCCTTCTACCGCGCGAAAGTCATAAACTTCTGCCGGCAGTCTTATTTGCTTACACAGGAACGTTGAATTACGAGGTGTTCGCCGCAATTTTGTGTGCGCTTCCGGCGTCATTTGTGCATTTCCGGCCGGTCGAGCAAGCGTACACGCCAATTCATACCCAAACATACCTACGTACGTACTCGTACATACATAGTGACACTTAACCCGGGCAGTGTTTGTGGTGTATGTAAGCATTTGAGTGTTGGAATTTGAAAATTCTGTGAAATTTTACAACAATTATTGACAGCATAGTTTTTTTTTTGGTTTTGTTGTGGAAATAATGCGACAGTGGCTTAAAGAGAATTTATTATTATTTTCTCAATACTTTTCCATCGAACTTTTTAATTGAAAATAAAAGATTGTAAAATTTTTTATTCCAATTTTACGTCTCTGGAATTGTATACATTTTTTGTAAAATAATTTTGCTTTTTTAGCTAGTTTTTTATATTAGTTGCTATATATTTCCTTATTTTCGAGTTTTTAAGCCTTTTAACAACAACAATTTTAATTGCAACATCGGTTATTGTTCTTTTGTGTTCATCATAGCAATTCTACATAAATATCTATTGCCTCGGAATATGAGATATATACAATCATGAATTTTATGATTTTTGTTTTGTTTTTTAACTGCTTGTTAGCTCATAAAAAAAGCTCCAGTTCATGTACATGCGTATCTCTATTCAAAAGTAGAACAATCTCTTCTCTGCAGATACGTTTTGCTAAATAGTTGTAGTCATAAGAGTAGTTGCAAGTGTGTTAAGATTGGTCTTCTGCTTTTTGAGGTTTTTTTCGTCTGTGGTCGATTTCTTCGTTAACTGTGGTTATATTTGGAACTTTGTTATGTTTTGTCTTTTTTTGTGTTTAAAGCAGCTGTTGTAATTCTTTGCAGTAACATATTCTTGCTTCCGACCTCTTCGTAATATCGATATTGATGGCACATGTATACCATGCAACAATTTTGGTCTTATAAAACCTTATAGTTTACTTATAGTTTAAGTTTAATGCTTTAAGTTTTCTATTCTTCTTTGATTCTGAGTACTTCCAGTATAATTTTTTAAAAGCGAAAAATTCACCAATAGATACAATATTTATTGTATATCGCGCTCGCGAAGGGCAATTGCAAATTATCATTTGCCTTTCATATACATATATACGTACATCTATAGATAATATATTTTAATTGGCTCTTACATCTTTTATTGAATATACGGGCGAGTCCTCCTCCTACTTGTGGTTTGCCTCTTGAAGTTGTTCCAACAATGGAGGGAGTTTTGAGCCGATTCCGAACGGTAGCTAGTTTTTAATGTTTATCTTTAGCCATTTTAAGGCTTCATGAATAGCGTTTATTTTCACTTGAAAAACACTACAGTGATCCGGTAGTTTAAATGATTCACTAATAGAAAGTTCTTCGCAAAATAACCCTGACCCTACACCGGTGTCCAGTTCAGATCCGTCCGTGTAGATCTTAACGGGTGTGTTGGGTGTTGGATCTTCTTCAAGCCGTTCCAGTCTAGAAGGGACTTTCATTAGGAAATTCCTTTCGAAGCAAAAAAAATGGATAATCACAATCACTGGGTATATCCGTGTAGGAGTCTAAGATGGTTGAATGTCCATGTGTGACAGTCTTCCATTGTGCGCTCGCTTTGAGCCTTAAAGCGGAGCAGGGCGCTGAGTATTTGCAGAAGAGATCTAGGAGTGGCAGATATAGTATGATATCCAAAGCCATGGATGGCGTGGTTTTCATGACGCCACATATTGCTAATTCCGCTGATCTCTGCACCTTATTCAATAAATTAGAATAGGCTTTTTTCTTCATAGCACACCACCGGACAACATGTCTATATAGAAGAATAGGTCTGACGACAGCATTGTAAAGCCAAAGAGCAACCGTAGGTTTAATTACCCAGGCCTTACCTAAAGCTCTCTTACAGGCATAAAAAGCTAGGTTCGCTCTCCTGACCCTTTCTAAGGTGTTTGACTTCCAAGTCAGTTTCCTATCTATGTTTAGTCCCAAGTACTTGGTTTCTTCCGAAATCACAAGAGCTTCCCCTTTGAGCATAATTGAACTTAGCTGAGGGATTCTGTGTTTCCTAGTGAACAATATGAGTTGTGTTTTGTCTGGGTTGACTCCTAGACCACACTTTCCTGCCCACCTAGAAAGTATATCTAGAGCATTTTGTATTAGGTCTCTTAATGTAGATACAAATTTACCAGAGACAGCAATAACAACATCATCGGCGTTAGCTATCACCTTACAGCCCACCGATTCCAGTATTAACAGAAGTTTATTTACAACTGCGTTCCATAAAAACAGTGAGAGGACTCCACCTTGCTAACACCAAAATATATCATAAATTAGACTTGCCGGTGGCTTTTAGTTCGTTATTATTGACCTCTGATACCGAGGTCCTAGGTTACCTGCCCTAAATATGAAAAACTAAATTGCTATTGACTTCCCAAATACGCTGTTTAGGTGGTGCGCGATCAGTGAGTACTCTTACTTCATAATAGTGAGAATTTCTGGTTGTTCGCTTTGAGAAAAAGTAAATAAATAAATCGAATTTTTTTTATATAATTACTGTGGAAAAGGAGCTGTGTAACAGCTCAATACAGCATAACAAAGACGAAGAAAAAAAAACATGAAAATAACGAAGTTTTAAATTAAAAAAAAACCGTACAAAAAATTCGTTGTCCAAGTTTGCAATATTACTAAATAACTGAAAACTGCATCCTTTATATTGCTTTTCGGTTACAAATGAATATTATTATCATAGATAAAATAGGAGTACAAGTAAAATGAACCTCCTTTACTTCTGTGCATGTCAAACATTAAACTATTCATCCATTCATATGTTCTCTAGCAAAGTGCCTAACATTACTGCTTGATCAGCAGTGCAAACAAAAAACTTAATTTGAGTTTAAATTTTTTTCAATTTAATAGCTATTTAGATGACAAAAAGTTATAGACATAGAATAGTGAACGAATGTGGCACTCTTTTCAAGTATGGTTTCACAAACACCCTACTACACCTCTCGTATGGTGCGAGATGTGAGCATTTGAAAATGCAAATTCTTCAAGAATCCCATTAACAACGCACTATTTCGTTGTCACATCCTCATTACCAATAAGTTATACGGGTTATCCCTTCACGACTATATCCCGTCTGTGCGATTGAGAAACCTTATAAGCTTGCTTATGCTTGTAGCAGTCAGTTCTTCGAGGCCAAAAGCGGTTACTCATGGGTTAATAACCTTGCATTTCATATAGCAGGGCATTCACAGAGGAAGTGGAAAATAATTCCCTATTTCTCCAGTATAAATTGTAAGAGATATCCATTTTGGCTCAGTTGTCACTTTCGTGAGTCTACTGGCGTCTCTTCGTTTCATATTTATTAATGTTCATGTTTATTTGTGATTGTAGGTAGGCCAAAACGTTCTGCTGCCTTTGCATGTCGTCTGATTCCTCCCTCTATTTGCATTCTTTGAATGCATTCAGTGATGTGAATACCCGCTTTTCAAGAATTTTATTCATAGCAGATCCAACTCTTGCCAGATCGTCTGCTTTTTCGTTTCCTTCAATATTCCGATGTCCCGGCACCATGATTAAGATAACCTTATGGTTTCCGCTCAAGCTGGACAGGTTATTCCTGCTTTGTTCCATCAGTTTAGAGGTTGTTGTAACTGAATCTAGTGTTTGGATTGACGCTTGGCTATCCGCAAGAATTGCACTTAAAAGAGGAGTCTGCGATTAGAAGCTTTCAAGCTTCTCCTATTGCTAGTACTGCCGCCTGGAAGACTCTGTATTGGTAAGGCGCACCGATTTTTCAATTTTAAGCCTGAGATAATGCAAGTAATTTTCCCTGTAATAATTCAACAATTTGGGAATGTCTTTCTCCTGTTTATGTGTATTAATGCTACGAAAATTCGATCTCAACATACATAGCTCTAAAAAATAACTCTGCTCACGTTTAAGCTTCTCCATTTTCATTTAAACGGGAGGGACCTACTTGAGGAAATTTGTTTCTATAGTTTTAGAAGGAAAATGTGTTCGAAAAAAAAATCGTATAAGACTTCACGCGCACTCAAACGAGTGCTACTATTTGTACACGCATGTGCATGTAGAAAAACTGCCAATGTGTTAATCAAAATTGAAATGGCAAGAAATCTAATCCTTTCTGCATTGGGAAAGAGAGCGAATGCAAAGTGGAAGTAAAAACAGTAGCTATTACCGTTCTTACGATAATCGGCTCTATGTTACTGGAACGGCAAGTATTGATTTTCAGCCAAGGGCTATCCCTCAAGCGGTATAACCCAAATATTTATGTGAAATATCTATGTCATTGCAACAAAAACAAACACAAATATTAAAAATAAATGAATAATGGACCGATAGATATGCACAGATAGACGGCTGGGAAGTAACGACAAGTACAGTGCTCACCACTGCAAAAAAAAAAATAGAATTAAAAAAAAAAATTGTTGTTTAATATATTTAGTTAGTATAGCAGATGAATAACTATTTCCAGGAACTAGGCAATTATTGCCCCGCATGTGGAAAAGTCATGCTAATGTTATTAAAAGTCCATTCTCTGAAGCAATCACCTACTGAACCGGGCACATCGGTTGTGCATGGAAGATAGATGCACAACGAAAAATTGGATGCTGGCTGACTGTTCGTCATTGATGTAGGATTTAATAGCGTTAATGAATATTATGGTAGTTCACTACAAATATGATGGAATTTCAGTTTAATAGATAATTTAATGCAAGGATTTCTAACACTGGTCAAGGGCTCAAGAAAAAAGAAAAATCAGTACGATTAATTTTTTATATTTTTTAAGAATTGTTTGTACTTTATACGATTTACAAATATTTAAATCGATTTCAAGTCTTTCTTACTCGTTTAAGCTCCAGTAAGATCTCAACAAAGTCGCGTTTGCGTGTGATAAAAATCGCCTCCACCTAAATGTTAGAAAATGCTTTCAGTTGAGGTTTTCCGAACCCTTTTTGCACTCGAGGCCTTTTTGGCTTGCGCGAACCAATAACTCGAAACGATTTCGACCAAATTAGGTAAACATTTTACTGGTGCTTTAAAAGCATTCATAAACAAATTGACTAAACTGAGCTAAGACCATAGTGCCATAGCAATGTCGCTTAAGGCTTCAAATCACTCGGACGCTGCAGGACCGCTGCTCGAGTTGGCACTTCAAATCGGCCTGCAAAGGATTGATTAAGGAATCGCGTCACACCGTTTTGAAGGAAGTTTCGGATTTGGGTGTAATTTTTGATTAGAAACTACTATTTCTAAGTTATTTAAATCATATAATTTTTAAATCATTTTCTACACTTGCCATTATTCAGCGCTTTTGTTTTGTTGTACTCATCCATATACTCTAAAGTTACAATTTACCCCACTTGACTGCCCTCTTCTTTTAGATCGCATTTGGTTTTACATGCCACAAAAACCTGCGAAGTAAAGATTGGTTTTCTGGAGCGGGTTAGAAGAGGGTATAAACTATTCTCATTCAGTTTTTGTAGCCCGTATGAAATCATGTATTTCTAGACTTGTTCTATTTAATAACGAGAAATATCATTTGTATTCATTAAGATAAAGCGCAGTGTGGGATTATTCGACAGTGTTTCTCAATACTCTCAGAACAGAAAATGTTATGAAACTCAAAGTTTAATTTCCATTTGTATATTTGCTTTCTCTTTTCTCTATTCTGCTTATACATGGTGGCGCAAAATTAATCATCCAAATTTATTTTTACATAGCATTTACTAAATCAAAAAAGTGACGCATACTTCACAAGGTGACACAAAATTAATCGTCCGATTTTATTTTCGAATAACTTTTTTTTAAATGTGATGATTAATTTTGTGTCACCTTGTGAACTATACATCACTTTTTCATTAAAAAAAAAAAAGGTTTTGAATCATTTTTTACTAAATAATAAAGTGATGCGTCAAATATGATCGGCTACGAGGCAATTTGCATCTTCAGATAGGGTGATTAATTTTGCGCCACCATGTACAATACACAGCCCATTTAATATAAATGACTCCATTTAATGGAATAATGCAATAACATATTAAAAAATAAAAATATTTATAGGTATCGGTATTTATCGTAATAAAATATCCCAGTGCCTCGGTTTTTCGTACTCATTTAGAGAAAGCGCGGTTGCGAGTGTGTTTTTAAACCCCCCGGGACTCAAATTGTATGTTTTCTTTCTCTTTTCTTTATCTGGCTTATAATGCTTATATATAAATGCAAATATATGTGAAAACAGTCAACAGAGCAGGAAAATTTTTTGAAAAAATAAAATAAAATTAAGTTGCAGGCTCATAAGCCCAAAATAAAAGTTGTGTTTATGGCGAGTTAAAGCAAAATACTTGAATGTGAAACTCTGTGTTAACACTTGTGGCACACTTTTGAACGTTATCGCACACAGTTTTTATCTGATTAGGCCACTAATGAAATTTTCTGATAAATAATTGTGTGGAGCACTTTAATCCTCTGCCGACCATGCAAGCTTAATATTTGTACAATTTTTAATACTAAGTTCACACGGGCACAAAATATTGGGTCAAAATATTTCAATAAAAATATATTTTTTCATTAATTCGGATCAACCTTGAAAGCAAATTAGGAAAATTTCAATACAAAATCATGGTGGTCCAATATTCTACAGCTTTTCTATAGCATCTCATTAAAACCGGAACCAGTTGTAGGGCAATTTCAAATCTTCTACCATAGAATAGAAGAGAAGTACTGCTAAGTCTTGTTACACAAAACGTATGCACCAATGTCACATCATACTCGTACAATATCATACATACATATATTTACGAGTATATGTACTCTATGGAGAGCCGATTTGTATGGGATGATTTTTTTCGATATCGTTTGTACCCGAATCTGATTATACATAAAATTTTAAGAAAACCGAATCAGAAGAACACAGCCCTAAATTCAGTGTCGAGCTCACCAAATTTTAAAAGAGCTTTCGTCAATTAATATAAGTAAAAAGTTAGTATGAAAATTTATGTTGACTTAAGGATAAAAAATGTTTTTATTTAATATCAACTTGCACTTGGGGATTTTTGGTATATTTTTTGGAATTAATGTTTATATATAAGTATTTTTTATTTAAAGAACTCCATGATGGCTTTGCAAGGCATTTTATAAGTGGTTTTTTATTACTGTAATAGGAGAAGTGCTCATGCAATTTTTTATTTGTAAATCAAACTAATATTTGCAAAAAAATAAGAAAACAATTAAATATTGCAATAATTCCAAAATTTATTTCAACATTTTTTCTAGTCTTAATTTTTTTCGTTTTTGCAATTAACAACGTATTTTCATTTATCATGGTCTTAAATCCTTTTCACTTTCAATGTATTTGTACTTTTTTAATTTCTCTCTTCATTGCCATTACTTTCCCAACATTTTTATATTGATTAAAAAACCTCTTTTAAACTTTGGGGTGGCTATACTCTGGTGAACTTTAGAGTGCCATGTAGCATTTTAAACTGTTGGGAATATTGTCGAAAAAAAGAAAATGTATCCACCCTTTTGTACTCATATATGTACTGATGCAAAAACCATGGATATAGTGAAATGAAACGTTATTTTTACATAAAATCATTACTGAGCAACTTTAGAGCACTTCGAAATTCAGAAATTTTAATTGATTTATAACTCAAATCAGGAAATTAAGTACAACTAATGCGGATTGACAACAAGACTTAATTTTCATATCTAAATAGACTAGGAATTTTCGGTGGCAACATTGCGAAAACTGACATTTAAATCTATTGTGAATAAAAATTAATGAAACTTTTTAGGAGAAGAACAAGAAAGACTGAATGCAATACTAATTTTCATTAACACAATCGAAATTACATTAAATGTGGAAATATTTGAAATTGCAATTTAAGATTTTATTTTAATAAATAATTATTTCTTAGTATCAGGGCAATTATAACCGGTATTTTGGGCCTGCGATCTGTCTTTTACTGATAAAGCTATGCAATAAGTAAATCACCTGTTCACTAATCTGCATAACAGCCGTCTGTAACACTACAAATTCAATTAAAATTAACTGCGCCTGTAATCCCGATTAACGCCGCCGTCTGTCTAGCTATTACGTATTACGCCTGCACTGGGAGGTAATCGGGTGGTAATGAAGTGGTTCAAGAGTGGAGTTAATGAATAAAAAAACATGTTTAGTTTTTACTCCATGACATTTTTTCTTAATTTGGTTAGGTTAAGTTAGCCTGGTTGGCAATAAGCCACGCCTAGATCTTTTGGCCCCTAGCGATACCAGATGGTGACCGGCCTCTATTAATACCGAAAGTAGACTTCATGTAGGATGTCAGCGCTTTTGGCGAATCTAAGCAGAGCTGGGAGATCCGCTTTTAAGATGTCCTCCAGACCCTCAAACAATGCGGCACCCAGGCATTTTAAACAAGTTTTTAATAATGCCGGACAGACGCACAGAAGGTGTTCTAAAGTTTCCTCAACATCTTCTCTGCATTTCCTACATTTGTCCGTGTTAGCAATCCTTATCTTGTATGCATATGCAGCCAATAGATTATGACCTGTTAGCATACCTATGATCGTTCTGCAGCCCTTTTGCGAGAGCGTAAGTACAAATTGAGTCAGTTTTTTGTCATTAGTTCTACACATGACTCTTGATGTTTTGCATGTGGTCAGATTAGTCCACCTATCTTCCAATCGCCTTTTCATGTAGTTGGCCATTTTATTGTATATTGCATTTAGTGGTTTTGGTATGTCGTTCTCTTGTTCAAATGGTAGTCTCACAGCACTTTTTGCTATCTCATCTACTATTTCGTTCCCCATAATGCCACTGACCAGGTACCCAGTAGCTATGCAACCTACTGTTTACGGCTAGCCTTTCTATGGCCTCCCTGCTCCGTCGAGTATTTTTGGACTTAATACAATATGAGCTTATTGCTTTTATTGCTGCTTGACTGTCCACGTTCTTAATTAAAAAAAAAAAACATTTTTAACTTTATTTTTCGTGAAATTTTTTCTTAATTTGAAAAAAAAAACATTTTTTTTACTACATGAAATTTTTTCTCAATTAAAAGACAAAGCAAATTTTTAATTTTTTTCATGAACTTTTTTCTTAATTTGGAAAAAACATTTTTAGTTCCTGAAAAGTTTTTTTAATTAAAAAAAAAAATATTTTTAATTCTATTTTTCGTGACATTTTTCTAAATTCAGAAAAAACATTTTTAGTTTTTAGTTCGTGAAATTTTTTCATTATTATAAAATAAACATTTGTAATAGGACTATGAATAAGTTCGTGCGGTTTTTTTCGAAATTTGAAACTTTATTGACATAAAATGGTTACAAATTTAATATTCAAAATATTGTCCATCGCTTACTACTACTTTTTCCCATCTTTCTGGCAATTCACGGATTCCCTTTGTGAAAAATTCGGTCGGTTTTGCCGCAATCCACGAATCGATCCATTTTTTGACTTCATCGTAATTACGGAAGTGCTGGTCAGCCAGGCCATGTTGCATCGATCGGAAGAGATAGTAATCGGATGGCGCAAGGTCTGGACTATACGGCGGGTGGGGTAGGACATCCCATTTGAGCGTTTCTAAGTATGTTTTGACCACTTGTGCAACATGTGGCCGAGCATTGTCATGTTGCAAAATAACTTTGTCGTGTCTATCGGCGTATTGCGGCCGTTTTTCTCGCAGTGCTCGGCTCAAACGCATCAATTGTCTTCGGTAGACATCCCCCGTAATCGTTTCATTCGGTTTCAGTAGCTCATAATACACAACACCCAGCTGGTCCCACCAGATACACAGCATAACCTTCAGGCCATGAATATTCTGCGCCGACGTCGATGTTGAAGCATGGCCAGGGTATCCATACGTTGCCCGACGTTTTGGATTGTCGTAATGGACCCACTTTTCATCGCCAGTCACAATTCGATGCAAAAAACCCTTTCTTTTGTGCCGTTGAAGCAGTTGTTCGCATGCCATAAAACGGCGTTCAACGTCTCTTGGCTTCAATTCATACGGCACCCAATGGCCTACCTTTCGGATCATTCCCATGGCTTTTAAACGTTTGGAAATGGTTGATTGATCAACTCCCAAAGTTTTTGCAACCTCTTCTTGCGTTTGAGCCGGATCTTGATCGAGCAATTCCTCCAATTCGGTATCCATGAACTTTGGCGGCGCACCCTCGCGTTCTTCGTCTTCCAAGCCAAAATCACCACTTTTAAAGCGTGCAAACCACTTCTGGCACGTTCGCTCAGATAGAGCATGCTCACCATAAACTTCCACCAAGATACGATGACTTTCGGCTGCTTTTTTCTTCATATTAAAATAATGAAGAAGAATTCCCCGCAAAAACACATTATTTGGCACGAAATTCGACATTTTCAAGTGTGGTAAAAATATTGTTGTTTACGCTTCAAATAAAAAACTTATACTGACGTTTGTGCCTTACGACAGTAGCTCTCCAATGAATGTTTGGAAATGTGGATCGATGGAATAATAATCAAGTTACACCATCTGTTGTAAAACCGAAACGAACTTATTCATAGTCCTATTAGTTTTTATTTCGTGATTTTTTTTTTATTTAAAATAAACAAAAAATTATATTGTAAGTTTTTTTATAATCATATCATAAATTTTTTTTTCTAATTTTTTTATTCTGTAAATTTTTTTTTATTGTAAAAAAATATTTCTAGTTTTTATTTCGCGAAAATTTTTCTTAACTGTAAGAAAACATTTTTATTTTTTATTTCGCCAAATTTTTTCTTAATATGAAAAAAAGCATTTTTTTAGTTTTTATTTCGTGAAAGTTTTTCTTAATATGAAAAAAAAGCATTTTTTTAGTTTTTATTTCGTGAAAGTTTTTCATTATTGTAAAATAAATCTTTGTAGTTTTTATTCCGTGATATTTTTTGAATTTAAAAATAAAAAAAATAGTAATTTTTTTTTGTAATCATATTATAATTCTTAATATTAAAAAATTTTTTATTCCGTGGAATTTTCTTTAATTGTTAGAAAACATTTTTAGCTTTTATTTCGCGAAAACTTTTTCTAACTGTAAAAGGACCTTTTTATTTTTTATTTCCTGAAATGTTTACTTAATTTAATTGTAAAAAAAAAGCATTTTTAGTTTTTCTTCCCTGAAATTTATTTCTAATTCTAAAAAAATATTACTTTTGGACTTTATTCTGTTAGATTTTTACATAGTTGGAAAAAAAGATTACATTTTTTTACTTGTAGAAATTTTTTCTTTTTTGAAAATAAAATATTTTGTTTATATTTTGTAAAATTTTTGTTAATTGTAGAAAAAATTTTTTAGCTGTCACTGTGTGAGCATTTCTTTTAATTAACTAATTGGAGGTTGAATTAGTTTTAAAGGTTTTTTTCGAAGATTTGGAGCTTTATTGTGAAAAAACGGTACAAAATATTTTATTCGAAGTATTGGCCATCGCTAGCTACAACTTTCGCCCATCTTTCGGGCAATTTCCGGATGCCGTTTCTCCAAAATTCTGGCCGCTGCTTGGCTATCCATGACTCAACCTATATTTTGGTAGCCTCGTACGAGGAGAACCGCTGGTCCGCCAAATCGAGACTCATATGCCGGAACAAATGATAATCGGAGGGAGCTATGTCTGGACTATACGGCGGGTGGGGTAACACTTCCCAGCCAAGCGTTCCAAGGTATTTTTTGACAGGTTGAGCAACATGCGGCCGAGCGTTGTCATGTTGCAAAATAACCTTGTCGTGCCTTTTTACCGTTTCCGGCCGTTTTTCTTTCAATGCCCGGCTTAAACGCATCAATTGCAGTCGGTAACGATCCCCCGTGATTGTTTCGCCCGGTTGGAGCAGCTCAAAATATACGACGCCGACCTGATCCCACCAAATGCAGAGCATGCTTTTCTTGCCGTGAGTATTCTGCTTGGACGTCGACGTTGATGCGTGGCCGGGCAAACCCCATGATTTTTTGCGTTTTGGGTTATCGTAGTGGATCCATTTTTCGTCGCCAGTCACCACCCGATGCAAAAAACCCTTCCGATTTTGTTGCTCGATCAGCAATTCGCACGTAAAAAATCGCCGTTCGACGTCGCGCAGCTTCAACTCGTACGGGACCCAATGTCCTTGCTTTTGGATCATTCCCATCGCTTTTAGACGCTTGCAAACGGTTGATTTATCAACGCCCAATGATTCAGCAAGCTCTTCTTGGGTTTGGCACGAGTCCTCGTTTACCAATTCCCCCAATTCCGCGTCCTCGAACTTTTTGGGCTAGCCAAGACGCTCCTTGTCTTCGGTGTGAAAATCACCACTTTTGAATCGTCGAAACCAGTACTCACATGTTGAAATCGACGGAGTATGGTCTGGGTAGGCCTCCTGCAGCAATTCACGGGCTTGGGCTGTATTTTTTTTCAAATTGAAGCAGAAAAGCAAAGCTTCCCGCAAATTGCGTTTCGACGGCACGAAAGTTGACATACTCGGAGCACGAAAACACTGCGTTGTTTATACTTCAGCGAAATGACAGATACTGATAAACAAAGCCTAGGGATGAGGCTTTGTCATGAATATATATTCAGTATTGCCAACGCGATAAAGTGATAAATAGCGCCATCTGTGTGTCACCTTTAAAACTAATTCAACCTCCAATATAATTTCTAATTTATGTATTTTTGTCAATTAAAAGTTTTCTTGATAGTTCCAATTGTTTGCGGTTTTTCATTTGAGAGCCAAAAGTCACAGTATCATCATCCAAGTTCTGCTTAATGTAACAATGTAATGTGGGTTGTAAAGTATGTAATGGCTCATACACGTACACATAAAATGTCACCACAAATCTTTCGAGTCATTGACGAAAATACCAAAATAATTTGTGTATGCATAAATGCTTTAAAAGCCACTTAAATCGCTTAGCAGACACGCTATGCACATTTGCTGCAACAACAAAAACATTATAATAATATATGTGTCTGTATGTATGCATGTATCCCTTTATTACTACATTGCACTGCCACAACTGTAGCTCCATCCAGCTACGTTGTCCACTGTGTACCACCAATTTCCCTCTACCAGTTCGAGTGCCACGCGACATTGCCTTATACTTACATACATAACTGCTCTTTGGGGTATTAGTTTGTGTGCAGCAATGGCGAAAGAGGAATGCAAGTAGCTGTCAATATGAGTTGCATGCCTTGATATGCATTTTCTTTTGTTGTTGCTGTTGCTGTCGCAGTTGCTTATGCTATTAACCTGCTGCCACTGAGGCGAGAGCCAACCGCTAGGGAGCTATTTCATACAAAAGCAAAAGCAGAAAACATTTTAAGCTAAGAATAACAATGAAGCAGACGCTAAGAAAGAAAGGAAAAGAATAAACGAATAAGGAAAATAAGAAGTAAAGCATAAGCAAAATACTTGCATTAAAAAGGGGCAAGCAAAACAAAAAGTGAACAAAAGTATTTTATGTGATACTTGCACACTCGTACATGCAACTGTGCCACAAAATGTCGCCGCTTGGCATGCTTCTACAAGTGAGCGTCTTGTGGCAGCTGGCTGAGTCTGGCACTCGGCGTGTTGGCATTGCATGTTGCTGCAACAGCATTTTGCGCCATTTCCAGTAGTTTCAGCAATTTTTGCCTTTGGTTTCGTACACACTTTCGCAAACAGCTGCGTGCATGCATACGTATATATATACATATGTACAGTGAATTGTTGTTGTTTTTGTTGTAGCAGCTTGTCCTTTTTTAGCGTACCAAATTTTATTAGTACACTACGTGCAACAGTACCGGCGTGCAGTGGCGTGACTTTGCTTTCTAAAATAATCTTCCTTGCGCTCTTAAAAGGAATATGTGCAGTATTTTGTATTTTCCATTTCTTGTGTTTTTTTCATCTATTTTAGTCAACTTAGATATTTTTGACAATAGCGCATGCAACAGTACCCGTATGAAAGCTCCCTGCAGAGAAAATTACTAATTGTGAACTACCAGCTCACTTTCCAGCTCAATCAGTTCGAGTGCTATCTTTCTTCCATCTTAGCGAGTGACCATTTTAACACGGCAATGTCCAGGAATTGTCAATTGTCCACTATATTATCTGGTATATTTAGCTATCTGAAGCATCTGGTTGCAAAAGCAATGAAATGCCAAGATGCTTGAAGTATATGGGAACAGTGTATGTATTTATTGGTACACGATTATCTGGATCACCTCTTTTTCAGTTAGTACTAACCTTACAAAATTTCCTCCTTTAATTTGATGATATTCTATTCATTAATTCGTGAGTTATTGGCGCTGAAATGGTTGCGCTGCTCTTAATAGAAATTCCGTTGATAAATAAAGCTAATTGTAAACAAAACAAAAAAAAAAAACGTGTTGTCTTTGTTAGACTTGAGACTTTTCAACCCATGTATTATTCCTAAATATTACACGGTGCTGTGCACCGAAATACTTTAGTCATTCATCTTTGATTTTATGCCAAAAAGTTTCCAGTTCTTTCATATATCACGATTACATTTTGTACGGGGCCTAAGCAAGACTGTTTCACACTACTGGGTGCAACTAATTAAAAAGGCCGTGTGACCACCTTTTGCCTTGATTATGGAGATTATTGAGACGGTCCAGAAACGAAACGCAAGTTGCCTGAATGTGTCTTGCAGGTATTTTGGGCCACTCGCGAACAATAGCTTGTTTTAGCGCCTCGAGAGTGGTGAATCTTTTAGTTTGGACCTTGCTTTCCAAAATGACCGAAAGAGATTAATCCATCAGATTCGCGTATGGTGAATTTGAGAGCCATTGTGTTGACGTTATGAAGTTCAGACCGTTATTTTTAGGCATTCTTAGTCCACTCGAGCTTCGCGAGACGGTACCGAGTCCTGTTGAAACGTTCATGGTCTGCCATAGAAATGTTTATCTGCCCACAGCTTCAAAGCAATCTCCAGAGTACTTTTCCGATAATATTTTGCATTTACCTTGACGCCAGACTCGACAGGATCGATGAAAACGATTGTAGAGCGCCCATCTGCGGTTACAAGGGCCCAGACCATTACCTGTGGCGTTGAAATGGTTGCGCTGTGGCAGGTGCTGTCTCCTGGTGGCCAATCGATGACTTAAATTCTTGTATGAACGGTCGGTAAAATAAACCATATCGTTCTCGGAGTTTACAAATTGCTCAATTTGAAAAATTTTCTCGTCAGAAAACACAATGCTCGTCAGAAAACACAAACTCCTTCGCTCTCTTAAGTCTGACAACACATACTGTCCCAGTTGTAAAAAACCATAGAAAAAGGAAGCAATCTTTCATTTCCTCTGCGAATGCACTGTCCTATGGAAGGACAGAATGTTAACCCTAGGCAAACTGCTGTTCGGGAGTCTCGAGCAACTGTCTGGCTTAGACGTCAACAGCCTAATAAGGTAAACCGCACAGACTGGATATAGTCTTCCTGTAAATACAAAAAAAAAATAAATAAATAATTGGCGCGTACACTTCTGTTAGGTGTTTGGCCGAGCTCCTCCTCCTATTTGTGGTGTGCCTCTTGATGTTGTTCCACAAATGGAGGGACCTACAGTTTCAAGCCGACTTCGAACGGCAGATATTTTTATGAGGAGCTTTTTCATGGCAGAAATACACTCGGAAGTTTGCCATTGCCTACCGAGGGGCGACCGCTATTAGAAAAATGTTTTTATTAATTTTGCTTTCACCGAGATTCGAACCAACGACCTCTCTGTGACTTCGGAATGGCAATCACGCCCCAACCCATTCGGCTACGGCGGCCGCCGTAAATAACTGTTAAACAAGTTGGTAACGAGGATGTGTCAACAACATGGTGCGGAAGCGCTAGTTGGATTCTGGATGAAACACCATTCTAATCAACCAACCAACCAAGGCTTGTCTTTGAGATTATTTTTCAGTATGCGGCGGATGCTATATTTTCAGTTCTTTCGCCGTTTGATTCGCACTTCGTCGGGGATTTTGCTCAAGTCGCTTCCTCGGTTTTTGAACCATTTCGCGTGACGTTGCAGTCTTTTGGAGACTACCTCCATGACGTTTCGCGATGCTATCCGTATCATTGTTGGTGTTGTTGTAGCAGCATAAACATTCCCCATACTTACACACGGGGAATGCTGCTGGAGTGACAGTCCTTGACCGGATATAAATCCGGGTCGTTTCGGTAACGTAGAACCGATTGTCGTGGAAACGACTAGTATCATTGTAATGAGGAATGGTGCGATAAACAAAAACTTTATTTACTTGAAAGTGCTTTCGCTCACGAACAATCGCTGGTTGTGATTTTCCAGCCCAATATACAATAATACAATCACTCTATTACGTTTGAAATCCATTACTGATTTTCTTTTCTCGCTTTAACTCTCGGCGAAATGCTTCTGCGCCCTTGTAAACAATACTCTGGGTTGTCATTTAGCCAACTAGCCGACAGTTTATGTCCGCGCGTCAGCTGCGCGAGCGGTCTGAAGTTGGTTACACTTCGAGTTCCGGACCCTGTATTTGTGGGTTTTTTAGGTGCCCATTTTTATATATATAATATTTTCGACCTAATTGAAGGTTTTTGGATATTTGAGTTTGTGGCACAGATATTGTAGATAGATGACGAGATCATCAGATTATTGATAAGTTGACTGTGCCTTGCTTGAGACCTTTTTTCATTCTGAAATTTCGGGAGCTTTTCTCTTTACCTTTAGAGTCTATACATTTTTTTTGTATATCACATTTTAAGTTAACATTAACACATGCAGAGGTAATTTGAATTTCATCAATTTCAATGTTAGACCTTTCATCCGTAGTCAGTCAGGCATACACCTATGCAAAATTTTGTATACCAGTTCCAGGTTACGCATAGGATGAGACAGTAAATTGCTTGAGCGGTTTGTATCTGAACTAAGATGTTTCCGTGTTACTTGGGCTTTTCTCTGCAGGGCATCTACACACATATACATACTCGTATACATACGAGCATACATTCATAAGCATGGGTTTTTCTCATTGACTGCAAGATTTTTATTGTTGCGCCACAGAAATCGTTGCGACGATAATAATGTGACACAAAAACAACTGGCAGCTGGCAGCAGCAACAGCATTTGTTTTAAGCGACAAGCATGCATGTGTGTGTGTGTATGTAAAAGTAAGAATTCTGTGTTGCAGCACTGCAACGGTACTAAATACAATAACTTAAATGCATTAAGTAGTGCAAGAAGAGAAGAGCGAAGTTGATTCAAATATCTGCCGGCAGAGCACTACAAAATCACTAACATCATCAACCCAAAGAACAACAATAACATCACAATAGTCGTTGAGACAAAAAGTGTTGGAAACGAAAAGAAAAGAATACGACTCCAGCAGCGATAAGAACAATAACCAGGGTATACTTACATCTGTGTATGTATGTATGTATGCATAACTGAATAATGCTGCAAAAACCAAAGTGACAACAACAACACAAACTGCTTCCATTCAAGTGCATTGGATGCCTTTTTTGAGATGTGTGCACTATTTTTCAAATGAATGAAATGTCCACATTTTTTTTGTTTCATTAACCAGCGAATGTGAAGGCATTTTCTGTTCCTGAATAATTTCGGCAAATGACTTTCTCGATATCGTATGCTGTGAAAAGCGGTCGATAAAATTTTGTGAAACTGTTTCAGCACAATAATTTCTGTGTGGCTAAAAACGCAGCGAATTTGGGCTTCTCGCAGTCACTAATAAACCAATTTTCAGAAATATTTACGACATCTTCCAAACCACTGGGAACCAATGGCATGGCTCACTAGTAGCGTAAATTCGTTTAATTTAAAATTCTATTAATCTATAATCGGAAGATTTCTAATTTTTGCAAATGGCACACTACGTCAATCATATTTGACACTAATGAACTAGACATTTACTGTGTACAATGCCATACCAATGGAGCACGTAAAGCCCGAAACAAAGATTTCCATCACTAAAAACATTTTTTTTGTTTTGCTTTTGGTAAACGAGTTATTCAAAAACCACATTGGATGACTAATATTGCAGCGCCTTATATATCAAATTATTTTATTTTATACATTTTCGTTCTCTTTTCTGGGAAAAAAATGCTTGCACTAGCTATTCCGGTAGGAGGATCTTTATAAAATGTCAAACTTTTATTAAACGCAAAATGTTTTATAGCCAAATTTAGTCACAGCCACCATGGAGACATGCGCATTTGATGCACGAGGTAATGCCAATGCTCGCCAGCTTATCTTCTCTCTGACAACATTTTCCACCTTTTATTCGTGCGGTAACCGCTTCATCGAGTCAAACGATCAAATGAGTTAAAGCACTGCATTCCTCTAAAGCACTGCCTTTCTCTATGTGCTTTCAGGAAATGGAGAATTACGATAGATTTGACCAAAATAACCGTTTAACCTTTAAAATTGTTCTGAATTTAAAACTTGAACTTGAACATATTTCTGGTGTAGAACTAGTTCTGAATCTGCGATATCTCTCTCCACACTATAACAGCCTCAAGTCCGAAAGCTAATCGCAATCAATCGCCATTCTAGTAAATAATGAACGTAACCACTAGTTAATCTTGGCTTTGGCTTAATAAGATTCGGGTTGAACTCATGATTAAGAGTTTGATGTGATTTTTGTGAAGCGAAGCAGTGGATCATCATCATCATCGTTTGGTGCTACAGCTTCTTGTGAGCTTTGGTCTGCTGAACAGTATATCTCCATGTTGGTATATCTGTTCCCGTTTTCTTCTAGTTCCCCTGTTCAAGTTGTTCCAGATTTTCCTTCACTTCATCTATCCATATCGATCTTGGTGCTTCTCTTGCTTTATTTGTGTTTGCATTCGCCTCCAGTATTTTCCTTTGGGCTCTCGAACAGGTCATTCTCATAATGTGGCCTAGCCAGTGCAAAATATTTTTCTTTGAACTTTCTACTGTTTGTAGTTTTGTCTTAGTTTTTTTACTCAATGCCAATATTTCACCTTTATAACACAGGACCGATCAAACTACGGCTTTATATAGCGTAAGATTGCAGGGTCTGTTAAGGAGGTTTGATTTGAAAAGTTGTATAAGTAATGCGTATGCCCTATTAGCTGCTTGAATTCGTTCTCCCATAGTAAGACTAATTGTTAATTATCTGTTGTCAGTTTGTAGCCAAGATATTTAAATCGGGCTAACAATTTCAGATTTGTATTTTCCAATACAACATTGCTCATCTTGTGACTAGGTTGAATAGCAATATTACTTGACATCAACTGGAAAGATTTGCTTTTCTGGTTGGGTGTTGATGAGAGGTATTCTGCCTTTAAAGCCTTGTTGCTCGAAAGCTTTATGAAAACTGTGCCACAATTCAAGAAACAACCACTTAAAATATTTAAAAATATGTGGAATAAACTTCATACTTACTTACTTAGATGGCACTACAACCGTATAACGGTTTTGGCCGAATCTAAAACATGTCACCATGTAGCTCGGTTCGCTGCTTGCCTGCACCAGCTGCCAGTTTATGCCTCACTTGATCTCCCTAACGGAGATTGGGTCTTCCTCTTCCTCGTCGTCCACCAGAGGGTTTCCTCTCCAAGGACTGCCGTGCCGGAATTTTTCGTTCATCTTCGATACATGACCAAGCCAGCGCAACCGCTGTATATTAGTCTCTCGAACGCTCCCATTGCTCTCTCATCAGTTGTCGTCAGCGTTCAAGCTTCTGCACCATATACAAGGACGGTGATGATTGGGCTTTTGTACCACGGTTTTTTCGCTTTTCGAGAGAGGGATTTACTCCTCAATTGCCTACTGAGCGCAAAGTAACACCTGTAAACTTCATAAAATTCAGCTGCTTAAATAATTTTTCGTACAGAAACTATACTCGTATTCTTAGAATTGACGACAGCATTAAGTCAAATCCTAAGGTCTTTTGGCGATTTGTGAAATCCAAAAAGTCTAGCGCTGGAGTCCCTTCTGGGGTTTTTTGAGATTGAGGTTTTAATGAGAGATCTGCTGCTACACCTACGTATGTCGCCAACTTGTTTGCAGATTTCCTCAAATCAAATTTCCCCTAATCGGTTGTCGCGCCTCACTCGTAATCGAAATTAATCGCAAATTGGTGCCTACTGAAGCACAAGACCTGGCATTTACCAGCATTAAGAGGTAATCAATTACCTTCACACCCAGCTTCCAATCTTGATAAGTCCTCTTGAAGTCTCATGTAGCAAGTTACGCCTTCTATACTACAGTACATTTTCAAGCCATCTGCATACACCAGACAATGCGATGTCATTGAAACGTCTGGAATATCATTAACAAAGATTAAGAATAACAAAGACCAAAGATGGCTTCCTTGAGTAACACCTGAGATAACTTTGATGACATCAGGTTTTATATTGTTAGTACAAACGAATTGAGTTCTACATATTATTGAGATAAGATGCCAACCACTCAAATGCGCTTGGGTAAAGACCATTTGAACCCAGCTATTTAAGTAGGATACTATGGCTGACTCTATCGAACGCTTTCGAAAAGGCGGCGACTATGATATCGTACTGTTGGCCTATTTCAAATTGTTTTCGCCTAAAATTTGCGAATAAAGCCAAGTTCGTAAAAGTAGATCTACCCTTAATAAAGCCGTGCTTATACGGCGATATGAGATCTGAAATTTGGAAGAGAATCAAATCATAAACCAAGTCTCTACAGAATAAAAGGTCTATATTTTCAATGAGCGTTGTGTTTAGTGTAATTAAAGGACAAATTTATTATTTATCTCTGTTATGGATGCCTGCTTTTATAGCCCTACTAGAACTTTGCGTAGTACTTCTTGAAGTGCTTAAGAGGAATTATGCGCGTAATGGTCCAATTGCCCGCGCACTTTGAGAATTCAGTGAGATCCTGAGATCTAATTCCCTTCACTTTTTGGAGTCAAAGAAGGAATTTTATGAATTTTATAGAGATTTGAGCTCATATTAGTTTTAAGTGGCCTGTAGAAAATTAATATTACAGTTTAGACTTGAAGTAAATTAAGATGCTTTCCATTTCAATTCAACCGGGCTATTCGGGACATGTTCTTCGATTTCGATGTAACTCAAATATGTTGCTCTCAGGTCAAAATAATGAGACACGTATTTTTTTGTTCGCCCGAAAAAATTTTTTTTCAAGATTTATCGGCAATTTTGTTTTTCGGCTCAAAATCAATTTTTTAAATTTTATTGTATAAGACATTTTTTTTTCAATTGGTCATAACTTAGTCAAAAATGAACCGATTTTAATGATTCTGGGTTCAAAATGATCATCATTAGTTGCACGAGCGACTTCGTGTACAAACAATAGCCAAAACGTAGTTGAAATTATTTTAGTTTGCAAAAAACAAAAAGTGCGAAACAGGTTTTTACTCAAAAACCCATTACTCAAAAACAACTGATTTTAGCTACTGGGCATTCAGTTCAATTGAAGTTTGAGGTGTCTTCTTGATTTGGAAAAAGTTAAAAAAAATACACTTTGAAATATTGAATTGGTTCATGTGCTTATTAAGTTATTTCAAATGTTAATATATAATATTAAATATTACCTAAATTTTTTTGGCCTGGTCTAAAATCTGGTTAGACAATTAACTTTAAGGCGTTTAAGTGATATGCGAGTACAGTGAAAAAATTCCCACCATTTTCCAAATAAACATATCAAAACAAGTCAATAACAAACGCCAAGATTTTCCTTAAAATACCCAAAAGTGCCACTAATAGTTTTCTAAAATCCTACTTAAAAGCTTAAAGTATCAACACAAACAACCATAAAAGGAGAATAACCGAGAAAAAGGAAAATCTGCTGATTTTACACTGCTTCTTGATGCTTTCCTGCCATCAAGGCCCTTGCTGCGCATGTAGTCTGACTATCTGTCCACAAAAATGTGACATTTTCGTTGTCATCGTCGTCGCGTCACATCAAATTGGTGTACGCAAATGCTCAATTTACAAGAGAGACGACTTAAGCCATTCAAAACATGCGACAGACTAAGCCGCTACTTTTTTCACTTTTTGCCCGTCTCGTACTTGTCTGCCACTCTACATTCCTTTTGGTTTATTTACATACTTATAGACTGTGGCAGCAGAGGGAAAAAATTTGAGATGTTGTGTAGATATGTGAAATAGAAAGTGTCGCAATGCATTCTACATAAATTGATTGAATTTAGCATGAAACTGGCAAAAGCTGAGTTAGGAACGACATAGGCGTTAAGTATAGAGAGGCACAGAGAGAGAGGATGAGAGTAAAAAGTTTGCTGGATTTACAAAGAAGAAGTATGTAGATTTCACCATTTACTCAAATTAAGTTCGAAATTGTAAACTTTTAGTCAAAGCGAGTTGTAAGAAAACTGATGAAATGAGAAAAGTGTGGAAACAAAAATCAACCATTTAAACTCTACAAAGTGCCCTTTCCAACTCTTTGCACAAATACGTATGTGCTTCACAACACTATTTCATGGTATCAAGAGCAGACTTGGCGGAGAAGCAAAAAGGACTTTAAAACACGCAACTAAGATGCCGCAACGCCTAATTGTAGGCCAGAGTCAAGTAGAAAGCAGTCGAGTGCTGGAAATTCTCTTAAAGCAAAATAATATATAAAATGAGCAAATGGTTAGTTGTTTTTGGGAATGTGTTGCCTTTCCATTACCGTTTTGGCACTTGTACGTATATTTGCATGTGTGTAATAGCATGTAATTGCGGCTGTTGGCAGTGAAAATGATGATTACATGTTGCTGTGCCTGCCGCCACTTACTTAAAAGACTAGAGGTGACCAAAGTTATATGTTCACACCTGTAAATAGCAACACTTGTGTATACTTAGAAATTATCCAGAGAACTTTCATTGGAGGGCTAACTGGTGAATTTCAAATCATACTAATTTAAATTGCATTTTTTCAGATGCATGAAATTTTTTAAATTTCAAGCTTTCTTTTGCTCACTAACGACACCTGCAGCTATTTGCTTGTTATTGATGAAGAATCTTTTTTTCAATTAACATCTACGCCAGGAAACAAAAGCATGCAAATTGTTGAAGCCTCAAATGAGTATTCTGCTTCTGAAATTTGTTGTCTTTTTCAAGGATGGTCGATTACAAGGCTTGGACATCCGAAGCAAAATTGTGATAGTACAGAGGGTAGTTTAGGTTAGAATGGCTGCCCTTACGAGTGGCCCACCTAGACAAATAATCAAAATTCGTCCGTTATGATATCATACAGGGGGGTCAGGGGGAGGAAATGCGAAGGGAAAGAACAAGACAGGTGTAAAAAGGAAGAAGAGGCTTTGAATTGGAGGATGACGATCAACAGTGGCTAATTATGTTCGTATTTTGTGAGAGTAACTTCGGCAGTCGTGGGCAGCAGAGTTCTGCCCGCTCGCTTCACACGTCACCTAATGCTAGTTCAATCAGTTGTTGTTCAGACGGCAACGAAGAAAAATATTTGGAGGCTGCGTTTATTTTTTTTCACATTTTTTCGTATATCACCAGCGAAATCTTAGGTTTGATCGACATCTGTCGTAAGCAGACCGCTGTCATAACTCCGGTTACGTAAGCAAATCGGCTGATATCTTTAAAATCGCTGAGTTTCGGCTAACGGTCTGATGTTGGGTAAACCTCCTTTTCACCATGATTTTTATATGGAGACATACTTGAACTTTCCTAAAATATTAAGAGATTTTAGTTAGTTCAAAAGTCGTTACTCTCTATTTAGCGCAATACTTTATTTAGCGAAACTCAGAATCTTTATTTGTTATAAAATGTATCCTTCCACTTTCCCTTTTCTTTGATATTACAATATTATTATCATTTGTGTGATTGCCTTTGAATCCTTATTGAACACATTTATTTTCACGTTTGCTACAGAAGTGGAGAAACATTTGGAATCATGTGCCTAGTCAGCACTATTTATTGGTCCTGAAAATTTCTGAATTAATTCAGTTCCCCCACAAATTCTTTCTCGCTGTCTAAACAAACTTTTTAGTTTACTAAAGGAAGGAGTTCTTTGCTATGCAGTCCGGACTGGATTCATTAGAGATCAACCGAAAAAATGCATCTTTAAGAGAAAACACAAAAATATGAAGAAAAAGCGGGATTGAAGAAATATCTGATTGACATTTTATTCATTTATTAGATATTCGATTTAGCGCTGTCTAATGAGGGCTACGGCTATGTAAATTATTTAATTATGGTTAGGTATTGAAAATAATATGTTAATATGTAAATATGATCTGTTCATCGTTTAGTAAATACAGAAGGTGGCGCAAAATTAATCACCTTATCTGAGAATTTATAATTTTTGCAAATGGCGTCGCCAGTTAGTCATATTTGGCACTTGTGAAAGGTTTCCATCATTCAAAATTATTATTTTTATTTAGTAAAAAGTTATTCGAAAAAAATGTTAGATGAATAATTTTGCTTCTCCTTGTATCGCGAGTTTTTTCGCTGCATAAGAACTATTAATATCGATAATGGCAAACAACTGAGAATGGCAAACTGTGTTGATATTTCTGTTCAGTAAAGTTTGGCAAGTCATCTTGCATCATTTAGTGTCAGAAAGACACTTCCCAGTTGTGGAAATTTACTTTGCAAAAAAAAAATTTTCGCGAAGTTCATACAGCACTGGCGGCATCTTGGTCCTTATTTCCTTCGAAGTGGGTAAGGTGCTGACGTTAGGGTGGATGGCGAGCGCTATTGAGCCATGCTGACTGAAGTTTTGTTTCCAAAAATTAATCAGCTAAACTTCGACGACATTTGATTCCAACAAGACAGCGCATACGACACCATACGACCAGATTTATTGGAAAACGTAGTCAAAAACTGGACTTTTAACTCGTAGCTGCGGCGGACAAATAACGAACATTATATTAAAAACACAAAGCCGATGAAACTATCTTTCAGACTATAATAAAGAAAAATTCATTCCAACAATATCTCTGTTTTGTATTACCGTTTGAAGTTCTCAAACTTAAAAAAAAAAAAACACTTTGTGGGTGCTTGGCCTGGCTCCTCCTCTAATTTATGATGTGCGTTTGATGTATTGCACAAATGAAGGGACCTACCGTTTTATGCTGTCTCCGAACCGCAGGTGGTTTTGCATGAGAAGATTTTTGTTTGCAGAAATATAGTCGGAGATTTGGCATTGCCCAGCGGGCTTGGAGGTTACAATATGTTCACCGTAACGAATGCCTGCCGTAGAAGGCGACTAAGATTCACAACTTAGCCTGTCACCTATGAACATTAACTCAACGCTAATAGGCTGAGTGAAAGAGGTACAAAAACAGCTTGGGTGCGATGGGAACACAGTCGACATTTTACTAGAATTTATTGAAGAAGTTGGGCGCAGGGAGCAGAGAAATAATCTGAATCCATAATAAGGGAGCTATAGATCCTTCAGGTCGAAATGCTAAATCTTCTCATAATAATAATAAAACAAGAGTACTGGTATTATATTTGGTACGTTTTCGTTTGGAAAGGCCAGAAGTGGTTTTATGTATGCTCTAGGAAGCTTTTGGGTCATACTAAGAATAGTAAAAAGTTGTATGGTTTTAGTTATGGTTGTTGGAAATTGCCTCCATTTGCTATTAATGACGGTATATAAAATTTGAAAAAAAATCGTGTACTTCACTTATGTTTAATTAGCAGATACAAGGGTGCCCGGTGGCAGAATTAGGTATAACATAAAGCTTCTTCCTAATCACTGAGTGTATGAGTGGGGAGGGCACCGCGTTAGCTTCGTTATTCATAAGGTTTATTTAGTCATTTATACGAGCTGGGTTCAATAAGCACCCGTGCTGGAAATGAAGGCACCATTTAAAAAAAAAAAAATATTTTTCAATATAGTCTCCTCCCAACACTCCGGCCATCTTTAATTGAAATTGTAAAATTAAATTAAATTACAAAATAGAAACTGTCTGGTTCTCCAAAATACGCCTCTATCTCGGAGATGACTTCAACGTTTGAAACCAAAATTTTTTTTTTGCCGGAATGGCTCGCGGCAGGGAACAAGAAAAAGTCGCAGGTTGCCAGATGGCGTGAATACGGGAGGTGCCGTAGCAACTCAAAACGCCATTTACGCAGTTTTGCGGGAACAACTCCGGATGGGCGTGCTGGTGCGTTGTCGTGGTGAAACAGCTCCTCTTTTTTGCCAAATGCAGCCGTGTCTCGTTCAATTTTTTGTTAAAGCGGTCCAATAACTCCCTGTAGTATTGCCCAGTGTTCATTCTTCCTTTTTCTGAAAAATCCATTGCGATAATGGTGTTCGCATCCCAAAATCGTCACCATAACCTTTCCGCCGATGGGGCTGCCTCTGCCTTCTTTGGAGCAGATTTATCGGGAGAAATTCATTGTTTTGATTGTTGATTAGTTTCTGGTGTGTAATGATTAATCCGGGTTTCATCAACAGTGACAACTCAACGCAAAAAATTCTTCGAATCTCGCTTAAATTGTAAGTTCACAGCCGCATTCGCTTATTGCCCACCGTGAGCAATCGAGCCGTTCTGGCCAACGCACCTAAGGCCTCTGTTGCGTCATGCACTTTCGTTCGTCAATCAGCGAGAATCATATCGTGGATTTTTGAATGATTTCCTCGGTAACTACGTCTGCCGGGCGTTCTGGTCGTTCCTCATTAAAAACGGTTGTTCGCCCACGTTTAAATTCATTGAACCATTGGGCGAAGCGTCCCCATAGACAGCATCCAACTTTGCTTTTATCTCTTCGCATTTTTTCCCATCCAAAAACCAAAAGCGAATTACCAAACGCTACTGCTCTTTTTCCATCTTAGCGGAAATCACGAAACACGTCTCACTCGAATAGCTGGCAAATCCAAACTAACCTATCAATCAGTCTGACTTCTCTCAGGAATGCCCTCTGTCATTAAACACGGATATTTATTGAACCGCCCTGGTAGTTGTAGAAATAAAACAGAAATAGTGGAATCTTCATCTGCAACATTTGCCGTATATATGTTTCGCATTTACTTGTTTATGCCATATGCACTTCTGAGCTGAACAAAAAAAAAAAAATAGATTTTCAAAATGTTTCTTTCATTTTCTGAATTTGGTCGATATTTTCCATTTCTTAAGTTTATATTGTATTAAATTTTATTTAATAGTTGCTTGTAAAAAACTATCAACAGCTGATTTGGCACTTTATTAATTTTTACACTGGCTCACGGTTGAGTTGTATTGAGTTTGTGAGTTACTCGAGTTTTCTAGTTTATATTTTAAATAAATAAATAATTTAATTACACCAGAGCAATTTTTAATAAAAATAACTCTTAATGAAATTAAAAAACAAAACCTAGCTGCTGCGCATTATTTTCAAATTTTATTTTTAAGTGTGTATTTATGTATGTCTGCATGTCCAATGAAACCACCCAACTGTTATCATCTTATTTTAGTCATCAAATCAATTGATGCGATTGACATTTTCTGATGAATCACTTTGATTACATGTAAAATTGACGTTTTTCAATTGGACGTTTCTGAAATTAGAAAAAAATTTAAAAAAAGTAAAAAAATTAAAAAGAAGGCTCTTTTTTATTTTATCAGGAAGTCAAATCACATGCTGCTAAAATAAATTAGTATTCGATGTGTCTGTATGTATATATGTATATACAGTATTGTACATTACAATAAATATAAAAATTTTCCACGGTACACTGGTTGAGAATGGGCCATTGGTTTCTTTTTTCCCTCCATTTGAAATCGCAAAAAAAATGTCAAAATAATTTTATGCTAAAACAAGTCGCAGGAACTCAATTTCATATCATTGAGGTATGAATTGACAAGTTATTATGTCTTACAATACATAGGGTTTTCCAATAACAGGTGTTATCTAACGCTATCGAGAGATAATTAACGATTTTTTCTGGCCGGAATTGGATGGTATTGATTTGGACAACGTTTATTTTCAACAAGACGGCGCTACGTGCCACACAAGCAACGAAATCATTGATCTTTTACGGGAAAAGTTTCCGAACTGTGTTATCTCTCGAAGAGGTGATCACAATTGGCCACCGAGATTTTGTGATTTACCACCTTGTGACGTTTTTCTTTAGGGCCTCGTGAGAAAGAAGGTCTATGCCAACAGCTCAGGGTCGTTTCAAGACCTCAAAGATGGCATTCGTGAGGCTATCGAGGACATAGGGCAGCCACTTTGCAATTCGGTTATCCAAAATTTCATGAAAAGGATATTGTCCTGTAAGCGTGGTCGTGGTGGTCATTTGCCTGATATTATTTTCCACTATTAACGGCATTCCGGCGATTGCAGCGAAGGCAGCGACACGCATGATTATATATACAGATGGTTCAAAACAAGACGGCAAAGTGGGATTTGGAATCTTTTCCAATTCCCCTCACATCAATCTATCATTTAGATTACCCGACTACTGTAGCGTATTCCAAGCGGAAGTATGCGCTATCTGGTATGCTGCGAAAACTCTCTTAGAAAATAGAATATCACTAGAGGATATCCGCTTTTTCACCGACAGTCAAGCGGCCGTTCGAGCTCCTCTTATACCCACTCAGATGTGGTTCGATCCTGTCTCTTATCTCTTAATGAGATAAGTGTTCAGAATTCTGTCCAAGTTATCTGGATACCGGGTCACAGTGGATTCGAAGGTAACTACAAAGCTGATGAGCTCGCAAGAGCTGAAGCTGCGCAATCAAATGTTAGTAACTTACCCACAATCCACATTCCGCTCTCAACATGCAAATTGCTCATTGATCGAGAATTTCACAGCATTGCTGATCGGAGGTGGCGAGTGGAAACTACTTGCGTTACGACCAGACAAATCTGGCCATCCTACAATCTGAAACAGACAAAAACCCTTATAAGTCTTTCGAAACACGAACTAAGGCATATAATATCTCTCATCACCGGTCACTGCCTTTTAGGCACTCACGCACGTCGGCTCGGGGTTCTTCAAAACGACCTGTGCAGATACTGCGAGGACGAAGATGAGGAAGTATCAAGCAGACACTTGCTGTGCAGTTGTCCCGGTCTAGCCAGAAGTCGACTCGCTCTTCTTGGCTCTCCAACAATTGACAATCTTTCAGTACTCTCGAACCTGAAAATCGAATCTCTCATCAAATTCTCGAAACGAATTAATATCTTTGACCAAAATCTACAATTAAAATCTCGGTTAGGTGGGGAAATCATATAACATAATGAGCTCTAGGGCAACACAACGGACCCAACTTGCGGTCTATGTGGCACTCCTTAACCAACCAACCAACCAACGGCATTCCTTCCTCTTTATAATGAAATAAACATTTGATCATTTATTTAAAAAAAATAGCATTTTTCTTTGAATAGCAAAATAACACCTCTTATTGGAAAACTCTTTATAACAATCTTCCCACCTCGGTTAAATTCTATCCTCGGACAACAAAGGTATAACGTATGGGTAGAGCCGCGTTTATATCCGAAGCCACAATAGGAACCTGCGTCCAGGTTCCTCTCCTGCTGCCTTATAAAGGTTTTATGCCGTCGATAGTCCCATTTACTCCCACTGTGTCATAAGGGTTCTAAAGTAAAGCAGACATCGGAAAAGTTGTGAGAGTCTTATGTTTGCCCTCTAACGTCTTGTCTTCTGTACGATATTATAGTGAGTGTCTCACTTAAAAGTCTATTCTTGTTTGTCGGTTCGTCATAAGCCGTCAGCCTTCACTGCTGCTGCTGCTGTAACCGTTGCTGCATCGTCTTGCGTTCCCAATCAATATGGCGGAGTGGCGTCAAGATTTTAGCTGAGAAAATTTGGGCTGCTCCACGTATGAGGGTGACGGAGGATGGCTTATGAGCAAGGGTTTGTTCAAGAATAGCTCGTTTTTCTCTGAACGGTCGAAAGAAAAACTTTCATGTTCTGCGCTTTTCCCGCTTCGATGCGTTGATGATTGTGTCTTCGGAAATATCTTAAATTAGTCTCTCCTACACATATAACTGAATTGTAAACTTAAGCAAAAACAAAACGATTTCGGCGCCATTTGAATGTCATTACTCCTCTTCTTCTTGACTAGCGCAATAACCGCTTAAGCGATTTTAGCCCAGTTTACCAAAGCGCGCCAGCCATTTTCTTTTTCGTCCTAACCGACGCCGTTTGGACATATCCAGTGAAGTCAAGTATTTCTTCGCCTGATCTTTCCAACGCAGAGCTGGCTTTCCTCTTCCTTTGGCACTACTAGCTGGTGTCTTTAGCGTTTGGCGTTGCGCATTGTCCACAATTAGTCAGAATATTTATTTCTTCCATATAATAAGCAAAAATTATTAAAAAAAATTTCAATGGTACTTTTAATACCATTTTTTTAAAAGAAACCAGGCGATGACCCACCCTTTACGGTGACCTTTTGTATTATTAACTAATTTTACATTCAATATTCCATCGGACTTGCTTAAAGTTTTTAGATTTTGCTGGTGTAAGGAACACCCTTGTGCCTGAATGCACAAATATACATACCAGATTTTCAGCTGGGTTGGGTGCTCATAACAACATGCAACACACATACAAAATGTATTTCCTATATGTTCACTTTACCATTTACAGGAAATTAAAAAGCGATAAATAGCAGCGTGCACTTGAAGTGCCAATAGGAAGATATTCAAATGTGTGCACAAAAATATTGCTGAAAAAAGTTCTAAAAAAAGTGCGAAAGTGATGTTAGTAAAATGTTGCAAAACGTGTATATAAATAAATCCGCATACATTCGATAAAATACCAAATCTTAAAATATATAAGGTGTTAAGTGAGTTCGATTAATCAGTGGAATAAAATAACTCTCATAAATACAACAATTAAAGGAGTCTATGATGCTTTCCAACACAGCAAGACTGCTTGGCGCCATCAGTTCGGTATCACTGCTGTTGACTGTTGTCGCATGGCCAGAAATTACATCAAAGGGTGAGTGATTCCAAAGAAGTTCACCATGCATCTACATTTTTATTTCTATTTGAAAATTTTGAGCATTGATACATTGCAGGTACTCGTAAAACTATCGTTATCTAATACGCGCGTTTCTAGTGAGTTTAATTTTAAGGCTATCATAGCAATAAATAAATAAATAAATAAATAAATGTACAAAAATGGTGTATTTCGGCTATCTAATGGCGAGGAAAATTGGGACTAAAAGAGGCTTATAAAAATTTCAGCTAAATATATTTAAAAATAATTAAATACTTGGGTTAGGTTAGGTTATGGCGGTAGTCGGTCTGCATGACCAACTCACCTAGACCTTACAGGTCCGTTGTGATACTACTTTGCTACACGGGAACCTCATTTATCTTCCTTCGTGGAACCATTTTGTGGCTCTTATGAAACGTAGTATTGATGCCAACCCCACGCCAGACAGGTCTGTAAGATAATTGAAAAAGTGTTTACGTAGACAACCTGCTCTGATTTTAGCTAAGGCTGGACAATTGCAAAGGAAGTGTTCAACTGATTCTTCCTCTTCCACATCTCTACAACTTCTGCAATATTCATGGGAGAAAACTGCTAGCCTCGAGGAAAGCCTGCCAAATAGCCAGTGACCGGTTAAATAAGCCACGACCTTCGAGATATTGTCTCTTGAGAGACTAAGCAATTCCTTTGTTCTTTTCTTGTTTCTTTGCGGCCATAGTAGCCTAGCTGTTAGACACGTATCTTCATTTCTCTATGACCTATTGGCCTTTTGGATAATGCGTTTTTTTATTATTAGTTTACTCGTGGCCATGGGTATTCCAATGGTACTTTTTTCACTGAACAGTTGAAGCGCAGTACCTTTTCTGGCTAGCTCATCAGCTTTACAGCTTCCCTCAATATCTCTATGTCCCGGAACCCAAGTAAGGCTGACCTTGAATATGTCACTAATATCATTTAGAGCTGCCCGGCATTCCTGCGCAACCTTCGATCTTAGTAAAGCCGCATTCATTTAATATAGGGTTTTTCAGTAAGAGCGCTTCAACTTTTGAACTTTTTTGAATAAAACACAAACGGTTTGACTTTTTTAACTATTTTTTTTTTATTATCGAGTTTGAACATAAACATTTACAAATGAAATTCGATTTCTTTTGCATGACCACCGCGTGCACGTTTTACGAAGTCCAATCGTTGAACCCAATTTTCGACCACTCTTTTGCATAAATCGGCCGAAATTCCAGCAATTTCGCGTCCAATATTGGCTTTGAGCTCACAAATCGTCGCCGGCTTGTTACTGTAGACCAATGACTTCACATAACCCCAAAACGGGACGGCTTGTTAAATGGACCGTAAAATGGCCGTAATGCTCTTAAAGTAGCAGCAACAGAACGATTATTTTCATACAAAATTTGCACGATTTGCAATCGTTGCTCAAGTGTATAGCGTTCCATGATGAAATGTATACTAATGAAGTTTACAAACGACAAGCGAATAATAAAAAATATTGCGTCGTTCGCCCTCCCTATCGGGAAAAAGTTGAAGCGCACCTATTGAACAACCCTATACGTAGCTTCTTAAAATTTTTTATTCGGTGTTATTTTGCTTAAATTTGTAAATGTATATTAATAGTTTCTATTTTATTGAAAATACAACAACAATTATAATACGCAACAAAATAATACTTCATTGGGGCTGGCACAAAAACGTATTATTATTATTTTTTTTTTTCCTGACAACGTCATTTTATAATACTTCTTTACACTTTTCGTCTTGCACGCTCCAAAGAAGAATTCTTTGTTCCAATATTATATGCTCTTACAACAAAGTTTTCGAAATTTATACCATAGCTACGGAAATAAGCTGCATTTAAAGTGAAACCTCCAGCCCAATGGTTGATAGGTTACAATGTTTGGCAATGCGCAGCAAAGATGTGAGAGTAACTTCGGCTGACAAAATATCTGGCAGGAGTTCTGCCCACTGTGCATTCACACACTCGCCCAATCAGTCGTTGTTCAGACGGCAACGAAGTAGCATTAGTAATAGCTGTGCTGATTTTTTTCTCAATTTCAGTTTCGTCATTAATACACTACTGTCACATTCCCATTTACGCCAGCAAATCAGCTGAATCATTCAAATTCGCTGAGAGCTGGTTAATGGTCTGATGTTGGCTCCATGTTCTGAATTCTTTTCACCATGATACCCATATCTGTTTCGGAAACGCAGAACGACAGTGGCATGCAAATTAAACAACAGTTGGAAAATAATTGTGCCCCAGGTTATTTGCGCATGCAATCCATCTAGTTGCCGACGGTGCATTCGCAATAGTGCCATAGGTATAAGTGGTATATTAGGGAGCTCACAATAGTTTTTTCATAACATTTTGTTTTAATAAAATGTGGCTCATCAGAGATGCTTTATTATTAGGATTTCAAGTAGTGCCAAGCCCTACCTTTAAAATAATACTAAAATCAATAAATCATTCTCTATGAGAGCATAAAAAGGGATATTAACAAAAAATACCATTGACCAATAAAGAAGAGTAATTCAAAAGACACGCCTTGATGTTGTTTTAAAGGGTGGTTAGATTTCAAGGGCCGGTGTTGATTTTGAATAAAATACAATTTTGTTTAGGAAATTATTCTCATTTCCCTTTTTATTATGATAATATTGGTATGGCTCAGTTAGGCATAGAACAAAATATTGGCCAAATAGCCGCCGCAGCCTCGGCGGCGCACCTCCATCCGATGGTTCAAATTTTCGATGACGCTGAGACATAATTGAGGTTCTACGCCGTTAATGTGCCGAATTATCTCATCCTTTAGCTCTTGAATTGTTGCTGGCTTATCGACGTACACCTTTTCTTATACACCTTTCAAATAACCTCAAAGAAAGAAGTCCAACGGTGTCAAATCACATGATCTTGGCGGCCAATTGACATCGCCGCGACGTGAGATTATTCGGCCATCAAATTTTTCGCGCAAAGGAGCCATTGATTCATCCTGTTGAAACCACATATCGTCCACATCTTTATCTTCCAATTCGGGCCATAAAAAGTTCGTTATCATCTCACGATAGCGAACACTATTCACAGTAACTGCCTGACCGGCCCATAAACCGCACCAAACAGTCACTCTTTGTAGGTGCATTGATTTTTTAGGCAATCACTCTTGAATTATCATTCACCCAAATGCGGCAATTCTGCTTATTGATGAATCCACTGAGGTGAAAATGTGCCTCATCACTGCAAATGATTTTCTTCGCGAAGTGCGCGATATGCATTTTGATTTGAACCCCCGTTTTCATAATAAGCCTGAATAACTTTAATGCATTGCTCGATTGTGTATCTTTCCATGGTTCGAATTGAATTAGTCTGAGACTGAAAAATTTCAATTGAAATGCAGAAAAAGACTTGACTCGCGTTTTAAATCTTCGCAGGTTGTATACGAAGCATCTACTTCTATACTCGGGCATTTTACCATTCCAATTCAGGTGGTAAGTGGCATATCCATTAAATCGTTTCTGAATTCTTTCGATTTTTAAGCATAATTCGGTATAATGAGGCTCCCAGATTATACTACAATATTCAGGGTTGGATCTAACAAAGGAGGAATACCACTTACTGCCCAAATTTCCTCAATTTACTCTCATTGTGATCTCCCAGAAAACCTATTTTGCGGCTCGACGTTGCAGCTTTGATACTAACAAATTAGATCAGATTCCCATAGAGGGTACATATTTACATATATGTATGTATATAGCTTAGTGCATTTAAATGTACATCTGCTTGAATTTATTTATACATTTTTAGCAACTCAAATTGTATTCCAAAAAATCTAAAGGTTTTAGAGGTTAGATGGTTTAATGACAAAGAGAAACATTTTGTTCGATGTGATTAAATTTCACTTAGAGTGAATCATAATTGTTTACATTTCTGTGCAGTTACATGTCTGTGTCTGAATTGCAAAGATACGGCTAACGGCAGTATGATGTTCATTAAACAAACATTCCAGATGCACACACGCATGGCTATTGCCACCATGCCGTAAATTGCTTTAACGCAAGACTAGACTATTCCGGGTTTATAAGAGTCCTTGGGTGATTTTGTGCAGAAGCCATGAAAAAAGAATTTACCTTTGAAGTTCTAGGCGATTGGTAGCTCGTACACTCTATAAACGTTCTAAATTTCTGTGTACATACATACATCGCATAAAAAAGCCCAAATACTGTGTATGTATGTATACACATTTCTTATGTTTTTTTGTTTTTTTTCGCTTTTTTCCGAAGGGGACTCTTACATAGACACCGTCAGCATAGACGGCATGCACGATTCATACTGCTCGCTCAAGGTACACCTCATTTGGGACCACACACAGTCACTATTATCTTACTAAACAGGACTTGCGGAACAGTACATACTATGTACTAACCCTTAACTCCCACCTCTGTAGCTTTAAGTGTGCTCTGCAGTACCTCCGTTAGGTATTGCTTCGCAGGGCCAAGCTGGGCCATTAATTACTCTTCATATACACATTAATCTATTCTCCATTGTTTGGTTGGCTCCGTTCTGTGCTGTGCTGCCATTTTTTCTTCCTGCAGCTCCTGTAGCTCATACGCGCACCAGTCTTTCATTTTGACCCATACCAACTTCGATTGCTACATGTGCTTTACTATATATTGCCTGGCGTAAGTATTTCTTTAACTATCGTTTCTATAGTCGTCCTTTCCGACACATACCTCGGGCAGGAAAAGAAGATATGTTTCGCATTTTCACTGCAACTACCGCAGAACGAGCAGTCCATTGCATCATCAAGACCAAATCACTACAGCTGCCTAGTTCATTAGTATCAAGTATGTTTGACGTCTGACGCCATTTGCAAGAATTATGAATCTTCCGAAAGGTGGATTAAATTTGCGCCAGCCTGTATTAATTTGCCCACTCGTAACTGGCAAAGTGACGTCCGAACTTATTCAATTCAATTAAATACTTTTATAGTCGAAAATCCAAAGAAATCCAAAGGCTTCAAATCGAATAATGTGGGTGGCTAATTCACATCGCTTTAACGCCATTTACTTAATTTAACCTTAAAATTTCGTCTACAACAATTCCATCATTTGCGCTATCAATCTGATATACTTTTTATTGCTGCGTTTAAGTGAATCTTCCCTCCACTGCGAATAGCCTGCTGGCCCATATGTCAAATCAATTGAAGCTCATAAGTCTGTAATACAGATTTTTGCCTACTAGAAACCTAAATTTTTGGGAGCCGTGACAAATCGGGGCGCGAGAGATATGGCCAATACTTTCGTTAAGTGTTGAAATGCTTTTTTGTTAGACCGGACGGTCCTGATCGGATTGCTTCGTATACTTGGATTAAAAGACTATTGTGAGGCGAGAAGGTGCATTCAAGTGAAAAATTATGAAAAATAACCGTTTTCTCAATGTCTCCGCAAAACTCTTACAATTTCAATGTGAGAGAGTAAGAAAAATTAAAATCCTTTTTGGAGCAAGCCTTCACGGCAAGCCACAGTATGCAAACAAATCTCTTATACAATAATCTTGGGTTGGTTCTTCATTGCTAAAGCTCTTACTTTTCATTTAAAAAATCACAAATTTACACTTTCTTTTATTCACAGCGTGTGGACACTAGTAAGGCATTAATTTCCATCCATTTTACATTCGCGTAAATGTGACAGGAAATAAATGCAATCGGAAGTAAGTGCAGAACTGGTCTGCTTATGAGAGTAGCTCAGTTTTTACTGGTGAATAACTTTTACATGCGAGGTGCACATATTTCTCAAAAAGTGATGCTATTTAAAAAGCATCAATAAACAAAAATATTTACTCACTGTTATATTTACGTACAAATACCAAATCAAATGTAAGACTCACTGATGGCTGTGCTAGACAGCAGCCAGCAAGTCCAGTAAAAGCTAAAAAGCATAAACGACAAGCAAACAGAGTGGTGTGCTTAAAGTCGGAAGAAATACTCGAATTTACGAATACATAAATATTTCTGTGCTGAACGCAGCCAAATATAAAACATCTGCTAAGTCTCATTGGAGGAAGTGCTGTCAATTTCTGCTACGTATCAGGTGTAGGTG
Source organism: Anastrepha ludens (assembly GCF_028408465.1). Classification (NCBI taxonomy): domain Eukaryota; kingdom Metazoa; phylum Arthropoda; class Insecta; order Diptera; family Tephritidae; genus Anastrepha; species Anastrepha ludens. The sequence goes on along the minus strand of NC_071501.1, from coordinate 52,448,224 downwards.
TTATTTGCATTGTTGTTATGTAGCTGCATTTTTATGCTGTTAACTTCATGTAAAACAGCTGCATGCTGAAGCTCTTCTACAATAAAAAAACGTAAAACGAAATAAATCTACAGTTCTCTTGTCTATACTCCCTTTTCCAGTTCTTACTTTTTGTGACAAGCTTTATGGCAATTCAACTATGTATATTAGGTGATTTAATAATTTCTGAGCGTTTTCCGCTGGATGATTTTAGTGAGCTATATCTCACGATGTTTACATTGTGTCGGGTCCTGCTACAAAAAAGCGATCCAAAGTGGGCATTACACTTAAAACGATGTGGTTTAACAGGATTGTATTATGCGAGGCTAATTAGATGATACAGCTTTCCAAATGATGTAAGAAAATATTCGATATATTATTCTTCTAAGGATTAATGTTTTGGGGGAAATACGCCAATAAGTTTGGTGGCTATAGATATTTTCAGCCATCCAATCTTGTGTCGCCATCGCTTTGAGTGAAGGAGCAAAGCCTTCCTGAAAGACTGTCACCGCGTACACTATCATTCCAGGGTTTTACTGTTGTCTCTAGAACTTTTCTACTGTCTCTTGAACTTCCATATTGCAGCAGAATACACTCGAAATCCTAGAGTAAAAAAGTGTGGTGGTATAACTTGTCCTTTGTTGCTTACAATACCTAAAACCATAACAGTGGCTGGAAGCTTCGTGTGCATAACAACAGGAACCTCCGTAAGACTTGAAGATATCCACTTGCGATTCTGGCCATTTCTACGATTGGTTTTTTGGTCTTGGTCAAAATTTGTTTCGTCAGAAGCAAACCATAACATCTCAGGCTCTTCCGGAGATCTACAAACCTCAGAAATATTAAATTTCATCACAAGGGCCCTCTTTGATTTTGAAGGGTTCTCGTCATTGATCGCTTACACTTTTTAAATATCATAAATTCAACCGCCGCTGGATGTTTCCATTTTATGACGAACCTAATGAACGAATGAACAGGGAGTCTTCAGAAAATTAGAGGTTTCGAAATCGGTGTGATTTCCTTATACTATATAGCGACCAATTGAAAGCAAAAGGTGTTGGCATGTCTTACGGAACGATTCGCAGGCACTTTCTTGCCAATAAACTGAAATATCGCAGTGCTTTGGAAAAACCAATGCTGAGTGCAAGACTCGTTGAAAAACGAGTGGAATGGGCGAAGGAAAACTTGGACCGCGATTGGAGCAACGTAATCTTTTCCCATGAATCCTCCTTCTGGGCATTTCCGAGCATCAACTACGCTTGGACAACCTCCACCAGTAGGATACTTCAACGGAATGTTAAACACCCCGTCAAGATCCATGTTTGGGGGTGCTTCTCAAACAAAGGTTTCGGTACTTTGTTCTTATTTACCGATAATTTAAATGCCAAAAAAATGAATAAATATATCAAAAGGCTTTGTTACCATCTGCTAAGCAATGGTATATCAAGAACAGTGAAAGCTGGATCCTTTAAGAGGACAACGATCCGAAACATCGGAGTCAAGCGTGTAGCGAATGGAAGGCGAAAAACGAAGTTGTCACTTTAGATTGGCCATCTCAGTCAACTGATGCAAATTCCATAGAAAATGTGTTGGACCTGATGAAAATACAGCTTCGCAGACGTAAGCCATGTAATTTAGATTAACTTTCTCGAGAAATTGGGAAAATTTGGAAGTCTTTTGCGGTAGAATATGCAGAAAAACTAGTGGAAAGTATGCCCGACGGTGCGAGGCCATAATTGACAATGCAGGAGATTGGACTTGCTACTGAGGTATTTGCATTGAGTATTAACGACCAAATTATCAATAAATTTGCGAATTTTCGAAAAATCAATTGTTGTTATTATTTAACAGTGACCACGCTCTTATGTAACAAACAGTAAGTGTAGCCATCCATATCTTATCTCAAAAGGAGCAAAAAGAGAAATAATGGTTTCGGGAAGTTATGGTCACTTATGTGCGTGCCCTCAAATACCGTAAGCACCCTGTATATATAATTAGCGCATACAACTCTGTTAAGTGTAGAGGAACTTACAGTTTTAAGCCTTCGCCCGAACGGCAGAGGAGTTTTTATGATAATCTTTTTCATGGCAGAAGTATCCTCTTGCCATTGCCTGCATTAGCATTCCTAATATCATAGTTTATATGCGTATGCGTATGTATTTGCAATTCACCGTTAGTTAGGTGGATCATCCAGTGGCAGTAATTGAGCACATCCAGTTATTCACATACATACATATAATACATGCATGTTACACACGCAAATACATTCATCCTTGCATAAATAGCTCATCAATGAACATGGTTGCCTTAGAAATTAATCAGCTGTGCTTAGTGCTGGACAAAACGCTTATTGTGTCACAATTGAATGCCGAGTAAATGTTGTAAGTGAATGCCAACAAAGGGAGCCCAGTTGCATAAGCCAATTATATGTGCATGAATAGATGTGCAAAGCAAACACACAGCACCACTAAATGCGAAACTAAGAGACTTAATTCAATTGATATTTCGCTGGCTAAAATTTTAGATATGTTGTATAACTGTGCATATTTGCATATATAACCTGTATATGTGTATGTATTTATTATTCTAACGCAAATTTATTTTTGTGAAAATATGTAAGCACAGGGAATCAGATGAATATGTATACATTTGTTATGACTGTATTAGAACTTTTTTAATATTGTATAATATAACGAATATAGTAAACATGGAAAAGTCTTCGAATTTCAGTTTCAATACCAGATTATATTCTTGAATTTTGAAGCTTCGACCCAACTTCTTTGAAGTATAAAACATTTATCGGCTTTATTTAATATTTACTACTAGAACTCCCACAATTTCAGCATAACCAGTCGCCGTTTCCTCAAACTCTTTCACCTTCTATGAATTCTGCAATCTTTTGAAAAAGCAGTGAAATTTCTATCCCATGACATGTAGGGATTTAATTATCTAGCGACTTCTTTTACAATAAGTTTAACTCTTTCGAAATGCGTAAAGTAAAGCCATGCTAAGCCAAGGTAGAGCAAAGAAAAGAGCATTTTAATACACAAAAAAAGACAAAAAAAAATATATTGTATATAACCCTCGGTTTACCCCACATTCATTTTTTGTTTAGCACCTTTCGATAATTTCCTTTGAGTTTGAAGGATTAATAAATTAAAGCAGTTATAGAAGTACTAAATGAAAGATAAGAGATGATTATAAGAATCGTTAAGAAGCGTACTTTTAGGCAGAAATTAACATTCCTCCCGTTTTACTTCTATGGAAACGTTTCACCACTTAAAGATATCTTGATGGAATCAATCTTTGTTTTTATTCGCAATTATTCATATGCTACTCTTTAGTGAAGATCTAGTACAATGTTTTAACGGGGAGCTTTAAAAATGCAGTTCTTTCAATTCTAACTCTTGGTGGTCCGAGTCACTGTTGACAGTTATGATTTTGAGGTTTGTAAAAGATTTCATTTATTTAGGTACCAGCATTAAGATCGATAACAATGTGAGCCTTGTAATCCAACGAAGAATCTCTCTTGCCAACAAGTGCTACTTTGGACTAAGTAGGCAAATGAGTAATAAAGTCCTCTCTCGACGAACAAAACTAACACTCTACAAGGCTCTCATCATGCCCGTCCTAACGTATGGCGCAGAAGCGTGGACGATGACAACATCCGATGAATCGATGCTTGGAGTGTTTGAGAGAAATATTCTGCGGAAGATATTTGGACCTTTGCGCGTTGGTGACGGCGAGTATCGCAGGCGATGGCTATATGAGCTTTAATGCAGCGAATAAACATCCAGCGGCTCCGTTGGCTGGGTCATGCCGTCCTAATATATACCTACAAATACTCCGGCTCTGAAAGTATTCAATGCGTGACCAGAGTGACGAGAAATGCTTTGTTAAACTCGACTAAAATCGCGTAAGTGGAACTATAGCGACTCACAGAACGTCGGTGAGGAAAGGAAGCAGCGCAAGACCGCGGAAAAGGTGAACAGATTCTGTCGTAAATGATATAAAGGCTATGAGGGTCGCCAATTGGAAGGAGCTTTCTAATCGAGTTAAATGGAGGAATGTAGCTGCGGTATCTATGGTCTGCCAAGGACTGTGAAGCTAGTCTTGATGATGACTTATAGAGCTCTGAAAATCAACTTCTAATCAAATAGATTATAATGACTTAAGTATATTTCATAAATTACTAACCTGATGTTTGAGAATCCATGATTTTTTCCTCCACTAATGAATTTAAGAACGCATAATTCTACGTTTATTAACAAAACATGATTACAAATTTAATTTTCAAAATATAGCCATCGCTAACGACACATTTTTCCCATCTCTCAGGCAATTTGTGGATGCCGCGCCAAAAAAATTGGTCGTCTTTGGCCACAAGCCAATTACCGAGCCGTTTTGTGGCTTCTTCGTGAGAATTGAAGCGCTGCTCGGAAATTGTGTGGCCCATCGATGCAAACAAATGATAATCGGAAGGCGCCAAGTCTGCTGAGTAAGCCGCATGCACCAGCGGCTCCCAAGTCGCTCTTGTTCGATATGGCGGTACATTGTCACATTGTCAGTTCATGCGGCACCCATCTTAAGACCTCTAAAATCATACCCATGTCTTTCAAACGTTTGCAAATGGTTTTTGGCCCACTCCCAACTGCTCTGCCATCATTTCTTGCATTTGACCATCACCTTCATCCAACAATGCTTGCAATTCGGCGTCCTCAAACTTTTTCGGTGGCCGGCCACGGTCCTCGTTCTCCACGCTAAAACCACCACTTCGAAATTTTTCAAACCACCTGAAGCACTGTGCTCTACTTAGAGCATGACCACCATAAGCTTCTATAAGAATTTGACGAGCTTGAGAAGCGTTTTTCTTCAATTGATAGCAGAAAACCAACGATGTCCGCAAATCGTAGTTTGAAGGCACGAAATTCGATATTTTTAAGAGCGACAAAAATGCATTGTTGTAGGAAACGTAACAAACAATGAACTGAATATTGTTCACAGATGACAGACGAAAAAACCAGACATTTGGGAAGGTTTAAATACTCCTAGGGACATCTATGGACTAATAGCTGGAAGTCTCATTTCATAGGTGCTTTCAGAGAGTAGTCTTTGTGATAGCGTAGAGAACAGATAGCGTAGACCAGGTAACACGATCGAATTCCGACTGATAGGGACGGCTTGGGAAGTGCTTAGATCAGATACTTGTTCACGGAATGGTTCTCTATTTGATGTGGTTGGTAGGTACGTAGGTAGGTAGAAGTGGTAGTCGGTTTTAAACCAACTCACTTATACCATTGCCGATCCATTGCTATACCAAAGTAGTTTACCTGCAGCTCCTCGTTAAAGCATTTTATTTTAAGTGCAAACCCATGGATCTGGCTGACGCACATATCCCTAAGGCCATCAGTATCATTCAAGAGCGATGTGGTAATTTTCGAAGAAATATTTTTTGTTTTGTTAGTTTGACTTTTGACCGTACCGAGAATAAAACTAAAAATATTATGTTCAGAAAAAATAAGTATCAACTAAAAACAGAAATTTGTTGACTTTCCGTTTCACAAATGTTGAGTTGGTAAGTGTTTTATTAAATTTATTTCATTTTATATGCAAGCGAAGCAGCGGGCACCAGCTAATATCCATATGTATGACAAGAGGATATAAGAAAGCAACACATACAAGTACATGATTACAACTGCAAAGCACATCAAAAATTACCACCACCAATACACCAAGCAATCACCTACTAAATTTATTGAATAATTCATGGCAAACAAAAGACGAGTATTTGAATAATAAATAAAATGCTTACACAATTGCCTGGAACAAGTGGTGCCGATGAGGAGGAAAAAATCGAATTTTAATTTTCGACGAAAAATAACGGCAAATTTATTATAATTGCCAGTTGGCGGTGTCAGGCAGCCAATGAGTCAGCCAATGTGATGGTGTTAGTGGTACAACAAATACAAATTCGTGTGCAACGTGTGAAAATTGGTAATTTTTCATTGTGGCAAAATATGCTGAGCCAACAGCGAACAACAAAAGCAAACAAATGAAAAATTCCTAAAGCGCATAAAGTACATACAATAAATAAGTTACGAAATATGGATGTATGTGTGTGTGTGCGCACGTGTGTGTATAGGTATATACAAGTAAATATAAGCATACACGAGTGTATGGGTGCGTTAGGGAGGGAAATCAAGTGCATGTTAATGCGGCAGCAGTTGTTTCCAAGTGTATGACTAACCATTCGGATAGGCGGGGTTCGAACCCCACTCTGGAGGACAAGAAACTTCAATCGTTTCGAAAACAGTCCGTTCTACGTTACCAGAACTAGCCGGATTTATAACAACAACAAGAAACGTGAATCTTTAGAAAGAGTTTTTTTAAAAGCGGTTGGCAATGGCAAGCTTCCGGATACATATTTGTATTGCATTGAGCAACTCATAAATAAACTGAAATTAAAATTCTATAAAAAGCTCGGCCAAATATTTAATAAAGGATGTTTGCGCCAATTATATGTATTGTACATTAGGTTGGGCCAATTTGTAATTAACTATTTAATTCGACAACCTTTCTAGCAGATTCAGATTCCACATAAAATTACAGCTTACAGAAAAATATTATTAGACAATTTGGAATCCCGTTAGAAGAAAAGTTCTAGAAATCGGAGCATTGGAAGCATAATAGTTCTAACGAACCCTAACCAGAAAATATCACGACTTCGTAAGCTTCGCTGAGAAAGGAACTAATTTTCTCGAGTAGCGTTGGTGAGTCAATTTCCCTACTTATTAAATCAAAAACGAAAGTGAGGGAGAGAATAGTCCTTCCAGTATCTAGGAGTTTTAGGTGAATGAGCAAGCACCGACCTTTATTGGATTGAGTTGTATCAGTGAAATGCAGAGAACGCAAAGCGTAATGCACAAAGACTTTCTGAACACGTTCAAGCCATATTAGTAGGCTAGACAAGCATAATATGGTCTTCAAATAAAGACGGCGTATTTCCCTTTCGGACCCACCAAAGAAGTATATAACAACTTTCGATTATATGAACCAACAAAGTCTGAACTAGAACGTCGGATAAGAGCAAGTAGAATATTACTAAAATCTTGAGTTAAATACCACATCAAGTTCAATAATTTCACTTGGACTAGATAATCTATTAGGTGCGCTACTAAGTTCCCGCTGCTTGTTAGAAGATGGCGCCAACAGCGTGTGCTAGTCGATTCTAACATAACCTAAACGTCATAAACCAAGCCTAAACATAGGAAAACAAACTTCTTCGACATATTAGTGATTTTGTTTTGGTATCATATACTTTTGGTTTTGTGAAAATGTCTGATTTTGTGCCGAGTAAATCATCATTTGCGGGAAGTGTTGATTTTCCTCTTTCGTTCGGCGGCTGAAGCCCATCGAGAGTTTATGAAGATGCTGCTTTAAGTGAAACAACGTGTCAATATTGGTTCCGTCGCTTGAAAGACGGTAATTTTAATGTTGACAACCGTCCGCGTGAAGAGAGGCCAAAAACCTTCGAAGGCGCTGAATTGCAGGCATTACTCAATGAGGCTCCGTGTCAAACGCAAGAAGAGCTTGCTTCAGTATTAGGAGTTACCCGCCAATCCATTTACATGCGATTGCATGCTTTGAGAATGATTCAGAAACAGGGGAGTGGGGTTCCTTATGAGTTAAACCAAGTAATGTTAAACGTCGTCTTTTCGCCTGCAAACAACTGCTCCAGCGGCAAAAATGGAAGGGTTTTCTTTATCGCATCTGAACAGGTAATGAAAAATGGATTTATTACAGCAATCCCAAGAAAAGAATATTCACGCTGCGAAGGTTATGCTTTGTATTCGTGTTATTTATTATGAAATGTCAAAACCAAGCAAATCCATCACTGGGGATCTGTACCAATTTATTTGCCAACTTTTTGACGTGATAACGTCTTATAATTCGATTTAGCCGGCTGCACGCACGAAAAAATGTGTCGTTACCTTGCTCATTTTTCGTTACCTTGCTCATTTGTCGTTACCTTGCTCATTGCCGTTACCTTGAATGAACTGCAAGCGAAATCGCGGAACGAACGACAAAGCAAACAAAGCAAACGAACGGCAACGTTCGACATCTTGCTCTCTCCTACTTAAGTGAGCGTATATATGTATGTATATGCGCATATGTACATATATAAATTCACGTATTTGTATTTGCATATGCCTTCTTATTGATTATTATTAATTTGATTTACTTGAAGAATTTAAAATAAAACAAAGTTTGTTAATAATACCTGTTGTTTTAGTGTTATTATTATTAATTTTTTTATTATATATGAAGGAAAAAATGTATGGTATTGTAATATTTACCATATATCTTATAAGATATGTTGTATACTAATATATGTATATAAACATGCATATACATATACAATTTCGCGCAATTTTCAAAAAGAACAAATCTATACGTAAAGATGCATACAAGTCATATGGACGATCAAATATACGAATCTATGCCGTACGCAAGCAAATGTAAGCCAATGTGCTTGAACTGCAAGCGAGAGCGCGGATCGAACGACAAAGAGCACAATCGGCCCCCGCGTTCGGCAACGTTCGACAACTGGCTCTGTCCTACTTGAGTGAGCATATATATGTATGTATATGCGCATTTGTATATAAATTCACATACTTGTATTTGCATATGCCTTCTTCCTGTGTACATGGTAATGCACCATTTCTCTGTTGAGAATAGAACGATGATAGGAAAAGTAGGAAATGAAAGCGGGTGTTTCGAGTGTAATGTTTCTTGAAAAGTCAAATCGATGATGTTGCCTCTTAGTGTTGTTGACTTATTAACGTCTGATGCACAATCGAAATTGAAGATATCTTTCATGAATTTGATAAATGTTTCGTCATTTTTCCCGTTTGTGTAAGTGTAACTTGACCTATTCCATTGCAATTCCATTTACCTCCTCCTCTATATCCATACAAAATATCTATCAAACAAATAAAATTAAAATTTTGTTTTGAAAATTGCAACCATTCCATCAATATTTTTTTATGACGTTGTCACGTTAAACTATCGTCAGTAAACCGACTTTACAGACAACCTCTTTTTTTGCTCTAATTTTGAACCCGACTTAGACATCGGTTCTAGTTTGCCCTCTAATAGTTTTTCACCTCTTAATTTTGGAGCATTGTGCCTATTATGAAGCTCAAGCCTACTTCGAAAACTGACTCGGCTGGTCTTGCGGGCATTTTGCTGAAGAATTGACGACTGGAAACTTACTTCCGTTACGCCTATATATTTAAGAGTGGAAATAAAAACGATGTTAGCAATTACAGACCGATTTCGAAGCTTTCGTCTGTCTCAAAACTTTTGAACATAACTGTGAATGATAAGTTATATTTTGCTGTCAAAGGCCTAATATCTATCAATCAGCATGGTTTCGTTGCAAGCCGCTTCACTGTCACTAATTCGTCTGTTTTCAATGATTACTGCATTTCAGCCTTCCAGAACAGATTTCAAGTTGATACAATTTATACAGACTTCTCTGAAGCGTTTGATAAAGTATCGCACCGAATACTCTTGTCGAAGCTTGCATCATTGGGTGTACACTCCACGTTTTTGTTGTGGGTCAAGTCATATTTGTCCAACAGGCACTGCGTTGTAGCCGTTGATAATACGACATCCCGTGCATTTATTGCGTCCTCTGGTGTCCCCCACGGAAGTATTCTAGGACCCCTTCTTTTTATTATCTTTATTAACGATATTGGTTCATGCTTTTCGTTTGCAGAACACTTGTTGTATGCTGATGATCTTAAAATATTTGCGGTGATTAACAGTGCTAGTGACTCTGGAAACTTGCAAACCGACTTGCACAATGCCCGGAACTGGTGCTGTCTAAACCGTTTGTCACTAAATATAAGCAAATGCTTTCACGTAAAATATGCTAAATCAAACAACATTTTGCATAATTCGTATAGTTTGCTGGCTTACCTTTGCAATCCGTTGAGTAAATTAAAGACTTAGGTGTTATTTTCGTCTCTAAGCTGAATTTCACAACCCATGTTAAACACGTCATAAGACGATGGATGATATGCGATGCATTCGTACGCCGAAATTGTTCTGCATTTACCAACCCACACACTCTCAAAACATTGTATTGTGGTTTTGTTAGATCAATATTAGAGTATGCCGGTGTTATTTGGAGACCATACCAAATAGATCTGTCTAATCGGATTGAGAGAGTTCAGAAAGTGTTTCTTCCTTTTGCGCTCCGATCTTTAAACTTTTCTGAACCTGTACCATCGTACCGCTCTCGATGTTTATTGATTGACTTAAAACCACTTGATAGCAGACGATCTATTCTATCGTGCTCATTTATTATTCGTATCATTTCGGGATCTATTGATTGTCCTTCCCTTTTAAGTAAAATTCAATTTAATGTACCCAATATGAGGCTCCGATAGAAAGAAACCTTTAAAAGTGGCTCCTCGAGAACCAACTACGGGGTGAGTGCTCCGATTCCTAGGGCATGTGCAGATTTAAATACAATATGTTTTTCAATTATTTTGGTGCTGATTTTACATGGCCGTATGGCATCTTAGTCAACCATCTTAAAGCGTTTTATTCTTATTAACTACTAAACCATTGTATATTAGCTTAACATAGTCTGTAAGAATCTATCAATTCAAAGACAAATAAACAAATAAATAAATATTTGTTTTACAACTACGAAACAGAAGGTGACCAGAAAGGCGGAGGCGTACACTTAATAATAATGGAACAACCAAATGGCTTATAACAGAGAGGGCTGGAAATCTTTTGTAGATAGGCTAGGTTCCAAATTTTATAATGTAAATTTTTGTAATTAGAACACGCCAATAATAATAGTTGAAATTAACATAATTCAGGGTGACTTTTCTATTTCCTATATAATTATGACCCAAAAAGCATCTGGGAATTATAATTAATAGAGATGCAAGAAGGTCAAGCTCTGCAATTATAATATTGTCGACCTTCGAATAGTAGTATATTAAGTTAAAAAAAGTTAGCGACTTGAGAAAAATTTCAAATTATGAAAAATGGCTTGAACTATTATGGAGGTTGGCCACACCTGGGATACAGAATTTTTTACGTGTAAATCGAACTTGCGACAATTAGAAAAAAAAACTATTATTGCCTCTTTGAGCCATCTTGCGTTTCTTTAAATAAAAAATAAATTATTCGTATCAAAATATGTCCAAGCACAAGTTTATATTAAAAAAAAATAACATTCAAAGTAGTAAAGTCAATACAAATCTTCTTTTTAACTTCGTGTTAATGAAAGTGAGCTTGGGGAGGGGGTCTTGAAAATGACGCGAACTATTTTTCTTATAATTTTAGGTAGAATCCAAATCTGCTAGGAAAAATTTACCCACCCTAATAATCAAGTACATATACAATATTTAATATATTTATGTGCATGTATATGTAGATACATATGTATGCATGAATGCGGATTTATAGAACTGCACAATTTACTGTAGACTGGCTTTGTGCGGAAAAACAAAATAGCGAACAAATGCGCTTTAGCGGCGTAGATATTGTACATATACATATACTTATACACATTTACACTTATGAGCGGAAACATATTGTACTCCTCGCTGCCAGTGATAACGAAATAAATTATGTCAATATCAATAATTCAAGTTTTCGTGTTATAATTTATTTGCTACATTCAAACAAGTCGAGGGCAGGTGAACTCAGTGGAGAACTGCGTTTTGTAAACGAACAAAATTAAATAAAAAATTCTCGTTTGTATTTCTAAAAAGTAAAATATATGAAAACTTGGGGATAATAAAGGAATTTATTCAAAAGTTTTGGAAAATATATTGCTCGAGCATTCGGAAATGATGTGTGATCAGTTCACGGAAGTATTTGAAGCAATCAAATTTAGGGCAGTTTTTATGTTGCGAGCGAGAACTATACTCATCACAGAATACCAGATAAGCATATAGATGATATAGAGTAGGAATCAGAATTGAAATAATTTTAAATGAGTTATGTTTTACAAGATGAAGGTTTATTTTTCAAGTCAACTAAGCTGCACTACCATTGACAGTGAAGGTGAACCATATTTTGTACTCAGGCATTCACTGATGCACTTATAGATAAGCGCTAATTGCTGAGAAAACATCATCTACTTTGAAATATAATAACTTTTAAATATAAAATCTTCAAATAAACTACACGGATGGAAAAAGGAAGAAGGGGCTGAGGATGACAACCAACAGTAGCTAATTACTTCGTATTAACCGCTTCAAGTTACTGATGAATTCCACTACGTCTGTGATATTTTAACCCGCAGTATCCGCAGGTGTAGCACAAAAGTAAGAGCCCAGATGTCTCAATATTTACTCGACGAGGGCAACTGAATAGAAGGTGCTGAGATCATTCCACCTCATCCGCCAGACAGCTTCTGCGGAAAGGACTTGAACCAATCCAAAGCCTCATCGCATGCCCACCTAACGGTCAATGTACGGTAAGGGTATCTACCAAATTCGAGAGCTCCGGCTTTATGGCATATGCGACATATAATATTAACAAGACGTACACCACAAATTGAAGGAAGAGCCCGGCCAAACACCTAATGAAATTTGTAAGCACTAAAACCGAAGACTAGATTTTTTGCGAACACGAGGATTAAAGTTTGATTAGAAAGTTTGAATTATAATTTTGAAATATAATTAAAGGGTGTTTTTTTTAGAGGTTAGGTTTTCAAGTTGGCACTACTTTTTTCGTAGATGGTCTTTTTGACAGCTGTCACTTGATTTATGCTCAGTTTGGTTTGCCATTTCATAATGAATAGACTTACATCTGAACAACGTTTGCAAATCGTGCAAATTTATTACGAAAATAATGGTTCGGTTCGCGCGACGCATCGCGCGCTGCGTCCAATATTCGGTCGACATAATCGTCCATCAGAGTCACTAATTCGATTAACCATGGATCGGTTTCGCACCACGTTTGCTCTAGTTGATAATACGCATCCTCAGAGACGTCGTACAGTGCGCACCGAAGACGCTATTGCTGCTGTGGAGCAGAGTATCGAAGAAGACCCGAATGAGTCCATCCGCCATCGCGCGCAGCAATTGGAGATGTACCCATCCACTTTATGGAAGATTTTGCGGAAGGATCTTGGTTTGCGGGCTTACAAAATCCAACTCGTGCATGTTGATGTGGACGACCTTTGGTTCCAACAAGACGGCGCTACATGCCATACAGCCAACGCAACAATCGATTTATTGAAGGAAGCTTTTGGTGAGCGCATTATCTCGCGCCGTGGACCTGTGGCGTGGCCTCCAAGATCGTGCGATATAACACCGCTGGACTATTTCTTGTGGGGCTATGTGAAGTCGCTTGCCTACGCAGATAAGCCCGAGACGATTGACGTCTTGGAAGAGAATATTCGGCGCGTTATTGCTGACATACGGCTCCAATGGCGTCCGATGGCGTTTGAGAGAAATATTCTCTAGAAGATTTATGGACCTTTGCACGTTGGTGACGGCGAGTATCACAGGTGTTGTAACAAGATCCAGCGGCTTCGTCGGTTGGGTCTTGTCGTCCTGGCTCAGAAAGTATTCGATGCGTTACCAGCTAGTGATAGCAGAGAAAGAGGAAGGTCAATTGACGCCGGTTGCCATGAGACAGAAACGACTGGCGCGCTTTGTTATACTCGAACAAAATCCGGTAACGGGGATCAAGAAGAAGAAGAAACATATCCTTGTCCATTTGACTCGTGTGTTTAAAATCATTATCCTGCTGGTAGACCCAATTTACTGGCATTTCCTATCTGCAATACGGCAACATACCATTCCGGTTTATCTCCACATAAATATTGGTCTCCATAATATGAGAAACATGGCCAAACCATTATTTTTAAGTCCCCATGCTTAATGATTTTTAGAGTGTATTGTGGCTGATTTTTGTGCTAGGTGAACGTCCAACATATTGCCGTGGACCCGTGCCGCCATACAAAACTATTTTAGACCAAAAAAATATTACGCCACACGGCAGCTGTCCAGCTAACATATTTTCATGCAAATTCCAAAAGTTTTGGTGTCAGGAGTGGCTTTTTTCGAGTCACTTATACAGCTTCTCCTAGTCTTTTACATACAGTCATGTTAGGAATATTTAACTTCACCTGTTTTTCAATTTGCATGGCTGGCTTCAGAGGATTCTCTTTGGAGCACCTTATGATCCTGCGATCCCTTTGCAGGGAAGTTTTACGTTTTCCTCCTCTTTTTTCTGATTTTTCCACAAATCTGATTGCATTTCAAATCTTTCTTGCTGAGCATGAAAAACATATTTTGTATTTCTTTGCATTTGAAGGCAGTGTTTCGCTTGTCCCTTTGTGGTCGAAACATAATTTTTTCAAAATATTCTGGCTTACTTGATATGAGCGTTATTGCTTACTGATTTCACTACCTTTAATAAATCTAAATGAAATCTCGTGCAAATATTACTCTTTGTCTAGGGCACATATTCCATATAATGGTAATTTTAAAAAATTAAAATAACTGAAATCTCTGTTATAAATAAAGCTAAATCAACCAATTTTGATATAATTGATAAACCCAAAAAAGAAACACAACCCAACTGCAATTTGCAAGTTGAAAAAAATGGTGGTGTGACGGGTGAAAAATGTCAGGAATGGGTTTTGCTAAGCCAATATATGATTTGTTAAGCATAAAATGTCAGTAATGAATAATTCCTAGACGGTACCCATTTTTATACCATCTTTGGCATCTATCAAGTAGACTGATCTACAACTCTACACGACAGAACAACTCGTCACAATTATTGAGCGTTATTATTAAAATTGTCGATTTTCGGTAGAAATAATAGAGTCGACAATTCAAAGACTAGTACAAAAATTTCAAATTGGTTCTATCGAGAATAGAAAAAGGACTGGCACACCAAAAACTGTATGTTCTGTTGAGAATATTACCGCAGTAGTGCAAAGTCTTGTTGAACCATCTTCAACATTGACTGTTTGGTGGATTTTACGTAAGGTTTGCATTTGCACCCACAGAAATTTCATGAATTGGTTCTTTTAACACGACGCTGGCTTTTCACGAAAAATAATTGTAGTAATGGAGCTCATTTCAACGAACCAAATTGCCACATCTGGGGATAAGAAGAGCTTCGAGTAATTTTGGAAAAATCATTTTATCCACTAAAATTTAATAATTGACGATGTTTTTGGGCTGATAATATAATTGACCCGTCAATGTACAACGCTATAGAAAACTGTTTGAAGGAACACGGAAAAACATTGCATTATTGCAAGCTAAGTTTTGCAGCCGACTAACTTCACTTAATGGTGGCATAAACTGGCCACTTAGGTAGGTAGGTAAGATGGCAAGAGTACCCCAGGTACACTTCAAGAAGCACTTAAGTGCCGTTTTGATACCATAATTTGGACCACTCAGTAACTGTGAAACGATTTTGGGAAGAGAAAAACCGTCCACAGCCATCCAGTGCTGTTGATGTAGTGGAGGAGAGAAAAGGGAACTGACCACTTAGATCGTGCGAATTAACTCCACTAGACTACTGATGGCGTTTTTTGAAAAGTTAAGTGTATCAGAATAAGCAAACAGAATTCAGAGCTGAAGCGCCACATTCGGAGTGCGATTGTTGAACTCAATGCGATGTGTGAGCGAGTGCTTGAGAATTTTAATTCTCGTATGACAGGCTTCAGATGGGCTCATGCGACAAGTGGATATGTAATGTTGTAATTTTTTACATAAAGGGGTTTCCAATAACAGGTGTTATCTATCGCTATCGAGAGATAATAAACGAATTTTTATGGCCACAATTTGATGGTGTTGATCTGGACAAACTTTATTTTCAACAAGACGACGCTACGTGCCACACAAGCAACGAAACCATTGATCTTTTACGCGAAAAGTTTCCGAACCGTGTTACCTCTCGAAAAGGTGATCACAATTGGTTACCGGGATCTTGTGATTTCACACCCTGTGACTTTTTTCTTTGAGACCACGTGAAAGAGAAGGTCTATGCCAACAGCTCAGGGTCGATTCAAGACCTCAAGGATGGAATTCGTGAGGCTATCGAGCACAAGGGCAGCCACTTTGCAATTCGGTTATGGAAAATTTCATGAAAATGATGTTGTCATGTAAGCGTGGCCGTGGTGGTCATTTGCCTGATGTTATTTTCCACTATTAACGGAATACCTTCTTTTTTATAATGAAATAATCGGACTTATATTTTTATTCTTTGAATATCTAAATACAATAACACCTTTTATTCGAAAACCCTTTATAATTGTTAAGAATCGTATTTTGGGTAAAAAATAATCAAATCTGTTAGAATATTAATTTTTATATGTTTTTTCAAGTACTATCTTGGCGCGCCTTTTGAAAAACTCTTTAGAATCAAAGATAGCCAACTAATACAACTACTATACTTATTGGTTTGTCCGCCTCAGCAGCTTCTTGGTCTTTATGAAAACAAAAAAATAAAATATTTCGGAAATGCGTGTTTTTACTTCGCGCACCTTCTTAAGTATGCCCGCCTATAACCGACAAGTTTGTGGAAGGTAATCAGTGTATCGGATGTAATTTGCGCCTGCATGTAACTACCCTCCATTGCAGAAAGCGTAGTGCCTATCTTTAGAGTCTACCAATGGTTCTCAGACGGATAGTAGAAAATCTTTGGAGAGTGAGTGCGGATATAAAGGATAAATCTGGGTATTGAGCTTGGGTTCATGTATTCTTCTGATGCTTTCCTTTCCATAAATCATTCCAATCTAAGAGAGAACTGCATCACTACCTTTTCGAATCTTTCAAAATCTTGGAATTGTTTGTCCAATAGAATCCCATTATGATATTTAAGAATCACGTAATTGCAAGTGTTGGAATTTACAACCTCATACTTAATCGGCATGACTGCTAATGAAAAAATTCGAATGTCGTAACAATGTCTAGAGAAGAAAATAAAGGGATTTTTATCGCCTTGTAACCTTCAGCCAAGGTTGTAATTTAGCTCCCCATTAGTCTTGCCTAAACGTCTCATTAAATACACAACTTCGACTGAATACGGCAGCACAGGCTCAACCTCATAGTAATACAATATGTGGAAAAATATTGACAAAATTAATATGAGCTGGAGGCAGACGCACCCGTGTAAATTATCATTTAACATTAGCAACCACAAGCACGTCAAAGCCAAATAAATGGCAAATATATGCAAGTAATTTTATTTATGCAGCTACTTGGAAATAAGTTATGTTGCGTATACGCCTCGGCATAGCAGCCTGTCTGCCTTTGGCGCAAATTTATCTACAATCACAGTTACGAGCCGATAAATTAATTGCATTTTATAAGAGAAGAGGTGGAGGTGCTTTGCAAATTTTCGAACGCCCATAAAGTGACAATTTCGAAACCAAAACTTATTCACATACGCTCAAATGCACTTGCGTGTGTTCGTAAATGTTTGAGAAGGTGATATTATAAGCCTAAATATATAAATTATCATACAATATACTCACACGCATATGTATTTCTTTTCTCTATTCAATGCTCGTAGCTAATTTAAACAGTCGGTGCACAAAAAAATTGAAGCCATAAATTTACGCGAGTTTAAATTTGCGTCAAATGAGCCACGACCGCAGGGCAACCGCAAATAGTCAGCAACCTTAAATACTACATACAACTGTATACATCTACGTATACTCGTGACATATTTGCATACGTGTACTGTGTATGCACGCATACTTAAACATGTGTACGTGTAGGAGCGATTGACGTTTTGCGGTTGTGAGAGCGTGCAGGAGAAACCTGCGGTGAAACGAGTTAGTTTGGAACTAGTCCAAAATCAGGCCCTTAGGGGTCGATTCTGATTCTTATCTTAAAAATGGTGATATTCTACAAACTGTTGTCATTTGCACTTCCTTCCGAACGCATTTTGAACATCTTGCACGTGAGACAATTTTTAAGGTAAATGACAGTCGAACTTCTATAATTCGAGTCCATTATCTAGTGAAAATGTTGGATTTATGGGGATTTTGAGTTATAGAATATTAATACAGGGTTGCCCATATTCGAGGGACCCGACGCATTTCGATGACTCTCTGGGCCCATTCCAATAGACGAGGCTTATCAGCAGGCAACAATCTTTGAGTCAATTGAATCTTATACGGGAATAAATGCAAATCAATGCGAATAATTCGTTGTAAAGTGGTCCGAGCAATGCCCAACTGCTGAGAACAGCGATTTTGGGATGTCCTTGGCGACCCCTTAGTCGGTTTCGATTTGGCCTCTTTGGATTAGAAAGAGCATCACCAGTCGAAAACCTTTCGTACAAACGTTTAGTGGTGTTCTTAGAAGGCGCACTTTTCACATTATTTAATTTTTTATACGCACGTTGAGTTGTCACAATTGACTTTTTTGTTGAATGTAAATTTCAAAAATTTGCTTGGACTGACGCTTCCAACGCGGTATGTTATTAAGCGATCTGATGTCTCTGTCAAAAGATACAGGGTTGCCAGATGGGTCCGTCGAATATTGGCAACCCTGTACGTTTTTTTTTTTTAAGAAACAACAAATATAAGTAAGAGTCACAATGCATTAAAAAAAGTTCGTGCGGTTTTACAACAGATGGCGTAACTTGATTATTATTCCATCGATCCACATTTCCAAACATTCATTGGAGAGCTACTGTCGTAAGGCACAAACGTCAGTATAAGTTTTTTATTTGAAGCGTAAACAACAATATTTTTACCACACTTGAAAATGTCGAATTTCGTGCCAAATAATGTGTTTTTGCGGGGAATTCTTCTTCATTATTTTAATATGAAGAAAAAAGCAGCCGAAAGTCATCGTATCTTGGTGGAAGTTTATGGTGAGCATGCTCTATCTGAGCGAACGTGCCAGAAGTGGTTTGCACGCTTTAAAAGTGGTGATTTTGGCTTGGAAGACGAAGAACGCGAGGGTGCGCCGCCAAAGTTCATGGATACCGAATTGGAGGAATTGCTCGATCAAGATCCGGCTCAAACGCAAGAAGAGGTTGCAAAAACTTTGGGAGTTGATCAATCAACCATTTCCAAACGTTTAAAAGCCATGGGAATGATCCGAAAGGTAGGCCATTGGGTGCCGTATGAATTGAAGCCAAGAGACGTTGAACGCCGTTTTATGGCATGCGAACAACTGCTTCAACGGCACAAAAGAAAGGGTTTTTTGCATTGAATTGTGACTGGCGATGAAAAGTGGGTCCATTACGACAATCCAAAACGTCGGGCAACGTATGGATACCCTGGCCATGCTTCAACATCGACGTCGGCGCAGAATATTCATGGCCTGAAGGTTATGCTGTGTATCTGGTGGGACCAGCTGGGTGTTGTGTATTATGAGCTACTGAAACCGAATGAAACGATTACGGGGGATGTCTACCGACGACAATTGATGCGTTTGAGCCGAGCACTGCGAGAAAAACGGCCGCAATACGCCGATAGACACGACAAAGTTATTTTGCAACATGACAATGCTCGGCCACATGTTGCACAAGTGGTCAAAACATACTTAGAAACGCTCAAATGGGATGTCCTACCCCACCCGCCGTATAGTCCAGACCTTGCGCCATCCGATTACTATCTCTTCCGATCGATGCAACATGGCCTGGCTGACCAGCACTTCCGTAATTACGATGAAGTCAAAAAATGGATCGATTCGTGGATTGCGGCAAAACCGACCGAATTTTTCACAAAGGGAATCCGTGAATTGCCAGAAAGATGGGAAAAAGTAGTAGTAAGCGATGGACAATATTTTGAATATTAAATTTGTAACCATTTTACGTCAATAAAGTTTCAAATTTCGAAAAAAAACCGCACGAACTTATTCATAGTCCTATTAGATAATAGTAAATGAAATTTTCATTCTCTTTTGGAGTTCTCATTAAAAAGAGAGTTTTTCGTTTGCACACATAAATAATCTCCTCTACTGAACCCTCATTATTACCTTCCATTTCGCTCGAATCCGATGGCTCTCAATAATGTCGTCGTCTGGGCGAAAACTTCCGAACTATACACAAAGAAGAGATGTCAAAAAACACCAAAAACAAAAAACATATAAAAAACAAAAACATTCGCTTTACAAATATATAAGTATAGGGTTTTCCAAATACAGGTGTTATTTTGATATTCAAAGAGAAATGCTATTTTTTAATATATAATATGTAAATGGTCGGATGTTTATTTCATTATAAAGAGGAAGGTATGCCATTAATAGTGGAAAATAATATCAGGCAAATGACCACCATAACCACGCTTATGTCATGAAATTTTCCATAACCGAATTGCAAAGTGGCTGCTCTATGTCCTCGATAGCCTCACGAATTCTATCTTTGAGGTCTTGAATCGACCCTGGGCTGTTGGCGTAGACCTTCTCTTTCAAGTGGCCCCAAAGAAAAAAGTCACAAGGTGTTAAATCACAAGATGCCAGTGGCCAATTGTGATCATCTCTTCGAGAGATAAGACGGTCCGGAAACTTTTCCCGTAAAAGATCAATGGTTTCGTTGCTTGTGTGACACGTAGTGCCGTCTTGTTGAAAATAAACGTTGTCCAGATCAATACTATCCAATTCCGGCCATGAAAAATCGTTAATCATCTCTCGATAGCGCAATCCATTCACCAACAACACCTGTTATTGGAATACTCTTTACTTTCGGAATACACGGAAAAAAACTAAACAAGCACATAATTCGGGATTTCTCCTAAATAGTTCGACTTAGAGAAGCGCGTGCCCCAATTCGTACTCGAGTTATAGAAAAATTCATAGGTTAAAGTCATGGAACAAAAATTTAGTCTCTACGGGTCTCTAAAACTATTGCCACTCGATTTAGTTTGATTTATAGACATTTAACTGTATACCGAAAAAACAAACAATAATAGCTTAGCTCACGTTTATCGACATCATCGATCTGTTGGATGGGAATCTTAGAGTGCTAAACTTAGCTTTACATTACATTCACAAAAAGTGGCATATGCAGAGCTGGCATAGTGCAGGCTATGTAAGGGTAAATAGCATGTAAAGCGTGTCTGAGGGCGGAACTAGAAATTAAGATCTGAATTTAAAAAAATTACTAATGAAAAAACTTTGTTTCAATAACGATTACAAAGAAGATAAGTCCCAATTTTATTTTTTAACAATTATTTTCTCTAAATGTTAACCGTCATGTTGGTATACTCTGGTCTCCGTGCCTCATGACACTCGTTGAAGAAATGAAGAGAGAGAAGTGATGCCTTTAACTTCGCGAATGATAGTTTCTTATTAGCTCTGAGCTCTGGTTACTTGGTTTGTTTCATAGACTTTACACAGAAAAAAATCCATAGGTGTAATATTGGGCGTTCTGGGTGGCCGAGATATGTTATTGAAATAACTAATCAGTTTGTTAGGGAAGAAATCATACAGCTTCGCCATGGTTCTCTGGCCGTGTGGAAGGAAGTTCTCTCATTTATGGGTGAAAATAATCATTCACATGCGCCAGCTTCAGTAATCATTTCATTTCGAAAAGATGGGGTATTAGCCCAGGTTTTCTAGTCCAATGGTAAGTATGCTACCTTTGTTAGCATACAGTTACTGTTGGCCTATGAACATGCCATCGATGCACGTTTATATAGCAAGCCGCTTGATACAAGACAAATGCGCGCTATAGCCGCCACTAGCCTGTGGACAGAATTGTGCTCTGTGGATTGGTTTTAGCTTTGGTGCCCTCCGGTTTGGGAGGCCCTGCCGGTAGCTATGCTCTCACCGACATTCCTCTCCGAATCATTGCCCTTAGTGGCCAACGCCAACCGGAGTTGAAAGAGATTATATTTATAAATATACATATGCGCCGATAAGATTTCTTGCCCTCGATGATTTTCTAAAACTATGGTCCAATTATTCCCCTGCTTGGCAATGCACACCACACCACCACTTTGGCACTGTGAAGTAGATGCTGATGTTTTAATTGTAGCCTCTGTCTTTTAGGTGACTAATAACGTCAATTTTGCTTATTTACACTTAAATGAGAATAAGCTCAAGGCATTTCAAGACCCTCGTTTACCATATGGAATCACTCCAGCATTGTCTCTCAGACATTTTTAAGCAAAATGTAATCATTAGGCTTAAGCGCTTGGACTATTTGAACTAGTTCAATATTTTCATTTGTTCTCGGTAGCTGGTTGAGCCCCAGCCGTGAGCTGCTTGCCACCAAACTTGCTGCCCAGAACCTTTGCACTCATCGACCTATTGTAAGGTGAGCAGAATCTACGACGAACAGTTGCACAATGGGTAAATTGTGAAGGGCATACGGTAAATTCAAGTAAAAACCTAGTTATACTTTAGTCCCATGGGAATATGTTATTCGCAAAGTTTTTTTAAATTTTAACAAGTAATTTAGATAGTAGTTTTTAAATATTAAGTATACAATCATTTTCTGTCCCAAGCCCATGGCTACACTCCCAGGGCCCCAATCCAGTAGATTCAAGTCTGTTGATGATGTTAGCCAAATCATTAGTGTTGCTGAAATTTCTCTGGTACATAATAAGCATTTCCTAAGCCCATAATGAGCTAGCCTCCAGCACCAGGTCTCGAAGTCTGTCCAATATTTCAATATTTTCTTGCCTTCTCAATAAAGAGCAGACGATAAATACAGATTCACCACTACACCGAACTGTTCCACTCTATAGCCGTTTAGCACTAGCTGGAACATAGTCACAGGCTACATGGTGAGAGGGAAGCGTTTCATCAAACTCTTTCATTTTTATACTACTGGGAATAAATGTGGAAATTAGTACACTTTAATTCGTCTGAACTTTGCATTTATGCATAAGTGGGCGAGGCATTTACCATATTTCAATTCTAAATTTTTTACCAAATATAATATCATTTTACATTAGCATTTGTCTAGTGGCAACAATATTCATGTTTTATTTGAAAATTGTAAATTAAGGCGTACATATGTGTGTGTGTAATTAGTTTTGCCACACATGCATCGTTGTCATAAGGGGAACGCGCACCGTGAGTATCCAACAAATAGGTTCATACATACATCTAAATAAAATGATATGTAGGAGGACAGGCTGTTGAGACAGTTGGAGTACTTAGCGAAGTGCATATGTATTATTTAAGGACAACCTTTATTCAAGTCTCATAGCTTGTCAAGTTTTGGTTTTTACCTGGTTAGTAATTTAATTAGCCTTTCTCTTGCATGTTCTCATATATCTCACAGGTATTATAGTTCTATCTTTTCCTTTTCCTGAAACGATAACTAAATGAGAATTATTTTTAAACTTGCAATCGAATAAATTGCCATGTTATGATGAAAAAAATTAGAGAAACGCAGTTTTATGCCACCTATGAGTAGCTACATTTTTGTCAGAATGCTCACTTCTCTTAAAGAAGTCACACGACAGCGAGTCACCCGTCCGGGCGCTGCTGGTGTTGAGCAACGTCATAATGCATAGCCGTATTAGTTTTGCGGGTATACCAAATTCATACATCGCGGCATACAAGTAACTCCTTTCCGTACTGTCGAATGCAGCTTTGAAGTCGACGAAAAGATGGTGTGTGTCGATTCTCCTTTCATGGGTCTTTTCCAAGATTTGGCGTATTGTGAATATTTGGTCGATGATAGACTTTCCAGGTCTGAAGTCACTCTGATAAGGTCCAATTAGTTGTTGGATGGTGAGCTTCAGCCTTTCACACAATACACTCGCTAAAACCTTATAGGCAATATTTAGAAAACTAATCCCGCGATAATTCCACAAATTGCAGAGTTACCCTTCTTATGGATTGGGCAGATCACACTTAAATTCCAGTTAGTAGGCATTCTTTCATCCGACCATATTTTGTATAGAAGCTGATGCACTACCTCACCGCCATCTTTGAATAGCTCAGCCGGCAGTCCGTCGGCGCCATCGTCATGGTCTGGTAGCGGAACGACAATTCCGTCGTCAACGATCGGGGTATCGGGATCTTCACATTCTGTGACATGTGCAGCTATCACTATTTAGCAGGTTCGAGAAGTGTTCCCTCCATAATTTAAGTATGCTCTGGACGTCGGCCACCAGATCGCCGTCTTTGTTCTTACAGGAAAACGCCCCGGTCTTAAAACCTTCTGTGAGCGCTGAGTTTTCTGGTAGAATTTTCGGGCATTGTTCCTACTGGCCAGCATCTCAAGCTCCTCACACTCACGTTTTTCGGCCTCTCGTTTCTTCTTTCGAATAATTTGCCTTTCTTCCTTTCTTAGCTCTCTGTAGCGATCCCATATGCCTCGCACTGCGCCCAATCGCAGCGTGGCTATAGGCAGCATCTTTTCTTTCTGCGGCAACATGACGGTGGTGGTACGTAGAGAGCGAGATATGTTGCTCCATTGCTCGTGTATGCCGGATTGTTGGGCAGTACTCTCTGAGAGCAGGAGTTAGAGTCAAGTGGCGAATCTCCTGGCTGTCTGTTGAGATTGCAGCTTTTCGAAGTTGAACATTCTTTGCGTAGGTAGATGTACATTTTTTGCTGCACAGAGGCATGTGCGTCGTTTGGCTGCAACAAGGTAATGATCCGAGTCGATGTTGGGTCCTCCGATCGTATATTCATCTAAATGACTAAAAGCGTGTCTTCCATCTATTACAACATGATAGATCAGGAGACAGCCACGTTGCTTGGTGTATTTTCTTATGCTGGAATCTGGCATGTTTCGGGCCCCGGCGAAGTCAATCAGCCTCTGTGGACTTCTACATATGGAAACATCCTCCAAATCTTATCCGTTATCACCTTATTATATGATCATAAATCCAAGAGAGATTTGCTGGCTTTATTAACTTCAATATGGTATAAGTTAAACTGACCAGCTACGGTGGTTAACACAAAAAAAAGTAATTGTGAACGGCGCCGGTCTTAACTCTGTGTTAAAACTTTTACAACTGAATTACCAAATTATCTGAATTCTAGAACTTAATCTAAAAGCTAAACCCATATGTTTGCAGGTATTTACCGGTATTTTGCTGATTGTGTTTTGGTTGCACGAGTGCAGTGTTGGGCATCAACTTTTTGTTGGGTTTTGTACGGATTAACTTAGTTTATACTAATATGAGCACATTAAATGCTGCTCGCCTATCAACAAAGATTCTTTTCTTACGTCGACTCTGCATCTTGCAGAGGACCATGTTACCTCTCCATAGCTTAGCAGTTATCTGATAGAGAGAATCCTCGCTGATCTACAAATTTACGGTACAAAGACCGGCACCTTTAATTTTGGCGCCATCTCAGTGGAAGGCGTACCTTGAAATTCTCTTACTTACAGCTGCTGAGCCCCATTTCTAACTTTACATTTGTAAACAAGTTTATATTTCTATATAAATTCATCCGATAGTGATTTTTCTGTTGCTGTGCAGTACTTGCACTCATACATACACGTAAAAATATATAGGTAGATCAAGCCGTCCATTTACTAATGACCCGTATAATTTTTAATTTTCACAAATTAACAAACAGGAGCTTCATGTCTCGGTACCACCCATACATCCTTATCCTTAATTCTTCATTACTATTCAACACTGCATAGAATACTAGAAGAAGCAAAGTAAATTGCCTGTATCCAGCTGGGATCTAACTCGTATGTTGTTTAGTGTGGTGGATCCTGAAGCCAGCGTGGCAAGCAACTAAAAAGCAAAACAAAGCTCGGCGCAAAGAGAATAACAATGGAAAGATAGTTGAAAGGGGAGGCATAGCGGGTGTAGGCTATTGCCCGAGGGCATCTAAATAAAAATTTCCGGAGTTTTTACCTGGTTTGCTTCTGCACTTCGCCGCACTTGTTCAGCTTTTTTTTTAACTTCCTCGCACTTTTTTACGTTTTTCCACTATTTTGTACAGTTTTTGTTTGCTTCTTTGGTTGTGTCGCTTTGTCATGTTTTTGTGCTCGTTTTCACACCATTTTCTTGGCACATTTTAGTTTGCCATCTCTACATTTACCTCATTTACCCTCACCATTCACTTAACGGCTTCCGAGCACTTCACAAAAGTAGCAACAATAAAAACTATACACTGTAGCCTGAGTGGATGGAACAGCAGGTGAAATTGTTGTTGGGTGTGAGACCGTAACTTATTGTTGAGTTGCTGTTTTGTTATTATTGCTGTTGTTGGTGTGTAATATGGCACCCATAAACTTTTCTTCAAGTTACCTTGTTAGCATTATTAATGTTGATGGTGTTATATATTGTTGTTGTTGTTTCTGTAGTTGCCCTTGTTGCAATCGCAGTGTCGCTTTTGGCAGCATTCTCTGGTGACACCGTCGTTCTCAGGTGATTTTTGCTCTTGTTTTTGCTTAAGCAACTTATTGTTCTGCTGCATACTGCTGATGCCCTTTTTTAAGTTTTGTGATTCTTGCACATTTGGTTGTTTATTTTTTATTGCATTACGAATGGTATTGCGTTGTTGAAGCTCTTCTGCCCACCCACTTTATTGTTACTGTCGTAGTTTTACATTTTAATGTTGTTTTCCTTTCAGTTATTATTTTGGATCTACATTGCAAGATTGTTGTTATTTTCTTTTTTTATCCGTATTTCTTTATTGGATTTTTGCTCTTGATTTCTTTAATCACAATTTGGCTGGCCCTCGTTTATTTCATACATATATATCAATATTTCCTTTGCCACTTTTATTTAATGTTTTTCTCAGTAACCCCTGGTGACAAGAAAGAAATCTTTTTGGCTATATTCATTGCCTAGTCATAATCGTTGTTCGGACTACTCATTTCGACTAGCACTGTAATTTATTACCATTCCAATGGTGCCGAATTCATCATAAACTTTACTGAATATTTGATAATAATAAATACGAGCAAAAAACCTCGTCTCGGGTTTGGCAATGTGAGGCCGAGCGTTGTCATGCTGTATAATCACTTTTTCATGCCTCTGCTCGTATTGCGGCCACATCTAGCGCAGTGCTAGACTCAATCGCATCAATTGAAGACGATACCAATTCCCAGTAATGGTTTCGCTTGGTTTTAACAGTTCCTAATAAATAACACCAATTTGGTCCCACCAAATACATAACCTTCGCAACGTGAATATTCGACCGAGGCGACGACGTAGAAGCATGACTGGGCAGTCCCCATGACTTTCTTTTCTTTGAATTGCTGTAATGAATCCATTTTTCATCACCCGTCACGATGCGATGAAGAAAACGCTTCCTTTTTTGGCGCTGGAGCAGTTGTTCACAGGCGAAAAAAAGACGTTCGACATCACTTGGTTTTAACTCATAAGGAACCCAAGTCCCCTGTTTCTGAATCATTCCCAAAGCATGCAATCGCTTGGAAATGGATTGGCGAGTAACTGCTAATACTGAAGCAAGCTCTTCTTGCGTTTGACATGGATCCTCATTGAGCAATGCCTCCAATTCAGCGTCTTCGAAAGTTTTTGGCCTTCCTTCACGCGGACGGTCGTCAATATTAAAATCACCGTTTTTGAAGCGACTGAAGAAACTTGGCACGTTGTTTCACTTAAAGCAGCATCTCCACAAACTCTTTGTAGTTCTCGATGCGCTTCAGCCGCCGGTTTTTTCTAAAGAAGGAGGAAAATCAACACTTCCCGCAAATGACGATTATTCGGCACAAAATGAGACATTTTCACAAAACCAAAAGTATATGTCACCAAAACCAAATCACTAATGTGTCGAAAAAGTTTGTTTACCATATGTCTAAGCTTGGTTTATGACGTTTAGGTTATGTTGCGCACCTTATAATATCTGACATGATTAGCCGTTAGCTTGAATAACATTTTGCAGGTGCTTTTTCATGAAATGGACCTATTTGTTTATGTCGCATACGTTCGGTATATTCTGCCATTCCCCAATTATTGTAGTTTGTTGTTGTTTTTGCAAAGAAATTGAAGTTTTTTGATAATTCCCTTTAAATGCTGTGAATAAATATGAATCAGTAAAAAAATAATTCAAAGATATTACGGCTTTTAAGATATCCTCCTGGAACACTTTTGTCCCGGTCTTAACGTCTTTTTCTCAGAAGATAAGGTAACGCCTTACAAGACACTTCCCACCAAACCATTACAGAGGCTGGATGGTAGCCACGGTGAACTTTTGGAAGAACATTTTTTGCGTCTTGAGAAGTTTTAGTATAGATTTTGACGTTTTGCTTATTAAAAAATTTTCTTCAACAGTGAACATTTTCTGACCTGTGAAAAGAATAATTTCATGGCCGTTGACCGCGTGTCACAAAGAAGCTGCTTGCATCTGCGAGTCTAATTTTCTTCAAGCGCATTGTGAAAAGATGACGAGTTCAGCGCCGTAAGGCTTTCATGTGGAACTCATCTCTAATTAGTCTTGACATGGATCTGGTCGATACGTTCATTTCCGTGGACATGTTGTTCTCCTTTCTAAGGGTATTTCTACGAATTCTTTCTCGAACGGCATTTGTGACTGCACTGGTTCGAACCACGCGAGGACGACCACATCTTTTCTGTCTGTCATTTCAAGACGTTTGGGATAAACGATTGATCGAGCGGTAAACAAAGACTGCCGAAATATTAAGTTTTTTCAGCAATTCGTAAATCTCACTTGCACTTTTACCATATTCCTGTAATGCAATGCGATTTTCCTCCGCTCCCCTCTTCATTGTTAGCAAGAAGAATTTCCCACGAAACTAAGTATAAAATATAAGTAGACACTGCATACGAGCAAAAGCAAAAATAACGAAACTTTTTTCTGTGTATTTGCTCTCGTCGTATGTATTGCAAAATTTCTCACAGAATTTATGCAAGAGGGTAATTTGTTCTGAAATTTATATCTAAGACTTGGTGTAGGAAAAAGTGTTCCCCAAAGGTAGATGCCCGTCTAATATAGGTGCACTTTTACGGGAGGTTTCACTGTATATTAATTTTTTGTTTTTTTAACAAATGAATACAATTATATCCTTACTAGCTAATCACTTATAAATAGAATCTATTGGTTTGAACTAAATCCTATTGGATACTGGTAAACAGACAGCTCCAGTATGCAAGCAGTGTTGCGCATGAAACTTAAGATTATTATTTCTATTATTCAAAATACCTTTTTTGTACGAGTATTTAGTAAAAAATTTATTCAAAAACCACATTTTACTTCATAGTAAACTGTTGTTATAAAAATCCATTTCGGTATATATCAGGTCAGTTCATAAGTTCGTGCGTATTTTACCTATAACTTCACTTTTGTACGATTTTTGCATACAAAAAATTATTCGCGGAATATAACGGAACTATCATATAAAATAAGTTCATTTTGCATATTTTTATAAAATAGATATGAAAGAATTTATCATATGATTCAATGATATTTTTTCCATTTTTTTCCACTCGCACGTTACCATTCTAAGCCGCCGTTTTAAAAATTATTTATAGATAAGCACTTACTTATCCTTTTACGTGCTTATGAGGAATAATTTTTGCACAGGTACATTTTACTGCACACATTTCGAAGAATATCTGAATATGTATGTATGTGTGTAACTGTGTACTAACTATCATAAAGCCAATTTTATTACCGACATCCTGCCGCTTCCACTTTGTGGCTTCCTGCCGCTCAACTCAATATTATGATTGCACACAAAAGTGTCTGTATTGGTAGCCTCTAGGTAGCAACATCTACGGTTCTTTGTTTGTGGCATATTTCAGAGTTAAAAAAGAAAATAAAAAATAAAAATCAACTTTAAAGGCGAGCGCCAAGCTGGCAGCGTAAGGAAGGCCAACAATACGAGGCTGAATGGGATGCGAAAAGGAATCATTTGTGTGAATGCAACAATGCAGACAGAAATCGGCTTGTTCTTATTAAATATTTTTGTTTTTTTACTATTTTACTTTTTTACTTTTTTATTTGCTGCTTTTCATTACCTGAATTTCAAGTTTTATTCTAAAAACGATAGCAGTTAAAAGCACTCAGCCATATTATTTGGCACTGCGCACATTCATACATACACCCATCCATGCATATATGTATGTACACTATGTAAGTACATATTATTGTTATTAGTTACTGCCTTCAAAGCATGCAAAGGCCATTTAGCTGTGTTACTTTATTGTGTTTTTTTTTTCAATTGGCATTTTGACGCATTCCCTACAATTCACAAACACATTTCTGTACAATGTCTAAGTTGTATTTTCTAAAAAATAATTTTTACATTATTAGTTTTTTTCGTTTATGCATTTCAAAGTTAGTCTACTAAGCTTTCAAGGTAAGCTAACAAATGGAAAAATGCTTTGTGTGAGTGTGGGAAAAATAATAATTTAAATATAAGTAGACAAATTTAATTTGGCAGATGGAAATTTTAAAATTTCTATAATTTTGTACTGTTTCTGAGAAAATACATAAAGGGCGATCGAGGTTCAAGTTATTGTGGTATACGTAGCTAATGGTTTGTGTCATCACAAAAAAAACTGGAAGACTTACAGAGCGAAATACCCAGAGCTCAACTTCCCTCACTAGGGGGCGCTCCTCTGATGTTTTCTGACAAGCTGAAGTACCTAGGTATTATCCTTGACAGCAAGCTTACATTGAAGCCCAAGAGGAAAGAGTGAGGAAGGCAACAATCGCCTTGTACAAGGGCGCAATTGGCAAAAGATGGATCGCCTAGAGTTGTTTTCCGGCTATATAATATTATTGTAAAGCCTATCTTGCTATATGGAGCCATAGTCTGGTGGAACTCACTAGAGAAGACGACATTGGTGAAGAAGCTGGAGAGAGTTCAGAGGTCGGCACTCATTGGAATCAGTGGGGCGTTTCAAACGACTCCTACTCTGGCGCTCAACGCAATGTTAAATGTGGTACCAGTGGACATCGCTGGCAGAATTGCCGCTACACGTACCGCAATTAGACTGAGGGGCTGGATCTATAAGCTCAACCTCACTTATGGGCACTCAAGCATCCTTAGAAACTTCGAGTTCATCCCTCTGTCAACGAATCAGTGTATACCCTCGTTTAGTCCAACCGGAACCATCTCCACTCATATTCCGTCAAGGGAAGAGTGGACGGAGGGCTACACTTGGGGCAGGGCCCGGTGAACTTGTTCCCGGATGGATCGAAATTGGAAGGAAAGGTTGGCGGAGGAGTCTTTTGCGAGGAGCTCCCCATCAGACTAAAATTCAGGTTACCGGACCACTGCAGTGCTTTCCAGGCAGGGGTAGCCGCAATCAAGGGGGCAGCTGATTGGCTGCTCAAATGCGAACTAACAGTCAAGAAAGTAAGTATTTACTTCGACAGCCAAGCGGCAATAAGGGCTCTCGGGTCTATGATGGTGCATTCGGAATTGGTCAAGGAATGCTTGACGTCACTTTTGTCTGCGTCCGAATTCTTTGACATTAGCCTCATCAGGGTTCCTGGTCACATCGACATGGCGGGAAACTGTGAGGCAGATGAGCTGGCCAGACAAGGGACATGTGAAGTGATTTCGCCGCGAATGGATTGAACTTTGTTATCCACGACATCGACCTGGGCACATCTCAAACCTTTTGCCACGGTCGTGGAAGCTACAGAGCTATATAACCCTATTAAGGCCAATAGCAACTTATCAATGTGAAATATCTAATGCAAGCAAGTAACTTATGAGTGGAAACGTGGGTTCTCACTACTAATATAAGGTAGTAGTTCGGTTTAACGACCGAAATTTCGACGTTTTTTCATGAATCTTTTTTAAAAAGAAAATAAAATGCGATCGTTTTAAAATATTTTACATAATTTTATTGGT
Source organism: Anastrepha ludens (assembly GCF_028408465.1). NCBI lineage: Eukaryota > Metazoa > Arthropoda > Insecta > Diptera > Tephritidae > Anastrepha > Anastrepha ludens. The sequence goes on along the minus strand of NC_071501.1, from coordinate 52,416,439 downwards.
GTTTTGAAGTATATACAATAAAAAAAAATTTTTTAAGTTAATTTTATATTAATTTGTTTAAAATGTTTGACGTCAAAGTGGAGTCCTTAAAAAAAGATCAGTTGGTTTGGGGAAACACACAGCCATCCAAAGTCATCTGAAATAAAAAATTGAAAGAGATTATTATTCTGTAGACTTTATTTTAGGTCCCGAACCTAAAATATACATAAAAAAACAAAATCAAAATGGCGGACTTGTGAAAAAAGTTTAAATAAGGTAGCATTTAAAGTTTAAATTAAATAGTTTATTATTAAAAAAATTAAATGCTTTAAAAGTCCGGGATTTAGATATGTGTGTCTAGAATAACGGGTTAAATTTTTAGTCAAATCGGTTGAATAGTTTTGAGTCAGTGATTCCCCGAAGTTTCGACAACAGATTTTTTATAGCGTGTCACACGCTTTCATACACACTACGGCGCGCTCTCTTATCTTAGCTATATCTTTAAAAATAATTAAAATTTCTGTCTCAAATTTTTACAGTATATTTTTAAGATGTTTTTCTTCGAAAAATGTAAAAAAAAAATTCGATTTTTTGAGCCCGCCAGACCGGGCTACTAACATAAAGAACTAAGAGCTTTAAGCGTAACATTTTGAAAGGAATTTCTGATTTTCTGAGGGTCCAGACAAATGCGTCCTATACATAGAATAAAACATAACAATGAGATCGAAAAACTTATAAATGGACAAAGCATAGCGTGTTTTGTGAAGGTGTAGCATCTTCGATGGCTAGGGCTTGTAATTCGAATTGATGACAACATAATTGCAAATAATACTCTAAACTCTCGCATTTTGGGTAGCAGAAAGCGCAAGCGGTCACCAAGAAGATCGACAAATAGTATGGAAGGCGATCTGCGTAGCATTAAGAGGTCATGTAATGAACCGATGCATATGCAGCGCGATAGTAAAGGAAGCATTGGTTAACCCCGAGCTTTAAATGCATTGATGAAGATGATGGTATTGATGAGTACATGATAGAATTCACCTTTGACAATTTAAATCAAATACAACATTTTGAGAAACCCCTAAATTCGGTTCTTCTTCTATGCCTACAAGTTATCTTAACACTCAGGGTACATTTTAGGTTGTTAGAAGTCTTAAAGGACACGGATAATTAGTGTTGCCCGTCTTGCAGCAGGTTTTTACTAAATGTCCTATGCTCGGTATGAACTATTATATAAAATAATTTGTTGGTTGTTTGGACGAGCTCCTCCTTGTTGTTGTTTCATAAATGCAGGGACTTGCAGTTTCACGCCGTCTCCGAACATCGTGTCTTTCTCATTCTAATCGGCGCTAATTGGACACACCAAGTGGAGCCAAGTCCTTCTTCACCTGATCTTTCCAGCGCAGAGGAGGTCTTCTTCTTTCTCTGCTACCACCAGCTGGTACCGACCGCATCGAATACTTTCAGAGCCGGAGCGTTTGAATCCATTCGCACTATACGACCCAGCCAAATTAGCCGCTGGATCTTTATTCGCTACGCTATGTCTATATCGTCCTAAAGCTCATATATGGTAGCTCATCGCCCCGTCGCCTTCGCTACTAGCCGTCAGCAACGCGCACAGCTCCAAAAATCTTCCGCAGAATTTCTGCAGAAACATTTTCTATTATTTTGGTGTTTCGTGCTCGCTGTGGGTTTCGAGTCATGCACTAACTCATGCAGCTACGGTGGCCGGATTTGGGTAGCTAAAATATTCAAACTCTACTTGTTAATTAATAACACTAATTTCTTTACTGCTTTTTGCGATAAAGAAGCATCTATTCGTTTTTTGAATTAAATATGTTAAGTTTGTATACCCTAGTAAATATATGTAACATTTTGATAACAGTTTCCATTTGAGGTTTTTATTCACCATTTTGTCGAAGTAATTGCTGACAACTGGATACAAACCTCAACCGATTTGGCCGTAAATGAGTAACGCAGGATCACTTTCGGAAAAACACTCCAAAATTTGGGTCAATATTTTTTTTTGATGCCTTTATTTGTACTGCTAAATTCATTCGTCGCTAGCCACATAGTCGACCATTCGTTGGTTCCCTCTCTGCGGTCGTACTTAATTGCTTTAACTTTTTGACTTTCCTAACCATTGCAAAGTTCTCACGCACAACCGGACATGTTTAAATGACTGGAAGTAATTTGTGGTGAATAATTATATGCATACCTGCAGCGTCGAAGGTAGCAAAATAAACAAAACAAAAATTGGAAAACTTTCTTGTACATCGGTATTTTTTACACAGCATACTTTTATGGCCTTTATGAAGTGCCATATTTAGACTTTCATAGTCCTCTTCTGGACGCCATTTCTAATTCAGGTGCACAAATTTGTATAATAACGTTTTAAAAATGTCAGTCGAATAAAGTTTTTAACACGACACACAGGTGGTAATGAATGCAAGCACAGTTATGTTTGTATGTATGTAAGCACGTATTTGCTCTTAACAACTTTATTTCAGTTCGTTCGAATGCTATTTTTTTGGCTTTTGGGTTTTCTGTTTTTAGCCGAGTTATTTGCTGTACCTTTTCTACATATCCATGAAATCCCTGGCCACTTTGCCTAATCGACAATGTAAACAAGCTGTGACAATTCATCATGCTACAACAAAAATGGAATCGTGGCCACGGCGAAAGGACAAACAAATGGCAACGAATTGAAATCTTATGGAAAGGGACTTACATTAGAGAGAAATACTTCATGAAATCAACAAAGTAATCGAAATGAACAAAATTAGTCAACACTGAATGAATGACTGAATAAATGTGTCAGTGAACAACTGTAAATCGAAAAGGACATTAATGAAGAAAGAATTGTATAAACAAACAAATGAGAGTACTTCAAAATGACATAAGTAAAGTAATTAGCCTGGCAAGAGAATAAGAACTTGGCCGGAAAGGAAATGAAGTTAATATCCACCAAAAAATTGACAATACTAAAGTAAGCCCTAAGAATTAAGGAAAGCATTCTTATATTATAGAATTTCTGAAGAAGGTTTCACAGTTAAAATGCCATGCATATATATGTGTATGTATATACAGGAAATAGGAAGAAGAGCTCGGCCAAACACCCGAAAAGGGTGTCAGCGGCTATTTGTGGCGTGCGTCTTGATGTTTTTCCCCAAATGGAGTGACCTACATTCTTAAGGCGACTCCGAAGGGCGGATGGTTTATTAGGAGTAGATTTTTCATGGCGAAAATACACTGGGAGTTCTCCATTGCCTGCCGAGGTGCGACTGCTTTTAGAAAAAGCTTGTTCTATTATTTGGCTTTCCATGCACATGGCTTTTCATGAGATTCGAACCTGCGCACTTTCGCATGATAGGCACGCACCAACCCATTTGGCTACGGTGGCCACTACCCTAAATGTCGTAATTGTGAAACGTGACGCAAAGTTTCAGTGTTTCAATATGAATCAGGAGGTTGGAGTTGGTTTGGTGCCAGGCTTTGTGCAATACAAGCGGAAAGACATCATAACTCAAAGGCTGGTACATTGTGATCGAGGACTTTGTTATTCAATTAACCACTATCTTCGTTTACTGATCCCGGCTCAGAGGTAGATAAATGCTTCTACTCCGTCGAAGTTTTAAAAACCCCAATATATCTTTCTTTGCTTCAGACTATTATTATCCATTTCAGATAAGGCAAAACGAAAGCGCGGCTGCTAAAGCCCAAAATGTCGATTTCGTGAGTGGATATCAATAAATGCATGTCTTCGTTAACTCTGCTGTGAGCATTAAGTTCATATCGATGTTTTGTGATCCCTCCTGTGATCTTTTGTAATATAAGGTAGGCGATATGGATTTGTAAGTGGATCACACACTTGATACTTTAGCGTCTTTTTTTTTTTTTTTTTTTTTTTGTTTGTTTATTTATTTTCAACTAATATTATATTATTAAGTACTACAATAAACAATAGTATTAGTATAGTAATGATGTGTCGTACAATGTCTCTGTATACTTTAGCGTCTTTGGCACGGTGTATCTTCTAGGCACCAATAAAGGTCTTATCACAAACCCGCTAAAAGCCATCCTCTGGCTGTGTGTAAACAAGGTCTAGGTAGATATTTTTTGGCAGAAAGTGGCTGATAAAGTGGTTTTACACTACGATCATGCATTCTATTGTAACTTACCATATATTTTCTCAGGCTAAAAAGCCCATTGTATATAAAGCTCTGGAAAGGGGATAGATTGTCAAGGAGGGAAGGAGAAAAGTATCAGAGAAAGAGATAGGAATATAGACAGAGATAGAGATAGTTAGTCCTGTGAGAATTTTCCAGATTCTTTGGCAATCTATAAATATCCTTCAGTTTTAGAGAACGAATATTACCCATTCTCATGACATCGGAACCCAAAACTCGTAGCCGTGCTCTAGCAAAGGCAGGACACTCACAGAGAAAGTGCGCAGTGCTATCCACCTCCTCTAAGCATGACGGGCACACTGGGTCCTCATCGATTCCAACGGTGGTCATATGCTGGCCCCATGGGTCGTGTCCTGTAATGTTACCGACCATCAAGCGAACGTCTTTCCTTCCAAGTTTTAGTAGAACGTTTGACAGTTTTCTGTTCGGGCTTGTCACAAAACACTTTGCAGTTCTGTAGCGTTCTAGACCAGACCATCGCTCTTTATGTAGATTGCCTACATAATCGCTGATCCAATTCATGATTCCTGCGGAACTGATTCCGATTATTGGCTTTGGCTCCGCTGATCCACGGTTGGTCAATTCGCCGACAATTTCGTTTCCTTGAACACCGCAGTGTCCAGGAACCCATATAAGTACAAGCCTGTTTTGTCTTGCGACAGAATTGCGCTTCTTCTTACATTCTTGAATAATCTTTGAGGTTTGCTTCGCGTTCTCCAGGGCCTTCAGTGCAGCTTGACTGTCACTGAAAACTCCAATCTGTTTCCCGCTCCATCTCCTCTCGATTATCCATTCGTCTACTTTCTGGATGGCAGAAACTTCCGTTTGGAAACAGTTGCCATTTCCCCCATAGCATAGTGATGCTTATTACTATCATTTAAGTACCATCCGGCTCCAGACCTTATTTCATGGGTCCAAGACCATCGGTAAAGAAAATATCCGTCAAACATCCCTGCATGCATTGTGGATTGCTCCATTCCTCACGCAATAGAAATCTGACATCAAATTTCCTTCACAATGAAACTGTGGGTATCAGGTCGTCTTTAGGTGCCAAAAACAGTGGATACTGCTCAGATAGCAACTTATAGATGTCTCTGTGTCTCTAAGTATACTCCAGATGTTAGCTTTCCTCTCGATCAAAAGATCGCTGAAAATTTATTCTATACTACTACTATACGGCTACTAAAGGAGTGGATATCCCCAGAGTAGGCAAATATTGGGCGGTGTTGGTGTTCTTATGCAAATAAATGTTTTTAGGAGCCCTTAAGTACAAATTAAGTATAAAAGACTACAAGGTTTGACCTTCCGATGCAAAATCTGTCGGTTTCAATTAGATTATGTGGTTTATAAGTCTTTCTTTGTGGGCTACTGCAATCTTTCAGTATATACGGACTTCATTCTAAGGTCGCAATAGTTTATTTTCTATACTTAGTACTGATCTGCTACCCATGAGCCATTGCATGTTTTTGAGTTTGATGTCCAATTCTTCCCTCTTTTTCTTAACATGTTCTTTCTATCGAAGTTTACATTCAAGTGTCATAGCTAGGTTCCTTACAGAGTTTAGGGATTAATACGAAGACTTAGACACTAAGCCTAGCGACCTACTACCTCCATAAACATTCTTTACATTATGTGGAGTGAAAATTGTATGATGTTGTCATGTTTAAGTTGCTTCTCACTTGTAAATGTTTATGAATAAGTGAGAATAGAAAAAAAGCCTATGCAAAATTGTGAGAGTAGCTTTGGCTGCCACGTCAAAGGGATTCCACCGCGAATATGTGCTCGCTCATTTCACTTGTATTCCTAAGCTCTTCCAATTAGTCGTTGTTCAGGTAAGAAAAACTACGTGCATTGAAATAGAAACGAGGTATTGGGATATTAACTAAGCTATAAGACGTCCGAGAATCCTATGATGTTCACTAGACACCCAAAATTTTGGGTGTAATCTTCGACAGTTTGCTCTCCTTCTCAGCGCACACCACCGCAATTGCCACTAAAGTCCAATACCGCAACAAGGCCCTCAAATCGCTTGCTGGCAGCACTTGGAGCAAAGACAAAGAACTGTTGCTATCGACATTTAAGGCAATTGGTCGGTCGGTTCTGTACTATGCTCCACCTGTCTGGTCACCTGGAAAGTAGTAACATGCAGTGCATAAAGCTACAGACATGCCAAAATACCGCCATTCGGGCAGCGACCGGTTGCCTCCTGATGTCCGGTGTTCAATACCTTCACAACGACGCACAAATGCTCCCACTAATGGAGCATAACAAACTGCTCAGCCAGCAGCAACCCCTGCTTTAGCCTGAGCCGCCTCCCAGGCACGTCAGGAGACACCTCTTAAACTACGCCGATGAAATCCAGGACAAAACTGACCGAAATTTACTGGACCAGACAGTGTTTAGACAGTCAATAAATGACATTCACCGGGAGACCGTCATCAGCTTCTTATGCTCTCGTCCTGTGAATGCCGTAATCGGAGTCCAACCACCACCAATAGCAGATGAAGAGCTCCAGCTTCCCCGTGAGACACGTGTAACACTGGCACAATTACGTTCTGGATACTGTATCAGGTTAAACTTCTACTCATCCAGAATCGACCCCGACATACCAAACATATGTTCGGCATGTGAAGGCACCCCGCACGATACTAACCACCTTTTCACATGCCCTCTAAAACCGACTCATCCAACACCCCTCTCCCTCTGGCCCCAACCTGTCGAAACAGCATGTTTCCTGGGCCTACCTTTAGATGAGCTGGACGAAGACGACCGGGGATATGCCCTACACTGGCGGGACTTTTATTACTTTTAACAAACAAACAAACGTCCGAGAATCTCTTGGAAAGATGTTTCCGAGTGTTAACAGAGCTTGTGGCCATTGAATACATAGTTTCGTTGTTCTTGTCTTAACTGCATTATTACGCCTTGACCATCGATAGCTCTTGCCTCGTTAGTGTTTCTATTCATGAACTACCCAGTTCTCCAAACTTTGAGCAACCGCAAATTCACTGATGGACACTTTTTTCATTAAGATTCAAACGCCAACGTTGCTTGTCATTACATACTGATCTTTAAGGCAGCTAACTTTATTTTAGTAACAATGAATTTTTTCCATATACCAACAGTTTTTTCGAACTTCGGACTCACTGAAAACACAACTCTTTGCATTCTTCTACGTAAACTTTAAATTATATATTATTTAGTTTGTATGATAAGGTTAACTTTCATAGGGCGTCATAAAATCGTCAAATTTATTGGCTAGTAATTTATTTTTATTATTACAAATTATTGGTACTCGTAAAAATATCAGTTAGATCCTCTTGAGCGGTCAAGTCAAAAACAATAAACACTCTAATGTTGGTAACGCCTTCATTATAACAATGTAACCTGTCTTTATAAGCTTATTTATGCATACATATCCTCGGTGAATACACACACATAGGCATGCACGCTTGTGCGCGACCTACCTTCTCACCCCTATTATCGAACACCTTTCCGCGTACGCTTTTTTCATCGACCACCAACGTCAATTGGCGGCTTCCTTCTCTCTCTTCCTGCAATGCCGACTCTATCGATGCATGCTTGTACGTGTGCTATAATTATATATATCTATGTATGTTAGCGTCGACAATTGCATGTTGTAGCCCAACACTTTTGTGAATACATGTAATTTTTTATTGTGGGCGCGTTGGTGTCAAAGTGTTAATGACTGGGTTTGCAAATGTGGATTAAAATAGCCAATAATTTTCGTTCCCGGACAGCGCCCAAGTACGTACGAATATTGGTGTGGATATACATATTACATTTTAACGGTGCAATGTATAAGTACTACTCAGACCGTAGAAAAAAAATTGTTTTACAGAAATGGATATTAGTTACGCCGTCCGGTGGTTTCCATGTTATCATAAAATATTTACTCAATTATGATTACAATGAAATTTAATTAAGGCCCTCACCTCATTTGAAAGTGTGTTTTTTGGGTGTTTCTTTAAAAGCGCTTAAAACGAATATGAAAAAAGGTTTTTTATTTTTGTTTCCAGTATTTTATTTTTTGATTTATTTTTAAAAAATAAATTATTTATTTACACAAGGTTCGTTTGAAAAGTTGTCAGTCTTCGAAAAATGGTCTTCCAAAAAAAGCTATGTCGCTGGCGATACGGGTTCCGGGACTCTCTGGTGTCTGAAATCAAAAAGGCAGAAAGGTTCTTATTCAGTATGAACGTCGTTATCGTGTGAACTACGATCTTACAAAAACAAAAATTTACAAAATGATGGATGTTCAAAGTAGAAAACCGTTTTTTGACCCTTTTTTTTATTTTAAAGGCCCGAAAAAAATACTACAATTTTATTTTCCGAATGATTAACGATCACACAACAACAACACCAATTCTACATCGTTTAAATTTTATTTCATCAAAATCGATTCAGTAGAACCGCCTATATTTGTGTCGCCAGCGCGAACAACTAAATTGCGCGTTCCTTCTTGAATTCGAACAACTGGTTTTGTAAAGATGTCAATCCCTAAATTTAAGCACATGTATGACATCGATATCATCGGTCTTAACAACCGCGCTGTTAGTTCTGCTTTCTCCAAACTCGATAAAGGGGCAAAGTGAATGGGTCTGGTGGTGAACGAGGACTAAACGAAGTGCCTCCTGTCATGATACAAACAGTCGGCGCATTCGTATATTGGCACCCACGTCACTGTTGACAGTTATGATTTCGAAGTTGTAAAAGGCTTCGTATATTTAGAAGCCAGCATTAACACCGATAACAATGTCAGCCGTGAAATCTCTCTTGTTAACAAGTGCTACTTTGGACTAAGTAGGCAAATGAGTAATAAAGTCCTCTCTCGACGAACAAAACTAACACTCTACAAGGCTCTCATCATGCCCGTCCTAACGTGTGGCGCAGAAGCTTGGACGATGACAACATCCGATGAAGCGACGCTTGGAGTGTTCGAGAGAAAGATTCTGCTGAAGATTTTTGGACCTTTGCACGTTGGCAACGGCGAATATCGCAGACGATGGAACGATGAGCTGTATGAGCTTTACGACGACATATACATGGCGCAGCGAATGAAGATCCAGCATTTATAAAATAGGTGTGCTTGGTTTCCTCAGTTTCCACGCGGAGCGCGTCGGTCTACTTGTAAATATGGATGAAACTAAATCCATGCAAATTAACACCTTGGAGACAAACAATTTTACAGTATTGGGGAATAAGTCAAAAGCGTCGATACATTTATCCACCTAGGAAGTCAGATTACACCAGATGGCGGAACGATGATTGATATTAGTGCAAGAATTAAAAATGTAAAGCGGCATTCGCCAGCCAAAAAAAGATATGGTACTCGAAGCAACTGACAAGACGCACAGAAGTAAAGATTTTTAATTTCAATATAAAATCAGTTCTACTCTACAGTTGTGAAACGTGGCTTGTATCAGCATCTACCACAAGAAGCTTAGAATTATTTGTTAACCATTATCTCAGAACAATCCGGCATATATGGAGGCCTGACCACTGTATTTCGAACAAACAACTCCTCGCAAGAAGCGGACAAAACCCATTGCTATTGAAATACGGGAACGTAAATGGAGATGGATTGGGCACACCATCCGAAAATCCGCTAACAAACTAAGCCGAATGGCGTGATGAATATGTTTTACACGCGCGCAGTTTCCCTTCGAGTTATTAGCTGATTTCTGCATGAAATTTACAATATTTTCTCCGTTCATGATTTTAAAGGTTTCGGGAGCGTAGTGTGGCCATTCGAGCTAGACGTGATTAACATCTCCCTTTCCGTGCAGATTGGACAATTTGGGAAATTGTCGTGACCAAATCTAAATACGTATTTTTAAAATCTCCGTACCCTGAATGGAATTACGTTAGGTGGTAGTTGGTTTGCCCATAGTTTCTCTCTAACCAAGTCGTACGAATGGGTATGAACTCATACGTCTATCTTCCCTTAGGTGATCTGCTCTACCAGCCTTGTCAGTTGGGTGTTCGAACGATGCCTTTCTTCTGCTGCAATACCTTTACGCCTTGATCTATTGCCATGTCCGGGTAGCCTTATATAAAATCTCTACATTCCTTTTGCCAAAATATCTACTAGGATAAGTCCTGCAGTGACGAAGAAAGTGTCATCGGAAATTGCATTGTCTGCTGAAGAGCGACCGCTATTAGGAACAACTTTATTTGTCATTTCACCAGTTAAATGAATATCCAAAGAATTTACTCACGCCTTTACTAGTATCTGAGACATAGTTCAGTTAAGACCGCAAAATTGTTCATGCTTCAGCCTGAAACGCGTACGATCATATACCTATAGCGATAGAGAGTTGAGAATTAGATGCGTCTATTCAAGGATCAAGGACTTGGCTTCCACTTTCAATAAAATCTTCTCGGTAATCGGACATCGGTTTAAAAAATCTCTGTTAATCAGATTTCTTTAGACTTTAACTTTTCTTGTCTCATGACATGTCGTAATTTTGATGCGGTTGTTGTTGTTGTAGCAGTTCACTAGGCCGTGCCAGTGCGGTGTAGTCACCGATCGCCATCGACTAACTCATCTAGCGGTAGGCTCAGGAAGCGTAATATTTCGACGGGTTGGGGCCTGTTGGAGACGGGTGTTAAGTGAGTGGGTGTGAGAGGCCGTGCGGATTGGTGGTTAGTATCGTGCGGGTTACCTTCACATGTTAGACGTATGTTGAGTATGTTGGGTTCGATCCTGGATAAGTAGGAGTTTAACATGCTGCAGTATCCAGATCGTATTTGAGTCCAAGTTACGTGGACGAGACCGCTAAAGTCCTTCGTTGGAATCGGTGGTGGTTGGACACCGATAACGGCATTCATGGGTCGGGAGTTTAAGGAGGTGGTGAAGATATCTCGTTTAATTTCATTTAATGTCTGCCTGTGTTGTGTTTAGTCCAGGATCTCCCCACTGTAATCGAAGAAATGCCTGTTGACTCACTGGGAAGGTGGCTGATTCCTGTAGTAGATATGATCGATGTGGTAAAGGGTTTGGCATAACCAGGCGACTAGTATTGACAAGCGTGGAATATAATATTTCTCTCTGGTTTCATTCGGCCTTCGTAGGACTAAGGAGAATCATATTTGCATCAGATGTATTGAGAATTTATCGCCTGTATTTTCTATCCCTCAAAAAACTTTTCATATTCATATTCTTTTTACTTCAGCTCGTACTTTGTAAATCACTAAATTTTATGAGTAAGCCGCTTACAAAGTAATTCTAAAGCCGACCTTTTAGCTAAAACCGTCAATGCGTTAAGAAAGAATTGAACTTTCCCACAAAGAGTTAATCACAACAATTTGTTTGTAAACATAATGAATTGTTGCTGACGCGATAATACACTTCTTTTCACGCTCAAAAGTAACAACAAAAAAATGGCATTACATAAGAAACAATAAAGCTTACTTAAACCATTATTAGCTAGTTCTCGGTTCACACTATACGCGCGATGGCCAGGCGGACGAGTTTGAAGACGCATGAGACCTTTTTCAGGCCAACGCCACAATGTTGGTATTTTATGGCAATTATATGTAATTTTAAATGTCCTTTGCACCATAACATCAATTAAATTCCTTTATCTAATGACCAGTACACACAAACGTGCATGCGCCCAAAATCGCTTTACAGACAAAGAATGAAAATTCGCAGACAGTGTGACCGAAAATCATTCAGCTATTTTTTGAAATATTTTCAAGGTTTACTTTTTTTATTATAAAAACTTTGCAGATAACTACATGGTGAAACACAAATTATGAGCCGATTTGATTATTATTTTTAACGGCATAGTTTTATTTGGGGCATTAAATATTTTTTTTAATATATATCTATCTGATATCTGATATATTGATGGCCGCTACCAAAATGTATACAAATATCTTTATTTTCTTTTTATAGTAATTTGCATCGCAGTGCTTCCAGCACCAGATAATCGATTTGTCGACAATTTTTGTTTGTCACAAAAAAAAAAATTTATTCTAGGCTGTCAGATCGGACGATTTCGCTGATTGCCCAAAATCGTCAAATGAAGATATGAATTGTTTAAATTTTTTTTATTTCCAACACTATGTTGTTGGGAAAGCTTGAATCACATATCCACCAACAAATTCGATTTCGGTATTCAGAACTCGCTCAACACGAGGACTTTCGATTGTCCAACAACGAGTTTTTTGTTTGTTTTCATGCCTAGAGTGGTGCTAGTGCGCCTATCCTTTTATCAGCACTTTTTCTAAAAAATAAAGTATTTCATTATTTGTCAGCAAAAATTTCTGGTTATACGACAGTCGGGTTGCTGGTTCGATTACAACAGCTGTCTGCCATCTGAATTTAGACAGAACACATGACAGAAACACCTCTGATTCCTTGACCAAATTCTTTGCGTCTAGAAATGTCTAATTAGGTTGAGCGTTGTTGACGGGTCTTTCTCGACACTATTCTTCGAAACTTGTGCGTTCTGAAGTAATTGACTTATTCGAGGGCGTAAAGTTAACTTGAGATCGCGGACCGGACCAGTCTCTTAGAGCTGAGCAACTAAGTGTAGAATTGTTTGAGCAGCTGACGCCAGACGGCTCATTTCTTCGTTCTGTAATTTATGGCGCGCCAAAATCAAAGACCGACTATTTCGTAAAAACAATTTAGTATTTCCCTCATTCTGAACCATACAAATTTTCGTAAATTTCATCTGTGAAATGTAAATTTGCAATTCGTTATAACAGCTAAATGATAAAGTTAAAAGTTTTCGTGCCTCAAATAGAGTGACGAGCTTTGCGTCAGCCTATTTTCTGTTAGCACGAATAGACATTAAGCAATGAGATCCCATAATTGTCTAGAAAATTAAAAAAAAAAATCATCAAAGGTTACAACAAGTAAAAGAACTAATATCTAATTACTTTATTTTGTTAGCTTGAGATATTTCAAAAGGGGTTTTTAAGATCTCTTCATTAAATTAGCAGCCCAACACTTGGTATTATTATGGATCAATTTCTGGTGTATGTGCGATCTAAAGGATCAGTCAAGTGCTCGCTTGTCTGTTTTCGCTGTGGTCCGCGGAAAAGGTCTGTTGTACAGAAAATTTAGTGACTCTCATTTTTAGTAGATTTTGTACATGTAAATATTTTTATACCACATTAAAATTTATTATTATTTTGTTTATTACATTTAAAATAAATAAAAAAACTTAATAGAATAAATATAAGCAGGGTTTCAAGACCATCAGCTCGATTAAATTTTAGTATGAAAGGCTACTACCCCGTACTTAAATCTCATAATGTTTTTAGCTGACAGCCTTGCACTTCTAAAATCATAAAAAAAGTATATTAAAAAGATTTGAGATGTCCAATAAATTTTGCCGATTTCTAAGAAGTTAACGTCTCAAAATGTATTGTATTAATTTTATCTAAATTTTTTTAGAATATAAGCTATACAAAAATGAGCACTGCTATTAAAATGCATGTACGATTATCACACACACACTGTACTTATGCACACACACACACATCGTCACATCAGAGAATTATTGCACAAACAAATTGACATTAAGAAAGCAAACCACAAAGCAGTCTATCCCCACACGCTCCAATTAAGCATTGTTCCTTTTCTAAGTCCCCCAAAATTATCAGTTCACCCTAAATGCTTCATTCACTGTATCTGTAACAAACTTCGTGTCATGCAGCAATGTAATTGCCACTGCCGTTGGCATTTCCGCTGAATAGCAAATAACAAAAAAAAGAACGAATAAAAGCCAGAATGATATCTAAAATTTTATAAGTATTTCTCTTTTTGTGTGTATGTATGTATTTTGACAGCGGCGTACAAGGCATTGGATTTGACTAAGCCGAGCAGGAACAAGAGTACAACCTTAAAGTAGCCACAACCGAACAACGCCGCGACAGAGTTGTGGCTAAGCAATTGGTTTGTGGCCGGTCGTACGGTCCCACTGTTGACAACCATTCAATGCGACATTTGCACTTCACTTTGCAACAGCCAAACAAGAAATGATGTGTCAGCAAATGAAGTTGTAAAGGCTAAGTAGCGTGGAGCTAATCGACATCGGCGTTGTGCTGTTAGACTGTATAGAGCTACATATATGCATACATACATATTAAGGGGTTAGTTTTATTGCCAGCAACGGGGAAATCTATGACGAAGATGGTTCCTGGTATTTAGTTGCACCAAAGCTGGCCTAAAGCAGGATAATGATTATTAGAGCCACATATTTATTTTTGTGTAGGTAAAAATGAAGATTAATCTATGTTATGCCTATCCTACAATCCGAATACATACCCTTGGGCTCACAAAATTAAGTCACGGTTACCTTTCTCAACATTTGCAATGTTTCTTGTGATAGATTTTTTCGCTAGTTTTATATAAAAGCATAGATCATTGTATCAGCATTAACGGGATTGCTATCCCCACAATAATTCAGAAATGTAAAATCCCAAACAAACTAACCAGAATAGTGATGATGACTTTGAATGAAACTGTATCAAAAATGATGATACAAGACAATAAAATTGAACCCTTAAGAATTAAAAAGGCGATACGCTCTCATCAAGAATCTTCAACCTTTTGCTATGCTGTGCCATCGATGAAGTAAGTAACGCCAAAAGGACTGGACATATATTAAACAGAACTACCAAATTATTCGCATATGCAGATGACATAGCAATTGTCAGAAAACTTCCAAAACCTTCGCGGATTTTGAAATTGCAGCTGGTAGAATTTACCTTCAAATCAACGAAGATAAGACGAAATATATGATGATGTCCAGACAATATAAGCTAACATTAGACAAACTGAAAATTTGCGATTTTTCTATTGAAATCGTCGAATTTTTTACCAACTTAGGCTTTAAACTGAGTACAGTCAATTAAATAAGCCTCACCATCAATGAGATAATCCAAGCACCTAACAGATCATACGCGTCACTAACGAAGTTCTTCAAATGGAAACTACTAAACAGACGATACAAATTGATTCTGTACAAAACCACCATTAGACTAGTCTTATGCTATGGAGCTGAATCGTGAATGCTAACTGAAGCATATAAAGCAAAACTGCAAACCTTCGAACGAAAATTACTCAGAAACATTTTTCGAGCTCTGAAAGACCACGGTGAGTGGCGCATAAGGTGGAACGACGAGGTGGATCAGCTTACAAATAGTGAAAATGTTATATGTCTCATCAAAGTGTACCGATTAAGATGGCTGAGTCATATAACAAGAATGGACGGTTCGAGGGCGCAGACGAAAATTGTAGAAGCCAGAGTGTTCAACACTAAAACAAGAGGATGGTCAAGAACAATCTGGGCTGACGAACTAGAGGAGGCCATCAATAAACTTGGGATAAGGAATTAGAAAAAAGTTGCAGGCGATCGAGATGCATGTATGCAGGCCGCACGTGCAGCTGGCCAAAGCTCTCAAAGAGCTGTAATGCTAAAAGCTGATGATGGTTTATTGCATATATATATTACATTTATCAAAGCTTCAAATTTTGTACAAAACTTACAAACACTTCAAAAGATTTTCACCAAAGTTTTCAACTTTTTAATCAGAATCTTTCAAATGCTTCTGGGTATGCAGATTTACTGTTCATTCAATTCTAAATTTATATAATTAAAATAAAAATTTCAGGTCGCTCAAAAATATTGTCGATTTGCGGCGATTTTTTTTTTTTTGCATCGAACCTTGAACATTTTCTTTCATATAAGTAAAGACTTCCGAATTTTGAATAAGATTTTTGACCAAACACTCAACAAAGGGTGTTCACGCCAATTATATCGTGTGTTTTTTGAGAGCTTGAGACCTTAAAATGATAATACTAAACAAAAATCGTGTAATGAATTTTTATTTTTTATTATAATCTAGTAGATAATTTAAACGGCGGAATCCCTAGCCAGATGGGTTGGTGCGTGACTACCACTCGGAAGTTCGTAGGTTCGAGTCTCCACACATCAAACACCAAAATAAAAAGGTTTTTTCTAATAGCGGCCGCCCCTCGGCAGGTAATGGCAAACCCCCTAGTGAATTTCTCATTTGGATTCGGTTTAATACTGTAGGTCCCTCCATTTGTGGAACAAAATCGAGACGCACAACATAAATAGGAGGAGGAGCAAGGCCAAACATCAAATATTGGGTGTCAGTATGTATGTAATTTCAAGGCACTTATTTCTTGAATATGATATCCGATATATGTTCGTCGCGGCTATTAGTTACATGTTCTATTTGATTAGCCCATTTTTTGACTACTTTTTCCAATAAATTTATTGTAAAGCGCGCTTTAGCAAAGTTGCACCGTCTTATTGGAACCAAATGTCGATGTAAAGCTGATTCATTTTTGGAAAACGAAAAAATTCAGTCAGTATGACTCGAAAGCGCTCGCCATTCTCCGTAACGGCAGCTCCTTCCTCATTTCAAAAGAAATACATATGTACCGATGATGCCGCCAGTGCTCCATGAACTTCTCGAAGAGATTTTTTGTTTCAAAGTAAATTTTAACAATTAGGAAGCGTGATTCTGACGTTAGACGATTAATTATTACCTTCCAAACCAATGAGGTTGCCAGGAAGGGGTCGACAGAACCGGTTTCTGTTGTCGCCATCTCAGACATCGGTGTCTCCTTAACCGTTGTTAAAGGGAAACTGTCCAATTTCTTTCTTAAAAAAGCGCAAGACAGATCGAGTTATATTGTATTTTATCGTGCGCTACCTCAAAAACACATTGGCCTCAGTACGACCGAAGAAGGCCGCTTAAAGTGCTAGAATACCCTGGCATTCAATTTCCAAGCTCATAGCTGTGGGCAGTGGTCACTGAATGATCGGAAACGCATGCGAAAAAACGTCGACTTTCGTACAACTTCCATTGCAGAAAGTGTGAAGATCCTGCACAAAAAGATACTTTTGTACACTTTCTTTGCAAATGTCCGGAGATAGCCTGGGGCAGTTCTCCAGCCTAGCTCCCTTTTCTCTCCTCTACTACATCAACAGCACTGGATGGCTGTAGATGGTTTTTTTCCTTTGAGTTGTGTGATTTTTCGCTGGTAGTTGCCTACATTATGGTATTAAAATGGCACTCTAGTGCTACTTGTAGTGTACCCGTGGTCCTCTTGCCATCTAACCTGCCTATCTGCCAAACCTTATGGAACAGAAATGTCAAGACAGTTTGCCATTCTCATTTTCTCGACAATACCAATATCGATAGTTCGCATGTAGCTCAAATAATACCCGATACATATATACATACATACAATTTAAAATTCAATGAAAACTATAATTAAGCTTTATGCTTCAAGGAATAACTTTTAATTGTAATTTAACATTTAAATACTTAGTTCTTTTTTAATTCTTAACATCTTTTCGCTTTCATAAAATATGGCTTCAGTGCGCTCCTTTACGTAATGCTTGAATTTTTACTTTTATTGCCCACATTGTATATTTTTGCAATTATTCAAATACTTAAACGAGGTATTTCCTCAATGAAAAATTACATTTCCCCACTTATGCCGCAATTACGTAAAACCTTTGGTTATTGCCACTAAACCGGTGCACGCTACCTACAATCATAAATAATTGTCAGCCATTAATGTACGTCACCTTTGTCCCGGCATTGTGCAGTCAAAGTACCCATTAACACTTCTTCCTTTGCCTCCATAAACTGCGTTTGACCTCATGTAAGGATATTCATTGTTATGACCGCACAACTTCAAAACTCATAAAATTTCAACGCACATACACTCGGACATGTGTAAACATAGAGGCAAATAGCCAGTTACATTGTCATTAATGTCGACAAGCGACGAGTGAAAAAATGTGCAAGAAAATGCGTGTAAGCCCGAGTGAAAAGGGTGGACGATGAGTTTTTATTGTCATAAAATGCCTTTATGATCCTCAAATTTATTCACTATCTAACTTTTCGACAAACTTTGTTGAAGTGGTATCAAATCGATTGACACCTGGTGATTGCTCAGTTGTTGACCGCTTCAATGTTCAATAGAAAAATAACCAGATAGAGAAGGATGGGATTTGGGTGAGTTTTCCTTTTCCAATTGAATTGTGCTTAGCATCAACTTCATGAGCGGTAGACTGCATTGTTGTAATGCTCTTTGGTATATCCATAAGACAACATGGCTCGAATAGCCAATCGGAACCAATTTTAGTTATAGTAAAAAATTCTTGGTGTTATGCTAAATGGACTTTAGTGGGAAATGAGTGATAAAGACAGAGATTTGCAAGTTGCATTCCGCCGGTTGTCAGGAAAACACTGCAAGCTCGGTAAGTTCTACAAGGCAAGTAAGTGTAAGTTAAAAATTATTGATGAATGGAATCGGAAAATGTAAAACAGAAATCTTTCGAACAATTGGTATTTTCAAACATGCGTATTTAAAAAAATTAACTGGATTATGATATCTTGCAAGATTGGCATCTGTAGGATAGTGCAAAAGTAATTATTTGGCGGAGTTTAACAAAGCGCGCCAGTCGCTTCTTTCCCATGCTAACGGGCGCCAATTGGACACACCAAGTGAAGCCAAGTCCTTCTCCATCTGATCTTTCCAAAGCAGATGAGACCTTCCTCTTCTTCTACTACCACCAGCTGGTACCGCAACGAATACTTTCAAAGCCGGAGCGTTTGTATCCATTCGGACGACATGACCCAGCCAACGTAGCCGCTGGATCTTCATTCGCTGCGCTATGTCTATGTCGTCGTAAAGCGCATACAGCTCATTATTACATCGCCTATAATACTCACGGACGCTTTGTCCAACAATTTTACGCAGAATCTTTCTCTCAAATACTCCAAGCGCCGCCTCATCGAATGTTGTCATCGTCCACGCTTCTGCGTCATACGTTAGGACGGGCATGATGAGAGCCTTGTAGAGTGTTAGTTTTGTTCGTCGAGAGAGGACTTTACTGCTCAGTTGCCTACTTAATCCAAAGTAGCAATTGTTGGCAAGAGAGATTGTACATTGAATTTCAAGGCTGACATTGTTATCGGTGTTAATGCTGGTTCCCCAATAAACGAAGTCTTTTACAACCTCGGAATCATAGCGGTCAACAGTGACGAGGGTGCCGATACACGAGTGCACCGACTGTTTGTTTGATGACAGGAGGCACATCGTTTTGTCCTCGTTCACCACCAGAACCATTCGCTTTACCTTTTTATCCAGTTTGGAGAAGGCAGAACTAACAGCGCGGTTGTTGTTATTACGTTTAAATATGGCCGAACACTGCTCAGAATCATCAACACGTTCCTGTTTTTGGTCACCAGCGAGCAAACGTAGTACTCACTTTGAACAGAGCTTTCTCATAGCCAAGTGATCATGCAATATAAAACCAACATGTTTTTTTTATATCTTTACGATGTCAGCTAACTCTCGCAATTTCACTTTTCGATCATTCTAAACGATTTTGTGGATCTTTTTAATGTTGTCTGGTGGTACCGCCTCATTTGGACGTCCACTGCGTTATGCATCATCGGTGTCTCTACGACCACGTTTGAAGTTTGCAAACCATCGTTTTAGTTTTTTTTCTAAAGGAGAGGAGTTCTCATAACACTTTTTAAGCCATTGCTTATCTTGAACGATATTTTTTCCAATCAAGAAGCAGTGTAAAATTAAAACACGAACTCTTTTTGATCCATTGTTCTGAAAATAACAAAAGTAATAATTATTTTTTATGATAAATAATTTAAATTAAATATAATTATTTTGTACTTATTAGTTCTATAAATTTATTTATATTATTTAAGTTTTATTAATTTATTAGATTCAATGAAAATATTTGAAATGAAATAGGTTGTTTTCATTGAATTTTTTTTAATGAAAAATAGTTAATTTGATTAGGGGTCTTTTTACTATTAAGGAGGAAATACTAATTAATTATTATTTTATAATAGATTTAACTAAATTTTTTTTTTAACTTATTTTTATTAATAATTAAGAATTTACTAAACATTTGTTTAGTTTAAATTTATTTAATATTTATATATTAATTAATAACTAATAAATGTTACTAAATAAATAGATTTAACAAAATTTTTAATTAATTTTTTGATTTATTTAGTTATTAAAGTTTTATTTTGGCTTATATTTTTATTATTGATTTATTTTATATGTAAATTTTTGTGTGAAATTTTATTTATTTTAATAATAACTTAGCACAATAACTCACGACTAATGAATAGAATATAATGTAATTTTAGCAATTATCGCTCTAAGGTTATTCCTAACTAAAAAAGAGGTGTATGCAATAAAAGTAGTGCCATCTATGTGTTAGTCTCAGGACTTTTCAGCCCAAGTGCTATATTTATAAGTTAAAAATTTGTTAAAAAATTTGTTAATTATTTTGTGCAAAGCAAAAACAAATGTCTCAGGAAACTAGTAACTTGCTCTAAGATAACTATCGCAGCAGTAAAATTTTGCTTCATCTTTTATTATTAGCGTCTCGTTAGGTGTACCGCTATGGTGCGGCGTCAGTTACGTGTTTATTTTATGCTTTCATGTACCTTTTTCGTTCTGGCACTCCAGTTATTTTGTGCACTACTGTGTGTAAATATATACATATATCGCTTCAGCCAGAGCACATTTTGTATGTAAATTGTGCACCGCACTTCAAAGTTTCTAAATTAGCTACTTCATTTGAAACTATACTTTATACAAATCTCATAATTAATTGTGTACTTCCTCATTATCGACGCTGCTTAATTTCCCCCACGCATACCTTCTCACAGCTGAGAACATTTCACAAATCCCTTTTAATTACCTCCACTAATGCGAACAATTTGATAACTTTTCTTAACTTTATAATGTCACTTCTCAGAAATTAACTTAAAGCTGCTAAATCGCTGCTGCTTCCCCTTCTACGCCACGCCACGCCACTTTAATCACAACAGCCAACTAAATGAATACATAAATATAATACATATCTTCACCGGAAAGCTACTAAGTGAATGAGTGAACTCAAATATCCTTTCGCCATTTGTGGAAACTTTATCAATTTGCTTGCAATTCAAACAACTTAAGTGCAGCGCAAAAGCGAGAGTAAATTAATTCGTTGGTTAGTTGGAAAATTTTCATTTGCCAAATAACATTTCCGCCTCGGATGCCAGCTCTCACCCCCATCTTTATATATATGTATGTGTATGTGTATGCATGTCTTCATATTTGTATGTATGTATACATTCCACCTGCCGATTATCAGCTACTTGCTTTGACTGGGTAACTTTTCGCTTGCTGTAAACCCAAAAAGTTAATTCGACAAAACTTTTTGGGCCAACTCAAAAGCTACTCAAAATGGTTTTGGGCAGCATTTGATTAGCGCGCGATTGTAAATCCTTTCCGGCGGCAATATAAAGTGCTATGCACGCTCCGGGGTGGGATTGTCTAAAAGTGGTCTATAATCATGGATAATTGATTTTCCTTTCACTTTCTATCCCTCGCTGGTGAAGGTAATTGAAAAATCGTAGACATTCAGCTCGCAAATATTTTGGTTAATTTCTCTTTCTTTAATTTACTTATTTTTACCACACATTTACTAGGTCGGGTTGTATGTATGTATGTATGTATGTATGCATGTAACGGAATCTTTGAGCTTAATTTTCACTGGCTTCTAAAAATCTGATCGACTTGAAATTTTGCACACCTATCAAGGACCGATGACAATGCAATAATTTGATAAAAGTTTTCCATTATCCTTATTAGGATTGCCAGGCTTAATATTTTCTTTTTTTTACCTGTGGGCAAAAAGTAAGGTGAATTTGGTTGTAAAATGAAACATCTTTTTTTATTCTTGTAAATCAGTTTCTCAGGCTCCCTCCACGAAATAAGTTCTTCATCCCGATTACTTCTTTATCACGGCCGATAACTGCATAGCTTTAGACTCTCAGTCGATAAGAAAGAAATTAAATATAACACGAATATATCGAATCATTTATTCACTGACTGCAATGATAACAATAATTTTCATTCATAATAAACAAAAAATAGTTTAAAGAAACTAAAAAACACGCATTTTTGCTAATCTAACTAAAAAGTAGAAAATAAAAAATAGTTTAAAAAAACTAAAAAACACGCTTTTATTGCGAATCGAACTAAAAAGTAGAAAATAAATTTTAATGACAAAGAGACCTATAATGAAGTAATAGCAAATCGAACGATCAGTCATAGTCAACTACCTCAGAACAGAATTATAACAAAAATTAAGATACAAATAGAGTAATTCAAATTCGAGTTAAAAGCGTGGGATGCTTGATATAGTAAATATTACAATCATTCTATTGGCAACTACCTATGTACAGAGGGTTATGAAAGTGAAGCAAAATGCATCCCACGCTTTTAACTCTAATTTGAATTACTCTATTTGTATCTTAATTTTTGTCATAATTCATAATTAGGAATATTGTAGAAATTAATAAGCCAACGAATTAATAATCGATTTTTTGAACCCACGAAACCCATGTAACCCCTTAAGCCACTTAGATCTTTTTAAGAAGGTAACTAGTCCAACCAGTTAGAAATTTTGCAAATTTCCCAGGTTCTGAAAGAAATAATCACGAAGATATTTGGCGCGGTTTCTTTAAAGTGCAGGGCATTCACAGAGGAAGTGTTGTACCTACTCAATTTCTTCTTGATCTCCACAATTCCTGCAGAAGTCATTGTGGGGTACACCCATTCTACTGGCTAAGGTGCCAATATTGCAGTGATCCGTTAAAACCACCTGTGATGACGCTGGTAGTTGATCTGTTGAACCCAAGCAGACATTTTATCTTTTAAGAATCAGTACTGGCCAGAGCGCTTTGGAGACCCAGAAATGAGTTTCCATCACTCAGAATATGGGTAGTTTTGAAATGAATGTAATTGTGAAACTGATCCAGAAAAAAAACTAAGTATGCATAAGAGCGATTTTAAGTACTCGATTCAAGGATTAAAAAGGTCTTGCTCATGAGTGAAATGCACTTACTTTGCCACAGACTCTCAATAAATAAACTACTTGCCACTTTCCAGGAATCGTTAAAACAGTTTGTAAAATTAGATTTTATTTTGAGGTGAACAATTTTTGTGTTAATTTTGCTATGGAATTGCTCTCACTAAACTCGATAATCAATATACAATTTTGTTTTTTGAGAGTTTCAAACTTATATATATTTACTTTTTCCTTGTTCACTCCTCTCGGGAACATAGGGCCTCGGCCTTGGTTTTGTTAATCTATTTGATTTCCTTCAGGGTAGGTGATTAGCCTGCTGCTACCAGTCCTAAATGGTGGAAATGCCCACCTGTTATTGCTTGAGAGCAACGCCTTTTTCTGCTTGGAGCGCCATCTGTGTTTCACATATTTCTCCCAGAAGCATCGCGCAGATGGTTGAGGACTTCACTAAATTTGGGGTGTCTGTGCTATTAGCGCGGTTGCGCGCTTCCTCTTGCTGGAACCACTGATACAATGTGTAACTATGTGTTTTTCTTTATTTTAGCTTGTTTTAGCAATCACAATGCAAATAATGCGCTGACTATTGTGCGGGTGTAGGGATGGAAAGGATAAGTTTTTGAGTTTGAGGAATGAGATTGTTTTTTTTTTTAGAAACATGAAAAGTAGGTAAATTTGGAGAAGTGCGAGGACCGTATTCGAATCCACAAACTCTGGGATTGCAAATTGTGAGAAATTATGCACTTACGCTAGATTACCGAGGCCTTAAATATTTATATACCGCTCTTAAAATTTTTTTTCTTCACATTGCAAAAACCCAATACATTTAAATGTGAATAAATGAATATACAAATTAGTAGTTCAGGTTTCTGTTCGATTCAGCAAGCACATACATTCTGCCTGCAATAAACTTCTTAAACTTAAATTAAGCCTACCAAACCTACGTAAAGCAAAAAGAGGACACTTTCCAGGAATTTAGTTACCAAAAACCCCAATATTGAGGTTGATTAGTGCGCCGTGTGCAAGCCGCTTGCCATTATCACACCTTCTCAATGAAGGTCAATCGCGTTGTTAAGTGGCCGTCCACTGTTGTATTTGAAATTTTAATCAGCATGAAACAGGAGACTTGCATTCATTTACCATACATCTGTTATATGCGCACAATTGGAACGACTTACACCAGCGTACCTGCAGTGTTCAATTCTCAAAAAGGCTTCTAACTCAACTACTGTAATATTATACCGCGGTATGCGGCTGTCGGCGGTCCATCAGGCGGTGAATAATATAATTATACATACATACAACAGTTCAAAATGACTCAAATTGGTTTCGATAAAAAACGTTTGATAACGTATGGGAATTGAGTCAATTAAATTTTTTACTGCCATGCGATATCAAGCTATCGAGTTATGTTGACAAATATCAACCGAATATCAAACGAATACCAACAAATCATGTCACACATTTTTGAGTTTAAAAGAGAAGTGTGAATAAATTTTTAGAGACATGTTGAAATGCAATAAATTTCCACTAAATTTGTGGCCATAAGTGGGTTTGGTTAGGATATATGACTTCTCTTGCGAGGAGCCCACTTGGACAAATATTCAAAATTTGTTCGTTGTGATACCACATAGGGGGAGACGTGCGGAACGGAGAAGGGTAGGAACCAGACTAGTAAAAAAAAGGAGAGGGCTATTTGAATTAAAGGATGTGGACCAACAGTAGTGATTCACGTTCGTACTAACCGTTTTAAGCTACTGATGGATTTCACCAGGTGTGAGTGATATTTAAGCACGCAATGTCCAAAAGGTGTAGCGAATAATTGAGAGCCCAGATGTCTACCTAAGGATACCTACTTTTTTCGTCTTAGAAGCTCTCTGGAGCGCCCCCGATCTACCCCTGGCCAGCGAGATCTCGCGACTTTGCACGCTTGCGCACTAGCCCAGCGTTCGCTGAGTTGGAGCTAGGCCCATCTTTCCAAGAGCAGAGCACAGGTTCTCAGGGGAGTCCCGATCCTCATATTTTGCGATGAAACCTTCTCAAGGGTCCCCCGTCTAGTCAGCTCAACAGCTCTTCAGTTTTTCTCTATGTCGGTAGGACCGGGAATCTAAGTGTGCCTAATATTGAAGTATTCGGATGCAATCGAAGAAAGGATACATAGCCATTGGGCCTAAGTTCCTAATTGCCGCTTGGCTATCGAAGTACAGTAATTAAAGTAGTAAGCAATCGGCTTTCTTAATTGCGGCTACTTTCGCTTGGAAAACATTACAGTGGTCCGGAAGCCTAAATTAGAGCTTAATAGGGAGCTCTTCGCAGAATATTCCTCCTTCCAACTCTACCGTCCCACTTCGAGTCATCGGTAAACATATTTGTCATGCCCTGCCTCCAAATTTTGAGGGAATATGAATGGAAAAAGTTCCGCTCGGACCTATCGAGGGTGCACAATGATCCAGCACCATGGGGATGAACTCAAAGTTTTTGGGAATGCTAGAGTGTCCGTAGCTTAAGTCTAGCTTAGGGTATAAGATATTAGTAATAATCGGCCAAGTGAAAAATCACAACTTAAAAAAAAGGACCAAAAGAGCGTGCACCATGAAAAAATTACTTTACTATTTTCATTTTTTCATAAATTCTTAAAATTACTACTATAATTTACTAAGCTTTGGTTTATATAATAGAATATGATAATAACTCAGGTTCTATTCAAACTCTAGTACCACGTAGAAATTTCAGTCAAAAATTTTCCTGCCATAGCGCGAATAGGTTAAGATACTCAGTACTCAATTTCTTTCAAGTTATGGGTATTGCCTAGTTCTTAAATACTTGCATTTAATTTTCCCTAAAATTTACTATCGAGAATAAATACCCTTGGCTCGCTGGTGGTATACTTAAAATTAGTCGCGAAATCTCTGATTTACATTTTGCTTGCTTCTAAGTATTTCACGTCTCAGGGAAACCACACGAAACTCTAAAGCTGATGAGTCCGCAAATAAAAAAATCTTTGCGGATCTTTCTTTATACCAGGAAGTGTAGGGTTCTTTTGGCTCTTTGCGGTCAGCTCGGCAGATCTTGTTCGAAAGATGGGCGTAGAAACTGTCAAACAGCTAGACGAAAACCTTGGCGTGGGAAATTTTTTTTATATTATATTAACTGAATGAAGGTTAATGGGGTAAAATTAGCTCAGCAATATGGGTTCTGTAATTTCCTTATTTTGCCTGGTCAGGATTTAACAAAATTTGCTTTGATGTCTGAGAAGGTATGCGGTTTAAATATTAGATCCAAAGCAGTTATTGCCAGTGATCAATCATAAATTAAGGTATAATAAATTATAGGATCCCTTTAAATGTGAAAAACGTAAAATTCGATGGCCTCGTAACTTCTTGAATCACTTTTATTGGCTTCGAAACAATTAATTCTAATTAATTGTAGAACTACATTTTTTATTTATTTATTTATTTATTTATTTATTTATACAAATAGTACATAGTAAGACTAAGGTCTTTTGATAGTACTTCAACAATATTATAAAAAAAACTGGAATGTTTTTAACATACAAGTTTCTTAATCTAAGTTTTACACCAGTTCATTTACAAATCAATCCAATATATTTAACTTAACTATAATAATAAGAAGAAAAAAAAATAAAAATAAAAATAGCAGTATGAAAAGAAAAGAAGGATTTAGAAAAGAAAAAGAAAACAACAAAAATAGTACAAGTAATTAGAGAATGTAAAGAGAAATGTAATGCGCTACTTTAATGCAATCAAACACTTTTAAAATAATTATAGACTTGTGCCCTGAAGTTAGATCTGTTAAGTCCAGCCTTCACAGTGTCGGGTAATGAGTTCCACACTTTAATAGCGTTAATGAAAAATAATCTAGATGATGGTAGGTAATTAAATTTTGGAACGATGAATTTGTTGTGTCTGCGAGACCTTACTGGTATCAACTTCTCTGTCAGATAGGGAGGAGACCTGCATAATATAAGTTTGCACAAAAATATGCAATTCCTAGCAGATAAATAGCTATTAAGGCAACAGCCTAGTAGCCTTGATCTGAAGGCAGAGATATGGTCATATCTGCCAATCCCATATACATACCGCGTGGCGTTATTAAACGCCACATTAAGTTTATGGCAAGATGTGGAGTCGAGTTTGCTGTATACCACCTCAGAGTAGGTGATGAGAGGCATAATTAGCTGGAGAACTAATTTGCGCCTCGTTTTCTCTGGGGTGAATGTTGCGGAGACACTCAGCTTTCGTAATGTAGCGTAAATATTCCCCACAACCCTATTTATATGGTCAGCACAGGTAAGTTTTGTGTTAAGAATAAACCCCAAATTTTTTACCTTATCCATAGAGGTAAGGGAACTTGTACCTATCCACAATTTAGGGATATTGTCAACATGCACAACACTATTACATATAGGTAAGACATATGACTTTGACACGTTCAAACATAATGAGTTATCGTTAGCCCATACAGAAATAGCAGACAAATCACTGTTTATTTTGAAACATAAATCTTCAACGAGACCAATACGACTGGACAAGTACAATTGTATATCATCAGCATACGCATGGACATTCACGTACTGACAAACGGTAAAAACATCATTGACAAAAAGACTGAATAAAAGTGGACCAAGAATAGACCCTTGGGGAACACCAGTTTGTACGTATCTTGACTGAGATGTTAATTTACTGGTCTTGACCTTCTGCGTTCTGTCACTAAGGTAGCTGGCCATGAGCTTCACCGCACTGTCTTTGAAGCCGAAATAGTGTTTAAGCTTCAAACATAATAATTTGTGATTCACTGAGTCAAATGCTTTAGAAAAGTCAAGTAAACAAAGTAGAGTCAAGTCTCCGTTTAAAATCATTCAAAAAATAAAAAGTGAAAAAATTTAATTAACTAAATTTATCAACCAAATTGCATATAACAATTTTAGGTTGTTAGTTGTTGTGCCTGAATTTTGCTGGACTAGTAGATGTCCGTTGGCAATGGCGAATATCGCAGGCGATGGAACGATGAGATGTATGAGCTTTACGACGACATAGACATAGCGCAGCCAATAAAGATCCAGCGGATACCATGGTTGGGTCATGTCGTCGCCGGCCCTGAAAGTATTCGATGCGGTACCAGCTGGTGCTGGCAGAGGAAGATGGAGGCCTCCTCTGCGTTGGAAAGATCAGGTGGAGCAGGACTTGGCTTCACTTGGTGTGTCCAATTGGCGCCGGTTAGCACGAGAAAGAAACAACTGGGGCGCTTGGTTAAACTCGGCCGAAATCGTGTAAGATGTCCAAATATTTCCTTGATAAACTGTACATATATACATACAGAATCTATAACCTTTCACGGCTTCAAAATCTATGGTGTTTAAAGCAAGGGTAAAGTAGGTCTACGGGTGTAGTTATGGAGCTTGTTAACTTATAAGGCTTGGGCAAATGAAATAAAAGTAGTAAATGAAGTAAAGCGCAACTTGCTGCATACTTACAAGCAGGAATGAATATAAGCGAAGGAGTAAGAACAAAAACAATTCAATAGTAATTTTTTAATTATTAAATTATTATTAAATTTATTAATTAGTCCAATATAACAGTAAAAGCATGCAATTTTTTAATAAATTAAACTCGAGTGAGAATTTCACAATCATTTTTAAATGAAACTCAAGTTTTACTTGAATTATTTATTTGCCATGTGCGATTTGGTGCACTCAATCTGTAGTGGAAATTAAAAAAAAATATATATACTCTTCAGCATTTAATCGAATACAAATAAAAGTATGCAAATAAAATTACAAAATAAATTTCAAGTGGTGCATGAAAATTGGAAAAGCAAAACAAATAACAACTATGAAAAGTTATGAAATGAGATTGAAAGTGGAGTTGTTTGCAAAGGAAAGTTATTAAAATTGAAGTCGAAAGTGTGGCTGGACGGAGAGGGTGTGACGACAAGTGAATGTTACAAATCCATAATTATTTTTTCAATAAACGCAATTAAATTTATGAAAACGGCAGAGCTTGTCGCCTCCTGTCGGTGTGTTCGGTAGAAGTTAACAGCACACAAGAGAAATATGAGTGGAATGGGAGTTCATAAGTACTTAAGCAGTAGGCTTGCGTTTACTTAACAGTTGCACACTACCACACATGTATGTATGGACATAGGATTACACTATGCAAACCCACATACTCACAAATGGGTAAAACGCTACAATAAAGAAGAAAAAATAGTAGTATAAATGCAAAAGCTGGGTATTGTTTGTATTCAGTGGTGTGGGAGCAGCATCAACCCAATGCGTTCAACTACGGCAACCACGCAAGATACGCACACTCACATGCACCAATATATGTATATGTATGTGCATGTATTTGTGTGAGCTGTATTACCAGTTCAAAGGGGTGTTGCCCCAACCGCAATAACCGCTTTACCCACCTCTCAAAGCCTTGCTATCAGGTTTAATGTACACCCCGTCGTATGAGCAATCTGCTCACTTCATTTGCACAATTTTTCTTTATCCTTTGCATTTCCCACTTTTTGCTTACTTCTATTTACCGACTTGCTTGCCGACTGATTTTGTTTGCACACTCTTTATACACTAGCTGCACATACTTACTTACATATATTGCTCCTGGTCCGCCTGCAGCTTTGCGTTTTGAATAAATTGCTCATTTCACTTCTCGCAAAAGCTGCATGCTGGTCTGCTGGCAATAAGCCAACAAAAAAAAAAATTTAAAAAAACCAAAAAAAAAGGAAAACACGAGTTAAGCCTTACTGCTAAAAGCTGTATAGCAACTGAAGGATGTTCGGCAAATAATGGTTCGATTGATGCAGGCGTTTAAAAATTCTGTCTGCCTGGGCGGACTCTCAATTTTTTGTGATTTGTTCAATAGCACAGCGTTCAGTCAACAAAGCTACCGCACTCAGCTCATCGCTCATCTCGATGAGCGCGCTTAGTTCAAGAGTAGCAGCGACACTGATGCTGTCAAGCATTTTTCACTTCATTGAACAACGCCGCCTTTCAGCTGCTGGGAGTGCTTGCCTATATCTACATGCACATACCTACATATACATACATACGTCATATGAAGTGGTGTACTGTTTCATAAGTAGAGTAAATGAATGTTTTGGAACTTATATGTAGTTCATCAGAATTTTCGAGAGAGTTGGTATGCGGGTGAGATTAACAATGTAATTTTTTAATTCCGAAGAAAATTGTTTTCCCCCATTTTAGCCAATAGGCAAAGAGTAAGACCAGCAATATTATATTTTCCTTAAAAGAAAAGTCGCATTTAAATTTTAATCTATATTTATTTTTGATGTGGCTCAGGTTTTATATTCATTACGAAAATACAAATAAATGTTATTAGCCTCGGTAACTCTAAGTTATTTTTTTATTTATTGGAAATAATGATTAGAAATAGCTAAATTTCAAGGGCCGATGTTGAATGTGAACCCCACCTCAACGTCAAGCTTTTTTCTGTAACTCATTTGATATTTTTCAATTTTAGATTAATTTAATTTGAACCACGGAAAGATACATAATCGAGTAATGCGTTAAAGTTATTTAGGCTTATTATGAAATCAAAATGCATATCGAAGAAATGAGGCAAATTTTCACCTCAGTGGACCCGTCAATAAGCCGTATTGGGCGAATGATAATCCAAGAGTGATTGCCGAAAAATCAATGCACCCACAAAGAGCGACTGTTTGGTGCGGTTTATGGGCCGGCGGCATCATTGGGCCGTAGTTTTTCCAAAATGAGGGCGGTTAGGCAGTTACTGTGAATAGTTTTCGCTATCGTGAGATGATAACGAACTTTTTGTGACCCAAATTGGAAGATATGGATGTGGACGATATGTGGTTTCAACAGGACGGTACCACTTGTCACACAGCTAACGAAACAAAGGCTCCTTTGCGCGAAAAATTTGATGGCCGAATAATCTCACGTCGCGGCGATGTCATTAGGCCGCGAAGATCATGTGATTTGACACCGTTGGACTTCTTTCTTAGGGGTTATTTGAAAGGAAAGATGTACGTCGATAAGCCAGCAACAATTCAAGAGCTAAAGGATGAGATAATTCGGCACATTAACGGCATAGAACCTCAATTATGCCTCAGCGTCATCGAAAATGTGGACCATCGGATGGAGGTGTGCCGCCGAGGCCGCGGCGGCCATTTGGCCGATATTTTATTCTGTGCGTAATTGAGCCATACCAATATTATCATAATAAAGAGAAATTAAAATAATTTTCTAAAAAAAATGGTATTTTATTCAAAACCAATACCGGCCCTTAAAACTTAACCACCCTTTATAAAAGATGTTGTCACATCAGCGCAATACCAATTCGCGTTCGGTAATACAATTAATTTGTTCATAACCAATAGAAGTTTAAATGAATTATAAGGTAATATTCTTCAAGAAAATAAGTTAAGGAAAAAATATAAAAAAAAACAACAAAACTTTTCATATTTCGTACCAATTAGTCCAAATTATTATTTAGCGCGCGAACAGTTTAACCGAAATAGCAATACTCCCTTTCCCCTTTGACTGTTTTGCTGAAGACTTCGCCTAAGTTTCATCTTTCATTGACGTACTAATTTGTTTTGTTTAATTCATATTGTCTTTGTTTCACTTTATAAATAGACGGACCTAAGTGTATCATATTTGGTTGTGGCAAATTTAAATTTAATTATATCAACTACAAAGCGATCGCCTGACGGGTTGGCCAACCAATTAACGCGATTCTTTGGGCATTCTGCTGCTACATGAAGGAAATGTGTGTACACTGCTTTCACGAACTTAAAATTGTCTGCTATAACTGTGCAAAATAATAATTAGCAACCGTTTTGTGTGATGGACTCAAGTACACACTTACGAGTGTAGATGTATGAGTATCTATATACCTATGTACACTTTTTGTGCGTCCTTTTTGGGTGCTTAGAGAAATATTTTTCACGGGCTGTCTGAGGAATTTCAAATGAAGTGTGAATAACTTTTCAACAGCTGTGCGTAAATTCCTACAATTCCTGTAGATGCCCACAAAATAACTTTGTAAACCTATAAAACTTCAGCGAAGTCGTCATCAGGTTTTATGCAATTAACCCCACTCTCGAATCTTCACTCTGCAACCCAATCTTCTTTGTGCTGTTTTCCATAAGTATTTACCTACAGCCTCGGAATTTATTAAAAAACTTGTTCTTGAATTGCGCATTGGCTCCGCTTTGTCTTCTGTCCCTTGATGACTATTTTTCTTTAGGCCAACGCCATAAGCCAGCCTTCATTGTCACATTTTTTCACATTTTCCTTCTCTTTGCTAAGTTTTTTTTATTTTTATTTGGCCTTATACAGGCAGGCCGGGTCATATTTATTTAATGGCCAAATATAAGTACAATTTGCTGCATAATTTGTACTTCTTTCTCAATGAGTTTTGTTGTGTCCTTTTGTCTCAAAGAGTTTTTTATTTGAATTCGTTTTATTTGTTCTCTTATCCCTTTACTGCTGTGCCAAAAGCTCTGTTTTAATATTTCTTTGGCGCAACTTGCCATTACAATTTTGCTTGCTTGCTTCTAACGCTTCTTCTATTATGCGCCTTATGGCTTGTTTTAATGCCTATACCTTTTTTGGAAATATCTTTTTTATCTGTGTAAATAAAAGTGACAAAATTGTTTTTACATTTTCGTGCTTCCGCCAAGCCAACATAATGCAGAAGAAGACGGAAAGTTATTGGGATAAAAGCTGATATTTGCTGCTCCTGCTTTGAGTGTTGTGCGCCCATCCAACCGTGAACTTAAATTAAAATATGTATAGGTAGGTATATAAGAAATGTTGAATTATGAAGTAGCATTCCACACCCGCCCGTAAACTTTTCAATACCTACCATCGCTTCTTCTTCTTCATGCCATATTTTGCACTACAAAGTGAAAAGGCTAAGAATTATACACCGGACTATTTACGGTATAAATCAGTCTCCTCCTACGCCAACTGCTTATATTTTCTATTCAGCGCTCGTACAAGTCGCTTTCGGCCGAAGTCCCTTTCAACCACCAGCTCACTCTCACCTTTCTTTCGGCATTCATCTGTGTTGACTTCTTTGTAATTAAAAACCAACATGAAATTGTCAATTTTTTATCTTTCCGCATTCATAGCTTTCTATCTTCTTTCCATGCCGTTGCTCCATTTTTTCCGCCTTTTTTATTTTGTTATTCATTTCTTTTTGTGTACTTTCTGATTGCTCTCAATTCTGTCTTGAGTTGCTAGATCCTCTCTTTAGTCTTCATTTTACTGCTTGTATTTATTAATTTACCATTTTTTTATTTAGTAAATTCAGAAAGAAAAGAAAGTCTGCTCTTGTTCTTTATATTACCAACTCTGGCATAAAAGCCATCCAGCTGGCCTTTGATGAGATTTTCCTTAGGTTGCTCTGCAAAATAATTAAAACAAAAAAAATACAAATCAATTCAATCAATTTTTTTAAAGAGTTATAACTTTTTTCTTTCGTTTACAAGGACTTTGCCGCATTAGTACCCATTCACTATTGAAAGCCATTTAATTATAAATCACCTTGAAATGTATTTTCATCTCAAAAATTGCGGTGTTTGCCGTAGCCGAGTAAGTTTTTGCGAGGCTAACATAGAATATCAATTTAAAAAACATTTGTTCCTTTTTCTTTTTCTGTCACGAAAAAGCTTCTCATAAGAATCATCTGCGGAGGCGGCAACTGTTGGCCCCTCTATTTTGTAGAGCAAAATTTAGACGCGCTTGACAAATGAGAGGTGAGAGCGGTGGGTCGCTCATCGCCAGACCCATTCACTTCACTTCGGTACACAGTTAAGAGAAGGCAGAACTGATGGCCGGAATAGCGGTATGATGATATGAAGGTCGTCAGCATCGGCAGGTGTGCTTTTACAAAAGGCGCGTAGCTCAATACTCCCTCGAATCTCGTTAATTTCTCAAAGTACTTAGAGTAGAATGGGGTAAGATAGGTATGGGGGCACAATAGGTAGGTGGGGTTTTCGTCGCACTGTTTTTGCAGAGGTCACTCGTCTTATGTGAATTGAATACGTGGTGGGGAACAACGTTCGCGACTGTCATTTCGGCCGTCACCATTGATTAGTTATCCTAGTTCTGGCGTCGTTTAGTTTTTTGTGAGCTTTTCTCCGGCATCGCATTTTTTTTATTCTACGGTGCAGTGCATTTAATGTATGTAAATATTTGTCAGGTGAGTTTTATTTTACGTAGAATATAATGCTGAACACGAATAACGTGTTAGTTTTTTGATATTTTTGTTTTAAAAAAAAATATCGACACTAACATAAAACATGTGCTTGGGGGCACTATAGGTCAGCCGTCTGGGGGCATTATAGGTCACTACTTTTAATTGAATAAAATAAATTTTAATTGTTTTTGCAGCAAAATGGTGCGTAATTATGTGCGAAAAACGCCGAAACAAAGTGAAGAGGACGTAAAAAACGCAATCGCGACAGTGCGAGATGGCGCTAGTGTTCGATCAGCCTCTAAACAATTTAAAATTCCGTTCGAAACATTACGTGCTCGCGTGATGAATTAAAGAAAAATTCCTAACTTTTATATCATGTGAAGTGTTCATACTCTATAAATAAAAGTTTAAATGTTAATTTCCATGCCATGTACATTGTTCTTTTCCCCTCACATATGGTCACGTGCCCCCCGATTTTGAAAATATCGAAAAAAAGTACCTTTGTCTTATTGAATGCAGCTTCCAAAATATTTAGCCAAACATAAGTCAGTATAACCAAAATGTTAGCAGATAAATAACCTTTCAAAATCAATGCAAAAACACCGTAGCAAGAGCTCTCCAAAAAAAAATGACCTATCTTACCCCATTCTACTCTACTTACTTATATGGCGCTACAACCGAGTGTCGGGTTTGCCCGAATCCAAAATTCTGCGCTCGTTGGTGCCAGTTGGAAATTTCAAGAGAAGACGGGTCGTGTAGCACTTGGTCTTTCCAAAGGAGATGTGGTCTTCCTCGCCTTCCTTTTTGGGATACCGTGTCGTAAATTCGCCTTACTGGAGCGTCATCCTTCATACGAGTGATGTGGCCAAGCCAGCGTAGCCGCTGTATTTTTACACGCTTAACTATGTCCATGTCCCTAGATAGCTCATACAGCTCGCTGTTCCACCATACGCGGTACTTCTCACTAACGCGGAGGGAGCCAAAGATCTTATGTAGAATTTTTCTCACGAAGGGTTCCAAAACTTTTTCATCTGCTGTTGACATCTTCCGTGCTTCTGCGCCATATACATATTGGGACGGGAATGATGAGCGTTTTGTAGAATGCCAGTTTATTCTTCGAGAGAGAGCTCTACTTCTCAGTTGCCTACTGAGCCCAAAGTAACACCTGCTGGCAAAAGTTATTCTCCGTTCCATTCCAGTTCACAAATTGTCAATTTCATTTGTCAAGATTTGTCTAGTTTTCTATTGATATTCGTACTGTGTAAAAATTTGTTTAAAATTTCACAAAAAGTAATAACAAAAAAGTCAAAATGAGTTTCGAAGAGGTCTGCGGGTATTTGTTATTCATTGCCTGGGCTGTTCGAAAATGTGTGGACAATATCACAAGTTGCAGTTTCTACATATCAATGGTTTTCGAGAAAAGCGACACAACTCAAAATTAACTCAAATTCGGAGTTTTCCCGTTAAAAGCAAAAATCAATTATAGAGTTTATATATTTTTATCTGGAAAAGCGTCATAAGCGAATCTTGAAGCAAATCTGAGAGATGGCGTTAGTGTCGTTTTGTCAGGTAATCGAATTGGTGCGTCAATTATCTAGAAAACTGATCCACCTCAGTATTTTGTATTTTTGAATTGTGTCACTTTTCTCGAAAACCATCGATTTGTAATTGCACTCGAAATAAATAACATGGTCTTAACCAGATCGTCATTTAGTATCAAATTGCTTAGAAGAAAGCGGGACTATTAATTATTTTGTATGTTGTGACACGCACGCATAATATTTTCGTCTTAGCAGGAACAGTTTTAAAATTGCCTAAGATAGATTGTTGGGGCGATATTTTTTTGGAGTCTGCTTTAAACTGAACTTAAAGTTTATATTTCGCAAAACCTGTCGGCTAAAAAGCAACTTTAGTATTTCCTGTCATTTACGAAAACCCAAGTAACTTGTAGGTCGCCTTTTGTTCGGACTACCCTCGTCGCAAAATTTAGGCAGAATAAGGAATTAAAATCTAAATTAAAAAAGAACTATTTAAGATAAAGTTTTATTTAAATAATTGTAACAAATAAGCCAAGCGCGGAATTTTTTTAATATGTCCTCTAAATATTGACCGTAACATGGGATACAGTCTTGAAATCAGGCCTCCGTAATCTACAGAACACGCTGGAGAAGTGGCGTCGGGATACCATTAACCTCGTGAACGATATATTCTTTTTGTGCTGAGATGGACTTCCTGGACTTGTTTTAGAAACTTTGCTTTAGAAGTATTCCGACAGAGAAAAGTCTATAGCGTTAAGATTGGGCGATCTAGGTGGTCAGGATATGTTACTGAAACTGAGTACCAGTTTGTAAAGGTCGAAATCACGTTATATTGCCAAGATATAATATTTCTGGTCAGAGAAGGTTTTCCACTTCCTCTGCTACTACTATCTGGTACCGCATCAAATACTTTCAGATCCGAAGCGTTCGTATCCATTCGGACCTTTATTCTGATATTTGTTCGTAAAGATACTTGCCGTCCCCAACGTGCAAAGGTCCAAAAATCCTCCGCAAAATCTTAAACTCTTCAAGGGACGTCTCATCGCATGTTGTCATCGTCCAAACTTTTACGCCATGCGATACAACAGGCATGATGAGGGCCTTATTAAGTGTTAATTTTGTTCGTCAGCATGTGCCGATTAGAGAAATCGTCCACAGAAATTGCTTTCCCTCGACGATTTATAAAAAAAAATATGGTGATATTATTCCAGCGCTTGACAATGCACACCAAACCGTCACTTTGGGACTGTAAAGTGGCTGTTGATATTTTAAAAGTGGGTTCTGTCCCACTGGTTTTAGTTTTCTTATTAGCACTTCAATTTAGATGAGAATGGGCTTCATTATTTCAAAACACAGTGTTTCCTGTACGAAATGGCTTTAATATTCTCTCCCAGAAAATTGGGTACACAAATTGTAGTCGTTAGACTTAAAGTCTTGCACAATTTGAACGCCGAAAGGGTGAAGTCTTAAATCCTTCATCGATATTTCATGCACTATAGGTTTTGAAAATACTAGGGCTGCTGATACAGAATATGTCACCAGATCGAAAATATCGGGTCTTTGCGTATAATATCGGGTGTTCTTTTAAGAGCTTGAGATCGTAAAATGAAAATACAAGGCAGAAATATTGTTGGAATGATTTGTTTGATGATAATTCGGTGGAGAATTTCATGGCATTTATTTTGAGAGATATGCGGCTTGTGGCCGCCACTGCTATGAGTTATATGCGGCCTTATCATAGAATCCATCGTAGAAAACCTACGAATACGAATGTCTACTACCAATACGAAAAAATTGTAATCGTGAATTCCATGTGAACACGAAAAAAGGGCTGCCAAACTCAAATGTTAAATTTTAATATTTCGATAATAGCTCACTTCAATGTAAAGAAGATAATTTCGCAAATAATCATGTTAGCTGAATTTTCATATTAAAATGGCATGTGAGGTTGTGTTAATGGAGGAAGAGAGAAGTAAACGGAGTCTCAAAATTGAGCGAAAAATATTAAGAGATGCCAGCAACCCTCTCGATATGGACGAACCATTGTAAGTGCTTGCCTTTTTGGTAAAGAAAAAGTTTACTTAAATTCGGTTTAAAATAGGTTTATCAAATATTACCGGCTAAATAAAGTTACATTTACATACGTTTTGAGTTTCATTAAAGACAGCGCAAGCTCAGCAAGGTCATCGTCCATAACTCCGACTATCCTCTGTGGTACGGTTTCTTGCGGAGGAAGGCTATCAACACGGAGTTGGCAAAGATTTCAACGTGCCAATGGGGCACTCGACATTTAGCTATGTACTAAAAGCCGTATTGGTGCCACTACAAACCCGATTGTGTCCTCAGTGGGTAAATCTCGGCATGAGAGCCAATGAAAAACGGCAAAGCAAGATGGTATTCTATCAAAAATAAGGATTTTCTGGCATCATATTGTGTGTAGATGGGACGTAAATAAAAATTATTTCCTCCACCAAAGAAAAATTTTCTCTACTACAACCGGAAGGGCTACTACAGGATTAATTCCATGATGGATTTCTCCTTTATTAGCTCGAACAAAGTGGCATACTGCTACCGTGTTGTTCAACTGTACACCTGTGGAAGTCAGATAAAAGTACATAAGTATATGATACTTCAAAAGTTTCTTTTTATTTATAGTTTAGTTAATATGGGACTCACATTTTACAGCTTTTTTATTTGTTTCCTTTTAAATACTCTTTTTATTACTTGCTTTAATTTTTGTCCGTTAGTCTAACGTCGTCGTAGAAAATTTGTACGAAACTCTAAGATTTGACGTTACGAGTGCATTCGGTGAATGCTACTCTACTAATTTTGAATGTACGTTCGGAGCTATTCGAATTGTATGATTACAATTTCTTAGTTTCAACGAAAAACAGTCTACGACGGATTCTATGATAGGCCTGATGATCTATTTGGTCAATCCAATTTCTGACTATTTTTTCCAATAAATCTGGCCTTATGGTATCAATCATGGCTTGAACATCGCAAGAAATCGATTGTTAAATTATCAATTGCGCTATATGGCAGGTTGTGTTGTGTCTCGTTGGAACCAAATATCGTCAATATTTAGCTGATTAATGTTTGGAAAAAAAAATATCAGTCAGCCTGGCTCGTTAACGTTCGCCATTCACCGTGACGGTAGCTCCTTAATAAGGACCGGCATGATCGGTCTGCTCGGTGAACTTCACTCACAGATTCATTTTCTTCCAAATAAATGTCCACAATTTGGAAGCGTTGCTCTGGCGTTAGACGATTCATGATGACTTGCCAACCTTGCTGAACAAAATGTCAAACCAGTTTGTCTTTCTCTGCTGTCAAACATACTCGTAGTTAGCGATATCGATATTTCTCATTCTGGTAAAAAAAAAAATATTCGATATAATAGCTCTTTTTATTAAACTTATTCGGCTTCTAAAATTTCTTTGAAATTCTACCAAATGAATTAACAAGAAAGCTACAGAGCAATTGCTACTGTTGCCACATGAATTCACTGCACATGCCATTGTACGAAATTTATACCAACAATAACTGTATGAGTAAAATTTTCTAAGTAGGCATGCTTAAACATATACATATATAATTGTATGTAGTACTTGTGTAGGAGAATGAATGTATCAATCTTAATTAAGATTTTACATTGTGGTCAGACATCGACTTCAAGGATAATGCCATTCAAAAGCAATGGAAGTACTCCAGACACATGCCAACAAATGTTTGCTTCTATGCTTGACATACATACACACATACTTAGATATGCATATACAAGCTACAAATTGCTATGATTGTGGATGTGTCCTCATGTGATTAGCTGCATTAGCAATGTTAAGGCAACAATAGTTGCTTAGCCGCTTACAAACTACCTCTATGGGTGGGTAGGGGAAATTCAAGGATATGACCATTACTGCATATTTGTATATGTATGTATGTGCATATGTATGTGTTTATATGTATATTTTAGACATATTTATATAAACATATTTATTCTGCATTCACAAGTTTCAGCCCACACATGCCATTAGCACAAAACAAGGGCGGGAAAGTTTCCATGTCGTGGCAGTATTTTAACCGAAAGTCCAACAAAACCAGGCCACCGACTTGGCATTCGCTCACCAATCAAGCAGTTAACCAAGAGTGACCACCAACATTACCGAGCACTACCACCCGTTTGCTATCGTCAGGTTGATTATTGTGTCGCCCCTACAATTGTATTCGGCTGTGTGTGTATGTGTGCACTTGTATGTGCATATGCTGGGATATATACATATACACAGCTTTATTTCGAAAGCCACATATCGATTGACCACTAATTTCAAGTGATGTGTAATATCTAAAATATCCGGCCAACAACATGGAAACTTGCTAGCAATGAACTTCAGCGGTTGCGATTCTTGGTTTTTGTTGTCTGCAGCAACTGATGTCTGCTCTCTCGCTTCATTTCATTTGTTTCTTCATGACTGCATGTTTTGTCATTCTCCCATATTTTATTGTTTGTTTTTGCTCGGTAATGTTGCAAATGATTTTACTCTTGTAATGTAGATTTAATGTATCCAGCCATGATTTCATCTACTTATTTGGAAATCGAGTAACTAAGCGATGCTAACATAACAAAATCAGCAAACTACTATCATAGTTACAATAGCAGTAAGAGAAGAATATATGTATACAATTAAGGGCACATATAGGGTGATCTGTATGTAATTATATTTTAGAATATGGCATGGAAGAAGATCTAAGAGCACTCGAAGTAACCCATGGAAGCACTCCTTAATCTCCCACCACTTCATATAGCAATCCAAGAGGAAGCAGCTACGCAAGCACTCATGCTACACATGAAACAAAATTTCAAATTGGGCAACCTCACCGGTCACCTAAATATCCTAAATAAAACCAAAAACACCATAAGCATGGCTCAAGTTTCAGGCCACATTGACCCAACCCTCTGTTTCACAAAAGGATACACAGTTACCTTTCCTGAGAGGATCGAGTGGAAAACAAACCCGAAATGGATGAATGATGATTCACAAAAATGGTACACTGATGGATCAAAAACACCTTATGGTGTAGGAGCAGGAGGAGTGGGGCCCATAATCCACAAATCATATACTCTCACCAGGGACACCACTATCTTCCAAGCGGAACTATACGCAATAATGGAAGCAGTAAACATCATGCAACGTAGAAACCACAAGAGAGTAAAGATCAAAATACTCTCGGACAGCCAATCAGTTCTAAACGCTTTAGACAGCTATACCTACAACTCAAAAACCCTCTTAGAATGCCACAAGGCACTCAATAACCTGGCATCCAAAAACAATGTTTCGTTAATTTGGGTACCGGGACATGCGGGATATGACGGCAACGAAAAGGCAGACTTTCAAGCCAAAAAAGGGGCAGATGAAAACTTCATCGGACCTAGTCCTATGTTCGGATTCAACAAAAACAACCTGAAACAAAAAGTAAAATACTGGGCCAAAACTCTATTAAATCAGCATTGGAACAATGTAGAGGGTCTTAGACACTCCAAAAAGTTCCTAAGTTTCAACGCTAAAAGAGCTAACATAGCCCTCACGTTAAACAAAAAGAGCATTCGCACTCTCACAGGCGCCCTCACGGGTCACTTCACCTGCAACAAACACTTACATAAATTAGGCATAACTAACACCAGCACCTGCAGACTCTGCTGCGAAGATGAGGAGTCTATAGAACATCTCATTATCGAATGTCCGGGGTTGGCGCATAGAAGGAAAAGGTTTTTAAACAAGTTCATGCTTACAGATGAAGACCTTCAATCACTCCCTCAGAAGGAGCTGGTACAATTCATAAGCATACTTAACAGTCAATAGACAGCATAGGGTGCACAATAGATCAATATGGTCGCAGTGCTAAAGGGCCACACCTTAACCCTTTACAACCATTAACCATTAACCAACTGGAAATATCTAGTCATAGACAGATAGGCCTGGAGGAATATCGTAGGGAAAGCTAAAACCCAACCCGGGTTGTAATGCTAAATTATGATAATGATTTATTTGGTGAAAGTATACAGCCTCCCTGTTCTGCTGCAAAATCTTTTATTCAAAAGGTAGCTGTGTGATTCGCTGTAGTTATCTGTGACTATTTATAGAGAAATCTAAACTGTTACTTGTCACTAATTCCATCATTGCTCGCAAATGCCGGGCATCTCTTAACAAATATTGTGGGGGAATATTTCAGAATCCAATTGATGGGAGTGCCAGGGCATAGTGACATACTAGGAAATTCTATATAAGGCAGGCAAATTAGTGAGAGAAGGCACTACTCTCTCTTGGTAAGAAGATTGTTGATATACCCCTCTCCATCAACCAACTGCGTGGAACAAGTATTATTGCCACTTCAGGCATATCAACCCATCTCTTATATGTAACGCTACAAAAAGAATTTCATCCAAAATGGGATATCAGGTGCTCAAAAGCGACCTCAGATAATCGGTCAAGGTAAAACTTTTCTATGTTAGTTGCTTTAATCACCGGCCACTGTTTCCTAGGCCGGCATGTTCAAAAATTGAAAGATCAATGGGTTTGTATCTAAAACAAAATGGCTTAAAGAGGTGTAGCAGGTAAACTGCCGCTGTGGTATCACAATGGATCGGAAACGGCCCAAGTGAGTTAGTTTAAATATTGACTGCCACTTCTATCCACTAATTACCTACATTTATTGTATTCACATTCTTTTGTATTCTTCTCTTTCAATCCATATCTGATTTATGTATGCAATTACTGTATATATTCCTTAGTCAAGCTATTCCGCATTTTCCTCAATTCAATTGGCGACCTTTTCCTTTCGTTGAAGTCTACACGGTTGCCAATATTCGACGTACTCATCTGGCAACCCTGTATCTTTTGACAGAGATGTCAGATCGCTTAATGGCATACCGCGTTGGAAGCGTCAGTCCAAGCAGATTTTTACCATGGAACAGTATACGCCACGCGAGCGCTCCCAAATTGTTGAAATTTACATTCAACAAAAGAAGTCAATTGTGAAAACTCAACGTGCGAATAAAAAATTAATTAATGTTAAAAGTGCGCCTTCTAAGAACACCACTAAACGTTTGTACGAAAGGTTTTCGACTGGTGATGCTCTTTCTAATCCAAAGAGGCCAAATTGGTCTTGTACGGGCCAGTGTTGAGACGTCGCCAAGGACATCCCGCCGTTCTCAGCAGTTGGGCATTGCTCGGACCACTTTACGACGAATTAGCCGCATTGATTTGCATTTATTCCCGTATAAGATTCAATTGACTCAAAGATTGTTGCCTGCGGACAAGCCTCGTCGATTGGAATGGGCCCAAACAACACATGGGTCCATCAAATATGGGCAACCCTGTACTTGCGTAATAAGATATAAAGGAAGCACCAAGTCTGGCCAAAATTAATCACACTACCTGAGGATGTTATAATTTTCGCTAATGGCATCGAACGCCAGAGATATTCGAAACTTGTGAACTGAACAGCTGCAGTATATCAACCCTCAAGCTATACTCCGCAAAAGTGTAGAATACGTGTGCTGATATTTTTTACCTAAATATAATCGGTCGTTGGTGTTGGTGCGGCGTGAATACCAACGTCGATTTTCTAACCATGCCCCGCCAACTGGGCACACGTAGCTGCCGAATCGAACAGACTGAAACCACACAAGATCTGGCAAGACGGGACCGTGAATATCGCGGCTATGGCCTAAGATGTTGTTGGGTAAGAAGACACTTTAACTAGACGACAGGTCACGCAATTGGGCTTCATCAAACGGACC
The DNA here is from genome assembly GCF_028408465.1 of Anastrepha ludens. Taxonomy (NCBI): domain Eukaryota; kingdom Metazoa; phylum Arthropoda; class Insecta; order Diptera; family Tephritidae; genus Anastrepha; species Anastrepha ludens. Next base: position 52,372,774 of record NC_071501.1, on the reverse strand, counting down.
CTACAGCGAGTTTTAGGTGAAGACTTATAGGTATTTGTTTATAACAAAGTGCGAAAAATGTATCAATTAATGCCTGCTGACCGTCAGAGGTGTGTGAGATTTTGTCAAGCCATTCTTAATCTCAACAACGAAGAGGACGTAGCGCATTTGCAATATTCTCGTTTCGCACACAGAAAATTCGCGTGTAACACATTAAGGGCCATTACATTCATTCAAAGCTACTTGTGCTACGGCGTTCGCACGGGAGGAGTGACCGGACTTTATTTTTTTTTGAGGAAGTCATCAGCAATATCATCACGTTACTGGCGGACACTACAGTGCCATGATAAACGACTTCATAATGCTAAAATTGTATGAGCAGGCTTGCCTGAGCATGTGGCTTCAACAAGATGAGGCACACACAGTACGAGTCACAATGGATATTATGAAGAGAGGGTTTCTGGGTCGCGTAAACTCCCATTTTAGTGACTTGCCATGATCGGCAATATTGCCAGATTTAACTATCCCAGACTACTTTCTTTATGTCTACTTCAAGTCGCATTTTTATGCCAACAAGCCGCAGCCGTTAAAGAAAGTATTTCGCGTGAAGGCCAACAGTTATCACCGTAATTGATGCGGTAAAATTGTGGAAAATGAAATCAAATAGGCACACGTGTGTATCAATACGGGCGGCAACGACTTGACGGCTATCATATTTTCTACTTTACAGAAAAAATTTTAAAGGTCCAAATAAAAGTTTTTATTATTAAACAATTTTTTTTTTGTGAAAAATTTATTCGAAAAAAATTGCATGATTAATTTTACGCCAGCTTGTATGCACATACATTCTAAATATGAATATATATACGAGGGCTGCCTTTTATATGTCGGGATTAGAGAACAAAAACAAATGTTAATCATCGAAAATCACTTTATTGTTTTTCAAAATATTATCCATGAAGATCTATACACTTTTGCATTCGTTTGAATGAATTGTCGAAGCACTTTTGCCACTCTGAATGAGGTACCTCCAAAACATGCTTTCTGAATGCCGCAACCGCTTCTTCAGGTGTCGAAAAACGTTGACCTCTCAGTTTGTTTTTTACGTACGGGAATAAAAAGAAGTCATTCGGTGCCAAGTCAGGACTATACGGCGGATGACCCAGTAGTTCGATGTTTTGGGTGCTCAAAAATGCAGTTGTTTGAGCCGTTGTGTGAGAGCTCGCATTGTCCTGGTGAAGAGTGATCCATCTTTGGCGATTGGTTTTCCTAATTTCTTGGAAGACAACTGGCAAACAAATGGTTGTGTACCACTCAGAATTTACTGTTCTGCGTTGTTCTAGTGGTACGGTTGCGACATGTCCTGTTTTTCCGAAAAAACAGGTGACCATTTGCTTGGAAGTGCTTCGTGCGCGAACAACTTTTGTTGGATTTGGCTCATCTTGAAACACCCATACAGTCGACTGCTGTTTACTTTCGGGCTCATACGCGTAAATCCATGATTCATCACCTGTCACGATGTCATAGACGTGTTTCAACCAATCGACACGAGCCTTTTTTTGAGCGATTGACAAATTGTGTGTGATCCAACGCGAACAAATTTTTTTGACAGTCAAATGTTTATGCAATGTTGAATGTATGCTGGTCCCACTAATGCCTAAGATTGTCTCAATCTCACGATACATCTCATGACGATCTTGCAATATCAGTTCGCGCACAACATCAATGGTTTTCGGAACAACAATGATTTTGGACGACCTTCACGAAATTCGTCTTGGAGTGATTGAATTCACGATTGAATTCACCATAACATCGATGACCACTGGTCCTTGATGGAGCTTCATCGCCAAAAAATGACTTAAGTTCATCCATGCAACGTTGCTGAGTTAATCCACGTCGAAAGTTGTAAAAAATAATCGCACGAAAATGTTCACGATTTAATTCCATTTTTGGACCGAGATGAATCTTTTAAGTTACTGTAAACAACAAAAGGAGCGCTGGTATTTCAAAACGTTCTGAGTACGTAAAAGCCAAAAAATGTCAAACTTTGCGTCACAGCTGTCAGTTGCCAGATTGCATTACCAGGGTTGCCAAATCCCGAAATATAAAAGGCACCCCTCGTATTTTTTTCTTATTTTTGGTGTGCGTCTTTATGTTTTTCCATATATGGAACTACCGTTTTGTACGACCTTCAAACGACAAAAGGTTTTTCATAAGGAGCTTTTTGATGATAGAAATACACAGGGAGGCTTAACATTTTTTGCCGAGAAGCGAGCACTATTAGAAAAATTATTTCTATTGTTTATTCTGCTTACAAACTGAGTGCAAAGGACCGTATGTTCAATATTTTTTTGCAATCGTTTTAGAAGTTGGACAGAATTCTCTCTTCTTCTAAATTGGCGCGATAACCGCTTACACGATTTTGGGCGAGTTTAACAAAGCTGGTCGTTTCTTTCTCGTGCTAACCGGCGCCAATTGGGCACACCAAGTGGAGCCAAGTCCTTCTTCTCCACCTGATCTTTGTTGATTTTAAATGATGAAATTATTATCATTTCTCTTTATTATGATTATATTGGTATGGTTCAATTACGTCTAGAAGAAAATATAGGCCAAATAGCCGCGGCACACCTCCAAAGACCACCAAACGCAAATAGTTCCTTATCTAAAAGGTGGTTAAGTTTCAAGGGCCGGTATTGATTTTGAATAAATACATTTTCTTTAGGAAATTATTAGCATTTCTCTTTATTATTATAAGAATAGTATGGCTCAATTACGCGTAGAACAAAATATCGGTCACGGCGGCCATCGTGGCCTTGGCGGCACACCTCCATCCGATGGTCAAAATTTTCGATGACGCTAAGGCATAATTGAGGTTCTATGCTGTTAATGTGCCAAATTATCTCATCCTTTAGCTCTTGAATTGTTGCTGACTTATCGACGTATACCTGTTCTTTCAAATAACCCCAAAGAAAGAAGTCCAACGGTGTCGTTGCCGTTTAGGAGTGGTTCATATTCAACATAGGCCCTTGAAATTTAACCACCCTTTATAATTCATCATCCAATTTTGTTTTTCAACAACTTTTTTACGCGTTCAACTGCTTGTCTGTTGTTTAGTTCAAAACTGTGAAATATGATTGACGTACGACACTATTTGCAAAAATTATGTGTCTTCCCAAAGGGTGATTAATTTTGTGCCACCTTCTTCTTCCAAATTTTACTTAAGTATAATTGAAAGTGTATTCATGCACAAATATATAAGTACTACATAGCCGGTGTAGGAATTATTTATAGAGCGTTAAATTTTTTGAAAAATATTTTCTCACATTTCCTCTTGCATTAAGGTTGACCTATATCGCTTTGAAGAAAATCAAAAATACCTTCGCACAAATTTCGATTTACTAAGTTCCAAGAAATTAATGATTCCATTAGAAAATTCATCAATTTCCAACTAACTGCTATTGGCTGAACAATTGATTGACACTTTGATGTGGCGAACATCCACTCAACAAGTTGAAAAGGTGTGTAATTGATTGTGGGTGTGTGTGTGAATGCTTTCAAATGCAACTGGCTTGATTACTTGCACATTGCACTAAATGTATTTGTATGTGAGTGTGTAGATGTATACGTAAACGCATGCGTGCATATGAACTGTCCTGAGTACTTAAGCAGCTAAAGTGAAAACTTTATCTTAGCCCGTCAGTCAGTCAATCCGACATGCTAACAACTACGCCAACTACTTGCACATACTCGCACACTCACCCGAGTCACTTAACGGGTCGAGAGGAAGTGCCGCAAAGTCGGCTAAGTGACAGTAACATACAAAAATAAAAGGATACACGAGAACACTTTGATGGAAATTGTGGGTGTTTAAATTAGTGTATATGTATGCATGAACTTGTAAGTGTTAGTGTGTGCGTGTGAAAATCACAGAAAATTTTAATTTGAACGGAAAATGGCTGTGGCCGGAAAGGCCAACTAAAAACTGAGAAAACAGAAAACAACACCAGCACCAAGGCATAGTCGACAAATTGAATTTAATTGTAGGAAACAGAAAACCAACATAGCTGCATCAGACCCATATACAACAACTAAAATATAAAAGCAGTGGCAAAAACTTGGAACGAAAAAAAAACTTAAACAAGAAAAAAACAAAAAGCAACTACAACATTTTTGATTTAAAACTACAAATGCAATTGCTGAGCAAGACAACTGTCGAAGTTAAGTTGAGGTAGGAAGAAATGTTTTCACAACGCAATAGTTGTGGTCATATGATTTTGGAAGGAATTTCCCGTTACAGTTTCGAAGACAGCACACAAATGGCCAACAGGGAAAACAGTAAAGTAAGAAGAAAAGTGGTAAGAAACATAAAAATAGAGTGCAAAGGAGAAAAGTAGGTTTCACGAACTTTGAATATATTCAACTGGGTATAGGCGCCATGACATCTGTTTGTTTGTTAAAGACTGATTTAGTTAGATACCATAAAACTCAAGTCCAATTCAATATTAAAGGTTTAGAAAAAAAATTATTTTTGTTTGGAAATTGGATTGCACGTCAAGCGGATTCCAGGGAGTATAATTTTTGAAATACTTGCACAAATATTTAATATAATATATTAACTAAAGGACGTCACATTAATCTGTTCCAAGATTCAATATTTCTTTCTTGTTCCCATCTTTTTGTTTTGTTTTAATTTTGGCTGTATTCGATAGCAAAATTTATGTCATTTGATGTGAATATATAATTTTGACCATTTAATTACCACGACTGAGTTTTACGAAGATCATCCTGTAAGTCCCATTTCATACCGCTTTTTCCAGTATAGCCGACCTCAACTCGTTAATAGCGTCGAATTTTTCCCCAATCCTAAGTGGTCAAATATATCTGGCCATCGTAGACCAGTGGCATTACGTGCCACCCAATTGACAGGTTGTTTCTGGCGATCTAATGCATGCGATGGTCATCCAAAGTTTGCTCCGCCGTCTGGTATTGACGGGGGGGAAAAAATCTGTACTTTGCCTGCCAAGCTCGTCAACGTTACGGCTTTAGTTAGATATATTTGCAGTTTTGAATTAATGACCTAGTAGGATTTGATAAGGAGTTCTTACAAACGGCGACGTAAGGGCAAATTTAGCTCTTCGGCCACACACTCTTAACAATGGGAAACCTCGGCGTGTACTTCTGCGATGAAAAAGCTTCTCATAGAAAACCATCTGCCGTTCGGAGGAGACATCATATACTTATTACTAGTGATGCTATCCGACCAAAATACGTACCAAACATGCACTCATTCTGATTACACTGGCTTCTCCATGATAATACCAGAAGTTTTTGACTCCAAAATTTTACTATTCTGTTAACATAGGCGCCGAAGTGAATATGAGCTGCAGACGTTAATAGTCCGGGAGCCAGGGGTCGATTTTGGACTGCGTTTTCATACCGTTAAATTCTTGACTATACTTGTGATTTAGTTTTCTACTTAGTTGCTTATCTACCAACTGATTTTATACCGGCTGACATTTTTTGATGTATTGTTGACATTTACTAGAATAAATAAAATAGTCAGTTGCGTTTATAGCGGTGGGAAGATCGTCAGCCGAAGCAAAAATTTATCATTGCGTTCATACATCTCGGCGGCGCGCGGAATTTTCAATGCTTCGGCACGTTTCGCAGCATTCCACGCACGTACCCACCGCTACTGGACCAGCTGACGGTTGGTTTCGTCATCCATTGGATAGCGTCTGCCTTCAGTATTAAAATCAGTCGGCATGAAATGATGAGGTCAAAATGACCCCTGGCTCCCGGACTATAACAGGTTTTAAGTATTTCTTAAGTTTTTTCAATCTAAAAGTGTTCTATTTTGTGAATGTACATTCTGTCAAAAAAAAAAAATCGGGAATTGTTCACTTAAAAAGCGCGCGTTACACATATGTCTAAATCTTTTTTTGCTGGAATGTTGGTATAACTGTCCCGTGTAGTGACGCAGAGTTTGAGCGTGATCTGTCAATTAGCTTGTTTTTGGCATATAATTATATCAGTCAACCGCAGGTGTGCTCTGCGATTTTCACTATGCATACAAATTTCGAGCAAAGAATTTATCTTAAGATTTGTATTTTGAACGGGATTTCGTGTGCCGAATCATGGGAAATGTTGCAGAAATTCTAGGGCGAATGTGCTTTATCAAAAACACGGATCTACGTGTGGTATAAGGAGTTTACAGATGGCCGAGAAGTCGTGAACAATTTTTCCCGATCTGGTCAAGGAAATGGAGCTGGAAAACCATCTCCTAAGTTTGAGGGAGGTAGCTCGTGACCTTAGCGTGTCTCAAGAATCAATTCGCAACAGTTTACTCCATCAATTGGGCGTGAGACGCCAATACGCGTGGCTGCTCGACCCGTTCCAAGAAAGTTGAATTTCTTTCAAACAATTCATGGGAAGAAGGTGGCTGAAGACATGTTTGAGTTTTATCCAGCGCATCATAACAGGTGATAAGACGTGGCTACATGAGTTCGACATGCAAACCAGCCAACAGTCAACATGCGGCTAAACAGTGTTATCCACATGAGCCGAAACCCAAAAAAAAACACTTCAAAGTCGGTCAAAAGTGAAAGACATACTAACGTTTTCTTTCATTATCATGGTGTTGTGCACTCGGAGTTCGTTGCAAATGGTTCTACGGTAAATAAGGAATATTATTGGGAAAATATTTGTGTAGGGCAATTAAAAGAGCAGATGAAATAACATCGATCTGTACATATTTTATGCTAAATGTATGGAAAGGAGCATTTTCCCGTGGTGTTCTCAAAGTGTTGGTGGCACGGATAAATATAAAATAAAAAATAAATAAAAGAGGAATGTCTCTTTGTTCGGTAATAGAGCAAAATTAGGTGGTAGCAGCGAGAAATTTTTGTTTTTTTTTGCCATCCTTTTCTAGTTAGGTAAGTAAAATGGCAAGAGTACCCCCAGGTACACTTCAAGTAGCACTTACGTGCCGTTTTGATACCATAATGTGGGCCCCTACCTGTGAAAGGATTTAGGGAAGAGAAAAAAACCGTCTACAGCCATCCAGTGCCGTTGATATAGTGGAGGAGAGAAAAGGGATCTAGGCTGGAGAATTTCTTCAAGTCATCCCCAAAGGGCACGCTAAGGAATCTCAAGCGCCTAGCCGTCAGAGCCGGACATTTGCAGAGAAAGTGTTCAACAGTCTCTTTCCCTGCAAGATCCCCACAGCTTCTCCGCATGAGTACCAATCACCCAGTGACCAGTGAACACCGCAATGAGTTTAGAAATTGAATGGCGGGGATTCCCATCACCTTAACCATTTTGTTTCTATCGTATTGAGGCCATAGTGTTTTTGAAATAGCACACGATGAGACAGTCCTCAATCTGTCTTGCTCTTTTCTTAGAAAGAAATTGTATAGTTTCCCTTTGACAACGGACAGAGGGACACCGATGTCTGCGAGGGGGACTACTGAAACCGGTTCTGTTGACCCCTTCCTGGCAAGCTCATCGGCAATTTCATTTCCCTCTATATTCCTGTGCCCAGAAACTCAGATAAGGGAAATGTTTTCTGCCCGTTCGAGACGTTTGAGTTCCTCCTTAAAGGAGTTCACCAGAAGAGAGTTGCAATACGGCCACGACAGCGCCTTAATCGCAGCTTGACTATCGGAAAATATATTAATGTCTCCCTCCCTTTTGTATACTCGCGTATAAAATATAATACAACTTAAGTATAAAATATCTCAGTTGAATTTTTTGTACAAAAATAAATTTAATATTTCCCAAAATAGACCATTAACCTGTTTTAGTTGCTAACGAAACAATGCGAAGCTGAAGCTAAAATATATAAGAAAAGGCATAAAAGTCCAGGGTTAAGCTACAGAGTATAACAGAATCGGTGGATAAAATTACCGAAAACAAATAAAAAAGAAAAGCCTACATGAGCTTATGCCGTCCTGGGCTTCCTTACAGAACACTTTTGCATATAGATTTTCACTTTCTTTTGTTTTTAAAAATAAAAGTGTGCACACGATTATCCCATCCCGATAATTTGGTCTCCACCTGGTAAAGTCTCGCCTCCTTAGACTTAGTTGAATTGTCAAGAGAATAATCATTATTATTGTGTGAAAAATTTTACTAGTTGGCACAATACTCGTACACACAACAGCACATATGTACTTACATGGCTACACATACATGACCAATTTTATTCAAATTCACTGACAGAAGAGACACGGCTTACACAATTTGGCTGTGGCATTTTTCCGCTCTCGCTTCTGAGAATCCACAACTGTCACATCAATTGCTGCGGTCGCCACTTGCAGTTGCAAATATGGCATTCCAACTGAGTTGATAAAGTGAAGGAAGCCAAAGTCTTAGCTGTGGAAAGCTTATAACACTGTGCAACACAAACACGTGCATAGTTTCCCCCTTAGTTAAATCCCATAAAATGATAAAAATATGTGTTTATTTTAGTGTTCCGTTTTGAATTTCTGACGGTAAAATAAGCTCGAGTACACCTGCATTTGAAATAAAACTCCAGGAGTGTACCGTGCACTGGTGCGAAGGCTCTAAAAGACACAGGCGCCGCAATATATGGCCCCAGACAGAGCGTTTTGTGCGGATTGGTAGCTTTCCAAGCATTCGAGGTACGTGCCATCTGTCTACGTGTAGAGGTTAACATGGACAGGAACTTCCTGAATGAGCGAATTGTGAATCGGAATTAGTTGAGAAGAGCTAAGGCAAAGGCCAGATTAGCTGGCACAACTAAAAGAGGTTGAAAAAACTCAAAACTCTCCCCACGAATAAACTGAGACTGCTCACGGGCAATCTCTTAGGCCATTGTAAACTGCACAGTCGCCTGCATATGATCGGGATATGGTCCACCGTCTCTTGTCGTTTCTGCAACCAATCTCAGGAGACTCCAATGCCCCTTCTCCTTGATTGCAGCGCTAAAGCTATGAAAAAGTCGAGACATTTCGGACATTTACAGCTATAAGGAAGGCACATAAACTGAGACCAACACAGCTGTAACGGAAAGGAAAATGAGTCTGAATGAAATTCTGTGATCAGTAGAGGACAGAAAAGACCACGAGTTCGAAGTGCAGACCTCCAATAAACTTAAATCTAAATTTATTACTTTAACGAGGACATAAGAGACCAAGATAAAAGCTGCATTCCTCATTTCTGCCGAAATTCGTGTGCTACTGGTTTCAGAAATGTCTGAATGCAAAAACAAAAAAAAAACATCACTTCGTCTCCCGGTGTCAATGCAGTCGCGGGAATCAACAAATCATGTAATTGAATGTTATTTCTGTCTGACAACTCATATATTCGGGAAAAGTAAGAGTACTTCCAAGAAAAGAAAGAATGACATAATGCATCTAAGTATACCGCCGGCCGTGCGTTGTCTGTCACACAGCAATTTTTACACGATTCCGAAACATCCCAATATTAACGACAAAGAAGATAAAATCACATTTATAACTCGCCATCAATTTCTTCAATATCAGAATACGAAGTACATCATTACATCCACGTAGAATAAGGCAAGCTGAGTTAAATGATCTCCTTAGGGGCTTAGGCTTGCCAAAGAACAAAGCAGAACTTCTAAGCTCGAGACTGCAACAATGAAACCTTTTTGGAAAATGAATGAAAATAACGTTTTTTCCGCACTAGACAAAAAGAGTTGACATAATTTTTTCAAATGGTTAAAAGTTTAGTTTGCTGGAAAGATATGAGCGGTTTGATGGGAGCCCTTAACGTTATATATAAACGGAATGGTTGGAGACCTTTTATAGATAGCTCTGCGTTAAGCTTAAAAGACATTTTGTTAAATAATGGAAACGCAGTTCATATGACAGGGTCGCGTGAAAATATAAAAGCTCTGGTGCTGTAGATTAATTATGATGGACATCAGTGGCAAATCTGCGTAGATTCGAAAGTCAAATCCCTTCTGCTTGGCTCGTTATTATATACGAAATCTTATTGCTTTATTTGCGAATGGCAAATATTTTTGTATGTAGTAGATGAGCATAAATAAAAAGAAGTTACTTTGCTTAAAAATACTTTCTAAACATCAAAATTTGTAGGCTAGTGTTATCTCGTTTTTGCAGAGCTGTTCAAATATATTTAGCTGATTATATCGCCTGTGCTACTTATTTGCTATCATCCACACAACCTTCATACTTGGTCTCAAAAATAAAAAAAAACGATGTGTCAACGTCTGCGCTCGCCTCTACTGCTTAGCCAAAGAATAACGCAGTCAAAGAGAGAAAATTAAATTAAATAATTAGTGCTTCCGCAATACTTGAAAGGAATTAATATGCATAATAAATACCTGAATTGTATGGTCACACACAAGTACGATTTTGTATAGTACTTGAGCGACACAATTCCATTATACACTCAGCACCAACAACATGAACTTGTTTCTATTCTTTTATACTGAAACTCACTTCATTAAATTCAGTCTAATTCACAAGCAATTCCCGTGAAACAGTAGAAACATTGTAGTGGTGGAGGTTTGTCTGAGTAACACAGCACAGACCGAATAAGCACAAAAGATGCCATTTTGACGCACCACTTGTAGAACCACTGCTTTTTAAAAGTCGAACCATCTTGATTTGAGTATGAATTTGCCTATGTCGTCTATTTTCTTTTCTGCAATTTATTTCAAGCTCTCCATCGAGAATCCCCCCAGCATTCTATGTCGTAGAGCACCCAGAGTGGGGCACTCACACAAATAGTGAAAGACTGTTTCCTTACATCCTTCTGATTGCAGCCTCTATAGCTATCGTTGTACGGCCACCCCACCTTCTTGGTATGGTCTACAAAAGCCACTGGACGGTTATTGTTTACGTCATTCTGAATATGTCTGCTCGTGGCTTTCTTAACAACATGTCAATTCTGGATTTGTTGAAATTGTGCCACGTTTGTTTGGTTATTTTGCAGGTATTCGTGTTAGTTCATCTGCCAAAGGCCTGCTTCTGAAATAGCGAAAAGATCTCCCTTTTGCACACGCCTTGGGGACAACTTATTTCTATAGCTTCGCACTCATTATAGGATGCCCCAGTTCTTGCCAGTTCATCAGCTTCTCATTTGCTTCTATTAGTCCAGGAGCCAGGGGTCGATTTTGGACTGCGTTTTTATGCCGTTAACTTCTTAACTAGACTTGTGATTTAGCTATGGCGACTTTGAAGCCAAGATGACTTTGCATTGTCTGGTGGTTTTCGAATTGGTTAAAGGTGACTTTAAAGCCAAGATGGCTGCTTGACTATCTGAAAAAATACATCTTATACAAGGTGGGCCATATAGCGTTTGCACCTATTTTTTTAAGAATGGTAACACAAATGGCAAGTTAAATGTGTTCATAATTTACTTAAAGGTTTGACGTTTACGAAATATGACGCTATACGCTTGAACAAAATTGGGAAATATTGAAAACCAATTTCCAAAGTGGTGAGTCTTCTACTCAAACTATGAGAAATTTGAAAAAAAAAAATTGCCAACAAGAAAAAAAAGATTTGCAAACAAGACAGTTTGTGGAACAATTTGTTAATCGTGTTCGTGAAAGTGGATCGTTAATGAATAAAAACAACACGTGAACGTGCTCCTACAGTGCGTACACCCGAAAACATTGCTGCTGTAGCCGAAAATGTGCGTGAACATCCAACAACCTCAACTCGTCATCGTTCTCAACATTTCACGCACTTTTTTGAGGAGAACTTTGCATTAAGACCTCGGTATGAAGGCTTACAAAGTTCAACTGGTGCAAGAACTGAAGCCTTATGACCATCCAATGCGTTTTCGGTTCGCTCAATGGGTAGAAAATCGTTTGACCGAAGATGAGCATTTTTACCGAAAAATCATCTTTTCTGATGAAGCTCATTTTCACATCGGTGGCTACGTCAATAAGCAAAATTGTCGGATTTGGGGCTCAGAAAATTCACACGTTACTGTAGAAAAGCAAATGCATCCACAACGAGTCACTGTTTGGTGCGGTTTTTGGTCTGGCGGCATCATCGGGCCATTTTTTTCGAAAATGAGCGAGGAGCCGGGGTTACAGTAAACGGCGAGCGTCACCGTGACATGCTCAACGAGTTTTTGGAGAGGATGACATGGACGACATTTGGTTTGAACAGGACGGTGCAACTTGTCACACTGCCAAAGTTACACTCGAACTTTTGAAAACCGAATAATCAGCCGAAATTCCGATATCAATTGGCCGCATCAGAGCTGTGATTTAAGCCCGTTGGACTATATTTTGTGGGAAGCCCTAAGGACAAATACTATGCGAACCATCCAGAGACGAAACACGAAATCGGAGTTGCCATTCATGAAATTGGAGCCCAAACAATCGAAAATGTGCTTAAAAATTGGGTTGATCGAATGGCCTACTGTAAAGCCAGTCGTGGCAGTCATTTGAACGATATTATTTTTCATTCATAATGACAATCTTGCTATTGATGGTTTTTAATTATTCTGCAAGCTTCCCTTAGGCCGAGAACTTCTGCTGGAAAAGTACTATTCCAATCCCCAGGCGAAAATACTTCAAAGTTTCGACGTCAACGCCTCAATCTATCTTGGATCCGTGAGTGTAAAGCGCAGTTGTAATTTCTTTGACCACTGAATTCAAATCTCATTTCTTTCACGTGGGGAACTTTACCTTAAGCTCTTTTCTAAAATCTACGGTAGTAGTAGTAAAATCTGATGAGTTGCTAATAAGCCTTTGGCTGTCAAAAATAACATTCTGACCCAACATCTTAGAATTCCAAAAACCACCTTCTTTTATTCTGAAGACGATATTCGTTGCTGTTTGTCGTAGTTGTAAGTCTATTGGTAGCAGGTAGAGCATGCCATTAAGTGCCTCTGCAGGACACGATTTCATAGCTCCAGTTATTTTGCGCAGGCTCTTCGTTCTACGCTTGTTAGTGGCCTAACGTTGCATTGCTTGTTTAATGCAGGTCGTCATATTAATGCTCCACATGACATAATCGGTCTTACTATGGTGATGGAATGCAATGGAAACGCAGATGTATAGACAAGGTGGCACAAAATTAAATACCCTATCGGAAGATTAATAATTTTTGTAAATGTCTCTCATATTTGATATTTGTGAAGTTAACAGCCGCAATATACAAACAGACAAGACATGGAGCGCGTAAAAGTCAATATAGGATGTCCATCACTCAAAATCACTTATTATATTTATTAAAAAATTTATTGAAAAACAAAACTGGATGATTAATATGGCGCCACCTTGTAGTAGAAGCTTCGACCGCAACAGGAAAGCATTGTTAAAATTCAAGAAGGTTCTACTAAAAAACTGGCTGCTAGGAAATGACAGAACAGCGCATAGGTGTCTGTAGATAAACCTGTGGTATCATAAAAATGCAAGTCGGGAGATAAAGACGTGTGTACACACAAGTGTGAATGTATGCATGCGGATGTGTGTGGGATTTTCACTTTAAGTGCATTCAGTAGTTGCTTCCATGTTAGTTAAATAGCGGCAGTGAGTGAGTGAGTCAATTTGCATAATGCCAACAGCTTCATGTACTCTCAACCACCCAGCAAAGCAACGTGACGGTAATTCGTATCTATTTAAAAATGGAAACTGTCGAGTTTTCTCTCAAAATAGCGAAGAATTGCTTGCAAGTTAAGTTAAAAGGCTCAGCTATTGCAGGAGTTTAGTGAAGCTCGCGAAAAGCAAGTTTTGTACCCATTGGAAATCTCTGTCTCTTCTACTTAATCTGGAAGAGTTACCTGTATGCCTCTAGTTGTTTGTAAGTGATACTAAATTGTTGAGAATAATATCTAGACTGTCTAGGCATTCAAAGAAATTGCCTCTGAGAGTTCTAAAACGCGTTATTCAAAGTGCAGATCCTTCGCATGGGAGTTCTATACGCTCGTTTATTTGCAGATGAAAGCAAGTTTACGATATTTAGGTCAGATGATCAATCATATGTGTGGAGAAGACCTAATGAAGAGTTGCTGGGAAAAAAACGTACGTCCGGGAGTTAAACATGGCGGTGGGTCGGTAATGCTGTGCGGTTGTTTGTCCGCTGCTGGTACTGGAAATTTGTGCTTTATTAACGAGAATATGGATCACAAACAATATTTAACAGTTATGAAAGAAAATTTGGTTCAAAGTGCTAACAAGTTGAGAATTAAGGACAATTTCCAGTTCTATCATGACAACGATCCCAAGCATAAGGCACCTATGGTTTATGTACAACTAGCTTAAAGTGCTTAAAACACCTCCACAATCTCCAGACATCAATGTAATTGAGCATCTGTGGGCTCAGTTGGAAAACCAACTGAAAAACCATGTTATTAGGAATAAGAAAGACCAATAAGATGCTATTAAAGAAGAGTGGGGGAAAATAGATCCCTTCACGAGCAAGAAGCTGATTGAATCCATGCCAAGAAGACTGAATGCTGTGAGGAAAAATAAAGGCTTGCCGAGGAAATATTAATTACATTGTTTTTTCTTAAATAGTACCTGCCTAACTCTACTTTATATAAATGTCCGAGTTCGTTTTTGTCATGTGTTTTGCTAAGTTTTTGTTGTTTGTTGTTTTAATGTACGAATGAGTTGAAGTTTGTTTCTGTTTTTGTAGTTGTGTAAAATACGCTTGAGGAACGAAAATAAATGTGACACATAAACGCATTCGATTTGCATTTTAATATACAAATTTTTTAATTTAAAACCATATCACTTGGGTGTCCGAGTTCTTTATTGAGCCACTGTATGCAAGTATTTTGTATTTTCTGTCGAAATCGCTGTTATTCTGGCACCTCTAAGTTGACTGTCTAGCTGAGGAATTAGGTCACCAGCCAAGTCGGAATAGTTTTTGGAACTCCCTTGTAATCAAATGAAAAGGATTGTCAACATCCGAGAGCAAACGTCGACCCACTGTTTGAGGGATCACTGCCTTCGCTCCACAAGGTAAATCGTAAGCCAATAATAACCAATAACTTTTTAATAAGGTAATTTTACCATTTTAATCAAAGCCACAAATTCTTGCTTTCTAGTTTGGTTAACCGCATATAATATGTGCCGCCTAGTTTGCGATAATCGACTTGTTAACCAAAACAGCTGATTTTTCTTATCGATTTTAGTTAGGAAGCGAGCCACTGAATAGCAAAATCGTTAAATTGCGCGCAAAATTGTGGTTAAGGGGGCACGCCACTGTGAAAATTCAATAAAATCGATTTTTTGTTTTTTTGCATAAGTTGTTAGTATAACTACTCAAGAAAATGTGATAAAGATTTTAAAGCGAAATTCGCTTTATTCCCGATTCTATGTGCACTTAAGAGAGCGCCCGTCGGTTCGGCCCCGTAGCGCTTACGATACGATGCTTTATTCCAAACTCGTTTTTCTCGAAACGACTTTTTTTGATACGGTGGCAACGATTTCTCGAAGACTAATAAACCGATTTTAATTTTCTTTTTTTCAAAATTTTTTTTATCGCATCGGCTATCGTTGTACGTAGCCGATTTTCAAAATTTTGAAAATAACTATATTATTTTTTTGGGCCTGTTGAAAATCAAAAAAAAGGTGAAAAACACACATCGAAATTCAAATGACCGCGATCAAAATTTAAAAAAAAAAAAAAACCAAACGGCTACGTACAACGATAGCCACTATTGTGTAGATTAATAAAATTTTTGGTTTTTAGATTTCAGATGATTATTCATGACCAGATGGCGTCATTTTTTTAACTCGTTACGTTTATTTACATAAATTTGTCAATGTTCAATATTTTTTAATAAAAATTTACATCAACATAGATTAATACATATATAAGAAATTGTCTTTTGTCCGATCCTCGAATAATCATTTCCACTTACAAAAAAAAAATCCCAAAAATCGACTATTTTTTAACCCCCCCCTGTGGCGTTCCCCCTTAAGGAAAATATGCGAATAGCGTTAAAAAAGGTTAGTTGATTCCACTACTGGATAGCTAAACTCACGCAATCATTTTCCATCATTAATACTGTAGCAAAACAAGAAACGGCCCGAACCGACTGGCAACAAAAAACGAGCGAATGAGATACTAAAACAAAAAAATGAATTCGCTTTGACGCCAGATGACGAAACGGAACAGGGCAAAACAGAAGTCATTAGAAGATACAAGTTGCCAAATCTAGAAATTACGATAGTTATTGAGGGTATGTATATAAGTGCATATGGTATTCAGTCTTAAGTTAAGCGTGTGAATGTGTAAACGTAACGTAAAGCAACTAAATATAGAAATTAAAAAAAGAATGTTGTGTTGCCATTAGTTTTTGACTTTTATTTAGCAATCCAGTGTTCAGGCTCGGAGGAATTATTGTGAGACGTTTTAGTTGGATAAAAACGAAACAATTTCGTAACAGTACCATAAAACTGTCTGCCGATAAAAAGTTTTTTTTTAATGCACTCACCTAAAACTTCAGCTTATGAATTTTCTGCCTTAAAGCTCTTAAATATAGCTTTTATAATTTCTTCAGTGAAATTTACCTCAAAAAATTTGCTTCAACCGGTTTTTGCTGGCAATTAAAAACAAATCCACTCGCCTTTGATAAATTCCTTACCTGATTCTCAAAAAATTCATAGGAAATAATTCAGAGAAAATATCACATTCGGAAAACGAGAAAAGAGCAAAAAAAATACACACACAACTACAAGCAATATGACTTTTTCCTACTCTAACCACTTCAATACTTTTTTCCTTCAAGGGTTCTTTGCTTAATTTACTTCACTCTAACGAAACAAGCAGAAAGTGTTACAATTAAAAAATATCACACACCCACGCATTAAAAATATCCTTTAAAAAACAAAGGAAGAAAATTTTTGTATTAATTGTAATTTTATTAAAAAAGAAGAAGAAATGAAAAATAGCAAAAGTGTATTTAATTACACCAATACCTTTAATGAGGGCTACAATTAGTGCAAAATAGAAGTGATGCGCCAAACAACTTATGGAATTTGTAAAACTGCCCGCGTTGCTCGCTCAAGTAAGTAAGCTGGTGGTGTTAAAAAGTACATATAAGACTATGTAAACCCCTTAAATGCCAAGTGTGCCCGTAAGTAAACAGATTAGCGACCATGTGTGCATGTATGTGTGCTTGCTTGAATGCAAATCCGCATGGTTATTAATAAACATAAATAGTGACGAACAAATTTTATCATAGTTTCGTGTCTTTTGAGCAGTACGTAAAATAGCGGCGGCAACTGCCGGCCTTCGCTGACTAACTAAGAGGTGCGGCGCTTCTGCAGCGCTCCCATTTACAAAGATTAGGTGCATATATGCGCTGTCATATATATTTGTACGTATAGGTAATGGGCTTATGACCATCTTTTCTCAGCAAATAGGTGCCCTCTTAAATTTATTACAAAAGAGCGCACAACGATCAATCAGCGGAGTAAAATAGCAGACGTCAGATAGAATATAAGTACAGGTGGTCCATACGGTATTAGAACAACCGAGTTTTTTGTATACTTCGACAGCTAAAATAACGTCAGGACAGAAATTGAATTTATTTTATAGTTAAACATTTAACAAATGGATTGATTTCTCTTGAAGTTGAGGATTTTTCGGTTAAATGAGGCTCACCTCGGCTGACAGTGACAGATTTAAGAGATCTAACTTATAAAATTTTTAAATTATGCTATTTTGATATAAATATTTGTATTTCAATCGTTTGGACAACGGCTAATGACGACGTAAAATTTGAATAAAATTGATTGAAAATATAAAGGGTGGCTAAATTTTAAGGGGCGATGTTGAATGTAAACCACACCTAAACGTCAAGCTTCTTTTTGCATTTCATTTGCCATTTTTCAATTTCAGACTAATTCAATTTGAACCATGGAAAGACACACAATCGAGCAACGCGTAAAAGTTATTCAGGCTTATTATGAAAACGGGCGTTCAAATCAAAATACACATCGCGCACTTCGTGAAGAAAATCATCTTCAGTGATGAGTCACATTTTCCCCTCAGTGGATTCGTCAATAAGCAGAATTGCCGCATTTGGGCGAATGATAATCCAAGAGTGATTTCCGAAAAACCAATGTACCCACAAAGAGTGACTGTTTGGTGCGGTTTATGGGCCGGCGGCATTATTGGGCCGTATTTGTTCCACAATGAGGCCGGTCAGGCAGTTACTGTGAATAGTGTTCGCTGTCGTGATATCATAACTAACTTTTAATGATCCGAATTGGAAGATATGGATGTGGAGGATATGTGGTTCAACAGGACGGTGCCACTTATCACACAGCTAACGAAACAATGGCTCTATTGCGCGAAAAATTTGATGGCCGAATAATCTCACGTCGCGGCGATGTCAATTGGCCGGCAAAATCATGTGATTTAACACCGTTGGACTTCTTTTTTTGGGGGTAGTTGAAAGAAAAGGTGTACGTCGATAAGTCAGCAACAATTCAAGAGCTAAAGGATGAGATAATTCGGCACACTAACGGCATAGAACCTGAATTATGCCTCAGCCTCAACGAAAATTTGGACCATCGGATGGAGGTGTGCCGCCTATGCCGCGGCGGCCATTTGGGCGATATTTTGTTCCACACGTAATTCAGCTATACCAATTTTATCATAATAAAGACAAATGACAATTCTTTCTTAAAAAAATTGTATGTGATTCAAAATCAACACCGGCTCTTGAAACTTAACCACCCTTTATATAATTATTTTCTTATTTGGTCTTGGTGTAATATATATTTTCCAAATTTAAAGCATGCTACGAGAGTTGCCTTCCGACTCCGAACGATAAATATTTTTTATGAGAAGCTTTTCCATGACAGAAATACACTCAGAGGTTTGCCATTGCTTGCCGAGGCAAGCCACACATAGCCACTGTGGAACAATGGGTTCAAACGTGGTCGTCGATCCTTGCAAGCTGATTTTCGCCAGCTGATTTTCGCCATCCAAAAACGGTGGTTGTGCCATAAACAATCGATGGTATGCGTCAACTGATAACGCAAGACCACCATGTAACATATCGCATGATAGAGGCGTCCTTGGGCATTAGTAGGACCAGCGTACATTCAATATAGAACGAGCAATTGGTCGTCAGAAAGAATTGTTCTCGCTGGATATCACATAATTTGACAACTACCCCAAAAAGAACTCGTTTCGATCGGTGTAAATAAATGTTGAATAATTCAGCCACGGTGGTTTATGACATCGGAACAGGTGACAAACCGTAGATCTATGCATTTGAGCCAGAAAATGCAAATAACAAGCAGCAATCGACAGTATTAGTGTTCCAAGCTTAATTCAGCAAAAGTTGTAAGCGGTAAAAACATCTCAAAGTAAATGGCGGGTGGGCGTCTTTTTTTCGGAAAATCTAGTCATGTTGCAACTTTACCACAAGAGAAACTTAAAACAATCATTTGAGGGGTGCACAACCATTTGTTGGTAGAAGTTTTCGGAGAACTAAGGAAACCCAACTGCCGAAGACGAATCATCCTTCACCAATACAATGCGAGCTCTCACGTAACGACTCACTCTAGAGAGTTTTTGAGCAAATTAATGAGTCATCCGCCTTACAGCCCTGATGCGACAGCTAATGATTTATTTTTGTTTCCGAACAACAAAAATAAAATGCGGGGTTAATGTTTTTCAAGACTTTAAGAAGCTGTTGAAGCCTTTAAACGGCTCGTTTGGAGATGTCTATCCACTTCCGAGCAGCAGAAGTGCTTTGAAAATTGATTCAAGTAAATTTCGGCATTGACTTCTAAGGAGAATCTTTTGAAAAGCAATAAAGCTATTTTCATTATTAATTTATTATGCTGTCATTATTGTTCGCAAAATATAAAAGGCAACCTTGGTAGTTAAAAAAAACTGATCATTTCATGTATTAAGTAAGAAAACTTCAATCTAATCTAATTTTCGTTTTGCACACTTTTACACATTTTTCTATAAAAAGTCGTTTTTCTATGCATTTCAAATCTTTACCTTTGCAGTCAACAAAACAATAAAAGAAAGAAATTGATTGAGAATTTTCTGCAGTACTTTCCTGTGTGTCGAATACAAAAGTTTCGTTAATATGATCCCCGACACAAGAAAATAAAACTTTTCTTTTGACTTATGTGAACAAAAAGTTCATTTGAATTGCTTTGTTGTTGTTGCGTTTGTGGTCATTACTTTCTGTACCGCCCAAGTGTTTAAGCGTAATGGTGAGCAAATGCGTAATAAAGCTAAGGCCATTGTGAAATTACCCCCAGAGGGCAATAGTTTAAAACAACAACAGTTACAACAACAACTAAAACAATATTAATGGAACTTTTTCCATTCCCTCCTGCTAAGAGGAATGCATTTTTCCCAAAACCTCGGATTGCCTTACAAGGCTGATTGACCCAAGCTGATTTTCGCTTCTTTTCCTTAGGGAAATAATTTTCAAGAGTTGTATTTTCCGCAGAACTGTTTTCTTAGCTGAATCAAAAGCAAACTCGCACACACAAATCCCCAAGTTGCGTGAGAAAAAATACTCTTGTGTTTACAATTTGCCACTCGAAGATTTCTAGCAGATGTCCACTGTTGGATTGTTAGCCATTTTACGGTGGCGATGGCGGCTGCAAATGACGGAGGAGAACGCAGCAGTAGTTGGGAGTTAACAGTCAACTGCTACATCTGCCCTTTGTATGGATGTAGGTTTTTAATTTAGACCATTTTAAGTTAAGCGCATTTTCGCTCCCCAGGCAGTAACAGTAAACCAAATCTCTGCTCACAACTGCTGTTGTTTGTTTGTATTTGCATGGGTAGGTGCGTGTATTTGCTTGCTATCGTTAGGTATAAAATATATTTTTTTAACATCCCGCAACAAGTTGTACACTGGGAGCATTTCATTTTGAGTGCCTACAAAATTACCAGCCCTGTTTTTAGTTGAATTGTCGCTGCGGTGAATTGGCTTAACCTGCACAGCGGCCGACAAATTTGTGTGGCTCAATAAAGGAATATGCTTGGGAAGTCTTGCTCAAAATTTTATGTCAAAAATATTAAATTTTTTTCTCTCTGGTTAATTTTTTTCATTTTTTAAGAATATCACTGTAATTTAATAGTTTAATGCAGGGTGGCTCATCTGGCACCGAACTGGAACTGCCGATCTTTTTGACTTTGTCAGCTTAAATATGTATGCTTATGGTTAGGTATTATATTTATAAAATGTGCCACATTGTGTGACTTTCGAACAAACTTGGAAAAGTTTAAGAGAAGAACGGTTACTTCAAGATGAATATTTTCGGATGAAGTTCAATTTCGACTCGGCGATTATGATAACAGTCGCACTTTTGGGTGTCAGAAATCCCACAAACCCCTCGCATCTACAATGACTGACTTTTTGGGGCAGAACCTTTTTTTTTCTCGATAATGAGTAAGAACCCACTGCTACATTCAACATCGAGCATGTCCTTCTCAGACAGTCAAGCAGCTACAAAGGCCTTAGACTCCAACTCCATTTCATCCAAACTAGTCTTACAGTGTAGAGAGGAGCTGGAAAACCTTAGTCATTGAAATCACTCTGATATGGGTTCCCGGTCACAGGAACATACGGGGTAATCAAATAGCGGATGAGCTAGCAAGAAAACAACACAATAAAAGCATCCACTGTTTCACACTATCATGCTTTAGCCGAAAGAAAATGAAAGCAACTAACCACATGTATTACAACAAAAAACACATGGCCGTCGTACAAAATCCAAAAGACGAATGATCTGCTAGGATGCTCTCGACCAAACATCTCACGTATCACTGCAACTTTTACAGGTCATTGGAAAGTAGGGGATCATGCAGTCGGACTCAACCTCCCCTTTAATCCCATCTGCAGAAGCTGACGAGCGGAAGGAGCGAAGGAAAGTCTTTTCCACTACTTAGGTGAATATCCAGGGCTAGCTGGGGCATAACTTCACTCCTTCGAGATAAAGAATTTGCTGCTATTCATGGACCTGGTGAAACAAAACTTTGCGTCTATTCACTAAAGGCGAACGATTTTTGTTAAGTGCCTCATTTAGGTTTGATAGCTGATGGGAATAATAATCAGCAGCTATCGTCTGGTTTGGTTCCCGGAGTTCATAATAAACAATACCGGCCATATCCCACCAAATAGACAGGAGAGTTTTCTTGGGGTGAAGGCCATCTCTAGGGCTCGGTTCTGGTGTTTCATCTTTATCTAACCATTGGCGTTTGCGAACAGGATTATTGCAAAGGACGAAGTTTTCATCACCAGTGACGATACGGTTCAAAAACCTTTCATTTTCAAGCCGTTGCAGCAGCTGAGAACACACATTTACTCTCTGCTGAAGTGTCTATGCGGACGGAAAGTCTATGCGAGACCCATTTTCCCAGCTTTGAAACCTTTCCCAACTGAACCAGGTGCCCAACAGAACCAAGCGATGAATTTAACCTCTGAGCTATCATAACGACTGTCAAATTTGGCTCAGCTGCCATGAGTTCGAGCAAGGCGTCGGAGTTAAAGACTTCAGGACGACCAGCGTGCGGGGCATCCTCCACGTCGCAGTTACCACTTCGGAATTTTGAAAACCACTTTTGCGCAGTTCTTACACTCACGGTATCCTCTCCGTGAACAGTGTTTATTTCTGCAGCAGCAGTTTTTGCATTTTTACCACTTTTATAAAAAAAATACAAAATATGCCTCTTATACGCGTTCGAAGATTCCATTTTATTTTTTAACAACACGTGCTTCTATCCGCGATTAAAATCACTTGTTGAATGCACAATATATCAAAGAAAATATAAATAGTTCCGTTATATTCCGCGAATAATTTTTTGTGTGCAAAAATCGTACAAAAGTGAAATTATGGGTAAAATACACACGAACTTATAGACTGACTAAGTTAAGTTGTATTTTATTTCGGTATGGTTTTGGTTATCACAACATCACAAAATTAAAACTTTTACAAATAAAAATAGGCGTGTGGAAAAAATCCGCAGGAATAGTTAAGTTAATCGAATTTTTTGCTTTCTTATTTTCTACATTCTTCTTCAAATTTTTAATTTTCTCATTTATAACAAAATATCTCCGTAAAATTTCGTATTATCAGATTATTTTACCTTAATTTGAATTAGGAAAATAATAGGTTCGAAATGGCAACTTTAGCTACGAAATTGCGATTCAGCTTCAATGCACCAATTCGATCTCAATTTAATTTTATGCAGATTTATTTACTTAGCACTTGCCTTTTCCTGTACCCAGCTACTTCTTCACTTCAAAAGTTCTCCGCAATTTTGCGATCGATTTCAAATTTACATTTACGTTTCGCTACTCCGAGTGCACTTGCTGCCTTAGGCCAATCATCGGCTTTGCCATTTAAATCCTGTTTTGTTGTTTTCATTCTTAAACACTTCTTATACTTATACGCTTCAATACCTCCATTGGCGGAAGATTACGCAGAGCAGCAGCCTTTGCTGTCGTTTAATGAAATTTCATTGCCAGCAATTATGCAACAGTTAGCACTTGACAACAATATTTAACCATTGCTGTCAATGTCATGCCTACACGGCGCTTAACAAACGTAAACACACACACACACACACATGCACTCATTGATGCATTCGTGCATTCGCGCATAATTGCGACACTCAGATGCCTCGCATCGCAAAAGTTTCAAGTTATATTGTATTACACAGAGCTTTTATTGCACTTTTGTGTTGTTGTTGCAGTTTTAACATACATTTGCATTTGCTGTTGTTGTTGTTGCCACTGCTACGGCAATTGCTTGATAACTCAATGCGCAATCAGAAATTGTCATTTAACTTGAATTATACGCGCCGTGACACGCATACTCTGCCATCTGGTGTGTGAGTGTGTGTAATATGGCAAGAGTTGTCAGCACGCATGCAAGCATCACGAATACATGCGTACATATACATATGTATGTACGTATATACGTTTGTAGATGGGGTATGTGACGCACACCACAGTTAAATATAAAATGCGAGTAGCGACGCATTTTAAAATTCCCTCAACGCTTTCACGCGGCGAAAACTCCATCATACATACATTTACGCGCACAATATGGTATGCGGCATGTGGCACGCGACACATAACGATCGAGAATGGTGGTGATGGTGGCGGCTCATAAATAATTACGTAGTAAGCACTTCAGGCACAGAACCGTTTAAATTACAATTTATACATGCAGACGTGCGACGAGGCGATAGTCAGCGGGCAACGAGTGGTTGGGCAGACAAGCAACCGGCCAGCCCGCCAGATTGTTTTCCGACTGATATTTGCAGGTATACGATGAGGGTGAGACAATGAGTTGACTGTCTGACGTTTCACTCGCTGAGAGCTGCATGCCACAGCTTTTACAACCACTTCACAGCGTGGAAAAGCCAAGCAAAGCAATTGATAATGGCTCAGCAAAGCCGTAAAATGGGATTAGTAGGCGCAATAGTTTATTGAATATTCCCAGAGTTCGAACAAAGCCATAAACAGGTTGATTTAGATTCAATAGGAGGTTGCAAAGGAGCGAGGTTTTGCGTTTGTACCTGCTATACGAAAACAAAATGATTATAAGCAAAAATATTCATTGATCTGCATACCGTTCTAAAGTTCGACCATTTGAGAAAGACGTTCTCATGACGGCCTGAAAACTTAGAGCCCTCTTATATAAACACACTAGAACACTTGTCAATACTCGATTCTCATAGAAGGAGGAGAGGTCGGAGTGCTTTCGGTTACATAGAAATTCAACGCAGAAGAGGATGAAGTTACAATTCCTACAGATGTGTTTGTTTCTCTAGTTACGAGAATGGCTTAAAGGCAAAGTGAAAGCTAGTGTATTTATGCGAATTCCATGCTTGAGTCGTTTTGCGCTATTTTTACGAGCAGCTCGGAGCCGAACCACCTTTTTCTCTAACAATAGAAGCCTATTAATTGCACATGCGCTGCTTTCAACTTAATTCTAATGACTGAAGAGAACAGATCCTACTTTATTTGGTAAGTCATAGGAACTTAAATAGAAGCTTCAAAGCAGATGAACTTTTAAGATACAATCAGATTTTCCTGGAAGAGATCGCATTGATACGCCTTATAACACTTTCAAGCTACTGTGTATGAATGGGTTTGTGTGTGACTACTGTGGCCATAAAACACCAAATTATAGAATAGGTTTTTCCTAATAGCGGTCGCCCCTCGGCAGACAATGGCAAACTTCCGAAAGCTATCTCTACCAAGAAAAATCTCCTCATAAAAAAAAAACCATCTAGAGCCAACATAAAACTGTAGGTCCTCCATTTGTGAAACAACATCGCTGCGAAGAAGTCCATTTTTTGATTTGTTTTAAACAATGCCGAATAACTAACAAAAGTCAAATTGTGTCGTTATGAAATGGTTTATTCGAAACCAGAAATACGCTATCTCGGCTAGCTTCGCATTAGCGCAACCTCTTAATCCAGATTTCGAAGATCTTGCTGACGATTTATGACTCTATCTTACGAGTAACTTCCTCGATGTTCACCTTAAGGGAGTATAGATTGTTCACATACAGTATCCTGCATCGCCATCTCTACAACAAAAAAAAAAAAAACAGTCAGACGGCATCAAGCAGTAAATGAAGCTGACCTCTCCGAGGAAGAAAATAAGATACAAGAATTTATTTTGCTTCGTAACTATGCCACTCTGTCAAATGGCACTCTTCCGTCTACGTCTGGCGCATAATTCGCCAGAGTGGCAGCCAAGGCAATGACGGTAGAGATACATACCGACAAACAAGACGATATATTATTCAAAGCGCAACAAGACTGCCTTGACGGCTATCTTTTGAAAGCCATCGGTGATTCGAAAGACGCATAGTGAATGGAATTGTAAAAGTGCACTGTTTCAATGCTTTTTACCGGGAATGGCTAGAAAAAGTAATAGCCGAAATTCCAGCCTGCGAAAGCAGTAAGAGCATACTTGTTGAGAGTAGCAAAGGAAGGCTGGTACGAGCGAGTGTCTAGATTCCGGGACTTTGATGTAATCCAGCAGAACTCTTCACACGCATTCGTGCTCAGAACAAATATCTTGATACGAATCTCGTATACTAAGCAGAAATCCGCTACCAGTTTGGAAGTAGGCCCCTACCTAGTACTGGGTATCGATATTGGGTCACTCAAGATCATGAAGTCAAAGTACGACTGTCGACCTCACTTACACTTGGGGCTAATTAATTTTCGAGTCCAGGATAAGGCAGAGGATAAAGCATAAATATACTCAGACTGGTGACTGAAGTTATATTCAAGTAAATAAACCCGCAGCATAGTAAAGCGTCTCTATGTGAGACCACGAGCATGTATTATATTGCCAAGGCTGATCGAACACACGATGTTTAAATAGCTATGGTCGAGCGATATCGTTTTTGCAAAAATCAAGGGATCGCAATCGAGGAAGCTAAGAGAAGTAATCCAGTATACACAATGCAATGAAAGGGGGCTGTGATGCAAGCTCCCAGAACATATTATGGAGAAGAAACAAATGTAGCCCCAAAAGTCTCAAGTTACTGCATTTTATTCAGACGACTGATTTGGTTATTCAAAACATTGTTAATAAACTAACTTTTGAAACTAAAAAAAAGACAAGAGGTGCCTGTTAAATCAGCTAGCTGAAAATGAAATCATCAAGCAATGGCGAGTTTTGTAAAAAAAACTCTCTTTCAGATCATTGCCTTATCGAGGAATTTGATACTACATCAATGCCTTCTGGTAAGAATCCTCGAAATGTGAACTGGGACAGGAATGGTGAGCTTGTAACAGATTGGATACGAAAACTGAAAATACTCAAATCAATAGAAATGATGGATGATGCTACTGAAAAATTAGAAGGCACTTTAATAAGTTGTTTTGAGGGACTGTGCCCACTCAGGCGAAGCAGACAAAGGAAAACGGTTCCTTGGAGGAACCCTGAACTATCGAAGCTTTGTGTAGCGTCCAGAAAACTTCTTAAAAGACCTTAAAAAAACAGAAGTTGACTGAACCATTCATCGACTTATTCAAAGAGAATACCAGAAAAAAGTTCCATAGCACAGTCTAAGAAACGAAGGAAATAGCTAAACTTTGTAAGGTCCTTCCTCTAGACCTTACTAAGCGGTCTGGAATCTATTCGAAAACGTGACAGTTCATATACCATTTCTAAATCAGAAACGTTTAATGCTCTACTTGAAACGTATTTTCAGGGTAGTATAACGCTTTCTGAAATATCATAGAAAGCAGCATTGACATTAACGGTAACAATGGTGAAACCTCTATAGCTGGTTTATTGCTAGTCAGATAGTGACAGAGGAAT
This sequence comes from Anastrepha ludens, assembly GCF_028408465.1. Taxonomy (NCBI): domain Eukaryota; kingdom Metazoa; phylum Arthropoda; class Insecta; order Diptera; family Tephritidae; genus Anastrepha; species Anastrepha ludens. Next base: position 52,345,507 of record NC_071501.1, on the reverse strand, counting down.
CGACACGCTTTTCCATTTACTCCTTTGAAAACTTTAAGTCCCCTGGACTTGATGCAATGTATCCAGCAATGTCAAACAAAGGAAACAGGCTGATTGACGGCCTGAAGAGAGAAAACTGTTGGACTTTCTTCTAAAACTTGGAAGAAAAGGCGTTCGGTTGATGGTCGGTCAACATACAATATGACCACCATTGGAACCACTGAGCACCCGATTTGCCTGTTTTGCTTAGAGGAGGTGGAAGACACTGCGCATTGTCTCTGTGAGTCTCCAGCAGTTCCTAGAGTAAGGTTACGAATTTTAGGTTCCGATGCCATGAGAACAAGTAAAATTAGTTCGCTCAAACTGAAGAATACTTTCAGATTTATCAAAGAATCTGGAAAATTCTCACAGGTCTAACTACCTCTATTTCTCTATCCTATTCTATATTTTTCCTTCTGTTACTTTTCTCCTTTCCTCCTTGACTATCTACACTTTCAATTTCCCGAAGTGGGCTTATTTGCCTGAGTGTTTTAGGAGTAACCAAATCTCTCGGTGCTTCTTGGAACGAATTTCAAATTTCCATTTAAGTTAAAAAACATTTTTAACCAAGAGGCATTTAATGTTTTCACTTCCTTCACTCTTCTTACCATAAATGCAACCTTTTGTAAGGTTCGAAGCTCTAATGTTACAAGTGAGCGAACTTTTAATAATTAATTATGCTCAACACCAATTTTGCCTTTCATTTGTTTCTCTTTTTTACTCTCATGAATTTCACTCAATTTATAAACAGAAACGTAAGTATTAATTACACGATTTATTAATTGAGTTGTTGTTGTTGTAGTGACCAGCACCGTTTTACTACCACTGTCTGTATAATGATATTTTTTTTTTTTTTTTTTTTTTTTTGTTGTTCTAAGTCAAATCCATTTACTGAGGTCCAAGTATAGCAGCAAATTCTTTATCTCGATGTCTGAGATCTCATTAATTTGCTGTAGGAAAGGCTTACCAAAGGAGCGGAGTCGTGCCCTAGCTAGCCCTGGACATTCACATAAATAGTGGAAAAGACTTTTCTGCTTGACAGCTTCTGCAGATAGATTGAGTCCAGCTGCATGATCCCTTACTTTTCAGTGATCTGTAAGGGTTGCAGTGATGCGTGAAATGTTTGGTCGAGAACATCCTAACAGATCATTTGTCCTTTGGGTTTTGTATGACGGCCATGTGTTTTTTGTTGTAATACATGTGGTTAGTTGCTTTCATCTTCTTTCGGCTAAAGCATGATAATGTGAAGCAATGGATGATTTTATTGTGTTGAGTGTGGTGGAGACTGCCACCGTCTCTGTTATTTCTAGTGTCGAGCTTTTTCTTGCTAGCTCATCCGCTGTCTCATTACCCAGCAAGTTCCTGTGACCGGGAACCCATATCAGAGTGATTTCAAGCCAATGGCTTAGCAATTCCAGCTCTTCTCTACACTGTAAGATTAGTTTGTATGAAATGGAGTTGGAGTCCAAGGCCTTTATAGCTGCTTGACTGTCTGAGAAGATAGCTACTCTACTAGCAGCGAGGGTCCCTGTAGGAGGATCTTACTGTGACCGTAGGACCTTGTTGTCCAGCTTCCTATGTCTCTGAGTTTCACCGCGTTGCAAGTAGCTATTGTTTTAATGTGTAGATCTATTAGTAGCAGATGAGTTGGTACATTGAGCGCTTTAGTAGGACTGGTGCTAAGCGCTCCTGTAGTTAAGATACACGCTGTTCTTTGTATCTTGTTCAGCTTAGTTTTAATTGAGTACTTGTATGGCGAATTCAGCTTAATTTTCTAACTGGGCAATTGCGGTACAGGTGTGAACATAGTATAATAGTCTAAAAACTATTATAATTTTTATTTTATAAATAACCTAAATACTTTTCTCTACCAAATTTCTATATTATTTTCTTTACTTTTATGCCATTATAAAGGGTTTCTAGTAATAGGAGTTTTAAAAAGCACTACACAAGTTGATTGTCACCTCTATCACCTTACAGATCTTAATTTCTGACATACCTACAAGTCGATATATCGGTAATATTGAGCAAAGTGCTCAAGGAAGAGTTTAAACTTGACGAGAGTCTTCAAATGTAAGCCAAACTATTTATTCAATAGATCCCCTTAGCGGTATATTACCCTTTAATAGCAATGGTATCAATACACGTATTCTCAAAGCTAAGCAGGCTTATACGAGTATACTCATATATTTATAGTCGGCAAAAAAAAACAAAAATACAAAATTTATCCACCACCGTTTTGCTTTTCAAACGCCAATTTCAGGCCAATATAATCGCAAGTGCTTTTTAGTTGCGGTTTTTACTCATTTATGCCGCTTCAAACTGCCTGTTGATTTCTCTAGTACTACTTGTTTTAAAATCACCATTTGCTTTGTAATTCGTGCTGTGCATACGATACCACCAACAATCGGTGTGCGCCATGGCGTATGAGTGCCGGTTCCATTCGGTATAGAATGCCTTAAGTGCTGCGGCAATTTATCGAGTTGGTTTACGGGCATATGCACAGGAGTATAAAACAGTTTGCGTGAGTATATACATGCAAATATGTATCTGTGGTGTCTCGTGGGAGTGCGCTAAAGTAGGGGAAAGCGCACGAAATGCGCCTTGATGGAATTTCATAATTTGCCGGCGCGAATTACTGGGCTATCATGACGGCCGCCGGCAGGTGCTAAATCAATGCAATCGGTCGAAGGTCTACACTTGACTACAGGCTAACGTGGCAATGATACTGAATGTAATCGTAAGCAGTGGGCATTGAATATCAAGCCGCCTATACAGCAATTCAAAACCATTTTCATTGCCTCTGTTTCATTGCTGATGTATGGCTTTTCAGGCAGCCTACCTTTTTGACGCTTGACTTGTGTTTTTGCGTGGCTTGGTTTTTTGCTTAAACATAAATTCATTACCAGCAGGCTCATTGCGGGTGTCTCACATCGGCGCTCGTTCCTTGCCTTTGCGCCTCGCTTGGGAGTTCACCTGGATTGCGCTGTCATGCAATACAAATTAAGCTGTCAACAATTTAACCATATCGTGGCACATAATCTTCACACCTAAATTATTTAAAATACCAAATAAAATGAAAGGAGCAAAAACAAAATGACTGTAATGTGGTAAACAGCTTATTTCTGATGTTGACAGCACACGAACTTATTTTAAAATGCATACCTCGTACATGTTTACATTGTATAAGCTGATTAAAAATATTACTTTTTAACAATTAACTTTTTTGAATCTGTACATTTATGTAGCCACAAATCGAAACCCGTTTTTGTTTTTAATCTGTATATTTCCATATTAGATTATTAATTTTAAATATTCTGCCTTAGATTTTGCTCAAATAAACTTTTTTAATTTAATTACATTTTTTTGTATTTTCAGCACTTAATTAAATTTCACATTTTATCTGTTCAATTTCAATGCATTTTACTAATATAAACATTTTAGCGAAGATATGTACATATTTACTAATCAACGCCCGCTTGCTTGCCCTTTGTCCTACGTCACTTCATAGCCTAGAGTTCCTCCCACGCTGTGCTTAGTGTGAATGAGGCGCGAAAATAGAATTAAAAATTTATGTGCAGCAGTTTTTAAATGCTCTACCTTTCCATTACACGACACTCACGCATACATATCTATTCACTTATACATCAGCATTCACTTCAATAAATGGTCACTAGTGTACACTAGAAATAATATAAACACTGCTTTCTCAAGGCAGAAATACATTCGGAGGTTTGTTAATGCCTGCCGAGGGGCGACAGCTATTAGAAAAAACTTTGCTCTGTCATTTTCCTGTTTCATGCACGCATATTCGAACGTATGCACTCACGAATGCTAGTCACGCACCAACCTATTCGGCTGCGGCGGTTGCACTATCCGGTGCACACTATGCGTCAGTGTCATAGAACTATATTACTTCTCGTACAAAAGGCTTTTCGGTACACATTTTCATCAAAACTGTATTGAAATTGGCGGTAAACACAAATAAATGGACAAATCTGTTTTCGGAGAAGCAGCCCCAAGACTAACCTTATCTGAACGCTTAACAGTTTCCTGAAGTTCTCGATTATCAGCAGCAAACCAGGACCGACATATGGAACTACTGGTCCAAAAAGAGGACTCATCCCTAAATATTACATTTGCTAATTCCGTTCTGAATTTTCCTTAGCCCATCTTTGCCTTAGCAAGTCTTTTTTCAGTTTACTCTGGAATTTGAGATCTCATTCACCTAAAGGTCTTCGAATCGTATCTTTTGATACATTAACACCAATTTTTGTTTTTAATCAATGATCTTCTTATGGTTTAAGTGGTTATTGCGGCAGTTAGGAAGAAGGCACACGATTTTGTTTGAAATTTTTGTAATCTGTATTTCTCAGTTTCCCTTCACCACTGGAGATGAATGGTTCATTCTTTCCCTGCTTTATCAATTTCTTCTCGTATGGATCTTGATTTTCCGTTACTACTGCAATTAATTTCTTTTATACCAAAAACTTGTTTCAAAAACTTTCTCTAATTTCCAATTTCCTGCCAAACGGCGTAAAACTTTTCTAATTTGCTTTGCCATAAAAAACTGCCGTGAATTAACTTTTTCGTACAATAGGTACAGACAGATATTGACACGCTTTAGAGGTCGTGTTATTATTCACAATTGATGCAAAATAACCATGGGAAGTACGCGACTGAGCAGTACATGAAAATTATACACTTTTATTAAGTCGATGACCACCTCTCTTGGAAGTGACGTGAATTAACCACCGAGGTTTTTCTCTGGAGTGGTAGTTCTTTGTTTTCATACAAGTATCCCCTGAAGGTCTTTTATACTACGCTTGTAAGGTCTGGGCCAAACAATGCTTACAATATTTGGACACCATGAATGACTGAATGAATGCAAATTAGGTTGGTCTTTCGACTTCACAATCTTTTGTGCCCTCTACTCATCACAGTACCTCATCCAAACCTAGTAAACCTAAAGTAGAGCTGGTTTGGGCTCAGGGTATGTGTCTTTCTTTAGGCCAGAACCGGCCTAGATATCTCATCTTTTTTGCGCTATAGCATCACCTTCAAGAAGAAGATGATCTGGAGTCTACTGAAACTGGTCGCTGAGATGACAGGAGTAAGTGAACTATATCCTAATTCTGTACAGATGGCTGCGCAATCGTAAGCATTCTATGTTCGTGCTTACAGAGGGTTATGAGTTCCTCCTTTGGTTATGCCACCTTAGTAAGGGTGTTGCTTGATGCATCCCAATAATTTGATGCCAGCTTATGTCTCTTAGCCTTCACTCTTCACTTCTAAGCTTCTTGTTGATGGTGTGTTGTACCATTGCAAAAAAGGGTTCGATTCCTATCAATAACGAGGCCGTAGTCTCTCTAGCCAATACATATACTACTTCGTTCCAACTTATACCCCTGTATCTTGGGGCCCATATCACCCGGCTGCAATTGTGCATTCCTAATAAAATCTGTTCCTCGATGCACTCAAGCACTAATGAAGATCTAGCCTGAAAGCATGACAGGGCCTTGAGTGTCACTTGACCGGCATTCGCTCATTCCTGAGGTTTCTGTTTAAGTTGATCTCAGATCGCACACACTTCCACTTGGAAGATGCGGGGAACACTAAGCAATGGCGCAGACCGCTTTGTTTTGGGCGCACATATTCCAGCGCCTATGACTTCTGCTGTTTTCGAGCTAGCTGTATACCGTTGTAGGGAGAGTGTACCCTGTGTGTTGTTTCCTTTTGGATACCATATGTTACTTCACCTAAAGTCGCATTGAATCAATTCAAAAATTTGTTATTGCATTCGCTCTTATTTGCAAGTTATACCATCTTAAGAATCTCGTTGTCAGTTTTTGGCTTTCAAGCTCTTATATGACGGACATGCCTTTCTTGCTTGCTCTTTTGTCTTACATTATAATTTTTTGATTAGCTACGTCGACACTACACTTTGCAATAGTCCGTATGCTATTATTTAATTACTTTAATATAAATAAACTCTAAGCATACTGGCTCAGTACACAGTAATAACCTATTATTCACTTTACTAAATATATAAATATGAGTGCGAAGTATGAAACAATTCTCTATATTTGGTGAATCCAAAAGGTCCTCTGCCATGGTTTGCCATAAAGCGAAAACCTCTTTAGCGCACAATTTTAAATTATTAAAAGGTATTCAAATGCTTAAAACTCGAAATTTAACAGTACATGCAGAGAAGTATATTAAACGAACTTTAATTAACGACTTTAAAGTGGAATTCAAAAATCCAAGCAGAGCCTTTTTAATAGCCAAAGCTGAAGAGATTTTACGTGCAATACCTGATTTTACATTAGCAGATACTGAAATTTTCCGGCAAGCAGACTCTTTTCAATGAAAAAAAAAAACCACATAATTTAAAATCACAGCAATTTCGAAAATAATTTTCAAGCACTTGGCGCACTTGAAGCCACGAAGCTAAAAGGAAGATGAAGCCGTAATGCAAAGTAAAACGAAAAATACATCAACATTCATGGCAGACGCGACGTAGTAAATGGACTGCCAATAGTTGAGTAATTCAAGCGGCGCTGAAGCATCGATAGACAGACAGTGCGGATGCTGAGGTAGAAGGTGTTAGGGCAACTAGAAGAGTAGAAGAGCGAGCTGCAATGCCAAACAAATTTTAAGTGCAAAATACACCATCGAAAGCTATAAAAAAGTCTAAGAAAACCCTTTTCTACAAAAATATATTCAGAACTTTAAAATGCACGAATAGGAAGATAGAACTAAAAATTTGCGCTTCAGAAGTTCTCTCAATCAAAAGCTATTGTAAAGCATTTTAAATTAGATATAAATACTTATAATATTAAAGAGGATTTTGTGCTGGCATTCCTTTTTTAAATCAGTCCAATTTCCATGTTATGCAAGTCAGATATTTTTGTTTTCAACATTTTTTTCTATTTTTGTATGGACGAGATTCTCAAATGACTTATTTGATAGCAAACGCAACGAAGTAAAATTTAATTGGCATATAGAGTAAGATCGTGTATTGTGGGCTATTCGGGTAATGTGGTCAACGTCTGTATTTTTCATAATAACGAACATGCACTAGAAAGATTTCTTATAAGCTTCAAAACTCATATAACCGATTTTTTATGCTGCTCGCCTTTTGAATTGGACTCTTTACTGATGAGCAGTTGATCAAAATATTTTGTGAAGTGCAGTCAATTAGTTTTTCAGTGGCGTGTAATAAAATTAGCAAGTGATTATTTTTAGAGTGTGAAAGTTCACATAGAATTATTAAACAATTCTGCATTTTTAATGCGGTAAGAAACTCTTTTTCAATTATATAAACAAAATTTTGTAACACTTTTTTCTTGTATGTGGTACAGTGGCTAATGTGGGCTAGTCAGCATCGGGTATTGTTAACTACTTACTGCCATTGCAGCTGTTATGAGTGAGGAGATGGGCACACTTTTTGCATCAAAGACTTCTGATGTGCCGCGTTTTACATTGCAAAGAATGGCAAGGAGTAATGCATTCCCTAGCCTGCTTTTAAAAACCCCACTTGGACGTAAGCCGATATTGGACGAAGCCACAGAAAAATACCTTGTAAAATATACATTAGAAATGGAATCGAGAATTTGCGGCCTCACAAGATACGCTATTTGTTTCCTGGCGTTTCACCTGACGGAATTGCCAAAGTACCAAACAAATTTTCGGTCCTTAAGCAACGTGCAGGGAAGGGTTGGCTGCATGGATTCCTGCGTACGCACAAAAAATGAGCTTAGTTTTCGCTCTCCAACGGGAACGTCTTTTAATAGAGCAATGAGTTTCACAAAAGAAAATGTAAAGATGTTTTTAGATTTACTTAAACAAGAGTATGAGAAACACAAATTTCCACCATCTGCCATACAGAATGTGGATGTATAATTACCTAAGTTTAAAACTTTTTTTTCAAATAGTCAACCAAAAAGGTCATTAATTAAAATACATATAAAAAAATATGTATATGAATAAATTCATTGGCTTATTATTAACCCTTATAATTATTTTTGGTGATTTCATCTAGTGACCCACTTTACCCGAATACCCTGGGCGACATTACCCACCATTTTTCTTTTCATCAACTTATAAGGTGGTTTCAGTTTTTCTATACTATCAGACGAAGACGATTATATTAGGGTATATTTTGCAATAAAATGTAAAGGTAATTCAATATCTGTTAGAAAGAAAAAAATATCGCTTTTCCATTACGATTATTTTGGCAGAAATTAATATCACCGTAAAATGGTTCTCCCAATACCCGACTTTACCCTATCGTGATTTTTTTGTTTTTAACTGCATGAAAGAGAGACATCAGCAACTACGGCTTGACAGCTGAGAATGGCGAATTGTGTAGACTTTTCTGTTCAGTAAGGTGCGGCAAGTCTACCTGAATCGTCTAACGCCAGAACCCCGCTTCCTAATTGAGGAAATTTACTTGGAAAAAAGAAAATCTGTTGGCGAATTTCATAGAGCGCCGGCATCAACGGTACTTAATGCTTTCGAAACGAGGAAGTAGCTGCCGTTACGGTGAATGGCGAGCGCTATCAAGTCGTGCTAACTGATTTTTTCTTTTAAAATTTAAACAGCTGAACATCGGTGGCATTTGGTTCCAACAAAATGGCACCATTGACGCCAGATTTATTGGAAAAAGTAGTCAAAAATTGAACTGATTAAATGGACCATCTAACTCGTATCCGTGGCGAACATACTACTGTGGGCAAAAAGTAAGGTGAATTTATTTGTGTCTTCAGCGAAGCACTTTTTCATAGTTTATGCTCGCGCTTGGAATCTATCGTAAACCTTTTAGGTTCAACCAGAGCCAGAGCAATAGGCAAAAGAAATAAAGATTTGATGACAACCTCGATTTAAACCAATTTGACCAAAAACTTTAGAGTAGAAGGACTTCATCTAACTAGAGCAGAGCACAGATACAACGGTGCAAAACTCTCTTGACAACTCAAAATCTCTTTTGCCTGTATTTTTGGCAGGCTTTTTCAGCTTATTATGGGTACGTTTTCTCAAAGTTCTGGTGAGTTAATCATAACACTTACTTAGTGAAATTTCCAGGTATACGTTGGTTACAAGTCTTCAAGTAGATTAGTGAAATTTCCAGGTATACGTTGGTTACAAGTCTTCAAACGTAGATTTAAAAATTGGATGTCGTATCACACTTATCGATGCAGTCAGTTTTAATCAATTCTCATAGTTGGAATTTATTTAGTTAGTCTAACACAGGTTATATTTTAGGGTTAGATCCTAGTGCGTAAGTTTTTAGTAGACGTTCCTGGTTTATTCAATCAATCAGACTTTCATTGAGTACAAATTACAAAATTAAACATAAAAGATTATTTCGTACTTATCACTTTTTAAGGTATTCGAATTTTTTTCCAGGTTTTCGGTCAAGTCAATATGATTACGCATTACAATGTAACCATTTCGAGCTATGAAGATTTGATTTTTAATTGATTTGATTTTGATTTCGTGAACTTGAAAGGTATAATACGGCGCTCGCCTTCTAATCTTCTTCTTATTAGAGGTTGAATTAGTTTTAAAGGTGACACACAGATGGCGCTATTTATCACTTTATCGCGTTGGCAATACTGAATATATATTCATGACAAAGCCTCATCCCTAGGCTTTGTTTATCAGTATCTGTCATTTCGCTGAAGTATAAACAACGCAGTGTTTTCGTGCTCCGAGTATGTCAACTTTCGTGCCGTCGAAACGCAATTTGCGGGAAGCTTTGCTTTTCTGCTTCAATTTGAAAAAAAATACAGCCCAAGCCCGTGAATTGCTGCAGGAGGCCTACCCAGACCATACTCCGTCGATTTCAACATGTGAGTACTGGTTTCGACGATTCAAAAGTGGTGATTTTCACACCGAAGACAAGGAGCGTCTTGGCCAGCCCAAAAAGTTCGAGGACGCGGAATTGGGGGAATTGGTAAACGAGGACTCGTGCCAAACCCAAGAAGAGCTTGCTGAATCATTGGGCGTTGATAAATCAACCGTTTGCAAGCGTCTAAAAGCGATGGGAATGATCCAAAAGCAAGGACATTGGGTCCCGTACGAGTTGAAGCTGCGCGACGTCGAACGGCGACTTTTTACGTGCGAATTGCTGATCGAGCGACAAAATCGGAAGGGTTTTTTGCATCGGGTGGTGACTGGCGACGAAAAATGGATCCACTACGATAACCCAAAACGCAAAAAATCATGGAGTTTGCCCGGCCACGCATCGACGTCGACGGCCAAGCAGAATATTCACGGCAAGAAAATCATGCTCTGCATTTGGTGGGATCAGGTCGGCGTCGTATATTTTGAGCTGCTCCAACCGGGCGAAACAATCACGGGGGATCGTTACCGACTGCAATTGATGCGTTTAAGCCGGGCATTGAAAGAAAAACGGCCGGAAACGGTAAAAAGGCACGACAAGGTTATTTTGTAACATGACAACGCTCGGCCGCATGTTGCTCAACCTGTCAAAAAATACCTTGGAACGCTTGGCTGGGAAGTGTTACCCCACCCGCCGTATAGTCCAGACATAGCTCCCTCCGATTATCATTTGTTCCGGCATATGAGTCTCGATTTGGCGGACCAGCGGTTCTCCTCGTACGAGGCTACCAAAATATAGGTTGAGTCATGGATAGCCAAGCAGCAGCCAGAATTTTGGAGAAACGGCATCCGGAAATTGCCCGAAAGATGGGCGAAAGTTGTAGCTAGCGATGGCCAATACTTCGAATAAAATATTTTGTACCGTTTTTTCACAATAAAGCCCCAAATCTTCGAAAAAAACGTTTAAAACTAATTCAACCTCCCATGAAATCAGAAACTAAAAGTACAAAGCAAAATCTTGTATATTTTGTGGCATCTTTTGAATCGAGTTTTTAACTCCGATTCTCGATGGAAAGAAAGGAGAGTTAATAAATAAACGCTTTTGATTCGCCTTTTAAAATTATCGTCAATAGCGAAAAATCCAGAAGTTCCTTCTCCAGAGTTCGATACACGCAGACACTCCATCATGAGAATGCGCATACCTCATACACCTTCAAGACTTTAATTTCAATATTTTTACTCAATTTGACTATTTAATTTTGAACCCAGAAAGAGAATACCTTATATATTAGGCTGGCGAAAACATCTGCATCTGCTATATTTTCTGGATTAGGTCGAAGACAAACAAAGAGAAAACTACTATGGATGTGTAAATATTAAGCCCTTAAAAAATGAACATACGTCTGCGATTTATTGGATTTGAAAAAGATCTTTTACAATCTTTTGTTATGAGTATAATTAACCAGTCTTATTTAGTTGATGCCTTTTTTAAAGGTCAGTATTTGTAGAACAGCACCAAGAGGCACACCGCAAATAGGAGGAGGAGCTGGCCAAATACCCGATGATGTCTTCAACTACGCAGTTGGTGCTGCCGTTTCTAAACTGGATAGAGAAAGAAAGTGAATAAGTCTGGTGATCTCATCAACAAACTCGTTTACCGGTATCCACGTCCCTTTTGACAGTTATGATTTTAAGATTGTAAGAGACTTTGTTCCTTGGAGTGTTTGAGAGAAAGATTTTGTGGAAGATTGTTAGACCTTTGCACGTTGGCGACGGCGAGTATCGTAGGCGATGGATGGAACAATGAGCTGTATAAGCTTTATGGCTGCATAGACATATTGCAGGGAGTAAAGATCCACTAGCTCAGCTGGCTGTGTAATGTCGTCCGAATGGATACAAACGCTCCTTCTGTGAAAGTTAGCCATGCGGTATCAATTGGTGGTGACAGAGGAAGAGAAAGGCTTTCTTTGCGTTGGCAAGATCAGGCGGAAAAGTATTTAGCTTCACTTGTTGTCTCCAATAGGTGTCGGTTAGCATGAGAAAGAAAAAAATTGGTGCGGTTTTTTACACCCGGCCAAAATCAGCCCAGGTAATATTATTTATGTACGGCCTGACCTGACTTTTTTAATATTTCTTCAATTCTTTCAAACTTTTTTCGTGATCAATTCCAGGTAATTTTTTAACTGAATGTACCAACGTACGCATGAATGTAACAGAGGAAACTAAATAAAATAAAATGGTTATGAGAAAAATAGTTTCCTTCCTGCAGGAGAAAGATTATTCTCCCTCACTTTTGCAAACTTTCCTATAAAACTCAGGTTTGAAGTTTCACTGTTAGGTGTTTCTCAAATACAATAATATTTTTCATTGCCATCTTTTCTCCATCTTTCTTCTAGCATACAAACTTCGCTGCGAAATAAATATCTCTTTCTTCGTAAATAGCTACGAATCCCACCAATTTTTGCTCCCTTCGTCAGAACGAAAATGTTGTATAGCCGAACGATGCAATACTAATCAGAAGATTTGGAAGTCGAAAGGAGCAATACCTAAGCTGGTAAAGTGGTAAAACTTTTCAACTGAAATTATCATGCAGGCTTCAAGGAAATCAGAATATGGTCGATCATTATCGTGTTTTTATTTATTATTTGTGTGGCAGTGCTGAGCTCAAATAGATTTGATGTATTCAGCAATACACTTCTGTGATAGTTTCACTAGGTTTCCATAATTCGTAAAACGTATGCTACACCAAACTGATCCCACTAAACACTCAACTTGCCCGCCGACGTTCACGCATCCCCGCCGAGCTTCGACAGTTCATTCATTTTGGACTATTGTGATGACTCATCGTCGCTCACAACGCCATGGAAACAAACCCTTTCCGTTTAGCCTTTTGAGCAGCTGTTGGCACGAGAAAAACCGCCATTCTGATAAAAGATGGAGTGAACTATTTTTGAGTTTGAGGTGTATGCACAATTTTCCTCCCCATCAACTTAAGAAATCATTAGACTAATTATTGCATGCTTTTCAAAGTAATTAAATTAATGCTTGCTGTTGACTTGCTTGTACATCCTTTGCAAATATTTGCAAAAACGGACGAGCGCTAAACACAAAAGACAATGGAATTACTTTACCTCCTTTTTTCTTAAAGTCGTTAAATGAAAAAAAAAATATGCAAAAAAAGTGTAGCTAAAGCGAAAAACGTTGTAATTCAATATAGAAGAAATGGACGTTCTAAATTTTATTTTCACTCAGCTGAATGGACCTCAAATAAGCAGCGTCCTGTCGAAGGATGTGCGCTTGTGTGTGTGTCAGGGAGAGCGAATAGGTGCTACTGCCTTTTACGAATGCTGTTGCACTGCTGTTGTTGCATTTGTTGTTGTTTTTTAAGTTTTATTGCAACTTAACGTGATGCTATATTGATTTCACAGTCTGCTCGTATTTTACCTTTTTCGCCTCTCTTGTCACTGTGCATTGGATTGCGTTTTTCCTTATGCTTTTCCAAGAATTCTTTTATAGCCACTTTAAATTTTTCCTGTTTTCCATTTTCGTTCATTTCGCTATTCGATTCTATCACAATTTTCTAGTATTTTTAAGCATTGGAAATAAATGCTGGAGCGAGAACTTGAAGTGGCGGGAAGTGGAGGGAAAGCGCAGTTGACTTGAAGAGAGCGGGAAGTTGCGATGCCGATAAAATTGCTTCAATAGATAGCTTTCAAGGGTTAAACATACAAATATATCAGTATACATATATATATATTTATATACAGCTGCATATGCGCGTACCATTCTACAAAGACTAGAGAATATGGCGGATCTAACACAAACAGCAGGTTTTTCAACTTTTCCCAAACCCCTACGATGGAGTTCAACATCGAACCACTTTCCACTTTTCAGGTATTTTGATGCACAAAAAACAGAAATGAAATCGAGTGAGCTTCGTGCAGTGATTGAAGTTTTTGAAGTTTATCTACTTCGCGACATGTCTCCTTGTTTTTCTTGCAATGGAAAACGATGCTAAATTTCAGAGCAAAGTTCCAAGTATAAAGGATATAATATAAAAGAACAAAAGAAAAAAAAACGCCCAGGAGAATATAAAAAACTACTTGTAAATATGTATATTTATATAGTGAAAAGAATGAAGAAGTGTTCGCACGAGAAAGTTCAACTAATGCGATTCTATAGATGCACACTCTACAAATACGGGGATTTCAGATATACATATGTGTGTATGTATCACAAGTGCCGTTGTAAAGGGTGGTTAAGTTTTAAGGGCCGGTGTTGATTTTGAATAAAATACAACTTTTTTAGGAAATTATTATTATTTCTCTTTATTATGATAATACTGGTACGGCTCAATTACGCATAGAACAAAATATTGGCCAACTAGCCGCCGCAGCCTCGGCGGCACACCTCCATCCGATGGCCCCAATTTTCGATGACGCTGAGGCATAATTGAGGTTCTATGCCGTTAATGTGCCGAATTATCTCATCCTTTAGCTCTTGAATTGTTGCTGGCTTATCGACGTACACCTTGTTTTTCAAATAACCCCAAAGAAAGAAGTCCAACGGTGTGAAATCACATGATCTTGGCGGCCAATTGACATCGCCGCGATGTGAGATTATTCGGCCATCAAATTTTTCGCGCAAAAGAGCCATTGTTTCGTTAGCTATGTGACAAGTGGCACCGTCCTGTTGAAACCACATATCGTCCACATCCATATCTTCCAATTCGGGCCATAAAAAGTTCGTCATCATCTCACGATATTCACGGTAACTGCCTAACCGGCCTCATATTCGAAAAAATACCGCCGGCCCATAAACCGCACCAAACAGTCACTCTTTGTGAGTGCATTGGTTTTTCAGCAATCACTCTTGGATTATCATTCGCCCAAATGCGGCAATTGTGCTTATTGACGAATCCACTGAGGTGAAAATGTGCCTCATCATAGAAGATGATTTTCTTCGAAAATTGGTCATTCACTGTTGCCATTTCCTGCCACCATTCTGACCATTGACGACGCTTGAAATGGTCAAGAGGCTTTATTTCTTGAGTCAATTGCACCTTGTAAACGTGAAAATGCAAGTCTTTATCCATAATGTGCTTCAACGACGAGCGTGAGGGGTGCAATTGTTGGGCACGACAACGAGTGTAGGTGGACGGCTCTCCAACCACACTATCGCGAACAGCAGCAATATTTTCTCCAGTACGAGCTGTACGAGCATGCACTGGTGTTTTCACATCTCCTACAGACCCGGTTTGCTCAAACTTTTGCAACATTTTTCCGATTGTACGCACATTTGGACGATTAAATTGACCGAAAAATCACGAAGTGCGCGATATGCATTTTGATTTGAACGCCCGTTTTCATATTAAGCCTAAATAACTTTAGCGCTTTGTTTGATTGTGTATCTTTCCATGATTCAAATTGAATTAGTCTAGAATTGAAGAATGTCAAATCAAATGCGGAAAAAATTTGACGTGTAGGTGTGGTTCCGATTCAATATCGGCCCTTAAAATTCAACCACCCTTTATAAGTGTGTAAATCGAGATTACCCTGCGGTGAAACCTACGAGTTCTGAGCTGCCTTAATATTAAAAAAAATTCTTTTTTGCTTTTAGCTTTATGTTCGTAAAAAAGCTGTTTCAAATTCCAATTAATAGTTTGAGGTTTTCGTTTCGTGAGACTTCTTTTCGGATGGATAGATCAGTAGTTATCGAGATCTCAATAGTTACCACGGTGAATTTTGTGACCTCGTAAGAGTCTCAGAGAGGGGGATTTTTAACCTTTATAAAAGCGCATCCAATTTCATGTTATTTGCATAGGAAAATACTTTCCGTATAACTTCTAACAAGTCCAGTGAAACCTTCAAATCCCATAAAAGGGCGGGTTATTGACTAATTTCAGTTCGCGTCACTTGTTGTACTTTTCTTGTACATTCGATGTTGTTTATTTACAAACAATAAAATTTTACACATGAAATTGCGAATAATAATTGGTTCGGCTCAATTTGTAAGAAATAAGTAAAGCTTGCTTCCAAAGCCTCCAAACCACGTCTGTTACATATTATATTTTATTCTGCTGGGATGCCTGACAGCATTTGTAAATGCATACATACATACATACATACGTGTGCATGTTCAAGCAGTTTTTACGTGCTGCCATTAAGCGATCAATGGCAAAGTACTTGAAAATAAATCTTTGAAATACTGCACTCGTATTGCGATTTGTATTCGCATTTAATTGCAATTTAAATCGATTTTGCATTTGCTTGAATTTTAAAAAGGTAAGCACAAACTCACGTGGCAGACTGTTTGCGAGCTTAGCATTAAATTTATACTCGATAAAATTTATTTCAAAATCGAATGTCATTATGCGTGATGTACTAATAGGATGTCTTAAGTTAGTTAAGCATAAAAATTGAAGGCTAATGGAAGTTTCTAGTTTAAAAAGTAATAAAAATTGGCAGAAATGGAGACATGACCTCGCTCACCGTCTGTAATTTTCAATAATTAAAATATTGATATTTAATTGAATAGTGACGAAACATTAAAAAACTCTTCCCAAATGTTATATGGTTAATAAAGATTTTGGAAAAATGGTATGACTTCGTTCAATTTTATCTATAAATTAGTTTGTTAGTAATTTGTACTCGCTCGAATTCGCTGAAACTTTAGTATGATATTGTGGGTATGCCTGGAGAAGTTCGGTTGTTTAGATACGGCAGGTAACTCTGTGGTCCAGGTATTTCGAAAACTTGAAAGAAGAAATATATGACTTAGACCACTTGCATAGTTATGGGCACAAATATGGTGCCGACTTGTGGATTTCATCAAAGCCAATTTTTCTAGTTCGACACGAAAGCTGTATTCTAAAGGATAGATAACACAAGTTGTGGATAGCCACGGTTAATATTTCCGACTGAGAATGCGCGAACCCATTTTTGCTAAAAACATTTTTAAACATTAAAGCTACCTAAACAAAAGTCTACCATCGACCACATATTCACAATACGCCAAATCTTTGAAAAGACCCATAAAACGATAATCGACACACACCATATTTTCGTCGACTTCAAAACTGCATTCGTCAGTACAAAAAGGATGCCGCGTGTATGCCGCGATGTCAGAACATCAGCAACGCCATCAGAATTGGGAAGAACCTCTCCGAGCCGTTTGATACCAAACGAGGTTTCAGACAGGGTGACTCGCTGTTGTGTGACTTCCTTAACCTGATGTTGGAGAGCATCGTATGAGCCGCAGAATTTAATCGCTCAGGCACAATATTTTATAAGAGCGTTCAATTGTTGGTGCATGCCGATGATATCGACATCATCGGCCTTAACAACTGCGCTGTTAGTTCTGCCTTCTCCAAACTGGATAAAGAGGCAAAGCGAATGGGTCTAATGGTGAACGAGGACAAAACGAAGTACCTCCTGCCATCAAACAAACAGCCGGCACACTCGCGTATCGGCACCCAAGTCACTTTTGACAGTTATAATTTCGAGATTGTAAGAGACTTCGTTTATTTAGGAACCAGCATTAACACCGATAACAATGTCAGCCTTGAAATCCAACAAGGATCTCTCTTGCTAACAAGTGCTACTTTGGACTAAGTAGGCAACTGAGTAGTAAAGTCCTCTCTCGACGAACAAAACTAACACTCTACAAGACTCTCAACATGACCGCCCTAACGTATGGCGCAGAAGCGTGGACGATGACAACATTCGATGAGGCGACGTTTGGAGTGTTCGAGAGAAAGATTCTGTGTAAGATTTTTGGACCTTTGCACGTTGGCAGCGGCGAATACCGTAGGCGATAGAACGATGAACCGTATGAGCTTTACGACAACATAGACATAACGCAGCAAATGAAGACCCAGCGGCTATGTTGGCTAGGTCATGTCGTCCGAATGGATACAAACGCTCCGGCTTTGAAAGTATTCGATGCGGTACCAGCTGGTGGTAGCAGAGGAAGAGGAAGGCCTCCTCTGCGTTGGAAAGATCAGGTGGAGAAGGACTTGGCTTCACTTGGTGTGTCCAACTGGCGCCGGTTAGCACGAGAAAGAAACGACTGGCGCGCTTTTTTAAATTCGGCCAAAATCGCGTAAGCGGCTATCGCGCCAATTAAGAAGAAGATTCTGTATAATTAAAAGGATTTCATTCTAAAAGGAATAAAACAAGTAAATTTTTAAGCATTCAAAATATCGCATTAGTGAGGCATCCATTATGCAAACCTAATTTCAACCCAATGATTTCTTCTTGTTCTCGCAAATGCGAAGTCGATGTGTCTCGATGCCTGATGAAGCGATGCCTCCTCAAAAAATGCTTCAAAAATTGCTTTGAACGCACCAAATGCAACATGTATTGATGTCTTAACTTGCTTTTGTTCTAAATTTGTGCATAAATTAGTTAACACCGACAATGCAAGTGTTTAGCTTGAATCAAATTGAAATTTTGGGTCTAGGTGGGTTAATACCTCCTGATTCCCCTTAAAAATTCGACATGAGAAAATTAATACTAAACGTCTACTTTTGCAGGAAATTTACGCGACCTACCAAACATGAATTGAGTCGCCGATAGGTACAAAAATATAGAGCCGGTCTGTTGGCCCATTGAAATGTTGTTGAAATGCCGCGTCACGCTTCGCACACAAATCCTAGCTGAAGTTGTGTGTCACATACATATGTTTATATACATAGGTATGTGTATGTGCCTGAGTGCATGCGCGCCTTTTTCAATGTGCATATACAAACACATACAAACACATGTAAGTAAATTTAAAATGTGACTGCGCCTGTGTCTAGTGTGTAAATAAAGCGACGTCCAAGCGTAAAAAAGGCAAAGTGCAGCCGAGTGTAACAACAACAGCAAACACAAAATATTACATTCGGACGTGAGGCATTTGCTTTTTCATGCCAAATTCATATTTACACAACGTAAAAAGGCGCAAGATTTACTTTTAGCCCCCTCGCTTATTTTTAGCTGTTAAAACATTCATCTTTTTTAGCTTTTATATGTATTTACATTACACACATACATTTTTTTGTTTTTTTTCTCAATTTTTCTCTTGTTTTGCATTCCTTTTTCAACGCGACTGTAATAAATTCAGTAGACCAGTGACGCGAACAAGCGAATGAATGAACCACCAGTGCCACATGACAATTGCGCTCAGCGTGCATACCAAAAACAAAAAAGCTAAAAAAACAACAACAAAGTGAAACACTCATACATGCGCATGAATATAGTTCAACTCAACACATATGCAAACCTATAAAATTGCACGTATGTGTGTGATTTTTTTAGATGCCTCAGCATGGGGCAACAGCGGATGCCCAAAAACCAACCTGCCCCGGTGCATGCCAATGCATTGAGACGTACATATGTAGGTACGCTGCATACACAGACAGATAGTAGTTGGTCATAGCAGCGATTATATGCACCTACATGCATACGTATGTGTGTGTGAATACGTTGAATGCTCTGTCTACCAAAATGAATGTGACCGATATTTCTTTGAATGGGGTTGCTAAACTAGGGGGACGCTGTACTGACCACGCATGGTCGCGGTGGTAGCGGTGGTGGAGTGCGCTAAGGTGGTCGGTTTCCACGAGCATGCCAACCATACGCCTTACAAACACACATACTTGTGCGAATGTATGATATTCTAAAAAATTTTGTTTGTTTACACAATTTGCATATATTTCTCAATTATGTACGTAGGTAGGCAAGTATGTACTTAATATTGTCCGCTACACAGTGGAGTGTTGTTTGATTTGGCAGGCACAAGCATTGCTGGACATGAGGCTCCTTATATACATATTTATAAGCAAAATTTTTGGCGTGTTGGCTTAATTAGCAAAATTCTACAAATTTGCTTTTCAATTTGGTATTTCACAGTTTTTACTTTAAAATAAATTTTAGGACAGCGAATTGTCTTTTTGTACTCTTTAATTTTATCTTTCGTTTCTCCTTCTTAATTGGCGTGATTACCGCTTACGCGGTTTCGCCAGTCGTTTCTTTCTCCTGCTAAGCGGCGCCAGTTGAACACACCAAGTGAAATCAACTCCTTCTCCACCTGATCTTTCCAACGCAGAGGAGGCCTTCCTTTTCTTCTGCTATCACCAGCTGGTACCGCATCGAATACTTTCAGAGCCGGACCGTTTGTATCCATTCGGACGACATGACCCAGCCAACGTAGCCGCTGGATCTTTATTCGCTGCTCTCTGTCTATATCGTCGTAAAGCTCATACAGCCCATCGTTCCATCGCCTGCGATATTCGCCGTTGCCAACGTGCAAAGGTCCAAAAATCTTACGCAAAATCTTTCTCTCAAACACTCCAAGCGTCGCTTCATCGGATGTTGTCATCGTCCACGCTTCTGCGCCATACGTTAGGGCGGTCATGTTGAGAGCCTTGTAAAGTGTTAGTTTTGTTCGTCGAGAGAGGACTTTACTACTCAATTGCCTACTTAGTCCAAAGTCGCAATTGTTGGCAAGAGAGATCCTTGTTGGATTTCAAGGCTGACATTGTTATCGGTGTTAGTGCTGGTTCCTAAATAAACGAAGTCTCTTACAACCTCGAAATTATAACTGTCCACAGTGGCGTGGGCGCCGATACGCGAGTGCGCCAACTGTTTGTTTGAAGACAGGAGATACTTCGTTTTGTCCTCGTTCATCACCATCCTCTTTCGCTTTGCCGCTTTATCCAGTTTGGAGAAGGCAGAACTAACAGCGCGGTTGTTAAGGCCGATGATATACAGAATACCATTCCCAAAATTTGGAATACGAACGGAACGGGAGATCCAGCATCTCAGGTTTTGACGTTATCTGATATGACTTCGATAACATACGTTAATTTTGAACTCTTTAAAATTACTAACTCTTTGGCGTTAGAGTCCACTATCCTTCTGAGCTCCTCCTTCCTGTTGTGCGTCTTGATGTTGAGAAATACACGTGGAGGTTTGCCTTTGCCCTTCGAGAGGTGATCGCTATTAGAACACATTTTTTCTATATTAATTATCATCATCTGCTTTGTATATATTCTCAGCACTTGCCGGTGTAATATAGGACGCACAATGATAATTTTTTGTATTTCCACGCACCAACATGCAAAATTAGTCCATAAGAGAATCACCATTCACTAGATGCGCAATCGAAGAGCAGCAACGAGGCTGAACAGATATTAATATATAAGGAACTAAAATGCTTTCATGATAACTTTTGCCCACCTCGAAGTGAAAGCGGAAAATGGCAATAGAAATAGAAGTGTCAAGCGGAAGTGAAAGCGGAAGCGAAGTCACCATTACCGTCGCGCCTGGCACATTGCACAAACTCGTAAAGATAATCAGCATACAAACAAACGCAAAAGCGCATAGAAATATATTTTGTATGTGTAGGTGGACTAGCTGAAAAAGGCAAACAAATGCACGCACAGCCAAACTACCCTATAGGAAAATGATTGTCGACCCAGACAAAAAGGGTTTAGCTTTAAAAACCATCTGTTCAGTGTACGTCAAACGTAAATAAAATAATAGACGCAATCTTAAACAACCTTTAGTTATTGGATCAAGCAAGACTAATGAATTAAGCGGCGTCAGCTCGCCCCTGCCTCGGGTAAGCGATAATAAAGACTTGGGTGCAATATTTGATTCTAAGCTTACTTTTGCTAATCTTACGCCATTATTGCTTTTGTTAGGCATCATAGCTCAGATTACTCCAATCCTTATACGCTGAAGGTTTCGTTTCTTTTCGATGCCTCATTTGGTATCCGTATTATACGTGCCCCTCTGCTAGAATTGAACAAATCCAGAAGTATTCTTACTTTTCGTGTTGCGTAATTTATGCTTTTCGGATCCTACCACTACTTTTGAAGCAAGATGTTTGCCGATTAGCTTACAATCATTACAGAATAGTAAAATAATCGTATCTCTGCCTCTCATTTTCAGTTTGATCCGTGGAGCTGTTCTGTCACGTGCTTCTTGAGGAGATTTTCTTTAATATTCCGACCAGAGCTATTCACAGTTCTTAGTTTTTCTACGTTGGCCTCTCAAGATATCTCTATGCTCGAAATGTTACTAGAGCTCTTAATGAGATTAATAAAATCTCAAAATTTATTGACAACACGGTTTTTTTGGCATGAATATTTATTTTGACCTCTATATGACAAGCAATGGACTGTCCTCCATTTTTCATTCGACTCAAGCATTTGTGGAACTAGGTTAATGGGCGTCAGAAACACACCAGTTGTTCTGGCGTCCCTTAACGAACCTGCTACAATAGAAGGCCACATGTTCGACCGTTTCCTCTTCCTTCAAGCATTCTGGACAATAAGGGCTACCATCTAAGTAGAGGCGATGCAGATATTTTTGGGAACATCCTTGTCCACTTTATAGCTGCGTTAGGAAGAAATCAACGTCTCCGTGTTTCCGACAGATCCACTCGTTAATCCGCGGGATTAACCTATGCCGCCTTTTGATGACTAGTCCCACTTTGATTGCCAGTCAGCTATCGAGGTAGAACGTTCTGCTTGTTTGAATTCGTCTGTCGGATTCATACCTTGCGAGCAGTACAACCTCTTCTGTTAGTTTGCCCGGATGTTTATAGGCATTTTGCTAGCTATGACGCACATTGCATCGCCCGACACCGTACAACATTATGGAGTCTGTCACAGTGGAAAGACTTTTTCTCCTGGCATCCTGTGGTCCTCCTAAGTTCGGTAGCATGCCCATAAGTGCGTTGTTAACCTTCATCACCTTCACACTAACAGCTTTCACAAGTTTCAAATGTTATTGACGCATGACTTCATTTGTGAAAACTGAAATTGTTCCGATAAGGTCATTCTTTTTGCGCCATCTTGTGATATATTTATATTTTTTCGCGGTCGTAATATCATCTTTTCCATATACTTGATGAAAATTGTTTTGAACTGATCAAGTCCCGCTGTCTCAATTGATTTTTTGTCGGTTGCACAATATTATGTTTCGAAAGTTTTATTACTCACCAATGACCAGAGAGAGAGATGGAGATAGAGAGACACACACAGAGATAAATGGAGAGGAAGAAATGGAGAAAGAGAGAGAAGAGAAAAAGAGATAGTGAAAAAGAAAGAGAGATCCCGTTGCTATTATAATATTATCTCAGGCAAAACTAAGGAGTGTTTTGATTTTGTCTACTTGTAATGCGTTTGTAATGAATGATTGTCTGTTAAATTCCTTATGGGTCGCGTAATGTTCTGATCCTTTAAGATAAGTATATGTATATACTACGGCCTAAAGAGATAAGAAATTATCTTACACCACGGTGGAGGGAAAATAATGTTCTTGTAAATCTCGGATTTGCTTTTAGTAGCGTAGATATCTGTCACCTTTCACAAGTGCCCATTTGAAGCATAATTTGTTCGCGATGTTTGGTATTGAAAGCTTTCCTTCACGAACTGCGCTTTTCATCGAATTTCATTTAGATGTGTATGTTGGTCGACCCATTATCTGCTTACTGTTCTCAGAAGTACTTCTGTAATGTATGCCTCTATCTGAATACTAAATAGCTATCCTGACCCGCGCTAGTGAAGAGAATCCTTTTGTAAGAATGCAATACACCCCCTGAATGGATGTCATGATAAATCTTGAAGTGTATCGTTTAGGACTGCCATACTAGAAGCTTAGGTAACTCTTTGTTATAATCGAATCTATTTGGTAAAAATACTTTTCAATTAAATGTTAAGTAAAACCTTGGAAATCACCGATGTTCGGTGATAATAGGAAGTACTTTCTCCTATTACTTACCTTTTTCCGCATTCCCTGCAATGAGTCAAAATCAGAGCTCTTGACTACAATACGCGCAGGAGGGTATTTAACGTTGCAACGAGGGGCATGTTGCGTGTTGCTCATATCGCTTCAAGCATGTTGATAAAGTCTAGGCTTTGGAATTTGTTGAGAGTGGCATTCGTGGCTTTCGACCCGGCTTCTTCCACAAGACGAGCTCAACAAACTTGTATGCTTATAACAAATTGGCAATGGTTTGTTATATCCATATATCCAAATTGAGTTTGACACCCGCAAAATGATAAGAGAGGATATATCGGCTTGGATATTGTTATCCTGGTAGGGTTTCGTAGGGTATTCCTACTCAAGCCAGGGGTCATTTTGACCTCATCATTTCATGCCGACTGATTTTAATACTGAAGGCGCTATCCAACGGATGACGACACCAACCGTCAGCTGGCTCAGTAGCGGTGGGTACGTGCATGGGATGCTGCGAAATGTGTCGAAAACAAATTTTTAATAAATCATTTAATACCAGCTGAAATTTTTTTTGTGTATTGTTGACATTTAGTAGAAAAAAAATAGTCAGCTGCACCGTAGAGGGGGGGAAATACGTCAGCTGAACAGGCGAACTTGTAAAATAAATTAAAAAGTAAAACTACCTTATGCCGATTGAAATTTTTTTACATAATTTTTGACACATATGAAAATATAATAATGATGGTCAGCTGCGTTTATAGCGGTGGGAAGACCGTCAGCCGAAGCATTGAAAATTCCGCGCGCCGCCGAGATGTATGAACGCAATGATACATTCTTGAAAGCTAAATCATCATTCTTGACTATAGAATTTAACAGTATAAAAACGCTGTCGAAAATCGACCCCTGGCTTCCGGACTTAAATATTCTAGAGAAATAGTTAAAAAATAGATAAATATGTTCGTCTCTTTCGGATTTATATTTCGTCAATCTCCTTGTTAAACGCTTTCTATAAGAGTTTCATATTGTGCTTTCCAACCTATCTCTTCATTTCCATATATCTGCACATCAATCTTCTGCAATGATTAAAAATGAAACCATTTCGAAACGCGTTAGACAGTTCTGCAGATAGTAACAATCGCAACTTAGAAGTTTTGCCCGTAAAAATAGATAGTAAAAAGCATTGTGTAAAGATGAAATCAGAACCATTAACGTGCCCTAAAGGACCACTTCTGCACTAGTTGTAAACTTTTTTAAATCTACTGTGTTCTCATACAGTACTTGTATGCATGAATGCACTTTATCACGACACATATTTTTATGCGTCACTTCGGCTTGACCCAAACCTAAATCATACACGCTAGAATATATCTAAGGAGGGTGTCCTTAGTATGCACCGGAGTATGTTTAGTGATGGGTTCTTCAGATTCTACCTTTTATGTTAGCTTTGGCCTTTTCACATCAACACCAAAACGTACAAGAGGGAGGAGCTCATTGCCGTTCAGCTCATTGCGTTGTTGTACACAGTACATAGCCTACTTTAAGGCGCAAAACCACATAATCTCAGCTGTAGACAATGCAATAAACAACAAAAAATAGTTTTCTTCCGCACACAGATACACACACACACACACATGAGACGCATGGCGCAAAAGTAGAAAAACCAACACATATTTTTTCTCCTATCTAAGGTTGAAGTGGAAAAAGGCTAGAAATTCTTTACTGTTATGCTCTTTATCAGCTATTAAATTCGTTTGTGTATGACCGTATTTGCAATCTTTATTTGTTTATGTTTCTTGGCTGAAGTGTTTGTGTCAGCACGTCTCGGTGTGTGTGTGCGTATTTTCGGAATGTCCTTTCGCCAGCCGAATAAGGCCGTATTCATTTTTTTTTTATTTTACTTTTTTAGATACACTTTTGGTATTTTTATGTCTAAGGTTGCGGCAGCTGTTTTCGGTTGAGCAATCTTTGTGTAGTCTTCCTGTTATTTGTTATTGCTATTTTTGTTTATTCATCTACTTTTCTCATTGCCCTTATTTTTATTTACGCATATAATCGCTCCACTTAGCCGCATCCTCTGCCGGATATAAATATTATGTTATCGCTTTTATGGTCCATTTTTATTAAGGCAATCAGTCAACTTTGATTGTTTGGCGTTATTTAAATGTGTTTCAGTGAGCGAATAGCCGACCGATTTACTGGCTCATAAGCCAATGAGTGTCCGTTGACATTGTCGCACAAAGAAATTTCTTGGGATGAAAAAACAAAACATTTCTGGCAGTATGTAAAAAAGGTCCTCATATATTTTGATGCGCTTTTTTCTAGTTAATCATTAAACAAATCATTTAGATCAACATATCATCAAAGATCTAAAGGCTTGCGACCTTAACCCTCAACTGATAAGTCTCTGGAATTACTCAGAAATTTATAAGTATTCTTTTGTAAGTACGTTTCGTATTGGAAAGCGTTACTTCTTCTTTCTTAGCATGACAGTCCTGGATGGACCACTGCTTCTGCAGGAAAGCGTTACTAATGTTTTTTATTTGTTATAAAACTAACTACGACAGGAAGGCTAAAGAGTCTACAGTTCGTTTGAAAAGTTCATACAGAATTAAAAGCTACTTAATTATTTGGGGTAAACCTTTTTTATTTTCCGACATAGTCTACTTTTACGCTTATACACTTCGTCCAACGCTGCTGATCGAGTTTGCTGATAATGGCTGTTAATATGATTTGTCCAAGCCTGAAAATGAGCAATTCGTTTCTGCAATGACCTCCTCGTTTGTAAGAAATCTTTTTCTCGCCAGCCATTTCTGCAAATTGGGGAACAATTAGTAGTCCGAGGGATCTCAGGGAGCTATGTGTGGAAGGGGGAAAATGAAATGAGGAGGTGTGAAATGAGTTGGAACCCTATTTCCATTAATATTGCGAGCACATACTGCTAAGACGTGAGCTGGTGTGTTGTCGTGAAGGAAAAGGAGAGCCACTCGACTTCCTCGATTCAAATGAATGCGAAACATAAAGGAATGCATAGATCTACTAATTGAAAATACCCTCGATATACGCCAGTAGTGCCGAGTCTCTGACTTAATACGGGTGTTTCAAACGTCTCTAAAAAAACTTTGAAAAAATAAAATAATTATGAGAATGGTATGGAATTGGTATGAAGTTTTTGTATTCGAATGTCTTTGTTCTTTTGAACATTTAGCAAATTTTTTCGTGTTTTGTTTTAGGATAAAATATAGTTGAAACAAACATTTTGCTCAAGATTTTTGGGAAAATAAACTTTTTGTCGTTTGTGGGCGGCTTCCTTTGCTAGCTAAGCACATCATTCGTCCCACACTCACGGTTACGGGAGAGCTCTTTGTAGATGACTCCTGCAACAGCCTTTCAGTCCTGGGTATGCGAAATAAAAAAATTGATTCCAATGAGTATTGCTGGTTACACGATCTTGTTAGCTAGATTGAAGCCGGGCTGGAAGCTGACGAATACACAATGGGCGTGTTCGTGGACATTGAGGGGGCTTTTGATAATGCCACTTTCAGCTCGATATGTTCTTCTGCCGAACGACATGGAGTTAATCAAACCATTATAAAATGGATATACTCCATGCTCTCTGAGAGGCTGTTAACCGCTGGTGGGAGCGATGACGAGCAAATCACAGTCAGGGTCTGGCAAGTATTCTCCGCTGCTGTGGTGCTTCGTCGTAGACTCCCTACTAGCGGAAATGCAGGAACTAGGTTTTCATGTCCAAGCATATGCGGACGATGTCTGTGCGCCAACATCGGATAAATCCTTGAGGAAGCTATGCACGAAAGTGCAGAGGATCCTTGACAAAATCGATGACTGGTGCATGAGACAAGGTCTTTCCGTTAATCCGAACAAAACAACCATAGTCTTGTTTACGAGAAGACGGAAATTGGATGGACTCAGTCTTCCAACACTGAAAGGTGTGACCCTTGGTCTTTCCGATGAAGTTAAATATCTAGGAGTGATTCTGGATAAAAAGCTGACTTGGGAGACACACGTTTCACTGAAGGTGAATCGCGCATTGATGATTTTTCAGCAATGCCGTAGAGCCTTTGGTAAAACTTGGGGTCTGAAACCTGCTGTAGTCCTATGGATATACACGGCACTTATCAGACCAATCATCACTTACGCTTCTGTGGTCTGGTGGTGACAGAGCATGGTTAAATCCACAATCCGGGAACTATACAGGCTGCAAAGATGTGTACACAGGACTAACTATCTCTATCTCTGTCACTATTATTTCCTATCCCTTTCTCTGATACTTTTCTCCTTCCCTCCTTGACTATCTACCCCCTTTCCAGAGTTTTAAATACAATGGGCTTTTTAGCCTGAGTGTTTTAGGAGCCACCAAATCTCCTGGTGCTCCTTGGCTCGACCTTTTCAATTTTCAAATTTCATAGCTGGTTGCACTATTTATAGCTGCTTAACATTTGTAGTCTTCTCCAGCGAAGTTGAAAACCAAAACTCAAAAGAGTATTTTTTTAAATAATATTTTCATACAACAAATAAATTAGTTAAGTTAAATGCCGCCTTTGCTGCTATACCAAGCAACTATTGCCTTTTTGATCTACACCCTAATATTAAATATCCCTAATAGCTTTTATCCAAGATCAATTTCGGGTATGTCATATTGGATATCCCTCACTTATTATCGCGGCATTCTCAGTTAGTCGAGGTAATATCTGACCCCGGTTTCAGTCACAGCAATACATTTTACGCTCATACTAATACGAGTATATACTACAGTGAGCATACAGGAAGGAGTATAGCGAATGAGCTGGCTGGTGGCTAAGATGATTTCCCCTGCAAAGAGAGGGCGAGTCCCATAGAGTCCAATGGGGTCCTATGGGTATCGCTGAGGTAAGCCTCAGCATAAATCACAGTCTCTTTGATAGTAACTATATGGAGGATAATGAAATGGCATCAGCTTAGTATCAAATTTTAACTTTTGGTTCGGAGAAGAGCGGAATATCTACCAATAAGTCGTGATTCCATGTTTATTTGTGAATCAAATTTCAGCAAATCGCTTATGATTTTCGTGGGAGCTTCTACTTCAGTGGTGTCCCGTTGCCTTCTAAAGAGTTGCAAGTTTTCCTTCTTGGTAGTCAGCCGCTCACTCTGGGTGGAATTGTAAGGCAGATAAAATTAGCGAAAAAGGGAACCACCACTCGCCTCCCTCTTGAGGAGATTGTACGTATACCCCTCTTAATAGACAATCTGCGTGGTACAAGTAGCATTGTTACTGCAGCTAATACGAGATGGCTTGATAGTTTTGTAATATAAGTAAAATATAGCATGTAAGGCTACAAAAAGAATTTGGCCAAAGTGGGATGTCAGGTGCTCAAAGGCGTTATTTAATCGGTCAAGGAAAAACGTCTCTCCGATAGTTGCTTTCATCACAAGTACCTATTGAAGAAGCTGGAAAAATGAGGAGGAGAAAGATTCTGTCACATATCTTCTCTATTACTCTCCTGCGTGGCATGTCACTAGGTTCAGATACTTCAGCTCATCTGTCTTGAATGGTACCCATGACCTTAGGGATATAAGTCTGAGCCTGAGCAATGAGTTTGCACTTAAAATAAAATAGTTTAACTAGGAGTGGCAGATAACCTGCTACTATGGCATCACAATGGAACGGCAACGGTCTAAGTGACTTGGTTTACAGACTGACTGCCACTTCTACTTACCTACTTACTTATTCGCAGCTACACTTCATATCTAAAAACAGTTCAGTATCTGCAACCTGTGAACCTTCCGGTAGCCTGCTGCTTGACTTTCGCAGAATTTCCATAACACTTCATGAACCGAACCATAACTCACCATCACTGCTATTGCGAATATCTCCTATATTTGGTACCTTAATGGATGATTCAATGACTGGTAGCCATTCGACTTGACCTAACTTAAAGTTGTGTAGAATTTCCTTAACATATCCCTATGCCTTAAAATACTTTAAGAATTTCCGTAAGATATCTTTGATCATCGTCTCTCCATTAACTTCTAAATGAGCAAGTAGATATGCGGTATATTAACTTTTTTCTTTAACTAAATTTTTGCCCATTTCGTTTGCAATTGCTTAGTATTATGATATTTAAAAGTTTAGTACAATTCGTTTAAGTTTTACCTTTTTCTCTCTTTCCATCTCACTTTCCCCATTTCCTACCCACACCTTTCGTGACAAATGCTTGCCAACTATTTAATTGCCAACATTTGTGTACGGCAGCCACAATGACGTGACAGGAATACAAACATTTTCGAGTTGGTTTTCTGACTAGGAATTGGCCGCAAAATTCATAAATAAAATGCACACATTTTCACACTCAACTGGCATGCGGGTAGTTGGAAATTGCTCACATGCCAGTGCATAAGTGTGTGTGTGTGCGTGAATGTTAGTGTACACAGGTGTTAGAATATGAAGTGTGAAACTTAGCATAGTTTGATAGTCAATTCAGCTAAACAGCCATACGCTTATAGTTACAAAAATATTTACTTATTTGAAAACTCTGCAGAGATCATACACACACACGCACACGCACATACCTATACTCGTACACTTGTTAACATGCATACCATTAACTCACGTTAGCAGTTACGCATTCCAATTTCACAATGGCTCTTCTTCCCACTCAAATTCTCTAAACTATTTCAACAATTTCTCACTTTACCTAACACTTGGCAGCACTCTCGCTGCTCCACTTTCCACCATCTTATATTTATCAACTGCCGTCTAAGTTTGCTATAAAATTTTCAACTTGAAAAGTTACTTAAACACAAGTGTGGAATGATAAGTTCCGTACTTACGTACAGATGGATGTGCAAGTATGTTATTGTTTGATAGGCCGATTACTTAGGTTGTGTATCTGTTTCTGTGTCAGTTGTTTATTTCTTGAAGATACAGCTTTTCCGCTGGAATTACAACATGAACTCGAAAATTCCGTTGGTCTCTGAATTATAGTATTTAAACCACTTGAGTTGGAATGTGGCAGCATCGCTTGAATTACTATGGTAATAGGTATATTCATCATTCCCGTGAATATATGAAGCCTTGTCGCTCAGATACTCGTATATATACACAGGGAGGCGCAAAATTAATCACCCTATAGGAAGATTAACAATTTTTGCAAATGGCACGATGCGTCACTCATATTTGAGTATACGAAGAGACAAGCAATGGAACGCGTCTAAGTAAAAATAAAGATTTCCAACGTTAAAATTATTTTTTTTTTTATTTAGTAAATAAATATAATATTTTAAAAAATATCAAAAATGTTTAATTTTGCGCCACCTTAAATCAAAACAAACGTGAAATTGGCAGTTCATAAAATACCAATGTTTTGCTTTTATGTCACCTCTAAATGAGATTAGTGCTCAGACCTTTTGTTGGGTGTCTGGCTGAGTTTTTCTTCCAATTTGTGGTGTGTGTCTTAACACGTTCCCTGTCCCAATACAAAAATGCAAAATTGACCGACAAGTCCATCAGGGTTTTTGAAATAATTTGTTTTTACTTTATTATCCTACCAGCACGTCCAGTGCAGAAACTCTACAGTTCCGTTACGTCCAGTCAAATAATTTGCTTTAGGAGTTTCAGATACTCCTGACGCACATATGGCTCAGGAACGTATCAGTGCTTATCAGGTGCACGTTTCCTGAACCATATGTGGCTCAGCGGACAGGGAACGTGTTAAAGTTGTTCCACAAATGGACGGACCTACAGCTCTACGCCGCCTCACGAGGAAAAGCACAAAGTGGCAAAAAGACAAACGGGGATACAGAAAATGGCTGGATGAGTGCAAAGCGCAAACCAGCCAAGAAGAAAGTGGCAAATAAAACACCCCCGAGGCCGGATGCGGGCTGGAACAATGACGTACAGTGGCATTCTCAGGATGGTTAAGAAAGATGATGCCCTACAAGAACTCGGCGAAAATGTGACACGCATAATAAAAAGGGCCAAAGGCGAAATCCTGCTTCAGTTGGAAAAAGAGCATATGACCAATACAGGAGTATACCAGAAGAAAATTGGCAAGGTGCTAGGTTACCAGGCGCAAATCAAGGTCCTAACTAACCCACGAAATATTGGTGGAGATCCGTGATTTAGATGAGATCACAACCAAAGAGAACATAGGTGAGGCAATACGAACGCAAGTTAACGAGCTTAACATATTTAGTGAAAGCGCAATAAAAAGCGTTAGAGCGGCGTATGCAGGCACGCAAACAGCAGTGATAAGCTTACCAGCGGTGATAAGCTTACCAGCGCTGGACGCAAGAAGACTGCTTGATAAGCAAAAACTCAAAATCGGCTATACCACCCAGCCGAATAAGAGAAAGCTTGAATTGAGGAGATACTACAGATGCCTAGAGTATGGACACCTGGCGAGGGCGTGTAAAAACGAAGACGACAGAAGTCAGAACTGTCTCAAATGTGGAGAGAATGGTCACCAAGCGAAAGTATGCGAGAAAAAGCCCATCTACGGAGCTTGTAAAAGAAATGGAAGATAAGATACAAGCCACCGGATTGGAACCAGAAAATGTCCGCTGTATCAAGCTGGGTATATTAAAACGTAAAAATGAGGATTGAGCAGATCAATCGAAACTATTGCGAGGCTGCACCAGAGCTGCTAAAACAACATGTCTTCTTCTCCTGCCCGAGATACGCATATGAAAGATTGTCCCATGAAAAAATCATAAAAGAAAGAATAACCCCGGGCAACATTGAAGATCACATGCTGAAATCGAAGTTGGTGTGGACCAAAATGAGAGAATGGTCCGCATATGCGTTACAGGAACTGCGGAAAAAGGATTGGGAACGCAGCAAACAAAGAAGTAACAAAGGGTAGACGGAGACAGAAATATAAATGAAGAGCCATAGCTGGCTAGCTTGGCCCTGCGATGCAATGCTTAAACGGCGGTACCGCAGGGCAAACTAAAGCTACAGAGGTCGGAGTTAGGATTTAGTACGTAGGTGTACTGTTTCGCAAGTCCAGCTTTGTAGATATACTGACTGTGTGTGGTCCCGAATGAGGTGCAGCTTTAGCGATCAGTATGAATCGTGCATGCCGCCTATAAGATTCCCCCTGTAATGATACCGACCATCAACCGAACGTCTTTCCTTCTAAGGTTTAGTAGAAAGTTTGACAGTTTTCTGTTCGGACTTGTCACAAAACACTTTGCAGTTCTGCAGCGTTCTAGTCCGGACCATCGCTTTTTATGTAGATTGCCTACATAATCGCTGATCCCATTCCTGATTCCTGCGGAACTGATTCCGATTATTGGCTCTAGCCCCTGTGGGGGCACCGCTGATCCACAGTTGGCCAATTCGTCGGCAATTTCGTTTCCCAGTCCTT
Organism: Anastrepha ludens; assembly: GCF_028408465.1. NCBI lineage: Eukaryota > Metazoa > Arthropoda > Insecta > Diptera > Tephritidae > Anastrepha > Anastrepha ludens. The sequence continues at coordinate 52,312,536 of NC_071501.1, read as the reverse complement.
AGCATAATTTTGAACGTTTTGTACGAGATAAAGTGCTCCCATATTGACTGCAATTCCAGAGCTAAGCAATAAGGAACTCAGTTTCGTTTTCAATAAAAAATGTGACGTATATCCTCGTAAGCCCGACGCGCTCAAACTCAACAAGTGAGTACTTGCCTTAGCGAGCTCGTCGGCTCTCTTATTTTCTTCTATTCTTTTGTGTTCTGGTATCCAGTAAATAGTGACCTGCCCATTTAAGCAGAGTTCATTCATTTTGTATCTGCATTGTCGAACATATTCCAAGTTAGATTAAGGGGCGATAATTGCGCCACACAGATACAAGGTGGGGGAGAATTAATCATCCATAATTTTAAATAACTTTTTTTACTAAAAAACATACTTTTTGTGATTATTATTTGTTTGTTTGTATATTCACTTGCATTAAATATGATTGACCTACGCCGTCATTCACAAAAATTATAAACCTTCAGTAGGATAACTCATTTTGCGCCACCTTGTATGATAGAATAAGACCGGTCTGCTTATGAGCTCAGCTACTTAGCTACTTGAGTTGCCGATCTAGTTATGAAGTATTTACCAAACTGGCCACTTCATTTAAAATTAACTTTGTACTTTAAATCGAAATTCTCCTCGGAGCTCCCATAAATATCTCAAGGTAGCAGGTGTTCAAATGCACAAAAGTAGTAGCATAAAAAATAATTATGTTTTGAGTATTTGCTACGCTGAGTATTCACTAACCACACAGAGTCTGTGAAATGCTTTGGTAACTCACTGCCCACAACTTTTTATTAAATTTTCAAAAAAAACAAAAAATTATATTTACATTCCTCGCTTACTTTTTTACTATTTCTAAATAAAAATAACAATAAATGAAAAAGTTTTGCTTTCGTACTATCTAATGGCCCTCCATTATTATGTATGAAATATGAAAAAAATGTTTGCGATTCACATTGTTTCTACTTTTGCCTTCGTAATATATTTATGTATATGTATGTGCACTCATATATTCATAGTTTTTCCCTTCAAACTCTCTCCTAATAAAAACAGAGAATTAAAGTTGCGCTAAGTAAACAACAGAACTTTCAGTCTTCATCCCAGAGGCGCAAAATTCCAAACAAAAGGAAAATATTAGAGTTCAGGGCAACTGGGGTCAAGTGAGTGGAAGAATAGTTATGCTGCTGGTTGGTTAACTTTATGAAGTTATATACACTACCATATACTCATTTCAGTGTGTGAGGGTCTACATATAAAGTTAAGTTTGTATATGTATATTGTCTACATATAATGGGCGATTTGTTAAAACTTTGGCAGTAATGGCAACTAGCACTAAGCAGCTCGACTCGAAGTATACTTTAGTATAGGGTCTTCCAAATTCAAGCTTCTGTTTTATTTTCAAATTAAAAAGATACAGGATGCGTGAGGTATTTAGGGTCAACTTGAGAATAAAACTGATTCGCGTTTGTTTTTAACAAAATTTAATGAAACTTCAGGACAGCACAGCATTAACTTTATTTTAATTTTTTTTTTATTGGCGCGTACACCCTTTCTGGGTGTTTGGCCGAGCTCCACCTCCTATTTGTGGTGTGCGTCTTGATGTTGTTCCAAAAATAGAGGGACCTACAGTTTCAAGCCGACTCCGAACGGCAGATATTTTTTATGAGGAGCTTTTTCATGGCAGAAATACACTCAGTGGTTTGCCATTGCCTGCCGAGGGGCGACCGCTATTAGAAAAAACTTTTTCTTTATTTTGGTGTTTCACCGAGATTCGAACCAACGTTCTCTCTGGATTGCGAATGGTAGTCACGCACCCACCCATTCTGCCACGTCGGCCGCCAAATTAACTTATTATAATAAAATTTCCATTGGCTGCAATAAACTCCTCGATCCAAGACCGGAAACGATTGCATGCTCTTGAATGCATCAAATGGTTCTTATTCATATTGACTATACACTATATAGTATACAGTCATTAATTACAGCCTTCAGAGAAGAAATGGTGTCAGGAGGATGATTATTGGTTTCACGCTCAACTACGCCCCATACGTAGTAATTCAGAAGGCTAATGTCTGGGGAGTTAAACGACCAAAAGTTCGGTATTATGTGGGCATAGACATTTTCAGCCATCCGATCGTGTGTCGCCCTCGCTTTATGTGAAGGAGTAGAGTCTTGCTAAAGATGTATGGGCTGCCATTGCGTACACCAGCAATCCTGGGATTCTCTACTGTCTCCAGAACCTCGATATATGCAGCAGAATTCCCTCGACATCCTGAGGCATAGAAGTGTAGTGGAATGACATGTCCTTTGTTGCTTAAAACACCTACAACCATAACAGTGGCTGGAAATTTCATTTGTATCACAACACGAATATGACCGTACACAATTTCTGCGGTTGGTCTTTTCGTCCTGGTGAAAATTATTTCGTCAGAAAAAATCATAATATCTCAGGCGCTTTAGTATGTTTAATTTATTAGAAGGCGTTTTGCTCGTACATCTCACTGTTCTCGTGCTTGCTCCGACAGAAATTGTCTTCTGCGCGTAGCGTATATATTATATACCGGATATCTTCATGGACGACGTGACGGATAAGGTCCTCAGGAACATCAAAGGGCCCCGGTGGTCTAGAATTTTCGGAAAATCGAATTTTTTGGGAGAATTTTTTAAGAATATATTGTCAAATATTTGGGAGAATATTCCCGGTACTTTCGATTCAACAGGCGTTTTAGCAGGTAGAGTCAGATTCGTCAGGAGACAGCATCAATGGTCGCATTAACCACCCACAAAACTTTAAATTCAATTATCTCAAAACTACTTTTTTCGGCCTGGTATTGTCAAAAAACAAAAAACGATTCAACCCAATCGTTTGGAAGTTTAATATGTTGTTCAGAACATCAATGGCTATCGCCCGTACTAGAATAATATTATTTTTGTTATTTGTGTATGCAAAAGAAGTTAAACAAAAGGCCTAAAAAAATTTAAATATCATTTTTAATTTGAATTTTTAAAATTTTTTTATTGTAAAAAAATTCCTGAAAATACCATAAATTATCGAGCTCTAGACCACTAGGACCCCTTGAGCTCCCTCGGTTTTGAATTTGGGCTCTCATTGATTTTGAAAGGTCCTCGCCAATACTCACTTGCACTTGTTGAATAAATTCTGCATATCGCACAGGGTCAGAACGTTCCTTATGTTTTTTACGTTTTGCCACAGATTCGGCATCACTACCTGAGGTTTCCAATTTACGGCGAACCTGACGAACGAATGAACGGGCGCACTTAAGAGAAGTAGGATTTCTAAATCGGTGTGATTTTCACATATAACGACGATAACTTCATGTCTCTTGATTTCTTGAGCTAAATGGTAGTCCTCCACCTCTTTTAAAAAGAGCAAAAAAATAATGGTTTTGGGAATTTATAGCCACAGGCATATACCTATGAAATGAGACTTTCAGCTATTAGTCCATAGATGTCGGTAGGAGTATTTTTAAACCTTCCCAAATGTCTTGTTTTTTTTGTCTGTCATCTGTCAACAATATTCAGTTCATTGTTTGTTATGTTTCATACAAGAATGCACTTTTGTCGGTCTTAAAAATGTCGAATTTCGTGCCTTCAAACTACAATTTGCGGACAGCGTTGATTTACTGTTATCAATTGAAGAAACACGCTTCTCAAGCTCATCAAATGCTTATAGAAACTTATGGTGGACATACTCTAAGTAGAGCACAGTGCCTCAGGTGGTTTGAAAAATTCCTAAGTGGTGATTTTAGTGTGGAGAACGAGGACCGTGGCCGGCCACCGAAAAAGTTTGAGAATGCCGAATTGCAAGCATTGTTGGATGAAGATGATGGTCAAACGCAAGAAATGATGACAGAGCAGTTGGGAGTGACCCAAAAAACCATTTTCAAACGTTTGGAAGACATGGGCGTGATTTTAAAGGTCGGAAGATGGGTGCCGCATGAACTGACTGAAAGGCTTTCTTGATGATAATGCACAGCCACATTGAATAAGAGCGATACGGGAATTGGTGGAAACGTACGATTGGGAACCGCTGGGCATACGATTGGTAACCGCTGGTGCATGCAGCTTCCTCACCAGACTTGGCGCCTTTTTTCATTTGTTTGCATCGATGAGCCACGCACTTTCCGAGCAGCGCTTCAATTCTCGCAAAAAATGGCTCGATGATTGGTTTGCGGCCAAAAACGGCCATTTTTTTGGCGCGGCATCCACAAATTGCCTGAGCGATGGGAAAAATGTGTCCCTAGCGATGGCCATTATTTCGAAGATTAAATTTGTAACCATTTTCTGTTAATAAACGTTTGAAATAGAAAAAAGGTCTCATTTCATAGTATCTTCCTCCACTACCCTATGTGGCCTGTATTTTGATCCCAAATTGCGTTGCGTGAGGCACCTTCCATATGTTTGCTAGGTTCTTCCTTGATGGCAAGTCCTACTATCCAGTAGTTGATTCCAGGCGCATAACGGCCTCTTTTAGATTTGGCGCGAGAGAGCCATTCATTTGTTTTTTGACTCCACTTTTGTTTTGGATCTCCACCAGAGCATATCTGTGATTGTCGACACACAACAATTTCTTCATTATATTGGTAAAGAAAGGGAATGTTGTTTTTGTTTACTTTCTATTGCTATGGGATATTTGACAACAGGAACTGTGTGTGGCAATCGCACTGACTAACTAGCACATGCCAAAAAGCACAAAGAACCTTCGCTAGTGAGTACGCACCGCCAATGAAAATAAAGTATTAATCGCACGATGGATTGACAATTCAGCAGTCATTGTTGTTTCAAATCACTTGAGCCACCATGCAACAAATAAGGTCAAGCGGTATAGTGAACAAAAACGCGAAGAACAAAACAATTTCGACAATCACATATCTCATATATGAATGTGTGCATGTATGCAGGTGTGTGGTGTACATAGAGCTCTTCTACAATGCAATGGGAAACTACAGAGTTGGCATTCGCGAAAAAGCTTGTATTGGCCACCTTTAACGAATGTATTTGATGCGGTAATAGAGAATTCATGAAAACAGCCATTTCTTTTGCAAAAAATTGGCAATACTACACGTGATTGGATAACTGGAATTCCCATTGTTCTATACAAATAATAAATAAAAGCAAATAATTGAAACATTTCACTCCCATTTAAAAAAAATATTTTTAGATTTGACATCCTATTTTGACTGAAAAGCACATGCGCTACCGGTCATGCCAACGTCAACCATAGTTTATGTACAATACAATATGTGTATGTATGTGGAATTAAGCTTCAAAGGAAATGCTTTCATGAATCAAATATAAAAGGTTAGGTAAGTAAGCAGCTTTCTCGCTCCATCTTGAAAAATCGGATCGCTAATTTAAATAGATGTTTTTTCTTTTTAATACAAAATTTATAAAGAAACTTTTTAATTATTGCAAAAATTAAAATTTTGTGTCTTAATTCCACTAAGAATCGATCATTTACTGCCCAATCAACAAAAATACAATTGTAATTTCCTGCTTTTAGTTCAAATATTTTTGCTTGTTAGCAAAGGCAAATGGAAACGGCCACTCTACTCATTCACTAACATTAAGGGTAGGCCGTTAATAACACCCACCTTAATTAATTATTTATTTAAATTATTACCTTTTCAAGCACTTGTATGTCGCACTATACATTTCGTACAGCACGAAGTTGCTTGTGCTTGCTGTTTCTCGAAAGGGCTTGAACGATACTGCAGCATGTCAATTTTGCTTGTTTGCGTACCATTTCAAATAGACAGGGCCTACAGGCCAATATGATTTGAAAGCGAATTAAATTCTCCCAGATTTCTAGAAATCGGAGCATTCGAAGCATAATTAGTTGTTACCATCCATAACCAGATAAAATCATGATTCCATAAACTTCGCTGAGGAATATTGAAATTGATTTTCTTGAGTAGCACCGATGGGATGGAATTGGGTCAGTGAAATTTAAAGAACGCAAAGCATAATGCACAAACACTTTCTGGACACGTTCAAGCCTTTCAATATGACACGCATAATATGGCGCATTCCAACTTCGAATGCACCAGAGACGTATATAACAACTTTAGGGTATATGTATCAACAAACTAGTCCAAACTAAAACGTCGAATAAATGCAAGTTGGTTAGGTTTGGTTAGGTTGAAGCGGTTGTCCTGTGGGACACACTCAGGCTCATAACCCATTGTGATGCCGCGTGGGGAGCTTACCCCATTTCTCGTAAAACCAGTGTGTGCTTTTCAAAAATTTCAAAATACCTCCTATTTCTGCGGAACTGAGATCTTCCAATTCGTTAAAAAATTGTCTGCCTAGAATAGCAAATCTCCGTCTGGATAGAGCAGGTCAATGGTACAAAAGGTGTAAGATTGTCTCTTCCGCTTCTTCATCAAGACAACTTCTACAGAACTCATATGCCTGCACACCCACCCTTTGGGCGTGCCTACCTATTAGACAATGCCCGTTATGACTGAAATCAGTGTGCTAGGACTGTGTTTATTTTGGCTTAGCAAAGATTCTGTGCGTTTAGCACTAAGAGTCGGCCACAATTGATGGGCGATTTTGCAGGTGGCTTCATTACGCCATCTTTCGTTTGCTTTCCTTACGATTTCTTCAAGGGTAAGTAGCTACTTGTTTGTAAGGGTATGCCCATGCCATTGTCTATGTATTCATCGGTTAACTTGGTGCCGAGTCTCGCTGGTTCATCGGCTCTACAGTTACCCTCAATGTCGCGATGGCCAGGAACCCATATTATCCTTAGGCGAAATGACTCAGCCATCTCGTTAAGAGATGTGCGGCATTTCATGGCTACCTTGGAGGTTGTCGACTGTTTTGTGAGGGATTTTATCGCCGCATGGCTGTCAGTGAAAATGTAGATGTCATTTCCGGATATCGCATCACACTGTACCAGTGTCGCGACTTTCGTTATTCCCATCAGTTCGGCCTGAAAGACATTACAGTAGCCGGGGAGCGCTCGAGCTTTGAGCCATCTGTGTATACATAGATGGACTCGCCCTGTCTCACATCGTCCCGTTCCCACTCTTCCCTTGAGGGTAGGAGGGTCGTGAACGTTGTAATGGCAAGTGTGGACGGGAGTGCATAGTCCACCAATCCGGGAATCTCCGAAGTGCCAGCCAGGATTTATTTTACCACTTACTTAGAGTGTTCACCCTTATTGGCGTGCTACGCGCGATATATTTTGCCTGCAGGTCTACCGGCAGGAAGTTTAATGTCGCATATAATGCTTTCGATGGTGTGGTTGACATCGCGCCGGTTATGAGAACAGTTGCTAGTCTCTGAACCTTGTCAGGTTTTTTGATGTTCACCCCCTTCTCAAGGGCATTCCATCATATTACAATAACATAGTAGTGAATAGGCCTAACCATTGCTGTGTACAGCCAGTGTATCATTCTGGGTTCCAATCCCCATTTCTTTCCAATTAGCCTTCCGCAGGAGTACGTAGATTTGCGTACTCTATCTGCGACTGTGAGCCCCCAATTTAGCTTCCTATCCAGTAGAAGTCCAGAAGTTCTGTTGATCTAAGTGGTTTCCCTCCTAGGAATATGTGTTTAAGAGCAGGTGTTTTATGTTTCCTGCTAAATAGTATCAGATTCGTTTTTTCCGGATTTACTTCAACTCCTCGACTTTTACACCAAAGTGATAGTATGTTGAGGGATCTTTGTTGAAGATCGCATAATGTTGGAAGGTGTTTCCCCGAGATTGCTATAACAATATCATCGGCATATGAGATTATTTTACCTCATGTAATAAGAAAAAGACTTTGAAATGGCGTAGTTTAAATGTCTTTGAAGAGAGAATTTAGAGTCAAATACCACACCAAGATCAGTAATTTCACTTCGATTGGATAAACTAGAGCCACAAATGAGGTAGAAAGTGGTTATAAGAGAACAAGATTTAGAATAAGAAACATAAAAACACTTGCTTATATTTATATCTAACTTATTTCTTTTACGCCAAGCAACAACGTTATCTAAATCAGATTGAAGGTTTAAGAGTCAACTTGACTTACAATCCCCGAGTATATGTTTAATTTATCGGCATACAAGAGAAAATTCGCGTTATTAAAACAACTAGAAATGTCATTAATAAAAATTATAAAAAGTAGGGAACCCAGTGTACTTCGCTGAGGTACACTAGAGGACGCAATAAAAGGAATGGATGAATTAGTATATTTAGGAATTGGCAGAGCAGAGATGAGAAATGCGATCGAAACAAAACACTGCTAAAAAAGAAATTCTCAAATGCTTGAAAAACCCTATATGAAAAACATACGGTAAGACAATTTGAATATACTTATACAGGGTTGGCCATATTAAACTGACCCATGTGATTATTAAAAAAATATGGAAAATGAATCATTTTTTTGTGTTTCATTGTGAAAATTATTTAATTTAGTTCAAGGAGATTCGTTTACATCACTTTTTGAATATGATATCGCGCAAGTGGTCACCCTTAGCTCGTATAGCGTAATGTGCCCGTTTTTCAGCGTTTTCCATAGTTTTGGCCAGCGTCTCGGCCGATATGGCGGCTATTTCCCGTCGGATATTGGCCTTAAGTGCGCCTAGTGTCTTTGGCTTGTTGACGTAAACCTTAGATTTCAAATAGCCCCAAACAAAAAAGTCCGGTGGCGTCAAATCCGGTGATCGTGGCGGCCAGTCAAAATCGCCGCTTTTTGATATCAAACGGCCAGGGAACAAAGTCTTCAATAAGTTGACGGTGGCTCGCGCTGTGTGTGGTGGTGCGCCATCTTGCTGAAACCAGAAGTGCTCCATACCATTTTCACGAACAATCGGCATCACAAAATCGGTTATCATGGCCCGATAACGCTCTTGATTGACGGTCAATGGTTGGTGTTGACCATTTTCAAAGAAGAACGTCCCAATGACCATATCAGCGCAAATGCCACACCAGACTGTAACTTTTTGGTCGTGGAGAGGTACCTCTTCAATAATTTGAGGGTTTTCAGTGGCGTAGAAATGGCAATTTTGCTTATTTACGGTTCCGTTCAAGGAGAAATGGGCCTCATCACTCATAATGATTTGATGCCAAAAATCCTCATCAGTTTGGGCCATTCGGACGACAAAATTGGCATATTCCAAGCGACGAGGCTTATCGGCCGGCAACAGTTGTTGATTTAGTTGTATTTTGTACGGGAATATCCCCAAATCCAAACGAATGATACGTCGTAGAGTGGTCCGAGGGATGTCCAACTGAGCAGAACGACGATTACCTGACGTTCGCGGCGATGACTCGATACTGGCTCGTACGGCCGCGATATTTTCATTAGATCGTCTTGGCCGCTTTTTATTTGGACGTCGGGTATTAGCCAGAGTGCCGGAAGACAAAAATCTTTTGTGCATTTGCTTGATTGCGTTCTTTGACGGCGCACTTTTCACTTTATTTTTTTTTCTCCACGCACGTTGCGTTTTTACAATCGAGAAGGAATTTTGAATGTACAGCTGAACAATGTCAGCGCGTTCTATTGGGGTGTACTGTTTCATGGTATAAATCTCCTTCGACTGACGCTTCCAACGCGGTATGTCATTAGCTGATCTGAAATTACAGTATAAAGTTATAGGGTTACGCAATGGGTCAGTTTAATATGGCCAACCCTGTACATATAATATTACTCATACGCCACGTCGCCTCCGAAATCAGGAGTAAAGTTGCCACTGAACTGTATACAGTTACTCTATAAGATGAAACCATTACCTCAATTCCAATAAACTTCTTTTCACATTTGCTTGTCTTATTAACTTCCACCCTCGCAAGAGAGGAATGCCAAATAAAACCGAAACAGATTTGAGTTTTTTTATTGTTTGAGAGTGAAAGCTTGTGTGCCATTGAGAGCTGTTTTATCTTATTATATAATGTCTTTACCATAGGTAAACTCATCAACTTTTCTAGAAGTTTTAAGTTCACAAATTCCTTTCACTCCAAAAAGCTGTATTTTCTGTTAGCTTCAATATGCAACACATTCACCGCCACCAGAAGCGTCAAGCGAAAAAACGAAAGAAAGAAACAATTCAATTTGCAAAAATGGTTAAATGAGAAAATATGAGCAAAGCAAACAATAATCGAAATATTCAGCTCAACGACACAAGTCGTAGGAAAATAAAAAATAAAAAATAAAAATTTTGTGAGGCAATTACATGAGCAAAGCTCAAACAAATGCTTGCAATTTTAGTCGCGTTAACTTCTGTTATTCAGATAATAAAAATAGAGCATAACGCGAGTAAACTAGCGACCACACAGGGATATTAAAACAGTAAAAAGGATAAACGCTACTTTATGGTAGCACAACACTCTCCAGCCCCAGACGTACACACATATAAATCCACTCCCAGCAAGAAATATAACGTATGGCCTGTATGCAACAATGATGCCAAAGTAAATGACGTTCCGATTTGTCTACTATCCGTGTTTTATCAGATATGTGATTATCAAAAGATGTAAGAAAAATCTTTTTAATAAAATATCTGCGTAATATTATTTATTAAGGCGGCCGCCGTAGCCGAATGGGTTGGTGCGTGACTACCATTCGGAATTCACAGAGAGAACGTCGGTTCGAATCTCGGTGAAACACCAAAATTAAGAAAAAACATTTTTCTAATAGCGTTCGCTCCTCGGCAGGCAATGGTAAAACTCCGAGTGTATTTCTGCCATGAAAAAGCTCCTCATAAGAATATCTGCCGTTCGGAGTCGGCTCCAAACTGTAGGTCCCTCCATTTGTTGAAGAACATCAAGACGCACACCAGAAATAGGAGAAGGAGCTCGGCAAACACCCAAAAAGGGTGTACGCGCCAATTATATATATATATAATATTTTTTAAATATTGGCCAACTTAAGCAACCTTTGCGTGTCTTGTATACAACTTCTCAATTTATTAGAGTATTAAATTAATTGGAAAGGCATTAAAATTATACTTTTTTTTCATCACCTTGAGAGACGTAACGTTAGTCGGGCTTAGGCAGAAAATTATAACATCTTGGTTCATTCCTGGATAGAAAATTAAATTGCGAAGTACCTTCAAAATAACTGGAAAAATACAGCAGCGGTTTGTTCCTACAGCAAGACAATCGGCAAGACCAGAGACCAGTTCTTTTTGGTGTCATAGTAGTGTAATGAGACAAACAAAAATGTCAATATTAGAAAAATAGACCAAATCCTAGTTGGCTTTCGTTAATATATACCTGAACTTATTCCCGAACTACAACCCAAAAAATTTGTTTTTCTTTTTGTAAATTATAGGCACCAACAAGTTTATTTTTTCTTCAAGTGTGCGGATTCTCAGTGAGTTTTGAGTTGGGGAATAAGTTCGTAGCGCTTTTTCTGAAGACTTTTATTTAAATAAAAAACAATAATTTTATTAATAAGTTAATCAATTATATATTTGCCGTTGCTGTTTACAACCTCTTCCCACATCTCGACCAATTTGTTGATGCCATTCCGTCAAAAATCGCCTGGTCTTTTGCCAAAGAAGTTGTTGAGCTTTCAAGTATGGGCACTGCCACACATAGTGGCCGCCCAAATTTGGTTAAGAAATCGATTAAATGTTTCCTACTGGGCAAATGCTATACAAATGTATTATGTTTTTCACACTTATATAGATATATTTGTACATGTGACCATGGAATAATAGAAATGTCCGAAAAAAATTTTTTTTTAATTTCAAAAAAGTTGAAATAAAGTCAACATAACCAACTTTAATAGCTGAAACAAATAGCAAAACTGTATTAAAAATGAAAAGTAAAAATCTCTCAGCAACCAGCAATTGTTGCATTTACATTGTATTGTTTGTGTTATGTAGCAGGTGTTCCTTTTTGTGGCATACAGTAGTGGTGTATCAGTCGGTAGTGTATTTTTTAAGTGAGTTGTTTTTTGTTGGTGCCTGCAATGCCGCAGGCGCAATTCAAAGTTAATATGCGTGTTCTGCCTGAGAGGGGCACTCTGCGTACGAATATGTAGGTATGTATTTATGAATTACTTACATATAGGTGCATATGCGCGCATTTCTATGTAAATTGTTCCAACTTACTAATATCGGGTATTAAGGAATTTCGGAACTGAATATAATTGGAATCAGGCACCTTAACAAATTTGCATATTTGAATTAATTGAAATTGGTTTTTTCAAAGTATATACCTATGAAGTGAGACTTTCGGCTATTAGTCCATAGATGTCGCTAAGAGTATTTTTAAACCTTCCCAAATGTCTTGTTTTTTTCGTCTGTCATCTGTCATCAATATTCAGTTCATTGTTTGTTACGTTTCACACAACAATGCATTTTTGTCGCTCTTAAAAATGTCGAATTTCGTGCCTTCAAACTACGATTTGCGGACATCGTGAAACCAATTGCGAAATGCTGCTCTCCCGGTTCAAAAGGAAGTCTTTTTTGCATCGAATCGTTACTTGTGATGAAAAAAGGGTGTATTTCTCCAATCCCAAGCGTAAACGATCGTATGGTCCGCCCGGCCATAAGCCAAAAATAACGGCCAAACCAAATCGCTTCGGCCGCAAGGCAATGCTGTGTGTTTTCTGGGATCAGCGTGGTATGATTTGGTACAAGCTATTAAAACCAGCTGAAACAGTTGACGGTGCACGCTACCAACGACAATTGACCGATTTGAACAGCGCTATAGACCGAAAACGTCTAGAATATGCCGATCGGCGTCACAAAGTAATTTTTCTTGATGACAATGCACCGCCACATCGAACAAGAGCGACCCGGGAATTGATGAAGACGTACGATTGGGAACGGCTGGTGCATGCGGCTTACTCACCAGACTTGGCGTCTTCCGATTATCATTTGTTTGCATCGATGGGCCACGCACTTTCCGAGCAGCGCTTCAATTCTCACGAAGAACCCAAAAAATGACTCGATTATTGGTTTGCGGCCAAAGACGGCCAATTGGCGCGGCACCCACAAATTGCCTGAGAGATGGGAAAAATGTGTCGCTAGCGATGGCTATTATTTCGAAGATTAAATTTGTAATCATTTTTTGCTAATAAATGCTTGAAATTGAAAAAAAGTCTCACTTCATAGGTATACACCTGCAAATATACATGCAGGCGTGCAACCAGATTTTTTTCGGATGGGTTTTGCAAAAAATGATCGTAATGTTCTAAGAAGATAACATTAATAATAAGGTAAACTATTTATTTTTCCCTCCACATCTCCGAGTGTATTTCTGTCATGAAAAAGCTGCTCCATCTACCGATCGGAGGCGGCATAAAAAACTATAGATTCCTACTATGGGAAAAGTCTCCAAATACGAAGAGCTTTGAAGTCTGCAAATGATTGAATTAGATAAATTAGGCTTAATTTATTTAAAAATTAAAAAATTATACTTTTTAAATTGAAGTTTAAATTATGTAAGTTTTAAATTTTATCTTAGTGGAAGTGAATAAGTTCTTGCAGTTTTTTTTTTAATTAAGGTGGAACGCCACTGTGAATATTCACAAAAATTGTTTTTTTTTTTTGCATAAATTGTTAGTATAACTACTCAAGAAAATGTGGTAAACATATTAAAGCAAAATTCGCTTTATTCCCGATTCAATGTGCACTTAAGTTCGGCTCCGTAGCGCTTACGATACGATCTTTATTTCAAACGCGTTTTTCTCGAAGAGCCTTTTTTTGATACGGTGGCAGAGATTTCTCGAAGACTAATGAACCGATTTTAATTTTCTTTTTTTTTTTTGAAAATTTTTGTTATCGCATTGGCTATCGTTGTACATAGCCGATTTTCAAAATTTTGAAAATAACTAATTTTTCAAATCACCATTATCGAAATTCAAATCACCACGATTTTGTTAAAAAAAAAAACAAGGCTATGTACAACGATAATCACTATGGTGTAGATTAATAAAATTTTTGGTTATTTGATTTCAGATGATTATTCATTGCTGTATCGCTGCCACCAGCTGCTGTCATTTTTTTAACTCGTTACGTTCATTTACATAAATTTGTCAATTTTCAATATTTTTTAATAAAAATTTACATCAACATAGCTTAATACATATATAATAAAATTTCTTTTGTCCGATCCTCGAATAATCATTTCTACTTAGAAAAAAAAAATCCCAAAAATCGAATATTTTTTGACCCCCCCCCAGTGGAGTTTCCTCTTAAATTTTTGAACAAGAAAAACATCATACTGCGTGTTATATCGCTCCTAGTCGGAACGAAGGGCGGAAACAAATGTTCTCCAACGAGTTCTGTCAGCCACTATGTGTCTGATTTGGTTCCAAGTGCTGGTGGAAGGACTCTCGTGGGAGATTGCGAGCATCCAAGTTTGACGTGGAGGAGCTCTGCATCGATTTCCTTGCGAATTCCATTGAAAATCCCTTTCGGCAACATTATCGTATTCTCTGCGGAGAGTATGTTAAATCCAATTCCATTTTCGTCTCTTTATTTCGGAATTAGTTGGGCAGCTTTTAGTAAGCAGAAGAAGGTCCATATTTCAGATTGTTCTCGGCTAAAAGATACGGCAAATAATTCTGAAGCGATTGTTGACAAACGTTGCATGATTAGGGAGAATACATAAATTTGTTGTTTTCAGTCCCCAGTGGTCGATTTTATGCCCATTAATGACAAGGCAGCCATCATAGCCGAATCAATTGATGCGTGCCCCTCCTCTCCCCGTATATCACATTGCACACTTACACAGCAATAACTGAAACTCCTCTAAATTTAAATCTACTAATCGTGCTTTTAAGCAAATACCTAAGTGAAGCATTTACAGAGTTAAATACTTTCATACTATTTTTTTCCGGGGTTTTTTTTGGCTACTAAAAATTCCGAAAAATCGCTTCAACATTTTTCAAGTAATCAAATTCTTTCTCAAACATTCCAAAATTCCAGCATCGAATTTCCTATATATGTATACAAAGGAACTATTACATTCAAGTGACAGCGCCAACGCTTTGACAGAAAATACCTAGTGCGGTAAGCCTGAGTGTTCATATATGCAAGTAGCTGCTCACTGCTGCGCCGGAAATGCCGACACAGGCGACAGGCGCTGAGTAGTGAACAGGTTAAACTGGGAAGTGGCATGCAACGTGCAACAGCACGTGGCGGCAATGTGGCAATTTCGCGCTCGAAAGCTGTTAATATGAAATATGTGCTGCCAAAAAATAAAGTGTAGCCAGCAGTGGTTCTATGCGTGGCAGTGGAGGATAGCGGCATGCTCCTACAGCTTTTTGAGACCAAAAGAAAACAAAGAAAACTACACTGCCACTACTACTGTTGACGTTGCTGGTGCTACTGCTACCGCCATAACTGCTGGTGGATGCTGTTGATGACAAGAAATCAGTTTTGACAGCAGTGACGCAGCTTTTGCTACTTTGCGTGCTGAAAACTCTCCCAAATATTATATATATTGTTGCAACAGCTGTTGCAAGCCAGTCGGTTTATGTGTGTATGAGCTGCTCCTTCAACGCTGGGGTTACCCTTTTATGCGTGAGTCAGCATTTTTTAGAACTTGAGTTATTTGAAATCTTTACCCCTTAAGTAAAAAGTGACAGCCGCAGTTGACATATTTTATGTGGCGATATTTTTTTTTCTTGGTGGGTTAAAACCATCAAAGCAAAGCAATGAAAATTAAATATGATAGGAAAGCGATAATATGAAGGAAATTTTCATATGCTATAATGGAAACTAGTTTCAAACGCAAGTTTTTGTTTGTTGTTTTTTTTTTTTGCAAAAAGATAATGTGATAAATATTTGATAGACTTACATAAATGTTTGATATGTTTCAAATCTAAGTAGCCGTAAGTTACGATTCCAGCTTAAAAATTTGTTTAATCCGATCAATAAATTAAATTTGTTAGACAAACTAAAGAATATATTGGGTTGGAGAATAAGTTCGTAGCGTTTTTATATTTTCAACGATTTGTTTATTGCTGGGCAAAGGGTAAGTATTTATTCGATTGAACTCTTTCTGCTCTACAAAACTATGCCAATTGTTCTTTTAACTAATTTATTTTTTATTAGTTTTGAGGCTTACAAATGGAATACTCAGGAGGCAAAAATCAACATTTTCGACACCTGCTCTTCTTTGCTTTTCATCGAGGTCAAAAAGCTGCCGAAGCCCCCCGAGACAGTTGCCACGTGTGTGAAGAAGGTGTCATAGGTAAGTCTACAGCACGGAAATGGTTTACAAAGTTCAAAAATGCCGACTTTGACGTCGATGAAGAACATCTCAAATCACTTTTAAAGGACAAAAGTCGCGCAACCGGTCGCGCATTGGCGAACAAAATGGACTGCGATTACAAGGCGAATCTCAATTCATTCAATGAGATTTAGCGAACAATTGGAAGCCTGAGTGCCTCACAAGCTCAACGAAAAGAACAAAGAAAGTCGCCTTCAAATTGCTTCTCACCATCTCGCCGCCATCGAGCAACATGCGGAGGGATGAGAAATGGTGTCTATACATCAATATGAAGCAAATAAAGGAGTGGGTGGCTCCAGGCGATACGCCAAAGTCGAGGGACAAGCCGGTTCTTCATCCTAAGAAGATGTGTTTGGTGGGACTGGGAGGGCATGGTACACTGGGAAATGCCCGAAAAGAATGCCACGGTGAATAAAGCGCCCTACATTGCCCAGAGACACCGCATGAATGAGGCTATTCGACTCAAAAAATCTGATCGGCATAGTCCAACATATACTCATTCACGACAAGACCAGGCCCTATGTTACACAAGTCGGCAAAGCCGCACTCTAAGAGCTCAAATATGAGGTAGTTCAGCATCTGCCGTATTCTCCGGAGCTTACACCGGCCGGTTACCATTTTTCCGCTTCCTGTCAAACCATATGAAGGACGTTATCTTCGACAACAAAGAGGTCTTTAAAAACTGGCTCAACAACTTCTTCGACAGCAGATTTTTCGCGGGCCGGCATCAACAAAACGGTCGACGGTTGGAAAGAGATTCTAAACAGCAACGGCGAATATATGTATAATTGGTTAACTTATTGATAAAATTATTTCTTTTCTGTTTTTTTTTTTCTTTGGTGAAAACGCTACGAACTTATGCCCCAACCATATACCATGCATACATATACACTTTTTTTTAATAAATTAAAAAAAAATTACGGGGTTGAGATTTTTTGAGTTTTGCTTATGAATGTTTCTTAAATATTGTGTAGTATACGTACAAGTATGATACATAAAAATAGGATACTAAAGAGGGATATCGAAAAGCATTTGGTGACGTGTGAGATGCGTGTTGAACGGCAGAAAAGAAAAGGTTTTTGCGCATCGTATCGTCACTCGCGATGAAAACTTGATCTATTATGATAACCGTAAGTGTCGCAAATGTAGGAGTCTGTCAGGTGAATCAGGTTCATCGACAGCGAAAAAAGTATTCATGCTTCAAAATTTATGTTGAGCAACTGGAGGGATCATGTATTATGAACTCCTTAAACCATCTGAAACCATCACTGGCGATCGTTACTGACTGCAACTAATGCGCTTGAATCGAACTCCCAGAGAAAAGCGTGCATAAGAACTCCAGGTCACACGATGCTAAATCACACCATAAATATTTAGAGGAACTGAATAGGGAAATTTTGCCCCACGCGCCGTATTCCCCAGACATTACATCTTCGGATTACCATTTGTGCCGATCAATGCAGTCAGTCCTTATTGGAGAGCAGTTCACTTATTACGAGAGCATCGCAAACTAGCTCACTAAATGGATCAAGTCAAAAGAACACGAATTTTTCGTCAGAGGAATCCGTATGCTGTGGCAGCGTTCAATGGCACATACTTTCCATAATATTATGTACTAGCTTTAACCCGCGGCATCCGTTTATGCCTCGTTGAATAAAATCAAAACAACCAATCAGAAAAATATCAAGCAAAACTATTTTTATTAATTTTCTATCTCAAATCGTTTTTGAACTTTGCATTTGGGTCATAGTTGAACAGCTTATGCGGATTATGAAGTCTAGAGTGTGCTATAAATAGTGGGAAATAGGAAAAACTAAGATTTTTTAGATTAAATTTAAGCAAATTTTCGATTATTAGTGACGAATGAGAGTGGCTGCGCGGCCTGGGGGCTGTGGGAAGGGAGTTCCATCACAAAAACATGCCTATAACCTTCATTGGGTGAAAATATGAATGTGTGAAAATTTTTACGTCATTTGGTGTTGTCGTTTCGTAGTGATGCGCGGACAACGTACAGACATTCACCTTTATAGTATAGAAGATTATTTTATTATTTAAATAATTCGTAACTTTGGCTAAGAATGGACGGAAACGTATTCCCATACCCAATATATTTTAATTTTTTTTTTTAAGTATAGCCGTAATTACAAGCATTTTCCAACTAAAGTTGAAAATACAAACAAAAATAAAAATAATGATTATAATTTGCAAAATAGTTAGAGAAAGCTTTTCTAACATTATGAAAATTGTTCCATGTAAAACTCAATAAAATTCGATTCGAGTTGGAAAGTCTCACTGTGTACCAACCTAAAACGATGTAGTATGAGTGTAAAACCATCGTCGAGGATGACGACGACCGCTCTGTATCGGCCAATGATGGCATGCCCGATATCGTACCATTATCACCGATGTTTTTCAACCATGCATCGATAAGCAGTACGTAGAAGATCATTGGTTCTAGTAGGATAGCATTGATTCCAGCAGGATATATGATATTCTATAGCGCGACAGACAATGAGTATACTGAAGAAAATATTTCAGCTACAGCTCATCTCCTATGAGAGCAGTTTCGACTGGTCTCCAGGCTCACTCGATTGAACCACACCGCAACTTTTTCTACTTAAAGGGAAAGTGTCCGCAAAAGCAAATATTCAAGAAGAGATAATACAAATTGTTATGAACAATGCAGAAGAAATAGCTCAAATGTGCGTTTCTAAAAATAATGATAATCTTCTAAGTAAATATTCTTTACACCCATTGTACCAACAAATTATATTTAATCAAATAAAATTTTGCCCCGAAAGAATCGAAAAGGAACAATTTTGTACTTGATAGATTTCACGTGGTTAGTGTTTGATTACTAAATATCGGAAGGTTTGTCCTGAGTACTGTATTAGTTTTTCACTATCACTTCTTTAAAGTCATATATTTGTGTAGATATTTTCCTGATCCAATTTATTGTAGTTTTATTTCCCTAATTCTAAGAAAGAATTACCAGACATCAGATTGTCTAAAAATGAAAACCACCTAAATTTCCTACCTAAATATAGATTTATCAACAAAAAAGAAGTTCAGTAATTATTTCATTTTTATTTGGTTTTTTTCCTAATTTTTAATGACACAAAAGCAAACTTGAGTGTCGCAATAGCGAGGCCTTTGCTTGCCCTATTTGCCGTAATACTCATGCTTCTTAGCCACACAAGGCATTGGCAGTCCTTTGGTGCTGGGTAAACATTCGCTATTTACTTCAAACATTTTTGCGATCGTTGAAATTAACTGATTTCTAGCTATGCCGATACACATATTGCTGGCACATATATATGTACATACACATACAACTACATCTCATTTTGTACTGCTATTCCAGCGAAGTTTTACGAGCAATTGCAATACCTACTACTACTATTACAACTACTAATATTTGTTTGTTTTTTTTTTCACTCACAAACTGTAGTAAAAATTTATTTATTTGTTTCATTCTCTATCTTTTTCTTTTCAGGCAAACACACGCGGGTGCAGGAAGCGCAGAAAATCGGCGAAAATGGTAATTAAAAGTAGTATGTATAAGAAGAGGAATCAGATTTTGTCTCATTAGATAATAGCCCTGCAGGAAATTGTTCAAGTGCCGAAATTGAAACCACAACTAGTTCGGGTATATCAAATTTTCTTTTTCATGCAAGCAATGGACGAATTTCACTCGGCGATGCATTAGGAAGTGTGACTTGCCTTCCGTTGTATCGTCTCTTCGATAGTTCAGAGCATGCAGCGAATAAAGATCCAGCTGCTACGCTGGCTGGGTCGTGTCGTCTGAATGGATAGAAACGCTCCGGCTCTGAAAGTGTTCGATGCGGTACCAGCTGGTGGTAGTAGAGGAAGAGGAAGGCCTCCTCTGCGTTGGAAAGATCAGGTGGAGAAGGAGTTGATATCTCTTGGTGTGTCAAACTGCCGCCAGTTAGCATGAGAAGAATTAGGAAAAAGAATTGGCGTGTACAAGCTTTTTGGGTATTTGGCCGAGCTTCTCCTCCTATTTGTGGCGTGCGACTTGGTGTTTTACCGAGATTTTAACCTACGTTCTTCCTGAATTCCGAATGGTAGTCACATACCAACCATTCGGCGACGGCGGCAGCATCCCAAATAGCACTAAAAAAAATATTGGACTATTTAAATCAAATTTCATCTCAGTACTGTTCTATGAATGCGAAACATGGCTTGTAACCGATCATATAACCCGAAAAATTCAAAGTTTTGTAAACAGATGTGTCTGACGTATTCTCAAGGTGTGGTGTCCAAACGTCATCAGAAACGTTGAATTATAGACAAAGTGCAATTCGCAGTCAATAACCAACCATGTACAATTACGAAAGTGAGGGTGGATAAGCCATACACTGCAAAAAGATGCAAAGGAAGTCCGTCGACAAGCTCTTGATTGGAACCCCCAAGAAAACCACAAGAGGAGCCGATCTAAGACTACCTCGAGAATATCGCTACAAGAAGAGGTCGATGAATGCTAGAAATCATGGAATGTACTAAAATTGCTAGCTAAAAGCAGGACCAGATGAAAATTCTTTATTGAGGCCTTTTGCTCCAACAGGGGATAAAGAAATTGATGATGACTAAACTCTAAATTGGGATTCCACACGCAACCTATTCGGGAAGTACTTTACAAATCCTGTGTGGGGTCGCGAGTTCCGTTGGACATTGTAGCGTTGTCAGTGAAAATATTTTAAACTCTAAGTCGGCTTTTTGAAGTTATCGCGCAACTACTAAAATTGACTGAATGTGCGGGATGAAGGGAACGCGATAGCAAAAATTTAGTACCGTTTTTGGCAGAAGTGTCCCATACAGCTGCGCTCGTCACCCTAAAGTGAGAACAGATACAGATTTTACTACACTGACTTAGCTTCTAATAATAGATACCTCGTACGCACGTTCGTTTGTTCGTCTTTTCGTTTATTTCTGCACTCATTCCTATTTCCACCTACCTAGCGTAGACACCTGCCCCGACATTCCATTACCACGTTTATAATGGAAAATTCCTTTATTGAATATTTCTAATGGAATCAATGATCGCCTAGGAATGCCCCTTGCCCTTACAATATTATTTCACGCAAACCAACCGGTTTTGAAAGAACTCACGAAATTCGTCTTATAGCGAAGTGTGATCACGAAAGAATTCGGAAAATTAGTGAAATAAGTAGCGCTCGAGAGAGTCAAAATCAAAACCAGTTCATCAGTTTTTTATTCTGCTTTAGTTCACGTCGAAAAGGATACCACAAAAATATTAGCAATTCAATTCCAGTTTTTGACCGAGATGATGTTTCAAGCACCTGTTAGCTTTATAAATAGCCAGCTCATGAAAAAACGGTCTGAAAACGATTATCATTAAAAATACCAAACTTTGGAATGGTATTGTCAGAGTTGACATATTCGCACTGATATTGTCATATCCCAAACCTTAAATAGCACCTATTTAGAACATCGTTTCATGGGCCATAGATTATATTTTTTCTACTAGTGAATTTCAGCCCAAAGAGACATCATAGAGGACGGCAAACTTGGACACCCCCTATTTAACGAGGTCATAAAGCCCGAACAAGAGCAGAAGTCGGCATCAAAGGCAGCAAACACGCTTGCGCAAAACAGCCTGTGAAGCATTGAAGGCACGGAAATGCTGTCGCCAGAAGCAAATATATTGTTTTAGAGAGAGCAAGATCTGCCAAAGTCTAAGGAGGATTGCAAGACGGCAAATTAGGCTGACAGATTTCAAGAATCTGCGGAAGCAGTTAAAAAGTCTCAACTTAATCAACTTTGTGACGAGGCAGACCAAACCCCGTGGGGTAACGCATACAGAGTAGTAAGTCGAAGATCGCTAAGGCTACTCAAGAAAATAGCCCTAACTTGCTAAATAGCATTGTCTGGACCCTGTTTCCTTATCTCAAAACAGACAACATGACTTACATTTCTTTAAAAATGACATCGTTGAGGTAACAGCTGAAGAAGTTGTGCAAGCAACAAAAATAATTGGAGACTGCAAAGCTTCTCACCTCAATACTATTCCAAACATAACGTTAAAAAGAGCTATTATGGAGAAACTACTGAGATTCATAGGGGTGGTAAAATTGTGGCTTGAAGGAGACATGTTCCTGAACCTCTGAAAGAGGCAAGGACTTTCACTGCTCCCGTGGCCAGAGAAGCAACCAGGTGTATCGGGATCCCATCATTCTGTATGACTCCTTGACACTATGAGAAAGCTTTTGGAATAGCTTGTAAGCAATAGAATACGTACGTATACCGAATGGTCCGGATAATGCAAATTAATCCATTGCATCGGAAAAAGTGAAAGCGGTACTCACAAGTACCCACAGGAGAACCGAGATAGCCTTTGGTGTTATAATGGACGATCGATTCAGTTTTGAACCGCATGTCGAATTTATAACTCAGAAATGTACGATGCGCTAGAAGACTATCGCACGAAGATAGGCTGAGAAGTAGCAATCGCAGGCTACTAACCAGTACCATCACTTTAATTCGGCAGTAAGCAGCTCCAGTATGAGCGAAATATTTGGAAGTAAAAGCATATAGAGGAATATAAGTTCCCTTGTATAGATTTTGCGTACGAACCACTTCGAAAAAAGCTACAATGGTGATGGCAGGCATGACAGCCATCGATGAATAGACCACAATACGAGTGAGAGGCTGCAAGCAAAAAAGCAGTGCAACACTAATGTAGCAGAAGTTATAGAAAAAGAGAAGTATAAATCCTTACCAAAATCGGAAGAGCATTAAGAAAATTCTAAAAAGCAGTGTGAACTTATACACTAATCCAAAACATCAAAATGTGGTTAAATCGGAGCCATGTTTGCTACCTGAAATACTAACGTGAGTCCACTATATGTCCAGTATATCATGAAGATGAAGAGACAAGGCATATGTCTTTTGTATGGCCACGACTTGCTGCATGTAGATGCAATTTAGCAGCACTATCTCAAAATTCGATTTGACCAGAAAACTTAGTCGACGTCATGATGACTTTTAAAATATGCATGGGATGAGATTTTGTCAGCAATCAGCGATATGTAATATGCATTGAAGCACACAGAAGTGAGGGAAGGATCTGTCTAATATGTCAGCGGCAGATAAAAAGACGATATAAGACAATGATACGGACTCTTGAAGTCTACATGAGACAAGTATGTCGAGAAGAAACAAACAGGTGCAACTGGTGTGCTTTCTGAAAATAAGTGAAAGAGTGGGAAGGTTAAGGTACATGCAACCTTTGATGGACTGCATCTGAATAGCTCTGATATATAGTCTCGATTTTATACCGCTTCCCGCCGGTTTATTTAAGTGCACCACTGGAAAGGGACCAGTATTTAGGCAGTAGAAGGTTTAGTCCAGATTAAAGAAAAGAAAGTAGACTCCGACGTATTGTTGATACAAAAATACGTAGATAAAGTCGTTCTTCTGAAATGAATATCCCAGCGAGGCTCCCTCAAAGATCCTGTTTATCTTCTATATGACCATCTAACCTTTCGAGCTTGAATCGCTGATTGTTTTTAATGTGTCAATAAGATGACATTGCTATTAAAAAATTACGTTATGTTAAGCTAACATTTGCGCAGACGAAAAAATTTCTGGTGCTGCTGAAAGTGTTCAGGAATTAACAGGACATCCCATTTTTTCGATCTAAGGAGTGGAACATTTCGCTCACATCTTTGCTTTGGGTGCATCGTAAGGCCAGCCGTAGATGTCAATTGAACGGAATATATATATAAAGGGTGGTTAAGTTTCAAGGGCCCATACTGAATGTGAACCACACCTAAACGCCAAGATTTTTTCTGCATTTCATTCGCTAATTTTCAATTTCATACTAATTCAATTTGAACCATGGAAAGATACACAACCAAGCAACGCGTTGAAATTATTCAGGCAACAGTGAATGACCAATTTTCAAAAAAAATAATCTTTAGTGATGAGGCACATTTTGACCTCAGTGGATTCGCCAATAAGCAGAATCGACGCATTTGGGCGAATGATAGTCCAAGAGTGATTGCCTAATAACGAATGCACCCACAAAGAGTGACTGTTTGGTGCGGTTTATGGGCCGGCGGCATCATTGGGCCGTATTTTTTCCAAAATGAGGCCGCTCCGGCAATTACTGTGATTAGTGTTCGCTATCGTGAGATGATAACGAATTTTTAATGGCCCGAATTGGAAGATATGGATGTGGACGATATTTGGTTTCAACAGGACGGTGCCACTTGTCACACAGCTAACGAAACAATGGCTCGTTTGCGCGAAAAATTTGATTGCCGAATAATCTCACGTCGCTGCGATGTCAATTGTCCGCCAAGATCATGTGATTTGACACCGTTGGACTTCTTTTTTTTTTTGGGTTATTTGAAAGAAAAGGTGTACGTCGATAAGCCAGCAACAATTCAAGAGCTTAACCTCAATTATGCCTCAGCGTCATCAAAAATTTGGACCATCGAATGGAGGTGTGCCGCCGAGGCTGCGGCGGCTATTTGGCCGATATTTTGTTCTACGCGTAATTGAGCCACGCTAATATTATCACAATAAAGAGAAATAATAATAGTTTCCAAAAAAAATGTATTTAATGCAAAATCAACACCGGCCCTTGAAACTTAACCACCGTTTATAATTTTCAATTATTTGGTATTTTTCAATCAGATATGTATATATGTATATCACGTAGGCGACCGATTTTCTCTACATTCTTGTGAAGCGAATCTTTATGTTTTTCCACAAATAAAGGGGCCTGCAGTTGAATGCAGCCTCCGAACGGCAGGTGATTTTTTTCATGGCAGGAGTTCACTCAGAGATTTGCCATTGTTTGCCGAGGGGCGACCGCTGCAACAATTTTGTCAGCTTAGGATTTAGTATTTAAAGACAAAACGTCTATTCATAAGGACCCATTTGAAGAGAAACTGTTACCGTTCGTAACTCGGGAATAAAGAGTGTGTCATAAATTCGACCGCTGAGGCAGTAAGCTCTTTATGCTTTTTCAATAGTTCTTAGCCCGAATTCGAAAAATAAAACTTTATCTTAGATCGCGCTGCTATCGCTGTTGAGATAGTCGATAAGCTAGAGCATCGGCGTATCGTAAAGGCTCAATTTTTCTATTGAAATGGGTTTTCTTAAATTTTCATTTTTAATGAATTTCATTTTAACTTGCTTTGCTCGAATATGGAAAAACACATCATTTTCCTGGCAACCAGATTGATACGCCAGGATCGTGCTTTGTAAAAAGGTGACTGCTTCAGTTTATTGCAAGCTTTGGGGCTGCCGAACTTTGAAGACAAATGGCATCACTAGTGACATGAGTGAAATTGGCGAAATTGTCCTTATCCTGAACTATAAATTTATTGCGCTAGTTTAAGTTTTCCTTGCAGGTTTCCTACTGTGAAATGCACACTACAGCAGACATCCATACCTTCAAATACATTCAGCTAAATTTGAGCATTTTTTCGCATCTTGAGTACAAAAGGAGCGTAAAACATTTTACTTGCTGTGGACAAATATACGGCAAAGGCAAAGTAAAAATTCTATTTGACGGAGAAATGACACAAAACGAGAGAAAACGTTTGCAAAAGGCGCAATACACGCTCACAAAATAATGGAAAAAGTTCCAAAAAAAATGTACCAAACCTGAAAAATTTTATAGAGACAAGGATTTATGCGGGTTATACAAATAATTGGTTTGGTGTAGCAGACCATCTTCAAGGAGTACAAGTGGCATAGAACAGAAAGGTGGCACTATTTCCTAAATGTTCATTTTCTTTCGCCCGCCAATAGATGCTCCTCTCTGGTGGGCGCTGCCCTGCGTACTCATACTTTTTATTGCTTGTCAGCTCTGGACATTTTCTGGTTTAATTGAAAATGCGCGTATAATTGCAACTTTGTCGCATTAAATGTTTTGCAACAAAAGTTTGCCAGTGCAATGTTGTAATCGTAAAATCAGCAAGTTGACAAACATTTCTCTGCAATTACTGTTCTTAGGAAAGTTATCCCTTTTGTGCGCTGTAGTTGAGGGTGGCAATGTAGCTGTGTTGAGGACATTCTTGAACAACAAAGTTTTGCTTTCTGAAAACGATACAGAGAATGGCAGAGCTACTTAAAAAGAGAATGGTTTTTAAAGGCAATCTTAAATAGGAGAAATGGATACTTATGAAATTTTATTCCGGTAAAAAGTGGATCAAAAGCTTTGACATTCACAGGAAGACAGCCAGCCGACTTGAGGTCAGTGGTATAAATAATACAAACTTTTGTTATTTTTCAATATTTTCAAAGACCTGGAAGGATCGTTACAATCGTTTCAATAGCAAACTGTGAATAAAATGTCTTTATAATAATAAACTCAACGGTGGTCCTCCTCCCCCAACATCACATTGAGGCACTGTCTGCATGTCGTTCGGATCGTTTTTGTTTTGGTGCCGAGCCAGGAGTGGTAGGAAGTTTGTTAAGCGTTGAGATAAAAAAAAAAAATAGCACTGCTATAGAACAAAGTCAACAGTTGAACAAAGAGATTGACTCTTTATTTATTGAGAGAGGTCTAAAAAATAAAACCTAAAATGCCTTGATACTCGGCCAGAAATTGATGCTGTGAACAGTTTAACTTCAGATGTCACGAGAGTTGCTTTTGCATTGTTTGTGCGTATTGAAAACGCAGTAAAGTATGAATGAAAATGGCTTTTTTGTTTTTAAGACATCCTCCTTAGTCTTCAATGCACTTCTGCACTCATTTGAACTAAGTTTCAATGCACTTTTGCCTCTCAAAAGGGGATACCTCCAAAACGAGCTGTTTAAAGGCCTTAAAAGTTGGCAAACGTTGACCTTGAAAAAAGGAATCAGAAATCGTTAGGTGCCAAATTAGAGCTAAACAGATAAAGGGAATGACCCATAATTTCCACCTCTGATTGCTCAAAAACTCTTGTATGAGTTGGGTGAGAGTGTTATCAGTTGATGCTTAGCATCGAACAAAAACAGTTTTTGAATGTACTTCATGAAATTCGTCCTGCAAGGATCGGCGGCCACGTTAGAACTCGTTGTATCAGCGTTTCACAGTAGCTGAGGTGGGTGCTTCAACGCCATAAGTCGAAGTAAGTTGATCAATGGAAGACTGTCTCTACAGGGGGGGCCATATAGCGTTTGCTTTTTGAACCACTTATTTTTTTGAAAATGGAACACAAATGACATGTCAAATGTGTTCATAATTTACTTAAACGTTCGGCATTTACGAAATGGGACGCTATACGCTTGAACAAAATTGGGAAATATTGAACACCTATTTCCAAAGTGGTGAGTCTTCTTCTTCTTCGGCGGTTCGGTGCAACTTGTCACACTGCCAAAGTTACACTCGAACTTTTGGCTACCGTGTTTGAATTCCGATATCAATTGGCCGCCTTGGAGCTGTAATTTAAGCCCGTTGGACTATTTTTTGTGGGGAGCCGTTAAGGACAAATGCTATGCGAACCATACAGAGACGATTGATACTTTAAAACACGAAATCGAAGTTGCCATTCATGAAATTGGAGCCCAAACAATCGAAAATGTGCTTAAAAATTGGGGTGATCGAATGGCCTACTGTAAAGCCAGTCGTGGCAGTCATTTGAACGATATTATTTTTCATTCATAAATGACAATGTTCAATCTTCAAAATAAAAAAAAAATTTCAAAAAATATTGATTCGTTTTTTTTTTCGATTCAAAAACCAAATTTTACATTGCCCAGCCTTTACTTAGTATGTTAACTCTTGGGTTCCAGTCCTAACACTAGGTCCTATAAACTTTTGTACTCTGTGCTTACTTTTTACTACTTAACAATGACTTCTTACAATAACTGTATATAAACTTTACTATACATAGATACTTGTATATTTAAGTGCTATAATTAGACCAAAAATCTTTCAGATTCAAATGCGCCTGGATTTCCGGAACCCATCAGCAATGTGACTGTTTCTGTGGGGCGCGATGCGTTGCTGTCTTGCGTTGTTGACAACCTAAAAGGATATAAGGTAAATATATGAAAAAAAATAGAAATCAATTAACCTCGGATCATATATTAGGTCTCTAGCGATATCCTTCGTTCCTTAAATGTTTTTCAATCGATTTTAAAATAATGTATCCAAGAGTTGGAGGCTTAGAATTTGGGGATATTAATATTTAATTAATTAAATTAATCGTATAATACAGAAGAGTTGTAACTGTGTCGAAAATGTGTGCACTAGGAGGCTAAGGGCTCAAGGGTATGACATAATTTGTGACCTTTTGTCTGTGTTAGAGTGCGAGTAAAAATTTTAAATGGAGAGAAAATAGCCCAGTTATTTCAGGGCGTGGATGTTGGTGATATGCCATATTTTTCCTTTGCTATTGTGTAGACATGTTCTTCATTTCGAAGTTGCATTCATGCCATATAGGTTTCAACGAGGGGAAAAGTTGTCAGGAAACTTTTTCATAATTTTTCAGGATTTTTGAGTTTTAAGTAAATTTCGTAGCTTTCATAGCTAAATCCTTGTGCAGATCTTCATTATGTACGTACCAGGGAGTTTTAAGGATTCCCCTCATTGCCTTGTTTTGGAAACGATGTACTCTTATAACATCAATGCTGGTCTCCGATAGATTCCCATAATTGAAGACCATGAATCCACATCGGCTTTTGTACATGGTTGTAAATGAGGAGCTTGTTTTGAGTTGAAAGCTCACAATTTATCAATTAATCATTGAAGCTTTTGCATTTTAAATTGAGCTTTGCATTAAAAGGCATACCCAAGAATGATAGAAAGAAGATTGCGCCCATCAGAGCGTATGTGACATCACGTTTTCTGAGTTGTGCAGTATTGCCAACCATTTGCTCTTCGCAATAAATTTAGTGCTTTTTTATACCGAAAATGCGACAATTTTTAAGTTTGGTGTTTGTTTCTTTTTGTTTTTAATTTAAGGCTACCGAAACCTTAGGTTAAAAAACAAACTATATTATTAAACAACAAAAGGTTAAAAAAGGTCACTCTGAGAAGATTTAAGTGCTAATGAAAATTTTTTTGCTCCTATAAAATTTGATAATTTCACTGCCGAAAGCAGAAGAACACCAACAACGCCGGCAATCGCGGGCAATGCCACCAGATGTTAAAAAAAATTAAAGCTAAATAAAACTGAGTGAATTATTTAAATAATTATTAAAAAATGTATATTTTACAAAATTATAAACATGACATTTTAATTAGAACAGCTAGAAAAATGTCATGAAGAAAGAACTAAAACTCCGAGACAAAAAAAAATAAAAATAACAAAAAAAAAAAATGCTAAATCAAGTTACGAAAATGGTAATCTGGTCATACTGGAGCTAAAATCACGTAACTAGTTGTCAAATTCGCTGAGCGCAAAGTAACGGGACCACGATGGGCGCCATCTCATTATTCTTTGCATCATGAGGCATACCTATAGGCGCTATTGGCATATGGCACTGCCGCCGACAGAGTATATACAAATTTATATACATTTTTCCTGTGAGTAAAATCTAAGTGAACAGATTTGGTTTCATTAAATTTTATATTCCAACTTTCTGTTCATGTAAAAACTTCGCCAATGAATTTCAGCAATTTCATGATGGATTCGCCTTCTGCTAATCCAACAGCTAAGATCCAAGTATCGTCAGCAAATGTAGCTATTTTGCACGTTTTCGGTTCTGGCTACGGTTCGACTACGGTCGATTTTTCTCTGATATTCGGAATTCATCTGTTTTCCTTTACTCTGAAGTATTGGGTATGAGAATAAGTTTCCGCCCTCGTAGAAGAGGTGTCGCTGCTGATAGTATTTTTGTGTTCGCTCTATATACTGGAGATTTGAAGGTGTATAAGTGAGGTCTCGGTCACAGTAGTTGATATTCGTTTGAAGCGTAAAGATCCTTTTCATCTGACGTCAAAAATGTCTACGTTCGTCCTGAGAAAACAGCACTTGCGGGAAGTCATGCTTCATTATTACCTTTTAAGGAAAAGTGCAGCTCACACATGTCGTATATTGATCAGTAATTACGGTAATCACGCTTCATAAACTACAATTTGTAAACAGTGCTTTAGACACTTCCAAAGTGACAATTTCGACGTGAGTGATCAAGATCGAACGAGCGAAGGGGCACCGAAAGAATTCAAAGATACCCAACTACAACAATTATTGGAGGCAGACGCATGTCGATCCCTTGATGATATGTCGAAAGAGTTGTATGTTGAAGGATCAACCGTCGGTGAACGTTTGCACGCGATGGTAATGCTCCAGAAAGCAAAAAGCAGGTAACTGGATGCCACATCAATTGAAGGAGAGGGATATCGAAAAGCGTTTGGTGACGTGTGAGATACTTTGCGAACGGCAGAAAAGAAAAGAGTTTGTGCATCGCATCGCCACTGGCGATGAAAAATGGATTTATTATGATAACTCAAAGTGTCGAAGAAATTGGAGCCTACCAGGTGAACCAGATCCATCTACAGCGAAAAAAATTGTCATACTTCAAATGTTATGTTTTACATCTGGTGAAAAGTTTATTGAGCATAAATAAATAAATAATTGGTGTGT
Source organism: Anastrepha ludens (assembly GCF_028408465.1). Lineage (NCBI taxonomy): Eukaryota > Metazoa > Arthropoda > Insecta > Diptera > Tephritidae > Anastrepha > Anastrepha ludens. The sequence continues at coordinate 52,281,751 of NC_071501.1, read as the reverse complement.
ACACTTCTCTTAGTTGTTTGGCCGAGCTTCTCCTCCTATTTGTGGGGATGTACATTTTGATGTTGTTCCAAAATTAAAAGGACCTACAGGTTTAAACCGGCAAATGGTTCTCATGAGCAGCTTTCTTATGTTAGAAATGCACTCGGAAGTTTGCCATTGCCTGCCGAGGGGCGACCGCTATTAGAAAAAACTGTTTCGGTGATTTGATGTTATTGCGCGGAGATTCGAAGTTACGCACTCCCTAATGCTAGTCACGCACCAACCCATTCGGCTACGGTTACCGCCACATAGTCTCGGCTATTAACAAAATAATAAAATTTGGGAAGGTTTTCCCAGAAATTATGACAAAAATTATTTTCCAAGAATTAAGAAAAAAATTAAAATTTTTTCCCATAATAATTGATTTGAAAAAGTACGTTTCATCCCGAAAAATTATGAAAAATTTATTTAAATATTATATTTTAAAACCCTAAAATTTTCAATATTGATTCAATCTCAAATTTATTTTAATTTTTCTAAATTATTTGAATTTTCTTTAAGCCAACAAATTAATCAGTTTTTAGAAAAATTTACGACAAAATCTACAAATAGTCGGTCCACTTGCTATCGAATGGCCCTTATATCCTGTAGCTCAGTGTATATGTTTGTACGGATTTGTATGAAGAAGATAGACAAAGTACTTTGTATGTTTAAGTGCAAGAGTAGTTGTTGCATTAATGGTTTGCTTATCACACATTTTACGTTTGCTCATTAATTATGTTCAAGCCAAAGATTAATGGATCGTTTTTATATTATCAGGATAATCGAACAAAAGAATCCAATCGTGTGCGTTTAAGATTTTTATTTATATTAATTTATTGTATTCGTTTGAGTGAATATGCCTCTTAAATAATTGCAAATTTAAATTTCTCGCTGGCGAAATTCATTTCACCGCTGATGTCACAGCAATTATGTGGCAACAGTCGCAGTGGGGTGCCAGCAGCGTTTCGCATTGAGAGGGTTGGTGTTGCTGTACATCATTGCATGCATAAATTAACAACTGCCGATTAAACGCTTTCAGTACATAAATGGATGTGATCGCTCTACATAATTGTAAATAAGTGCCTGCATGGCGTATGAGTAACATAAAGCAAGAGGAATATTGAGTGTAGACACATTCAGGCGCCTCACCGAAAACGGTTGGAATATTTACTGGCGAATTATAAATTAGCTGACAATTGAAACAATTTCTAAAATGTAACATTTTTAGAGTAAAACGACAGTGAGCTTTAACGGTTTGAAATAACTTTTAAACTTAGAAAGTAGTTCAACGTTTTCGAAGTTTTTGAATTGAAAGTAATTTATTTTATACTAGCTGACTCAGTAGACTTCGTACTGCCTCAATCGATAAATAAAATACCTAAACTTTTGTATAAAATAATATCGAAACAAACAAAACGAATCCGTATTTAATAAAAAAAGCATATTTTGAATTAAGCACGAAGTTTTATTATTATTTTCGACACATCATGTTAATAGGACTATGAATAAGTTCGTGCGGTTTTTTTCGAAATTTGAAACTTTATTGACGTAAAATGGTTACAAATTTAATATTCAAAATATTGTCCATCGCTTACTACTACTTTTTCCCATCTTTCTGGCAATTCACGGATTCCCTTTGTGAAAAATTCGGTCGGTTTTGCCGCAATCCACGAATCGATCCATTTTTTGACTTCATCGTAATTACGGAAGTGCTGGTCAGCCAGGCCATGTTGCATCGATCGGAAGAGATAGTAATCGGATGGCGCAAGGTCTGGACTATACGGCGGGTGGGGTAGGACATCCCATTTGAGCGTTTCTAAGTATGTTTTGACCACTTGTGCAACATGTGGCCGAGCATTGTCATGTTGCAAAATAACTTTGTCGTGTCTATCGGCGTATTGCGGCCGTTTTTCTCGCAGTGCTCGGCTCAAACGCATCAATTGTCGTCGGTAGACATCCCCCGTAATCGTTTCATTCGGTTTCAGTAGCTCATAATACACAACACCCAGCTGGTCCCACCAGATACACAGCATAACCTTCAGGCCATGAATATTCTGCGCCGACGTCGATGTTGAAGCATGGCCAGGGTATCCATACGTTGCCCGACGTTTTGGATTGTCGTAATGGACCCACTTTTCATCGCCAGTCACAATTCGATGCAAAAAACCCTTTCTTTTGTGCCGTTGAAGCAGTTGTTCGCATGCCATAAAACGGCGTTCAACGTCTCTTGGCTTCAATTCATACGGCACCCAATGGCCTACCTTTCGGATCATTCCCATGGCTTTTAAACGTTTGGAAATGGTTGATTGATCAACTCCCAAAGTTTTTGCAACCTCTTCTTGCGTTTGAGCCGGATCTTGATCGAGCAATTCCTCCAATTCGGTATCCATGAACTTTGGCGGCGCACCCTCGCGTTCTTCGTCTTCCAAGCCAAAATCACCACTTTTAAAGCGTGCAAACCACTTCTGGCACGTTCGCTCAGATAGAGCATGCTCACCATAAACTTCCACCAAGATACGATGACTTTCGGCTGCTTTTTTCTTCATATTAAAATAATGAAGAAGAATTCCCCGCAAAAACACATTATTTGGCACGAAATTCGACATTTTCAAGTGTGGTAAAAATATTGTTGTTTACGCTTCAAATAAAAAACTTATACTGACGTTTGTGCCTTACGACAGTAGCTCTCCAATGAATGTTTGGAAATGTGGATCGATGGAATAATAATCAAGTTACGCCATCTGTTGTAAAACCGCACGAACTTATTTATAGACCTATTACTTAATTATAAAATAGAGATTTCCTGAGATACTGGCTATTTAGAAGGTTTAAATTTGATATTGATAGACACACATTGCTATGATACAGTTTGTTAATCAATTTAAAGCTTTCTAACAAACTTTTTTTTTTTTTGTTTAGTTTTGTGGTGAGTAATTAAACAAAGAAGACGGTTTTCCGACACGCGAACACGCGACGTATAATTGTCCATGGGCGAAACAGGAAAACTCCAAGTGGTTCCGCAAACTTCTAACGACTGTCCTTGCGATTTATTTATGGTCATCGCAAAGGCAAGACATCCTCTGCTTTGTATTTTACTTTTATGATTGTTGCCTCAATGACGTTATTCATCAGCTTTTTCACAGCCAGTCTTGTTCCATTGTACAGTCGAGGTTGATTAATGTTACAGAGCAGAATGTGGTAATCCAAACCATTCCAGTAAATTTAAAAACTCAGTGAAATAGTGGACTACGTCATCCAGGTTTATAACGGTGTCGACTGATTTGAAGGAAACCAAAGAAGAAACTGGAAGAAAATTCTGAATGGTCGCATTGAGATCCTTGACATCTTCTTTGCTCGTTCACCCAGCCAATGATGGTTATTGAACTTTTGCGCTATATCTGGGAAAACACGCTGAATAAGCTCCTCTTTTGATTCGGCAGAAATCTGTGGGTAACGTGATGAATCCAGTCGAGGTGTCCACTGCAACTTTATTATTTCCAATGTCTGCTTCGGAAACACACTCGCAGTTTCATCTTGTTGCAAAAATACTCGCATGCTAGTTGCTAATTGGAGTGTCTTTACATGATTTGACGATTTTAGGAAATAAATTCCACCAGATCCACTGTTCACAGCTTCTATCAAAGTGCTGTAAGCAATTTTTGTTGTCGACTTAATTGTGGAACATTTGTACGAACTGTTTTGGGCAATGCTTTAATGTCGTACTGTTGTTCTCTTTGCAACTCATGGCTTAATGCATCGTGCATAATGACGATTTGGTGCTGTCATTCCCAAACACGACAATACTTTATTTGTCATCAATAAACACATATCTCCTATCATAATCGATGTCTCATTGTAAATTACTGCAGTCATTTGTAGTGTAGGATTCAAAGTTTGACGGCGCTCACGATGCAAAACATCCTCAGACATGGCATCTCTATACTTAACCCACAAATCTTTTGGATTCGAGGGGGCAATGTACAAATTTGATGCGGCGATGAAGATACTACGGAATCCTTGAGTGTATCATTCCAGTGCGTATCGTTCTCAAGTAAATGCAATAGTTGACACGCCTCACGGTAAGTCGCACACAGCTGTCCATTAATTGTTCTCAGGTGTTCAAACGATAGCGGACCACGAACATTTACCAACAACAACCGCAAATAATAACATTTATCGTTATTTGGATGAACTGTGTAGATAAACTGACTTCGCAGCAAGTAAAAGCAATACCAAAAGGGAACCGACCCAGAGGAAAAATTTTGATTTGGCCCTATGCTCTGCAACTCTGCTCGAAGAACTGTGATGATGAACTTTAGCGTATTGGTGATCTGCAGAAGAGTAGCTACCAGTTCAATTATAGTAATTGAAACTCGTGAATACTTCTGCAGTGGCAGTATGGATACAAAACTCAAATTAAGCATTTCCGAAGTATAAAATACTTTCCTCGCCCACTTTTTATAAATAGTTTGGCAGGAAAAAATATTTTTTTTCACTCATTTTTGCTTATTGGATAAGGAATTCGAAAAACAAGCCACTAATCTAGAATAATAGGAATCAGAAAAATAAGAAATAAGAAGAATTGATCAGGAGATTGGAATTTCTTTCTAAGAAAATATGCCCTTTGCTTTTGGAAGCTCATGTCTTATGTTGTCCTGCATTTCACAGGAGTTCATAGTGTAAAAGGATAACCGAAATACTAATATATCTCCATATAGGTAGACATGTACTATGGTACCTGAAATTCAAGACTAATTCTAAAAATAGTGGCCTTCAAAAGTAACGCCCAGATGTCAGTAGCGAATAATTCCTAGACACTACCGTTTTTTATGCCATCTTTTACATTTTTCAAGTCAATGGTTGCTCCAAAAAATATCTCATTCATATCTCAATATGTACCGTTACTGGTATCTCTAACTGCACCGACGGCTCCAAGATGAAATCGGTAGTCGGAGCTGGAATTTTCGCTAAACTAACCAATTTATTTATTTCCTTAAAACTGCGGAATACTGCTACTATTTTTAGGCATAAGTTTTTCCGATTCTGCAGGCATGCAGAGTACTTATTGATCGCGGGAGCAAGGTTTGATAGGTATAAAAATTTTTTCTGATAGTCAAGTCGCGATCAAGGCTCTGACGACGCAATGGTGCAGATTAGAATTGGTAAACTCTTATAAGGAGGATATCAAATCTCATGGCACAGAAACGTGGAAGTAAATGAAATTGCTGATGAGCTTGTTTCAGAGGCCTCCCACCCAGTCATCGTCATCTCTTTGATTTTATTAAAGGGAAACTGCACAACTTTTTTCTCAGGAAAGCACAGATCATTTCTTCGTGTGGTTTTTCGAAAATCCTATGACCTCAGTGTAATAGACGCAGAATGCAGATAATTCTGAGGACTCCCCGTCATTCAATTGCCAAACTTGTAGCTATGTTTACCGGTCACTGGATGATCGTCACTCACGCGGAAAAGCTAGGGTTACCATTTAACCCCCATTGCAGAAGCTGTAGATTGTTGAGCACTTTCTCTGTAAAAGCCCAAGTTTGTCAGCTAGATGATTAAGGCCACTGGGCGCTCCTTTCTTGGACAGCCGAGGGGAGTGCTCCAACCTAAATCCAATCAACTTTCTCCATTACATTAACAGCTCTGGTTGGCTGTAGATGTCTGGCCGTTGAAAGTCTCGTAATGGTATCAAAACGGTGCCTTAGTGCTACTTGAGGAGTGCCGGTCTGATATTTTAACCTTTGCATCTACCTACCTATCTAGGCACTGGTTTCAATGATCGGAGTATTTTAAAATGTTTCCCGTTGTTAAAAACGTTCCGCAGAAAGGTTGTATAAAACTTTTGGTTTGAAGGCTGCTGATTAGAGTCTCACACCCTCCACGCAGCAATTTTTAACCGTCCGTGAAAATAGTTTTTGTCTGGGGTTGAATCAGAGATTAAAAGGATATTTTTGTTTCAGAAATTTCCTTTTTAGAACTTTTTTTACACCTAATTTCATTTCTAGGCCCCCATTAGCAACATTTTTGAAACTATCCTCTTATTATTTCGTGTGTGGAATTGCAAGAGCATAGAATTATTCAAAATTAACAATGAGTTGTAGTACTAAGTGTACCAAATATGAAGTGTGAGCATGTGTGTATGTCCGTATGTATGTATATACTTATGTATGGCATGCTACTATTCCGGCATCAAATGTCCCTTTGCGGTAGTAATGATGTTTCAGAACCATAAGGCTTAGATTAGTGACTGCCAAATTATGTCAGCAAACTGTAGATAACTTGTCAATTTTCATTAGATTACAAGTCAGATGTAGAGCATATTGGTGAAACGCACACACAGAGAAGCACACACATAAGGAGCTGATGGTGTGCAGCAGGCAAATGAGGTATTTTCTACTATGCTTTCAGTTAATGGCCTAATGTGTCTAAGAGGCTGAACTAGTTTTGTGCTAAATCGTGTCGCTGCTGCTCATTTAGAAGCACTTTGATTAAGTAAGTACGTTACTTCATGGAAAGTTATCCATTTAGCTTTCTCTTTGAATGTCTATAATAATTATTATCAAACAAATGTTAATGCAGAGATGCAAGATACTATATCAGTCTGATAAAGCTTTTGTCGATACATCCTTTTCAGGTCGCTTGGGTGCGTGTAGACACACAGACGATACTATCCATACACCACAATGTCATATCGCAGAATAATCGCATCAGCCTCAGCTATAATGATCATCGTTCATGGTACTTACATATTAGAGAGGTTGAAGAGACCGATCGAGGTTGGTACATGTGCCAGGTGAATACAGATCCGATGCGCTCTCAGAAGGGATATCTGCAAGTTGTGGGTAAGTTTATTAACGAACATAGCTACTAATATTATGAAAAAAATGTGTATTAGGTGAAGTAAAGTGTTCTGACTATTTGTCGCTAGTTGCCCCTACTTTACCATCATATCAGCTTCTTTGATAGTTTTGTGTTTTTATGAAGCCAGTGGCGTGTTATAGCGTTTGAAAATTAAAGTTAAATTAAGAAAAAGTGGTTGTCTGTAAAGTCGGTTTACTGACGATAGTTTAACGTGACAACGTCATAAGAAAATAGTGATGCAATGGTTGCAATTTTCAAAACAAAATTTTAATTTTATTTGTTTGATAGATATTTTGTATGGATATAGAGATTGTGCATCAGACGTTCATAAGTCAACAACACTAAGAGGCAACATCATCGATTTGCCTTTTTCAAGACACAATACACTCGAAACAGTTCCTTTCATTTCCTACTTTTCCTATCATCGTCCTATTCTCAACAGAGAAATGGTTCATTACCATATACACAGAAAGAAGGCACATGCAAATACAAATATGTGAATTGATATACCTACACATGCGCATATACATACATACATATGCTCACTCAAGTAGGAGAGAGCCAGATGTCGAACGTTGCCGAATGTGGGGGCCGATTGTGCCTCTTTGTCGTTCATTACGCGCTCTCGCTTGCAGTTCAATCAAGGTAACGGCGATTGAGCAAGATAGCGACGATTGAGCAAGATAATGACTCATTTTTCGTGCGCGCAGCTGGCTAAATCCAATTATAAGACTTTATCACGTCAAAAAGAAAATTGTATACGTTCTTCAGTATGACAAGAAAGAAGATGAAAAGTCGAAATTAAATTAATGTGGGCTGATTATAAACCCAATACAGTAATGAATGCATCAGCGGTGGTTCTAGCGGCTCTTTCTTGTTATGTGGGTATCGAAGCTGAGGCAAGCTCTGGCCAATTATATTACTTTGACGAAAAGAGGTTCATTTACAAAAATTTTTGCGCAAATAGTTAAAAGCTGTTTAAGGTCGATCTTTAGTTCCTGAACGATGCAAGAAGTGATAATATTACTTATACCACGTAGTTTGTAACCTCCATACCAAAAGGGAGCCGAGTGGTATGTTACTATTCCCTGGCAACCATATCAAACGTATGCGGAAATATTCCGCCATCTCTTTAAGAAATGCCCGACATTTGGAACCAATGATGGAATTCGTGGCAACTCCACCAAGAGATTTAAGAGACGCATCGCTATCAGAATAAATATAGACTTCCCTAAAGGTAGTCCCTTTTTTGTTTAATCAGACAGCTACCTCATTAGTGGCTAGAATTTCAGCCCTGAAATACGCTGCAGTTCTTAGGAAGACGAGCCGAAACGCCTAATTTTAGCTTTTAGAACAGAAATCAGTAAAAAAACCGTAAGCAGTTTTTCTGACCAGGTATATTGCCCACGCACTCACATCTAGCTGGGACTCTAACTAGTGCTAATAGGCAGCAAGGTTGTTTGAACTCAGGCTGAGTTTTGGTTTTTTTTGTAGCAGCATAAACATTCCCCATATATATAGAGAGTGCTGCTGGAGTAGCCTCTTCATGACCGGATGAATCCGGATCATTTCGATATCGTAGAACCGACTGTCGAGGGTACGACCCAGACCGATTGTTATGGCCGAGTGTGCAACAACTACATAAATCGCGCCATTTATTAGTTGCGACACACCGAGCAGTACTGTTACCAACCAAATCTAGAACGGTAAGAAGAAAAGGATATTCAGAACATCAGAGATTGTGATTCCGAGAGCGTCGCTGATACATATAAGCGCCGTACATTGAACTTCCTTAAGCCTGTTTCTAATCGTAGTCTCGTCGAGTGCCGTTCTTCAGACTATAATCTCGTAGAGAAAGATAGGTCTGATAAGGGTTCTATACAGCCAGTGAGTAATCTTTAAAGGAAGACCCCACCTGTGTCCTATGGCTTTTTGCATGATAATGGAGCTGCAGTAGCTTTCCTTACCCTGTCCTCTACATTCATGTTCCAATTTAGTTTCTTGTCGAGAATTACACCTGAATATTTAGCGCTAGCTTCTACTTCTAGCCTTACACCATTCAAAGTTCATTTAATAAATTGTTGAATTTTTTATTTCCTCGAGAACAGCTCTAGTTCAAAGCCCCTCTAGGCAGCTTATTAAGAGCGGCCTGTATTAGATCTTTAGAGTTGAAAGATATTTTCTACATGTGGCCATGCCTATATCACCTGCGTAAGAAATTACTTTACAGCCCCGCCCATCCGGCAACAAAAGCAGATCGTTGACCGCCAGGTTCCATAGGAGAGAAGAAAGAACAACTCCTTGAGGAGTTCCTCTGAAAGCTTTGCGAGCGGTGCAAGACGTACTTAATTTGGAAATTATTTTGCGACTAAATAGTAGGTGACGAGGTACTGGTACATCAACTCCAATCTTACGAAGGGCCGCGAGTATTTTCTCTGGACAGATATTATTAAATGTACCTTCAATGGCTAAGAAGGCTACTCGAGTATATTCTTTCGAAATATGTAGTACCCACAAGTGAGTGCAGGGCAGTGATTGGTTGTGGGTGGTTAAGTTTCAAGGGTGGGTGGTTAGGTTTTAAGGGCCGGTGTTGATTTTAAATAAAATACAATTTTTTTAAGAAACTATTGTAATTTTTCTTTATTATGCTAATACTGATATAATTCAATTAGGCATGGAATAAAATATTGGCCAAATAGAAGCCGCGACCTCGGCGGAACACCTCCATCCGAGGGTCTAAATTTTCGATGACGCTGTGGCATAATTGATGTTCTATGCCGTTAATGTGCGAAATTATCTCATCCTTTAGCTCTTGAATTGTTGCTGGCTTATCGGCGTACACTTATTCTTTCAAATAACCCCAAAGAAAGAAGTCCAACGGTGTCAAATGATATGGTCTTGGCGGCCAATTGACATCGCCGCGACGTGAGATTATTCGGCCATCAAATCTTTCGCGCAAAAGAGCTATTGTTTCGTTAGCTGTGTGACCAGTGGTACCGTCCTGTTGAAACCACATATCGTCCACATCCATATCTTCCAATTTGGGCCATAAAAAGTTCGTTATGATCTCACGATAGCGAACACTATTCACAGTAACTGCCTGACCGACCTCATTTCTTCATCACTCTTTGTGGGAGCATTGGTTTTTCGGCAATCACTCTTGGATTATCATTCGCCCAAATGCGGCAATTCTGCTTATTGACGAATCCACTGAGGTGAAAAGGTGCCTCATCACTGAAGATGAAGTGCGCGATATACATTTTGATTCGAACGCCCGTTTTCATAATAAGCCTGGATAACTTTAACGCGTAGCGCGATTGTATATCTTTCAATGGTTCAAATTGAATTAATCTGAAATTGAAAAATGTCTAATCAAATATAAAAAAGAACTTGTCGTTTAGATGTGGTTTACATTCAACATCTGCCCTGAAAATTTGACCACCCTTTATATATGTTTTCTAGTATTCCCAGTTGTAGCAAAGAGCTAGAGGGTCGATTAATCATCGAAATTTTCTATAAAATTATGAAAGACTAGCAAACCCGGCGCCCTTCGCTGAGCACACAAAAATAGAATAGATATGGTTTAGAACAGAAAACATATGATTTTCATATTGTTTATTTGTTTATTCTTTATTCAAGCGCTTTGGCATAAACAATATTTTTTGTTTTTCTATTTGTTTTTGAGTAAATATAAAATATAAATTGAAAATCAGGAAAAAAGAAGATTGTTTTTAAATTTCAAATCAACGCATATGAATAAACAATCGTCTTTTTTCCTGATCATCCATGAATTTTTCGTTTCAATTTATATGTTTTATTAAGCATTGGAGCTTTTTTAACCATTATCCATTTATATTTTTCAAAACAAAAAAAGAAAAAAATTTTTTTTCACAAACACATAATTTCATTCGGATTTCACATTAAATTCTCAAATTTCGTAAGAAATTATTCACTGTTCCAAAATCCACTCCAAAAAAATTCACAAACAATTTTTACATGTTGCACTTACGTTTTTTCCTTATGGCATCCAAATCAGAAAGAAATATTGACACATTGTAACTCACACTGTCAATTTGACAGTTCAGTTCCGCCCCAAGCGTTAAAAAAGTAAGCGACATTATGGCTGGTTCAAAAGAACGCTGTACCCGTTGTCAGTGCTCCGAATTACAACCAAACTTTACGAAACCCATTTTCAATACTTACTTAACAATGTGCGTAAGTTTGGTTTAATTCGGTGCAAAGACACGGCGGGTCCACGTTTTGGCATATATTTCGAGACCCTAGTCATCAATAGGTATGAAAATTACCCCGTATTAAAGCACTTATCAACAGCTTTCATTTGATACCCATATTGTACATACACAACCAAAGGTTACCCGGGTCCACGTTTTGACCTATATCTCGAGACCCCAGTCACGGAGCGGCATGAAAAATACTCTGGACTAAAGCATTCACCAACAGCTTTCATTTGATACCCATATTGTATATACACGTCCGAGACCCCAGTCACGCAGCGGCATGAAAAATACTCTGTACTAAAGCATTCACCAACAGCTTCAATTTGATATCCATATTGTACAAACACATTCTAGGGTCCACGTTTTGGTCTCTATCTCGAGACCCTAGTCACGGAGCGGCATGAAAAATACTCTGGACTAAAGCATTCACCAACAGCTTCCATTTGATACCCATATTGTACATACACATCCGAAGGTTACCCGGGTCCACGTTTTGACCTATATCTCGAGCCCTATTTCCAAAATAAAATATAATCCATGTTACTCGTGGATGATGTAGCTTTCGAATGGTGAAAGAATTTTTAAAATCGGTCCAGTAGTTTTTGAGCCTATTCATTACAACCAAACAAAAAAACAAAGTTTTCCTCTTTATAATATTAGTATAGATGTGGATCAGATCAACAAATGAGCTATTGACCAATAACTGTGGATAAGAAGGGGAGAAAATTTGATTTCCCAATTACAATATGTTAATCTCATCGTCGATACAAAGTAGAAATTTTTACTGCATCTGCATCACTCAGCTGCATCGTGAATTTCAAATAATTCACAAATTTTGTTTTGTATGAATTGTAATAATTTGAATCCAAATTTATGTGAATAATTTGTTCACGTGGAATTCATGATTATTTTAAATACGAGTATCAACAATTCACAATCAAATCGATTTATATGTATAGTAAATCTTTTTACACAACAACACACAATTACAAGTACCATTAACGAAGTAAAATTCTCAGATACTTGATATAAAAAATTACTTGCATTTTTTGTTCGCACTTCTTTGTTGATTTTAATACTTCTTTTTTTAGTACCACCCGTTATCATCGAAAGCCTTACCAGCAATGATATGGTTGTCCGTGAGGGTCTCAATGTAACGCTGATGTGCAAAGCTCGTGGCTATCCAGAGCCGTATGTGATGTGGCGGCGTGAAGATGGCGAGGAGATGCTGATCAGTGGCGAACATGGTGAGTACGATGTAAATAACTTTAGTCTCTCAACAGTTAATAAAGCCTCATTTCTAGTAGAATATATTTCGAGGTTTTACTATAATGTAGTGGTATTTAAGCATAAAAAGGGTGAACTAAACGCCATTCTCCTTTTAAGAGTAAACCAATTGAAACATTCATTTACGCACATTTTGTTTTATTAAATAAGCAGACGTGGCGCAAAATTAATCACCTCATCGGATCATTTATAACTTTTGCAAGTTTAATATTTGACATTTATGAACTAGACTGCGGCAATATACAAACATCCAAGCTATGGAGCTCGTAAAGATCGAAATAAATATTTCCTGCACTCAAAATCCTTTTTTTTTATTTCGTAAAAGAGTTATAAAAAAATTTGGAAAATTAATTTTACGCCACCTTGAATCAATGATCTTATATTCCCACTTATTAAGCAACTAGGGTCAAACATTTTGTCAGTCCACTTTTCGAACTCCTTTTAGGTACGGAATCTATTTTTTCTACCTAACATCACTATTCCAGGGCATTTCATAACAATCAATAATTTTGAAGAGTAGCATATCTTGGAATGGTTATTTGCTCGGTTATTCGGATGAGTGGCAAGTCGGTTGTTGTATCTCTGGCTGAGGTTGTTTTTTTCTTCAAAAACTGTCGTTACTTCTAGGTCACGGTGTTATATCCCGTTTCGTACAAACCGTGGCGCATTGGCATACATGCGGAGCACCTTTGACTGAAATCTTTGCATAATTTCTAGATTTGATTTTGCAGGTGAGCCCCATAATTGAACTCCATACGTCCATATCGGTTTCAGAATAGATTTGTACATAAGAACCTTATTGCCTAGTGTAAGTGCTGAATTGTAGCCGATTAACCAGTGTAGTGATCGCAATTTCAGTCCAAGTTGCTTGCGGTTTAAAAATATATGCGATCGCCAAGTCTAATGCCGGTCTAATAGAATACCTAAATATTTGGCATAATCTGTTTGAAGTATTGGAACGCTGTTAAGAGATACGGCGGGACATGAGCCATTTCGAAGTGTGAATGTTATCTGCGCCGATTTGCTTTCGTTAGCCTTTATGCGCCAATTTTTCATCCAGTCGCTAACACTGATAAGGTTTTCTTGTAGGTTATCAGAAGCAATTGAGGGAAGGGTACTCCTGGCCATGACGACAGTATCATCTGCATACGTGGCTGTATATGTGTTCTTTGATAGTGGCAGGTCTGTCGTGAACAAAGTGTACAAGACGGGGCCTAGAACACTTCCTTGTGGTACACCTGCTCTAATTGCGTGAAGGTTAGTGGTTTCGTTGTTTACTTTAACAAGAAAATGCCTATTTTGTAAGTGTGATTTTATGAGCATATAGCAATTGTGCGGTAAACCCTGCTTAAACTTGTATAGCAGGCCTTCATGCCAGACTTTATCGAAGGCTTGCGTTATATCTAAAAATGCCGCTGTACAGTATTGTCTCCTCTCAAGTGCTCGTCTAGCGAAATCATACAAACAATTAACTTGCTCTATGGTGGAGTGATACTTGCGAAAACCAAGTTGGTGGGGTGGAATGAGATTCCTTTGCGCAATTATTGGATTTATTCTTTTTAAAAGCACCTTTTCTAAGAGTTTAGAGGCAATAGGTAATAGACTTATTGGCATGTATTGGGAGACCGGGCAACTTTCAGCAACTTTCCACTGAGTTGGGAAATACTGTTGTGTGCTCATCGCGTTAAATATAATGGTGAGGAATTTGTATCCACATATGGGCAGTTGTTTTAAAACCTTAGTAGTTATTTGATCGTACCTGGCGCCTTTTTGGTTTTAAGAGTTTTGGTTGCTGCGTATGTAACTTCTTTCCAGGTAAATCGTACAGTCGGAGAATCCATTTGAAACGGAGCTGAGCGAAATTCGTTAACTTCTGAGTCTACCTCCTCACTTTGACTCAGAAATGGTTGGAAAACAGTTGTTAGATGTTTGGCAAACGCTATTGCTTTTTGTTTATCAGTTTTTCCCCAATCTCCATTACATGTTTTTATCGCTGCTTTGTGAGGCGTTGGTTATGACATCTTTTTCGTTTCCTTCCGGAGTGAGTAGTCAGTAGCTTCCGTAGGTGGCAAGTTGGATAAGTATTCATGCAGTTCTGAGTTTTTTGCGTCTATTATAGTGTTTCTTAATTGTTTTGTGAGCTTATTTAGCTTTTTTGTCGTTCTTGATTCTGGTGCTTCGCCATATGCGCCGAAGCTTGCGTTTTTCTGATATTAATATTTTGACGTGATCATCAATGTGTGCTTCAGTTTGAATGTGCTTAACTTCCGGCGTAGCGGTCCACGCAGCTCTTTGAATGTAGTTGTTGAAAATTTAAAAGGTCGCGTCCAGATCAGAGTTGGATCTTAATGGAATATTTAGGCACAGTGAATCCTCGACCAGTTCTTTAAAGTATTCCCAATTTGTCATTTTATTGTGCAGCTTTGGTGCCATTTCCTTTTTTTGAAAACAAGAGTTTATTGTTAACACCAAAGGCGAGTGGCCTGATGAGCGATCTAGACATGTGTCTATGGAGACCTGATTTTTAGATACACCTTTGCATATGCAAAAATCTATCAATAAGCCAGTAAGTGGGTTGTCCTGTCGAGACGTGAAATAATTTATTGGCCTGCATTGCTCTAAGAAGTTTGCGCCCTCTTGGAGTTATTGAGTGTGAGCCCCATTGCGGATGTTTCGCATTGTAGTCGCCAACGATTTGAAAATAGATATTACTGAATAAATACAAAATTAATAAAAAAAACACAAAATTCGCGATACTTTCTGAACCTCGTAAGTTCCAATTATATAGATATATATGTAAAGGTGAATTTTTAACTATTGTATTATCTTTCTAAACAGTTGGTTTAAACAGCTGACGCACGTTTCGTCTTTTGTTTCACTGTCAAACATCTTCAGTTTGGTCTATAATTTAACTATGAATCGTCTTACAAACGAACAACGCTTGCAAATCATTGAATTTTATTATAAAAATGCGTGTTCTGTTAAGAAAGTTTAAAGTCGAAAAATGGTGTTCAGCGACGAAGCTCATTTTTGATTCAATGGGTACGCAAATAAGCAGAATTGTCGATTTTGGAGTGAAGATCAGCCAGAAGAATTGCAAGAGCTACCAATGTGTCCAGAAAAGGTCACAGTTTGGTGTGGTTTAAGTGCTGGAGGTATCATTGGACCGTACTTCTTCAAAGATGCTGCGAATCGTAACGTAACTGTGAATGGCGAGCGCTACCGGGAAATGATATCCAACTTTTTTTTTGCCCAAAATGCAAGAGCTTGACTTGCATGACTTGTGGCCACACGCAAGACGGTGCCACATGCCACACAGCACGCGTAACAATGGACTTGTTGAGAGGCGAGTTCGGTGAACATTTTATTTCACGTTCGGTACCTGTCAATTGGCCACCCAGATCGTGCGATATAACGCCTCTAGATTATTTTTTGTGGGGCTATGTTAAAGCTCATGACTATTCAGATAAGCTTGCTTCAATTAACGAATTGTAAGACAACATTAAAGCATTTATATGTGAGATACCGGCTGAATCATTGAAAAGAGTATGGCAAAATTGGACTAAGCGGATGGACCATTTGAAGCGCAGTCGCGGTCAACGTTTGCATGAAATAACCTTGAAACATTAAATTATATGGACTGTACTATCGATTTAAATAAAAATTTCATGCATTTTTCTGCATTTTACGTGTGTTTTTTGGAAAAATTTTCCTATAGCTCTTAAAAAATCACTCTTTATAACACTCTATACTTAAACATAATTTACTAAAATATCTACTTTATTCTACCATTTTTATATAAATTAGCCTAATTGCTGTAAATTTTCACCTCAATTTTCCAGTGAACGTTGTTGATGGCGAACTGCTGCACATCACCAAAGTGAGTCGCCTGCACATGGCCGCATATCTGTGCGTAGCCTCAAACGGTGTCCCTCCATCCATCAGCAAACGAGTACACCTGCGCGTGCAATGTAAGTACAAGCAAAAATTATAAATTCACATATTTTTTAGACATTCGCACTTCGCACAAAAAAGTTTGACTAAATATTTGTTTGCTGTAGAATTAAATGTTTTTATACTACACAGATACCCATACGTTTATATTTAATTTGTAATGGAAAATCAACAATCGTTTACTAATTATAAATTCCTAAAAAAGAAGATACAAAAAAGTTGTGTGGTTTTTTCATATTCCATTTGAAGTCATTCATTGGCGGTAACACTAATTTTCTGCGCATTTGTGCCGCGAAAACTTTTTCTATGCTCGTTGCATATTGAGTGGTCAAAACCAGCAAAATATTTTAATTAAATCTGGCTGCCAAAAATTACAATTGCCAAAAATGCAAATACACGCAAACAATGTCACACACACACACACGATGCACATAAACACTATGCGAACAAGCTGCCTGACACACCCACTGCAACGAATCCACCAGGAAATATGCCAACTTACTTCCAATTTTGGCTAGGAATGCCAAAATTACCAAATGCTGCCAGACTTTTTTTCCAGACTAGATACTATCCATTTTACCACAATTTGTGTAACATGCTTGGCAACCACAGCTATTGCACGTTGCACGTTTACAACATGCCACAAGAGTGGCAAGAACTGCAATTAATGAAAAAGAACAGTGGAGCGCTGCCACATTAATGGTGTGGTGGTCGTTGTTGTTGTTTTGCGGCACGTAATATATTTGAAAGTAGCTGATATTAAAATAGTTATAATTACGGCCTCAATTGTATTGGTCTTTCGGTGATTAGCATGCCGCTGTACCATAAAAAAGGATGCATTTGTTCGCTGCGCTTTGTAGGCCAAACATCAATTTTTTAATTAAAAGTTTTGTGCAACCAACATATTCACCTACAATTGGGTTTACTTTTGGTTAGGCTAAAATAATAAACACTGATTTTGCCAGATTTTATCTATTAAAGTTTGAAAACTCATGGACAGTTGAATATCTGTTGTATTGAGCTTTTCCCCCCAAGCCGAAAATAAAATGCAGAGAATCTAAAATTCCTATTTCACTAATTATTATAGTCACAATTGATGTTGATTTGGAGCCTTTAAAATACAAGTGTGGCCTGTTAAGCTTTGGGCCACTAGATGTGATGAGCTGTAATTCGATATTTTTATCGAAAAGTTTGGTAAATTTTTAGCATAAACCTACTTGCAACGTCTTCACTTACGAATTTCACTTCTTCTTTTTTTTAATCATTTGAAAGATTCATCTCGCCCAAAAGAGGGAATTAACCCGTGAAAATTTGTGTGCTATGATTTATTACGATTTTTTTCAACGTGAGGCAGGAGTGCATTGATCAACTTATCAGGTCAGTCCATAAGTCCGTGCGTTTTTTAAAGGTTGTTTTAAAATTAATAAAAAATATGTTTCAAGTTTTATTAATCAATAATATATTTTCCTTCATTATTTACAATCTCTTCCCAACGTTTAGGCAAATTTTTAATTCCCTGCTCAAAAACTTTTTTGTGCTTGGAGCCAAAATACGCTTCGATATCCCTTTTTATAGCTTCTTTTGAGGAGTAGTTCTTGTTACTCATATGGGATTGAAGTCCACGGAAAAGGTGATAATCACAAGGTGCAATATCCGGAGAGTATGGTGGATGCGGCATTAGCTCCCATCCGAGCTCGTTCAGCTTGCCTAATGTTTGCCTTGCGGTATGAGGTCTTGCGTTGTCGTGGTGAAACAAAACTTTGTGTCTATTCACTAAAGACGGTCGATTTTTGTTAAGTGCCTCATTCAGGTTTGATAGCTGATGGAAATAATAATCAGCCGTTATCGTCTGGTTTGGTTCCAGAAGTTCATAATAAACAATACCGGCCATATCCCACCAAATAGACAGTAGAATCTTCTTGGGGTGAAGGCCATCTCTAGGGGTCGGTTCTGGTTATTCATCTTTATTTAACCATTGGCGTTTGCGAACAGGATTGTTGTAAAGGACCAACTTTTCATCATCAGTAACGATACGGTTCAAAAAACTTTAATTTTCAAGCCGTCGCAGCAGCTGAGAACACAGAAAGTCTATGCGGAACCCATTTTCCCAGCTTTGAAACCTTTCCCAACTGAACCAGGTGCCTGTGAACTGTTCCATCTGATGAATTTAACCTCTGAGCTATCATATCGACTGTCAATTTTGGATCAGCTTCCACGAGTTCGATCAAGGCGTCGGAGTTAAAGTCTTCCGGACGACCAGCGCGTGGGGCATCATCCACGTCGCAGTTACCACTTCGGAATTTTGAAAACCACTTTTGCGCAGTACTTACATTCACGGTATCCACTCCGTGAACAGTGGTTATTTCTGCCATAGCAGTTGTTGCATTTTTACCACTTTTATTATCGAGTCGATTGATGCCAAGAAAGGTTGAAAAAAATTAGGCACGTTGGTTCAAAGTACGTCTTTGACCTTGTAACAGGTGATGAATCTTGGATCTATGCAAATGAATTGGAAATAAAAAACTGGTCACGGGAGAATCACCTAAAAGCAAATGGCCAGATTGTCTAATGTTTTTTCGAAAAATCTGGTCATGTCGTAATTGTATCATTAGAAAACCTTAAGCCAATTCTGAGTGGTGTACAATCATTTGTTTACTAGAAGTTTGCGGAGAATTAAGGATAACCAGCACTCCAATCGGCTCAAACAGGACTGTTTTTCAGCACTCGAAACATCGAATTAAAGAGTCATCTACTTTACAGCTCAGATTCTGCACATAATGAGATCTTCTTTTCCCCAACATCAAAAATGGGGGTGTGTCCAACGGTTTTCAACGCCTGAAGAAGTTGTTGAAGTCTTTAAAAATCCTTTTTGGAGTTACCCGGTTCTGAGCGGCCAAAGTGCTATGAAAATTGGTCCTAACGCATGGAGAAATTTATTTACTCCCAAGGAGCATATTTGGGAAAAAACTGTGCACTGTGTCTTCATTATTGGGCACAAAATATAATAGACATCCCTCGTACCAATGCAAACAGCTACCGTATACAATTTATAACTCTCAAAGTCAGCCAATGAACTGTTTTGAATCCAAAAATTAACAGCCAGCCAATATGAAATTTTAATAAATTTTGTGCGGGTATATAACGTTCGATTCAGATCGAAGTTACATTTTAGTAAAGATCAACTATAGTTCCCAGCAGGAGTGACGCAGTTTACTGCCGGCCCAAGAAAGGCAGGTTTGTTAAGCGTCTGTTGAGCGACAGATAAAATTAATCAGCTGAATAAAAAGTTACCCTCAGTCATTTATTTTGGGAGAATAAAATAGTGAGAAAAGCGCGTACTCTAAAATGAAAGTTCAAATTCGACTCTCAAAGACGTCATGGGTTACTACCGCTGTGGCTTAAAAACGCTATATGAAATTTCCTTTTCAACTTTGACTACGAAAATAGTGATGGCCAGTTGAAAAAGTATCAATTCTGAACAACATTGCGGTTGGCATAGCTGCCAAAAATTGGCCAACATCGAAAATTACCAAACTACTTAGTAACAAAAATCCACAGCATGAACAGAAGGCGACGAAGGGACACTTAGGCTGCAGCAACAGCTGCTTCAGTGCGTCAGGCGGCACCTATTCTGGTATGTTTCGGCATAAATGCGTACACGGTACATGCTTACAACTGCAACATTTACAACGATCTGGAGTTGCTGTTCGGAACGAAATTCGTTCAACGCCACAATTACCGCAACATCGACACCCATCCTAGACGGGTAAAACCGGCAGCTGGGCTCATCACTTCGATGACATAATTTCACTTCTTCACCCCCTGTGACATGCAGGCTTTCGAGTACTTTTATGTCACAATATATCCCACTTTGCACACTACATGGACTTGCGCCATTGTTGGTTGGCTGTGACCAGCGGAAAGTCAGTCGCAACGCAAACGTGACACGAAAAAGTGAAATAATTTTGCCATTTCTCAGGCGCACATGATTTCGCTCGCATAGGTGGGACTGCACACTCGCACTGCATATTCAAGTGGAAATTGGTTGTAAGCCAACAAACATTCGGATGCGCGTATATAATTTGCTATGTACGAACGGATGGTGTGCTTAACGAGGTCTAGCAGAATCCATTCATTCATTAGTTTCAATTAAAGGTTGCAACATATGCCCGTTCCTTTGAATATTGTCTTTTACCGTTGGCTTTTTTCTTTCTTTTCCATGCACTTTTTTACGTGGCTTTATGCTTGCGACAACTTTCTCCACTTCAAGCGTACAACAAATGCATCGGACGCAAATGTTTGGCGAGCAAAATAAAAAAAACTCAAAAATTCCTTACACAGAAAATCAGCACAGCGACTTTAATATCGAGCAGATTTAGCAACATAAGATTTTGTTTATTGAAGAGGAAGCATTGCAAACATATACTTGTTGGTGTGGAACTTTAACCCGAACTAACAAGTAACCGACCCTCCGATTTTTATGTAATCTTTCACGTTTTTCAAGGAGACAGATGTTAAATTTCATACGATAGAACAACGCGTTAAAATTATAAAGCGTTTTTTAATAACAGGTGTTACAGGGGAATGGATTGCGCTATCGAGAGATCATTAACGATTTTTTATGGCTGGAATTGGATGGTATTAATCTCAACAACGTTTATTTTCAACAAGACCGCGCTTCGTGTCGAAGAAGTGATCACAATTGGCACCCGCGATCTTGTGGTTTAGCACCTTGTGATTTTTTTCTTTTGGGCCACGTGAAAGAGAAGGTCTACGCCAACAGCCCAGGGTCGATTCAAGACCTCAAAGATGCAATTTGTGTGCCACTTTGCAATTCGCTTATGGAAAATTTCATGAAAAGGATATTGTAGCGTAAGCGTGATCGAGGTGGTCATTTGCCTGATGTTATTGCCACTATTAACGGCATACCTTCCTCTTTATAATGAAATAAACATCCGATCATTTAAATTAAAAACTTGCATATTTCTTTGAATCTCTTCACACAAAAAAGTTATGGTGTTTTGAATAGCTAACACTTCATATCGTTCACCCTGTATATATACAAGGTGAGGTCCAAAGTAAACAAGACTGAGCTAAAATAGAAACGCCCGTTGCTTTGTTCTGATAACTTCGAGTTTGTTTATTCAAATTAGCCTCCTCTGGCCTCGATCCACTGTTTTGCGCGATCTAAAAGCTGTTCGAAAGAGTGTTTCAGGTCATTGACCGGAATGTTCTTCAGGATGTCGACACAAAACTTTTGGATGGCCTCTACAAACGTAAAACATTTTCCCTTCATGGCCAAATGCAATTTTTCGAATAGGTAGAAGTTAAAGGGAGCCATATAAGGCGAATACGGTGAGTGATTGATGGTTAAAATGCGATTTTTAGTCAAAAAATTAATCACAAGAGTGTATCGATGAGATGCTGCATTATCATGCAATACGCGCCAGCTTCCTCCTTCGCAGTTTTCTGGGCGAATTCGACGAATGCGATGCTGCAAACGCCTCAAAACGCCAAGATAGAAAATTGCATTGATGGTTTGGCCCATTGGCATGAACTCCTTGTAGACAATTTCCTTGGAATCGTAAAAACAAGTGAACATCGATTTGATTTTTTACTGCTCCAAACGCGATTTGTGGGGTTGTGGCTCGTCTGGAGCCTTCCATTCGGCACTTTGACGATTAGTTTCAGATTCATGTTGGACACACCACGTTTCATTACCAGTTACAATGTTGTAAAGGAAGTTCTCGTCTTTTCCCGCCTCTTTAATGAGGTCTTTCCAATGTTGAATTCTGAGCAAGTTTCGGTCCTCAGTTCACTTATGCGGAACGAAACGCGCACAGACCTTTCGTAAGCCCAAATGATCAGTTAAAATCGAGATATTTTGGAGATATTCAACTCTGATTCATTGAATTTCAATGATGATTTCGGTTCATTTTTGATAAATTTACGAACAATTTCGATGGAGTTTTCGGTGATTACTAATTTTGGGCGGCCCGTATGTTCATTGTAATTTATGTCCTCACAACCATCTCTGAAACGTGTAAGCCAGTCATGAACTCTGGCCCGAGATAGACAATAATAGCTCTTTGTTCGAAACTCATTTTTGTACCGATGACACAAACATACTGACACTTTAGACGCAATAACTTCGCTTCAACTGAACCGAATGGCAACAAGCTTTAACTGGAAGTCAGCTAGGGATGTAACTTCCAACGCACTCACTCTCCAAAAACATTTTTATGACGCCTGTTTTGTTTATTTTAAACTTCACCTTGTGTATATAAGGGGTGGTTAAGTTTTAAGGGCCGGTGTTGATTTTGAATAAAATACAATTTTTTTTCAGAAATTATTATCACGTCTCTTTATTATGATAATACCTGTATGGCTCAATTACGCATAGAAAAAAATATCGGAGGTCACTCTTTGTGGGTGCATTGGTTTTTCGGCAATCACTCTTGGATTATTCTTCGCCCAAATGCGGCAATTCTGCTTATTGTCGAATCCACTGAGGTGAAAATGTGCCTCATCACTGAAGATGATTTTCTTCACGAAGTGCGCGATATGCATTTTTTTTGAACGCCTGTTTTCATAATAAGCCTGAATAACTTTAACGCATTGCTCGATTGTGCATCTTTCCATAGTTCAAAAGGAATTAGTCTGAAGTTAAAAAAATGTCAAATAAAATGCAGAAAAAATTTGACGTTTAGCTGTAGTTCACACTCAACATCGGCTTTTGACATTTAACCATCCATTATAATGTTGAAATCGCATACTGTTGTTCTGATTGATTTTCTCTTCAGGTAGATATCCAACTTTCTGCCCATCGATTTTTTATTAACGAATTGCTAGCGGCTCGTGTCACATGTTCGTCCCATGCCCGTATTTTGGTTTTTACGAATTTTACAATGTTGCTCACCCCTGTCTGGGTTCTTATCTCCTCGTTTATAATGTGGTCTAGTCTAGTTTTTCCAGCTATGGCTTTAAGGGCATGTATTTTTGTAGTCCGTAGCAATTGTTTCATTTTCATGATTTCTGCACGAGCTTCAGCTCCATAAGTTAATATCGGCTTTACAATTGTTTTGTAAACCATTATTTTGCCACGCCATTTTTCCCATGGGGGTCATGGACAGCCCGATATGCCTATCCTGTCTTGAAGATGACGACACTGCAGGGCATTTTCTATGTAGCTGTCCTGCATTTTCCAGAATCAGACTTAAGATATTGGGTTGCGATACGCTAAGTATGGACAAATTTCATACTCTTCAACTAATTTATCCGTTTTTACCATCTACCTTTTATATTTCCTATCTCCTTCCTTCTACTGATATCTATTCGGGTGTAGCACAATGGTCTACTGACTGAGTGCTTGGACTTGTCCAGCTCCCCACAAATCTAATCTATATAATCTAATCTACCATTTCTCCTAGGCACCCTGATATCCGTGCACCGTTTGCGCAGCTCTTTCCGGCACACTTGTGTGCAACGATCGATCATTCAATAAATTCCTATAAGCCAAATGAAACCGTTAACAGCAGTTTTGCGGCCTCATTTTGTCATTAAATGGATTTATTTGTGCTGCATTGCGCAGTTAAATCAACTAATCAACCAATTTTTTTGAATTGCTTACCTACTTGTTTGTATGTATTACTCAAATACCCGCATCGCCACCTAAATTTCGCTATTGGTAATATAATAATCTGGAGTCATATAATTTAAAGGTACCCATTGTCAGCTCTATTTCAGTAGTAAAATAACGATTCCAATCAACATGTATTGGAATAGTAACGAACTAAATGAGGATCCAATCAAATTGGCATGGCTGGAAACATTCGGAAAATTTAGATTTTGTTGGTTTAACTGCGAAGTGAGAACTACATATTGGACACCATTTGGTGCAAAATTTGTAACGCTTGGCTTTTAGTATTACAGGTGTGATATGCTCAGTTTTGTTGTTCCTATATAGCTGAGAATAACAGTGGCTGCTGATAGTTTCAAGTTATGTTGCAATACCGGCACAGAGCGCAATTTGTGCATATGTATACTTATGCATGCATGTATAACACAACACTAAATATAAGCATTTGTAAATAGTGCTCTGTATGCAAATATAAGCTTTTGAAAGTAATCTCAACGGTAATAACTGGATTTTCGTCAAGCTACATATACGAACAATCATATAAACTATTAGGTCAGCTCCTAAGCTCGTGCGTTTTGTAAAGGTGGTTTTAAAATTAATTAAAAAGAGGTTTAAAGATTATTATTCAATAATATATTTTCCTTCAATATTTACAATGCCTTCCCAACGTTTAGGCAAATTTTTAATTCCCTGCTCAAAAATTTGTTTGTGTTTGGAGCCAAAATACGCTTCGATATCCCTTTTATCGCTCTTTTGAGGAGTAGTTCTTGTTAATCATATAGGATTGAAGTCCACGGAAAAGGTAATAATCAGAAGGTGAAATATCCGGAGAGTATGGTGGATGCAGCATTAGCTCCCATCCGAGCTCATTCAGCTTGCCTAATGTTTGCCTTGCGGTATGAGGTCTTGCGTTGTCGTGGTGAAACAAAACTTTGCGTCTATTCACTAAAGACGGTCGATTTTTGATAAGTGCCTCATTCAGGTTTGATAGCTGATGGGAATAATAATCAGAAGTTATCGTCTGGTTTGGTTCCAGAAGTTCCTAATAAACAATACCGGCCATATCCCACCCCCAATAGACAGGAGTTCAAAAAACTTTCATCTTACATTCACTCTCTGCTGAAGGTTGGCGACGGAAAGTCTATGCGGAACCCATTTTCCCGAAATCCTAATATCTTATACGACATCTGTGTATGGTCCAAAACGTCCGGAACTTATATCTCCGCAGAAAAAAGTTCAACTGTTCACGTTTGCAGAAAACACAAATGTTCTTTCCCAACCCTATCAATATCTAGCACCCAAATACCTCATACTTACACCCTTAGAATACTTGGCCTAATTTTTGATAAAAAAATAACTTATAAGGACCACTGTAAATACATTAGAATAATTTTAATATCCAGACTTAACATTGTAAAGTACATTACATCTAAACACAGTTATATTCATATGTCGACGCTTGTAAATAATTTATAACAAAGGCACTGATGTTATCAAAGATTGACTTTGGACTGGCGATCTACGGACACTGATTCAAACGCCTTATCATGCAGCAGTTAGAAGAAGCATTCGAGCATTTCCCACTTCACCTCTCAAAGCGGTGTTAACCGAAGCAGGCGAGCCCAGCATTCAAGACAGAATATTACACAACACTATGTCGCTTATAACAAGTGGCGCAAAATTAATCAATTATGGAAAGATTTATAATATTTGAAAATATCGTCCTACGGCAATCATATTTGACACTTGTGAGCTAGACAGCTGCAGTATACAAACAGACAAGCAATGGAGCACGTAAGGGTCAAAATAAAGATTTCCGTCATTCAAAATATTTTTTTTTTTAGTAAATAAAATAAAAAAATAACACTAACAATAACGAATACATACAAATATTTAACGAATGCGCTGAACCTTACAAGTCAGAATGGGAATTTATATTTACCGACGGCTCCAAATCAGAGACCCACACCACATTTGCAGTCACAGGCGACCAGAATACCACCATAAAAGTTTTCGCTTTGCCACAGTACTGCTATATACTCGTATACACAGCAGAGGCAGCGGCACTGCATGAAGCTTCGTCTCGCGATCAGTTAAAAAATGTATAATTTGCACAGACAGTAAATCGGTAATAGAGGCTCTCCTAAACCCGAGAAATAATTCAATCCTCATAGACAATATTCGCGATTCCTATATCGCTGCAAAAGCACAATAAAAATTATGTGGGTTCTGGGTCATGCTGGTATCCGAGGCAATCACCTAGCAGACGAACGGGCTAAAGAAGTAGCCAGAGAACCACTGGAACTGCTTACGTATATTACAATACAACGAAAGATATTCGTAAGCATGTGGCAAAATACTTCGTTGCTAAACATAGTACAAAGTGAAGAAACTACCAACACCATTACAAAGAACATAACCCTATTGGTTTGAAGCCTAACTACCCACCAAATTGTTTATGCAGAGATTTAAGAACGTTTACTCGCCTTAGAATAGGTCACACTTTAAAAACACATTGCCACCTTTTAAATGGTTCCGACAGTCTGAACTGCTCACAGTGTAACTCAAGCTCCCTAACTGTTATTCACATCTTAGATGAATATCCTGGCTTGGACCAATTCAGAAAAATTTTATTCGGGAATCTTCAACCATCCAACCTTCTTAAAGCTACCACCTATGAAAACATCAGTGCCATTAATAAATTTCTTAAACTATGTAATATTACAGACATTTAGATATATTTCCATAGACATAATGTTTTTATTATAAAATCAGTTTGTAAACCAATTTTGGATATAACGTAAGCCAAAGGCCTTAGCAGCCAATGCTTATTATCTCAGTGTATCAACTATTTATAGTTCCTTCTCTTGTAAATAAATTAATACAAAAATATTCTGTGGTCTGTACATACATATTAATAATATGTGCATCAGATAGTATTCATACATCATATATTCGTGATCTTTATGTACTGCACCTGTTTATTTACGTATTTCATCTACTTGGTTGCAGGTATTTTCATAAATTCATCTCTTTCTTCATTATAGTTCCGCCGATGCTTTCCATACCCAATCAGTTGGAAGGAGCTTATATAGGCCAGGATGTAATATTAGAATGTCACACGGAAGCATATCCAGCGTCTATTAACTACTGGACTACCGAGCGCGGGGACATGATCATATCGGGTAAGTTGGAGAAATGGTACAACAATTAACTCAAATGATCAAATGATAATGACATAGATAACTCAGATTTAATTTGACTTTTTACTGAAAACAATGCTTATGTATATAAGAAAAAATATGTAAATTACTTAATTCCTCAAAAATATGTGAATACTTTTTTGCGTTAACACAAAAGCTTTTAAATGAAAACCAAAATGTATCCTTCCAAAATGTAGGAGAGCTGAAAATTAATTGAAGAAGTAGGTATTACGCGCGGCTTTGCCTTCTTTTAACATAGGACAACCAAATCTAATAAGTTTTTGTCCAACAAAATCTCATATCGCGCACGAGTGGGAAAGAACTTGGTAAGGGTTGTAGAAGGTTTGGAGTCAATAGATTTTAATAATTATTTAGAGATCACAGCCAGCAACTATGTACATTAAAATAAAAAATTGACTCTTATTATCAGGGCCGTGGAGAGAGTATTCGGGCCCCGGGGGAAACTTGAGATGTGGGCCCCTTCAAATTTTTTTTATTTATCAAAATGCGTATTGTTATAATGATATAACATTTAAACATTGAAAAACTCATTGATAAAATTTTTGATAGAATTAATTATGAAATATTGATTAAAATGAATTTTAGAAAACTCTTCAGCAGATCTGAAATAAAAAACGCAGCTGAAAAAAGTTAAAATTTTTTATTCATTTTGTGAGCCTTACAAATATTTGGAAATGAC
This sequence comes from Anastrepha ludens, assembly GCF_028408465.1. NCBI lineage: Eukaryota > Metazoa > Arthropoda > Insecta > Diptera > Tephritidae > Anastrepha > Anastrepha ludens. Next base: position 52,253,845 of record NC_071501.1, on the reverse strand, counting down.
TGCCACGTTGCTTAGAATTTTGCTTTTCTTGCTTTGGCTGAGGCAAAAGCTCTTATAATATCATCGAAGTCGAGTTTCCTTGCTAACTCAGATTCCAAATACAAAGTTGCCAATCCTGTTACTCCACCCTCGAGTCCGGGCCCCTCTGAAAACTCCGGGCCCGGGGGAAAAAGTATTCGGGGAGATGTTCAAAATAGATACTCATAGGTACAAAGAAAAAATCGATGACGCTATTGGAAGAAAAAGACACGCACTCGGAAATTGTAATATTTAGTTTGGTGGGGAAAAACTCCATTATTTTGGGCATATGGCTTAAAACAATTTTTTGGTCGATCTTTAGCTACTGTGCGATTGCGGTACAACGACTGCTAACACGCCGGTCATCTGGTCATCTTTGATTATTTCTGTGTTTTATTGACATTTTCGACGACTGGCCCGCCTGTGTTCAACAGCAGAAATGCCTCAACGGAATCGACGAAACCAAAATTGCACGCAATTAGCTGTACCATAAACACCATTCACGATTTCAGCGGCCTGACTTGTATTTTCGCCTTTATCAAAGGAAAACTGTAAAATGTACCGAATTTTCTCTTCGTTGACTTGCATTCTTAAAACCCTGAAACTCACAACTGATTGGAACAAGCACAAAACAACAAAATAATTACACAGTCCTGCGAGGGTGAGTTTCTAGAATGGCTGTACTTGTTTCTTGTAGTTTTTTATGCGCTGAAAACGAATCTGACCTTCAAAATGCTCCATCACGTCAGGATTTTTGGTAAATGAAGCCTAAAAGGTCAAAAAATGGCCATTTTAGCCATTTTTGATCATTTTTTTTGGGATAGAATTTTTTTTTTTTCAATTTTCGACGAAAAGGTCGCATAGTACAACTCCTTAGCTTTAAAACCCATTTTTTAAAATTATTGTACGATTTTTTAAAAAAAAGTTATGACATTTTGAAATTAACAGTTTCAGTTACGCCAATAGACGTTATACCCAACGTATACGTAACTGAAACTGTTAATTTCAAAATGTCATAACTTTTTTTTAAAAAATCGTACAATAATTTAAAAAAATGGGTTTTAAAGCTAAAGAGTTGTACTATGCGACCTTTTCGTCAAAAATTGAAAAAAAAAAAATTTCTATCCCAAAAAAAATTATCAAAAATGGCTAAAATGGCCATTTTTTGACTTTTTACGCTTCATTTACCAAAAATCCTGACGTGATGGAGCATTTTGAAGGTCAGATTCGTTTTCAGCGCATAAAAAACTACAAGAAACAAGTACAGCCATTCTAGAAACTGAAAAAAGTTAAATTTCGCGGGCCTGTGTTATTTAGAGTGAAATCACCTCACCTCAAGACACCTTAACGACGAGCATACACTTTAGATTGGTTGATTGGTACTTTACGAGGTATCGATCACTACAGCCATCTACCGAGAGAATAAGGGATTTCTTTTTCCTCTAACTGATATAGAAAAAGGTAACTGATCCAGTAATAAATAAGCGTTTTAAAAGGTTTTTTTTACCCACAAGGCCTCAAGGTCCATCAATTTTGTTGAAAAAATAGAATGGCAACAGTAGTTCATAGCTGCAGACTAGATTAAGTTAGCTTAACCGATCTCACAGAGATCAGAATTATACCTTTAGAATTTGTAATAAGTTGAATGAAGGAGTAAACTTTGTGTCACAAGGATGTATTCTTTTGCTAGTTTTAGAAAATTGTCAACCTTCTAGTCCGCAATAGTATTCAATAAGAGGAAGAATGCCGAGCCTAGATAGCTAAGTGGCGATCTGCAAAATGCTGGAGTAGTACAGGAGGTGTTTCAAGGCATTATTGGTACTCTCATTACATTTGCAACATGGCATGTAGCATGCGTGCCCTCCAGTCCTAGCGCTCCAGTCAATATTTGGTGGCTCGTAGCCATAGAACTTATAGCACCACTCTTGGAGATCACTACATTGCATCAGAGTACTTTCAACCCAGTCCACTAACACAAAGCAACAGCGCATTCGTTGGTAAATTGTGAGCATCAAATTTGTTATAAGCAAAATTACTCACTTCTACATCAGCAAGCAAATCGATCGCGCGAAAATGTAAAGGAAAACAATAGCAACAATAAATGTAATAGTGGGAATGAACTCAGCTGACAGTAGCACACCAACAACAACCAGTGTTTGCTAGCAAGCTAACAATGAACTCGAGAAGGGAGAGCCAGCTTCCGCGTTGAGTTGAGTTGAGTTGAATGTTAACGTAACTACTGCTATATGTCCATATGTGTGCGCTCTCAAATGCCTCTGTGCGTTCATTCTACACATGGCTGCACTGGCATCGTGTTGTTATTTGTGTGCATGGGCTGGTGCATTGCTCCATATGTAAAGAAATTGGGTCGCACACAAAAATAAAAACATGTTCATGCATAAATGAGTGACAGGTAAACGCACACCCAAATGAATGGGCACGTGGAAACAAACACACGCACACACGAACACATACTTTGCCATTCAAAAAAGCAAACACTACACCATACATGTGAGCTCAGCACTCTTACTTTAAGCATTCATGTAGCGAGAATTCATGTACAGCTTATATCTATATAAGGTTTTTTACTACTCTCCACACACACACATTCACATAATCCAATTGCTCTTGCATGAATTTTAATGCTATTTCCCAAACGCGATAAAGGACATTTGCCCCTTAAAGCGTTACCGCACGGAAATATAGCTCATTTGTCGCATTACAGTAATTTTGTTGTTCTTTAAATGCTGACTAACATTTAATTTTGCAATAGTTCACTAATAAGGTGCGTTCCAAAGTAAGCTAAGCAAACACTTTTTTGATGATGCTGATCTGTTTTATAAGAAAATCACTAGATTAGATCTTCGGGAAGACATATCTTTCAAGATGTCCCTTTTCCATCAACAAATACATTTCTTTTGCAAGAGAAAAGGCTCACGGTGCCATATCAGCTTAAAAAGATAATACAAAACAGAAATGTTTATCTTTTGGAATATGATATGCCGCATATGTACGCCGCGGCAACGAGTTACATGTTCAAACCGATCAGTCCAATTCTTGACTACTTTTTCCAAAAAATCTGGTAGTATAGCGTCGATGGTGGCTTGAATATTGTAATAAAGCGATTGCTAAACGCACTGTAAGGCGAGTTGCGCCTATTAGTTGGAACCAAATGTCATCGTTGCTTAGCTGAACAAAGCAATTGGAAACAAAACTTCGGTCAGCATGGTTCAATTGCGCTGACCTTTCATCGTAACGGCAGCTTTTTCCTCAATTCGAAAGAAATAAGGGCCAATGAAGCCGCCTGTGACTGTAGTAGATCGAACAATTTTGAAGATAAATTAAAAAGGGACATTAGACAATATTTATCTGCAAACCGTTTATAACAAATTTACGGAAAAGTGTATTTCCCCCATGATATAGAATAGGATAAGATAATGGTTGGCCACTCGAGGGGTCTACTTGGACAAAGAATCAAAAATTCCTCCATTGTGATTCTATACAAAGGAAATACAAAGGAAAAAGAACCACACAGGCAGAAAAAGGAAGAAAGGTCTTTGGATTGTAGGATGACGACCAACAGCGGTCATTTACATTTGTATTAACCGTTTCAAGCTACTGATGAAATTCAAGAGCTGATATTTAAACCTGCTATATCCGCACGTGTAGCAAAAATGTAAGATACATATCTGAATATTAGCCCGACGAGAGCAAGGCAGCTTATAAGAAGATGACAAGATGACCTAATCCTCCAGACAGCTTATACAGAGAGGACTTGAAAAAAGTCTCACCCCATTAATTCCTAACGGACAAAAACACCCACCGACTTCGACCGTTGTGGCTTTGTTAGCCTTAGAAGTTATCTCGAGTGCCACCGATCTACCCGTGGTGAGAAGGATCTCGCAACCTTGTACGTTAGCGCAATTACCCAGCGCTCGCTCGAGTTGACGTGAGACTTGTCTTTCTTTGAGTACACCACTGGCTCTCAAGAGAATCCCAATCATCTCATTTCGCGATAAAACCGCCTCCAGGACGAAATTTGTTTCAAATAAGTTTTTAATAACCAAGTACACCTTTTAGGTTAGAGTTTATCCACCTTACCATTCTTTTCGTAACATTAAGTCCAATGAAGACTTTGAGCAAGGCCAAACGGAGAAGTTGCTTCGAAGAGCGTCATAGGGAACTGAGAAGTGGACTCTGAAAAAAGTGGGCATGTAGATATAATATATTGGTATTCACACCAGAAAGAAATGGAAAAACGTATGATTTACCAAAGTCTTAGGTATTTCAATTTTGGTGGAAAGCTGCAAAATAAATTGTGGACTCAGTGTAGGAGTTTATTCGGCCTGGCCTATATATTCAAAGGTTTATGGAGAACTCAGCGAATGATTTTCAGTTGGAAGACTTAGCTGGCGGGGAGGCTTGTACAATAATTTTACCCAAAATCCAACGATCCAGGACTAACATTACTCCGATGTCTTTGACTCAATAATGCCTCCGACATTTCGTGTAAGCTCTGCGCACACGATTGCCTTCGGATTGTTTCATGCCCTGTTTTCCCACCTATTGTCTAGTTTCTTTTTGCGTCGAATTCGGTCAAGAGGCTCGACCAATAAATTTACACACATTTTTAAAAGAGCCTGTGATGATAAAAAATTTCGGTTGGCTAATACTTACTAACTGTCCCTCGTAGTCGAATGGGTTGGTGCGTGACTACCATTCGGAATTCACAGAGAGAACGTAGGTTCGAATCTCGGTGAAACACCAAAATTAAGGAAAACATTTTTCAAATAGCGGTCGCCCCTCGGCTGGCAATGACACACCTCCGAGTATATTTCTGCCATGATAAAGCTCCTCCTCCCTCCATTTGTGGAACAACATCAAGACACACACCACAAATAAGAGGAGGAGCTCGGCGAAACACCCAAAAAGGGTGAACGCGCCAATTATATATACATATATAATACTTAATAACTGTTTTTGTGTCACGCTTCCTCCTCAAGAACTTGATCATGGAATAAAAAAGGACAATATGAAAAGTAAAACTAGTCCTAGTACTACTCATAATTTGGAAAAAGGCTTAAGTCAAATATTTTTTGGATACTAAGGGTTTCCATTTGCTTGGCGAGTGTTAAGTTTTGTACTAATATTGCGCAAAACTGGTGATTTTAGCTTCAAATGACTTAAACTAGAGTTCGTCCCCTTAGTATTAAAATAGCCTATAAATTTTTTGATGTTTTGAGAAAATGAATTTCAAACTTTTTGTCGAAAGTGGTTCTCACTCAAATCTTGTTATGTCTGTAAATATTTATTATTTTTTGACTGACGTTTTGACCCACTTTGTGGAACTAGAATTTGACAAAATTTTGAACACATATAAAATCGACGATGGAGAATCCAAAAATTCAATAAAAAAATAATAGCCTATGAGCACATAGGCTATTGTTATACTAAGGGGACGAGTTGTCGAACTATCGCCGATAGTATCGATGGTGGGTTTTATTTTATGATAACCCGATTTTTTTGTAACTTTCGATACTAGAACGCCAAATTTGTTTAGTTTTTTCATCACTATAGACATAAACTCTTGAATCTACGTATCCGAAGTCAAACGATGTATTGCTTTTTTGTTGGAAGATATATTCAAAGTGGCACAAAATTAATCATCCTATTGGAAAGTCTATAATATTTGGAAATGCTAGACCAGACAGGTGCACTTATTTAATAAAAACGTTGTTCTAAAAGACAATTGGATGACTAACTTTGCGCCACCTTGTATATATTAAAGGGTTTTTCGAAAGATGTTAAAATAAAACATGCAAATATTTAAATTTTTTGGTTTCACTATTTTCATTCAAAATAAGGCTCTGAATAATTATATGTGAAAAATCACGTAATTTAAATATCCACCACTAGCACGTCTACAGGTAAAATCTGCCAAACAGTCGTGTCATGAATGTCCAATTGTTGAGAATATCAAGATATCGATGTTCAAGTTTGTTCATAAATATTTTGCGCTATAGCAGAAATATTCTTAACAGAACACCCGGTTGTTGGTCTGTCAGTTCTTTTTCTACACTTACCGCATAGCGCAGAAGCTTGAACGATCACACTCACGATTACGCCGATAAGAAAAATGAGAGAAAAATTCTGCCAAAGATTTTTGAACGTTTGCACGTTGGCAACGGCGAATATCGCAGATCCAGCGGCTTCGTTGGCCAACTTATGTCCTCCGAATGGATACAAACGTTACGGCTATGAAAGTATTCGCTGGTGATAGCAGAGGAAGAGGCGTGTGTTAAACTGACGCTAGTTACACGAGAAAGAAATGACTGTCGCGCTTTGTCATACTCGGCGAAAATCGCGTAAGCGGTAATTGCGCCAATCAAGAAAAAGAAGAAGTTTTTTTCTACTTTCGGCAGTACCCGTTTCTTGAAAATTTTTCACCTACCTTTGAATTATCGATTCATTCGGGCGATTATTTCCACCAGAAAAATCACCAATTTTGCTACATGTTACTCTTAAAGATCGACCATTTTCATAATAAGTTTCAATAGTTTCAACCCGCTGTTCGATGGTTTAAAATTGTATATCTGTCTACTTCAAAAATGTAGAAGATGACATGAAAGAAGGTACCGTCTAGGCATTATTCACTACTGACATACAGGCATCACTTTTCAAATACCCTTTAGATTAAAGTACGAAGATATTAATATCCTATTTATTATTTATTCAAACTGTTAATTCAAGGTGACGTGTAGTCAATTACTGCCACTCGCAATTTTAGTACAGAAATTTTTTTATATACCTCCGTTTTTAGTTGAGTTTGAACGAGCGTCTGTGTACAATCGAATTTCTGACGTGCCATGGCGCTGCTGATATTCTTCTTAGTTAGCTATTTTTGTTATTTCTATTTAACTTAGACCATTTTTATAATTAGCAATAAACCACTTTCGCATACTGCTAAGAAAAAACACAAAAATGTTAGTGATTCGTGAAAGAATTCGATTAAGGTAAGGTGATGTCAATTTACTAATAAAAACATTTTTTGTACTTGGTAACTGAAACTATCTACTTTCACAATTATGGGCACATATGCCATTGGTGGTAATTCTTGTACCGATGGTACAATTAATTCTGTTTGCTATGGAATGGTTCTTAAATGTCGTTGGTTGTCATTGTTATATGCGTACTTGTTGTTGTTATTGTTGTTAAACACAACCAACTGCATCGCTGCTCTCGTATTCTCAAATGATTCCAGGTGTATGTGTATGCGCATGTTTCCATATTCATGTGTGCGTTTACATTCAATGTTGCATTGTGGCAGGCAACCGCCAACGGCGCGTAATTCGTTGATTACATTTGTAACTCATTTACAATTGCGTACACGCCGTGTGCAATTTAACCTACAAAGAGCAATCCTCAGCGCTCACCTCCCGTTTTCTTGTGTGCGCCTTCTTCTCTCTCTATCTCTCACTCTCTCTCTACCACCAATCGTCACCTGCACCAGCAAATGAATGAGTTAACGAAACAAATGAATGCTGCATTAACGACCAGGTGAAAATATGTAGAGACTCTCACCTAACAGATGTGTATGTATGTATGCATGTTTATAAATAATTTGGGTTCGGGCATATATAGATACTTATATGGTATGTAAATATGTACATACTTACTAGTTTATGACCTGCAGCAGAACCTTTGCGAACGAGTTTTTAGTTTACCACCAGAACCATTTCAACAAACTCGAAGTGGTCTGGTTTTGAATAAATATTCACTAGTTGCTGGGAGACCATAATTTGTTTTATTTACTTATTTTAATTAATAAGAATCTAGAAATGCAGTATTTTTTACAGGCTATGAAAACCATGCGTTTAGCACTAAGAGTCGGCCACAGTTGATGGGCAATTTTACAGGTGGCTTTATTCCGCCATCTTTCGTTTGCTTTCCTTACGATTTCTTACGATAAGTAGCTTACATGTATCTAAGGGTATCCCTTATGTCATTGTCTATGTACTCATCGGTCAACTAGCTGCTGAGTCTCGCTAGTTCATCGGCTCTACAGTTACCCTCAATGTCGCGATGGCCAGGAACCCATATTATCCTTAGACTCAGCCATCTCGTTAAGAGATGTGCGTCATTTCATGGCTACCTTGGAGGTTGTCGACTGTTTTGTGAGGGATTTTATCGCCGCCTGGCTGTCAGTGAAAATGTAGATGTCATTTCCGGATATCACATCACACTGTACCAGTGTCGCGGTTTCCGTTATTGCTATCAGTTCGGCCTGAAAGACACTACAGTAGTCGGGGAGCCGAAAACTGAAGGAGATCCCCAGATACTCAGAGTATACACCTCCGCCCACCCTGCGCTCGAGCTTTGAACCATCTGTGTATACATGGATAGACTCGCCCTGTCGTACATCGTCCCATTCCCACTCTTCCCTTGAGGGTAGGAGGGTCGTGAACGTTGTAATAGCAAATATTGGCGGGAGTGCATAGCCCACCAATCCGGGAAGCTCTTATTTGACCACTTACTTAGAGTGTTCAGCCTTATTGCCGTGCTACGCGCGATATATTTTGCCTGCAGATCTACCGGCAGGAAGTTTAATGTTGCATATAATGCTTTCGATGGTGTGGTTGACATCGCGCCAGTTATGAGAACAGATGCTAGTATCTGATCCTTGTCAAGTTTTTTGATGTTCACCCCCTTCTCAAGGGCACTCCACCATATTACAATACCATAGTAGAGAATAGGCCTAACTACTGCTGTGTACAGCCAGTGTATCATTCTGGGCTCCAGTCCCCATCTCTTTCCAATTAGCCTTCCGCAGGAGTACAACGCCATCATAGATTTGCTTACTCTAGTGATAGTGATAGTCTGTTGAGGGATCTTTGTTGAAGATCGCATAGAGTTGGAAGGTGTTTCCTCGAGATTGCTATAACAATATCATCGGCACATGAGATTATTTTCCCTCCCATTTTTCAAGTTCTTGAAGAAGATTATTGACAATTAAGTTATAATAGGTGCGCAGCTAAGTTCCCGCTGTTTGTCAATAGATGCCGCCAACAGTGTATGCTAGTCGATTCTAACATAACCTAAACGTCATGGTAAGCAAACTGCTTCGACACATTAGTGATTTTGTTTTGGTATCATATACTTTTGGTTTTGTGAAAATGTCTGATTTTGTGCCCAATAATCCTCGTTTGCGGGAAGTGTTGAGTTTCCTCTTTCATTCCAAAAAAACGGAGGCTGAAACGCATCGAGAGCCACAAAAAGTGAGGTGCTGCTTTAAGTGAAACAACATGACGAGATTGGTTCCGTCGTTTCAAAGACGGTGATTTTAATGTTGTCGACCGTCCACGTGAAGGAAGGTCAAAAACCTTCGAAGACACTGAATTGGAGGCAATGAGGATTCGTATCAAACACAAGAGGAGCTTGCTTCAGTATTAGGAGTTACTCGCCAATCCATTTCCGAGCGATTGCATGCTTTGAGAACGATTCAGACACGGGGGCTTAGGTTCCTTATGAGTTAAAACCAAGGGATGTTGAACGTCGTTTTTTCGCATGTGAACAACTGCTCCAGCCGCAAAAAAAGGAAGAGGTTTCTTCATCACAAGAATTCACAAGACTGGTTAAAAAATCATGTTGCACACTTCATTTCGTCCACACAATGGCTTTCAAATTAGGTAGACGCAAATCCGATGGACTATTCCATCTGGTCCATTTTGGAGAACAAGGTGAGGACTAAAAAATATGCCAGTATGGATGCGCTGAAAAAAGCGATTATACGAGAATGGACCAAAATACCTCAAGGTCACATTCGTGCAGCATGCAACTCATTTTTTGACCGTTTGAAGGCTACAGTCAAGGCAAAAGGTGGTCATATCGAGCTAAAGTGAATATATGTTAAAATTATAATCATTTTTCAACAATTTTGTCTTTGAAATCAATAAAAACTAATTTCACACAAAAAAGTTATGGTGTTTTAAATAGGTAACACTTCACCCGGTATTTAAGTATTTATAAAACTTCAATAAAACAAAAAAAATTATTTTACGCTAAGCGACGTTATCTTATTTATATTGAGGATTTATAAATTTAATTATAGATGTAATCAACTTGGATTAGATTCGTTTTTTTTTTTGTTAGTCTCCCATTTATTATTTGTCATTAATTTTGTGTGTAGCTTTTAGTTCGATCCCAATGAGCGTAAAAATTAGCTTTTATTAAGTTATTGCTTTATTTTCTCAATTAGAAGATCAACACTGAGGCTCAGTTGCACGCAGCTGAATTCACTTCGAAGGACTTTCACTATGCCTTCGCTTACATCTACTTGATCACTGCAATATTTTTCAGGCTGAAAGGGCGGCAAAAATCTACTTAGACGGCACTACCCACACGTATCGACGTCATGCTTAGTTAGTAGCATCTCTTAGAAGAACACTCAAGTTACAGCCAGATTGGTATCTTTATCTGTGCTTCGCATTCGTTTGAATCGAGTAAGTCGAGTGATTTTCCATTTTCGTCACGACAACGCATCAGAACACGCCTCAGCAGTTGTGCTCGCAAAATGAATAGAAATAAGGCTCCAACTCGATTCGCGTCTAACCTACCCGACTTCACTCTCTCGTATCCCTCGGGGTACTATTTGCTAAATAATTTGAACAAATTGCAGGCGGGAATATACTTTTTTTAAACGAGGAAGTGTTTACAGAAATTAATGTTTATTTGATAGACTTGGACAAATTCTATTAATCTGTAGCGAGCAGCAAACTAGAACCGCATTGGATTAAGTATATATGGTATATATGGGTTATTTTATTATTGTCTTTTTGTGGTAGGTAAGGAGGGTTTAAAATGCCTTCGCACTTACAGCGACCGTCATCAACTGCATCCAAAGATGCAGCCACTCCTGGGGAGACTCCCTTCCCGGAACTACCTTGCATTACTTCGGGAAGGCCCATTAAATGGACCAATACTATTCACCTACGTCTGGGCCCACCATATTTGTAGCCAGTTTCATGCTATAGGCTCGTCTTCTAATGTCTCAGTGCCGTCATACCAGTGGTATTTGTGTCAATCTCTCAGGTTCCTCTCACATGGGCGTATGGATGTTACACGCTATCGAGGTTTCTTTTGCTTCTGCAACAAAGAAGATGTTGCGGTAATATTATACCGTCTTATGCTGTCGTGAGCACGTGACTCGACCGTCTGTTATTTGTCGTCAGTTCGTAAGCTGTCTGGGCTCAGCTGTTCGCCCAAGATTAACTCAAGCGTCCAGCGATCTTCGTTGAAACGATCGCAGCAGAAGAAGACGTGCTCCGCGCTTTCTATTGCATTGTTGCAGCTTGGACAGAACGAAGTGTCCCCCATGTGAAAACGAGGAAGAAACGTCCAAGAAACGTCCGTGGCCGCTTTGCCATTTTTCTAACGGATGCAAACGTTCTGCAGCTTTCGCTTCAGTTGTCGGCTTTACTCCGAGTATATCTATTGGGAGCTTGCCAGCGATGACGCAAACCGCGTCGTCTGATACGGTCCTGTATGCGCACGCGACTCTTAGTGCATTTCGCCGGTGCACTTGAGCTACTGGTCTAACATTTCGATCCCATATAGGAGCAGCATATAAGATGACTGAATCCACCACACTTGCCAGGAGGTGCCTTCTGGCGCCTTGCGGTCCACCTATGTTTAGAAGAATTCTTGTAAGAGCACCGTAGACTGCCGCTACTTTGGAACCCACAGCATTGCTAAATGTTGCTTAAAGCAAAGCCGTGCAGCAATCATTACGCCTAAATACTTTATTGCCGCTTGCGACAGTATTTCATGGCCACCTATTTGCAATTTCATGCACTCTTTTTTTTTCTTTGTGCAGTTAGGAGGACTGCTTCTGTTTTTTGTACGGCCAACTTCAGCCCCGCAGCAGAAAGCCATAGTTGGACCTTAGCTGCTGGATCATTACACTTCTCCTGCAGGTGGTCTAGCTTCTTGTCCGTGACCACGAGAGCGATGTCATCGGCATAGCCTATCAGTATTGCTTTATCCGGCAGTTCTAACCTAAGTGCTCCGTCGTATATGGCATTCCACAGTGAGGGTTCAAGGACTGATCCCTGAGGGACGCCACCAGTGACTTTATATGTCTTTAGACCGTCATTCGAATCATATTGCAAGATTCTATCCCTAAAGTAGCTTCGTATTATGCGTATTAGATATCCAGGGACTTGGAGATTTCTTAGAGACAGCAAAATGTTTGACCACCTCGCCGAATTGAACGCATTTTTAACGTCTGGCGTGATAATTGCACAGAACTTCATCCACGTGTGACCTCCGTTAATGGCGTCGCGCGCTATAATAGTATGGGTTATATGGTATGTAAATAGAAATGCGACTATATCGTACTATAATGACATTTTGGAAAATATGGGAGTAATTGAAACCAGTCATTGGACTTAAGCCACTCCAGCAGACCACTGGGGGACATTTTTGTTCTTAACAGACTATATCCACACTTATATTCAGCAAGTCACAGTTGACTTCATATCTTATACCCGCAAACATACCTCACTAGATTCGAGATAGCCAAATTTAAGCTTAATAATTTCGTATGGGTGAATGGACGTGCATAGGGATATATGGGTTGCATCCCTGCGCCCTACTTACCAGTCACTCATGGCAGTCAACGAAAATGCGAGCTGTAACGCACATCACATCTCCGGCGACACATCGTTTTCCATTGCACACACAAACACATCTGGGCTCTCTGCAGCTCAGACAGCTGACAGGCTCGTCAAAATGACAATTGCAAATTTAATGTGGCATAAAGTGAACGCTTTTGTGGCGGCAAATGAATTCAATTGAACATTTCTCGGGCAAAAATTGATAAACGATGGCTCGGTATATATGTAAGTAAATTAATTCAGAAGCACAAATGTATGCATTTATATGTATGAATAATGCATGTGAATATGTATTTGAAGGTACATCTGTGTAGTTGTGATATTTGATATTTAGTTTAAGTTTATAAGATCTTAAAATTATATGCACACTTACAAATATTCCTAGTCTCCACAAATACCAGGTTGTTCAATAAGTTTTGTGGCTTGATAGAAAAAGCACAGTTTGAAATGCACTTTATTACTCAATATAGTCTCCCAGCATATCGGTACGCTTGTTCTAAAGAGATTCCAATTTATGAATTCCATTCTGGAATTAATGAGAACCTCATCATTTGTTGAAAAATGCTTTCCAAGCATGAATTCTCTTATGTATGGAACCCGATGGAAGTTGCTAGGGCCCAAATCTGAACCGCTCCAATAATTCGAAATTTAGTTTCCTGGATTTAAGCCATTATCAAAACGGTCTTGTGACACAGTGCATTGTTCTGATGAAGAATAATTTCTTTTGCAAACTGTACCTTCTTTAGCTGGCTTGTCCGCAGGCAACAATCTTTGCGTCAATTGAATCTTATACGGGAATAAATGCAAATCAATGCGGATAATTCGTTGTAAAGTGGTCCGAACAATATCCAACTGCTTTGAACGGCGATTTTGGGATGTCCCTGGCGACGTCTCATATATTCTCATCCGATCGCCTTGGTCGGTTTTGATTTGGCCTCTTTGGATTAGAAAGAGCATCATCAGTCGAAAATCTTTCGTACAAACGTTTAATGGTGTTCTTAGAAGGCTTTTTATACGCACGTTGAGTTTTCACAATTGACTTCTTTTATTGAATGTAAATTTTAAAAATTTGCTTCGACTGACGCTTCCAAAGTGGTGAAAAGATTCTTATTGGTGTGGCCAAGAGCCGGTTCTCGGCGAATTTGACAGAATCAGCTGATGGGCTGACGTAGCCGGGTAATTAATTGGATTGTTTACGAAAAAACTAAGAATTAAGATAGTCTCCATTCATGCTACTTCGTTGCCGTCTGAACAATGATATGAAAATGCGTGAAGTTATCGTGTAGATTTCTGTTGTCTTCGTCTAAGTACCATCCAGATCCGCTTCCGTCACTGGTTTTGGATCCGTCGGTGGAAAAAGTGTGCTGATATCCCGTTAATAGGTCTCTGAACCCAACCATTGATCTCTATCTGGGATCAAAACTTCATACTTCCTGCCGAAGCTAACGGGAGGCCAGTGTACTATCGCCGGTCTTAGAACTCATGTCTTGCCAAAGGTTCTCTTACACTGCCAGAAGACTTTTAGTGTTCGAGAGACCTTCTGCTCGACGTGCTTCTTCCAGGTAAGTTTACTGTCTAGGATTGCTCCTAGATATTTAACCTCAGCAGACAGTTGCAGTGTTATCCCTCTCAATGTGGGTAGTAACAGGCCTTCCATATTGCGTTTCCTAGTGAAAAGCACTAAGGTACTTTTTGTAGGATTCACCGAAAGACCATGCAATTTGCACCAATACTCAATCTTATTTAGAGCTACCTGCATTTTATTGCATATATGTAACTTCAAGTGATCATCCTGAGATTAATACGCACACATCGTCTGCGTAGGCTTGGATGTGTCCAATTTCCAGCAGATTACTAAGCAGAGAGTCCACCACGAAGCACCAAAGTTTGGGAGAGAGTACACCGCTTTGTGGGCAACCCTTCTTAACCTCAACCCTGACTCCTTCATCGCTTTCCCTGTCCATAGTAAACAGTCTTTTGGAAAGCATAGAGGGGATCCATCTGACAGTGATATCTTCTACTTCATGACTTCTGAAAGAAGAGCACATAGAGTCAAAGGTAGCATGTCCTTCAATGTCCACAAACACACCAAGAGTGCACTCTCTTGTTTCCAGCCCTTTTCGATTATGCTAACGCACTCGTGCAAATCCCATTCGCAAGATTTCCCACTTTGTTAGGCATGTTGTCTGACGTTGAGAGGGTTTCGACTTAGACCCCTCGTCCTAATGTGCTTCTCCACTATACGTCCCAGACCCTTAAGCATAAACGATGTCAGGCTTATAGGTCTAAAACTTTTTGGTAAAGCGTAGCTGTCCTTGCCTGGCTTTGAGACAAATACAACTTTCACCAAACGCCACAATTGTGGAACATAAGCGTGCGCTAGACATGCCGTAAAGATTCTTTGCAAAACCTTAATGCCATCGGGTCCTGTGGACTTAAATTTTCGAATGACGAGAAGGCGAACCTTATCGTTTCTTCGTTAACTATCCTGGATGCAATAAACCAATCACGTCTACTGGTAATTATACTGAAACAGTGCAAAGTCTTTTGGTTGATCCGTTTGGTCGTTTTTACCACTGTACGTCAGACGCTGGCTTTTGAACATAAAAATACCCAGTTTTTATACTTTACATTCAATTAATTTTGCACTTACTATGATTACAAACTTTCTAAACACTTTTTTATAATTGAGTATTTCATGTTTTGCATAAGTGATTTTTGGTTTTTAATAAATTTAAGTTTTATTTCATTTTGCTTAGGCAACTAATACTCAACTGACCTTTCGCAAAGTAGCAACATATCCAAGACCGTTTGGCCTTTTCTGTGAGCAATCTTGCAGCATTGAAAATATTATCTGAAAATCAACAATTTTCTGTACACGTACACACATACATATGCAAGTAATTCCTTTTTATTGCTTCACATTTATTAAACTTTACAGATTTGTTTGACCTTCTGACAGGAATTTTTATTAAAAGAAATATGTGCCATTTATATGCTGGCATTGCATGCACATGTATGTGTGTGTGTGTGTTTGTTTGTGGAAGTAAAGGATTAGCTTCCTTTATAGCGAACATCTGCGTCGATGCAGAAATGGCATCTGTATGTGTGTATGTGTGTGTGTGCATGCAAAATACGAGTACGAGTAAAAGTGTAAAATGGATATTCATTTATTTGCAAGAATGTGCTACAGTTGTTTGCTCTTCTCATATGGTCTATATGTATGTATGTAGAGATGTAGATCGTAGATCCATTTTAATCCGAACAAAATTAATGCGCCACAAAAGTGGTTCAAGGTAAGCCAAACAAAAACAAGACCAGAAGAATAAAACAACATAATTGTGATTGTGTATGAAAGACACAAATACTCTGACATATTTATAAAAGTGATTGCAGTAAAGGGTTTTGAAAAATGCAAACATGTTTTATCGCGCCGCTGTCGGTTTTGTCTTTGCGTCGTTGCAATTTGCATACGGCGATGTGGTGTTATATAATTACGCGCACGCATTCACGCAGACATTAATACATACAGCCGCATGTTAATATGTGTTGCATTCAATTATGCAACGGTAATGGCATTGCCATGCAACTGCGGTGGAATACGTTAGCTATGCTGATCCACTTATTGAAGCATATGGAGCATTCCAGGCAAATGCAAACCGTTAGTGTCATTAACTATTTATTCCATACACTCAACATAGCTGAGAAATCTGGTGCACAGATAAGTCAAAGCTTGTGACTTGGCTCTTTTTGGGCCGAACAAACAGTACGGTGTACTTCAAGATGAGGCACATAGAAAAATAATATAACTATAAGTTAACGAGAGACAAAGATCAGCGAATTCCTAATATAAAGTTGAGTACAATTATCAAGTCACAAACGCATCAAACTGTGGGCTTCGCTGAGTCAGCATACTCGCGCCTAGTAAGAAGCGTTTTTAACGAAGACTTCCATTTGAACAAAAAACAAGCATCATCATTCACAGCATGACAACGCGGGGCGCATCAAAGCTTCCTTCACAAAACTCCTCCAAAGTGTTCTATCGCTTGCTTTTCCTTCGTAGTTGCGAATTCCCATTGCTGTGAGATCGCTTCCTACTGCGTCTATCCATCGGTTTCTCGGTCTTCCCTTCGCCTTCGCACCAATTATCTTTGCAGTCACGGCTTTCCTTAGCATGTGAAGGTACCCCGCACGACACTAACCACCTCTTCAAATGCCCCCTTAAACCGACTCATCTAACCCGCTCTCCCTCTGGAATCAACCTTTCGAAACAGCATGTTTCCTAGGCCTACCCCTAGATGAGCTAGACGAAGACAACCGATGATATGCCTACACTGACAGGGCTACCTATGCTGTTAAAACAACAACAAAGCACGTGACCTAGCCACTGCATACGCTGCCCCTTTACAAAACGCACTGCTGTCTCGTCTTGGATAAGTTCGTTCACTTCCGAGTTGTACCTAATTTTGTAGCTGCCATCTTCATTTTTAATGGGTCTGAACACTTTCCTTAAAATTTTCCTTTCGAAGTTAGCAATAAGCGCACTGTCATTAATTTTCATAGTCCACACCTCGCAACCAATTATAAAGGGTTTTCCAATAAGAGGTGTTATTCCCGTAAAAGATCAATGGTTTCGTTGCTTGTGTGGCACGTAGCGCCGTCTTGTTGAAAATAAACTTTGTCCAGATCAATACCATCAAATTCCGGCCATAAAAAGTCGTTAATGATCTCTCGATAGCGCAATCCATTCACCCTAACTGTTGCTCCAGCTTCATTTCCGAAAAAGTAAGCTCCAATGACTCCGCCGGACCATAAACCGCATCAAACAGTCACACGTTGAGGATAGAGAGGCTTTTCAACAACAACTCTTAGATTTTCTGAGCCCCAGATCCAACAATTTTGCTTGTTGACGTAGCCACTGAGGTAGCAATGGGCCGCATCACTCAAAATGATTTTTCGATGGAATTCCTTTCTGGCATTGACTCCACTAGCTTTTGCGTTACTTCCGGTGCGATTTTGTTCCACTCCTCCAAAATTACGGTTTTTATCTGATCTCTATTGCTTATGTGATGTGTGCGGACTTTTGTTTCCAGTAATGACCATAAATTATCGATAACGTTGATGTCAGGTAAATAAGCCGGTGGTTGCATTAAATGTGGACAGTTCCATATGAGCCATGTCTGCACGATTGTCGCCTTATATTTGGGGTCATTGTCCTAGTAGAAACGGAAATCTTGAGGTTTTCCAAGTTTCGCAGCACTTTGGGGTAGATTATCTTTTAGAATATTGAGGGGCATTGTTTTGTCTATAATACCCTCGACAAACACTAAAGCATAGGGCTTTCTTTTATTTTTCGAACAATTAAACGCTCATCACGTTCGTCAAAAATTTTATTCGGGGCACATCGACCCTTATTTTGCACCCGATTTTTATGAACGAAGCGTTCAATGATACTTTGTAGTACTCCTGAAACAAACCGCGATTTTTCGCTGCGACTTTCGGCATTGAAAATGCTTGATGACCAGTTCTCGCTGTTCAATCGTAGTACGTCGGCCCATTTTTTATATATTTTTATATTGTCCACTTGGCGATCACAAACATACTAACAGTTGCATAGAAAAATAACTGTGCGCTAGTTATATTACATAATCTAGAAACTCAAAATACCGTTAACCAAGCGACTAGCAGCCGCCACAACGTAAACAAGCGCTTGCATGAAATAAGCTGTGAGCAAAAATATCGCATTGCGGTTGCATTTCATCCCGTAGTGTGCGTGGGACTATATTTCCACAAATTCTGCTTACTCATTATGTTAGCAAATCATTTAACTAAATATTTGCATTAAATGTTTTTTAAATTGCGACAATTTTTCATTCTGAAATAATATAAATTCATAAGCTGAAACTGCATGAAATAAGCTATGAGCTACTGTATATACATACATACAATTTTTGCATATGACGTCCAACGTCAGTCATATTTGACATTTGTGAACCAGGCATCAGAAACAAAATTTGATGATGGATTTTGTGCCACCTTGTACAATACTTATTAACCAGCTAGGCGCAACCTATTATTATTAGAAGGCCATTACGCACTGCGACCAGAGCTGATCTATTGTGAAAGGCCTTTTTGTAACCCTAGAGTTTTAGGCTTTTTAAAAATTTTAGCACAGTTTTGGGTTTGTTGTTCCAAAGATTGCATGGAGATACTACGATACCACCAAGGTGGTAAAGTCTCTGTCTGCCCAACGCAGAACATTCACAAAGCACATGTGTTAACTTTCTATGTCCGTTTCGCAAACGCGGCAGACATTGGTCTCGGATAGACCAATATTATTTAGATGGTACCTCAGGCTGCAGTGACCTGTAAGGTATCCGGTTAAAAGACGCAGATCTACTCTGTTTAGTGAGAGAAGTTAGTCAGATATTCCTTTGTTGGGACTTAGGAATAATTTGGCTTGACGCTGACCGGCACAGTTTAGCCAGTGTGCGGCAAGTTTTTTTTCTTCCCATTTTCTAAGGAATTCATTAATGTGGCCTTTTGTCAGTCCACAGAAAGGCTCAGGACCAGTAAGTTGCATATTTGCTCCTTGTTTTGCAAGTCATCAGCCATTTCATTTCCCTCATGCCCTTCATGCCCCGGAATCCATCCTAGTGTTACTATGTTGAGGTTTCCTAACGTGTTGAGAAGGTTTAGGCAATCATTTACCAATTTAGGGGTGATAGTTGTTGATAGAAGGGCTTTTAGAGTCGCTTGACTATCTGAAAGTATGTAGATGTGAGTACCTCTCATTTTCCTGCTAAGGCATTCTCTCACAGATATTTCAATGGCATGTATTTCTGCCTGGAATATTGTTGGGTAGGATCCCATCGGAATCGATTTTTTGAATTTGGGCCCATTGATTCCTGCCCCTGTTCTACCTTTTTCCAATTTGGACCCATCAGTAAACCATAGCTGGGGGCCATGTTTGAAAGTGATAGAGTTAGTTCTCCAGTCTGTTCGTTCATTAATTATAACTTGGAAGTTCCTCAAGAGTATTGGTTTGGGTAATAGTATATCATCCCTATGAAGAATGGGACTATGTAGGAAGTCTTCCAAGATCTTTAAATGTCCTACCTAATTATTACATTAAAATTTTAATGTACAGTCGGACTTGGTTAGTTATACAGGGTCGGGCACTCGAAGTATAACTAATTAAAAAGGCCATCAATTCAGTTTGGAAAATTACTTTTACTCAATTCAAATTAAAAAATGTGTGAAAATAATTTAGAATTAAGAATCGACTTTTGCCTTGACTAGAACCTTGAGGAGGGCCTTAGACTCCAACTCCATTTCATCGAAACTAGTTTTACAGTGTAAAGAGCAGCTGGAACTGCTCAGTCATTGGCTTGAAATCACTCTGATATTGATTCCCGGTCACAGGAACATATGGAGTAATGAGATAGCGAATGAGCTAGCAAGAAAAGGTTGACACTAGAAATAGCAGAGGTGGTGGCAGTTTCCACCCCATTCGACACATTAAAAGCATCCATTGAGTCACACTACCATGCTTTAGCCGAAAGAAGATGGAAGCAACTAACTACATGTTACAACAAAAAACACATGACCGTCATACAAAATCCAAAGGACGAATGATATGTTAGGATGCTCTAGGCCAAACATCTCACGCATCACTGCAACCCTTACAGGCCATTGGGAAGTAGGGGATCATGCAGGTAGACTCAATCTACCCTTCAATCATATCTGCAGGAGCTGTCAAGCGGAAGGAGCGAAGGGAAGTCTTTTCCACTATTTATGTGAATGTCCCGGGCTAGCCAGGGTACGACTTCGCTCCTTCGATAAGCCTTTCCTACAGCAAATTAAGGTGATCTCAGACATCGAGATAAAGGATTTGCTGTTATACTTGGACTTCAGTAAATGGATCTGACTGGAAACAAAAAAACAAAAAAGACATCATCACACGAGACATTGGTGCTGGTCACTAATTAGGAGCATTTCAGTGGAAATATTGAACCACTTCAACAACAACCACAACAGAAATTTGAGATGGCCCAGAAACGAATCGCAAGCTGCAAGCTGCCCGAATGTCACTTGCGCGTATTTTGGCCCACTCACAGACGATGGCTTTTTTCAACGCCTCGCAACTGGTGAATCTTTTAGTTTGAACCCTGCTGTTGCAGGCAAAAGCAACAATGGCTCAAAATACGAGGCTTCCGAAATTATAATAAACAACTCTTTAAGTTCACTGTATTTTATTTCTTGTTCATGAAATATTTTATAAGTATATGAATTTAAAGTTTATGAAATTAATAATGTTTAACAAGTTGTTTAAATTGCGTTAACTTAGAAGTGAAGTTTTTATATATTGTCGCGCCTCGTACGCGTCTGAATTTCCGTAAGCAACTGGACTTTTAAAGCACGCTTCGGTCAATTCAACGGCGTTTACAGTTCAGGCATAGTTGCATTTTTTGGTAAATATTACAATAGAATTTTTTAATATGAAGCGATAATTCAGGTTTAGTACATAAATATTTGAATACAGTTTTCGTCTAATTAGTACAAAAAACAATTTTAATATGGGATTGTATTATTAATCGGTAACACCTGCTCTCCAGAATAATCCATCGGAATCGCGTTTGGTGAATTTGAGAGTCATTGTGCGGACGTTCTGTAGTTCGGTACGTTGTTTTTTAGCCATTCTTGGTTCACTCGAGCTTTGTGAGACGGCGCCGACTCCGGTTGAAACGTCCATGGCTTGCCACAGAAATGTTTGTCTGCTCACGGCTTTAAAGCTTCCTGCAGAATACGTTACAGATAATATTTCACATTTACCTTGACGCCAGGCTTGCAGGAAACGATTGGAGAGCACTCAGCTGTGGTTACAGCAGCCCAAACCATTACCTGTGATAGGTGCTATCTTCTCGTGGCCAATCAAGGACTCAAATTCTCGTGGTCGAATAAACCCTGAGAGAGTTTACAAATTGCACAATTTGAAAAATTTTCTTGTCAGAAGCACAATGTTCGGAAAGTGACGGCATTAGGCCAAGCGAAGCAACTCCTTCGCCTTCTCAAGTCTGACTCGTTGCTGCTTTGGTGTGAGATCATGCGGCATTTGGATCTGGTAAGGCTTGACTTTGAGATAATTTTTCAGTAAGCGGCGGATGCTACGGTCAGATATTCTCAGTTCTTTTGCCATTTGATTGGCATTTCATCGGTGATTTCGCTCAAGTCGCTTCTTCAGCTTTTGAACCATTTCACATGACGTTCCAGTCTTTTGATGACCAACTCCATGACGTTTCGCGATGCTACCAGTGGTCCGATAAGCAAAAACTTTATTTACTTTAAGGTGCTCGAGCTCATGAACAAACGCTGGTTATGATTTCGAGCCAAATATAATACAATCGCGCTATTATGTTTGAAATCCATTACGGATTTTCTTTTTTCGCTTTTACTCTCGGCAAAATTCTTTCGCGCGCTAGTAAACAATACTCGGGAGTGTCGCTTAGCCAACTAATAGACAGCTTCTATTCGTGGAACACCATCAAGACGCACACCACAAATATGAGGAGGAGCTCGGTCAAACACCCAGAAAGGGTGTACGCGCCAATTATATATTGTATATATGTATATTTTAGGGTTTTCAAATAAGAGGTGTTATTTTGATATTCAAAGAAAGCGCCAATTTTTTAATATATGTAAATGATCGGATGTTTATTTCATTAATAGGACTATCAATAAGTTCGTGCGGTTTTACAACAGATGGCGTAACTTGATTATTATTCCATCGATCCACATTTCCAAACATTCATTGGAGAGCTACTGTCGTAAGGCACAAACGTCAGTATAAGTTTTTTATTTGAAGCGTAAACAACAATATTTTTACCACACTTGAAAATGTCGAATTTCGTGCCAAATAATGTGTTTTTGCGGGGAATTCTTCTTCATTATTTTAATATGAAGAAAAAAGCAGCCGAAAGTCATCGTATCTTGGTGGAAGTTTATGGTGAGCATGCTCTATCTGAGCGAACGTGCCAGAAGTGGTTTGCACGCTTTAAAAGTGGTGATTTTGGCTTGGAAGACGAAGAACGCGAGGGTGCGCCGCCAAAGTTCATGGATACCGAATTGGAGGAATTGCTCGATCAAGATCCGGCTCAAACGCAAGAAGAGGTTGCAAAAACTTTGGGAGTTGATCAATCAACCATTTCCAAACGTTTAAAAGCCATGGGAATGATCCGAAAGGTAGGCCATTGGGTGCCGTATGAATTGAAGCCAAGAGACGTTGAACGCCGTTTTATGGCATGCGAACAACTGCTTCAACGGCACAAAAGAAAGGGTTTTTTGCATCGAATTGTGACTGGCGATGAAAAGTGGGTCCATTACGACAATCCAAAACGTCGGGCAACGTATGGATACCCTGGCCATGCTTCAACATCGACGTCGGCGCAGAATATTCATGGCCTGAAGGTTATGCTGTGTATCTGGTGGGACCAGCTGGGTGTTGTGTATTATGAGCTACTGAAACCGAATGAAACGATTACGGAGGATGTCTACCGACGACAATTGATGCGTTTGAGCCGAGCACTGCGAGAAAAACGGCCGCAATACGCCGATAGACACGACAAAGTTATTTTGCAACATGACAATGCTCGGCCACATGTTGCACAAGTGGTCAAAACATACTTAGAAACGCTCAAATGGGATGTCCTACCCCACCCGCCGTATAGTCCAGACCTTGCGCCATCCGATTACTATCTCTTCCGATCGATGCAACATGGCCTGGCTGACCAGCACTTCCGTAATTACGATGAAGTCAAAAAATGGATCGATTCGTGGATTGCGGCAAAACCGACCGAATTTTTCACAAAGGGAATCCGTGAATTGCCAGAAAGATGGGAAAAAGTAGTAGTAAGCGATGGACAATATTTTGAATATTAAATTTGTAACCATTTTACGTCAATAAAGTTTCAAATTTCGAAAAAAAACCGCACGAACTTATTGATAGTCCTATTATAAAGAGGAAGGTATGCCGTTAATGGTGGAAAATAACATCAGGCACGCTTACAGGACAATATCCTTTTCATGAAATTTTCCATAACCGAATTGCAAAGTGGCTGCCATATGTCCTCGATAGCATCACGAATTCCATCTTTGAGGTCTTGAATCGACCCTGAGCTGTTGGCGTAGACCTTCTCTTTCACGTGGCTCCAAAGAAAAAAGTCACAAGGTGTTAAATCACAAGATCTCAGTGGCCAATTATGATCACCTCTTCGAGAGATAATACACGGTCCGGACATTTTTCCCGTAAAGCATCAATGGTTTTGTTGCTTGTGTGGCACGTAGCGCCGTCTTGTTGAAAATAAACATTGTCCAGATCAATACCATACAATTCCTGCCATAAAACATCGTTAATCCTCTCTTCTGTTTAACACCAAACACCTGTTATTGGAAAACCCTTTATATACCATATTTCGCTGTAAAATATTATATTTCACTTAGGTGATGAAAATTCCGATTAGTATCCTCTCTATGATATTCAGCAGTTGCATGAGTCTAAAAGTTAAAATAAAATATCAAATGGTGTTTTGGCATCACATTCCATTTGTTAATTGGTGATTTAATTAAGAGCTAAATCGTACATTTCCATTAGTCTCTGATTTCCTCTAGCATCCGCATGTTGCACCTGCATTCCTGGAAACACTCTGTGTTGTGTGTGCAAATGATTTTCATATTATCAATTATATAGTCGCGTGTTATTATTTTCGTTGTGTGCTTTTAGGCGCTGCTGCCGCACGTTGCTTGCTCATTTTGTCATCTGTTGTAGTTGTTTATGATTGCGGCATCACATTAAATATTACCAAATGATTATCATTACCGTTGTGTTGCGACAAATATGCGATAACTACAACAACAACAAATTGCAAAATTTATACTAAATAGGCAGCAGCAGCAGCAGCAACAATTACGCTGCTTATTAAAACTGTTAGTAATCAGCGATTAAATGTCATTTTGTCGCTCAACAACGTCACTATGGCTATTTTATTTTGTTGCTGTTTTGTTAAATATCACAAATTGCAATAATTATGCAAATTCTGTTTATTAAGTCACATTGGGAATTTTTAAGCAGCTGCCGACCATTAACGGTGTGATTTTGCAATAGTTTAATGTTGAGTTATTCCTATTTAATTGAGTGCACACATGCGGAAAATGGTAAAAATTTAACTACTGGTGCAAAAATTAAACGAAACCATACAGACCTCATTAACTGGATGGCCGTTGGGAGCTTCTACAGTTTATTGGTTGCGTAGTGGAGTTATTAAAATTCGGATAATAAATTATGAAAATCGGGGTGTTCCATTGCCTAAATTTGTTTTTTTTATTTATTCCATTATTAATTGCTACTACTAATTAACATTAACAGCATTTGAAAAGCTATTTTAAAATAATTGAATTCAATCGTAACATTACAATAATAAATTCACAGTGAATCGGCAACGGTCTACCTAACATAATTTAAAAAAAATATATCTACATATAAAATATTAAATTTCTTATGATTAACTTGCATTCAATGATGTGACCGCCAACAAAACAAAAACGCAGAGTAATTTGATCGGGTTTTTCCTTGAAGCCTTATCACGGCTATCTTCTCGCATTAGAAATGATTCCAAAGTATTTCAGAGCAAAAAGTCCTTATTTGGGTCCTTATATAGCGACTTTCTGTGGTTTTTATTTCCTCTTTAACTGTCGGTGTTCTCAGATCCTTGTAGATTTGGGCATTGGAGGCTTACCGCGGGTAATTTATTAACATCCTGACTACTTTAGACTAAGATATTTGTGGTATTTCGATATGAGTTGGCTGCAGTACCACATAACCGGATACCGCACGTCAAAAATGGGTTTGTGAGTGGCCTTATACTAGAAAATTTTGGTTATGTAGCGACAATTGCGTTTTTTTGAGACGATTGAGTAGTGAAGTCTTCTCGCGACGAACAAAACTAAAATTTTGCAAGACTCATATCATGCCAGTCCTAACGTATGGCTCAGAAGCTTGGGAGGGAGATTCTGCGGAAGATTTCTGAACCTTTGCACGGGAATAAAGATCCAAGGAAAATACTATAAACAATTATTGAAGTGATTCCGTGATATCATCATCCGTTTTTATTTGGATAAGATATCCATCTGTTTTATTTAGATATGATATCAGAACCCTTCCCATCAGTAATAGCTGAAATTTTGGAATGTGCACTGGCTACACTCAGTAGATGGGCCGCTAGTTGCGGTCTCAGAATCAACTCTGGCAAAACGGAGTTGATGCTATTCACCAGGAAATACAAGCCTCCACCTTTTAAACTTCCAAGACTAAACAACCAGTGTCTTACATTTTCATCGAAAATCAAGTATCTTGGGGCAATATTTGACCCCAAGCTCTACTGGAAGCTGCACATAGAAAATTGAGTTAAGAAGGTCAATATAGTCTTCTACACCTGTAAATCTATCTTCAGCAAAAAATGGGGTCTCAAGCCACGTGTCTTACTTACATTATGACAATTGCAAAACATTTTTGTATTTACCCAAATACAAACCCTGAGTTATCCCAAAATATATATTCCGAGCACATACAGGCATGCCCATATTCGTCGGACCCGACGGATTTCGATGACTCTTTGGGCCCATTCCAATCGACGAGGCTTGTCCGCAGGCAACAATCTTTGCGTCAATTGAATCTTATACGGGAATAAATGCAAATCAATGCGGATAATTCGTTCTAAAGTGGTCCAAGCAATGCCCAACTGCTGAGAACGGCGATTTTGGGATGTCCTTGGCGACGCCTTGAAAGTTTTGACTATTTATTTATTTCACGTGGATTTTTAATTATTTTTTTTATAAAAATATAGTTTGTACTACAACAAAAACCTTCAATACAATCCTGATAGTATTCTACAACGGCTAATGGAAATTTTCGAAGTGTGTGTTATGTACCAAATAGGTGGAAACTTGTTCGAGACGTTCTCATACTAAAGGTAGGGAGAAGAGTACATGCTCAGCGAAGGACTTTAGGCCAATTAGTATGTGTATGGCTAACATTAGAATCTCGCTAAAGAGCTCTAGTATATCAATTGCACTACACGCTTACCTCACGGAACATCGAAGGTAATGAAAAAGCGGATGAACTGGCAAGAAGGGGATCTACCATGAATACCGCTCTTGCAGAATCCGTATTCACACCACTAGGTGCAGTCAAGAGTGCAATTTCCCTAAAATACCTCCAAATCGCAGATTGTAGATGGAGAGACCAGACGAAGTGCAAAATTGGCAGAACGTTATGGCCCACCTACAACCTTAAGCAATCGTTAACATTGATAAACATGAAACGACGGGATGCCTGGAGACTAACGGCAGTTATAACTGGCTTCTGGTGTATCCGAGAACAAGCCGCCAAAATGGACATCCCTCACAACACATACTGTCACAGTTGTAAACAACCGGAGAAAAAGGAAACAATCTTCCATTTCCTCTGCGAATGCCTGCCCTATGGAGGGAATGTCAATCCTCGGCAAACCTCTGTTCGAGAGTGTCGAACAACTGTCTTGCTTAGACATGGGATTCTTAAACCGCACAGACTGTACCAAAATTCGGAAAATTTTCATAAATATTTCACACTTTTTACTCAGAGTTTTTAGAAATATTTCAGGTATGCAGTTATATTTGCCTTAATTTTTGAAATTACTTATAAAACACAAGGAGAGTAAAGTTCGAAATTATATGGTAAACCTGGGAACAGCTGCATCTACAAATTACTCCTTATGGAAAGCAACAAAACACATTAATGGCGCAGTAATACGTAAACCTCCCATCAAAACAGAAGACGGCACATGGGCAAAAACAAGCAAAGAAAAAGCCGATACCCTAGCCAAAAACTTCTTAGACACATGTACAAGCGAAATGGTTAATCAAAACATTAACATTAAATCTGATAACATAATAAACGTTCCGCAAATCAAAACTAGAAAGACCACCATAAGCGAAATTAAAAATCAAATAATACAGCTAAACGATAAAAAAGCTCCAGGATATGTCCTAATAAATGAAAAAATTTTAAAAGAGTTACCTGAAATAGCATTGTAATTCATAAGAAACATATTTAATTGCTTGTTAGAGACTAAATATTTCTCACGACTATGGAAAATTGCTCAAATTACCGCCGTACGCAACCAGGAAGAGATGCCACCAAAACTGGCTCATATCGACCCTTCAGCTTATTGCCAATACTTTCAAAAGTGTTTGAAAAAATATTGTTCGACCGACTAGAACCAGTTTTGACAACAAAAAAAGTGATACCAAGCAATCAATTCGGCAACACCCAACACTCCAACAAATCCACAGGGTTGCTAACAAAATACTTAACGATATGAATGACAAAAAATATTGTGTAGCCGTATACCAGGACATTGCAAAAGTCTTTGATAAAGTTTGGCATAAAGGACTTTTGCATAAGCTCAAGCGAATCTTTCCACAAAACTACTTTGAACTTTCGAAGAGCTACATAACTGATCGAAAATTTTATAAAGGATATGAAGACGAATATTCCGATATTCTACCAATGCCAGCTGGAGTACCGCAAGGCAGTGTATTAGGTCCTCTTTTATATCTAATATACACCGCAGATGTGCCAACGCCGACAACAGATATTGCAATGATAGCAACGTTCGCGGAAGATACTGTATTAATGGCGACAAACAACGACAAAAAACTGGCGACCTTTACACTTCCAAAATTAATAAACAATACAGTCAACTGGTTTGACGAATGGGGATAGAAGTTAATAGAGACAAAACTATACAAGTTATATATACAAACAAAAAGACATCAAAATATAATCTTACCTTAAAAAACAACAAAATAAAAATCTGCCCAGCAGCAAAATATCTTGGAATAACTATTGACGAAAAACTAACATGGAAGCAGCACATCATTAACAAAAGAAATCAAATCTAGAATAAGTACCGGCAATTAAGTTGGCTAATCGGAAGAGCATCAAAACTATCACTTTGTAATAAGGTGACTATACTAAAAAAAATTATTACTCCTATCTGAAAATGCTGAATAGAAATATGGCGAACGGCTAAGAACACAAATCTTCAGCTCATACAGCGAACACAATCCAAAATATTACGAAATATACCAAATGCTGGTTGGTTTTTTTCCAATGAAGCCATATATCGTGACTTAAACGTGGACACAATCCAAGAAACAATCACAAAATGGTGCACTAAGCATGTGGGCGAAAAGTAAGGTGAATTTATTTGTCAAACTTCGCGGAATTAAAATTTCGCTCTAGTAATTTTTTTTTATGAGTTGACAGCACTGTTAATAACATCTGGGCCAACTTTCATGTGAATGTCATTATCAGTAATATATTTACGCTTGTGTTTACCAAACGACCAAGAGTGCATTTTTCGATTTTTACAATGTCTGATTTGATTGAGCAGAGAAGTGCCATCAAATTTTATTTGCAGAATGAAATTTCGGCTGCGGAAACGTTTAGCATGTTGCAGAAGGCATTTGCTGATTCGACCATGTCGCAGAAAAATGTTTATAAGTGGTACAAATACTTCAAAGAGGGTCGAGATCGTGTTGATGACTTGGAGCACTCCGGACGACCATCGACGTCAATAAAGTGAAGGAGTTAGTGCTCAAAAATCGTCGGTTGACTGTTAAAGACCTTACTGATATGATCGGAATATCAGAAAGATCTGTGAAAACTATTTTGAAAGACCATTTGGGCCTACGAAAAATCAAATCTCGTTTGGTACCGAAAACTCTCAATTTCTGCCTCCGAAAACTTGTAACAAACCATCACGTCATCCTTGGTGGATCTTTAATAAATCAGCCATAAACGTTTGCCTACATCAGTATAAAAAGGCCGCAACTAGTCCTGAAGTTTACAGAACTCTATTTGGCGAACAATTTGAAAA
This sequence comes from Anastrepha ludens, assembly GCF_028408465.1. Lineage (NCBI taxonomy): Eukaryota > Metazoa > Arthropoda > Insecta > Diptera > Tephritidae > Anastrepha > Anastrepha ludens. The sequence continues at coordinate 52,224,174 of NC_071501.1, read as the reverse complement.
GTATACTCAAGACAACTGGAGCTTCATCTACACAGATGGATCTAAAACCAATAATGTTGCCACATTCGCCGTAGTTTCCAACACAGGGTTAATCATATGAGGTGGTTGGCTTTTCGATGGAACCTCAGTCTTCACAGCCGAAGCACTGGCAATCAAAATTGCTATTGAATATGCGACAAAACTGAAGGGGAATTTCGTAATATGCACAGACAGTTTATCATGTTTGAGTGGGCTCCGAAGCGTAAACACCTTCAGTAGTCTAATTCAAAATATTAAAGCAGCATTAAATACTCATCATATAAAGATCAACTTTTTATGGGTACCGGGTCATGCTGGGATCCCAAGTAACGAGGCAGCAGATGCGGCCGCCAAACAAATCCATTTCCAACCCTGCCTTACTTTTGCAACATTTGAAAAACACGATTCGATTAGGATCGTTGCAGCATATATTCAAAGTGAGAAAGATAAGAATTGGAAAGAATTTTCATCCTGGTACAGCAAAGTTAACCCATCAGGAGAAAACCCCCACCGGTTACGCATTGGGCACATCCTCTTGACACACGAACACCTCCTCACAGGAAAACCCAAAAACACATGTCCTTGGTGTGGATCACTTTCCCCGGTCGACCACTTACTAGATGAATGCCCCAATCTCCGAAACCACAGGATCAAAATATTTGGCGACATTAAACCCTCCGCACTTCTTGAAAAATCTTCTTCTCAAAACATTCACAAAATATATAACTTTCTGAAACAATGTAAGTCAATAAAGATTATTTAAACTCCATAATTGGAACTAAATCAACACAGGCATTATATTAAACGTTTTTCAGTAAGAGCGCTTCAACTTTTTTTTTGAATACAACACAAACGGTTTGACCTTTTTAACTAATTTTTTTTTTATTATCGAGTTTGAACACATACATTTAAGTATGAAACTCGATTTCTTTTGCATGACCACCGCGTGCACGTTTTACGAAGTCCAATCGTTGAACCCAATTTTCGACCACTCTTTTGCATAAATCGGCCGAAATTCCAGCAATTTCGCGTTCAATATTAGCTCTGAGCTCACAAATCGTCGCCGGCTTGTTACTGTAGACCAATGACTTCACATAACCCCAAAGAAAATAGTCTAGAGGCGTCAAATCACACGAGCGGCCCATTTCTGGAAATAATGCGCTCATCGAACTTACTCTTCAACAAATCAATTGTAGCGTGTGCTGTGTGGCTTGTGGCCCCGTCCTGTTGAAGCCACATGTCGTCTAAGTCCATATCATTCAATTGCGGCCAAAAATAATCGTTTATCATGTCGCGGTATCGATTTCCATTCACAGTAACGTGGCGATCGTTCTCGTCAACGAAAAAATATGGGCCAATTACGCCGCCGGCATGTAAACCGCACCAAACAGTGATTTTTTCGGGATGCAACGGTGCCTCATGAATCACGTGAGCCCAGTAACGCGTATTTTGCTTGTTGACAAAGCCATTGAGCCAAAAGTGAGCTTCATCACTGAAGATGATTTTTTGGAAAAAATCTGGATTAAAGTAGCAGCAACAGAACGATTATTTTCATAAAAAATTTGCACGATTTGCAATCGTTGCTCAAGTGTATAGCGTTCCATGATGAAATGTATACTAATGAAGTTCACAAATGACAAGCGAAAAATAAAAAATATTGCGTCGTTCGCCCTCCCTATTGGAAAAAAGTTGAAGCGCACCTATTGAAAAACGCCTTACTTAAAGAAAGAGTCATAAGCCCTGGCAGCTAGTACTCCTCTATATTTAGATATACCTAATAAATAATAATAAAAATATAAAAAAAACAATAATAATAATAATCTGTTATTCTTACATTGGTAAAAGAACATAATATACCCTAATTGTACAAAAATTACATATTGTTAACATATAACAGACGGTAATAAATAAAGGGGAGACATAAAAAAAACAAAATGTTTCACATTTTTTTCTGCTGACGGTGTTGGGTGCTTTCATTCATATAAAATTGTGGAGTAGGCGATTTAAGTTTTTTTTAATTCATTCTTTAAGTTTTTTTTAATTCATTCTACTGTTTTGTATTATTGTAAGCTCTTAAGTTCTTAAGAAAAAAAGCACTCAGTTTCATAGATTCTAATACGTCTGAAAAAATTAAGTTTGGAACAGTAAGCCTCGTTTCATCCAGTTTAACATAGCAAAGCAAAAATGCCAAACTTAGTTTTCTTCAAACCTTAACTTAACATTAACAGACTAAAAAAAAATAGTTATTTTTGTTTTGACATCACACAAAACGCCACTAAATAACTTCAAGGCTGTCTGTAATAGAAGACGCTGACTAACCGGGTAGCAAATTGCAGCGAGTTTTGTGATGTAAATCGCATGTGTGCTGCCAGCCCATATCTCATAAATGACATGCCATATGTGACATGCGACAGTTAAAAAGTTTTCTCTATATTTAAGCTTTACTTTTTTTCTTTCGTGATATTAATGATCAAAAATGTCGCTAGCAACACCAGTAGCAATAAGGGAAAAACAATAAAAAAACACAAAAAGTGAAAAAAGTCGGCAGAGGTTTTTTCGACTACCTAAAATGTAGTAAATGTACTAAATTGTCGTTGGATTCATTTGTAAATAGAAACGATTACATGAGTCTGCCGAAACGTATGCTAATAATTATTTTGTTTGTTCAATAAAAGAAACGAAAGAAACAGCAACGTAGTAGAAATGAGTCAAAATCTCATTTTCACGTGTGTGAAAAAATGGAGCGACAATAAACAAGCGCATAAATTTCATACATGCATATTTTCGTGGCGCTAAGAACAAGCTTAAGCCCGGAGCAAAACAAAGCAAAGCCGCACGTGAGCATAAAACAACAGCGAGCGAATACTACGGGGAGGGCGAAAAGAAAGTTGAAAGAAAGAAGTTTCATATTGCACACATATACACACACGCGCGCACAAGCACACATACATACCAGTGTATATATATTTATAAAAGCTTTGTAAAAATATGCTCGGGTTATTAAAAGTTTCTGACCTTAATTCAGTGACTTGCACATACAAATATACGTACATATGTATGCAGAGCTACACATCTTCTTCCGTATGTACGAAGAAAAGCAATAAAATTGGAAGAATATAACAAGAAATAAAATTGAATGAAACAAAGGAAATAAAAATCTTAGAGTAAGAAACCAAAGAAATATTTACGTAGAAAAAATTTTATGGTTGCGTGCTGTCGAAAGACACCCACCAGCAAATATATAAGTTCTGTATTTACTCACATATATACGCTACATATATGTATTTGTACAAAACTTAAATTGTACCTACAACTCAGAAGTGTACTGCGCGTCCGTGTGGGTGTATGTTTATTATATATACATACACACACACTTGGATATAATAATATATACCTGCAGCTTATTACATACTTTATTTTATTCTGTATTATATTCCACAAGGCCGCCTTAGCCGAATGGTTTGGTGCGTGACTACCATGCGGAATTCACAGAGAGAACGTAGGTTCGAATCTCGGCGGAACACTAAAAGGAAGAAAAACATTTTTCTAATAGCGGTCGCCCCTCGCCAGGCAATGGCAAACCTTCGAGTGTAGTTTTGCCAAGAAAAAGTTCCTCATGAAAAATATCTGCCGCACGAGACGCGGTCCACAATTAGGAGGAAGAGCTCGGCCAAACACCCAAAAAGGGTGTACGCGCCAATTATATATACAGTATAGTATCTTCTACCGGACCCTATTTCTTAAACGAAAACCTGCCGTAAACAGATAGTTTTGTCAGTATAAGTAAACGCGTTTTTCTCGGAACCGCGTTTTCAAAGTCGATTGTCAAATGTTCTCGAAAACTACTCCACCGATCTTGATGAAATTTAACACAGGTGTTCGAAATACAATTTACTCGTGCTTGGTCGAAGGATTGTTTTTTTTTTTAATTAAAACTATTTTAAGAAACAAAATGTCAAGCAAATTTGACCGAAATTTTAATTTTTTCAGAAAAATATCTGCCAAAACTCCAATTTTTACTTTTTTGTCTTTCCTTCGTTCAAGCACGAGTTTATGGTCTTAACTAAAACACTTATTTTTGTTTTTTAATTTTTGATGAGCCTGTCCGGAGTTATGCTGACAACGCGGACGAACCTTTTTTTCGAGGGGTCACCAGAAAAGACGTCACAATGGAGGAGTTTTAATTTATTTTTGTGAAAATTTCAGAAATTATTCTTTAAATATGTATCTATAAGACAGAAAAAAGATTGAATTAAATAAATACTTTTTTACATAGGAAAAAAAAAAATATTGAAAATATGCCTTTTTTTACCCGACGAAACCCATGTAACCCCTTAATGCAGTACAAACAAAAATACATACGAGGTGTGTTCAAAAAGGGAATGCTGTTGTGCTTGCTGGGAGAAAAACAAACGTTAACACTTCTCAATTCTAGACCACGAGGATGGGAAGCCGCATTATCTAGAAATAGAACGACACTCCGCTCTTGAAGTTGCATTTTGCTATCAAACTACACGAGAAAATCTGTCATCAAATCAGACGTCATCCAAGCCTTTTTGTTTGATCGCCACGTAACGGGTAAATTGTTCAAATTTATGTAGCGAAATGTCCGAGGTATTGCAGATTTCCCAATAACAAAAAGGAGTTCTTTTTGTCTAGCCACATTGACGCAGTATAAAATTGTGAGCCTATCCTTAGCCATTTCTGAACCTGTACATTTTTCACCTTTTAATGCAAATATTTTATCAGGTAATGCTCGGAAATACAAGTCAGCCCCATCTGCATTATAAATGTTTCGCGAAGTAAAACTTTTTATATCATCTTGATGGATGATGCACTAAAATCGTCGTAATTGAGTCTCACTGGAATTTATTTAGCTTTGCTCCTCATAAGTGTGCCTGGCAGAGGAATGCCTTTAATTCGTGTCTTCACAAACCATTCGTAGCACAATTTATCAATATTAAAACCTTTGGGCTTCAGCAGACTCCTCTTTCTCTCCGGATTGACATCAGTGTTCCACAAAAGTCATGTTGCTTATGAGCTCCTCCTCCTATTTGTGGGGAGCGTCTTGATGTTTTTCCACAAATGGACGGACCTACAAATTCAAGCTGACTCCGAATGGCAAATATTTTTTATGAGGAGCTTTCTCATGGCAGAAATACACTCGCGGGCTTGCCATTGCTTGCCGAGGGGCGATCGCTATTAGAAAAAAAATTCGGTAATTTTGCTCTTTCAACAAGATTCGAATCTACGTTCTCTCTGAATTCCTAATGGTAGTCACGCACCAACCCATTCGGCTACAGTGGCCGCCGAAAATATTAAAATACTCGCCCTGTAGTTTTTTCCATAATATTTAAAGGGGGAAACTAGGTCTAGGCTTCTAGTGGGTATGCGCACAGACTGAATATGGCCACCGCGGTCTCGGCGGCACACCTCCATCCGATAGTCCAAATTTTCGATGACGCTGAGGCATAATTGAGGTTCTATGCCGTTGATGTGCCGAATTATCTCATTCTTTAGCTCTTGAATTGTTACTGGCTTATCGACGTACACCTTTTCTTTCAAACAACACCAAAGAAAGAAGTCCAACGGTGTCAAATCACTTGATCTTGGCGGCCAATTGACATCGCCACGACGTGAGATTATTCGGCCATCAAATTACTCGCGCAAAAGAGACATTGTTTCGTTAGCTGTGTGACAAGTGGCACCGTCCTGTTGAAACCACATATCGCCCACATCCATATCTTCCAATTCGGACCATAAAAAGTTCGTTATCATCTCACGATAGCGAACACTATTCACAGTAACTGCCGAACCGACCTCATTTTCGAAAAATACGGCCCAATGATGCCGCCGGCCCATAAACCGCACCAAACAGCCACTCTTTGTGGGTGTATTGGTTTTTCGGTAATCACTCTTGGATTGTCATAATTGACGAATTGGATTGATTATTGACGAATCCACTGGATGAAAATGTGCCTCATCACTGAAGATGATTTTCTTCGAAAATTGGTCATTCTCTGTTGCCATTTCCTGCCACCATTCTGATCATTGATGACACTTGAAATGGTCAAGAGGCTTTAGTTCTTGAGTCAATTGCTTCATCGACGACGAGCGTGAGAGGTGCAATTGTTGGGCACGACGACGAGATGAGGTCGACGGCTCTTCAACCACACTATGCTCTACAAGCATGCACTGGTGTTTTCACATCTCCTACAGACCCGGTTTGCTCAAACTTTTGCACAATTTTTCCGATTGTGCGCACATTCGGACGATTAAATTGACCGAAAAAATCAAAAAGTGCGCGATATGCATTTTGATTTGAACGCCCGTTTTCATGATAAGCTTGAATAACTTTAGCGCATTGCTCAGTTGTTTGTCTTTCAGTGACTCAAATTGAGTTGGCTTGGAATTGAAAAATGTCAAATAAAATGCAGAAAAAAACTTGATGTTTAGGTGTGGTTTTCATTCAACATCGGCCCTTAAAATTTAACAACCCTTTATACGCTAATCTAACTGTGCACCAATGCATATGCCGTAAATTAAGTTGGGGCTTCTGTCAAAACTTTTCGGTCGAGAACTTGGACTTCCAACTTTTTGCCAAAAGAGATTTCTCTAGTCATAAAGGCGGGAATTTTGCATCCTTACAACCCAGATATCTTTCCCCACATATCTATTCGCGAGTTTTTTTCAAAGGAAGTTCGACCTTTTAGAACCCAAAAGGAGTCGATTCTAAGAAGAACGGAGCTATGGAATCTATAGCCCTAATCGGGCGAACGATCATATTATAAAACCACTTTGAGTTTTAGACCTCATCTCCCGGTTATAGCTTCTATAAATAGAAAACATGCAATATGCCGAACTGTTGAATTCTAGTTTAGGATTGGACAGAGCCTGTTGGAAACAAAGTTTGATGTTTTACTGACTCTCACTAACTTTACTTTATACTAAAAGCATTTGGCATTGATCTGTGAAAGTCTTTGATAGTGAAAGTGCAAAAGGAGCATTACTTATTTTTTCAAGACTTTTTCTTTTTTTTTTAGATTAATCTTCTCAGCAGAAAGGCAAAAACAAATTTTATATTCGTTTATGGTTCAGAAAATTTGGATAATCAATTTCAGATTTTTCGGCTTTAATTAAGATCACCTCCAGCTGGAATAGTAGCAGTTCTTGCTTTATCTTATGTTTACGTGAAAAAGATTTAAGACTGAGCCCTTTCGGACGATTTTCTTGCCATTTAAATACTTAAACAATGTTAACACAATTTGATTACATAGAACGGGGGGCTATGTTGGGCGCCGAACATCCAACTCTTGAACTAGAAAATCCGTTAAATGAGTTACATGAAAAAAATATATAGAGGTCTGAACCTTACATAAGTAAATAGTTTTGTGAATGATAAATTCCGGTTTTAAAAAGTCGAATAGTCGACCACCCTATTAACGGATGGTTGTCGTGTAAGAAAGAAGGCAAAAAAAGAACAATTGTGAAACTCCAATAGAAGTAGAAATTAAGAGAGTCTGCAATACAAGTTTTAACTGCTTCGCCCAGAATTATACTTCTTAAGTTCTGAATTTCACTGCATTTATACATACATACATACATATATACATACAAACATGACTAAAATGTTTAATTAAGTTTCATACAAAATATACTTTAAAAGAAGCTTAAGAGTGCACTGAAGAGGATATTTGAATAAAGCGAACTTTTCGTTTAAGGAAAAATATTATCCATGTACTTGAATCCATATAGATATATATAGATGGATATGTGTAAACACTCCCAAGTTAAATGCATGCATGTTTCAAAAAGCAGGTCGAGTACAAACTTAGTTACTATAATTTTAGTAATAATAAAAAAATGAGACTGCTGCCCAAAATTCAGTTTAATTCACTGAAGGAAAGGGCTGATTTTTAATGCTGTTTTTCTTTTATATCCACAATTTGTCATTTACTTACTCACATTTACAAATTAAATGAAAACTATTAACGCACGAGGGTCGTTTGGAAAATAAAAACCACTCAATTAATTGGCGTAAACCTTTTTTATTTTTCGACATCGTCTCTTTTTAGGCGTATATAAAGGGTGGTTAAGTTTCAAGGGCTGGTGTTGATTTTGAATCAAATACAATTTTTTTAAGAAATTATTGTCATTTTTCTTTATTATGATAAAACTGGTATGGGTCAATTACAAATGGAGAAAAAAAAATCGTCGGCCTCGGTGGCATACCATCAAAGACCACCAAATGCAAATAGTTCCTTATCTAAAGGGTGGTTCAGTTTCAGGGGTCGGTGTTGATTTTGAATTAATACACTGTTTTTAGGAAATTATTGTCATTTCTCTCTATTATGATAAACGTAGTATGGTTCAATTACGTATGGGACAAAATATCGGCCAAATGACAGCCACGGTCTCGGCAGCACACCTCCATCCGATGGTCCAAATTTTCTATGACGCTAAGGCATAATTGAGGCTCTATGCCGTTAATGTGCCGAATTATCTCATCCTTTAGCTCTTGAATTGTTGCTGGCTTATCGACGCATACCTTTTCTTTCAAATAAGAAAGATCGGGGTCGCTGACGTTTAGGTGTGGTTCACATTCAACATCGGCCCTTGAAATTTAACCACACTTTACTTCGTCCAGCGCGGTTTAGGTTTATTGATCCCTTTAGACTAATAGGATTTGCCCAAGCCAAAGTGGACATTACATAGTTTCTGCAATCACCTTGTGGTTTGAACAAAATCTATACGGACAGTAAAATTTGGCAAACTTTCAGTTTGGGTGTGAAGATGCAAGGGAATGGAAGATTTGGTGTTTAGAGAAGATAAGAGAGATGTACGATCATATTTGAATATTCTGCAATATCATTTGACAAATAGTACAACGAAATTTGGCTTCATTATTTAAAAATATCTGAGTGGAGGGTGCTCAGCGCTCATTCTTTTTCGGATCACAGATACATCCAGTTTTCTACCAGAACAGCGATCCAAAATAAAAAGCTCAGATTATCTGATAAGGGTGGCTTCCTTTGAATTGCAGTTAAGTATGGAATATATCAGTCCAAAGCCCGGATATTAATCTATTAGAATTTTTTTTATAATATTTAAAGAAAACATTGCAACATAACACAGCCAAGGTCGGACAGAATTCAAAAACGTTATTGTCAGCGAACAACGCGACACACACAAGTCTATAATCTTCAGAAATTGGTTAATTTTATGAGAAGCAAGTTACAAGGTATTTTAAAGGGTGATTAAATTCCAAGGGCCTATGTTGAATATGAATCACACCTAAACGTCAAGTTTTTTCTGCAGTTCATTTCCCATTCTTCAATCTCAGGCTAACTCCATTTGAATCATGGAAAGATACTCAACCGAGCAATGCGTTTAAGTTATTCAGGCTTATTATGAAAACGGGCGTTCAAATCAAAATGCATATCGCGCACTTCCTGAAGAAAATCATCTTCAGTGATGAGGCACATTTTCACCTCAGTGGATTCGTCAATAAGCAGAATTGCCGCATTTGGGCGAATGAGAATCCAAGAGTTATTGCCGAAAAGCAATGCACCCACAAAGAGTGATTGTTTGGTGCGGTTTATGGGCCGGCGGCATCATTGGGCCGTATTTTTTTTCCAAAATGAGGCCGGTCAGGCAGTTACTGTGTTCGCTATCGTGAGATGATGACGAACTTTTTATGGCCCGAATTAGAAGATATGGATGTGGACGATATGTGGTTTCAACAGGACGTTGCCACTCGTCACACAGCTAACGAAACAATGGCTTTTTCGCGCGAAAAATTTGATGGCTGAATAATCTCACGTCGCGGTGATGTCAATTGGCCGCCAAGATCAAGTGATTTGACACCGTTGGACTTCTTTTTTTGGTGTTGTTTGAAAGAAAAGGTGTACGTCGATAAGCCAGCAACAATTCGAGAGCTAAAGGATGAGATAATTCGGCACATTAACGGCATAGAACCTCAATTATGCCTCAGCGTCATCGAAAATTTGGACCATCGGATGGAGGTGTGCCGCCGAGGCCGTGGCGACCATTTGGCCAATATTTTATTCCACTTGAGCTGTACCAGTATTATCATAATAAAGAAAAATGCTAATAATTTCCTAAACAAATTTTATTTTATCCAAAATCAACACCGGCCCTTGATACTTAACCACACTTTAGTTGCTCGGTTTACATGCAAAGCACTGGTGCACATATCAGTTTTTGAGACATTGAACTTAAAGCTATTAACATCTGCTTCTTCTTAATTGACGCGGTAACCGCTTAGGCGATTTTGACCGAGTTGAACGGAACATTTGTCAGCCAACGAAGCCGCTGGATCTTTATTCGCTGCGCTATGTCTATGTCGCCGTAAAGCTCATACAGCTAATCGTTCCATCGCCTGTGATATTCGCCGTTGCTAACGAGCAAAGGTCCAAAAATCTTGCGCAGAATCTTTCTCTCAAGCACTCCAAGTGGAGCTTCATCGGATGTTGTCAGCGCCCACGTTTCTGCGCCAAACGTTAGGACGGGCATGATGAGAGTCTTGTAGAGTGTTAGTTTTGTTCGCCGAGAGAGGAATTCACTACTCATTTGCCTACTTAGCTGGCAAGAGAGATTCTACGTTGGATTTGAAGGCTGACATTGTTATCGGTGTTAATGCTGGTTCCTAAATAAACGAAGTCTTTTACAACCTCGAAATCAAAGTTGTCAACAATGACGTGGGTGCCGATATGCGAGTGCGCCGACTATTAACTGCAAATGTAAAAATACTACCTTAACAGCTGTGTTTGAAGTTTATAATGTTTTTTCTTTTTATTTTTATGTTATTTTTAAAAGTAATAACTGTATTTTCTCCCAAAAATTATTTACATTAGTCAAATAGAACCAAAGATTGATAAAAAACATGAAAAATACATATTTTTTTAAGCCATATGTCTCAGTAGTAGATGTCAAAAAACTTCCTTGACAAACTGCAAATTAATAAAGCGGCCTATATGCGCATGCAGGTTCGCTACAAGGATTAATATATTTATTTTCCGAATTTTCAATATATTTTATTATATTATTTTCCAACTTAATTTGTACTTACTTAAGGGGGGAGCCTAATTTATGAGGTCTAAAAATTGCATCTCTTTGCGATTTTTTTTTTAAGGAAAAAATTAATTTAGCACGGCAAAGTTTTTTCTATCTTTTAATGAACATTTAAAAAGTATAAAAAAATGTGTGTACTGGTTAAAATAAGTTGAAAAAAATGTTTAACATAGAAATTAGTAGAGCGCTGCAACGCTGGAGTTTCCAACTGGCGTACAAGATACAGCTCGTAATTATTATCTAAAGCAAAAAATTCAAATGGATTTCTAATTATCATGATTTTTTATTCTAGATGAACTAAGAAAACTGAGAGAAATTCCAAAATTTCAACTTTTTGTAGGTTTTAAAGAAAAAAATGCCTTTCTATAAAAAAAAAATTACCTCCAACTTGGTATAAAAATCTTGAAAATTTTTTTTTATCTATTTTGTTAGTTGAAATAGAAGAGAATTTAATACTGAAGGGAACAAGCTATGATTCATTTCAAAAGGTTCATTAGTTTTTTTTTTCATTCAAAAAAATCATAAAAATGAAAAGTCGAGAAAAGAAGATAAAGTTTGTACTACTCGTATAGTTGTCCGGTCACAGCGTAACTACCTAACGCTCGCCTACCTTTGGCTTTGTATCTACGGAAATACTGAGAACTAGGCTCTGTAACTTTGTGTGAATATTCTGAAATATATTAGGAATCACTTAAAACGAAAAAAAAAAATTGATTTTTTTGACCTTATAAACCACGACTTATAAATTTTACTGGATCATCTAGTCGCTTTCTTATGTTGGGCATTGTGTTTAACAAAACTGAAGTCCAAGTAGGCAGCATTGAATGTTGGGGCGATTAATTATATTGTGGAAATAACTACTGTAATGATCAATCGTATATATTTAATATTTATTACAAATGGGTCCCTTCTTATATATGTAAATGTAAGCACTCATATTATCATCATCACTATCCTCATCCAACTACTTATTTTTGTTGTAGCCATGGGGAAGTTCTAATAGTTTCCCCTTGTCGGTATGATATTCTATCTTTCTTTTACCAATAGTCATTTCTTATAACTGAAAAATATACCTACTCTGCTCTAAAGACAAGGCAACTTCTCATTTTTGTTCTCAACAAGTAATCAGCACGGAAGGATCAAACTACTCATTTTCGCCCTTAAAAAGTAATCAGCACAAACTCCGCAATAACTCCTCATTTTCCTCATTAAAAACTAATCAGACTGAGGAGTTTCGTTAAAATGTTTTATTTAGAAACTATAAAATTTATATTTTTTGTTTCCATTAAAAAACTTTTACACACTAATTCGGTGTTTCATCCACGGAGATTCGAACTCACGAATTTTCAACTTTTAGCCAACCATCTACTCATTCGGCTACGGCGACCTTAGAACAAATGCAGCTAAATTTCACACTAGAACTTGTTTCAGAGCAGCCACATTATAAGCATACAAATGAGTTGCCTTGGCGTTTAAAGTACAGTAGATATATTTTTCACTTATATGAAAGTGCTATTGGTAAAAGAGAAATAGAATTCACAATTCACACCGAACCGGGAAAGTGAATATCAAATGAAATATTTCATTTCCCCATTAAAAAATGTTGGGTATGCTATTCTGATAATGCGCATGTATTAGAGACTAATAAAATCCTTGTAAATCTGTTGGAATTTTTGTCGAAAGTACTCAGCACTGTCTTGTAAGGTACTTGTATATGTACAGACAATTGGCGCTTACTCCCTTCTTCGGTGTTTGGCCGAGCTCCCACTCCTATTTGTGGTGTTAGTCTTTATGTCGTTCCATAAGTAGATAAACTGTAGGAGTTTTAAGCCGATTCCAAACGACAAGTTGCTTTTATTAGAGACTTTTTCATGGCGCAGAAATACAGTCGGAAGTTTGCCATTGTCGGCCGAGGAGTGGCCGCTATTAGAAAAAATGTTCCATTATTTGGTATTTCATGCACAGAGATTCGAACCTGCGCCCTTCCGTATATTAGTCACGCACCAAGCCATTCGGGTATGTGGCTTCTTAATAGCAAATATCATACAAAATATCCTCAATTTCTAGAAATGATAAATATCTGACTTACGAGTATTAATCTATTAAAAATTAGCTATGCTCTGTCCTTCCAAGAAAATTGTACATCAGTCTAATAATCTTTTTTAAAATCGGACAAAACGCACTTATAAGTTTACTTATGGTGTAGAATTTTCGAGTGCAAGAAAAAATAACTAAAAAAAAACACAAATTACTATTCCTTTACCGTTTCCAATGAGTTCGCCTTTGTAGTTTTTAACCCTTTTCTGAATGCGGCAATAAAATCTAATTTTTATATTTTTGTTTCCATTTCCCTCCTTGCAGATACCTCACGCGCTGGTGACAAATACGAGACAACCTCAACTGTTAGCGGTTACACGAAATACATGAAATTAAAAATACGCTCGGTGGGTCCCAACGATTTTGGTACTTATCGATGCGTCGCTAAAAATTCATTGGGCGAAACGGATGGCAACATTAAACTTGATGGTAGGTGGAACCTCTATGAGCCGCCTGCAAACGCATCTCCAATGCCCACCATTGCAAATACACACACACACACACACACACATCCACTTGTACACATCCATGCATACGTGCAATTTAAATTCACAAGATAGCGGGTGGCGGGCATTAAATGGTAGTGCATTGAAATGGAAAGTAAAATAGAGAAGTGAATTGAAAAAGGGAGAGAGAGGAAAGGTAAAACATTAAATGTTGCGTAAAAGTGCTATGGCAGTGATGTTCACTTCAATTGCACAGAAAAAGTGGAACATCGGGTGTAAAACTCATTTGAAATGCGAAATTTACAAAAGCGCTGTAGAATTTTGGGTCTTTGGGTGAACAAATTAAAACAAATATTTGGAGGATACCGTTAAAATAGCATTAGTAAAAGACGTGTTTAAATTAAAAAGTGAAGTTTTATCGCGTTTGAATCCTCGTTTGAGGGTGGTGGGGTTGGAAAAGTGATATGCACATAAATTTAGCAAAAGCAGAGAATTTTTCAACTGTATCTAATTATTTATTACTCTTTTTCAGAAATGCCAACACCCACCACTGCCGTAATATCAGAGATGTCTGGCTGGAATCGCAGTTTGGGTACGTAACATAGCCAAAAATCTATTTGAAGTCTTAAAAATTGATTAGCACGTATTTTTGTAATATAGTTGTTGTTATTTGCTTAGTAAAATTCTCAAAAGCATTGCACAATTGTAGCTTCGTATTCACCAGGTTTATAAAAATAATGAAAAGTACCGTTACGAACGTTAAGCAATAAAATATATTTCTTATTTGACATTTCCACGGATTAGGGTAACCGGGTAGAGGGAATATAATCTCTGGAATTATCAGGTACGTCCATAAGGCCTCCATAGTCAATAATATATCTTCCTTCATTATTTACAATGCCTTGCCAACGTTTAGGCAAATTTTTAATTCAATGCTCAAAAAACTTTTTTTCCCTGGAGCCAAAATGCGCTTCGATATCCTTTTTCTATAGCTTCTTTTGAGGAGTAGTTCTTGTTACTCATATGGCATTAAAGTCTACGGAAAAGGTGATAATCACAAGGTGCAATATCCGGAGAGTATGGTGAATGCGGCATTGGCTCCCATCCGAGCTCGTTCAGCTTGCCTAATGTTTGCCTAGCGGTATAAGGTCTTGCGTTGTCGTGGTGAAACAAAACTTTGCGTCTATTCACTAAAGGCGGTCGGGTATTTGTTAAGTGCCTCATTCAGGTTTGATAGCTGATGGAAATAATAATCAGCCGTTATCGTCTGGTTTGGTTCCAGAAGTTCATAATAAACAATACCGGCCATATCCCACCAAATAGACAGGAGAACCTTCTTGGGGTGAAAGCCATCTCTAGGTGTCGGTTCTGGTGTTTCATCGTTATCTAACCATTGGCGTTTGCGAACAGGATTATTGTAAAGGACCCATTTTTCATCACGAGTAACGATATGGTTAAAAAAACGTTCATTTCCAAGCCGTTGCAGCTACTGAGTACACACATTCACTCTCTGCTGAAGGTTGGCGACGGAAAGTCTATGCGGAACCCATTTTCCCAGCTTTGAAACCTTTCCCAACTGAACCAGGTGCCTGTGAACTGTTCCATCTGATGAATTTAACCTCTGAGCTATCATATCGACTATCAAATTTGGCTCAGCTTCCATGAGTTCGAGCAAGGCGGAGTTAAAGACTTCAGGACGACCAGCGATATGCTTCTATCCGCGATTAAAATCACTTGTTGAATGCACAATGTATCAAAGAAAATATAAATAGTTCCGTTATATTCCGCGATTAATTTTTTGTATGCAAAAATCGTACAAAAGTAAAACTAGGAATAAAATACGCACGAACTTATGGACTGACTTAATATATTGGCGCTCTTTATTGACTGCAACACTCGAAAAATTTTAAGGCAAAGATAGAAAAATGTTCCAATATACCTAATTTCATTGATTGTATTTTTAAAGCGACATCTCATAACGGAAATTATTCTTAATTTATTGCTGGTATTTTAGTAACACGCAAATTCTTGTTCTGTGCAAAACGAAAAAATTATCAGACCAAAAGCGTTTGCTTTTAATTCAAAAGTTTTCAATGTAAGTTACTACGTTAAAATGATTATACTATACATGCTTTTGATCGCTTTATCTGGTTCTGATATTTATGTGGTTATTTTGGTTTAGAAACAAAACATATCCCGCGAGCAGGCCCGACGAGAGGGCGGGAGGGGGGATCGGATACTTTTTCCCCCGGGCCCGGAGTTTTCAGAGGGGCCGGACTCGAGGCTCACTATAACATAATACGCACTTTGATAAATAAAAAAATTTGAAGGGGCCCGCATCTCAAGTTTCCCCCGGGGCCCGAATACTCTCTCCACGGCCCTGCCCGCGTGCAAAGGTTTTGTGAATTTGACAAATTTTAGCATGAGGAGAGAGAGAGATCTTACATTGAGAGAGATAGAGTAAAAATTAAAAAGAAGCAAAAATGTTGTTTTTTATTACGACCATTTGAAAAAAAGTACGGATGTACAAAGAAAAGTGGTAGACAACCAAATCGGGAAATCGAACGTTGAGCTATAAATAAATCAAATGGCCCGCTGTCATTAAATACACTCTTAATTTGGAGGTTACTACTCGTCGCATGCAATAAATTTTACAAGCAAATTCTAGTCTAGTCATTGGTAACAAAGGCAATATATATACCATAAACATTTTTCTATATATAATATAAAGGGTTTTCCAATAACAGGTGTTATTTTGGAATGGACTGCGCTATTGGGAGATGATTAACGATATTTTATGCCGGAATGGGATGATATTGAACTTGACAACGTTTACTTTCAACAAGACGGCGCTACGTGCCACACAAGCAAGGAAACCATTGACCTTTTACGGCAAAAGTTTCCGGACCGTGTTATCTCTCGAAGGGGTGATCACAATTGGCCACCGAGATTTTGTGATTTTACACCTTGTGACTTTTTTCTTTAGAGCCACGTGAAAGACAAGCTCTATGCCAACACCCCAGGGGCTGTTCAAGACATCAACGATGGAACTCGTGAGGCTATCGAGGATGTAGAGCAGCCACTTTGCAATTCGGTTATAGAAAATTTCATGAAAAGGGTATTACGTGGTCGTGGTGGTCATTTGCCTGATGTTATTTTCCACTATTAATGGCATACCTTCATCTTTATAATGAAATAAACATCCGATTTACATATAATAGGACTATCAATAAGTTCGTGCGGTTTTTTTTCGAAATTTGAAACTTTATTGACGTAAAATGGTTACAAATTTAATATTCAAAATATTGTCCATCGCTTACTACTACTTTTTCCCATCTTTCTGGCAATTCACGGATTCCCTTTGTGAAAAATTCGGTCGGTTTTGCCGCAATCCACGAATCGATCAATTTTTTGACTTCATCGTAATTACGGAAGTGCTGGTCAGCCAGGCCATGTTGCATCGATCGGAAGAGATAGTAATAGGATGGCGCAAGGTCTGGACTATACGGCGGGTGGGGTAGGACATCCCATTTGAGCGTTTCTAAGTATGTTTTGACCACTTGTGCAACATGTGGCCGAGCATTGTCATGTTGCAAAATAACTTTGTCGTGTCTATCGGCGTATTGCGGCCGTTTTTCTCGCAGTGCTCGGCTCAAACGCATCAATTGTCGTCGGTAGACATCCCCCGTAATCGTTTCATTCGGTTTCAGTAGCTCATAATACACAACACCCAGCTGGTCCCACCAGATACACAGCATAACCTTCAGGCCATGAATATTCTGCGCCGACGTCGATGTTGAAGCATGGCCAGGGTATCCATACGTTGCCCGACGTTTTGGATTGTCGTAATGGACCCACTTTTCATCGCCAGTCACAATTCGATGCAAAAAACCCTTTCTTTTGTGCCGTTGAAGCAGTTGTTCGCATGCCATAAAACGGCGTTCAACGTCTCTTGGCTTCAATTCATACGGCACCCAATGGCCTACCTTTCGGATCATTCCCATGGCTTTTAAACGTTTGGAAATGGTTGATTGATCAACTCCCAAAGTTTTTGCAACCTCTTCTTGCGTTTGAGCCGGATCTTGATCGAGCAATTCCTCCAATTCGGTATCCATGAACTTTGGCGGCGCACCCTCGCGTTCTTCGTCTTCCAAGCCAAAATCACCACTTTTAAAGCGTGCAAACCACTTCTGGCACGTTCGCTCAGATAGAGCATGCTCACCATAAACTTCCACCAAGATACGATGACTTTCGGCTGCTTTTTTCTTCATATTAAAATAATGAAGAAGAATTCCCCGCAAAAACACATTATTTGGCACGAAATTCGACATTTTCAAGTGTGGTAAAAATATTGTTGTTTACGCTTCAAATAAAAAACTTATACTGACGTTTGTGCCTTACGACAGTAGCTCTCCAATGAATGTTTGGAAATGTGGATCGATGGAATAATAATCAAGTTACGCCATCTGTTGTAAAACCGCACGAACTTATTGATAGTCCTATTACTAAAAAATTGGCGTTTTCTTTGAATATCAAAGTAACACCTCTTATTTGAAAACCCTATAATATATATACAATATATATATGGTGCTTATACTCTTTTTGGGTGTTTGGCCGAGCTTCTGCTCCTATTTGTGGCGTGCGTGTTGATGTTGTTAAAATGGAGGGACCTACAGTTTCAAGCCGACTCCGAACGGCAGATATTTTTATGAGGAGCTTTTTCATCGCAGATTTGCCATTGGCTGCCGAGGAGCGACTGCTATTAGAAAAATCGTTTTCTTCATTTTGGTGCTTCACGGATAATCGAACCAACGTTTTCCGAATTCTGAATGGCCGCCGCCGTATATCATATGATTCCTTATAGAAAATCGTTGCAAGTCAAGTAAGGCAGATGCAATAAGTATCATACTTACGCGCCATTTGGATACCATAATGTAGACCACTACCTGCGAAAAAATGTAGAGAAGATAAAACCGACTACAGCCATCCAGTGCTGTTGCTGTAGTGGAGGAGAGAAAAGAGATCTAGGCTGGAGAATTTCTTCAAGTCATCCCCAAAGGGCACGCTAAGGAATCTCAAGCGCCTAGCCGCCAAAGTCGAACATTTGCAGAGAAAGTGTTCAACAGTATTTTTCTCTGAAGGATCCCAACAGCTTCTGCAAGAGGGCTTCCAAGCTTCTCCGCATGAGTACCGACCATCCAGTGACCAGTGAACTCCGTAATGAGTTTGGAAATTGAATGGTGGGGGATTCCCATCACCTTAAGCGTTCTATTTATATCGTATTGAGGCCATAGACTTTTCGAAATAGCACACGATGATGTCTTGCGCTTTTTTTAGAAAGAAAAGAATTTAACAACGATGAAGAGGACACCGATGTCTGAGAAGGGGCAACTGAAACTGATTCTGTCGACCCCTTCCTGGCAAGCTCATCGGCAACTTCAATTCTCTCAATATTGCTGTGCCCAGGAACTCAGATAAGGGAAATGTTTCCTGCATGTTAGAGGCGTTTGCTGGCTCGTAGTGAAGAACGAAATTGAGCGAGTATCTTCCGCCGCCTCGTCAGCGCGTACTCGGCCGCTCATTTCCCACACATTCACACACTCGTTCAATAAGTCGTTCTTATGGCAGCAACGAAGCATAAAGTGTGTTGACTTTTGGTTTTTTTTTTTGGATCACCAACGCAGTCTCAATACTTCGTAAACAAACTGTTGTCATGACCCCGTTTACGTCAGCCAATCAACTGATTCCTTCAAATTCGCTAATAGCCGGTTAACAGGCTGATATTGGCCACGCCTTTGATTTTTTTCACCAGAAACTTCAAAGTAATCACTTGCAAGGTCGAATTAAGTAAGTATTTGAGAGATTCCGCTTCGTTAAAATGCTCGAAATGGACAACGATTTTGTTGGCAAAATCATATTTTCTGATTAAACTTATTTTTCTCTAAGTGGGGAATGCCGCACGTTATCGCCAAGATTACTCAGAGAGTGACAATTTTGAACAATCTATTAACGATTCAGGCATTTAAAATTAATAATGACTTGCTGTTGGTGAAATAGAGACAGTAGCCATGACCAAGGTCTTGGAAAACTAGGTTCAGAATGCGCAGCTACGAAGCCAGCCAGGGCAGCTTCATAATTCGTATACGATAAAGAATATTTGCTCTTTCGAATAAGCCAATAATATACTGATTCGTTCAATTGTTAAAAAGAAACCACCACATAAATGGACCACCCTTTATGTATTTATATGTGTGTCTGTATAAGCATATAAGTACAGGGTGGGCCATATAGCGTTTGCTTTTTGAACCACCTATTTTTTTGAGAATGATAACACAAATGACGTGTCAAATGTGTTCATAATCTAGTTAAAGGTTTGACATTTACGAAATGGGACGCTATACGCTTGAACCAAATTGGGAAATATTGAAAACCTATTTCCAAAGCGGTGAGTCTTCTTCTTCCGCGGTTACAGTAAATGGCGAGCATTACCGTGACATGCTCAACGAGTTTTTATTTCCAAAAATTGAAGAGGATGACATGGACGACATTTGGTTTCAACAGGACCGTGCAACTTGTCACACTGCCAAAGTTACACTCGGACTTTTGGCTACCGTTTTTGAAAACCGAATAATCAGCCGAAATTCCGATTTCAATTGGCCGCCTCGGAGCTGTGATTTAAGCCCGTTGGACTAATTTTTGTGGGGAGCCGTTAAGGACAAATGCTATGCGAACCATCCAAAGACGACTGATGCTTTAAAACACGAAATCGAAGTTGCCATTCATGAAATTGGAGCCCAAACAATCGAAAATGTGCCTAAAAATTGGGTTGATCGAATGGCCTACTGTAAAGCCAGTCGTGGCAGTTATTTGAACGATATTATTCTTCATTCATAAATGACAATGTTGAGTCTTCAAAATAAAAAAAAAAGTTTGAAAAAATATTTATTAGTTTTTTTTTTATAACCTATTCAAAAAGCAAATTTTACAGCCCAACCCTATATATCTGCTGTCTTGCGGTTC
Source organism: Anastrepha ludens (assembly GCF_028408465.1). NCBI lineage: Eukaryota > Metazoa > Arthropoda > Insecta > Diptera > Tephritidae > Anastrepha > Anastrepha ludens. The sequence goes on along the minus strand of NC_071501.1, from coordinate 52,203,499 downwards.
CTAGTTACTTTCGGGAATAACCGAAAATCTTCGTTAAAAATTTCTAATCTTAAGAAAAAAAATTCTGCAACGCCACTCAATTAAAAGCTCAAATTTGATATTAATCAGCATTTGCTATATCTCCTCGCACTTTGCGCTTATTCAATTTCCTATCCAACTAAGCAGCTTTCGCTTACTTGACTACCAATCCTTGGTGTTTTGCTATTGTGTTTTTTTTTTATTTGCGCGCAGCGTAGCATAATGAGTTTCAACAAGGTGGCAATACCTGCATAGTGCTCCACTTGCCTTTTTTGTGCCACTTCTACACAGCTACACTTATAATCCTTTTTCACTCTTATTCGCCACTTCATTTGTGACTTGCAACTCAGAAGAGCGTAAGATTCGAAGTGCACTAATAGAACAGGTGGTAAATCCGCATTAACGTTCACAGCAGGTTATTTGTGTAGGTGTGTGGGTATGTGTGTATAGTAGTAGTAGTAGTGCAGGAATATTATATTTTTAAGGCTTCTCAATGCGCTGAACGTCTTAACTCCCCTTTTACTTCTTTTTTATGTGATTATTGCAATTTTCTGTAGTATTCCAGTCGTGCTTTATACCTAATTACAAGGTGGTGTAAAATTGAGTTTGTTTTTGAAGATGCATACGGTGGTTGAGCACACATTCAGAATGCTCCCAATTCATATAGATCATAACGGCATTAATGGCAGCCTTCAGAGAAGAAATTATGTTATGAGGATGCTTATTGGTTTCACCCTCAACTATCCTCTATGAGCAGTAGTGCAGGGGATTAAAGTCTGTGGATTTAGACGGCCATAAGCTCGGTGTAATGTGGTCATGGAAATTTTCAGCCATCTAATTTTGTACCTTCATCGCTTTGCATAAAGGATTAGAGTCTTGATAAAAGATGTGTTTGGGTTATCACCGCGTACATTATCAATCCAGAGTTTCACTACTGTCTCTAGAATCTCGATATATGCAACAGAATTCACTCGAAATACTTGAATAAAGAGATTTGGAGGCATGGCATGCCCTATGTTGTTCATCGCATATAAATTGTAATATTGGCTGGAAACTTTGTGTGCATGACAAAAGGAGGATTCATAAAGGGTTTTCCAATAAGAGGTGTGAAGAGGTTATCCAGAGAGTGGGCCCACTTGGACGAAGAAGTTTGGTTCATCCTTTGTGATACCATTGCAAGAGGGGAAAAAGGAGGTGAAGGTAAAAAGAGGACGAAAGGGAAAGGGATGGGGACGGTTGAGTGTTTGTGGACTACGAACTGTGACTAGTCTGCGGTTGTGTTAACCTCTTTATGCTTCTGATGATCAGATTTTTGTTTTCACTACCTGCTATATCAGCAGGCGCAGAAAAGAAGTGAGAACCAAGAAGCTTAAGTCTTAGTGCCGCGAGAGCTGGGCAGCTAAGGAGCAGGTGCTGAGATGATTACACCTCATCCTCCATACAGCTGATGCAAAAAGGACTCGAAGTAATTCCGAGTCTCACGGCATGTATACTCCGCGGACAGTGCCCCGTGAGGATGCCCACGAAATTTGAGAGATGAGATTTTGTCATCCTCAGAATATCCCTCGAAAGCTTTCTATCCAAACGTGGCCAGAAGAACTTCGTGACCTTGCACGTGCGTGCACTTGCCCAGCGCTCGCTGAGTTGGTGCAAAGCCGATCCTTCCAGGAGTAGAGCGCAGGTCGTCAAGGGGATCCCACTCCTCTCCTTTCGCGGGTACACTACCTCACCGGTCCCTTGTCTGGCCAGCTCGTCGGCTTCGCAGTATCCAGTAAAATCACTGTGACCAGGTATCCAAATTATCTTTATATCGAAGAATTCTGATGCAATCGAGAGAGAGACCAGGCATTCCCTGACCAATTTCGAATGCACCATCATAGAGCCTAGGGTTCTAATTGCCGCTTGGCTATCGGAGTAAATATTTACCTTCTTAACAGTTATTACGCAAGTAAGTAGCCAGTCAGCTGCTTCTTTAATTGCAGCCACCTCTGCTTGGAACACACTGCAGTGCTCCGGTAACCTGAATTTGAGTTTGATTTGCATAATACTTCTCCTCCAACCCTACCGTTCAGCTTCGAGCCATCCTTGAACAGGTTAACTAGGCCCTGTCCCCGAGTGTTGCCCCAGGGCCACTTTTCCCTTGGTGGAACATGGATGGAGAAAGTTCCGCTTGGACTAAGCGAGGGCAAACACTGATCTGTTCACGAGGGGAGGAACTCAAAGTTTCTGAGGATGCTTGAGTGTCCATATGTGAGATTGAGCTTATAGCCCAAGCTCCTCAGTCTGATTGCGGTACGTGCAGCGGCAATTCTGCCTGCGATGTCTATAGGTACCACATTTAAAATTACACTAAGCGCCAGGGTAGGAGTAGTTCGAAGCGCCTCACTGATTCCAATGAGTGCAGACCTCTGAACTCTCTCCAGCTACTTCACCAATGTTGTCTTCTCTAGTGAGTTCCACCAGACAACGACTCCAATAACAGGATTGGCTTTATTATGGTATTATAGAGCCAAAATATAACTCTATGTGAGAGCCCCCATCTTTTGCCAATTGCGCACTTGCATCCTTACAAGGCGATTGTTGCCCTCCTTGCTCTCTCGGCCACGCTTACAGGACAATATCCTTTTCAGGAAATTTTCCATAACCGAATTGCAAAGTGGCTGCCCTATGTCCTCGATAGCCTCACGAATTCCAGCTTTGAGGTCTTGAATTGACCTTGGGCTGTTGGCGTAGACCTTTTCTTTCACGTGACCCTAAAGAATAAGGTCAAAAGGTGTTAAATCACAAGATCTCGGCGCCCAATTGTGATCACCTCTTCGAGAGATAACACGGTCCGGAAACTTTTCCCATAAAAGATCAATGATTTCGCTGCTTGTGTGGCACGTAGCGCCGTCTTGTTGAAAACAATCGTTGTCCAGATCAATACGATCCAATTCCGGCCATTAAATCGTTAATCATCTCCGAATAGTGCAATTCTGTTCAAGATAAAACCTGCTATTGGAAAACCCTTTAGAATTAGAATATAACTGTATGGCATTCTTCTCATTTCTGCGTTGTTGTTTTGATATTTGTGAAATTTTTTCGTCAGAAAAAACGCATGAAATCTAAGGCACTTCAGGGTGTTTAATTTTGCTTAGAAGACGTTTCGATCGGATAACTGGCTGTTCTCGTGTTTACTACGACATAAACTATATGCTGCGCACAACGGGGTTTTTCTGCTGGATATCTTCATGGACAACTCGATGGATAAGGCCCTTTTTTTGTTTGTTTTTTTCAAACTGCCTTCGCACTTACAGCGACTTTCGTCTACTGCGTCGTGTCGTGTGGCCACTACCACTAAAACGATCCCTCTTCTTCTTCTGGGGTGACACCCTTCCCGGAACTGCTTTCTATTTTACTTCAAGAAGGCCCAGAACGGCATTCCTCAATTCTATTCACCCACGTCTGGGCCCATCATATTTGTAGCCAGCTTTCATGCTATAGGCTCGTCTTCTTGTGTCTCTATCTGTACGGTTTCGCTTTGTTGCACTGTGTCGAAGCTGATCTTTTCTTTTTTGTAGTACGTTCTCGATGTATTTCTTTACCACCTTCCAGTTGTCCCCGCGTTCGAGCATTTTGCTGATTATGTTGTTCGGTGCGATGTCTGCAATCTGCTCCCTCAGAGCATTTCTTTTCGCGAGCCATCTATTACAACTAAAAAATGTGTGTTCAGCGTCATCGCTCAGCGCTTCGCAGTATATGCATTTTGAATCGGTTACCTTGCACATTCGGTATAGGTAACTCCGGAAGTATCCGTGGCCCGAGAGGAACTGAGTTAGGAAGTAGTTCACTTCTCCGAAGTTCCTTTTGATCCATTTGTCTATTGATGGAATAAGTTTCGCCGTCCATCTGCCACTCTGTTCAGTGTCCCATCGGCTTTGCCACCGCAGCATGATTTGGCGTCTCCGTTCTGGGAAGCTAATGATGACGTGTTTCTTCTTAGAGTCCCACGCATCCATTCGGTCCCGGACCATGAGGTCGGATAGGACCCTTAGAAGCATTAAGCTCCCTCACACATTGATTTTAAGTTCACCGTAAGTGATCGCTTGCACTTGCTGAATAAATTCTGCTGATGGGACAGTGTCAGAACCGTATTTGTGTTTTTTTATCTAGTACACAAGTGCCATTTGCATCGATAAAGTGACCAGTTTTGCGCCACCTTGTATCTGTCTCTTTGTTTTTGTGTCGGAAAGTAAAGAAGAATATGTGGAGGAAGTATAGAATGTATAGAAATATTTGCATAAACGTTAATAATAAAATTATGATAATCATTACTAAAATAGCGCTAAGCGCTGAATGTAAATGTGTGTGTTGGCGTTAAAATCATAATAGCAGCGCGCAAAAAATGCAACGCCGGCTGCCTGAAGATTGTCCGTGGTAACTTGGTTAGCTTTCTTCACATTTCATTTCACCTAAGGGCCCGCAAACTCACTGCTGGTTTTTTCGCTTACCCATACAGTTCACATTTTCTGTTGATGTTCTGTTGCATGTACGTTTGGCTTTTTGTTCCATCTCGTTTACTTGTCCATTTGCCAGCGTTTTATTTAATGTCTATTATTTTGGCTTTTAATGAATTTTTTTGTATACGTTTTGGAAGCATTTCTGTACTATTATTTTGTGTTTGTTTTTGTTTTCCATTCTATTCTAGAACATTTTCCATGGCTTTACGATTTTGTTCTTATAAAGCGAAATTCCTTTTTCCTATATACGTTGTTTTTATGTCTTAGCTCAATTCCCTCATTGTAAAATTTTCATTTTTATTTGTATTCTTTCTGAAATCTCGCTTAACAAAATTTCCTAGAAATTGCACAAAGCTGGCAAATCATGAAAATAAAAAAGCACAACAATAATGACCGAAAAAGTGGTCAAGATGTAAATAATGTTAAGCACAAATCATTTTGTAGTTTTTCTTGCACTCCCCTCTCTGTACTCTTTCGTACTTTATTGTTATTCTAAAATTGTATATGTGTGTATGTATTTATTTTTCTTTCCTTTTGTCTTCTTTCTTTTCATGCAAATCATCGTCTTGCCTGTCGTCGCTCGTCTGTATGCCTGTTTGCCTGCCACTTTGTGCTGTGTATTTTTTGTGTGTGTGTGCCTTGTGCCTTCTACCTGTACCGATTTGTATGTGTGCGTGCATTGTCCACTTATTAACAATAACCACTTCACCACCTTCGCCGCTTACGGTTCCTGTCTCCTGATGTGCCTATTTTGTACTGAATAATCTTCGTCTGCAACTCGCCCCTTGAACATAAATGAAAAAAAAAACCGTTACATGTACATTTAAAAAATCCGCCGTCTACCTTTTGGTATTCATCCGCCAACTCGCCGTCTTCACTGATTTTTCGCGAAAATGAGAAATTTACTAAAAAATTATTACTCACAAAACGAAGTTGGTAAACACCGCCATAGAAATAAATTCGACTTTAATGCTTTGCCTGATTATGGGGTCGAGGAGTGGCGTGACGGTGTCGGTAAGTACCTGCTAACATTTCCACTACATTGAAAAAGAAAAATCTAAAAAGGTCAGACTTTTCACATTTCACATTTCTCATCATCATCTTTATCGCTGCTAACCGCTAAAGAGTGCCCGGCTAAAGTCAAGTCCGTTGCGCGCAGTCTGATTTCCATGCCATGCTTTATTCGTTGCATACTTTTAGGTTGTTTAGCGTTTTTATTTTTTCCATTTCCATTTCTGTGTTAAATACTTCAAATTTGCTAAAAATGCCGTGAGGTAGGGAAAATCTCTACCGCAGCGCATGCACTTTCGACCGCCAACCTTAACCAACTGAAATTTCCGTAATAATAATCATTAATGTAATAAGAATCATAATTTTATTTTAAGCGCTTTTTGAAACGTTTCAGTGAAAGAGATTTTAAAGCCAATGGTCAAGTCGAGGCCAAGCTATGTAAATGAACATATTTCTCGATTCATGCTTACCATTAATTAGAAAATATAAACGTGATTGTCTAAAGTAGGGATGGCAACGGCGCCCGTACGGCCATTGCAGTACAAACTCTCAGGCGAAAACATTTTTCTTCTTCTTCCAATTAATTTATGTGGCTTTGCGCAAATATAAGGTATTATATTAAATAAAATATTAATATAAAATACCGGCGTACAGGGTTTGATTGAAAAGTAATGAGCCTTCCCGCACGGAGCGTCTGCCAAGCGATCAACCGAATCGGCTGGTGGGGGAAAATGATCGTTGGACCTTTCCCTTCCACTAGAAACAGGTTCCAGTTCGCTGGCAACAGCGGTACAGTCAACATCGGTCCGTGCGTGAAAGCTGTTTTAAAAGTGTGTTAGGATTTTGCAGTGGCGAAAATGCAGCGATCGTTGGAGCACCGGTACTCGATCAAATTTTGCGTAAGCTAAACAGTTTGTACCTCCAGGAAGCACTGTAAACGTGCCATTTAACAAAGAAGTGCTCCTTCGGCCTGGGTTCGGCCCGACCTCGTCAACAACTGGACGCTTCATCACGACAATGCGTCGGCGCACACCGCCTTCTTCTGCACCTCTGCATTGGCCAAGACGGGGGATCTGGTGCTTCCCCACTCTCCCTACAGCCCCGACCGGGGAAAAGAAAGCTGAAGGGGAGGCGCTTCGACTTCATCGAGGCGATCCAAAAAACTGTGACAGCCGAATTGAACGCGATGCCGGCGGATGAGTTTAAAAAATGTTTCCTGCAGTGGAAGGACCGCTACCAGCGGTGTATTGACGCTCAAGGGTCCTATTTTGCGAATGGGCTATCAGCAAATCCCACTAAGACTGGTATTGTCCTCTTCATTAGAAGGAGGAAGCTTGATGGACTCCCTCTGCCTATGCTTAAAGGATTCACAATCGAGCTATCCAAAGAAATCAAATATCTTGGAGTAATCTTCGATAGTAAACTCCTTTGGAAATCGCACGCTACAACAAAGATATCCAAAGCACTGACAGCCTTCTGGCAGTACAAGGATGTTTTTGGAAAAACATGGTGTCTTTCTCCTAGCAAGGTCCTATGGATCTACACGGCTAAGATAAGACCTATTATCACCTACACATCAGTGGTCTGGATGAGTAGACTCTCTCTCGTGGGAGTCAGGAGGACCTTATCAAGACTACAGCACACTGTGGCCATATGTTGCGTCGGAGCTTTTCTGACTACTTCTGGCCCGGCATTAGATGCCCTGATTAGTCTACCACCACTTGATGTTTTCAAGGAGAGGCCTTGAAACCCATTTGTCGGCTAAAGCATAATGGGAATTGGTACGGCCCCTGTAGGGCATTGGACAACCGAGTAGGCATGGATTCGCTCTAACGGTCCTCGACATGCCCCTTGACTCTATGCCGTCCAGAGTCGTACTTGACAAGAGATGCAGTGTAGTGCTGCCAGAGGCTCAACTGTGGTGAAACTCAGAAAATGAGCCCGGCAAACACTATTTTTGCATTTTTACGGATGGCTCCAGGACCGAGTATGGTTCCGGCTCTGGGGTCTACGTGGAATCCAGCGGGACAAAACTGCACTTTGCTCTTGGAATGCATGCCTCTGTGTTTCAAGCGGAGGTGTATGCGGTTGAAGAAGCGATGAACTTTATTGTGGAAAACCGATGGAAAGGCATATCTGTATGTGTCTGCAGTGACAGCCGAGCTGCGCTTATGGCCTTAGACAGCCACTTCAGGTGTAGTCGAGTCCTGTAAATACAGGCTGAGCTATGTCGGTAGACACAATAGCCTGATGCTAACGTGGGTCCCGGGACACATGGGCATCGCGGGAAACGAGATCTCTGACTCTTTAGCCAGAATGTGCTCTGAGGCTAACTTTCTTGGCCTGGAGCCCGTTTTGCCACTCCCTTCTGCAGCCATCAACTCCATTACTCTAACTCACAAACGAGCTTGGAGAGAGCCTGCAGATGGACAAAACTGATTTTATCTGTCATGTCCGACCGACTGTCGCAGTTTTCTTGTCACTAAGCAAAAGGGAGTGCTGGCGGGCCACTTTCTAAGCAAAGCACAAGGACAACGTGGGCATTTCAGACAGTGCAATCTGCCCAGCATGTGGAGAGGGGAATGAGGCGGCAGACCACATTCTGTGCATCTGCCCCGCCTTCACTCGAATCAGGCTTGACGTCTTTGGCACTGATGTGCTAACAAGCGACCATCTTGGCTCTTTGGCACCAAAAGATTTACTCATATTTCTTCGTAGGTCGAGTAGATGTAAAGAAAATTAAAAAGGGAATCCGAGTGCAGTACATTTTATCTAATTGTGTCTGAGTGCTGTACTTCCTAGTCTGTTCCACCAAAAAAAAAAAAGTCCTGCGGCTCGTACGATCCTTTCCAGTATCAGTTCACCCTGTGAAACTTCCTTTCACAAACGGTTCGGAGAGGTCCTTTCCAATTGTGACGGCACTACAGGTATTGAGCAACGTCATTTTGTATAGCCGTATTAGTTTTCCGGGGATACCAAATTCAGAAATCGCGGCATATAGGCAACTCCTTTTCGTACTGTCGAATGCAGCTTTGAAGTCGACGAAAAGATGATATATGTCAATTCTCCCGTGTTTTGGGTGTTTTCCATGACTTGGCGTATTGTAAGTATCTGTTCAGTGGTGGATTTTCTAGGTCTAAGGCCGCACTTAAGGTCCAATCAGTATGTTGACGGTGGGCTTCAGCATTTCACACAATACGCTCACTTGGACCTTATAGCTACTTTACGACATGTTTGAGTAGCTCAGCCGGCAGCCGGTCGCTGTTGTTCGTATCGAACATTGGTTAGTCTTATTTGGCCCTTGATTTAGTTGTAGATGTAATCGATAATTTTCGCAAATCTCGTTGATGAAATACAATCTAGAAGTGCATGCTCTGCGTATGCAGTCGTTCTACAGGTTCATCAAGGGAAGAGACATAAACCTTTTAAATCGCCGCGTACTATTCTCTATACTAATGAAAAAAAATAAATAAATCAGTTTCCGTTCTATTTACTTCTTTAGTCACACTTTTAAGTATACGAGTTTGTTTTCCGCTCATCGAATTTTTATTTAATTTTTCTCATTACTTTCCCGTTTTTTTCTTTCACGTGTTTCACACTCAACACATTTCCCATTTGATGTGTATTAATTAGTTCTTAAGAAATTACGTTGCCACAATTCCAGCACCATCACCATGTTCCAGAAACTACTTCGTTTATTTGTGGATAGTTTTTGCGCCTTTCAATATGCAACAAAACTCTGCCATTTCGCTGTGTTGGTTCACATTTTATTTAACAAAGAAATTAAATAAAAGTACAAAATAATCAAAAAAAAAAACGAAATCTGACGCATATTAATTGAACCTTAATGCCTGGCATCAGTGACTGGAACACAGTTGTTGTACATTTTTAATTTATTGTTTGTTTGTTGTTATTGTGTTCAAAGTTTTTTCTCCCTTCCTTTTGCCACTTTTTGTGTGGCCAATGAAAAATGATTAATTTTAAAATGCAAATCATGAGCAGTAAAACTTTTTGCTCAACTCATGCGTACCAATTAGTTTAGAAGCAGTTTGTGTGGGAGTTTGAGGAAGACCGCAAGTTTTTGAACAAAGCTGGCCATTATCTGCATAATGAATTACATAGCGATTGCAGCACAAAATGGCTATGATAAATTTGGATTAAGTTGTTATTATTTATAAATCAATTTGAATAGTTTTTTTTCTTCTTCTTGATTGTGAATAGTGGTCTAGGGTTCGTAATCGGGAAAGAGTCAATAACTGAATTTAATTATAATTTAAGAGTTAAATAATGGAAACCTCAGTAAATGAGTAAGCCCAAAAGACTATTTAGAACGAAGCATTTTGATGGAAATGTAACGCAATACATAATTCCGTAGTCAACATAAGGTTGGGAAAGCTACTAGTATTTTTATTTTAGACCGCTGAAAATATTATATTACGAGCACAGCTACTTACCGATGACACGTCATCTCCTTACTGCTAACACTCAATCTGTGGTTCATTATTAGAACAAGTCAATCAAACTGTGGTTTTGTGGTTCACTACAACAACAATATGTAGACCGATATTTTATATATTGAAGCACTGCTCGTAAATTTACTATTTGACTTCAGTTACTTTAAGGGGACAGACACCTGTAAACGGCCATATTTTCCCTGATTTTCATTAAAATTATTTAAAATGAAGAAGACAATATATATATTTTTTTTTCAAAACTGGCATACAGTTTATTTATACATTCAAATAATTTAAATTTTTTTTTATTTATTTTAATTATTTAAAAAGGCGGATGTACACTAAATTCTTCCAGGAAGGTCGCAGCGGGGCTTCTCAATCGGCGGGCATTGTAGCATCGGCGTTTATTAATATCATAATTTCTATATGAATTAAAAACAAATGAAAAAAAAGCAATCGCGGAATCAAATGCTTCAAAAAAAAAAAAGAATTTTGGTGCGAATTTTCCTACTATTTTTGCATCGAAAAATTATTTTTTCGAAAAATTTTCAAAAACTCTAAATTTACATAGAAAGTAATATCATAAAAAAGATGTGTGCAAACTTTCAGGGAGATCGGTTAATAACTTATCGAGTTATCGTGTACGCCAATTCGAAAAATATAGTTTTGAGAAAAATGCGTCTAAAGTTTGAATACATGAAAATTCAATGGTTTTTGTGACCTACCGATTAATCAGCAACTCCAGCGTCCTATAATTGTCCTTCTGAAGCCTCGTAGAACTAATTCTGTTTTATAAGTTGCTGTTGACGCGCTTTACAAGCTTCTTTAGTGGCTAATGAGCTGAGCCGATTTCCTCGAATCACCCTCTTTTCATCCAGTTTTTCGGCGTATGAATTGCATTATCGGCCAATTATTATATTTGAGGAGTTCATTGCTTCTAAAGTCGATGTATATCCTTCACTGAATAATCCAGCAGCAATGTATGAGACCATTTCAATAATTTTTGACCCCGAATGTAGGAGTTTTGGAGCGAGACGCCAAACGTTGCGTTTTGCGTGTGACCACCCAAACATCTTTCGAGCAATTCATCTCGTGATAAATCTAAAAATATTGTCTCTACGTGCTGCTATCTGGGTGTAGTGGTGCATGGTGATTAAAATTTTCTCCAGAGGAAAAAAGCTAGCCATTTGCACCAGCTGTCAGGACCAGGTGGGCAGTACTCATGGCTTGGCTTGTCATCCGTGGAGCACAAATGATAATAGGCGGCCTTTACAGCTTCTTTCATATTCTACACGCTGTCAACATTTCTACGAATAGCTAACTCATAGAATACTGATTATTTGTTGATGAGAACTTGAGTGAGTTTGCCTCTTCCTCCGAGTTTTGTATATCTTTTGTGACTTTTCGAAGAAGGGTACCCATTATCTTTTGCACGCGGTCAATACACTACCTTTTTAATGGCTGAAAATCGTCTCCGTACGGACTTAAACCGATAATAGCTGTAAATGTTTTTGAATCTCCATCTCACATATATCAGAATTACCGTATTGCACGCCATACAATTCTTCTGATCTCAAAAACATTTCTTTGATTGATTCGTCTTCCATTCCACCCGCATCTTTTTTATGATAAGAACTCATTTTTATATTTATATTTTGAAGTAGTTGTGTAACGGATGAGCTCCAAAACTAAACTGAAGAAAACTAACAGTAACACCGGATCTTAACGGCACAAACAAACTCTCTAGCAACTGTAATGCTTTATATTTACTTGAAATTTGTCAATAAAAATATTTTAAAACATCTGCTCATACAAATTTTCAATAATGGACAGGTAGAAAGGTGAAGATCTTCAAGAGACAGGTAAAAAGTCGGCAACGTATGTAACTATACCTCTCTCAGCGCTCGAACGCAAAGAATAGAGTCGTCACAGTTGACGATCTATAATATAAGAAATACTTAAATTTACGTACTAAAAATTGTTTGATATATTCTTAAAAGATTATTATTACATTTTATGAAAAAAAAATTTTTTTTTCGAAATTTTACCGGTATCTGTCCACTTAATATTGAAGTTTTTGCATTTTCCAACAGTGCCGCTATGTAGAAAAAATACGCAGTTTTCATACAATTTCGTCCATTTTCAATACCCACGCTGGTACGCCAGCAGTAAACAAATAGACAAGACATGGAACGCGTAAAGGGGAAAATAAAGATTTCCATCATTCAAAATCCCTCAAAATTATTCAAAGTCAAAGAATTCCCACGAAGAGCTCCCACTCGAAACCACTAAATTTACTTATTGAGTATTCCGAATTCCCATTCAATCCAATTTCACTAGACATTCAAAGAAATTTTGTTTAGCATAGCGATGTTTTGCTTTATATCCTTTTCGATGACTACAGTCGCAGTAAAAAGGAACCTACTCGCTTGCCGCGCTTCGAAATCAGTGTCCTGCAACGATACCTACAACTGAACTCCTAAAAGAACGGCCAAGTGGGTTTGAATATCATTTTTCAGTAACTTTTACCGAAAATGGCCTTGTCACTAAACACACTTCCCGACCTCATCTGTCGCATAGTTTCCAGATAGTTTTCACATAATACACTCCGTAGAACCTTGTACAGCCGGCGTTCCTCACCTCTCGTTGTTGTTTTTTCACCGATAGAAACTCTTTTAATAAGAACTCCAAAGGGTTTCTAGTCATTACTTTCCAATTCTTTTAATGCATTGTAAATTTTACTTATTTTTGCAGTTCCTTAAAACAAACAACATAATAATATTTTATAACTCGAAGTCCCATAAATCGAACATTTTCATTGGATAATGGTTATGGCGGCCGCCGTAGCCGAATGGGTTGATGCGTGACTACCATTCGGATTTCAGAGAGAGAACGTAGGATCGAGTCTCAGTGAAAGACCAAAATGAAGAAAAAAGTTGTTTTCTAATAATGGTCGTCCCTCGGCAGGCAATGGCAAACCTCCGAGTGTATTTCTGCCATGAAAAAGCTCCTCTTAAAAATATCTACCGTTCGGAGTCGGCTTGAAACAGTAGGTCCCTCCATTTGTGGAACAACATCAACACGCACACCACAAATAGGAGGAGGAGCTCGGCTAAGCACCTAACAGAAGTGTACGCGCCAATCATTTATTTTTTTATGTATAATGGTTATTCGAATTAATGAAGTTTGGCTGTATTATACTTCACTAAGCAATCGAAGATATGGACATCATCGGCGGCGCTGTTAGTCCTGCCCTTTCCAAACTGGATAAAGAAGCAAAGTGAACGAGTAAGGTGGAGAACGAGGTCGAAACGAAGTACCTCGTGGTTATGAAAGACTTCGTTTATGTAGGAACCAGCATTAACACCGAAAACAATGCCATCCTAGAAATCCAATGGAGAATCTCTCTTGCCAACAAGTGTTACTTTGAATTAAGTAGCCAATTGAGTAGCAAAGTCCGCCCTCGACGAACAAAACTAATACTCCACAAGGCTCTCATCATGCCCGTCCTAATCTATAGCGCAGAAGTTTGGAGAACGACAGTATCGATGAAGCTCCGCTTGGAGTGCTTGAGAGAAAGATTCTGCGTAAGATTTTTGAACCTTTGCACGTTGGTGACGGCGAATATCGCAGGCGATTGAACGATGAGCTGTTTGAGCTTTACGATGACATAGACATAGCGCAGCGAATAAAGATCCAGCGGATTCGTTGGCTGGGTCATGTAGTCCGAATGGATACAAACGATCCGGCTTTGAAAGTATTCGATACGGTACCAGCTGGTGATAGCAGAGGAAGAGGAAAACCTCCTCTGCGTTGGAAAGATCAGATGGAGAAGGGCTTGGCTTCACTTGGTGTGTGCAACTGGCACCGGTTAGCATGAGAAAGAAACGACTACCGCGCTTTATTAAACTCGGCTAAAATCGTGTAAGCGGTTATCGCGCCAATCAAGAAGAAGAATAAGTAATCGCAGAAGTGATGCATCTTTGGAAACTTTTAAATTTTTTGTATATATAATATATTTTTTTCAGTAAATCAAAACCTGCATGATTTTTTCGAGGGGAATGAACAGCCACCAAATATACTAAAACATGGTTCAAAACTACGAGTTTCTCAGGAAAATCCTGTTTACGCTCATTTGCGCGTGAATTTTCTGCCATCTACGATAACACTGTGGAACAAATTCAGGTTAGCAAAAATTAGGTCCATTCTGAGAGTGGCGGGTGAAAATAGAGATGAAATTCTCCAGCCTAGATCCCTTTTCTCTCCTCCGCTACAGCAACAGCACTGGCTGTAGACGGTTTTCTCTCCTCCCTAAATCCTTTCACAGGTAGTGGTAAACACTGTGGTATCAAAACGGCACGTAAGTGGTACTTGTAGTGTACCTGGAGTACTCTTGCCATCTTACCTACCTACCTACCTACATTTTTATTTTTCTCCTTTTGTAGGTTATAATTGAATTGTAGAAAATTTATTATGGAACCCTACAGTACAACACAACGCGTAAAACTATCGAGTTTTTCTATTCTTGTCAACGATCAATTGTTTTAACGCAGGGTAAATATCGGCAACATTTTAATTCCAGATCAGCTCCCACAGCCTTCATGATTAGGAGTTTGGTCAGTCATTTGAGGAACTGGGTTCAGTGGCCGACCGTCCTGGATGAGGTGCCCATCGAAATATTGGCACTGAAAGCAACGTGAAAACTGTGCGGAAGAGTGTTGCAGATGATCCATCTGTCTCAACTCCCCGTCGTTCCAGCCAATTGGGCATTTCCAGAACGACATTGCGTAGAATTTCAAAGTTGGATCTTAAGATGTACATTCATACAAAATTCAAATTGTGCAAGCACTGCTACCGCAAGACCACCAACAACGACTACAATAGGCTATTCATTTTATACAATTAGCCACACAAATTGACTTTTAAATAATGTTTTGATGTCGCATGAAGCGCATTTCCATTTAAATGGTTAGGTCAACAAACAAAACTGTTGATTGTGGGGCTCTGAAAATCCAAGGGCAACACACCAACATCAGTTGCACCCATCTAAACGTACTGATTGGTGCGGTGTTATGGCCACTAGAGTTATCGGTCCATATTTCTTCGAAAATGAGAGTTAAATGCCGAAATCGATTTCAGGAGCTTCTTACAGAATATAGATTGAAAACTTTTTGCGGCCAATGGCGGAGTAGTATCCTAACTTGTGGTTTCAACAAGATGGAGCAACTGCGCATACTGCTAGGCAATAGTCTTTAGTAGGTCTTATTTGACCCACCCTGTATTTTCTTAAAACCCTTTACGTGCACGAGTGAAAAGTAATGGTACGACGTGCCTTGTAGGAAATCCCAATAAAATGTTTAAGGGGTTAGGTGGGTTTGAAAATTTCAAAAAATCGAATTTTGTTTGTTTGTCTCATTAAATAGTACAGTATGTTTCAAATACTCTCCTAAAATTTTAAGTCAATCCGAGTAAAATTCTAAGAGATAGACCCTTCAGAAGTTCCGCCCATTAGGCCACGTCAGTTGAGCGCTTCGCTCGTATACGTGTTTATCTCAAAACTCCATTTTTTAAATCGGTGGACACGATATCTCGAAAAGTTATGAAGCGATTTAGTTCAAATTTTGTACAAATCTTGTACAAACAAATCTTTGAAATAACATTATCAAGTTATTGAACGAAGGATTTTTTTTTTGTTAATTACAAAAATTTTTTTTAGCCAATGTATGTCGAAAATTTCACTAAAAAATGTGTTTTTGGTTCAAAGCCTGTCACAAATTCAAATTTTGATTTTTTTTTCTTTCATACAACAACGAGATTTATCCATGTACTAACGAAATCCGTTTGGTTTTCTGATTTTAGATGAACCAATAATGAGCTATGCTGTCCACGGCAAGAGCATTTTTTTTTGAGACGTCAAGGAAGATGAGGTACCAACGGCTGAGTTTTCGAAATTTTTAAATAAAAATTTCACAAAATACTGTTTATAAATGTATACAGTGAATTGCTTAAATAAAATATATGATTTTATATACTAAAAAAAATAGTCAAAATCTTCTTTTTTTCAACCTCTGAAACCCACCTAACCCCTTAAACTGAAGGCTGATCGACTGTTTGCATTTATGAGTGACAAATCTCAAATTTTTACTAAAGTAAACATTTTGTGGCCATAGAATAAAGTCACCGCTTAGTTTCCTCCTCATTTTGGAAGTCAGTAAAAAAATTATTTCAATTTATTCTCGTACTACGCTAAACAACGCTCGGGATTGTTGTTATTTGTGAAAATTGAAAATAAACTCAATTTTTCTTTCGCTGTTAAATTTTTATTTTGTCAGGACAAAACAAGATATGAAACCTAAAATTAAATTAACTTTATAAAAAATTCAGATTAAATATCAAATACACCTCCTCACATGCGTTTTGAAATATGATGTGATATATGATAGAAATGTCACCCAGTCAGCTAGTCAATAAGTCAGCTAGTCACTGGACCCCGCCGCTTAGTTTTATATCCTTTTAATCCATGCGAATAAAATAAAGCATACGCAGCTTAAGCCATACATCCAATAATTTTTAGCAACCTTACCTCTTTGCCACACTCCCTATCGACAATTGTGCTTTTATTGGAAATTCCAAATCTTTCAGTGCAACCGCACATGAAACCGCGATAAAGTGCAGCACGAGCAGCTAGAGCGACGCCGCAATAGCATTTATAAAATAAATGTATCCGCGGCGCTGGCGAAAATTCGCCATTCAACCGTACATGCACAGGCAAAATATTTACTAATAAATGCGAATGTTCACCTATGTGTGGTGGAGTGACGTAAATGCATTCACACATACACACAAACAATATAAATATATACTAGATATGTAAGAATATATTTGCGGCTGCCAATTTGCTTGATTTATTTGCGGTCATTTTGCTGTGCATGTGCCGGTGTGAGTGCGCGTGTGTGCATAAAAATTATTGTTGATTATATATGTGCTCATCTTTTTTTGACAACCCACAAAATTTATATCGCGGCAAGGCAGCACATACTGCCACCGAAAAAGAGCACAATAATGTCGGTGTCAATCAAATTTTATTTATTTGAAAATAAATGCAACCGATGTGTGCTACGCCATTTTTCGGTAATGCAATTTAACGAATTGTATGGCACCTAATGGTGCGAAAAACGAATATTTGTTTTCTCTTTTTTGTTGTTGCGCCTAAATAATATACATACATATAGTATATGGGAATCAATGAATACACAGTTCAGTGCAATATTTATTTAATTTAGCAAATATACGTAAGTAAGTGCGTTTGTATCTACAAAATCAATTGCAACGAAATACCTCCACTTTAAATTAAATATTGGGCTGCCCGCAAGTTCAGTAATAGATTAGGATAGATGGCGTTAAATCGAAATGGCGAAAGCTTGAACATCTCATGCTTTAAATCGGGTAAAAGTCAAACAATTAATCACCACTAGCGCCGTAAATGTCAAAAAGTGGACCTTAGTATAATCAAAACACTCATATAGGACGGTTTCCTTTTACATCTTGCGCTCAATCATGAATGCAGTAAAGTAATAACGAAAATGGCTATATTGTTTCCCAAAATAATCTGCAGGAAAGTCAGTATACTTTTGCATTCGTTTGAACCAATTTTCAAAGCAATTTGCTGCTCAACAATGGATACCTCCAAAACGAACAGTTTAAAGGTTTCAACAATTTCTTCAGGTGTTGAAAAACGCTGATCTTATAAGGGATGGAAGGCGATTGGCTGACCCAACAATTCGATCTTTCGAGTGCTCGAAAATTCTCTTGTGTGAACCGATACGTGAAAGTTCACATTTCCTTAATGAAGGGTACTTCATTTTTCGCAGTTGGTTTTCCTTAATTCTCCAATGCTCCTCACTTCTTACAAACAAATGGTTGCGCACCACTCAAAATTGACTATTTTAAGTTTCTCTAGCGGCACTCGCCTTTGACGCCCTTTGTTCCATATAGGAGTAGAAGGTGTGTTATGCTGTCGTACCAGCTTTCAGTTTGAAACTGTTCATTATTTCAATTATTCTTAGGCAGAGAGGCGAGGACCTACAGTGGCCGACAGAAGTCTACATACACCTCTCCTTTTCGTTGTTTACAAAGTACAAACACTTTGCTTAAAAATGTATTTACGCAATTTCATTTGAAATCCTTTTCTAATCGACTTAACTAGAACCAAGCCATTCTTTAACAAAAAACAACACAGTTATGCTAATAAAACACAAAAACAGCGTTGACAAAAGTGTATATACAGAACCGGTTTCCTAGCTTGTATTCTGATGTCCTATGTTGTGATAACGGTGAAATACCGTTTGTCTATTTCTTTCCTTTTCTTATGTTTGTTGCTTTGCTAATATTGGTTTTAGTTGCAATTTGAATACTTAAGCATCTAGAATGGCTCCTCGAAAAGAAATATCAGTTGACGTTAGAAATTTAGTTATTCAGCACAGGAAAAAAAAAAAATCATATGGCGAAATTTCAAAAATCTTAAACTTAAGTCGTGCAACAGCCCTGACCATTGTAAAAAACTTTAAAAATAGTGGTTCCACCGTAAATAAGCCGCGCAGTGGCCAAACTATCTCGCAGAGACGTCAGCTTGATTTTAAAAGCAGTGGACGAAAATCCAAAAGTTTCTGCTCCGAAATTGGCCGAGGATATAGCAAGCTCATCCAACAAGTGTGTTCATCCAAGAACAATTCAAAAAGCTCTGAACAAAAACGGCTTTCATAGTAGAACACCACGAAAAAAGCCTCTTATTTCTGGAAAAACCGTAAACTTTGCCTGGAGCTCACCAAAACACACAGGGAAAAGGGGATGGATATTTGGCAAACAATTTTTTTTACAGATGAGTCGTAGTTTAATATATTCGGTAGTGATGGAAGAGCAAAAGTGTGGAGAAAAAAAATAATGCACTGAGTCCGAAGAATTTGGTATCAACAGTGAAGTATGGTGGCGACAATGTAATGGTTTGGGGAGATGTTGCTGCATCTGGAGTTGGAAGATCAGTATTTATTAAAGGTAATATGGATCGTTATAAATACAAATCACTATTGGAAGTCAATCTGAAATCTTCGGTGGATGATTTGCAGCTTGGTCTAGGTTGGGTCTTTCAACAGGACAGCGATCCAAAGCACACAGCACACATTGTTAATGTAAAAAAATTACACGTAGTACTGCAAAGGACTATACAACTTTTTTTTTACGAGATTGGTTTCCATTGTAACACATGAGCTGAAAAGTCCAGGTCCTAACAAAGAACGCCAATCTATGATTTCAATGCCACATTTGTAGAACAATTTATATTCTGCCTCAAAATAGGTCTCAGTTTCAGCGATAACATCTTCAATCGAGTGAAATTTCTTATCGGCGAACATTTTTTTTGGGGTCTGCGAGCAGCCAGTAATCGCTAGTAACCCAATCCGGCGAATGCGGTGGATGTGGGAGCAATTCAAAGTTGAGTTCATGTATGTAGTTTTGCCATTGTTTTGATTGACTTGTGACACGGTGCGTTGTCTTGATGAAACACAATTTCTCCTTTGCCATATGCGGACGTTTCTTTGCAATTTCGGTCTTCAAACGCTCCAATAATGCTACGTAATATTAACTGTTGATGGTATTTTCATTCTCACAATAGTCGGTGAATATTATACCACGCGCATCCCAAAATACCGAGACCACAACTTTTCCAGCGGATTGTTGTGCTCTCGAACGCTTTGGGCGAGGTTCACCAGTTGCTGTCCACTCAGATGACATTCGTTTTGATTCCGGAGTGAAGTGGTGGATCCATGTTTCATCCATTGTCACATATCGACGCAAAAATTCTTGTTTATTACGTTTAAACATGGCCAAACACTGCTCAGACTCATCAAAACATTCTTGTTTTTGGTCAACAGTGAGCAAACGCAGCACCCACTTTGAACAGAGCTTTCTCATAGTCAAGTGCCCATGTAATATAAAGCTAACACGTTTTCTTTTTTTATATCTTTACGATGTCAGCTAACTAACGCAACTTCACTTTTCGATCATTCAAAACGATTTTGTGGTTCTTTTTAATGTTGTCTGGTGGTACCGCCTCATTTGGACGTCCACTGCGTTATGCATCATCGGTGTCTCTACGACCACGTTTGAAGTCAGCAAATCATTGTTTTGTTGTTGTTTTTGATGGAGCGGAGTCAGCATAACACTTTTTAAGCCATTACTTTACTTAAAGCGTAAAATTAAAATACGAAATTCGTTTTGACCCATTGTTTTGAAAATAACAAAAGTATCGTCACTTTTAGCACAATAACTCTCGAACTAATGCATAGAATATCATGAAATTTGAACAGCTGTCTTTTTAAGATCAGTACTAACTGAAACAAAGAGGAGGTGAATACAACAAAACTAGGTCCGGGACTTTTCAGCCCCTGTGTTATTTGTGTACGATGAATACGATTCTGAGAGCCTAAAATGCTCTCATATAGAGCGTGCACTCTTATTGTGTGTTTGGCCAAGCTTCTCCCCCTATTTGAGGTGCGCGTCATGATGTTGTTCCATAAATGGAGAGGCTCACAGTTTTTAAGCCGACTCCGTACAGCAGGTATTTTTTTATGAGGAGCTTTTTAGAAATACACTCGGGGAAAAAAGTGTTCCTTCATATTGGTGTTTCACGGGGACTCGAACCTACGTCTTCCGAATGTTAGTCATGCAACGACTCATTCAGCTACGGCGGCCTTTACCGAATAAAAAAATTGTTTTGAGTGATTCAAGTCCTTATTTCGAGCTTGTCTGTTTTTACAGGCGCTGCATTCACTGCAGCTGTCTAGTTCACAAGTGCCAAATATGACTGACTGGCCACGCCATTTGCAAAAGTTATAAATTTTCCGATTAATTTTACGCCACTTCGCACTAGCCTAAGTTAGTAGTTTTAACTAACAAAGAATGGTGCTTCCCGTGAGATGCATTAAAGTGGAATGTCTGACAGAGTAAGAGAACTTTTCATATACGTCCACAGGGACCATATTTACTCAAGGGTATTAAATGAGTGTAGTATGTTTTTTAGCTAAGTTAAAATATGACCCATATAAGATTTCTAATATTATAAGATTACAAAAGAAAACACATTTTAGTTTTTGAATTTACTCAAAGTTAATTGTGCTACTCGATATTTTCTATGTAGTTTTTCACATATTTTCATCCATGAACTTAATTTTAATTTGAAGTCATTTAGTAAATATGTATGCACATTTACTCGTTCAATTACCTAGTGCAACATATAAATGAGGTATTTAGGAGTATTGCTTTATTTTTGCAAGTTGTTTAAAATCTCTTGAATTCTTATTTTTAATATTTTGATTCTTTTTGTATTCGCTTTTAGTTATTTTCTACTGTATACCGTCTGTAAAGTTGTTAAGCCATAGACTTAATAAGTAAAAATGAGAACTGTAAGCTTTGAAGTGGCATAAAATGAAAACAATTACTGAAAAAAATATTTGGTAAAACGCATGTCTTCTTATTTTTCATGAGCTATCAGAAAAATACTATGAGACCCCAGGGTTTAAATTTCCTTTTTTCATTTTAAAGCATTTTCCACTATGTTTTTTCAAGCAAAAACAGGTAGTCTTTTCGGTTTACTGACCCTACTGTCAGCGCCAAAATAAAGTGTACTTCACATACGAGGTGTGTTCAAAAAGTATCGCGAATTTTGTGATTTGTTCACAAATTATTTATTTATTCATTAACATTTATTTTGTCCCCTTGAAGGTAGTCCCCATGAGATATCTTCCAATCTTCGAAGCACTTGAAAAAATCATTTTCTTTTTCTTGTTCAGCTCCTCCTTCAATACCGACTTTATCTCGTTCATCGTAGCGTAGCGTCGTCCTTTCATGGGCCTATTCAGTTTCGGGAACAAGAAAAAGTCATTCCCCAGATCTGGGGAATACGGTGGCTGTGGCATCATTAGTGTGCTGTTTTTGGCCAAAAAGTTGGACACAAGCAACGATGTGTGAGCAGGGGCGTTATTGTGATACAAGATCCAATTTTTGTTCTTCCACAAATCCGGATGTTTCTGGCGAATTGCTGCGCGCAAGTTGCGCATAACTTGCAAGTAATATTCCTTATTGACCGTTTTACCCTGTGGCAAGAACTCATGACGCACAACGCCCCTGCAATCGAAGAAAACGGTAAGCAAAACTTTTACATTCGACCGAACTTGGCGCGCTTTTTTCGGTCTTGGTTCATGCGATAATTGAGAATTGGTTTTCACGTCATAACCATAAACCCACGATTCGTCATCAGTTATGACCCTCTGGAGCAAATTTGGGTAGTCGACAGAGTCCATCATCTCATTAGCGATGTTCATGCGATGCTGCTTTTGGTACGAGTTTTGCGGCGACCCGTCTCATGCCCAAATTACTGAAAAAAAAGAATGGCACGAGCCGATCGATATGTCTAGGTCCTCAGCAACTTCTCTAACGGTGATTCGACCTACCTTTTTCTTCACTTCATCATTTTTTCGTCTGTTGTTCAAGTGCTCGGGCGTCCGGTACGCTTTTCGTCATTCACATCTTCGCGGCCTTCTGAGAACATTTTGTACCACCGATAAACGTTGCTTTGGTCCAAATTAGCTTCGCCGTATGCCACAGTCAACATTCGGAATGCATCCGCGCACTTAGTTTCGTTTTTCACACAAAATTTGATACAGGTTCTTTGATCCATCTTTTTGAATAGGTAAAAATCGAAGACGAGCCGAACCACGTGCAAGCAAAGCAGCTGTCAACAATTAACTGAACATTCAAAATGGCCGAACTCGTCGGCATGAGTTGGAGACATGAGTACCAACATAT
This sequence comes from Anastrepha ludens, assembly GCF_028408465.1. Lineage (NCBI taxonomy): Eukaryota > Metazoa > Arthropoda > Insecta > Diptera > Tephritidae > Anastrepha > Anastrepha ludens. Next base: position 52,180,659 of record NC_071501.1, on the reverse strand, counting down.
CGCCACACAAAAAATCGAAATTCGAATATACGTAACCTGCGAAAATTCAATTGTATTGATCAATTTTTACTATTTATTTATTTGTTTTGTAATTTCAGTTATTTATTTTTTATAAAAATATAATTCACACTACAGCAAGAACCATACAAAGCAAAGTTTTGAACTTTCTATAAAATTTGTAAAAATTCGACAAAATTTCAAACTTTTACTAACTTTTATAGATCATTACATTTTAGTATAATAAAGTGTAAGTTTGAAGTGGTTCAAGAACCGAGTAAATTTTTGGTAATTCTTTCTGCTGACGGTGTTGGGTGTTTTCTTCCTTATAAAAAACTGTGGAGTAGGCGTTAAATAGAAAAAATGGACAAGACCACGTCCGAAAAAAAATCTCAAAAATTAGTGTGATTTTTTATCTACTTGGAACTTGCGCTTTATTGTTAGCTTGGGAAATATTACGTATATTGTAAAAAGATACAGTGACTTAATTATGTGAACATCAGAGTATAAGTAATTTTATGCTACCGTGTGCTGCGTGTTTTCCCATTACAAAATATTTGCATCACCCACTCAATGTATTTCGAATAGTACCGACATCCAATGAAGGCTAGTATGAAGGCAGATGACCAACGCATTACAATATTTGCACTTTATATTTCCGAAAATAACAACAACGCCAGAAAATAGCTGCAACAAGCAAGCGAAAAAGCAAACTAAAAACAATTTCCAAGTAATTGAAAAATTTTCGCCTGATGTGTTGCGAGGGCAACAATTTAAATTACGAGTACTGCAGCTATAGGCGGACAGACAGGCAGACAGACAAAGAAATATTCACAAATAGAGATGTGCGTATGCAGGTACATTAGAGTGCCTCATCATAACAACGTGTGGTTTTTCTATTGGAAATATAAGATGTATTATATAAAGTGGCGCAAAATCAATCACTCGATTTTTGATAACTTTTTTGCTAAATAAAAACATGATTTTGAGTGATCTATTTTGACCTTTATAAGCTCCATTGCTTGTCTCTTTATATACTGTAGCTGTCTAGTTTACAAGTGTCAAGTATGATTGGCATACGACGCCATTTTCAAAAATTATAAATCTTTTAAAAGGGTGATTAATTTTGTGCCACCTTGTTGTCTAAGAAGAGGATTATATTCTGGAATCCAAGAGAAAATATTTTTGACGCTTTTAATTTTAACTTTTTTTGATGATAGGTTTAAGAAGAACTGGCATAACTCAGTCAAGTTTTAACCGATTAAGTCTTCTAAGCTGTCATTGCAAAGTATTAAGGGGGGAACGTAATGTAGAAGCCTCAAAATCGATAATTTTTTTACACATATTTTTACAGGTGATAAAATAATTATATTATTTTGAAGCTAAAGTTGTGTTATTTAACCTTTCGAGTGTACAAACAAAAAATGTTCTTCAATTTTTTTCCCAAAATGGCAGCTCAGGATCATTTCTTGTCGGCTGCCTACGGCGCGAGGCTCCAAACAGCTCTTTTTATTACTCTTAATCTATCGATCTGAAACAAAAAACTGAAATTGGTTTTTTTTTATAACACATTAACGGAAAGGATGAACCTATAAAATTAAAAAACAACTATAAAATTAAATATAATAAATATATATTAATTATAAAATAAGCCTTTGAAAACAAAAGTCAGAATTTAGGGCTACTTTTTTGACATTTTTAACCCCCAAAAAGTAATTTATCAACGCGAAATATCTGAAATTTTAGATTTATCTTTCCGTTAGTAATATGCAGAAAGGCCTCACCAAACTTCAAACAAATCGGTCGATAACTTTTTGAGTTACAACACGAGCAGTTTTTAAAAAAGTCGTCTCGAGATAATTGAGTTTAGAGGGTTTGATTGAAATGTAATCAGCCTTCTCAATACATCGCTGGTAGCGGTCCTTCCACTGCAATAAACATTTTTTAAACTCATCCGCCGGAATCGCGTTCAATTCGGCTGTCACAGTATTTTGGATCGCCTCGATGGAGTCGAAACGCCTCCCCTTCAGCTTACTTTTCAGGCGCGGGAACAAGAAGAAGCACCGGAACCCCCATCTTCCAATACTTCACGACTCTTTTCCATACGCAATTGCTTTTGTTCATCAGTCAAAACCGCACATTGTAATAAGTTAAATTTAACTCTTCACTGATCTCACGTAGACTAGCACGATGGTCAATGTTCAAAAATTCACGAACCCGGTTCACATCTTCATCTGTTTGCGTTGTCGAAGGCCTTCCATATCGCTGTTCGTCTCCGACGTCCTCCCGGCCTTCCTTGAACGACCGTTTTATCTGGGCACGGGACAGAGATTAGTCCCCGTAAGCCTCCTTGAGTAGCCCAATGGCTTCGGTACTGGTATTGTTCAGCTTTACGCAAAATTTGATCAAATAACGTTACTCCAACGAGCGCTGCATTTTCGCCACTGCAAAATCTTAACACACTTTAAAAACAGCTTTCACGCGAGAAGCGATGTGGACTGCACCGCTGTTGCCAGCAAACTGGGACCGGTTTCTAGTGGAAGGGGAAGGTCCAACGATCATTTTCCCCCACCAGCCGATTCGGTTGATCGCTTGGGAGACGCTTCGCGCGAGAAGGCTCAATACTTTTCAATCAAACCCTGTAAAGTTTGAGGTACAGGAGCGCGCGGACCGCTCTCTACCTAGTTAGTGGGCTGTAGAAACTGTAATATTGAGAATTTCAGCATGAAAATTTCACAGTATATTTTTAAGATACCATATTTTCAGATTATCGAAAAAAATAGGCTTCTACATGAGGATCCCCCCTTAACCCACTCAAGCTTCAAATTTTGGTTCACAAATAATAAATAATAATTTTTATTAAATTGATAAAGTTCTTAAACACACAACATGGAACCCTCTTAAGGTTAAACCCCTCTCTCAACTGAGTTGATTATTTGAAAAAAAAAATAATTTTAAAAACTTATTTTGTTTATAAAAACTAAATTATTGTAGGTACTTTCAAATCGATCCAGCTTATTCTAATTTTAATACTTTTCTAAAATATTTTCGCGAAAATCATAAAATGTAAGAATATAATAAATTTTATGATTCTATGGAAAAATCCTACCAAGTTTGTTGCATGGAGAATGTTGCACTCTAATATAAATCTTAATGCAGTAGCCACCGTCAATCACTTCGTGCATATCCCGTAGGTAAATTGCTTTGGACCCAACTTTGTATTAAATTTTAAACCGTTTCAATAAATTTAATTTCACATACTACTGGATATATCGACTGGTTCTTTCAAAAAGCTCAAGGAAATACCCCAAAAAGAGTTCACTCGATTCCACTGAGGCCGTTTTGAAACACCGCAAATGGTTTCTGTCATTTCGTTGTTGTTGTGGCAGTGCATCCAGCCCTGCCGGTATGGTGTAGTCAATAATCATCATTGTCTATCTCGTCTAACAGTAGGTCCAGGAAACATGCTGTTTCGTTGAGTTGGGTTCAGTGGTTATAGGTGAGGAGTTTCAGGGCTTGGGAGAGGGGTTTAAGGGGGTTTGAGGGGGGCATATGAATAGGTGGCTAGTATCGAGCGAGATTTTTTGTTTGTTGAATTCTTGATAGGTAAGAGTTTAAAGTTGTGCGTGCCACACGTAGCAGCTGAAGCTCTTCGTCTGCGATGGATAGTGGTTGGTTGGTCCGTTGACGGCATTCGGTGGTCACGAGTTTGAGAAGATGGTAAGATACTCCGAGTGCCATTTAATGATTGTTTGTAATCCGTCTGATGCAGTAGTTGTAGTCGTCTCTTAAGTCGTCGAATTTTGCTTTTTCACTGTAAAAAATGGGACGCAGACTAAACAAGTTTTTTCGACGCCTACGAACATTTTACTGCCTACCGATGGGTGACCTCTATTAAAAAACACTTCTTCTATCATTAAGTGTTTAATACACGGAGTTTTGAGCCCGGGCACTGACGAATGGAAGTCACGCACCAATCCATTTGCTTACACAAGGAAATTTTCTGCAGGAAGGAAAGTGATATTTCCCTACTTTGTGAAATAATTTAAAAAAAGCAAATCTTTTCATTTTTTCATCCCTATAGTATAGTACTAAATCCACGTTTCATGTGAAAGGGTTGTCAAAATTCATACAAATCACATTATAATATATTTTAAACATTTTATTCGAAGAAATACTAGGAATTTTAAAAAAATTCTATTATTTTTTCCCAAAGTTCCAACTCTAGTCGAAAAAATTTCCGTTTCAATGTGACCTGATTACAATATTCCTTTAATAACAACTAAAATATTTTCCTTAACTATTTACTTTCTTTCGAAGATGTGCCAGTCAATTTTTAAAGCCACTTTTCGATAACTTTTCAACTTCAGTCTACGTAAGTTCAGTAATCTACAACTCATGTAGGAGAAGCTTGCAAATTACACCTGGTCACCCTACTACATAGTGCAGCGTCTATTAATGAACACCAATTTCGGAGGTTTTGTAACAGACTTGCAAATAATTAGCGAGTTATTCAACTTCCACATAACTCTTTTCACAATCAAATTGCTTTGAAGAACTCATTAATTTGTTCACCTGCGAATGTTAAACCTTTGTTTTAAAAGGATTTTGTATACCTGGGCGTAATGAATTATATTATTTTGGAGAAAATGAAATCCAATTATTTTGCGTCAAATTTTTGCAAAAATGTTAAGGCCATTTTTATGGTCGATCTTTATCTTTATTTCTGTGATTTTATCGCCATTTTTATTAACATCAAAATACCTGAACGGAATCGACGAGATCAAAATTGCACGTAATTAGCTGCCACTGTATCGGTGACATAAACATCATTCACAATTTCAGTGACCTGGTTGCATTTTTGACTTCCATTGTTAACACACTGTAACTCACAACTGAATGGAACAAACAAAAAACAGGAAAATAATTTTTTTAATGTGAAATGTCACCTTGACAACGAGTATAAACTTTAAATTGTATCATCAATACTTTACGAGGTATCGATCACTACAGCCATCTACTCAGACGGCATCTTATTCAGAAATGATGCCAAAGAAGGGGATGGTAAAATACCCCCTTGATCGAAAAGTTCCAGAAATATAAAAAGAAAATTCGAAATAAGTGATATTATCACCTTCAAAGTACTCCCCATTAATTGTAACGCAATTATCCTAGCGCTTGATGCAGCTTTTGAAATATTTCTGGAACTCTATTTTCGGTATAGCAATCAAAGCCGTCTTCAATTACTCCATCACTTCCTTTCGGCTGTTAAAACGCCGAAGTAGTAGTAGTACAATAGTTTTTTGATCAACAAAAAAAATTGCAGGGAGCCAAGAAAACGCGTTGTAACGACTGGTCAATCAATACATTATTTCATCAATATTTAGTTCTGACCTGGCCATCTCAGCCATTAGTAAGTTTCGGTCTCTGCACAACTTTTTAGGGGTATTGAGTTCAAGTCAATAGAGTCTTATAAACCCACTTGAATTTGTTTCGCATTCAAAAAGCCCAGAGGATATGTACATAAATAAGTAGCCACTATTATTATCGAATAAAAATTTCACTATTAGGTTTAGTGCAAGGTGGCGCAAATTTAATTAGACGGTCGCAAGATTTATAATTTTAGCAAATGTCGTCGTACATCTATCTCAATTTTGATACTTGGGAACTAAACATCTGCAATCTACAACCAGACTAGAAATGGAGCGCGTGCAAGTCAAAATAAAGATTTTCATATCACAAAATCGTTTTGTTTTTGGTGAGTAAAAAAGTTATTCAAAATTGGATGATTAATTTTGCGCCACTTTGTACAAGTAAAATCCATAAAAAATACTATGAAGTGTAGTCTAGTATTTAAATTCAAAACTTTTAAATATATTTTTTTTTGCTAGTACTCTCAATGACGTCAAATTTCACTAAAGCTGGTCACCCTTATTCTTTTTTTAGCTTTCTTTAGCTATTTGCGCTTCTTTTTGTAGTCTTTGTCGAGCCTTGCGTTTTCCGTCGACCCATAATTCCTTTGAGAAACACCCCTTGCTCTGAGGCTTTCGCTTCTTGGGATGCTGATCTCTTCATTCCGACGGTGCAAAGGCTTTCTGACTAAACGAAAGAATATTATGTCTGCGAGCGAAAAAATTGCACCAAAATCGTCCGATACCCAAGCACCAATTAGGCCCCGAGCTCAATAATGGTGCATTCAAAACCAGTTAGGGAATGTCCTATGGCTTCCTGATCATAGCGACATTGTGGCAAACTGCGAAGCGGGTGAGCTAGCTGGACAAGGGACCTGTGGAGTAATTTCCCCGCGAAAGGAGAGGTTTACTATCCCCTTGACGGCCTATTTCTTTGAAAACGAGCTTCGCGTCAACTCAGCGAGCGCTGGTCAAGTACATAAACTTGCAAGGTCGCAAAATCCTTCTGGCCATTTGTGGATCGGAGGCGTTCCAGAGATCTTCTGAGGTTGGCGAAATTTCAGTTCTCGAATTTCGTGGTTCTTCTCACAGGGCACTATCCGCGAGGTATGCTTGCTGTGAGACTTGAAATTATTTCGAGTCATTTTTGCGTCAGCTGTATGGAGGATGAGGTGGAATCATCCCATCACCATCTCCTTAGCTGGTGTGCTCGCGCGGAGCTAAGATTGGGGATCTTGATTTTTACTTCTTTGCTATGCCTGCTAATATAGTCTTGATATATAAAATTTGATGAAGCTCATCAGCAGCATAAAGCGGTTTTACATAACCAGACAAGTCAGTCGCTTGTAACACACAAATCCGCATTCCCTCCTTCCTTTCTTACTTTCTCCTTTTTTTCTATTTATCGTCTTCTACTTCACTTCCTTCGCGATGTTAACAAAACAGATGAATTTGATTTTTTCATCCAAGTGCGCCCACTTGTTGGGCAACCAATTTAACTTAACCCAACCATCTTCCGAGGCTTTGGGGGAAATTTTTACGTGGCGGGTCCCAAACACAGCGCACAACCAGCTATCCAGGGATGCTTCGCCTTCTCACGTTGGCTCGCTTTCGAACGGGTTTTCGGAAGCTACCCAGAAGATACTTTGGCTAATTCTGGAACTTGCGAGCTGATTGAACCATGTGCAGAAGAATCGTCCTGGCCACTCCCAAGTGAATGGCGATCAGTAACTTTCCCCACTTGCGTGGACTTCTACATATGGAACCATCCTTCATCCAACATCCGATGAAGCGACGCTTGGAGTGTTTGAGAGAAAGATTCTGCGGAAGATTTTTGGACCTTTGCACGTTGGCAACGGCGAATATCGTAGGCGATCGAACGATGAGCTGTATGATCTTTACGACGACATAGACATAGCGCAGCGAATAAAGATCGAGCGGTTATGCTGACTGGGTCATGTCGTCCGAATGGATACAAACGCTCCGGCTCTGAAAGTATTTGCTTTGTTAAACTCGGTCAAAATCGCGTAAGCGGTTATCGCGCCGATTAAGAAGAAAGAGAATAAATAAATTCCGGTTGGACATATTCGAACAGTTATTTTTACGGTCTTATTTTACTATGAACTTTAAATTTTTTCACTGGGTAAATGCCTAGTTGCGCCGGCAGCTCGCGAATAACACGCCACACATTCATTCCAACAAGCACGGACGAGTATACATACATACCTACGTATATCGAAACTTACACACTTACATGCAACAACTGGAAAGCATATGTCTGCCAAGTTGTTGTTGTTGCATTTGGTCAATATGACGTTGGTAAACTGTCCGCCTGCTGGCCGACAGACGAATTGTTATCAGTTCGTTAAAGTCTGCTTGGCGGTGGCGCTCTTCATACACCGGACCACATACGAGTACTTATGCACCCATACGAGGACATTCCCTCATTTGCATACGCACATTTGTTGGTGTGCATTTCCACACTCGATTTTGTCTGTAATCCAATTTAAATTGAAATGGATTTTCATTACAACGGCAGCGTATGATGGACATGCTGACAGAGAGATGGACAGGCGGACGCACAGAATAATTCACTAACACATGACTGCGCCGGCCAGCAGACAGATTTTTAGAGGCGAAAAATTTATGATGTGAAAAGTGCGTTGATGATACTTAAAAATATTACACAACGGCAAACTAAATATGCCATGGAGGTAATGCGTTTCTAAAAGTCCTAAATGTGGCATGTCCAATGATAGCTTGGAAACTTTGTTAGAATTAGAGTTAGATGGGAAAATTGGAATAAATTGAATTGTGTAGAGGAATTAGATTACTAGAAACATTTTGCTACACTTAGGAAAAAATATTTACTAAGTCCTGTAATAAAGTTTTACTCTAACAAAACTTCTATGTTCGATATTAGACCGCCTTAAATACGAGTAAACTTAGAATTAAGATTGAAATGAAGGCTTTCCGAAACGATATTTGCCACCTATGCGGATTATGGCTAAAACAGACATCAAACTCAGATACACCAAACTGAAGTATCTTACTTCCTTTTTCAGCCTTTTTTTTTGAACTCACATCAGAGGGTATTAAACCACTGTTCACCGCAACCGCATACTTTCAACTAGTAGATTCATTAATAACAACGAATTTCACAACTCTCTGATGTTTATTTAGAAAGAGATGCCTTCACACGTAGTAACTATAAGATGGCGCAAAATTAATCATCCAATATTATTTTTCAATAACTTTTTTACTAAATGAGGAAAATTAATTTTGAGTGATGGAAATCTTTATTTTCACTTTTACGCGCTCCTTTGCTTGTCTATTTGTATACTGCAGCCGTCTAGCTCACACGTATCAAATACGATTGCTGAAAGGCGCAATTTGCAGAAGTTATAAATCTCCGATAGGGTGATTAATTTTCTTATAATGATTTAATTTATAAGTTTGGCTCTACTGACACTGACGCGTGCTGCTGATGGCATAGCAGAACAGACTACTTAAACAAGGGCTTGAAGCTTCATGACCCGCCACATATGGCAAAACAACCTATCGTACCTGGTGGAATGAAGATTTAAGTCAACTCAAGAAAATGACAAGAGAAATCTTCAATATCTGCTACAAACACAAGTGCTTCAAACCATACAAAGATGGCCTTAGGGAATACAAGAAAGCAATCAAAGAGGCTCGGACAGAGGCTTGGAGAGTTTTTTGTAGTTCCATCGAATCAACCAATGAAACGGCCAGACTAGGTAATCTTTTATACAAAGAACACTCCTGCCCTCCCTTCGTGAAGAAAGCTAACGGAGAATGGACAAAATCCTCGGCCGACACACTAGAATATCTTATAAATACGCATTTCCCAGGCAACACAGAATATATTGAGAACAATAGTAACAGTGTTCAAACATCCAACCTGTCATCCATTACAACCAATCACATCGTACCCCAAGGTAGATTATTATGGGCGATGAAATACTTTGAACTATTCAAAGCAGCCGGTCCAGATGGGATACTCCCAGCCATGCTGGGGAACACTCCAGAAACGACGATTTCTTGGCTTTAGGTCTTTTTCAGAAAAAGCCTTGTGCTAGGGCGTATTCCAAAAAGCTGGAGGAGGGTTAAGGTGATTTGTATCCCCAAAACTGGTACACGCGGTCATGATACAGCGAAAGATTTCAGACCCATCAGCTTATCCTCCTTCATTCTCAAAACACTCGAGCGATTGCTCGATGTATATATCTGGGAGAAGATTACAGACACAACGATTTCACCATTTCAACATGCCTACCTCAAAGGAAAATCCACAGAGACAGCTCTTCATGAGGTTTTAAGTGCGATTTAGAGAAGCATAGAATACAAACAATACTCACTAGTCGCTTTTCTCAACATAGAGGGGGCGTCCAACAATGTTACCACAAGATCCATAATCGAGGCTCTTAATATATTAAGCATAGACATAGGTCTCAACGAATGGATAGAGAACATGCGTAAACTAGAATAATCATCGGTAAGGTAGGCAGCAGCACGGTAAAATGCTCTGTCAACAGGGGAATCCCTCAGGGAGGAGTCTTATCCCCTCTGCTGTGGTTACTATATTAGTTGTCAACAATATCCTTACCAAATTCAACCGAAAGGGAATTAAAGTAGTGGCGTACCTGGACGACATAATGCTTATGGTTTGAGGAATGTTTCCAACCACAATCAGTGAGATTATAGAAGGAGCTCTGGTATTATTCAGTAAACCCGAGAAAAACTGAATTGATGCTATTCACCAAGAAAACCAAGGTACCAAACTTTAATCTCCCAAAACTAAACGGCGTTAGTCTTATGCTAACCCAACAGGCAAAATATCTAAGTGTTATCCTAGACCCCGAACTCCGCTGGAAGTCCAACGTACAGTATAGGGTAAAGAAAGCGAATATAGCACTTTACAGGTGTAAGAGAATGTTAGGTAAACAATGGGGTATCCAACCAAAACTATCCAATTGGTCCACACAGCCATTGTAAGGCCAATACTAACATATGCGGCACTAGTTTGGTGGCCTGCAACAGAAAAGAAATATAACAAAACTAAAAAGATAAAAACAGAACAAGATACATAGAACAGCGCGTATCCTAACTACAGGAGCGCTTTGCACCAGTCCTACTGAAGCGCTCAATGTACTAACTCAACTGCTAGCATTAGATCTACACATTAAAACAATCGCTACTTGCAGCGCGGTGAGACTCAGAGACATAGGAGCTGGGCAACAAAGTCGTACGGTCACAGTAAAATCCTCCTACAGGGACCCTCGCTGCTCAAAAACAGATCAGACTACACAGTCCCCGACCTTAACTTCAAGAAAGACTTTACGGCACGTTTGCCACCGAGAGCCGAATGGAGCAAAGGCGAGGTGATTGGAAGACACGATATCGAAATCTATACCGATGGTTCAAAGATGAACTGTGGTGTGGGAGCTGGCTTCCGTTCGGAGCCACTCAACCCATCTTAGTCAATTCGCCTTCCTGACTACGCCAGCGTGTTCCAGGCAGAACTATTAGCGATCAAAGAATCATTCAAATCCCTAATACTCTACAAGGAAGTTGGTGCAATACTAGCTATCTTCTCAGACAGTCAATCAGCTATAAAGGCCTTCGACTCCTCATCCATTTCATCCAAACTAGTCTTACAGTGTAGAGAGGAGCTGGAACTGCTTAGTCATTGGCAATAAATCTGATATGGGTTCCCAGTCATAGGAACATACGGGGTAATGCGATAGCGGATGAGCTAGACTTAGCAGAGGCGGTGACAGTCTCCGCCCCACTAACACATTAAAAGCATCCATTGCTTCACCCTATCATGCTTTAGCCGAAAGAAGAGGGAAGCAAACAACTACATGTATTACAGCAAAAAACACATGGTCGTCATACAAAATCCAAAGAACGAATCACCTGTTAGGTTGTTCTCGGCCAAAGATCTCACGCATCACTGCAACCCTTACAGGTCATTAGAAAGTAGGGGAGCATTCAGACAGACTCAACCTCCCCTTCAATCCCCTTTGCAGAAGCTGTCAAGCGGAAGGGGCGATGGAAAGTATTTTCCACTACTTATGTGAATGCCCGGGACTAGCTACGGAACGACCCGATCCTTCGGTAAGCCTTTTCTACAGCAAATTAAGGAGATCTCAGACATCGAGATACTTGGACCTCACTAAATAATGAAATCCTATAAAATCGGAGCAAAACTACGTCTTCATTCCACAAAATGCATTTTTGTCGCTCAAAATGAAGAAATTTACTAAATATTAATTTAATAATATTTTTCAAAAAATATAATAAAGGGTTTTTCAATAACAGGTGTTATTTAGATTAGATTAGAAATGATTATCAATTTTTTACTGCCGGCATTGGATGGTATTGATCTGGACAACGTTTAGTTTCAACAAGACGGTGCTAAGTGCCACACAAGCAACGAAACCATTGATCTCTTACAGGAAAAGTTTCTGGACCGTGTTATCTCTCGAAGAGGTGATCACAATTGGCCACCGAGATCTTGTGATTTGAGGCCACGTGAAAGAGATGGTCTACGCCAACAGCCCAGGGTCGATTCAAGACCTCAAAGATGGAATTCGTGAGGCTATCGAAGACATAGGGCAGCCACTTTGCAATTCGGTTATGGAAAATTTCATGAAAAGGATATCGTCCTGTAAGTGTGGTCGTGGTGGTCATTTGCCTGATGTTATTTTCCACTATTAACGGCATACCTTCCTCTTTATAATGAAATGAACATCCGATAATTTATATTAAAAATTGGCGTTTTTTTAATATCAAAATAACACCTCTTATTAGATAGCCCATTATTATCTTTCAACTTAATAATTTTTCATCCCATAAATAAAAGCACATACACGCACTCAAAGTTGCGCCCTTGTCTGACGAGGTTGTTTCGAACCTTGGCACTACCGAATGGTCGTCACGCACCATACCGATGCCGACATTTCTGCAAGCGTTCAAGTGTGAGTGTTCACATGTGTTGGTATGAATTGTGAAATTGTACATAAAATTATATAATTTTGCACAACCGACTAGCTCTGTTGAATTGTTGCCTAACTGATAATCGTGCAGACTGATTGAATCGTATCGCAATGCACAACGAGGCCGGTTGCACAAGTTCATTGCGTTAAGGTCATGCAGTAATCGGATTTTGGATAATTCACTTTTACGAAACATATTCTGACAGTGCCTCGACAAATATTAAGGTTGTTCATACAATTTAATTTGAGCTAACAGAAAATTTCGTTTGCTGCAACATTTTATTACTATTTAAATATGTAACTTACGCCAACATATTAGCATTTTTAAAGGCACCTAGAAATAGTGACATTTCTCTGTTACTATTATACGAACTTCTGCCCAAATTTTGGAAAATTTCTCCTCACATTCGTGTAATAGTGCTACCGTCATCCAATCATCAATACAATTAAGGCATTGATATGCATTCATACATGTGAACGTAAGCTCTGCGCACTACCGCTCAATCTCAAAGTCTTAACTCATATAAAAATGATTGATTTGCTGTCAAATATAATAACATTTGCGTCGAAATGACTGATTGATTGCTCGATATTGACGCAGCCGGAGTAGTACCTCACTACTTGCATACATGCTTGGCCTCGGCTTCGACCACTTGAGTAGGTAAATTGATTAAAAGATAAACGCCTTAGGGCATTTCCGCCAAGAATTAAATAATCCACTTTCGAAAAACACAATCACACGAGTAAATTTATTTATTAGAGCTCCCGATTTTATTCGCTCATTTGGTAACAGCCCGAGAATCGAGTACTTGCCCATCTGTTCGATGTTCATTACTCGAAAACTTTCGCGTTTGAGTTCGAGTATATCAAGCGTTTTAGTGATTCGAGAAATGCTTTTGATTAGTTTGGCTTTGTGGAAGCACTTTTTTGTAGTTTTACTAATAATTTATGTATACACAATGCTAACGAATTTGGGACACTAAAGAAATGTTGGTAAAAAAATGGGCAATTGTTTGGCTGCTTAAACTGATCAGAAACTCGGAAATTCCGAACTAAAAATTTGAGTAGTTGAGCATTGAGTGAGTTTCGAGTTATTTGCACTGCTCAATACCGGGGAATTTGTAACTCTGCTATTTATTTGTATGCCTGATAGAGTAAATTCCATTGTAATTATTTAGGAACCAGCATTAACACCGATAACAATGTCAGTCTTGAAATCCAACGTACAATCTCTCTTGCCAACAAGTGCTACTTTGGACTAAATATGCAAGCAGTAAAGTCCTCTCTCAACGAACAAAACACTCTACAAGACTCTCATCATGCCCTTCCTAACGTATGACGCAGAAGCGTGGACGATGACAACATCCGATGAAGCGACGCTTGGGGTGTTTGAGAGAAAGATTCTTAGGAAGATTTTTGGACCTTTGCACGTTGGCAACGGCGAATATCGCAGACGATGGAACGATGAGCTGCATGAGCTTTACGACGACATAGACATAGCGCAGCGAATAAAAATCCAGCGGCTACGTTTTCTGGGTCATGTCGTCCGAATGGATACAAACGCTCCGGCTCTGAAAGTATTCGATGCGGTACCAGCTGGTAGTAGCAGAGGAAGAGGAAGGCCTCTGCGTTGGAAATATCAGGTGGGAAGGACTTGGCTTCACTTGGTTTTTCCTCCTGGCGCCGGTTAGCACGAGAAGGAAACGACCGGTGCGTTTTGTTAAACTCGGCCAAAACTCGGTCAGACTCGATTATCGCGCCAACTAAGAAGAAGAAGAAAAGATTGCATTCTAAGTTAATAATGCTGGATATCATTTATATTTTTAAAGCAATCTATAAGGCTTTCGAGAATTTTTTTATTTATTAAAAGTTGATATAAAAAACAGGCATCGTCTAGAAATGATTTTCTATTCACATCTAGGCATCACCTTTTAAAGACCCTTTGTAATACAGTGTATGTCAGAAGAAAAGAACCGGGTTTTTTCTTGTAACTTCAAGATATATTTCGTTCTGCTTGTTGCTGCGTAATAGTCCCACTCAAGGGCTACGACGCCAGTGCTAACTCAGGTTAGTGTCGTTTGAAACTTTACCGTAAACGCAACCAAACAAAAGTGAGTGCGAAGTACGCGAAGCGTTTTGAGGTGATATTTTTATGGAATGAAGAAAATGGCGTCACAAAATGAGCTGACCTTCCCAGTCAACAGACGCTAACCCCAGCGAAAATGTGTTGGGAATTCTGAAAGTGCATCTTGTTGGAAAACCAGTACATTACGCAGAAGAATACCAAGCCAGGCAGAAAAGAGGGAAACCAACCATGGAGTTTGTAGTGCAGCTACGAGTATTTATTGAGATAACTCAAAGTTTCGTGGTAGACTACAAGTTCACGGCTTCTTAAAATAAACATATTGTGGTATATGAAACCTGCATCTTATCTAGTGGATAACGTTGAATGATGAATTTAAAAAAAAAAAAAGTAATAATAATTGACGCGGACACTTCTGTTAGGTGCTCCGAGCTCCTCCTCCTATTTGTGGTGTGCGTCTTGATGTTGTTCCTCAAATGGAGGGACCTACAGTTTTAAGCCGACTCCGAACGGGAGGAGCTTTTTCCTTTTTCATGGCAGAAATACACTCGGAGGTTTGCCATTGCCTGCCGAGGGGCGACCGCTATTAGAAAAATGTTTTTATTAATTTTGCTTTCACCGAGATTCGAACCAACGACCTCTCTGTGAATTCCGAATGGTAATCACGCACCAACCCATTCGGCTACGACGGCCGCCTCAGAATGATGAATTTTACTGGAGCAAAAAAGTTTTAGATGCCGACGGTTACTTTTTCTTTGCCTACCTTGGCCCGGCGCCAAGCAAAACAAAAAAAAATTGATTCGCACGTCAGGCGGACTGTGCCATTCGTGCTTATTAGGCGGGAAAATCTGAAGGCAAATCTTTTGTAGCCGCAGCTGAATGGGTTGGTATGTGACTACCATTCAAGAGTGCATAGGCTCGAATTTCCGTACATGAAGCAGCAAAGTGATAGTAAAAGTTTTTTCTAAAGCGGCAGGCAATGGCAAATCTCCAAGTGTATTTCAGCAATGAAAAGGCCCCTCATAAAAACATTTGCCATCCGTAGTCGGCTTAAAACTGTAAGACGCACGCCGCAAATAGGAGGAGGAGCTCCTTGTCCTAGTTGTCTTTTGTCTAATTTCATGAGAAAAACGAGTTTTATTATCTTTAGCACTTTAAGCACTAGCGTTTTGATTAAGATTTGGCAAGTATCAAAATAGTTACATCTCGGCAAGAAGAAGTCACATATTTTGAAACAAATTGGCATCGATTTGCGATTTTTTTGTTTTTAAAGGAAATAGTTGTATAAGTATATGTATGTATTCCACATTTTGAAGAAAGTGCAAATTTATTAGTTCTTTTATTTTAGTTTATTAAAACTTTCCTGAGTTTACCAAACAAACATTTTACGGAAAGCCTTGAACAGAAAGCGCGTATAACAAAATTTCTATTAAATTAGACTTAGTTGCAATAACTTAACTGAGCAACATTAAGGCTCAAGGTACAAGGGAATGCTAAAGCTATGAGCTCCAAACATATATCAGCATACAAATCGCTCATAATCATAACCAAGCATAAAGTTTCAAATTTCTGTCTCATAACCAAGTAGCAAGTGCATCTACACTCCGACGCAACCAGTTGATGGAATACTAATGGAATAAATCATCAACTGTGTGAAAGCGATGAACGCACAACTTGCACCTAATGAATGGCAACAATACATGTCAACAGCAACAACAAGAATAAAATCAGCAAACAGTGAGTGTGTAACAGCGATAACAATAACAAAGCATTGTTGCAGCTGTCAAGTTGTTGACACTATCAGCAAAACAACATTTTGCAACAATAACATTCATTCATTGATATATGCGCCAAAAGCGGGAGCACCGAACAGCAGGAAGACAGAAAGCCAGGACAGAGGAAGGCAAGAAAACAAGTAGCCAAACACGCAGCAGTCGCACAACTGCAAAGTGCGAGACATGTCCAGCCAGTTGTCTGAGTGGCTAACCTAAGCCTTTGCGGTCATCAGGCCAATGATGCTGTCCGCAACAAAGTGATCAATCAAAATTTTTACGCACTTGAGCTGAGCACATACATTCATCTCCCTTGTCTTTGCTATTCTTTACTTTCAGCTTAGCTTTTCATTGCTTCCACATTTACACGCCTTTGTTGTCTTGTTTTCTTTCTAAACAAATATACATACATCCCAATGCACTCACTTATGTACATATATATGTATATTGAAATACATAGTTGGGTCATTTAGTGCTTTGTGCGCGCATGCATATTACTTATACGCCCCGTGGCCATTTGTTTAGCCGGTAGCTTTAGCGCTTCCCTATCGGTTGGTCTATGAAAATTTATTTAGCCGTTTAACTGTTTCGCATGTGTATGCGTGTGTGTATCAGTTAAGCCATAAGTATCAACCAATACCAATAAAAGGCTAAGTATATGCAAACATACATACCTACACTCGAACAACAACAACGTTTCAAACGCACAAAAGGGCAATTCAACCCACGCCAACGTTTGCGTTGGTAAGTCAGCATTGCTATCACATTTATCTACACTGAAGCTTTTTACAATTTATTACTTAACTGAACTTGCAGTCAAAACAACAACAACAACAGCACTTTAGTGGCGTTTGATAGCCTTTTCCAATGTTGCTGTTGCCTTATTTCTACTTTATATGTACGCGTATATGTAAAGCAGAATGGTGTAGAATTTATGTTGTTGGTTTTATCGTTGTAGCCTTTTACTTGGCTCATTTATCTTTTCGTTGTTATTATTGCTTGTGTTTTTGTTATTTATGACAATATTGATGAAATTTCGGTGGCCAACGACTATCGAGAGCAGGCTATTTAATAATCCCAGTGGGGATAAGGCCAAGAGCTCAACCATATTTTCAGTTGAAAATACAATATAGTTTGGGCAAGAGAGTCACACTACACCCAAGCGTCAGAGGATTTAAAATAAGGAGAAAACCTGTAACCCTAGTTTTTATGTCGGCTGATTTCCTAGAACTTACGCCATTGACTGCTAACTTATGCAGACACTTGCTTTCGAATGGCGTCCAGTGTGTGAGTACCTGTCTATACCGGCCTTATTCCACGTTATTTAAGAGCACTGCGGATCAAAATAGTGCACAGATAAGCGCTTCCACCTCAAGCCAAGGTATCAAAAGCCAATTACGCAAGGCACAGTGACCGCACTCGAGATCTATCTGAAATTTCTGCCTTTCTTTGTATTCAGCATTCGAGTGTAATGCAACTTTGCAACGCAGAGGGACAACGAAATTCGGCCAAGTTCCGTTCCCATTAACATGTTGGGGTAAACTTCAAACCCTCCTATTTCTCGTGGTATCAGTGCGCCGTGGTACTTGAGTCAGACTTCGTAGCCAAACCTACAGCCATTTGAGCTCCTATGCAGCTGGTGGGGTTGAACTAGGTTGAACTCCATACCCCATTAAAATATTCTGTATTGGAAACAAATAGATAATTTAAGTGGCCTGATAACTGTAGTACAGTTTCCCGCACTCGAAGTGCTAACAACTTTAGACCGCTAGCGCAGCTGATGCACGGGCATCAGCTGTCTATTGGCTAAATGACAGTCCAGAGAGTTTTTTACAAGCGCGCGAAAGCATTTTGCTGAGAGTAAACGCGAAAAAAAAAAATCAGTAATGGATTTCAAACGCAATAGTGTGATTGCATTATATTTGGCTGGAAACTCACAACTAGCGTTTGTTCGTTTACAATGATACTGGTACCATTGCGAAACGTCATAGAGGGGGTCATCAAAAGACTGCAACGTCACGTGAAATGGTTCAAAACGTTAAGAAACGACTTGAGTGAAATCCACGACGAAGTGCCAATCAAATCGTGAAAGAACGTAGCATCTGCCGCATACTTGAAAATCATCTCAAAGTCAAGCCTTACAAGATCCAAAAGGTGCATGATCTCACACCAAAGCAGCAACAAGTCAGACGTGAGAGAGCGAAGGAGTTGTTTCGCTTGGCCGAAAGCGGTCAATTTCCGAATATTGTGTTTCTGACGAGAAAATTTTTCAAATTGAGCAATTCTTAAACTCCCAAAAAGGTAGGGTTTATTTGACCGACCGTTCCGAAGAGAATTGGGGGTCATCGAGTGGCCACCAGTAGGCAACACCCGCCACAGTTAATGGCGTGAGCCGCTGTAACCGTAGATGGGTAGCCTCCAATCGTTTTCATCGAGCCTGGCGTCAAAGTAAATGCGAAATACTATCGGGAAAGTAGTCTTGAGGTTGCTTCAAAGCCGTGTGCAGACAAACATTTAGGTGGCAGACCATGGACGTTTCAACAGGAATCGGCACAATCTCACAAAGCTCGGATGAAACAAAAATGGCTAAAAAACAACGTTTCGAAATTCAGAACTTCCACACAATGGCTCTTTAATTCACCAGACGCGAGTCTGATGGATTATTCTCTTTGGGCCATTTTAGAGAGCAAGGTTTGAACTAAAAGATTCATCAATCTCGAGGCGCTGAAAAAAGCCATTGCCTGCGAGTGGACCAAAATACCTGCAAGTCACATTCGAGTAGCTTGCGATTCGTTTCTAAACCATCTGAAGGCCATAATCAAGGCAAAAGGTGGCCATATGAAGCAAAAGTAAATTGATTCTTAATTTTGTGTTATTTGCACACATTTTTCAATTTGAATTGAATAAAAGTTATTTTCCAAACTAAATTTGTGGCAATTTTAATTGGTTATACTCAGAGTGCTGAACCCTGAAAGTATTAAGTGAAGACTCAAGCTGTAAGGTAAGAGACAGAATTCATCTACTTATAACTTTGGTAGCCATAAAGTGTTGCTCTCGCATCTTATGCATTATAGGGCCATTGCACATTGCAACTAACTCATAGGAAGGATGGGCATGACGATTTTGAATGGATTACGGTAAGTATCTTGAAACAGCGTTGAAGTGACCTTCACTGATAGCGCAGAGACAAGTAATAGGCAGCGGTATTCGCTTGGAAGAACTGCAACTACACGAATTGCGAAGTTATATTCTTGAGCAAAATAAAACGAATTACTTGGGAACTGGTTTAATCTGTATCACCGCTTAGACGAGCACTTCATTGGTATCCACTACAGTAAAATTCTTTAAGTAATTTCAGGAAATTCATGAAACTATTTACTTATATTCTTAGCTGCTATGAAAGCCTCCTGTTTTATGTTGATATTATTTACACAAAAAATAAGTACATACATACATGAGTTTTCCTACCCAATTTATATGTCGAATGGCCATCATCATTTAATGTGCAGTTAAGCACTGAAGCCTTTTGGGCACATTCAGTAATATTGAATATCACTAAACCAGTTGACCCTATCTATGCACATCTATCGATTGAGATAAGTGTCATTTTCAGCATCCTTAGCTCATAAATATGTTGAGACGCCAGAGGACGAAGGAAAAGGATAACAACAGATGTTTATTTCTAAGACAGCAGTCACATCAAAGGCGCATAATACAAAATAAAGCAAGTTCCTGCCGGAGGTATCTGCTAAAACAATCGTTACATATGTATAGTATGTATATAAATATGTGCGTCAATATGTGCTATATATAGTCGTAAATTTGTTTAAGTGCCTATTTGTGTTTACATTTGCTTAGCGTAAAACTATGCAATCAAATTTTTGTTTTTTTCCTATTCGTATTTGTCCTCGTAATCACCTCAAATGCCAACCACGTTCACCACACTTCAACTTCCTTGTCAATTGCGCTTTATATAGGGATAAAAATAGGGCTCTAATCTAGTTGGTGTTTTGGCCTTTTGTTAAATTATGATTGATATGTTTGAATGGAAATTATTGAGGTGGAGCTCAGCAATTTGATATGGTTGAGCAAACAAGTGAAAATGAGAGAAAGAGGCGAGATGTAGAGAGAGAAAGAGAGAGAGAAGTGGAATGAGCAGTAGTAAATTTAGCCATATGAAAGTTTCATATACAAATGTGCATATGTACTCATATACATATACATCCACTTGAGCGCAAGTGAAAGGCGTATTGACCCCTGGATCTCTCCTTTTGTGACTTTTTTGTGTGTCATGCGTTTTTTCTGTGTAAATGTGTACACAAGTATTTGAGGCTTTTGAGGTTATTGTTCTCCTACTTGCGGTTTTTAATTTAATATATGTAAATATTTACAGATTGTGGCTTTTAATAAGTCCGATTATGTTTGTATTACTATTTTAAATATTTTTTTTATTGTGAATGTTTTATATGAAGGCGTGCAGGAGAAATATTTGAAGATATTATTGCCCGATTAAATTTGAAAAATCTTTGCAATTTACAATTCTTGCAAGTGCGGCAAATCATGCTTTAAAAGTGATGGAATTCACAGACTTTACATGGCTTTTATTGTTTTTTTTCCTTTTCTTCATTAAAAAAACAAGTTAAGGGAAGGAAGATTTTTGAACAGCACATATACAGTACCTGGCCATTATGACCGATGGCATTTTTTCTGAAAACTTCAAATTTCAGGTAAAATTTTCAATCTAATTTGGGTTTTTTCCAAATGAAAAAGGGTATTAAGGGGTTTTTAACCCGTTCTTAGATGTTTCTAAGAATTTTCGGTCAATTGGACTGCGACGATTAGAAAAGGATCAGTTTTTTTTGCTTATAAGTGAAAAGTTAAGTGTGCAAGTACCAGTGCGAATTAATTCGATCTTATGTGAAGAGCATAACAAAAACTAATTGAGATCGTCTGAAAAGTGAAAGAATTGAATAGTGAATATTGACATATATCTAAAATATAACAAAAGTAAGTGCAAAAGTGTATTTCTCCCATGAAAAAGCTCATCATAAAAATATCTGCCGTTCGGAGTCGGCTTGAAACTGTAGGTCCCTCCATTTGTAGAACAACATCAAGACGCACACCACAAATAGGAGGAGGAGCTCGGCAAAACACCTAAGAGAAGTGAACGCGCCAATTATTTATTTTTTACATAATATACATATCTTTTGAATTTGAAATGGGCCGAAAGTCGGGAAAAAAGCAACAAATTGCAGTTCTTTTGAAAGCCAAGAACCTGAGCTATGCAGACATAGCAATACCCGTTTGAATATCCTGCAGTAAATGTCTGTGGTAAATGTTGCCATAAAGTTGGAAAATACCAACAACGGTTTAGCGGTAACTTCAAACAATATCCAAAATTGTCGCCGAGAACGCATTACCTCAACCAGGCAGGATCGCGAAATCGTCCAAACAGTTCTCTGGAACAGAAATGCTTCAAGTCGGATGATTTAAAGAGAGGTTCAGGAATCTGGAGTAAATATTTCGGAAAGAGCGTTACGACGACGCTTATACGAAAATGGACTTTTTTGCAGACGACCAGCAAGAAAGCCAAAACTGACACCCTGTATGCGAAATCGGCGGAAACTTTGGGCACAACTTCACAGAGACTTCAACGCGGAATATTGGAAAAAAGTAAGTTAAAAAAAAACATTTTGTTCGTTTGTCAAATTACAGTAGTAAGAAGATGTGAATACTCACACTTTTTTGTGGTTGTGTTTTTCTTCTTACAGATCATCTTCAGCGATGAACGCCGATTAGAAGCGGTCACAAAAACCGCAAATTTTGTTCGCAGAAGAGCCGCAGAACGATATTCTGAAGACTGTGTGCTTCCAAGAGTCAAACACCCCCCCCCCCCCCGCCCCCCCCAGCGTTATGGTTTGGGGCTGTATAACCTCAGAGGGACCAGGTCTGCTACATTTTGTTGAGGGAACAATGCGCTCTGTCCAGTACGTGGAGGTGCTGGAAAACGTTTTGATGCCATATTTAGAAACCCTGAAGTGTCCGAGAGACGAATACACCTTTATGCAAGATGGAGCTCCATGTCACACATCCAGGATGAGCATGAATTGTCTGAATTCAATGGAAATAATAGTTTTGCCATGGCTTGGCAATTCACCGGACCTTAACCCCATCGAAAATTGTTGGGCATACCTCAAATCGGCAGTATACCAGCGGAATAATACCACAATAAAACAGCTTAAGGAAACATCGAAGATGTGTGGTATAATGACCAAAATCTTAAGACGAAAATAACACTACGCCAGTATGCCTCAACGAATTGCGGCCGTCTTAACAGCCAAAGGAGGAGCCACGAAATATTAGTTTAAAATAAATTGTTTTAATGCAAAAATGTCAAGAAGTTTTTAATAAAAACAAATATGTAAACTTTTTTAAATGCTTTAAAACCGTTTGCTTTTTATTCGCTCTCAAAGCCATAAAGATGTAATTTTTACCATCGGTCATAATTCGATGGCCCGGTACTGTAAAAGTATTTCAGTCCAAAAACCGGTGAAAATTATTAAGTGCTTTTTTCATTTGTGCTTTTACATTTATTAATAAAACACGTTTATGAATCATAATGGCAATTTAAAGGGTGGTTAAGTTTCAAGGGCCGGTGTTGATTTTGAATAAAATACAATTTTTTTAGGAAATTATTGGAGAAATGAATCCTTATTATGATAACATTTGTGTGGCTCAATTACGCATGAAGTAAAATATCGGCCAAATAGCCGCCGCGGCCTCGGCGACGCACCTCCATCCGATGTTCTAAATTTTCGTTGACGCTGAGGCATAATTGAGGTTCTATGCCGTTAATGTGCCGAATTATCTCATTCTTTAGCTCTTGAATTGTTGCTAGCTTATCGACGTACACCTTTTCTTTCAAATAACCGCAAAGAGAGAAGTGTCGTTGACGTTTAGGTGTGGTTCACATTCAACATCGGCCCTTGAAATTTAACCACCCTTTATTTCACAATAATAAAACAAAATTAAGTAAAAATGATCATTTAAGGGGGGGGGGGGCCTGGTTTATAAGGTCTAAAAATTGCATCTCTTTGCAATTTTCTTTTAAGGAAAAAATTAATTTAGCACTGCAAAGTTTTTTCTATCTTTTAATGAACATTTAAAAAGTATAAACCATTTTTGTACTGGTTAAAATAAGTTGAAAAAAATGTTTAACATAGAAATTAGTAGAGCGCTGCAACGCTGGAGTTTCCAACTGGCGTACAAGATACAGCTCGTAATTATTATCTAAAGCAAAAAATTCAAATGGATTTCTAATTATCATGATTTTTTCTAGATGAACTAAGAAAACTGAAAGAAATTCCAAAATGTCAACGTTTTGGAGGTTTTAAAGAAAAAAATGCCTTTCTATAAACAAAAAATAACTTCAACTTGGTATAAAAATCTTGAAAAAATCTTTTTAATCTATTTTGTTAGTTCAAATAGAAGAGAATTTAATGCTGAAGGGAACAAGCTATGATTCATTTCAAAAGGTTCATTAGTTTTTTTTATTCATGTACGCCAATTCAAAGAAATCATAAAAATGAAAAGTCGAGAAAAGAAGATAACGTTTGTGCTAGTCGTATAGCTGTCCGGTCACAGCGTAACTACCTAACGCTCGCCTACCTTTGGCTTTGTATCTACGGGAATATTGAGAATTAGGCTCTGTAACTTTGTGTGAATATTCTGAAATATATTAGGAATCGCTTAAAACGAAAAAAAAAAAATTGATTTTTTTGACCTTATAAACCAGGTTCCCCCCTTAAATAAACGGTATATCTATTTCACACTTACTTTGTAAGTTATTGATAAACGGCATATAATTAATGGTTTATGATTTTTTTTTCTAGTACTTGAATAGGCTGTGACTTAATCTGCGTCCATTGCCGGTGTTACCGGAATCAGGAGTTTCTTTGCCTCCTCAGAAAACGGCTTTTCTTTTCTTTTAGTTTTCTTTTTTCTAGTGCAGCTCAAGAATGGGTCAGATGTTAGTGGCATCTGTTCAGAATATCTCTGTTGCACTCTACTCTAAAAAATTTTCGGGAAAAATCCAGGCGATATTTTCGGAAGTGTTTATTTCTGGCCTCGGCTGCCTCTTATGATAGCTGTCCAATTGGCCAAATGGCATGAGTGATCACCAAGGCACCGTGTATTAATACCTTAAGGAGTTGAGGAGCCATTGGGTGCCAGCCATACAAGTCTGTGTAAAGTTTTGCTGTAATTTGGGCATATCTATCAAACTTAACAGGAGCCGCTTCAAATAACTCTTAATCGCGCCATAAGCTCTTGATTAATTCCAGTGATCCGAAAAAAGGTTTCTGGATCTTCAAAAAATCTACTTGACGTATTACCATCGTTGGTGTTGCCCTAACCGGTTTTTGGAATGTCAACACGGAGACCCATTTCTTCTCTGAAACGTTTTCGATTTTTTTCTTTGGTTTCCTGCAATATTTTTTGCGCTTCTTTTTAACGTGCTTGCCATTTTTTTAATGTTAGTTATACGATAAATGAAATAGGGACTCGAAGAAACGAATTTTAGCATGGATGACCGAGAGGACAAATTTGAGTGCTTCGTTATTTATCTGAGTCGTTTTCTTCAGCTTATTAAAATCTTTCGAAGTTTGGTTACATATGTAGCCCCTCATAGTGGATGTTGTATCTGTAGCTGCGTTGCAGACTTCTCCGTCTACAATATGTAGTAAGCAGTAAAGTGTGGTTTACTTTAGTAGCTCCATTAAGAGAATTTACTATCGTTTCTTCGAGTTCTTGGCACTGTTCTTCAATGTAGACGATTTCTTCATTTGTCACATCTTTTGTTTCATGGATAAATCTTTCTCGGATAGGTCGACAAAACATTACTAAACTTGGTTTTGGATTTTGTCAAACAATCTTATTGAATTTTCCATTAATTGACACAATCGATCTCACAGGTACTAGTGAACTCAAAAAATATTGGCGTTACTGTCTTCACTGTTTGTAAATTTTTGTTTACACTGCTTCTGATACGACCCATCACAACCTCATTTTGAAATTAAAAGGAGGTGTTACTTTTCCAATTGAGGTAATCTAACTGCCTCTAAATACTTGCAAAGCCACGATGCGGTATGGTCTAGCAAACCTTGAAGTTTAATTTCATATCCGGTTTCACTCACTGTTTTATAATTTTCATCGGGATAACATTCCTTCTTTGCCTTTTGTATGAGTGAGTAACAAGGGTAAATATCTTTGTTGATCCCTTGTATCAATTCCCATTGACATCGTGTGAAATCGCCTTCAACAAATAATTGAAGCGCTTCCATAGGCGTGTATTTCCTGACAGGTACTTCTTTTTTGGAAGCCTCAATAACTTTTCTTAATTTCTTAGACCGAGTAGGCGATGCAGTCAAATCTTTTATCATTTTTGACGTGTCTGTATTCCCAGAAGTACCTTCTTTCACACGTGCTGTGTAAGTTAATTCTTCAACAGGTATCTTATCTCGTAAGTCTTGTGTTCTTCTCCGTTTGCCTCGGTCGCTTAATTCGTTAAACTGTTTTACTGGTCGCTCCGGGTTCTGTGTACCTGACATTCAGGTAATTCTAATAAAGTTTTGAACCATTAGTCATTATTTTACAAACACCTTTCTTCCATGTATTGAGCAACTATCCATTTAGATTTAAATTCGGCCTTGAAAAACTTTAATGAACACCTCACGATACTCATTTCCTCTTTTGGACAAGAAGCCAATTGCACGACTCGTTCTTCCCTCCAAGTAAATTTTTCTTGTATTTTTATACCTTTAAATTCTTTCAGAATATTATATAACTCACGTCGGGTCATTCGCAAGACAGTTTTCGGGGTCCCTGTAAAAAAAACAAAGTAAAAGCATTACAACTGAAAAATAATTTAAAATGTGTATCCACATTGCAAAAACACATGTGTCGGCTGTGAAGAACCTTTCAGGAAATTGTCATAAAAGTGGGAACAAGTGATTTTCGCCAAGAAACCTGTTTTTGTAGTGCATACTTTTGGAACTGAGAAAAAAAAATTGTGGACATGCGCGGACAATTTTATTACCGTTTATATTTGACAAGTGTCCAAATATTACGATCACACGGACAATTTTACTTGACAAGGTCTGACACCTATTTAAAAACACTATTGTTTGCTAAATTTTAGTAAAAGAGAAAAACTTTTTCCTGGGACTTAAAAA